>NC_092709.1:303646892-304856059 GCF_047496885.1 Scyliorhinus torazame
TGAGATTGGACCAAGGTTTGTGGACTGGGTAAAGCTACTATATAAGGAGCCGAGGGCGAGTGTCCGCATAAATAACATGAAATGAAATGAAATGAAAATCGCTTATTGTCACAAGTAGGCTTCAAATGAAGTTACTGCGAAAAGCCCCTAGTCGCCACATTCCGGCGCCTGTTCGGGGAGGCTGTTACGGGAATTGAACCGTGCTGCTGGCCTGCAATTTAGCCCTGTGTTATCAGCTCGAGATACTTTTCTCTCCACTGTGGGACTAGGCAGAGATGTCCTATGTCCCCCCTGCTGTTTGCACTCGCGATTGAGCCATTGGCCATCGCATTAAGAAGTTCGGGGGTATGGAAAGGAATAGTGCGGGGGGGGGGGGGGGTGGGGGAGAGAGCATAGGGTGTCCTTGTATGCCGATGACTTGCTGTTATATGGGTCGGAACCGAGTGTGTCAATAGGGGGAATATTGGAGCTGCTTCGGGTGTTTGGGTCTTTCTCGGGGTACAAACTAAATCTAGACAAGTGAGTATTTTGTGGTGTCTCGGCCGGGTGTGGGGACAGGGGTGGGGCAGGGACTCACTTTAGGTACCTGGGGGTGTAGGTTGCCCGGGAGTGGGGGGGCTCCGCAGGTACAACATTTCTCGTTTGGTGGGGAGAGTGAAAGCTGATCTGGCAAGATGGATTGGTCTCCCTCTGTCACTGGCGGGTCGGGTACAGGCGGGTAAAATTAATATGTTGCCCCAATTTCTGTTTATTTTCCAATGCCTGCCGATTTTCCTGTCAAAGGCATTTTTCAGAGAGATTGAAGGAATGATTACTTCATTAGTATGGGGAGGGAAGGTGGCCAGAGTTAGAAAGGTACTGCTACAGAGGGGAAGGCAGGCAGGGGTTTGGGTCTTCTAAACCTGATGTATTATTACTGGGTGTCGAATGTGGAGAAGGTGTGGTGCTGGGTCAGAGGAGTTAATTCCTAGTGGGTCAGAATGGAGGAGAGTTTGTGCAGAGGGTCGGGATTGAAAGCACGAGCAACAGCGCCGCTCCCGGTGGCCCCGGGGAAATACTCAGGAGTCCGGTAATAATAGCTTCATTGAGAATTTGGAGGCAGTTTCGCCAACACTTTGGGGTGGGAGCAGGGTCAAGGGAAATGCCAATTCGGGGAAACCACAGATTTAACCAAGGAAGTGGGATGGAAATTTCAGAAATGGGAGGAGAAGGGGATTAAGACACTGAAAGATTTGTTTCTTAGGGGTCGGTTTGCAGGATTGAAGGAGCTGGAAGCCAAGTATGGGCTGCAGCAGGGGGAAATGTTTAGATACATGCAGGTTTGAGATTTTGCCAGAAAGGAGATACAGAGCTTCCCGGTGGAGCCGGCCTCCACATTGCTGAAGGAGCTGCTGATGACAGGGTGAACTGGAGAGGGGGTAGTGTCGGTGGTTTACGGAGCTATTTTGGAAGAGGAGAAGGCACCACTGGAAGGAATCAAAGAAAAATGGGAGGAAGAATTGGGAGAGGATATGGAGGAGGGGTTCTGGTGTGAGGTGCTCCGGAGAGTGAACGCCTCCACCTCGTGTGCGAGGTTGGGCTGATACAGCTGAAGGTGGTATACAGAACAACCTCACGAGGGCGATGATGAGCCGATTCTTTGAAGGAGAAGATGATGTGTGTGAACGTTGCGGGGGCCCCCGCTAATCACGTTCATATGTTTTGGTCCTGTCCAAAACTGGAGGATTACTGGAAGGAGGTTTTTATGGTAATCTCTAAAGTGGTGCACGTGAAACTGGACCCGGGCCCTCGGGAGGCCATATTCGGGGTGTCGGACCAGCCGGGGTTGGAAACGGGTGCGGAGGCAGATGTTGTAGCCTTCGCCTCATTGATCGCCCGAAGGCGGATCCTGATGGGATGGAGAGCAGCCTCTCCACACTGTGCCCTGGTGTGGTGGGGGGAACTGTTGGAATTCTTGACTCTTGAGAAGGTTAAGTTTGAACTGAGGGGAAGGATGGAGGGGTTCTACAATTCATGGGCATTATTCATTATGCACTTTCAAGAACTGGATAACATCGAACATTAGTTGGGACATGTGGGTGGAAGGGTTGGGGGGGGGGAGGGGGCTGTGTGTGTTAATGGTGACTATGGGTGATTCCTGATTCCTTTTTGTCATTTGTTTATGTGAACATGCGGGTTAATGTTTGGGGTTTGGTGGGAGGATGGGATCGTTGTTATTGATATGGGGATTGAGATAGTTGTTACTGATTATTGTTTATTATTGGTGGGCGTAAATTTGGGAGAAAATGTGAAAAAGGAGAATTAAAATATTTTTTTTTTTTTAAATTAGCATAGCCAATCCACCTAACCTGAACATCTTTTTGGGTTGTGGGGTGAGACCCACACAGACACGGGGAGAATGTGCAAACTCCACACGGACAATGACCAAAGGCTGGGATCGGACCCGAATCTCAGTGCCGTGAGGCAGCAGTGCAAACCACTGCACCACAGCCCAACCCCAACATTTCCCACACCCGAGGAGCCACCTCTCCTCTAAGGCTGACATTGATGCAGAGATCCAACATCGTATCCAATCATCAAGTGGCTCCTTCAGACACCGAAGGACGAGAGTCTTTAAGGACCACAACATCTGTACTAAGATCCTGGTGTTCAGGGTGGTCATCCTCTCAACTCTTCTATACGGCTCTGAAACTTATACTACGTATAGATGGAGAGGTATCATCAACAGTGTCTCAGACGGATTCTCCACATCAGCTGGGAGGACTGGCGTACAAACATCTGTGTCCTTGAAGGAGCCAAGAGCACCAGTATCGAAGGCATGATCATCCAAAACCAACTCCTCTGGACCGGCCTGGTGCTTGGATACCAGAGTCCCGACAGCCAAAGCAAATCTTCTTTGCCGAGCTCAAGGGAGGTGTCTGAACAAGAAGAGGACAAAGGAAGCACCTCAAAGACACCCTGAAGGTTTACCTCAACAAATGCAACATCAATGCCTGGAAGACCCTTGCTCAGAAGAGACCTACTTGGAGGAACCTTCTGACTGAATGGACACAATTCTTTGAGGACACCCGACGGCAAGTCGAGGTCTGGAAAAGGAGCCTGAGAAAGGAATACCAGAGATCTAGAGTCCAAGGACCGATCACACCTTTCGGAAACACCTGCCAAGTGTGTGGTTGAAGATGCGGCTCTAGAATTGGGCTCATCAGCCATACAAGAACCCACAGAATCCATGACCAGTAACACGGAGTTACTTAGGTGGACAATCATACTCATTAGCGAGTGATCGGCAGGAAGATCTAACATAGCGGCTGGGATTCTCCGAGCCTCTGCGCTGCAATCGTGCGCGCGGTCGACATGGCGCCGGTTGGGGGCCATTGAAAGAGGCCCCAGCGGCGATTCTCCGCCGACAACTGGCCGAGTTCCCGCCGGTGTGGTTCACTCATGGTTCCACCCAGCGGGAGCCCGGAGTGGCGGCTGTGGACTCAGTCCTCGGCCGCCCTGGTTGGGGGGTGGGGGGGGTGATCCATCACCTGGGGGGCCTCCAGGTTGGTCAGGCTCACGATCGGGGGCCACCGGTCGGCTGGCACGCACGATCTCGGGAGGGGGGGCCTATATTATCGGGGCCGGTCCCCGGTGTGGATCTGCCATGTTGCACGGACCCGCGGCCGGAAGTGCAGGGCCCCGTACTTTCTCCAGGAAAGTCCAGAGTGATTTGCGCCCGTTTTCACGCGGGCGTGGGGACATAGCCCATTATCAGAGAATTCTCCCCAAGTATCACTAACTCAGGTTGAGGAAAACGTTTTGTTTCAGATTACTATCTAACAACCCTGTTGGAAATGCACAATCATGATGTCAAGTGAGAATTGGCTTGGATTTGACACCTGCCACAGTTGAATATCTTGCCAATGACAACCAACATCTAGACTGAAACATGAAGAACTGTTATTTGCACTTGAACAAAGAACAAAGGACAATACAGCACAGGAAAAGGCCCTTCGGCCCTCCAAGCTTGTACCTTGGCCAAAACCCTCAGCACTTCCTTGTGGCGAATCCCTCTATTCCCATCCTATCCATGTATTTGTCAAGATGCCTTTTGAACCCCGATAAATGTATTTGATTCCACAACCTCCCCTGGCTGCGTGTTCCAGGCACTCACCACCCTGTGTAAAAAACTTGCCTCGCACATAACCCCTAAACTTTGCTCCATGCACCTTAACCTATGCCCCCTGGTGACTGGCCCCTCCACCCTGAGAAAGAGTGCCTGCCCATCCACTCTATCCATGCCCCTCATAATCTTGTGGACTTTGTTAATCTAAGGTCATTCATTGGCTCCTGTGGAAACTTGCCACAGTTTACATCAGGGAACTCCAGGATTTTGACCCAGTGACAGTGAAGGAATGGCGATATAGTTCCAGTCAGGATGGCTTGTGGCTTGGAGAAGAACCTGCTGGTGATGCTCCCATGCACCTGGTGCCCCTGTCCTTCTAGGTGATCGAGGTTGTAAGTTATTTGGAAGGTGCTTTTAGAGGAACCTCTCTTGTAGAACAGGGTTTTCAAACTGGTGGGTCGTGGGAGGGTGTCGAGAAGGTCACAGGGTTCCCAATGGGTGGGATAAGCGCCCAATTGCAGCGACTGGCTTTTAAATTGAGAATGTTGGCCACGACTGGCTGTTATATTGAGACTGTCGGCCCAAACGGCTTTTAAAAAGAACGACGCAGTCTTCCGGCCAGAAGCGGCGACAGAGAACAGGTCACGCGCGCGGCACGCACAATGACGTCAGGCACCCTGTAAATCACGAAGTCAAGGAGAGATTCCTCCATTCTCTAGCTTGGAGCAAGCAAGCAACAGGACTCTGGAGAGCTGAAGATAGATCTTTTTAAACAAAAGAGATTGGGAGCAAAGCAGTGTAAAGATGATTTCTTGGGGTATGGCTTTGTTAATTCTGCCAATGCAAATCAAGAAGCAAGGTCCATATGTGTTAAATGCAGGGAAGTACTGGCAAATGAAAGTTTAAAAGCTTCAAAGGCATGACGTGTTCAGGGACAAACCTCTCAATTTTTTTCAAAGGGTGCAGTGAGAATTTAAATCATCATCCGAAGTCCTTAGCAGAAATGTCACATTGAATAACAAAGCAGGTGAGATCATGAGGACCAAGCAGGCTCACCTGATGCATTAAAGGTAAGTAAAAATGGTGTACCGCGAAGGTCGGCCAGTGGGTCCCAGGAAAAAGAGTTTGAAATACACTATTGTAGATGGTATACACTGCTCTCCCTTGTTCTTCAGCTTCCTACGCAAAGGACACAAGTGCCTGTCTGTAACAGTATACGCAGCAAGTGAAATAAAAACAGGGAATGCTGGAAATACTCAGAACTGGCGGCATCTATGGAGGAGAGTTAACATGTCAGGTCGAGACCTTTCATCAGCAGTCTGAGGAAAGGTCAAATTCTAATGAAAGGTTATTGACCTGATCATTGACTCTTTCTTTCCCTGCAGTTACTGCCTGACCTGCTGAGTATCCAGTGTTCTTCCACTTTTATTTCAGATTTCCAGCATCTACAGTATTTTGCTTTTGTATGGGCAGCAATTGTGTGGGTAGGCTCCAATTGCTCCATTTTTAAAAAATGCATGCCGATCCTTTAATGAGCATTGCTTCCCTGAAGCCTTTTTGCAACTTCACCCTTTTTCTGAGAGAGAGTTGAAGTCAGAAGAGGGAGAGAGAGAGAAAGAGACGGAGGAGAGCAGTGAGGAGAGGTGAGGAACTATTTATAAGTTCCACCAGTTGGGGAGGGAGAGTGGGGGAGGGGTAGCGAGGATGAATGTAACAATGACCTTCAGCTGTAAGCTGTCTCCCTGCCGCTGTGCGAGGCTTCAGTTACAGCATGTGGGAGGGGGGGGGGGGGGGGGGGCACTGCAGCTCATAGCCCCTCTGCTGATGAATACCAAAAAATTAGAAATGTATAAAGACTGACTGTGGCACACAGTAAATTGGCTTCCATTCGCAGCTGAAGGTGAAGTTCAAAATAGTTTTCCGTTTCATTGCCTGCGTTTACAATATGCATCTTTCATCCAGTAACTACAATGAAATCATGAGAAAAATAAAATGCATTTCAAAATGCCACTGGTACGTGCTGTATTCAACTATGCAGCTTCAGGTGATCTAGGTCCAAGTCAACATGTGCGCACAGTTACAGAGAAATTTGAGGGTTACATTGACAGCTTGTCACTCATCCCCCAATGATTTTCACTCCAGAATGATGGTCAAACGACCTCCTGACCCTGGCTGCATTTTCTTTTTTTTTATATAAATATTTTATTGAAAATTTTTGGTCAACCAACACAGCACATTGTGCATCCTTTACACAATATTATAACAACACAAATAACAATGACCTATTTTATAAACAAAAAATGAATAAATAATAAATAACAAAAATGAAAACTAACCCAAATTGGCAACTGCCTTATCACAAGTAACACTCTCAAAAAATATAATTTAACAGCCCAATATATAATTATCTGTCGCAACGACCTATACATATTATACAGTATATATTAACAACCCTGAGAGTCCTTCTGGTTCCTCCTCCCCCCCACCCCCTACCCCCCCCCCCCCCCCCCCTCCCGATCCTGGGCTGCTGCCTTATTTTTTCCATTCCATCTATCTTTCTGCGAGGTATTCGACGAACGGTTGCCACCGCCTGGTGAACCCTTGAGCCGATCCCCTTAGAACGAACTTAATCCGCTCTAGCTTTATAAACCCTGCCATGTCATTTATCCAGGTCTCCACCCCCGGCGGCTTGGCTTCTTTCCACATTAACAATATCCTGCGCCGGGCTACTAGGGACGCAAAGGCCAAAACATCGGCCTCTCTCGCCTCCTGCACTCCCGGCTCTTGTGCAACCCCAAATATAGCCAACCCCCAGCTTGGTTCGACCCGGACCCCCACTACTTTTGAAAGCACCTTTGTCACCCCCATCCAAAACCCCTGTAGTGCCGGGCATTACCAAAACATATGGGTATGATTCGCTGGGCTTCTCAAGCACCTCGCACACCTATCCGCCACCCCAAAAAATGTACTGAGCCGTGCTCCAGTCATATGCGCCCTGTGTAATACCTTAAACTGAATCAGGCTTAGCCTGGAACACGAGGACGACGGGTTTACCCTGCTTAGGGCATCTGCCCACAGCCCCTCCTCGATCTCCTCCCCCAGCTCGTCTTCCCATTTCCCTTTTAGTTCATCTACCATAGTCTCCCCTTCGTCCCTCATTTCCCTATATATATCTGACACCTTACCATCCCCCACCCATGTCTTTGAGATCACTCTGTCCTGCACCTCTTGTGTCGGGAGCTGCGGGAATTCCCTCACCTGTTGCCTCGCAAAAGCCCTCAGTTGCATATACCTGAATGCATTCCCTTGGGGCAACCCATATTTCTCGGTCAGCGCTCCCAGACTCGCGAACTTCCCATCCACAAACAGATCTTTCAGTTGCGTTATTCCTACTCTTTGCCACATTCCATATCCCCCATCCATTCCCCCCGGGGCAAACCTATGGTTGTTTCTTATCGGGGACCCCCCCAAGGCTCCAGTCTTTCCCCTATGCCGTCTCCACTGTCCCCAAATCTTCAGTGTAGCCACCACCACCGGGCTTGTGGTGTAGTTCCTCGGTGAGAACGGCAATGGGGCTGTCACCATAGCCTGTAGGCTAGTCCCCCTACAGGACGCCCTCTCTAATCTCTTCCACTCCGCTCCCTCCTCCTCTCCCATCCACTTACTCACCATTGAAATATTAGCGGCCCAATAATACTCACTTAGGCTCGGTAGTGCCAGCCCCCCCCTATCCCTGCTACGCTGTAAGAATCCCTTCCTCACTCTCGGGGTCTTCCCGGCCCACACAAAACCCATGATGCTCTTTTCAATCCTTTTAAAAAAAGCCTTCGTGATCACCACCGGGAGGCACTGAAAACAAAGAGGAATCTCGTGAGGACCACCCTCTTAACCGCCTGCACCCTCCCTGCCAGTGACAGGGATACCATATCCCATCTCTTGAAATCCTCCTCCATTTGTTCCACCAACCGCGTTAAATTTAACCTAAGCAATGTGCCCCAATTCTTGGCTATCTGGATCCCCAGGTAACGAAAGTCCCTTGTTACCTTCCTCAACGGTAGGTCCTCTATTTCTCTACTCTGCTCCCCTGGATGCACCACAAACAACTCACTTTTCCCCATGTTCAATTTATACCCTGAAAAATCCCCAAACTCCCCAAGTATCCGCATTATTTCTGGCATCCCCTCCGCCGGGTCTGCCACGTATAGTAGCAAATCGTCCGCATACAAAGATAGCCGGTGTTCTTCTCCTCCTCTAAGTACTCCCCTCCACTTCTTGGAACCCCTCAACGCTATCGCCAGGGGCTCAATCGCCAGTGCAAACAATAATGGGGACAGAGGGCATCCCTGCCTTGTCCCTCTATGGAGCCGAAAATATGCAGATCCCCGTCCATTCGTGACCACGCTCGCCACTGGGGCCCTATACAACAGCTGCACCCATCTAACATACCCCTCTCCAAAACCAAATCTCCTCAACACCTCCCACAAATAATCCCACTCCACTCTATCAAATGCTTTCTCGGCATCCATCGCCACTACTATCTCCGTTTCCCCCTCTGGTGGGGCCATCATCATTACCCCTAACAGCTTCCATATATTCGTGTTCAGCTGTCTCCCCTTCACAAACCCAGTTTGGTCCTCGTGGACCACCCCCGGGACACATTCCTCTATTCTCATTGCCATTACCTTGGCCAGGATCTTGGCATCTACATTTAGGAGGGAAATAGGTCTATAGGACCCGCATTGTAGCGGGTCCTTTTCCTTCTTTAAGAGAAGCGATATCGTTGCTTCAGACATAGTCGGGGGCAGTTGTCCCCTTTCCTTTGCCTCATTAAAGGTCCTCGTCAGTACCGGGGCGAGCAAGTCCACATATTTTCTATAGAATTCGACTGGGAATCCATCCGGTCCCGGGGCCTTTCCCGCCTGCATGCTCCTAATTCCTTTCACCACTTCTTCTACCTCGATCTGTGCTCCCAGTCCCACCCTTTCCTGCTCTTCCACCTTGGGAAATTCCAGCCGATCCAAGAAGCCCATCATTCTCTCCCTCCCATCCGGGGGTTGAGCTTCATATAATTTTTTATAAAATGTCTTGAACACTCCATTCACTCTCTCCGCTTCCCGCTCCATCTCTCCTTCCTCATCCCTCACTCCCCCTATTTCCCTCACTGCTCCCCTTTTCCTCAATTGGTGTGCCAGCAACCTGCTCGCCTTCTCCCCATATTCGTACTGTACACCCTGTGCCTTCCTCCATTGTGCCTCTGCAGTGCCCGTAGTCAGCAAGTCAAATTCTACATGTAGCCTTTGCCTTTCCCTGTACAGTCCCTCCTCCGGTGCTTCCGCATATTGTCTGTCCACCCTCAAAAGTTCTTGCAGCAACCGCTCCCGTTCCTTACTCTCCTGCTTCCCTTTATGTGCCCTTATTGATATCAGCTCCCCTCTAACCACCGCCTTCAACGCCTCCCAGACCACTCCCACCTGGACCTCCCCATTATCATTGAGTTCCAAGTACTTTTCAATGCACCCCCTCACCCTTAGACACACACCCTCATCTGTCATTAGTCCCATGTCCATTCTCCAGGGTGGGCGCCCTTCTGTTTCCTCCCCTATCTCCAAGTCTACCCAGTGTGGAGCGTGATCCGAAATGGCTATAGCCGTATACTCCGTTCCCCTCACCTTCGGGATCAACGCCCTTCCCAGCACAAAAAAGTCTATTCGCGAGTAGACTTTATGGACATAGGAGAAAAACGAGAACTCCTTACTCCTAGGTCTGCTAAATCTCCACGGGTCTACACCTCCCATCTGCTCCATAAAATCTTTAAGTACCTTGGCTGCTGCCGGCCTCCTTCCAGTCCTGGTTCCAACCTATCCAGCCCTGGTTCCAACACCGTATTAAAATCTCCCCCCATTATCAGCTTTCCCATCTCTAGGTCCGGAATGCGTCCTAGCATCCGCCTCATAAAATTGGCATCATCCCAGTTCGGGGCATATACATTTACCAAAACCACCGTCTCCCCCTGTAGTTTGCCACTCACCATCACGAATCTGCCCCCGTTATCCGCCACTATAGTCTTTGCCTCGAACATTACCCGCTTCCCCACTATAGCCACCCCCCTGTTTTTCGCATCTAGCCCCGAATGGAACACCTGCCCCACCCATCCTTTGCGTAGCCTAACCTGGTCTATCAGTTTCAGGTGCGTTTCCTGTAACATAACCACATCTGCCTTAAGTTTCTTAAGGTGTGCGAGTACCCGTGCCCTCTTTATCGGCCCGTTCAGCCCTCTCACGTTCCACGTGATCAGCCGGGTTGGGGGGCTTCCTACCCCCCCCTTGTCGATTAGCCATCCCCTTTTTCCAGCTCCTCACCTGGTTCCCACGCAGCTGTATCTCCCCCAGGCGGTGCCCCCCCGCCCATCCCCTCCCATACCAGCTCCCCCCTCTCCCCAGCAGCAGCAACCCAGTAATTCCCCCCTCCCACCCCCCCCCGCTAGATCCCCCGCTAGCGTAATTACTCCCCCCATGTTGCTCCCAGAAGTCAGCAAACTCTGGCCGACCTCGGCTTCCCCCCCGTGACCTCAGCTCGCACCGTGCGACGCCCCCTCCTTCCTGCTTCTCTATTCCCGCCATGATTATCATAGCGCGGGAACCAAGCCCGCGCTTCTCCCTTGGCCCCGCCCCCAATGGCCAACGCCCCATCTCCTCCACCTCCCCTCCTCCCCCCATCGCCACCTGTGGAAGAGAGAAAAGTTACCACATCGCAGGATTAGTACATAAAACTCCTCTTTTCCCCCCTTTTTAACCCCCCTCTTCGCCCCCCACATTCGCCCCACCACTTTGTTCAAACGTTCTTTTTAATAACCCGCTCATTCCAGTTTTTCTTCCACAATAAAAGTCCACGCTTCATCCGCCGTCTCAAAGTAGTGGTGCCTCCCTCGATATGTGACCCACAGTCTTGCCGGTTGCAGCATTCCAAATTATATCTTCTTTTTATGAAGCACCGCCTTGGCCCGATTAAAGCTCGCCCTCCTTCTCGCCACCTCCGCACTCCAGTCTTGATAAACGCGGATCACCGCATTCTCCCATTTACTGCTCCCAGTTTTCTTTGCCCATCTAAGGACCATTTCTCTATCCTTAAAACGGAGGAATCTCACCACTATGGCTCTGGGAATTTCTCCTGCTCTCAGACCTCGCGCCATCACTCGGTATGCTCCCTCCACCTCCAACGGACCCGCCGGGGCCTCCACTCCCATTAACGAGTGCAGTATCGTGCTCACATATGCCCCATCGTGCTCACATATGCCCCGACGTCCGCTCCCTCCGCACCTTCAGGAAGACCAAGAATCCTCAGGTTGTTCCTCCTTGCGTTGTTCTCCAGTGCCTCCAACCTTTCCACACATCGTTTCTGATGTGCCTCATGCGTCTCCGTCTTCACCACCAGGCCCTGTATGTCGTCCTCATTCTCGGCTGCCTTTGCCTTCACGACCCGAAGCTCCTGCTCCTGGGTCTTTTGTTCCTCCTTTAGCCCTTCGATCGCCTGTAGTATCAGGGCCAAAAGCTCTTTCTTCATTTCCTTTTTGAGCTCTTCCCCACAGCATTTCAATAACTCTTGTTGTTCAGGGCCCCATGTTAAACTGCCACCTTCCGACGCCACCTTGGTTTTTGCTTGCCTTCCTTGTCGCTGTTCTAAAGGATCCACTGCAATCCGGCCACTTTCTCCTCCTTTTTTCATCCGTATCCAGGGGGGATTCCCTTCTGGTTTACCGCACAGTGTTTTTAGCCGTCAAAATTGCTGTTGGGGCTCCTATCAAGAGCCCAAAAGTCCGTTTCACCGGGAGCTGCCGAAACGTGCGACTCAGCTGGTCATCGCCGCACCCGGAAGTTCCCTGGCTGCATTTTCAACCTGGTTTCATTACCAGATTTGTGCACTCAGTTGCTGGGGTGGTGGGGGGGCAGCGGGGTTGCTGAATATAGCAAATGAGTTTCAACACTGCAAAGGTGACCTGCAGGTGCCTGTGCAGATGTGAGCAGTTATTGGCATTACCCGTCCCAATCTCTCCAGGACACTAGGAGCAGGGGATGCAGCTGACCTATTCCCAAATACATTTTCTACATTCGGCTAAATCCACAAGGACACTGGTGGGGGCAGGCCTCACTGTCCAGGCCTACACAAATGATTAGATACCCAGGTGAGGCATTAAGGAGCTGTCAGACGCGTGAAACCAGTCTTTGACTTGATTTTTAAAATATTTACCTGCAAAGCATGGATTGCTGATGACACCCTCAAGGAAAATTAATCGCAACCATTACTGAGGCTGACATAGATTCTAGATCATCTTACCTGGCTTATGTAACAGTATCACTAAAGTATCCTGACCTTCTCAGCATTGAATCGTAATGCTTCCCCTTATCAGGTTGCTGTATTTATATTGCATGCTCAAAAATAAATGTCTGATCCCTCCCAACACCAGCACACCTTTGATCATCCTTACATTAAGGCCAAGTTTGAGAGAGCATTAACACACATGAACTATGGCTTTAGAGTGACACTAGATTAAGATGAATCGATATTTCCACCAGTGCTCAGGGACAAATGACTGCGCGCTGGGGCTATGACAGATGGCATCTGGACTCTCGCCCAAGCTCTGACTTTGTTGATCTCGAATAGGGTGGCATTGTTGTGCACCATAATTGGTCCCAATGGCAAGAGTGAGGAAAATAAGTCAGTTCATGCTTCTCATTATCACTGCCCAGTAATTCCTGCTGAAAATTCATATGTCTACGCCTATCGGTGGGATCAGGCTCTCATGATTGAATAGTCAGTGCTTGGTTACACATATTCAGAAAGTCCAACCACATGATGTCCTGGAGCACTATCAGCACCTGTGGAGTAATGCATCAGTACAAGTTAACACCTTCAAGAGAGCAAGAGCATTTAAAAAAAGTCAATTAAATCAGGAAAAATAGCACGGGTGCAAACAGTTGTGGGATAATATTGAATCATGTGACAGTTTATTCTCCTTCCTATAACACTCTGCTTTGTTGGGATTTGATGAGGACAAAAAGGCTCCAGTTCCGTCAAAGTAATCGGGGCATTGATACCCTCAGCATGCAGTGGAAACAGTACAGGTAGTTAATGAACTACAAGGCAAACAAGACTCTGGGAGGAGTTGTCTGGAGACCTTTTGATAGCATAATATAGTGATGTAATAAAAATTGTATTTATAATCGCTATTATAAATAGGAGCCAGGAAAAGCATGTGTCAAAAATCATGTGGTTAACACTGCTGCCCCTCAGTGAATGTTCTCCCTGTGTCTGCATGGGTTTCCTCTGCATGCTCCGTTTCCTCCCACAGTCAAAAGATGTGGTTAGGTGGATTGGACATTCTAAATTGCCCCTCAGTGTCCAAAGATTAGGTGTGGTTATGGGGATAGGGTGGGAGGAGTGGGCCTAGGTAGGGCACTCTTTCAGAGGGTCAGTGTATATTTGATGGGTCAAATGGCCTCCTTCTGCACTGTAAGGATTCTATGATTCTGTGGTTAGATTGAGATAAATTATTTTCACAGACTGAGAGAAGCAGATCAGCTCGAGTACTAAATGCAATAAAATTCTAGGACGTATTCTGGACAGCTTTCTAGAACACTGTTTTGGAACTTACCATGTTGGATTTAGTCATGAGTAACAAACCAGAATTCAGTAACAATGTGAGCTTAAGATGATTGATTTTGACATTAGGTTTGAGAGGGAGAATCTAAGGCTGTAAACTTAAGCAAGGCAGACCAATTAATTTACTGTCGTCAACAGGGCCGAACTGTTAATGTGCAAACTTATAGACAAACATTGGAAAGTATTTGGCAAAATTAGTACATTCCCCTGGAACACATGCTGACATGCAAATTAAGAGCAGGCCATTCCGCCCCATTGAGCTTGCTTTGCTGTTCAATAAGATCATGGTCAATCTGATTGTGGCCTCAACTCCACCTTCCTGTCCACCCCTGGTACCCTTTGACTACCTGGTTAGTTAAGACACTATCGACCTCTGCTTTAAAAATATACAACGACCCTGCCTCCACTGAATAGGGTTGCAAATATTCATGAGAAAACATTTCTTCTCATTGTGAGAATGGATGTTTTAAAAAAACAATTTTAGGGAATGTTGTGTTATTCTGTAAAGGAGGCTATGGTGGGATTTTCCAGTCCCGGCCGCCGCAAGAACGGAAATTCCCACCTGAGGCCAACAGTCCTTTCAATAGTCTGTCAAATTTTCCATCTTGCTTTGGGCAGGACCAAAAAATATATCCCTGTGTCTGTAAATGATTTGATTAAGCTGATAAAAGATTAATGGAGACCATTAACGCTTATGGCAGAGAGAGGAAGAAGGAAAAGAAGTAAAGGTGCGGGATGCATGCATTTGTGATTAGAATTCCTGGTCAAGAGGGTTATAACTAAATAGGGTAGGTCGAATATCAAAAGGAAGTCAGAGGTGACAAGAATCTTTTTTCATCTTACAGGAGTTGTTTTTATTTTAAAAAAATTTAGAGTACCCAATTATTTTCCAATTATGGGGCAATTTAGCGTGGCCAATGTACCTACCCTGCACATGTTTTTGGGTTGTGGGGGTGGAACCCACGTAGACATGAGTAGAATGTGCAAACTCGACATGGACAGTGACCTGGGGCCGGGATCGAACCCGAGTACTCGGCGCCATGAGGCAGCAGTGCTAACCACTGCGCCACCGTGCTGCCCTATCGTACAGGAGTTCTACAGGTAAACAGAAGGAATAGTTACCAGAAAGCAGAGACAATAGAAACATGAAATGTTTTTATATTTTGGAGAAGTTTGAGTTGAAGGAAGTGTTGAGGATAATGGAATCGTCGATGAAAGGGGGTAAAGGATACTTAAGCAGAGATGTTGGGAGGATTTGGGAGGATTTGTTGTTGTCTTAAGCCTCACGGATGCACCAATGTCCCTCCAGCCGCCATTCAAACTCTGAAACCCGGCTCTCAGCCTGGTCAAACCGGTGGCATTTTCTGCCAATGTGGTCATCCAGACTGCATGGAGCGGCTAGATATTCCCACATACTGCAGGACGCACAAAACACTGGACTGAGCTTCCCAGTCATAATTTTAGATAAAACACTTTTACATTAAATGATTTTCTACTTGAAACAAATTTAAGTTATTTTTTTTAAAGTTTAAATTCTTATGTTTCCTTAATGTAGCTTTAAATTGAATTAAAAACAACTTACCCACTCCTTACCAATCAGCTCTCTCCCATGTAGCCTCTACTCTTGCAGCAGGGCAAGACCACTTTCTGAAGATTAAAAAGGTAGAACTCTGCACAATTCCCTCTTTGCTACAAATTCCCAAATACACTCACTCTGGCTGTATCTCACTCCAGTGAGGTCTCTCCCAACTTGTGCACAAATCGTACTGATTCGTGAGAGGATGAATGTATGCGTGTGAGGATGTGTGTGTGTGAAGATGACTTTGTGTGTGAAGATGATTGTGTGTGTGAAAATGACTGTGTGTGAGAGGATGTGAGAGAGGATGTGTATATGTGTGTGAGAGAGAGGGCTATGTGCGCGCATAGGAAAGAGGGGTGAATGTGTGATGAAAGGGGTGTGTGCGTGTGAGAGGCGTGTGTGTGAGAGAGGGAGGGTTGAATGCAACAGGTAATAAGCATGAGGTCCTAGTGGACTGGGCAGGAAGACTAAAAGGACAGTTGATGAGCAGTGGCAGTTGTTTAAGGAGATATTCAATTCTTCCCAACTAAAATATATTCCAGAGGGGAAGATTGTAAGAGGGGGGAAAACATTCTTGGCTCTGCAAGGACATTGAAGATAACAAAGACAAAAACTAAGGCATACCATATTGTAAAGACCAGAGGCAGGCTTGGTGATTGAGAAACTTTTAAAGATCAACAAAGGATCATGTTTAAACCTAGCTTTTCTTGCGTAATTCCTTTATTCTCCGTTCTGCTGGGTTCTACAGTATCCCAGCCTTTATTTATAATCAAGAACCCCAGTATAAGATGCTATTTAGACTGGTCCAAGAACACCCCTAGGTACAACGTGTTTTGGCATGGTCCAGTGATGTCATATTTTGATGTACTTGCCACCAGCCAATTGGTTCCATTGAAATCCCAGGACTTGGCAAATATTCAATGTGGATTGGTCCAGATTGTTCCGAAGGCTCCTTGCTGTGTGACTCTGTCTGTCTGTTTTCAGTTTGACTTGAACCCAGGAGCTGAGCAGAACTCTGTTAAATAGCTAAAAGAAAAAAGCTCTCCCAAAAAAGGGTGGATCTCACTCCAGGTAAACAGAGCAGCAAGTGTGTATTTAAAGTCTGAAGAGCTGGTGGTGGTGGTGGGGGGTTACTTTCCAGATTCTTCTCCCTGTAAGGTTACCAGATTTCTGTAAGGTTCGTGAAAGCTGCTGCTCTGATACTCTGTTTAACTGCAGCAGGCTGTTGACCAGTCTGCTGAAGCTGGCAACACACAAAAAACTGAATGGACCTGAGGTGCATCTTCCCTGATAAGTCTCAGGTCAACACAAGTTAAAGTGTCACCCTAGTGGGGTTCCCACTGCCTGAGAACCCGGCCTGACGGTTACAGCTAGGTTATCCAAACCAGCTGGTGGTTTCAACCTTCCGAGTCCTGAGAAGATAGCCAACTACAAAGACTATAGCTTCAACAGCAACAAATCTCATCTATTGTCCCTTCTAATCCCCATTTTTTTTCTGAGAAATTTAGAGTACCCAATTATTTTTTTCCAATTAAAGGGCAATTTAGCATGGCCAATCCACCTACCCTGCACATCTTTGGGTTGTGGGGGTGAGACCCACGCAAACACGGGGAGAATATGCAAACTCCACACAGACAGTGACCCAGAATCGAACCTGGGTCCTCCGTGCAGTAAGCAGCAGTGCTAACCACTGCGCCACCGTGCTGCCCTCAATCCCCATTTATTTTGATTGTTCCCTTCCCCACTGTGTGTTTGGGTAGAGGGTGGGACGGTGAAAGGGGGGGGGGAGGAATAATTAGATTAGCAGACCATTGTTCTATCATCACCATTACATGTTTATCTCTTTGCTTGTTATAAAGTTATTGGGTTTTTACTTACAACGCTGGTGCCTGTAAGTTATAGGAGCAGTCGATGGACAAAAATCTCCAAACCTTTATACGGATTATTGCTTAATTCACTTCCGGCACCTGTCGGCTGGAATTAACCATGCACTCGCCCAAGGTGTTGAAACAAAGGGAAGAGAGTAGCTAAGGCGAATGTTTGTCCCTTGGAGGGTAGTAGGGAACAGAGAAATGACAGAGACACTAAATCATTATTTTGCTTCAGTTTTCATAGCAGAGGACACTAACACCATCCAATAGTAGCAGGTAATGCAGAGGTAATAGAAAAAGAGGAAATTAGAACAATCATGAAAAGGGAAAATGTACTAAACAAACTATTGGGATTTAAGTAAACAAGTCCCCAGGGCTGATGGCCTACATATTAGAGTCTTAAAGGGAATGGCAGTGGAGATAGTGGATCCATTGGTTATAATATTCCAAAATTCCCTTGATGCAGGAAATATTCCAGTGGATTGGAAAAATGCTAATGTGATGTTCCTTATTCAAAAAAGGAGGAAGACAAAGTAGGAAACTATAGATTGATTGATATTTATTGTTATATGTACTGAAGTACAATGAGAAGTATTTTTCTGCGGCCAAGGGAATGTACACAGTACGTACATAGTAGACAAAAGAATAATTGACAAAGTACATTGACAAATGGTACATCAACAAAGTGATTGGTTACAGTGCGGAACAAGGGGCCAAACAAGCAATACATGAGCAAGAGCAGCATAGGGCATCGGGAATAGTGTTCTTACAAAATTGTTAGTATTCATTATTAAAGAAATAATAACAGATGTTTGAAAGTCAAAATACAATCCATCAGAGTCAGTATGGTTTTATGAAAGGGTAAATTGTGTTTGACTAATTTACTAGAGTTCTTCCAAGATGTAACAAACCAAGTGGATAATGGGCATTCTGTAGATGTAGCTTATCTGGACTTCCAGAAGGCATTTGATAAAATGCCACACAAAAGGTTAATACACAAGGTACGGTCACATGTGATATGGGGTAATTTATTAGCTTGGATAGAAGACTGGCTAACCAACAGAGGGCAGATAAATGGGTCTTTTTCTGGTTGGCAAGATGTAGCTAGTGGGGTGCTACAGGGTCCGTTCCTCAGGCCCCAACTATTTACAATATATATGAATGACTTAGAAGTTACTAAATCAAATTTTCAGATGACACTAAAATAGGTGGGATAGTAAATTGCAATGAAGAAATAAGAAAATTACAAATGGATATAGAAATGTTAAGATAGTGGGTCAAAGTTTGGCAGATGGAGTTTTAATGTGGATAAACGTGAGGTTATCCATTTTGGTTGGAAAAATTGAAAGGCAACCTATTATCTAAATGGAGAGAAACTTCAGAGTGCTTTGGTGCAGAGGGATCAAGGGTGTCTTTGTGTATGAATCACAGAAAGCTAGCAGGTAATAAGGAAGGCAAATGGAATTTTGGCATTTATAGCTAAAGGAAAAGAGTGCAAAAGTAGGGAAATGTTGCTGCAATTGTACGAGGCTTTGGTGAGACCACACCTGGAGTACAGGTCCCTTATTTGAAGAGGGATGTAGTTACATTAGAAGCAATTCAGAGGAGGTTCACTAGATTGATTCCAGAGATGAGTCAAATGAAGAGAGATGGAGCGGTTTAGGCCTATACTCTCTCATGTCATGGTCGACATAGAGCAGATCTTTCCTCTTGAAAGGTCATGGCCGGGATTCTCCGAGCCCGCACTGGGTCAGAGAATTGGAGGGGGGCCACGAGATTCCCGCCACGCCAATGCCGGGCCGCCGAGGCTGAATTGCCTGCCCCTAGTTCTTATAAGTGTGTGAGAAAGATGGGTGAGCGTGTGTGTATGTATGTGGGGGAGGGGGGGGGGGGGGGGGGGGAGAGGAGAAAGAGGTGAGTGTGTGTGTGAGAGAGAGAGAGAGGGTTATGAAAGAGACTCCACTTGGAGAGCTAAGGTTTGATCAAGGATAGTCAGCATGGCTTTGTCAGAAGGAGATTATGCCTAACAAATTTGATTGAATGTTTTGAGGTGACTAGGTGTGTAGATGAGGGTAGTGCAGTTGATGTGGTTTATATGGATTTCAGCAAAGCCTTTGACAAAGTCCTACATGGGAGATTTATAAAGGCAAATGCACATGGTATACAGGGGAACTTGATAAGGTGGATTCAAAGTTGGCTTAGTTGTAGGAGACAGAGGGTGATGACTGACGGCTTCTTTAGTGACTGAAAAAGGGATATGGGACACTTGTCGTTATCAATAGAAGCATAGATTACAAAAGCAGGGAAGTCATGTTGAAGTCGTAAAGAACTTTGGTGAGGCACAGCTGTAGTATGCGTGTGCAGTTCTGGTCGCCAAATTATAGGAAGGATGTGATTGCACTGGAGGGGGTGCAGAGGAGATTCATCAGGATGTTGCCTGGGATGGAGCATTTAAGTTATGAAGCGAGGTTGGATAAGCTGGAGTTGTTTTTGTTGGAGCAGAGAAGACTGCGAGGCGACCTAATTGAGGTGTACAAGATTATGACCGGCATGGACAGGGAGCAGCTGTTCCCCTTGGTTGAAGGGTCAGTCACTGGGGGGCACAAGTTCAAGGTGAGGGGTAGGAGATTTTTTTTGGGGGGGGGGGATGAGAGAAAAAATATTTCCTCTCATCCCCCCCCCCCCAGAGGATGGTAACTGTCTGGAAAGCACTACATGGGAGGGTTGCCTCACATCCTTCAAAAAGTGCATGGATGAGCACTTGACACGTCATAACATTCAAGGCCATGGGCCAAGTGCTGCTAAATAGGATTAGGTAGGTAGGTTAGGTGTTTTTCATGTGTCGGTGCAGACTCGATGGGCCGCTGTGAGGTAAGTGTGTGTATGAAAGAGAGGGGTGTGTGTGTGAAACAGAGGGGTGAGTGTGTGCGAGAGAGGGGCAAGTGTGGGAAAGAGGGGTGAGTGTGTGTGTGTAACATAGGGGTGAGTGTGTGAGGGAAAGAGAGGGGTGTGAGAATGAGAGGACTGAATGAGCGAGAGAGGGGTGTGTGAATGTGAGAGTCACAAGTGTGTGTAAGGGAGTGAGGTAAGTGTGTGTGAATGTGTGAGGGAGAGAGAGGTGCTTGTGTCTGGTTGAGAATAAGCTTTTCAGTATCATTCCTCCCATTGAAAATGACAAAGGATATTATTTTCCGAGGTCACTACTTCCAAGGGTTAACTTTAAGTGGCCATGTGAGGGTGACTTGGCCAGGGGTTGTGAGGGGGCCATCTAGCTGGCGAATGTAGCTATGATGTGTGCATTTTCCTAATATATACATAGATATAACTAAAAATGATTGGTTACATTTGAGTTCTGTGTTCGCACCTATTTCGCGGCAAAAAGGGCACCATCATTATGAGAATGCTTAGGGTTCCCTGATGCTCTTGGCAGATCACTTGGGGTTCTGTAACTCGAAAAGTTTGCGAAACCCTGCTTTAGACAAAAGATCCAGTTCTATAGTTAAGGAAATTGTAAGGTAAGAGAAAAGAAAAGCTTTACACAAATGCAAGGAAAAGTGGAAATAGAGCAGGCTGGAAGAGCTGGAAAAAGCAATGATATACAGGAAAGCGTCAAGATGCAAAAACGAATTTGAAAACATATTGCAAGAGATATCAAAGCTAACATCAAAGTAAATATGTCAAAAGAAAGCAAGTGGTGAAGGGAAATGGGGGCCAATTAAAGACATACAAGGGAGACTAATAGACAAGGAAATTTGATTAATTAAATGAGTACTTGGGCAGGGCGGTGGCGCAGTGGTTAGTGCTGATGCCTCACAGTGCCAAGGTCCCAGGTTTGATCCCGGCTCTGGGTCACTGTCCCCGTGTGGAGTTTGCACATTCTCCCCGCGTTTGCGTGGGTTTCGCACCCACAACCCAAAGATGTGCACAGTAGGTGGATTGGCCATGCTAAATTCCCCTTAATTGGAAAAAAAATTAATTGGGCACTCTAAATTATTTTTTAAATTAAATGAGTAATTTGTATCAGTTTTTAGTGGAAAGAAGATTTAATTCCATTAGTACAAGGGAGCTTAGAAAATTGAGCAACTTAGTGGGTTTAAAATGTTTATAAAATGATGGACAATAATTATAGGGCTTTACCAGGACTCAAATGATGACCACCTCAGAGTATTAAAATAAGTGAGGAAATTGACGATGCGTTAGTCATAATTTTCTCCAAGTGCTCTAGATTCAGGAATATCTCAACCATCCCACCCTGGAGGTTGCGAACAGAAAAAGCTGAGAAAGTCTCAGACCAACTGTATTTTCTGACAACCTTGGTGCCAAAACATTAATACATTTTTCAGATGTTGATCGACCTGCTGTGTATTTCCAGGACTTAGTTCAGCTTTCCAGGACTTGTCTTTATTTAAAAGCATCTACCAAATTACTATTTCAGAGTTGATCACTGGCTTTTGATGAGCTGAATAAACATAAGCACTCAGCATCTTGCTCACAGCATTGGTGTGTTTGATCTCTCAGCCATCAGAATTTGCTTCCATCTCTCGGTAACAGATCCTTTGTAACGTAAGGTAAGGCAAAGTCGCCACAGTCTCAGATGACCAGAGACTGCTTTCCCCTTTTGAGGGGGAGAGCTGACTGGTGGTAATTTAACCTGAGGGTCACCTCACCTTAGGCGAGGGGCAAGGTTGAGAACGCGGGGCCATCATGAATAACCTCAGCCGGTACGAGAATTGAACCCATGCTGTTGGCCTCGCTCTGCATCAGGAAGCAGTTGTCCAGCCAACTAAGCTAAACCGGCAAACTGTGCAAGGGATGACAATCGCTTCAGCACTGCTGTCTCACGCGCCGAGGACCCGGGTTCAATCCCGGCCCTGGGTAACTGTCCGTGTGGAGTTTGCACATTCGCCCAATGTCTGCATGGGTCTCGCCCCCACAGCCCAAAAATGTGCAGGATTGGTGAATCAGCCATGCTAAATTGCCCCTTAATTGGAAAAGAAAATTGGGTTCTCTAAATTTATATCTAAAAAAACAGCTTGAGTTCTGATGTTTCCTTCACTGCTGATGAAAGTTCATCAAAAATATCAATGAGTTATCTCTACCTCAGAAATCAACAGCAGTGGAAAGACAGGCATCTAGTTTACAAACCAGTGTTTTGGTTTGCCGGTAATGCTTTACAAATTTCCTAATGGTCCAGTCAGGAAACGTGATTTCAAGCCAGCTGCATAACATCGCAAATAACAGAACAGATCATACAACACAGGAGGATGCTATTTGGTCCAATGTGCCAGTGTCAGCTTTCTGATTAATCACACTCACCTGCTCTTTCCCTCTGCCACCGTGTATAGTAAAAAATACACCAGAAACTCTGTTCATCGTTTCAAAATAAAATATTTATTTGCTCAGGTCATAGTTCAAGAAACACATTTGAATTTATTTTTCTGCAAGGTCTTCTTTTAAAATAAACAAAACTCTTAAACATCAGCCCTGGTTTGCATCTACAAGACCTAAAAAGCAGCCTGTGTAGCAAAAGACAGCTTACTTAAGGAATCAGGGATGTGTCAGCATTTCAGACAATGAAAAGCAAGAGCTTGTTCAGCAGCCCTTGTGAACCTTGAGGAACTGAGTGTGTAGTCATGCCGAAAATGTTATGCTCTTTCCCATGTCATACAATTGCGCACTCTATGACCTTGTCTATCTCTCGTCTGCATGTGATGCAGAGGCCCGATTTAGTTCACATTTGGCCACAGCCTTTAAACACCGTTTGAAATGGAAGTAATGCATTGACGACGTGACACTCCATCCACGTGCCAACAATGTAAAATGCATCCATAGAAGTGTCCATACATAGTGACGAAGGCAAGACCTAACCCCTTCTTGCTGGTGCAGGTTTAGTCTTACTTAATGTTTGAAAGCGATCAGTAAGACAAGAGACTAGTTTTGCAATTTCTGTCACTCCACTAATGATAGCCATTATTCAAGTGTGACCCTTGATAAAAGAGTACCAGCTGGCCATTTGACCCTGCAGGGCATCATAGCTGTATCTGACCCTGTCCTGACTTTAACCATTTATATTCACCGCAGGGATTGTTGGGTGGCTTTGTGGAGCAGAAGTCCTGGCTGCTTTATCCTTCTGTAATCTCGGGGCACTAAGGCCTTTTGCAGTAATTCACCCTAGCAGAGATAGGCTAACCTGGACTTTGTGTATCGGCATGCTCCCGCAGAGGTCTCTGTACAGTAATCAAAGTTAATACCTGACCTTGTTTTTAACTTCCTAGTCCAGGTCTGCCTCATCCAGTTAGTATAAATCAGGGATCAAAGTTGAGTTACATTTTTCCATCTGACAGAATATTCTTTAAACACCACTCAGTCATTGAACCAATGCTATTACTTTGAAATTTAAAAAATACATATTCTTATTCAAACAAAATTTTAATTACAAACACAACAAATTCCAAACCCATATTATTCCTGAAGTACACCCACCCGTCCTCCCAATCACCCTCCCACAAAGAAAACAAAACCTTAATCAGACCAAAAAAAGACAAACCTCCCCAAACAGCTGACGGTTACTAGTTCCCTGAAAAAAGATGAAGGCTGCCATCCTTCCGCCGACTCCCTCATGGTATACTTAATCTTCACCAGGTGCAAAAATTCCATCAGGTCTCCTAGGCTTGGTAAGGCGGTCCTCCACCAAAACAGAACTTGCCTCCGGGCTATTGGTAAGGCGAAGACATCTGCCCTCATCCCCATCTGCAGCACTGAGTCCAATACTCCAAAAATGGCCACCAACAGGCACGACTCCAGCTGAATGCCTCAAATCCCTGACATTGTATCAGAAACTAACAAGCTTGGGCAAGATCATCAAAACATGTACATATGATTCGCCAGGCCCCTAGAGCACCGCTCACACCTCTCCTCCACCCCAGAGAAGAACCCACTCATGCGCGCTTTAGTCAGGTGTGCCCTATGCACCACCTTGAACTGGATCAGACTTAACCCTGCACATGAGGATGTGAAGTTGACCCGGTAAAGAGCCTCACTCCACATTCCAAGACCAACCAGTTCACCCTCCCACTTCCTCTTTACTTCCTCCAATAATGCCTGCTTCGTCACCAACATCTGCCCATAGACATCCAAAATCTTACCCTACACCAACTCGGCCAAGGATAGGACCCTGTCCATAAGCTAAGCCATTGGAAGGAGGGGAAATGAAGGAAGCTCCTTGAGTAAACAATTGCACCCCTGAAGGTACCTGAATGCATTCCCTCTCAGGAGCTGAAACTTCTCAAACAACTCGTCTAGATCAGCAAACCTACCCTCCAGAAACATGTCTCTAAACCTCTCCAACCCCTCCCTCTCCCATACGATCAATCTAAAGCCAGACTGCACAGACCTATGGTTCTTGCAGATCGGAGCCAACAGCAACATGGGGCACAGTTCACAATGCTGCCTAAACTGATTCCAAATCCTCAAAGTGGTCACCACCACCGGGTTCGAAGAGAATCTGGCAGGGGAAAAAGGTGCAGTAACTAGGGCACTCAGACTAAACCCTCTGCATGAAACCTCCTCCATCCACCCCCATAGAAAGTCCGGAACCCTGAACCAACCCGACATCTTATCAATATTTGCTGCCCAGTAGTAACATTTAGGTAATGTCAATCCCCCCCTCCCCCGCCCTGATTGCCTACTCCTTTGCAAAAAATGTCCTATGAACCCTAGGAGTCTTACCATCCCAAACAAAGGTAGTTGTCAATTTGTTAACCCTGCAAAACAAAGCCTTGGGAAGAAAGATTGGGAGACACTGGAACAAAAACAAATTCTTCGGGAGAATATTCATCTGCACCGTCTTTATCCTTCCTACTAAGGACAGAGGGAGGGCATCCCATCTTTTCAAATTGGCCTTCATCTCATCCACCAGGTTAGAAAAGTTAAGATTATGGAGTGCGGCCCATTCATGGGCCACCCAGATACCGGAAGCTATTCTTGGCTGAATGAAACCATATAAACTATATAATATAGTATAGATTAATTTGTTCTTAAGGGCAGCACGGTAGCATTGTGGATAGCACAGTCAGAGTAGGAATGTCAGGATAGAGAGGATGAATGCGTGGCTCGAGAGATGGTGCAAGAGGGAGGGATTCAAATTCCTGGGACATTGGAACCGGTTCTGGGGGAGGTGGGACCAGTACAAACCGGACGGTCTGCACCTGGGCAGGACTGGAACCGATGTCCTGGGGGGGGGGTGTTTGCTAGAGCTGTTGGGGAGAGTTTGAACTAATGTGGCAGGGGGATGGGAACCGATGCAGGAAGTTGGAAGGTAGTAAAACAGGACAGAAATAAAAGGCAGTAAGGGGGAAAGTGTAAGGCAGAGAAGCCACAGTCAAAAATCAAAAAGGGCGACAGTACAAGGTACAGTGACTGAGGGGAGCTCAGTGAATAGGACCAGGAATACTAAAAGAAATAAAACGGGAAGTGAAAACATTAATGGTAAGCGACGCGGCAGGTTGTTACATGAAGATATGGGTTCAACGACAAGGACAATTAGGAGAAAGGTTAAGAGGAAATATAACTTAGGAGAGGTTACTGATCGAGTTGTTAAGATTCAGAACAGAGGTAAAAAAGCCAACATAAGTGTACTTTACCTGAATGCTCGTAGTATTCGGAATAAGGTAAATGAGTTGATGGCGCAAATCATCATGAATGACTATGATTTAGTGGCCATTACTGAAACATGGTTAAAGGATGGTCACGACTGGGAGTTAAATATCCACGGGTATCAAACTTTTCGGAAGGACAGAGTGGATGGTAAGGGAGGTGGTGTAGCTCTGTTATTTAAGGATGACATCCGGGCAACAGTAAGGGATGACATCGGTGTTATGGAGGATAAGGTTGAATCCATTTGGGTGGAAATCAGGAATAGTAAGGCGAAAAAGTCACTGATAGGAGTCATCTATAGGCCACTAAATAGTAACATTATGGTGGGGCAGGCAATAAACAAAGAAATAACAGATGCATGTAGAAATGGTACAGCAGTTATCATGGGGGATTTTAATCTACATGTTGATTGGTTTAACCAGGTCGGTCAAGGCAGCCTTGAGGAGGAGTTTATAGAATGTATCCGCGATAGTTTCCTAGAACAGTATGTAATGGAACCTACGAGGGAACAAGCGGTCCTAGATCTGGTCCTGTGTAATGAGACAGGATTGATTCAGGATCTCATAGTTAGGGATCCTCTCGGGAGGAGTGATCACAATATGGTGGAATTTAAAATACAGATGGAGGGTGAGAAGGTAAAATCAAGCACTAGTGTTTTGTGCTTAAACAAAAGAGATTACAATGGGATGAGAGAAGAACTAGCTAAGGTAGACTGGGAGCAAAGACTTTATAGTGAAACAGTTGAGGAACAGTGGAGAACCTTCCAAGTGATTTTTCACAGTGCTCAGCAAAGGTTTATACCAACAAAAAGGAAGGACGGTAAAAAGAGGGAAAATCGACCGTGGATATCCAAGGAAATAAGGGAGAGTATCAAATTGAAGGAAAAAACATACAAAGTAGCAAAGATCAGTGGGAGACTAGAGGGCTGGGAAATCTTTCGGGGGCAACAGAAAGCTACTAAAAAAGCTATAAAGAAGAGTAAAATAGATTATGAGAGTAAACTTGCTCAGAATATAAAAACAGATAGTAAAAGTTTCTACAAATACATAAAACAAAAAAGAGTGGCTAAGGTAAATATTGGTCCTTTAGAGGATGAGAAGGGAGATTTAATAATGGGAGATGAGGAAATGGCTGAGGAACTGAACAGGTTTTTTGGGTCGGTCTTCACAGTGGAAGACACAAATTACATGCCAGTGCCTGATGGAAATGAGGCTATGATAGGTGAGGACCTTGAGAGGATTGTTATCACCAAGGAGGTAGTGATGGGCAAGCTAATGGGGCTAAAGGTAGACAAGTCTCCTGGACCTGATGTAATGCATCCCAGACTGCTAA
The DNA here is from genome assembly GCF_047496885.1 of Scyliorhinus torazame. NCBI lineage: Eukaryota > Metazoa > Chordata > Chondrichthyes > Carcharhiniformes > Scyliorhinidae > Scyliorhinus > Scyliorhinus torazame. Next base: position 303,674,095 of record NC_092709.1, read on the forward strand.
AAGAGATGGCTAGGGCAATTGCAAATGCAGTGATAATTTACCAAAATTCACTAGACTCTGGGGTGGTCCCGGCGGATTGGAAATTAGCAAACGTGACACCACTGTTTAAAAAAGGAGATGGGCAGAAAGTGGGTAATTATAGGCCAGTGAGCTTAACTTCGGTAGTAGGGAAGATGCTGGAATCTATCATCAAGGAAGAAATAGCGAGGCATCTGGATGGAAATTGTCCCATTGGGCAGACGCAGCATGGGTTCATAAAGGGCAGGTCGTGCCTCACTAATTTAGTGGAATTTTTTGAGGACATTAACAGTGCGGTAGATAACGGGGAGCCAATGGATGTGGTATATCTGGATTTCCAGAAAGCCTTTGACAAGGTGCCAAACAAAAGGTTGTTGCATAAGATAAAGATGCATGGCATTAAGGGGAAAGTAGTAGCATGGATCGAGGATTGGTTAATTAATAGAAAGCAAAGAGTGGGGATTAATGGGTGTTTCTCTGGTTGGCAATCAGTAACTAGTGGTGTCCCTCAGGGTTCAATGTTGGGCCCACAACTGTTCACAATTTACATAGATGATTTGGAGTTGGGGACCAAGGACAATGTGTCCAAGTTTGCAGACGACACTAAGATAAGTGGTAAAGCAAAAAGTGCAGAGGATACTGGAAGTCTGCAGAGGGATTTGGATAGGCTAAGTGAATGGGCTAGGGTCTGGCAGATGGAATACAATGTTGACAAATGTGAGGTTATCCATTTTGGTAGGAATAACAGCAAAAGGGATTATTTAAATGATAAAATATTAAAACATGCTGCTGTGCAGAGAGACCTGGGTGTACTAGTCGCAAAAAGTTGGTTTACAGGTGCAACAGGTGATTAAGAAGGCAAATTGAATTTTGTCCTTCATTGCTAGAGGGATAGAGTTTAAGACTAGGGAGGTTCTGCTGCAATTGTATAAGGTGTTAGTGAGGCCACACCTGGAGTAGTGTGTTCAGTTTTGGTCTCCTTACTTGAGAAAGGACGTACTGGCACTGGAGGGTGTGCAGAGGAGATTCACTAGGTTAATCCCAGAGCTGAAGGGGTTGGATTACGAGGAGAGGTTGAGTAGACTGGGACTGTACTCGTTGGAATTTAGAAGGATGAGGGGGGGATCTTATAGAAATATATAAGATTATGAAGGGAATAGATAGGATAGATGTGGGCAGGTTGTTTCCACTGGCGGGTGAAAGCAGAACTGGGGCATAGCCTCAAAATAAGGGGAAGTAGATTTAGGACTGAGTTTAGGAGGAACTTCTTCACCCAAAGGGTTGTGAATCTATGGAATTCCTTGCCCAGTGAAGCAGTAGAGGCTCCTTCATTAAATGTTTTTAAGATAAAGATAGATAGTTTTTTGAAGAATAAAGGGATTATGGGTTATGGTGTTCGGGCCCGAAAGTGGAGCCGAGTCCACAAAAGATCAGCCATGATATCTCATTGAATGGCGGAGCAGGCTCGAGGGGCCAGATGGCCTACTCCTGCTCCTAGTTCTTATGTTCACAGCTCCAGGGTCCCAGGTTCGATTCCGGTTTGGGTCACTGTCTGTGCGGAGTCTGCACATCCTCCCCGTGTGTGCGTGGGTTTCCTCCGGGTGCTCCGGTTTCCTCCCACAGTCCAAAGATGTGCAGGTTAGGTGGATTGGCCATGATAAATTGCCCTTAGTGTCCAAAATTGCCCTTAGAGTTGGGTGGAGGTGTTGACCTTGGGTAGGGTGCTCTTTCCAAGAGCCAGTGCAGACTCAATGGGCTGAATGGCCTCCTTCTGCACTGTAAATTCTATGATAATCTATGATTAATCTAGGACAAAGGTTCTGTGCTGTATATTTCTATGTTCTATGTTCTATGAAACGGAGCCTCCCCAAAATTCACTCTTGCCCAGATTTAAACTTCCTGAGCATCTCCATTATCTCCCCACATTAGAGAGAGGGTCCGTAATATATAGCAATAGATCATCCGCATACAAGGACAGCCTATGCTCCATCATCCGATGCTCTAACCCCCTCCATCTGGTAGACAACCTCAACACAATGACCAATGGCAAACAAAAGCAGAGACAAGGGACACTCCTGCCTTGTACCCCTGATCAGTTGGAAATAATCCGAGCTCAGGGCATTAGCATGTACACTCGTGTTGGAGGACCTGTATAAAAATAAATTTTGGCCCAAAGTCAAACTGCCTCAGGATCTAAAGAGGTACCCCCACTCAACCCTTTCAAACGCCTTCTCTGCATCCATCAAAACAATTACCTCTGGCTCAGTTCCCAAGGGCAACAATGCAACATTTAAAAACCTCCTAATGCTGGACGACAACTGCCTGCCCGTAACAAATTCAAACTGCTCCTCCGAAATCACACCCGGTAAGCGGGCTCCAAACACTTGCCAACACTTTAAGAGGCTGCGCTTAACAATGAAATAGGCCAATGCGGCCCACATTCCACTGGACCTTGTCGTTCTTCAGGATCAACAGTGCATTAATGTGGCAGGCAACACACCCTGGGAAACGGAAGCATTAAACATATCCAGCAGAATTGGGACCAACTGACCAGCAAACTGTTCAATGGGGAACCCATCAGGACCCGGGGCTTTGTCTATCTGCATTAACCTAAAACAACTCATGATCTCCTTAGCTCTATCGGCGTCTCCAACTTCTGCCACAGCTCCTGTTCCGCCTCCGGGAAGGTCAACCCATCCAAAAATTGCCTCATTGATGCACCTTCCTCCGGAAGCTGACTCATACAACCCACAGTAGAAGGCCTCAAAAACACCTCATTAACCCCGCTATCTCCTGGGAGGCTGCCTGCAACCTCAGCCAACAGACGACTGGCTTTCTCCCCCATAAAGTCCCCTTCAAGCGACGCGGCTTGGTCACTGCCTTACCCATTGACAACAATTCAAAATCCATTTGCAATTTCTTTCTGTCCGCCAATAACTCCGCCGTTGGGGCGATCGAGGACTGGCGGTCCACCTCAAGAATAGAATCCATTAGCTTCTGCCTCTCCACCATCCCAGATTTATCCCCACGCATCTCAGCTCCCTCTAAACACCAGCTTCAGGGCCTCCCAGAGCCTGGAAGGTGAGACCATCTCATTCCTGTTAAACTCAACATACTCCCAATGGCAGCGGATACACACTCACAAAAACCCATCCGCAAGCAACACCATGCCCAGTGTCTACGGTGGTCACTGAGAGCGGCCCAGTTCCAACACCACGCATACAAAATGCAGAGCATGATCCGGTATAACGATTGGCGAGAACCCCGCTCCCTTCAACCCAGGACAAGTGGCCTAGCCACCACGAAGAGGTCAATCTGGGATAGACTCCAATGAGCATGAGAAAAAAAAAAAAAAACTCCCTATTCCCCCTGGAAATATAAACCACCACTGGTTTTACTTTTCAATATTTAAAAACATTTTTGCTGCTCTTTGATTTAAGCCATTGGCTGAGCAAGCAGCAATTTGACCATTAATCACTCCACAAAAATAAAGCAAAATACTGCAGATGCTGGAAATCTGAAATAGAAACTGAAAATGCTGGACAAGGACTTCCAGTGACGGCGGGCGGGAGGCGGCCGCGCAATGGAGGGCTCCCGTTCGGGAACGGCATTTTCGGGGCTTTAAGCCCGGACCCAGAGTCCACGGAGGCGCCAGAAGCAGGGAGAAGGCACGGAGGAGGCACAGTGAAGGCACAGGGAAAAAAAAGAAAAATGTCGAGGGTGAGCAAAAAAACGGCCGTTAAAAAAACAGCTGAAGGTCCGTCGGGGAGTGGAAAGGTCACCGCGGGGTCACCAAGGAAAATGGAGGCTGGAGCACCAGGCGAGGCCGCATTGCTTACGGCTGAAGAAATAACTATGGTGATGGTGGCGGAATTTGAAAAGCAGTTGGCGCAGATTGCGAAATGCATGGAGACGGTCAGGAAGGAGATGAGGGAGGTTTTGAGTGTGCTGGTGGAGGAGGCGGTTTCTCCGGTGAGGACGGAGGTGGCGAGCGCAGTGGCGGAGGTGCGAGAGCAAGGGGAGGCGCTGAAGGAAGTGGAGGAGACGTTATTGCAGCACGGTGATCAACTCGCCTTGATGGGGAAGGAGATGCGGAAGGCAATGGGCACTAATAAGGATCTGCGAGGAAACATGGAAGACCTGGAAAACAGATCCAGGCGACAGAATTTGAGGATTGTGGGGCTGCCCGAAGGAGTTGAAGGACCGAGGCCAATTGAGTATTTTGCCGCGATGCTGGCAAAACTATTGGGGGAGGATCCCATCCGATATGAACTGGATCGGGCTCATCGGTCATGGAGGCCTGTACCAAAGGCGAGTGAGCCAAGGGCAGTGACTCTGTGCTTCCGTAGGTACAGTGTGAAGGAGAAGGTCCTGAGCTGGGCCAAGCAGAAGCGGGTGGTGCAGTGGGCTGGAGCTGGTATACGTGTATACCAAGACTTTACGGTGGAGCTGGCGAGGAGGCGGGCTGCCTTCAACCTGGTGAAGAGGGCACTGTACATTAGCAAGGTGCGGTGCGGCATTGTATATCCAGCGAAGCTGAGGGTGACTTACAAGCTCAGGGACTTTTATTTTGAAACGGCGGAAGCGGCGGAGGAGTTTGCGAAAGCAGAAGGACTGTGGCAGAACTGACAAATTGAGGAATGGCCATGTGCCGATGTAACCTCATGATTGTATTTTCATCTTTTTTGTATTACTGCGCGCGGGTGTAGAGGCTAAAGGAGCCAATGTTGTATATATTTGGACAAGGGAAGGGACCTTTCACTCGAAATGAGGGCTCTTTTGGGTGTAGGTGGATATGCGGGGTTTGTGTGCTAAAAGGGGATCTTTGGGCTTTCCTAGGGCCAGACAAGTGGGAAAGGGACCCGGGTGGGGGCCTTCACGCTGGCCGGTTTAAGCCGGCCAGTGAACGGGAGTGGGGTGGGGGGAGGGGCTGCGGCCATCGGAGCCTGGCAGAACAGGGTCCGGGTGGTCTAGCCGGGGTGGAAAGTTGGGGGAAGGAACCGAGGTTGGGAGGAGGAGTTTTACAAGAGGCAGTGGACGGGAGGAGCTGGAGACTGGGGGCGGGGGGGGGAGCTGTGTAAGATTAAGGGTGACTACGGGTAATCCCTGATTCCGTTTTGTCATTTGTTTATGTAAACATGCGGGTGGAGGTTTGGGGGTCGGTGGGTAGATGGGATCATTGTTAGTATGGGGATTGACATATCTTGCTGACTATTGTTTATTGTTGATGGATGTAAATGTGGGAGAAAATGTGAAAAAGGAGGCGAATAAAAAAATTATATAAAAAAAAAAAGAAAATGCTGGACAAACTCAGCAGGTCTGGCAGCATCCGTGTAGAGAGAGAAACAGATCTACCGTTTCGAGTCCAATATGACCCTTCTATGGGTCATACGGACCAAAATGTTAACTTTGTTTCTCTCTCTGCAGATGCTGCCAGACCTGCTGAGTTTTTCCAGCATTTTCTGGTTCTTATTTGACCAGAGAGCAATTCGTCAAGCAAACAAATCTGTAACCAGTTGGGAACAAATACTCAGTTCTCAGGATTGAAGGGAATAATGTAGGAGAAAGAATGCTACACCCTATGTCTTTTCTCGCTTGTAAAGGGATCACAGAGGTCATGTGATAGAAGTATTGAAAATTATTCAAGGTTTGGACAAATTTGATTCACAAATCATTACTTTGTACAGAATTTAAGAAGGCATCACATGACAAACTAGGTGCAACAAAATGGGAAATCCTATTTTTTTTAAACTAAAAAGGTATTAGATTAATGGAGCTGATTACTAGCAAGGTTGTGGGACAAGAAACCTTAAAGGGTTTCAAGAAAGGACTAGACATTGTCTGGTCAAGAAGTGGGGTTCAGGACTTCTGGTTGTGGCTATGCGGACTTCTGGTTGTGGCTATGCGGAGCTAAGCCGCACGTTTGGCAGCTCCCGCTTGGAACGGACTTTTGGGCTCTTTTCAGTGCCCCCAACGGCATTTTTTCGACATTTCCCGGTGTGGGAAGAAGACTGCAACATTCCCCCGACAGTGTATGGCTTGGACCAGGAGCGGGGCGACTAAAAAAGTGGTGAAGCCAAAGAAAGTGCGAGGGAAGAAGAGCAAGATGGCGGCGGGCACGGACCAGGCAGCGTGGATGCAGTGGGCGCAGGAGCAGCAGGAGGTTATCCAGCGCTGCTTCAGGGAGTGTAAGGCGGACCTGCTGGAGCCGATGAAGGCTTCTATTGATAAGCTGCTGGAGACCCAGACGGCCCAGGGGGTGGCGATCCGCGAGATACGACAAAAGATCTCAGATAACGAGGACGAGATCTTGGGCCTAGCAGTAAAGGTGGAGGTGCACGAGGCGCTCCACAAGAAATGGCAGGAGCGGTTTGAGGAGATGGAGATTCGATCGAGGCGGAAGAATCTGCAGATCCTGGGCCTCCTGGAGGGGCTGGAGGGGTCGGACGTGGGGGCCTATGTGGTCACCATGTTAAACTCACTGATGGGAGCGGGGTCCTTCCAGGAGCTGGAGCTGGAGCTGGAAGGGGCCCATAGAGTGCTGGCGAGGAGGCCCAAGGCTAAGGAGCCGACGCGGGCGGTGCTGGTGCGGTTTAATCAGTTCGCTGATCGGGAGTGCGTACTCAGGTGGGCCAAGAAAGAGAGGAGCAGCAGGTGGGAGAACGCGGAGCTTCGAATATATCAGGGCTGGAGCACGGAGGTAGCGAAGAAGAGGGCCGGGTACAACCCGGTGCTGCACAGGGAGTGAAGTTTGGCATGCTGCAGCCGGCGCGTCTGTGGGTCACCTACAAGGACCGGCACCATTATTTTGAGTCCCCGGAGGAGGCGTGGGCCTTTGTTCAGGCCGAGAAGCTGGACACAAACTGAGGGTCCGGATGGGGGATCGGGTGTGGGGCTGGTCGGGGATTGTTGTTGTTGTGTAACATTTTGAGGGGGGGTTCTTTGTTCTTGTTTATTTTTTGTTCGGTGTGGGCGGTTAGGGTGGTTTGGGCACTGTTTCGGTTGGGTATGTCGGGTGGGCTCTTGGAGGGGGGCAAGTAAACGGAGTAGGGGATGGATGGCCGGCAGGAGGGATGGGGCCCCGCGGGGGAGGGCGAGGCCCGCGTCGGGGGTGAGGTTACTGGGCCTGTAAAAGGAGCTGCGCCAGAGGAGGCAGGACAGGGCAGGTGGAAAGCGCGGGCTTTTTCCCACTCTGAAGGCTGGAGGAGGCGGGGCCGGGATGCGCGGGTTTTTTCCCGCGCTTGGGATGAAAGGGGGAGGCGAAGAGCCTGCGGGTGGGTAATAGAGGGGATGGGGAAGTCCCACAATGGGAGGAGTCGAAGGAGAGACGGGAGCGGCCGGGGTCAGCAGGAGTCAGCTGACTTGCGGGAGTGCAATGGGGGAGCAATGCAGCTAGGAGGGGTCCAAGCTGGGGGGGGGGGGGGGGGAGGGGAGATCGGGTTGCTGCTGATATGGTCAAGGGGGAGCTGGGGCGAGTAGAGGGGGTTGGGACGGGGGTCTGCCGCCGTGGGGAACGGGCTGTGCGTGGGGCGCGGGCGGGTGGCTGGCCGAGGAGGGGTTATGATTAGTCGGCGGGGGAGGGGGGCGGGTAGCCCCCTGATAACCTGGAACGTAAGGGGACTGAACGGGCCGGTTAAGCGGGCCCGGGTGTTCGTGCAGCTGAAGGGGCTGAAGGCGGATGTGGTCATACTCCAGGAGACACACCTGAAGGTGGCAGACCAGGTAAGATTGAGGAAGGGGTGGGTAGGCCAGGTGTTTCATTCGGGGCTGGATGCCAAAAAATCGGGGGTTGGCGATCTTGGTGGGAAAGAGGGTGTCGTTCCAGGCGTCGAGCATTGTGACAGACAATGGCAGCAGGTACGTAATGGTAAGTGGTAAGCTGCAAGTTGAGAGGGTGGTGCTGGTCAACGTGTACGCCCCGAACTGGGACGATGCGGGTTTTATGCGGCGCATGTTGTGTCAGATCCCGGACTTGGAAGTGGTGGGCCTGATAATGGGCGGGGGGGGGGGAACTTTAACATGGTGTTGGATTCGGCACTGGAGCGCTCCAGGTCGAGGACGGGTAGGAGGCCGGCGGCGGCTAAAGTGCTGAGGGGGATTCATGGACCAGATGGGAGGGGTGGACCCTTGGAGATTTGCAAGGCCGGGGGCTAGGGAATTTTCATTCTTCTCGCACGTTTAGAAGGCCTATTCCCGGATCGACTTTTTTGTTATGAGCAGGGCCCCGATTGCGAGACTAGAGGATACCGAGTACTCGGCGATAGCCATTTCGGATCACACCCCGCATTGGGTAGACCTAGAGCTGGGGGAGGAGAGGGGCCAGCGCCCGTTGTGGCACTTGGAGGTGGGGCTGTTGGCAGACGAGGAGGTGAGCGAGCGGGTCCGAGGAAGCATGGAGAGATACCTGGAGGCCAACGATAACGGGGAGGTCCGAGTGGGGATGATCTGGGAGGCGCTGAAGGCGGTGGTTAGGGCAGAGCTGATCTCCATTAGGGCCGACAAGGAGAGGAGAGAGCAGAGGGAGAGGGAGAGGCTGGTGGGGGAGATGGTGAGGATAGACAGGAGGTATGCGGATGTGCCGGAGGAGGGACTGTTGAGGGAGAGGCGTAGCCTCCAGGCAGAATTCGATCTGTTGACCGCCAAGAAGGCGGAGGCGCAGTGGAGGAAGGCCCAGGGAGCGATTTATGAATATGGGGAAAAGGCAAGTCGGATGCTGGCGTATCAGCTTCGGAAGCGGGACGCAGCTAGGGAGATCGGGGGAGTTAAGGATAGGGGAGGGAGTGTGGTGCGGAGTGGGGTTGGCATCAATGGGGTCTTCAGGGACTTTTATGAGGAACTGTATCGGTCCGAGCCCCCACTGGAGGAGGGAGGGATGGGCCGCTTTCTGGACCAACTGAGGTTCCCGAAGGTGGAAGCGGGACTGGTGGCGGGATTAGGGGCCCCGATTGGGCTGGAGGAGCTGGCCAAAGGAATAAGAAGCATGCAGGTGGGGAAGGCTCGCAGTCGAATTTTGCAAGTGATATGTGGACCTGTTGGGCCCGTTGCTGGTTAGGACCTTCAATGAGGCAAGGGAGGGGGGGGCTTTGCCCCCGATGATGTCCCGGGCACTGATCTCCTTGATCCTGAAGCGGGACAAGGATCCCCTGCAGTGTGGGTCTTACAGGCCGAGTTCGTTGTTAAATGTAGATGCCAAGGTGCTGGCGAACGTCTTAGCCTCGAGAATTGAGGATTGGGTGCCGCAGGTCATCCATGATGACTAGACGGGGTTCGTGAAGGGGAGGCAGTTGAACGCGAATATGCGGAGGCTCCTGAATGTTATTATGATGCCGGCGAGGGAGGGGGAGGCGGCGATAGTGGTGGCGATGGACGCTGAGAAGGCCTTCGATAGGGTAGAGTGGGGGTACTTGTGCGAGGTGCTGAAGAGGTTCGGGTTTGGGGAGGGGTTCGTCAGGTGGGTTAGGCTGTTGTACGAGGTCCCGATGGCGAGTGTGGCCATGAACAAGAGGAGATCTGAGTACTTTCGTACTTTATGTATAGGGGGGAGGGGGCACTGGGTTGTTTTGTTTTGTATTTAATTCTATTGGGTTCCTTTTACATTTTGTTGTTGATATTTTGTGAAAACTTTAATAAAAATTATTATTTTTTTTAAAAAGTGGGGTTCAGGGTTGTTAGGAAAGCATCAACATTGTGGGCTAAATGAACTGAAGGTCTCTTTCCTGAAACAATTACTACTTCTAAAGCATTCTCAGTTACTTGGGACAAATGCTTCATTAAAGTCTAGGCAGTTAATGTCTTCTAACAGCAGCAACGATAATTGCTCTCGATATAGGAATGGAAATACCACAGATTTTGACATAGAAATCAGCCTTTGAAGCAAAAATCCCTTCAAAAAGATTGGGGGGGGGGGTGGTGGTGGTGGGTTAAGTTATATGCAGAGTATAAAAATGAAACACAGGTATGGAGTGGGTGGTCACAAACTTTAAATTTCATCTGCTTCCAAAGAGTGGATGCATCTCAAACTCCCAGTGACCCTTTGCATTACAGCCCATATCGCCTGCTGGATCTCTTACGCCCAGTCATAAGGCAACGGTCAGTAAAACATGCATTTTGGGGGAGAAAAAATTAATCTGACTACTAACGCAAGTACAGCATACTGTGGCTGAAAAGGGGTCGACTCTGTCGGCAAGACTTGAGTGGTTAGATTTTAGTTTAAGTCAACCATTTTATACCATATTCGCTGTAATGACACAATCATCGAATCATAGAATTCACAGTGCTGAAGGAGGTCATTCGGCCCATTGAGTCTGCACCGGCCCTTGGAAAGAGCACCCCACTTAAACCCATGCCTCCACCCTAACCCAGTAACCCCACCTAACCTTTTTTGGACATACTAAGGGCAATTTATCATGGCCAATCCACCTAACCTGCACATCTTTGGACTGTGGGAGGAAATCGGAGCACCCAGAGGAAACCCACGCAGACAGGGAGAACATGCAGACTCTGCACAGACAATGACCCAAACCGGGAATCGAACTTGGGACCCTGGAGCTATTAAGCAAAACTGTGCTAGCCACTGTCCTCCCGTGCTGCCTAGCACGGTACCCTCCACGTAAAAGCTGCAGTCCCCGAGATGTAGATACACCCACAGTGCTATTAGGGAGGAGTTCCAGGATTTTGACCCAGCGACAGTAAAGGAACGGGATATGTTTCCAAGACAGGGCAGTTAGTGACTTGGAGGGGAACCTCCAGGTGGTGTGCTACCGTGCTGCCCAAGGTCAAGGTCAAGGAAGTAATTTTAGTGCTAACATACGGCTAAAGAATTAATTTTGTAATCTGTATTAACTATATAACTATTGACCAAACTACTGTATTGCACAATAGCCAGGCATAAAAGAAAGGATTGTAAAACTGATGAACCTTGATTAAGTTCTAATTAGTGATTTTTTTTCTCCAAAAAAATTTAGAGAGGCTAATTTATTTTTCCAATTAAGGGGCAATTTAGCATGGCCAATCTACCTACCCTGCACATCTTTGGGTTGTGGGGGAGAAACCCACGCAAACACAGGGAGAATGTGCGAACTCCACATGGACAGTGACCCAGAGCCGGGATCGAACCTGGGACCTCGGCGCCGTGAGGCAGCAGTGCTAATCACTGCACCGCCGTGCTGCCCCTTAATTCGTGAATTAATGCAATAAATATATCAGAAAGACTGGGCTTTTATTTTAAGCATTAATGTATAATAACTATATAAATTGAAGGTCTGTTGGAAGTGCAGTCTCAGCAGGATGCTGTTTGAACAAAAGAATCTTTCTGAACCCTGAAAAGGTACAGTACAACATAGCCTTGTAGAAGTCTGACTTAGTGGTTGCAAATCAGATTAATACTAGTTTTAAAAAAGCCATTGTTCTTCATGGATGATATATCGCTATTCTTTTGAACCAAGTATTATCAACTGAAAGATGTAATTAAACACCAATTTAATTCATTTTGACAACTGCTAGAACCAAGTCATTAAGTCAACTATAGCCTGTCTTGGATATGACTTGATGGTTATCTGGAGGTTAACGGCACGGGTTCGGTAGGGTTTTGGGGCTGGCCATATTTTTGGAGACTCTGGAATGTGAACAATGTGCTAATCACCACGAGCAAGTTTGAGATCATGACCTGAAACCCGAGAGGGTAAATGTGACCAGCTGAAGCTATAAAAGTCACTGACCTAAGTTTAAATATATATTTTATTTTAAAAGCTTCCTAAATTTGCTTTCCAAAGACTTCAGTTTTGCCTTAATTGGTGACGTTTTGTTCAAGTAAAAATTGATTTATTGAGTCACTTGCAACCGAGCATTTTAAATTAAATCAATAACAATTCAATTACAGCTCCCAGAGATTGGACGCCAGTGTCAAATGTACTGGAGTTCTTGGTCACCTGTTGATCAACTGTTGTTTGGAATGCTGAATTGGTTAGATGCATTCGCATTTATTTGTGAATCATTTTCATTGTCATGCCTAATTTCCCTTTATCATAGAATTTACAGTGCAGAAGGAGGCCATTTGGCCCATCGAGTCTGCACTGGCTCTTGGAAAGAGCACCCGACAGAAAGGTCAACACCTCCACCCTATCCCCATAACCCAGTAACCCCACCCAACACTAAGGGCAATTTTGGACACTAAGGGCAATTTATCATGGCCAATCCACCTAACCTGCACATCTTTGGACTGTGGGAGGAAACCGGAGCACCCAGAGGAAACCCACGCACACACGGGGAGGATGTGCAGACTCCGCACAGACAGTGACCCAAGACGGAATCGAACCTGGGATCCTGGAGCTGTGAAGCAATTGTGCTATCCACAATGCTACCGTGCTGCCCTTTTATCTTTACTTTTATCTCATCTTAGTTTTTCTTCCTCTAACAATGAGTGATATTCCATAGGATGTGTCCTACCAGTGCGACGGCACACTATTAAAATATATTAATGTTTAAAATCTTTCATTACAAATAATCACTGGCCAAAACCTTCCTTGCACATGAGTCTTCCACAGTACTGCAGAGATAGTCTTAATGTCAGCATTGCAATGTGGGTTTTGACACCACCACCCACTCAGACATGGCATCTAAATAACAATGTATAGCTCCCCATGTATAACAGTGAATAGTTCCCCATTTGTAACAGTGAATAACTATCACTTGACTTTAAGAATTCATAAATATTTTGGATGTGTTAATCCCAAGAGTGTTATGGCAATAGCAGCCACATAGAATATACTGCAGCACTATGTTGGGGAGTTCATTTACAAATTTGAGGAGTCAAGTCATGAAGAGCCCAAAATTTTAAATTATATGTAGTACATATGAATATATTTAATAACTACCCAGAGCAGCTAAGAGAGGATCATCAATTCTTTGCAAAAAAAAGTCAACCTTCAATAATGATGTTTAAAAGTTAAATTTTTATTCTCCTGTCTCAATTTTTCTATTTCATATAATCACTGCATAACAGTTAAAAATCTATACACTGCCACCACAGCTCCATACAAGGCAGCACAAACAGTATTTACATTTTTTCAACAAAAAAACACAATCAATACTGAGAGGGGGCAAAAAAAGTCCATAATTAGTGCAATTTCACCAGATTTTAAATTTACATGCTGAGGATTATTTAGAATTGCTCCCTTATACTGCGCATAAATTTTTTGTAATAATTCTATACAATTTTTATGCTTTAATGAAACTTACAAGCAATATAATACCTAAATTATTTTTGTTCTTAGTTACCATTGTGGGCGCCTGTTTTCAGTAGAAAATAACAAACTTTATTTCATTCCCATGCAAAAGAATTTAACGAAAAATGAAATAAAATGTCAAACAGAAGGTGGTTCTGAAAACACAAAGTAATCCTCACCCTGCCTGGTTTTCTAGATTTAAATTTAAGCAGTACTGGTTGTGAGAGTGAATATGTATCATTCCGCTTGTTGCTCACTCGGGTCCTGCTGTGCTACAAAGTGAAATTCTGCACTAATTATTCCTAAATAGCAGATAAGTAAACAGCCTCTTTATTTGTTACTTTTGATGCCATGAGATTGTATCCACACTTCATTCAAACCTCACCAAATCTTTTATGGCTCTTTATGATTTTCCCAACTACCATAGCAGAAGTTCAAACAATGCAGCTCTTCGTGTACTGAGGAAGGCTGTCTGCCACTTGGAATTTATGCAATGGTTATCATTTCAGGGTAGTCCTTTTTCAAGAACAACTGTGATCCATTCAACCACCTCATACCACCTTCCCAATTTCCCCCTCCAGGATTCCGATTCATGCTGGGGAATGGTAGCATGGACACCGGTGAGCCCTCCAATCCATTATATAAGTGGGTATTCGTCAAGTGCAAACATAGATAGTGATTGTAGTCAGAATATTTTACCATGTGGGGCATCACAACCAAGCCTAATCCTGTTTACACCTAGCATCTACACACATGCACCTTTCCACAAAAATCACTGGGTAATAATTCAGAGATGATAGGTACTAGCACTGTTCCCCTCCCTAGTTCTGGCACATTTACGATTAATTCCAGTGCTCCAAGCTCCAATCAGTTTACTCAGAAAAGACTAGTATCACACTGCAAGGTGCACTTACCCAGTATCCTTTGTAGTTTAATGGAAAAGATAAAGGCGAGGAAGATAAATCTAAAGAAAAAAATATTTTAATCACTTTGTCAAACCCTAAAACTGTATGGGCAAAGGCTACTTACTTTAATTGTTCCATCAGATTTTACCTGCTAAATCTACCTCCTAGTTTTAAAAAATTATTCCCAAGGCTTCTGAAACCAATCAAGAACGCTCTACTGTGGGCAACACATTGAAATGAGCCAAGTGATTTATACTGCACACAACTGTCTTTCCATAATGCTGCTGAAGTCACTGCTCAGTATTGGTTTAGAAGAGAGGAATATCAAAAAATTAATCATCCCTTTTTTAAAAGATCAAAACAACCTGGAACAGGGCAGGAGATATCTTAACAATCCCATGGAATTGGACAGCAGCACTGTATTGCAGTTTCCTCACAAGCTTTCGCAAATGAGCAAAGCATCATACATCACACAATGCTCAGCACTATTTTTCAGGTTTCTACCAGGAAATATTAAGTGCTATAAATACCGAAACAAATGGTCTTTGGGAATATTTGCCCGTTGGATGCTGATCCTGTGAGTTTGTTACTAATATTGGATATTCACTGAACAAAGTGACTACTCTCAAATGCTGGTGCACATATACAGCAATGGAGATCATTAGATAGGCATTTCCAATATGTGATAATTTTGCATAGGAATCTATATTGAAAACTAAAAAATTTTTTTTTAAGTGATATTGGCCTATGTTTTGTTTAAAATATATTTTGTAGGAACAAGGATTTTTTAAAAAATGAAAACAAACTATTTGGATGTAGATTGCCAGCTTTAGGTAGGGACAAGTCCATCATGCATTTCAATATAAAATGCTATATGAATGAGTGAGTGGAGCCACAATAGGGACAAGAAATGTTGGGACCCACAAATTATTAGAATTTACTCTGTGAAATTCAGAAGTGTTCCAGATATAATGCGTGTTTGAATAATAATTCACTCAGCTCAGTAACTTCAGTTCAATTTAAACCAGATAGATTTGCATTGCACCACTATATCCAAGCCAGATCTTGGTTTAATGCAGATGCAAACTGTTATAACAGGAAAGGATCTGTGGCTATTTACTGCCAATCTGAGAAGAAGACCCTTTTATTGGTCTACATAGGTGAGCTTTCAAGATCATGCCAAGCAAATCTTAATTTAACAATTTATTTTAACCACTTCTGCACTAACAGTTCTTCACTCCTTTTCCCCAATATAAATAGAGACGCTTTCTCCCCAACTAATGAATCGAAAGTTATTCTCCCGTGGGGAACTAAACTTTCAAAACTTTCCTGATCTGGAAAGGACTAGGCTGAGCAACGAATAATTCCTTCACTCCAGATCTTAGTTTATTTAGCCCTTCCAAAGATACAAGCTATGGCTATTTACCTTTGCTCGGAGGTGGAACACACTTTTTGCAATACACAAAAGTTGAAAAGCTGATGAAATCCATTGGAAATGAAACCTGCTCAAGTGACGTGATCCCTACAGATGGAAGCAACTGTATTCAAAGGTTGGCGTTGAATAAGGAGAGTGAGTCCCTATGGATCACAAGCATTTTGTTTTGTAGACAGAATACCTATGAAAATTAATAAAACAGGATAACAACACATGAAGTCACCAGTGACTTATGCAATGAAAGGCATTGCCAAATGACACTAGGTGATAGTCTACCTGAAATTAGCAATTAAAAAAAAGGGAATGGCAGGGTTTCTCTGTAGAAATGGCATAATTGGATGCTAATAATAGGTTTCTAAAACTTTTCAGGTGGAGGAGTCCATTATTGCTCAGTAACATGCAGTAGGTATATCTCAAACCAGGCTAATGATGTAGCTCAAAAGAAGGTGATATAATACAGGCTCAGTTCAAATTACAAGATGCAGTAAACTTTCGGTTTAAATTAGGCAGAATGCTATTTCAGTTCTGGTCATCTGATATTCATGTGAGCCTACTTGCTGAAGTAAAACGTGCCAAAGAGTAAAACTATCCTCACAAACACTAGCTAAACTGTTGAAAAGATGGATTGTGTGTTTTAAGCATGCCAAGTATCTTGCGGTTATATGCTACCTTATATATAAAATGCTTAATTTTAACCTTTACATAAATCGACCTTTTTAAAGTAACTAAATCCACAACCAAGAAATTACACCTTTGAAATAACAGTTGGATTATTTGCCTTTAATTTAAAAGGGGAGGGTTGTTTGTTTTCTTTGCCACACACATCACAGGAAGTTGACTATCATGGTCTGGGAACCTATAGACAAAAGTCTACTATAACCTCCCAAAAACTCAGTAGTAACTTCTAGAAACAGAAATCACATAGTGCAATAGTCAAGAGCAGAGCAGCAGACTGTATCTTGGGACTTAATCACTTCTATACCATTAAAGATCCTGCACAGAAATTTTAACACTTCCCCATTCACCCTGATTAAAATAACCTATTGGAGTTAACATTAGATACTAACTGAAGGATAGTGGAACTCAGAAAAAAATCTTTTGTTGCTCAGACTCCTCCCTATACATAAATGCACAAAATTTTGATTACTAAATGTTTGGAAAAAAGCATAAAGACTTTACTAACATAAATTAAATAAAAACTCAGACACTATTACTACACAAACCTGGTTTTAGTGACTTTTAAAGATGATCATTTACACTCGTTACCAAAAAGGTACGTTTCAGCGTAAAGGCTCCAGTAACTCAAGTCTTAATACTCGTTCAGTGCTCTTCAAGATGGAACGCGAGTTCATCTGTCAATTTCGTTCGTGAGTCAAGAAAGAGTCTCAGATTAGCAATTGAAGGCTGCTAAAATATTTAGTATTGTTTTCAATCAACAGAGCCCATTTTCAGCAACCTCAAATAAATTTTGCTATTGGATAATCTTGTTTGCTATGGAGTCTTGAATCCATTAAATATCAGGAATTGACTTGGGCAGCATAGTGGTGCAGTGGTTAGCATTGCTGCCTCACGGCATTGAGGACTAAGGTCGATCCTGGCCCTGGGTCACTGTCCATGTGGAGTTTGCACATTCTCCCCGTGTCTGCATGGGTCGCACCCCCACATCCCAAAGATGTGCAGGTTAAATGGATTGGCTAAGCTAAATTGCCCCTTAATTGGAAAAAAACAATTTTGGGTACTCAAAATATATTTTTAAAAATTAGGAATTGACTTAAAAAGAAATCACAAGTTTTAAAAAATCTAAATTTCTTCCCATTTTTTCCAGGTGCCTGGGGTGGGTTCCGGGGAGCGTAAATAGTATGCTTCCTAGATACCGCCTTCCTTCCAATATTTTCCTCCATTGGTCATTCTTTACATGCAAGTAATTTGCTGGGCTATGGGAAAGATCAGGTTGTAGGACTAATTAGATGGTTCTAGCACAAGCACAATGCACTGAATGACTTTCTCTGTGCTGTAAGATTCTATGACTCAAGAGTTTGCACATATTCAACCATAGGGAAGCATCACATATCGCAATTCTGTCTTCACCTGAAGTACACAAGCGTAACTTCTTAGCCACAGGTCAGGGGTCCTGGCAAAATTGGAGCACTACATTATCCAAGTTGAGGTCAGCTAACACAATAAACCTGAGAATCCCCTGATCTATTTGAACCAGCACATTTGATGCAATTACCCAGTGAGCTCCCCTTTAAATTTTGGTGCCTATCAACAAATAAAACTAACCCGAGTACAAAAGGTAAAGCAAGTACTCAGAAAAAAAATACCTTTGTCGCACAACTATCATAGTGTCATGCACTGTTTCCTGCAAGATTTAACACGTGTCATTTTAAGCCACCACATCATGAATGACAAGAAGTGACAATCTTAAAAGTAAAATGATCAAAGATGCCTGGGAGATAAAATAAACTGCAAAGTTTGTACAGCATTCAGTGTACTACTGCTGAGGTTTAAAATTCCCTTGAATGACAATCATGGTGGGAACACAGTTTTTAGATCAGTACTTTCCTGGCTGCTCCTAAGACATACCTTTGAAAAAAATGGAGTGGGGATTAATATGCAAATTATTACTTCTAATGACCTTGGGTGCAGTTGCTAGAATAAACCAACAGCAGCAGCTGTGGAAGTAAGAGTTTCCTTTTGGTTCCACCTGTAACTAACAACTTCTCCAACCAAAATGCAGCACTAACATATATATCCCTGTCCAGTTGGAGATTTGCACAAGAATCTCATTTATCAGTTTGAACTTTTTTTTAAACTCCACTACTTAAATGGCTTAGATGGGAAGTGATTTATTAGAAGTATGTTCATCTGGCTAGGTTTAAGCCATTTATTCTAACAAGATAACAACTAACATCATTGCTATTGGAGTAAGAATGGAAACCATTCTTTTACTTGTTATGTCCCATTTTAATTTGTTGCAATGTTAATTGCAGCTGAGAAACAGGCTACAATCATTAAGACTAATAAATGTAGAGCGGCTGAACTGGCGAAATCAGATAGACAGAAACAATTACTTAATTCAGCAACTGGTCAATCTCCATAACTGACCAATCAGATCACGTTTAACACAATGAAAGGGTGGGATTAAGCCATTAATAAACTTGGATTCGTTGTGGTTTATGCTGATGAATGACTTTAAATTGCCCCTCGCGCCTGTGCATTATTTTGGGGACAGTCAGCATTATAGGCCAAAGGATCTTCTTCAACTGAAATGATGGCACATATTGCAATTGAAGTGAACCAGCACTGCATACTCGAGCTCACAGGCATGAATCCCTGTCATTAGACGCAAACAAATACGTTCAGCTCCCATAGAAATAGTTCTTAAAGGGAGAAGATTATAGTTAACTATTTAATTGCAATAAAATTTAGAGAGCATCCAAATTTAGTATGGCGAAAGCATTTTAAGTGCCAAGTTTTGCTCTGGTCAAAAATGTCTAACTCCAATTCAGATATATGTAATGTGAATCCTGTAAATTATTAAATAGCCTGGCACTATGTAAAATGCAAATTATATTAAAAATAGAGCCATTTATAAACACACTATCTCCCAATATGGATCCCACAATATTGTTTTTTTTTACATTTTAGGGCAAACGTGAAACATACCTTTTTGGATCGTCTAAATGGTGGAAACTACAGAAACTCCACTCAATGAAAAAAGCAAAATAACAACTTTTCAAATCGTTGTGAACAGAAAGGAGATACCAAGCAAGTTTTTTCCCCCTCTCTTCCTCTTCTTTCTGTACCACAGACCAAAGGTAGCACACCTTGATTTCTCACAGCAAGTATCTGCGTCTAGCGTCTTCATCAAGCGTAAGGTCAACAACCTCCGGTGCCCCACTCCAGGTTGGCTGAGAAACGGCAGCCCACGAATGCATTTGCTGCTGCTGGACCCTGCTGTTGAGGCAGAATGAATGAGAACTCTGCTTCCATGCCGAACAGCTCTGAATGACACCGGGTCTAGTCTGAGTGGATCTGTTTGCAAGCAATTAAAAAAGAAAAATGACGACAACTCATTTTTAAGTTCCTTTAGCTTTTTAAATTCACTTTTTTTTGATAAGGGTCAGACTTTCTTTTAATAATCTGCCTCATCATCAATCAACTGCTCATCAATATTTTCTGACAATGACCTGGGGAAGTTAGGAGAGATTATGATGACTCCCTGAGATAAAACATTTTATCTCCAATTTTCAATTTATGTCTAAACCATGGTGGAGCCAATTTCCTTCCTCTCCCTAAGGCAGTAACTCATGGAAGAGTAATTGTTATATAAACACAAGTGGCCTTCTAATTTCTCTTCCGCATGGTTAATTCATCGTAATGGTGCAGGTAAGCCAGCGTATAGCGATGTCGGTCCCCAGCCTGGATAAATGGGGAGACTTAACAGCGAGAAGGGCACTAGCTGTAAACCCACCCACCAAAACCAAAAAATTATGGTTGAAATGAAGGTGATCAACAAACATTGTGGTGACCCCATGTTACATGGTAAAAAAACAAAAGAAAAGGACAGAAACGAAAGCATCACAGAGGAGTCCAATCTTTTCCTACGTAATTCCCACAAACATGCAATTTCCAACAGAGATTAAGACAGTGATTCGTGAAATCTGACGTAATTTTTCTCTCATTAAACAAGAGGCGTTGAAACCAATTGTAAAGTCCCCATCATATGGCTGAGAATTCAGCAAGGGCCAAGAAAAGTGAATGTTGGCATTGCTGGCCTGTCAGCTTCCCCTGCTGGATGTGTCTGGATGCAAAAGACAACAAATAGATTAATGGGCACAAAAGTGAATGCATTGCATCCGTTGATGAGAAACGGGATGTAGCTACGGATAGAAAGGAAAAGGCAGATGTGTTTCCTCAGGAATACATTTGAAATATTTTAAAATCCTTTCATCTAAATTTTATGAGGAGCAGTTTTTTGGTAGAATTTATAATGCCAGTATGTCAAAGGGCAATATATGTTGAACTGTTATTATAAACCCCACCAACACAAGAATTTACGGTAAAGATTGAGAAAAACATAAGTAAAATAAGGACCAAAGTAAATGAATTGGGAAAAAGCTGATTTTAAGAGATGAAAATGAAACTAAGGAAAGTAAAATGGAAATATTTATTAACATGGAAATGGAGCAGCGGTGGAAACATTTAAAAAGGTGATCAACAAAGTCCAGGAGAATTACATCCTACAACAAACAAGAGAAAACTAACCATTAACGACACACCATAAGTGAAGAAAGAAATATAGTCAGAATCGGTGGTAAAGAAAAATGGGATGCATGCAAAGGAGAGAATGACAGTAGGGAATATGTAATGGTTATGAAAGAAATTGAAAAACAATTAAGGCAAAGCAAAACTACAAAATTACAGCAGAGAATATGAAAATAAATATTTGTGAATTCTACAGTTACAAGCAAAAGCAGGGAAGGGTCACTTGGGAATACGTATGAAGAATTCACAGGTAGTAACAGCAAAATTTCAGAAAAAGTAAATAATTATTTTGCCTCTGTATTTAGTAGTGAGGCTGCCATGGTAGGCATGTCACTGGACAAACTTTTTAAATGTCTTTTTCTACAGATATTTAAGAAAGGGAGAGATAATTGATTAAACTTGAGAGGATAAAACCTCTGGTTCAGGTCAATTGTATTTGTGCATATTAAGAGAAGCTAGGAAAGATATGGAAGAGGCTGTTTTACGTATGTATAAAAAAGTATTAGAAAAGGGAATATTTCCAGAGAACTGGCAAGCAGCTAATGTGATGCCTAGATTTAAAAAAGGTAGATAGAACAAGCCCTTGGAACTGTAGACCAACTCATTTAGTTTCAGTAATAGGAAAGATAATGGAATCTTTTACTCAGCCACGTATTAGAAAACATCTAGAAACTGAACAGATAATAAAGATAAATCAAAACAATTTCAGAAAAAGGTCAAGCTGGACTAACCTTACTGATTTTTTTTTAAGTAACAGAAAGGGTCGAAGTAATAGATTTGAATTTTTAAAAGATCTTGAATAAGGTATAGTAGACTAATGACTAACGGTCAGACCAAATGGAGTGAGGGGACAAATAGCAGAATGGATAGCAAGCTGGCTACAGAACAGAAAACAGTAGGGGTTAAAGGTACTTACTAAGACTGGCAAAAGGTAGGAGATGGTGTTCCACAAAGATCGGTGTTGGGACCACTGTTGTTCACTATTTATATAATCGATTTGGATTCGGGAATCGCAAGTACAATTTCAAAATTGGCGGACGACACCACATTGGGGGTGCAGTTAATACGGAGGACTGCGACAAAATATAGGAAGACATTAATAAATTTGAAGAACGGGCGTGTAATTGGAAATGAACTTCAATATTGTTAAGTATGAGATCTTGTATGTTGTTAGGTAGAACATGGAAGCTGCATACTCCTTGGAAAGTAAGAATCTACATAGAATTCAGGAGCAGAGGAATCTGGGGGGGTACAATACAACAATTACAATATGGCGTTGTAAATTAATAAAGTCTTTTGAAAAAGTAAACAATGCACTGGAGTTCATTTCTAGAGCGATTAAATTATAAAGCAGGGAAGTTATATTAAACTTGATCAAGTTATACTAACTTGATAGAATTTTTCGAGGAGGTCACAAAGATGATTGATGCAGGTAGGGCAGTGGATGTTGTCTATATGGACTTCAGTAAGGCCTTTGACAAGGTCCCTCATGGTAGACTAGTACAAAAGTTGAAGTCACACGGGATCAGGGGGGAGCTGGCAAGGTGGATACAGAACTGGCTAGGTCATAGAAGGCAGAGAGTAGCAATGGAAGGATGCTTTTCTAATTGGAGGGCTGTGACCAGTGGTGTTCCACAGGGATCAGTGCTGGGACCTTTGCTGTTTGTAGTATATATAAATGACTTGGAGGAAAATGTAACTGGTCTGATTAGTAAGTTTGCAACGACACATAGGTTGGTGGAATTGCGGATAGCGATGAGGACTGTCAGAGGATACAGCAGGATTTAGATTGTTTGGAGACTTGGGCGGAGAGATGGCAGATGGAATTTAATCCGGACAAATGTGAGGTAATGCATTTTGGAAGGTCTAATGCAGGTAGGGAATATACAGTGAATGGTAGAACCCTCAAGAGTATTGAAAGTCAGAGAGATCTAGGAGTACAGGTCCACAAGTCACTGAAAGGGGCAACACAGGTGGAGAAGGTAGTCAACAAGGCATACGGCATGCTTGCCTTCATTGGCCGGGGCATTGAGTATAAGAATTGGCAAGTCATGTTGCAGCTGTACAGAACCTTAGTTAGGCCACACTTGCAGTATAGTGTTCAATTCTGGTCGCCACACTACCAGAAGGATGTGGAGGCTCTAGAGAGGGTACATAAGAGATTTACCAGAATGTTGCCTGGTATGGAGGGCATTAGCTATGAGGAGCGGTTGAATAAACTCGGTTTGTTCTCACTGGAACGAAGGAGGTTGAGGGGCGACCTGATAGAGGTCTACAAAATTATGAGGGGCATAGACAGAGTGCATAGTCAGAGGCTTTTCCCCGGGGTAGAGGGGTCAATTACTAGGGGACATAGGTTTAAGGTGCGAGGGGCAAGGTCTAGAGTAGATGTACGAGGCAAGTTATTTTTACACAGAGGGTAGTGGGTGCCTGGAACTCGCTACCGGAGGAGGTGGTGGAAGCAGGTACGATAGTGACATTTAAGGGGCATCTTGACAAATACATGAATAGGATGGGAATAGAGGGATACGGACCCAGGAAGTGTAGAAGATTGTACTTTAGTCGGGCAGCATGGTCGGCACGGGCTTGGAGGGCCAAAGGGCCTGTTCCTGTGCTGAACTTTTCTTTGTTCTTTGTAAACCTATATAGAATGCTGATTGGACCAAAGCTGGAGAACAGTGCATGGCTCTAGTCTCCATATTATAAAAAAGATCTAGAGACACTTGAAAAGGTACAAAAAAAATTTGCTTGGGCAATATTAGAATTGAGGGGCTATAGCTATCACATAATATTGAACAAGCTGGGTCGCTTTTCTCCAGAAAAGAGTAGACTGAGGGATGACCTGATATAGGTCTTGAAAATCGGAAACTGTTTGATAGGGTAGACGTAAAGAAGATATTCCTACTTGCTGGGGAAATCAGAACTAATGGCCATAAATTGTAAGATAGTCCTAAAAAATCCAATCGGAAATCTATGAAAAACTTATTTACCAAAAAATATAGAACACACTACCAGAGGGAGTAGCACAAGCAACTAGCGCATATGCAATTTAGGAGAAGCTAGATAAACACTTAGGAGAAAGGATTAGAGGGATATGTTGGTGGGGTTAGACAAAGAAAGGTGGATGAGACATGTGGAGCATAAATTCTGGCATCTACTTATTTGGCCAAATGGCCCGTTTAGCACTGTAAATTATATATAATACAACATAATATGGGCTCAGATCTGAATGCAGGTCTACCATTTTTGCACTTCTGCCGTAGTTCCTACTGCTTTACTCTTCTTTGATGCTATTATATCAATATGCTAGTTATTTGACGGGCAATTACTATTTCTAGATATTGACTGGATGGCATTAGGAGCCAGAGATTTTCTCATAATTGATTTCGAGATGGATAGCTTGTACCTTGTATCTTCTTGAATTCCTACAATTTCAACCTCGCTATCTGAGGACGCAATCTGGATTTCTTCCTTTACTGGTACAGGGAAACCTGCAAAGCCATCTGCTGCTATGAAGCTCTCTTCTCCTCGACCTGCAAGGAACCAAAAAGCAAATACAACATTAGCATGCTTTATTTAGACAGAATTCATTCCAGCACTTCAAATGTAGAGAAAATCCTCCTTACTGAACTTGCAACTTATCTCCAAATGCTCTCCTTTTTTCAAAATTGCACAACTCCTGCCTCAGTTTTCTTTTCCCTTAATCCTTTTCTGTAGCAACCCCATCTATAAAGTATCCCAGGCAAAAAATGATGTAGAAAACATTTGTACTCAAAGTACTCTTGTCTGACTCAGAAGATCGAAGGGCTCAAATACCACTCCAGAACTTGGGAGTTCTTAACTTCGGGTGACATTTTAGTGCAGTTCTAGGATGTGCTGTATTGTCATCTTTCAAATTAACCTTTAAATTAAGATCCCATCTGCCGACATAGGTAAATGTTAAAGCACCTGTAGTACTATTTGGAGCAGTCCAAAAGATCTCCTAGAGTACAGGCCACAGGCCAACATTCCTTTCTCAATCATCACCAAGATAGATTTACCAGTTATTCATATCATTGCAGTTTCTGAGAGCTTGATGCATGACTACTGTTTTTATGCAATGAACAACAATAATTTCAATCAAAATGAGTTTGGTTTATGAATCAAGTAAAGATGTCTTGAGATAATGGTAAGGCGCTACACAATGGAAATACAGGTTTTCATTAATTCAGAATTCCACCCAGCAATCCACAACCAGTTAACAGAAATTATGCAAAGCATCCCAAGGGTGATTCTTCCTTCGTCCCTGACAAAAGATGTTTGGCATCTCCATCAATGTGATCAGCAATTCACAGTATGAACAATCACTTCTCCATAACACAGTGCATTAGAATACTTTTCAGAAAGTTTTAAAATACTATTGTAATAGTTTCAGAGGTGCAAAAATCACACTTGGATTTATTATACTGTGCATAATTATCAAAATTGACAAAGAGGTTGGTACTACTAGATGTAGAAGTAGCTTGTGCGCTGTGGGTGAGGTTAGCTTAACAAGGCAGCTCATTGGGTTTCAATGTGCTGTCTAAAAATGGGGTAATGATCAAGTGTCAGATCAAGCCAAGATGAGGTGCAATGCCTTTCCTGGTCAGTTTGGATCTTGAACGTCTCTCTTGTGGAGACCATGAATTAGATTCAATTTGAAATTGTTTTTTGGAGCAAGCAATGAGATGGATTAAGGGCTTTGCAACTTTGAGAATGGAATAAATTACTTTTTTTTAAATGGAGTAATATGGTTTGGTAGTGGGTAGTGCCTGTGAAATGGAGCTACTTCAGGGAGTGACCCTGGCTTTGCGAGACCCGGGCTCAGCTGGCTCCGGTCAGGGCTCCTGCTTAGGGATACAAGCCCAACTGCCTTGTGGGTGTCTCAGGAGGGACTACGGAAGGGAGTAAACCCTAAAGAAAATCCAGAGTGAAGCTCAGTAAGGCAGTCATGCGGTGTTTTTGGCATGTTCTGGCAGCCAAACTGGTGCCAAATCATGTGCTCTGCACTCCTTCAGACCCCACCAGCAAGGCCAAGAGGGAGGTTCTGATGTTTGGGCAGCTCAATACCCCTACATATTCTACCTAGGCATGCTCTATAGTCACCTCACAGTGACCAAAACAACACAGTAGGCAGGAGTTACAAGTTATACGCCCAGTTTTGTTGGTGTAATAATGAGCACTATGGGCTGCCATAGACGGTGGGAGAGATCATCGCGTCACATCGGACAGCTACTGCCCGCCTCAAACTGGGCAGCCCCCGAAGGTTCCGTCCCACCACAATCCACCTGCTCCAATGGGTGCTTGAGTTTAGGGTCATTGCCTGATAAGTGGACTGTAACCCTTCACCAAGCACCATGACAAAGAAAGAAAATAAGGTACCAGCCCAATTTGCAAGCTGGAATATCAGAAAAATGCTTCCGGATCTGTCAACAAAGAACAAAGAACAAAGAAATGTACAGCACAGGAACAGGCCCTTCGGCCCTCCAAGCCCGTGCCGACCATACTGCCCGACTAAACTACAATCTTCTACACTTCCTGGGTCCGTATCCTTCTATTCCCATCCTATTCATATATTTGTCAAGATGCCCCTTAAATGTCCCTATCGTCCCTGCCTCCACTACCTCCTCCGGTAGTGAGTTCCAGGCACCCACTACCCTCTGCGTAAAAAACTTGCCTCGTACATCTACTCTAAACTTTGCCCCTCTCACCTTAAACCTATGCCCCCTAGTAATTGACCCCTCTACCCTGGGGAAAAGCCTCTGACTATCCACTCTGTCTATGCCCCTCATAATTTTGTATACCTCTATCAGGTCGCCCCTCAACCTCCTTCGTTCCAGTGAGAACAAACCGAGTTTATTCAATCGCTCCTCATAGCTTATGCCCTCCATACCAGGCAACATTCTGGTAAATCTCTTCTGCACCCTCTCTAAAGCCTCCACATCCTTCTGGTAGTGTGGCGACCAGAATTGAACACTATACTCCAAGTGTGGCCTAACTAAGGTTCTATACAGCTGCAACATGACTTGCCAATTCTTATACTCAATGCCCCGGCCAATGAAGGCAAGCATGCCGTATGCCTTCTTGACTACCTTCTCCACCTGTGTAGCCCCTTTCAGTGATCTGTGGACCTGTACTCCTAGATCTCTTTGACTTTCAATACTCTTGAGGGTTCTACCATTCACTGTATATTCCCTACCTGCATTAGCCCTTCCAAAATGCATTACCTCACATTTGTCCAGGTTAAACTCCATCTGCCATCTCTCCGCCCAAGTCTCCAGACAATCTAAATCCTGCTGTATCCTCAGACAGTCCTCATCGCTATCCGCAATTCCACCAACCTTTGTGTCGTCTGCAAACTTACTAATCAGACCAGTTACATTTTCCTCCAAATCATTTATATATACTACAAAGAGCAAAGGTCCCAGCACTGATCCCTGTGGAACACCACTGGTCACAGCCCTCCAATTAGAAAAGCATCCCTCCATTGCTACCCTCTGCCTTCTATGGCCTAGCCAGTTCTGTATCCACCTTGCCAGTTCACCCCTGATCCCGTGTGACTTCACCTTTTGTACTAGTCTACCATGAGGGACCTTGTCAAAGGCCTTACTGAAGTCCATATAGACAACATCTACTGCCCTACCCGCATCAATCATCTTAGTGACCTCCTCGAAAAACTCTATCAAGTTAGTGAGACACGACCTCCCCTTCACAAAACCGTGCTGCCTCTCACTAATACGTCCATTTGCTTCCAAATGGGAGTAGATCCTGTCTCGAAGAATTCTCTCCAGTAATTTCCCTACCACTGAAGTAAGGCTCACCGGCCTGTAGTTCCCGGGATTATCCCTGCCACCCTTCTTAAACAGAGGAACAACATTGGCTATTCTCCAGTCCTCCGGGACATCCCCTGAAGACAGCGAGGATCCAAAGATTTCTGTCAAGGCCTCAGCAATTTCCTCTCCAGCCTCCTTCAGTATTCTGGGGTAGATCCCATCCGGCCCTGGGGACTTATCTACCTTAATATTTTTTAAGACACCCAACACCTCGTCTTTTTGGATCACAATGTGACCCAGGCTATCTACACCCCCTTCTCCAGACTCAACATCTACCAATTCCTTCTCTTTGGTGAATACTGATGCAAAGTATTCATTTAGTACCTCGCCCATTTCCTCTGGCTCCACACATAGATTCCCTTGCCTATCCTTCAGTGGGCCAACCCTTTCCCTGGCTACCCTCTTACTTTTTATGTAAGTGTAAAAAGCCTTGGGATTTTCCTTAACCCTATTTGCCAATGCCTTTTCATGACCCCTTCTAGCCCTCCTGACTCCTTGCTTAAGTTCCTTCCTACTTTCCTTATATGCCACACAGGCTTCGTCTGTTCCCAGCCTTTTAGCCCTGACAAATGCCTCCTTTTTCTTTTTGACGAGGCCTACAATATCACTCGTCATCCAAGGTTCCCGAAAATTGCCGTATTTATCTTTCTTCCTCACAGGAACATGCCTGTCCTGTATTCCTTTCAACTGACACTTGAAAGCCTCCCACATGTCAGATGTTGATTTGCCCTCAAACATCCGCCCCCAATCTATGTTCTTCAGTTCCCGCCTAATATTGTTATAATTAGCCTTCCCCCAATTTAGCACATTCATCCTCGGACCACTCTTATCCTTGTCCACCAGTACTTTAAGATCTCATACACATTGACAACTCTTGGAAGACTGCCACCATCAACAATGAACTGATTTATTTTTTATTGGCAGGTTAGAAACACAAAAGAGCAAAGACACCATGGAGTGGGCTTGCCATCAGAAACTCCTTGCTCAGTATGGTACAGCCACCCACAAATGGCTCAGAAAGCATACTGTCCATTTGACTGTCTGCCGCTCCTGGACCAGTTTTCTATTCCTCACCTGAAGTTACAGACCAATTCTATGAGAAACTCCACAACATCAGCAGCATCCCTAACACTGAACATCTGTTCCACTGGGGGACTTTAATGCCAGAGTTGGGGCTGACCATGACTTATGGCCCTCCTGCTTTGGGTAACTTTGGAAGGGTGAACAAGAACGGGCAGTGACTGCTGGAGTTGTTTACCACAACTTCTGCATTTCCAACTCATTCTTTCAAACCAAACCCTGTTGCCAGGTTTCATGGAGACAGCAAAGGTCAAGTTGGTGGCACCAGATAGGCATCGTCAGGAGATCCTTTATAAACAGTGTTCCAGTCACACGCAGCTTACTCAGCGCAGACTCCAATAGTTGTAATCTTTATCAGTAGTAATCTTTATTAGTATCACAAGTAGGCTTACATTAACACTGTAATGAAGTTACTGTGAAAAGCCCCTAGTTGCCACTCTCCGGCACATGTTCGGACACACTGAGGGAGAATTCAAAACGTCCAATTCACTTAACAAGCACGTTTTTGTGACTTGTGGGAGGAAACCGGAGCACCCGGAGAAAACCCACGCAGACACAGGGAAAACGTGCTGACTCCACATCATTACTTTGCTCCATGACAATATGAAAGGCACAGTCCAGGACAATGGTGCCTCACCAGCCCCATTCCCCATCTTGAGCAGTGTGAAACAGGGCTGTGTCCTCACACCCACACTATTTGGGGATTTTCTTCTCACTGCTGCTCTCTCATGCGTTTAATCTCCAGAAGGAATTTTCCTTCACACAAGATCAGATGGCAGCCTGTTCAACCTTTCCCGTCTTAGAGCAAAGGCAAAAAAATAGAAAGTTCTCACCAGGGAACTCCTCTATGCTGATGATGTTGCATTAATAGCACACACGGAGGAGTATCTGCAGAGACTTAGCATCAAGCCTGCGGCTGCTTCTAACCAATTTGGCTTAACCATCAGTCTCAAGAAAACATAAGACGTCAGGAATTGCGGCATGGGTTGGTACCTGGGACTTCGATGTTGTTGCCATTTCAGAGACATGGATAGAGCAGGGACAGGAATGGTTGTTGCAGGTGCCGGGGTTTAGATATTTCAGTAAGCTCAGGGAAGGTGGTAAAAGAGGGGGAGGGGTGATATTGTTAGTCAAGGACAGTATTACGGTGGCAGAAAGGACGTTTGATGAGGACTCGTCTACTGAGGTAGTATGGGCTGAGGTTAGAAACAGGAAAGGAGAGGTCATCCTGTTAGGGGTTTTCTATAGGCCTCCGAAAAGTTCCAAAGATGTAGAGGAAAGGATTGCAAAGATGATTCTGGATAGGAGCGAAAGCAACAGGGTAGTTGTTATGGGGGACTTTAACTTTCCAAATATTGACTGGAAACACTGTAGTTCGAGTACTTTGGATGGGTCCGTTTTTGTTCAATGTGTGCAGGAGGGTTTCCTGACACAGTATGTAGATAGGCCAACGAGAGGCGAGGCCATATTGGATTTGGTACTGGGTAATGAACCAGGACAGATGTTAGATTTGGAGGTAGGTGAGCACTTTGGTGATAGTGACCACAATTTGATTAAGTTTACTTCAGTGATGGAAAGGGATAGGTATATACCGCAGGGCAAGAGTTAGATCTGGGGGAAAGGCAATTATGATGCGATGAGGCAAGACTTTGGATGCATCGGATGGAGAGGAAAACTGCAGGGGATGGGCACAATGGAAATGTGGAGCTTGTTCAAGGAACAGCTACTGCGTGTCCTTGATAAGTATGTACCTGTCAGGCAGGGAAGAAGTGGTCGAGCAAGGGGATCGTGATTTACTAAAGCAGTCAAAACACTTATCAAGAGGAAGAAAGTGGCTTATGTAAAGATGAGACATGAAGGTTCAGTTAGAGCGCTTGAGAGTTACAAGTTAGCTAGGAAGGACCTAAAGAGCGAGCTAAGAAAAGCCAGGAGGGGACATGAGAAGTATTTGGCAGGTAGGATCAAGGATAACCCTAAAGCTTTCTATAGATATGTCAGGAATAAACGAATGACTAGGGTAAGAGTGGGGCCAGTCAAAGACAGTAGTGGGAAGTTGTGATTGGAGTCCGAGGAGATAGGAGAGGTGCTAAATGAATATTTTTCGTCAGTATTCACACAGGAAAAAGACAATGTTGTCGCGGAGAATACTGAAATTCAGGCTACTAGACTAGAAGGGCTTGAGGTTCATAAGGAGGAGGTGTTAGCAATTCTGGAAAGTGTGAAAATAGATAAGTCCCTTGGGCCGGATGGGATTTATCCTAGGATTCTCTGGGAAGCTAGGGAGGAGATTGCTGAGCCTTTGCCTTTGATCTTTAAGTCATCTTTGTCTACAAGAATAGTGCCAGAAGACTGAAGGATAGCAAATGTTATCCCCTTGTTCAAGAAGGGGAGTAGAGACAACCCCGGTAACTATAGACCAGTGAGCCTTACTTCTGTTGTGGGCAAAATCTTGGAACGGTTTATAAGAGATAGGATGTATAATCACCTGGAAAGGAATAATTTGATTAGAGATAGTCAACACGGTTTTGTGAAGGGTAGGTCGTGCCTCACAAACCTTATTGAGTTCTTTAAGAAGGTGACCAAACAGGTGGATGAGGGTAAAGCAGTTGATGTGGTGTATATGGATTTCAGTAAAGCGATTGCTAAGGTTCCCCACGGTAGGCTACTGCAGAAAATACGGAGGCATGGGATTCAGGGTGATTTAGCAGTTTGGATCAGAAATTGGCTAGCTGGAAGAAGACAATGGGTGGTGGTTGATGGGAAATGTTCAGACTGGAGTCCAGTTACTAGTGGTGTACCACAAGGATCTGTTTTGGGGCCACTGCTGTTTGTCATTTTTATAAATGACTTGGAGGAGGGCGTAGAAGGATGGGTGAGTAAATTTGCAGATGACTCTAAAGTCGGTGGAGTTGTGGACAGTGCGGAAGGATGTTACAAGTTACAGAGGGACATAGATAAGCTGCAGCGCTGGGCTGAGAGGTGGCAAATGGAGTTTCATGCAGAAAAGTGTGAGGTGATTTATTTTGGAAGGAATAACAGGAAGACAGAGTACTGGGCTAATGGTAAGATTCTTGGCAGTGTGGATGAGCAGAGAGATCCCGGTGCATATGTACATAGATCCCTGAAAGTTGCCACCCAGGTTGAGAGGGTTGTTAAGAAGGCGTACGGTGTCTTAGCTTTTATTGATATAGGGATTGAGTTTCGGAGCCATGAGGTCATGTTGCAGCTGTACAAAACTCTGGTGCGGCTGCATTTGGAGTATTGCGTGCAATTCTGGTCACTGCATTATAGGAAGGATGTGGAAGCATTGGAAAGGATGCAGAGGAGATTTACCAGAATGTTGCCTGGTATGGAGGGAAGATCTTATGAGGAAAGGCTGAGGGACTGGAGGCTGTTTTCGTTAGAGAGAAGAAGGTTAAGAGGTGACTTAATTGAGGCATACAAGATGATCAGAGAATTGGATAGGCTGGACAGTGAGAGCCTTTTTCCTCAGATGGTGATGTCTAGCACGAGGGGACATAGCTTTAAATTGAGGGGAGATAGATATAAGACAGATGTCAGAGGTAGGTTCTTTACTCAGAGAGTAGTAAGGGCGTGAAATGCCCTGCCTGCAACAGTAGTGGACTCGCCAACACTAAGGGCATTCAAATGGTCATTGGATAGACATATGGACGATAAGGGAATAGTGTCGATGGGCTTTAGAGTGGTTTCGCAGGTCGGCGCAACATCGAGGGCCGAAGGGCCTGTACTGCGCTGTAATGTTCTATGTTCTATGTTAAATTCTGCATCCATTACTTGGGTTCAACCATTACCAGCAACCTGTCTCTCGATGCAGAAATCAACAGGCGCATTGGAAAGGCACCTGCTGCTATGTGCAGACTCACCAAAAGGATATGGGAAAATGGTGTGTCACACGGAACACAAAGGTTTGAGTGTTTCATGCTTGCATCTGCAGAATCCTGCTTTACAGCAGTGAGGCCTGGGCAATGTATGTCAGCCAAGAACGACACCTCAACATATTCCACCTTCACTGCCTCTGATGAATCCTCAGCATCATGTGGCAGGACCGCACTTCCAACATAGAAGTCATCGAGGTAGCTAAAATCCCCAGCATATACTCCATATTGCGCCAGTGGTGCTTGAGATGGCTTGTACATGTGAGCCACATGGAGAATGGCAGGGTTCCCAAGGATGTATTGTACAAAAAACTCGCCACCAGCACCAGACCCACTTGCCGCCCACCCCTTCGCCTCAGAGACGTCTACAAACATGACATGACGTCCTATGGCATGGACCACAAGCGCTGGGAGCAAGTTTCCAGCGATCGTCCATGGCCGGTGAATAGCAGTGAAGGATGGAGTGAAAAGAGTAAAGAAGAGACAAAGCAGCTGGCAAGACACGAGATGACATCGCAAGAGAGCCAGATGCTGCCAAACCGCTCAGTGACCTATTGGCGTGCACCCATTGTCTCTCAAGACAGGGACTCCAAGAAGAAAAAAAGTGGTTTACACAAATTACACAAAATTTCCCAAGTGATGATTTAGTAAATAAAGGAGCAAGTCACCATGGCCCATTCTTGTACCTTCCAATAGTTAACAGCTGTCAGTAAGTGAAGTTTGCAAGCAGTCCCTGCTTCTTCTCTCAGCCAAAAGACGACGCAGACAAAACAACTCAACAAATTACCAAATCACAAGCTATCTTTTGGGCTAATGAAATACATATGACACCGTAAGCTATATTACCAAGTTCTAGATCATTTCATATCCCATTAAAATGCGTTCATGGTTTACATTATAACTGCTTCCACTCTTTGCCCAAACATCGGTGTAACTGGCAATATCTGTGAGCATAAAATAGGCAGTCCACCATTTTACACCCTCACTAATGTTAAACGTTCCTTTCAATAAAAGCATGATCAATGAGCAAGGACAAGTCATAGAAAATAGAGATTCCTAAAATAATGGTGTCAAGGGATATGAGGCGAGTGCTGAAGTGGTGTTGAGATTGTGGATCAGCCATGACCATGTTGAATGGGGGTGGTAGGCTCTGAATTGGGGAGGCAGTGGTGTTGTGGTATTGTTTCTGATTACTAATCTAGAGACACAGAGTCATGCTCTGGGGACCTGAGTTCGAATCTGGCCATTGCAGATGGTGAAATTTGAATTCAATAAAAATCTGCAATTAAAAGTCTAAATCATAGAATTTATAGGGCAGGAGACCATTCGGCCCATCGAGTCTGCCCGAGCCCTTGGAAAGAGCATCCTACTTGCCCACGCCGCCACCCTATCCCTGTAACCCAGCAACACCACCCAACCTTTTGGACACTAAGGGGCAATTTAGAATGGCCAATCCACCTAACCTGCACACCTTTGGACTGTGGGAGGAAACTGGAGGAAACCCATGCAGACACGGGGAGAACGTGCAAACTCCACATAGACAATCACCCGAGGCTGGAACTGAACCTGGGACCCAGGAGCTGTGAGGCAGCAGTGCTAACTACTGCACCACCGTGCCGCTGCAACAAAAAACCAAATCAACGTTGAATATTAGTTTTGTTGCTTTGCAGCTTCATTCTGTGAATCATGATATCAATGACCTTAATCTGTAAGCTTTATTGTTCTTTCCTTCCTCTCCTAAAGTTGATGCCTCATGTTAGGGTATGGTTTCACGCAATGGCCAAACTCTCACAATTTCAGCAGCGGGATGAATGGATAAGGATGAACAATACAGAGGATTCATTTTTCATAGTTCTAGATGGCTCAATTAATCATTGCAGAAGCCAATTAAATAATCGGTGCAAACAGAAAGTACGGTGGCCTATTAATCTTCAACTGTACTCTATGGACTCCTGAAATATAATAAAGGAAAGGGAACTGAAGTTAAAGTAAAGCCTAAATGGGGAAATCCACAACGAAATACCCTTTCAGCTTAACCTCTCTATGCATAAAAGGTTTGACTACCCAGAAAGTAGGATCAAGGGAACTCATTACCACTGGGCATAGTTGAGGCGAATCGCATAGGTGTGTTCAAGGGGACGCTAGCTAAGCATGATAGAAAGGACTGGAAGAACATCTTGATGGGATTGGATGAAGAGGGGAAGAGAAGGTTCATGTGGAGGATCACCTGGGACCTGTTCAGCCAGATGCTTAACCAAAAAATATAAAAACAGCTGATAATAAGTGAAGCCAGCATAGAAATCCTCAATGTTAATTGAAAAAATGCAATTGCGCCAGAGACAGCGAAGTATTTGTCAGTTGAGATAGGTCAGGATAATCAACAGACACATTAGTTCTTTATGGGATTCATCATAGTAGATTTAGGTTTGTAGATTAAAGAAATGCTGATGACCTGTAAAGACACTTTCCAACAGTTATAATAAAAGCAAAATATGGTGGATGCTGGAAATCTGAAATAAAAACAGAAAATGCTGGGAAAACTCATCAGGTCTGGCAGCATCCATGGAGAGAGAAACAGAGTTAGTGTCTCGAGTCCATATGACTCTTCTTCAGAGTTTTCAAACAGCTTTCATTTCTCAAGGCAATGACACTATCCCTGTATTACAGGATATATGTGTGACTAAAATGATTAGAAATAAGACCATAAGAATGTTTTAGATTACCAAAATTAACCACAGGTTGTTTTATCTTTTCCAGGAAGGGTAGGGGATTAGTGTATAGAATAGCAACAATGGACCTATGTACTTTGTTGCCCTTTTTATATGACAGTCCGTATCACAGGCTATTGTCACCAAAACTGCTGATGCAATCCAGAATAAACAGCTCAGAATAAATTAATATAGTTAACACTCATTATAATGGTAGATTATAACATCAAAATTACTACCTAGAACACAGGCAAGTACATTTCTCATTAGACTGACCTGCCACACATTGTTCCAGCAGCCCTTGGTTCCTAACAGTGTTCACCTTGAACTCATGATGTCCAAAAGAGAATTGCTCCTGAACAGCAGCAGCTGCAAGAAGATTGTCGACGTTCAGAACATCCGGGTCGGAGTTAGTGTCAGAAATATCATAGTGTGCTATCACTGGAGGTCCATCTGAGAACACACAACACAATGGATGATTCATTCACATGAACAGAAGGGAAGGAGGATAGGAGGTGGAAGAGGAAGAAATGGTGATAACTTAGTTAACTAAAATAATTCAGGTTTTATAATGCTTTCTATAGTGACAAGCATCTACTATTCCTCAATTTCTTGGTCTGCTGTATCTCTTGCTTTATTGAACACAATACAGTAGCCAGAGTGCACAAGCAATGTAGTTTCTTGAACAAAGATAGCTGTACAGTATGTTTTTAAAATTCAAATGCATTATTGGGTGAAGGGAAAAAATAAGCTTTCAGGCTCAATGCACTTTGCAAATTCATCAATAATTCCCAAACATGTTGCTGATAATATGAAAATAAAACATTAAATGTGGACAGCACTATCGATGTGGTCTGATCAGGAACTGCAGCTAGACGCGCACACATACTACCAATGACCAAGAATGACAGTATGAAAGGGCAGGGCAAAATGCAGTTACTATGGGCAGGATAACAGGCACACTATTCCAGAGAACCACATACATAAGCTGTCCTTATCATTTGTAGTCCTGACAAT
Source organism: Scyliorhinus torazame (assembly GCF_047496885.1). Taxonomy (NCBI): domain Eukaryota; kingdom Metazoa; phylum Chordata; class Chondrichthyes; order Carcharhiniformes; family Scyliorhinidae; genus Scyliorhinus; species Scyliorhinus torazame. The sequence goes on from NC_092709.1 coordinate 303,710,499, forward strand.
TTTTGCAATCCTCTCGCTCACACGCACATCATCCATACCCCATCCTGGTTAAATCAGCACAGGCCCCATTTTGGGACTTTGAGCAATTGTATAATGCCCCACCAAGTCCTCACTGCCTTCCCTCAATTTCAAACCACTATTTCACCCCAGTTACTCTTCTCTGATCGGCACAGTGGTTCGCACTGCTGCCTCGCAGCACCAGGGACCCGGTTCAATTCCAGCCTTGCGATTCCAGTCTGCGTGGAGTTTGCATTTTCTCCCAGTGTCTGGGTGGGTTTCCTCCGGGTGCTCTGGTTTACTCCCACAGTCCAAAAATGTGCAGGTTAGGTGGATAGGCCATGCTAAATTGCCTCTTTGTGTCCTAAGGTTAGGTGGGGTTACTAGGTTACGGGATAGGGTGGATTGTGGGCCTAGGTAGGGTACTCTTTCAGAGGGTCGGTGTAGATTCGATAGGCCGAATGGCCTCCTCCTGCCCTGTAATGATTCTATTCTATGATTGGTGTGAGGTGTATTTAATATGCTACCATATAAAAAAGACGCAAAGGAAAAGCATCAAGGAACATTTGGTTGTTATTGATTAGCATACCCACCATATTGCGCTTTGGTATGACTTGCCACACACTAGCTTCAAAAGTTAGAAACCAGCATTGAGAGCAGCATCAGTTGGCACTCCCATGTAAGGAACCCAGGTAGAATTCTGACCAAGACCATGAACTCAAACTCTAACAGGTAAGCCAGCCCCGGTTCTTAGTCATAATGCACATCACAATAACATTTGCGGGGAGCGAGAAAAGGAAGAAATTAGGACTTGGAGAACCAACCTGCGCCACAAAACACGTTTCTCATAAGATAACATGAAACATTACAATACACTGTTTATTTTGGAGTCTAAATCTCAGGCCAAATTGCCTATTTAAAGCCAAAAGGCAAGCTGAGTGTGGAACACAGGTGTATGATTTTATACGTTATTTTCAGCCAGGGCCGAATGCTTGGCTTTTTAAAAATCTTTTCATGGGATGTGAGTGTTGCTGGCTAAGCCAGTATTTTTATTGCTCAGCCCCAAGTGCCCTTGAGATGGTGGTGGTGAGTCACATTCTTGAACCGCTGTAGTCAATGTGTTGTAGGTACACTCATGGTGCAGTTAGGGAGGGTGTTCCAGAATTTTGACTCAGTGGCAGTGAAAGATCAGTAATATAATTCCACGTCAGGTGTGCCGCTCAGAGGGGAACTTGCAACCGGTGGCTCCATGTATCTGCTGCCCTTATCCTTCTAGATGGCGGGGGTCGTGGATTTAGAAGGCTCTGTCGAAGGAATCTTAATAAGTTGCTGCAGAACATCTTGTAGATCAGTGTTTTTCACTTTTTTTCCTCCTGGGATCCACTTTTACCAACTGGCTGACCTTCGGGACCCATGCTGGCTGATCTTCGCAACCTACACCGGCTGACCTTCGCAACACATTATTTCTTACCTTTAGTGCGACAGTTGAGCCTGCTTGGTTCTCACAATTTCACTTGCTTTGCTATTCAATGTTACATTTCTGCCGAGGACTTCAGCCGACGAATTCCTCACCGCATCCTTTGAAAAAAAAATCAAGAGGTTCGTCCTCGAACTCGCCTCAGTCTTCAAATGCCTTGAAGTTTTGAGGGTTTTAAACTTTAATTTTCCCTGTATATAACACACATGGGATTTGCATTCTGATTTGCCTTGGCACAATTAACATCTCGGGGCAGCACAGTGGCGCAGTGGGTTAGCCCTGCTGCCTCACGGCGCCGAGGTCCCAGATTCGATCCCGGCTCTGGGTCACTGGCCGTGTGGAGTTTGCACATTCTCCACGTGTCTGCGTGGGTTTCACCCCCACAAACCAAAGATGTGCAAGGTAGATGGATTGACCACGCTAAATTGTCCCTTAATTGGAAAAATGAATTGGGTACTCTAAATTTAAAAAACAAAAACAAAGCCACATCTCAAGAAATCATTTTTATAATGCTTTGTCCCGATTTCAGTGTTTTCTTTGTTGGCTGTTCATCAGAGGCACTGGAGTTCTGCATACAGCTCATACCAGCACTATTTTGTCCCACTGTGGACTCTCCTAAGAAGCTTTCTCCAGCAGATTCAGTTGAGAGATCCTGACCTGTTTTGTGTCTCTGGCCCTCTCTTCCTTATTACAAAACGACCCAGTTCTTCACACAGTTTTGTTGATTGCTTGCAGGTAGCTACAAAGTGGAGGAATCTCTCCTCTGTGATCTGTGCCAAAGCACAGACGTACAGGGCGTGTGTCGCCAGTGACCTGCTCTCTGCCGCCGCTTCTGTCGGGAAGACTACATAGTTTCTTTTTAAAAGTTTGGTCGAGGCCAGCATTCTCAACTTAAAAGCCAATTGCAGTTGGTATTCTTAAAAGTCGGTCGCATCCATTGGGCACTTTCTCCCACAATCGGGAATTTTGCGACCGATCACTCAGTGACCATCCCGACACCCACCTGTGGGTCACAACCCCGAGTTTGAAAAACCCTGCTGTAGATGGAATACACTGTTGCTACTGCTTTTTGGTGGTGGAGGGAGGGGAGTTGAAGGTGGTGGATGAGGTGCCAATCAAACTAGTCGCTTTGTCCTGGATGGTGTCGAGCTAGAGTGTTTTTGGATTTGCACTCATTCAGGCAAGTGGAGAGTATTCCATCACACTTCTGACTTGTGCCTTGTAGATGGTAGACACAATTTGCAGAGTCAGGAGGTGCAGGTATGCCTCCAACCAGTGCAGAGTTTTCCTCCTGATTCCCACTGACTCGGGCTCCTTGATGTCACATTCATCAAATGCTGCTTTGATGTCAGGGGCAGTCATTCTCACCTCACCTCTGAAGTTCAGCTCTTTTGTCTATGTTGGACCAAATTGTAATTAAGTCAGGAACTGAGTGGCCCAGGCAGCCTTGCCTTTTACACAATGGTGCTGGGCTCCCCCATCATTGAGGACGGGGACATTTGTGGATCATCCTCCTCTTGTTAGTTGATTATTTGTCCACCACCATTCACGACTGGGTGTGGCAGGACTGCGGAGTTTAGACCTGGTCCGTTGATTGTGGGATTGTTTAGCTCTCTATGGGATGCTGTTTTCGCTGTTTGGCACGAAAGTAGTCCTGTGCTGCAGCTTCACCAAATCGACAACTCATTCATGGTGCTGCACCTATCGTGTCCTCCTGCATTAAATCAGGGTTGGTGATAATGGTAGAGTGGGGAATATGCCAGGCCATAAGATTACATATTTTGGTTGTATACAATTCTGCTGCTGTGTATGGCCTACAATGCCTCATGGATGCCCAGTTGAGGTGCTAGATCCGTTTGAAATCTATGCCATTTAGCATGGTGATAGTGCCACACAACACAATGGAGGGTATTTTCTTTTTTTCCTTTTTAAAAATAAATTTAGAGTACCCAATTCATTTTTTCCAATTAAGGGGCAATTTAGCATGGCCAATCCACCTAGCCTGCACATCTTTGGCTTGTGGGGCGAAACCCATGGCAACACGGGGAGAATGTGCGAATTCCACACGGACAGTGACCCAGAGCCGGGATCGAATCTGAAACCTCAGTGCCATGAGGCAGCAGTGCTAACCACTTCACCACGTGCTGCCTTCAATGGAGGGTATTTTCAATGCATATCTGGAACTTTAGACTTGTGGTACAGCTGATCTTAAAAGCTCTCAAAAATATTTTAGAAAACAATCTTATCAGTGTTGGCAGGAAACAATTGTACACAAATTCAGTTAAGACACATGTCTAGTTCCTGAGCCCACAAATCTGCATTTGTAAGCACACAATATAATACAGGGCAATTTTATTATGAAGTTATTCCTTTATCTTTCCCTTTTTCCATCTGACCACTCTCAAAGTGATGACCTAAAGAGATGCCTCAACCTATCACTATGAGGTGACCAAGCTGATCTCTCTACAATCTCCGAACCTCTTCAACCAGAAAAGCACGGTTGAGGTTGGAAAAGTCACTGTATGGCAAGAACATAAATCCTCATCATACACATGTGTAGCAAAACACAAGCTGAATGCTTACAACAAAATACTGAACTGAATGGGAAAGGAGAAAAGAACTAATGTCAAAACCTGCACTCATCTGAAGTCAGCGCACTTTGGCCAACGTATCAACGAAGTGGAATAGAGTCACAGAGGTCCACAACACAGAAAGGCCCTTTGGCCCAACAGTCTGTGCCATTCATAAACACCTAAATATCCGAATCCCATTTCCCAACACTTGGCCCATAGCCTTGTATGCCTTGGCATCGCAAGTGCACATCTAAATACTTCTTAAATGTTATGAGGGTCTCTGCCTCCACCACCTTTTAAGTCCGTGAGTTCCAAATTCCCATCACCCTCACTCTGGTTGAAAACATTTTTCCTCAAATTCCCTCTAAACCTCCTGCCTCTTAGCTTAAATCTATGCTTTCTACCCATTGATCCCTTCACCAAGGGGAAAAGTTTCTTCCTGTCTATGTCCCTCGTAATTTTATACATCTCAATCATGTCCCCCCATAGTCTTCGCTGCTGCAAGGAAAACAAACCCAGTCTATCCAATCTCTCTTCATTACAAAACTCTACAGCCCAGGCAACATCCTGGTAAATCTCCTCTGCATCCTTTGCAGTGCTATCACATCCATGATATGGATTCCAGAACTGCACACAATACCTCGAACTGTGCCCTATTCAACATGCAGTTATACAGTTCCAGCATAGCCTCCCTTGCTCTTAAATGTTATGCCTTGGCTAATAAAGGCATATAAATAAGGCATATACAAGGAAGGCATATAATAATAATATGCCTTTCTCACCATTGTATCCACCTGCCCTGCTGCTTTAAGTGACCGGTGTGCATGCAAACCAAGGTCCCTCTGATCCTCAGTGCTTCCCACGAACCTGCTGTTCATCACGCATTCCCTTGCCTCATTTGTCCTGCCCAGGTTCATCACCTCATAGTGTAGCCACCTGGGTTAGCCACTTCCCGACTTAAAATGGAGGTCTGCAAAGGCTGCAGGGAAATTCAGCCAACACAGGCAAAAACTAGCAAGTGCAGAAATCCTGTGCATTAGAACGTGCAAAAGCCCAGACAGCACTGAAACCAACAGCCATCTGCATATTAATGAGCGATCCCCAGGCACAATTGAAACACTTAAGGTGAATAAGACCAAGCCAGACTCCTCGGCGCCAGCAGGAGCCAAGACAAAGGAAGGCCAACGGACACTTAGGGACCGCCCAGCGATCAGGGAACCACTCCAGTATTGGAGAAATTGATCCCAGTGATCGGAACGTAGTCCAATCACCTGGAACCAGGTACGGGGTCCGCCCCAAAGGGCGGGAAGCCCCTGGGGACTATAAAGTAGAGTTCCCAAGTTCAAATCGTCCTTCTTGGCAGGGTCACTCAGCAACGCAAATCAACCCTTGAGAGTGAACTGCCCAAGCTGCTGCATCAACCAAGTAAGTCTCCAGTCAACGCATGCTACGAGATAGGCGCTCCTAGCTACTAGTCCATACCAGCTTTTCAATCCTGCAGACTCAGATCGAACGAAAGGCCATTTGTTCCTCTGACCTGGTGGGCCAATTCCGAAGCTAAGTATAGGCCTTTTAGTGATAGAGAATAGTATAGAAAGTAGAGTTTATGCATGAGTGACTGACTGTGTATAATAAATATGTGTTTTGATTTGAACCTTACTGATTGGTGTGTTGAGTTATTGATCAGTACTTGAACTTGAACCTTGTGGTGGTATCATAAAGATATCCGGCGACTCTAGAGCAAAGGGTATGAAACAGAGCAAATTGAACCAACCAAAAGTTAGCAACAATACGAATTGTATTCCATTTGCGCTGACCAGCCTGTCTATATCCTCCTGAAATCTAAGGCTATCCTCCTCACTATTTACCATCCCACCAATTTTTGTATCATCTGTGAACTTACTGATAAACCCTCCTACATTGAAGTCTAAATCATTTATATAAACCACAAACAGCAACGGCACCAACACTGATCCCTGCTGGACTTCACTGGCCACAGATTTTCAGTCAGAAAAGCACCCTCAGTCATTAACCTCTGATTCCTGTCACTCAGCCAATTCTGGATACAATTTCAACATTTTCTTCGATCCCATGAGCTCCTATCTTCTCTATCAGCCTCGTATGTGGACCCAATCAAAAGCCATGCTGAAATCCAAGTAGACTATGTCAAATAGATTACTCTCATCTACACACCTGGTCACCTCTTCGAGAAATTGAATCAAGTTGGTCAGATATGACCTTCCCTAAACAAAACTATACTGACTCTTCTTGATTAGTCCCTCTCTCTCCAAATGCAAATTAATTCAGCTGCTCAGAATTTCTTCCAATAGTTCCCCACCACTGAGGTTGGACTGACTGGCCTGTAATTTCCTGGTTTATCCCTGAAATAAGCCAAAGGACAGAATCTAATAAGAACACTGTACAGGCGGTCAGGGTCAGAAAGAAAAACTATCTGGAAATGGTCACAAACACAATAAGCAGGAAGGAGTCACTGCTCGAGTATAACTGGGGAACATTTTTGAGGTGACAACGCCTATATTTAGGTTCAAGATTTAAAAAAAAAAAAATTTTTAAACAGATGGGTTTAGTAGATTCCAGCTCAGTTTTTAGGGGCACTCTCTAAAATAAGGAGACCAGGTTATTTTGGTGTGTTTTGTAAAACTTCAGGAAACAAGTTTCGGATCCAGAGTCTGCAACTGGGGGAACACTTCCACCTGCTGCCAATTTGCATTTTTATTCAAGGCTGCAGTGAAATCCATATACAAATTTTACTATATTTGGTCCACATATATTTTCAGTACTGCTTAAATAATGTACACCTCACTGAAAATTGAAGTGATAACTTGCTTCATTTACTCTGTCAGTAATTTTAAGCGACACTTTTTCAACCTCTGATATTAATTTCTTAAAGGCCTTTCTCTTGACTGACTTCAATAATTGTATTCCATCAAGCATTACATAAATCACAGATTGGTCTACTCTACAAGTACTTGTTGTAAATTATCCGCACCTGGAACATTTTGAACTTGCCCCTTAATACTGAGTGCAAACTATTACTTTAAATTAAAATTGAGTCAGAAGTTTTGACACTATTTTATAGCCTACAGCTCCAACTTTAGAACTTTGCTAGTCAAATACCTAAATCATTCAAATTCACAATGCAGCAACACCAACACAAAGAATAGCTAATGGTTAGTTCCTAATGATTATCCTTTATAAAAATCCATCAGTCCTTAAGACATAAGTGTCATATGTGTTAGCATCATGCATTAATATAAACTTGATCCAAATTTACATCACGTGCATTAGCCAAATTACAGTTACCAATCCAAAGCTTAGGCTGCCAATTGGTTTTCATAAACAATTTGTGCACCTGATTTGAGAGGTAGAGATTTATAAACCTCAAAGGTTTATAAACTGAAAGGTTTCTCCCAAATAAAGAAAAAATACATATTTTGTGGAAGAAATAACATTTAAAGAAAGTAGAACATTCTTTAATAATTTCAAGAAACCATAAAAGCAAATGTATGATGTGTATTTTTATTGGTATGATAGCTCTGGAACAACAGTTTAGAAATATTTTGATCCCGGGGGAACTCTCGGGCACCATGATGTGAAGACGGGTTTTTACCGAGCTCCAGCCTAGAACAACTTATATATATATGTTTTGGGAAAAAAACAATCTGCTTTAAAAGTTCATTTTTACAATATGGCAAGGCCAGCTATTGTTGCCCTCCTTAATTTCCCTTGAGAAGGTGGTGGTGAGGAGCTGCCTTCTTGAACTGCTGCAGTTCATGTGGTGTAGGTACACCCATGGTGCTGTTAGGGGAGTTCCAGGGTTTTGACCCCGAGATAGTGATTATTTAATGTCCAATTTCTACATCGTTATTACGGTTTGTCTCTTTTCTTCACTGGCTTTACGCTTATTTTGTCAATTTCAAAGACCTTTTGCCCATCTTGGCGTCACCCCATACAAAGGAGGGAAACCGATGTGGCCCATCAAGCCACCGTATTGCCTTTGACAAATCATCCAATGGAATCCTCGAATGTGGACTGCAATTCTTGATACTATAGCTTCTTTCGGGTCAAAATTTTTATCCAAAATGTTTTAATCTGCCGAGCTTTGTGGTCAGATAATTACTATCCAAGAAGAACTACTGACCTCCATTAACTCGGTCAGTGCTGTTTGCACTTCACATGGCTGCTTGCTATTCTCGAGCACTCTGTCAACCAGTCTTCGGACTGGGTGGTGCAACTTCAGAACGAAGGGTCTCGCTCTCACCTAAAGTCGACAAATTGACAGTAAAAACCAAAGACATTGAAGTTGGATCAAGGAGATCCAATTTGAGGATTTCTGGGGTGGGGGAGAACTGTGGGGCCCCTTGTCCTACTGAATTTGTGGCACAGCTGCTGAAAGACGTGCTGCAGTTGCCTGAGATGCCACTGCTAGGCAGAGCACATCGCAGCCTTCAGACTAAGCCAAAGACCAGACAGAAACAGAGGCCCCTTTCATCATTAAACTCCACTACTATCACAGTAAGTAGGAGATTCTGCAGCTGGCTAGACAGAACGGTATCCTGCTCTACAAAGGAAACAGAATTTTTATTTTTCTGGATTTTACTGTGGCAGTAGCTAAGAAAAGAGCTGCCTTTGTGTCTCCAATGGCACTATATGGGAGCAAAGGTTAGCCTGCTCTACCCTGCAGATTAAGGGTCACAGATAGCAAAGGCGTTCAGAAAATATTCCTTGATCCAGAATAGGCGAAAGACAATGTGACATGCAACTAGTTGACTGGGTGACCTGGTTGACTGGCTAATCTATTTGATAAGCTGCGATGGAGGACGCTGCCGGATTTCAGCTGTGGGAAGTTTTCATTTTCTCCTCCTGAGTATTTTGTCCTCTCTTCTACAGCTGCCCACAGCGTATTTCTAACATTGAACGCTTGATGGCAGTACGATATTAACAGCAACTGTGAAGATTGAAGGACTGCCTTTAAAAAAATTCTTGCTGTTATGAGAGTTTGCCACTTTTGGGTTTTGATATATATATATATATATATATATATATTTCTTTTAAATGTGTTTACTAATAATAATCTTTATTGTCACAAGTAGGCTTACATTAATACTGCAATGAAGTTACTGTGAAAATCCCCTACTTCAGCCCCTGTTCAGGTACACAATGTCCAATTCACCAAACAGACCATCTTTCGGGACTTGTGGGAGGAAACTGGAGGAGGAGGAGAACATACAGACTCCGCACAGCCAGTGAACCAAGCCAGGAATTGAACATGGGACCCTGGCGCTGTGAAGCAACAGTGCTAACCATTGTGCTACCGTGCTGCCCCATATTTTATATATATTTCAGTTACAACATTAGTCATTGCGATGTTATACTATTGATAGTTCATACCAGTTCTGATAATAATTCTCATTTATGAATATTAAATTGAATATACAAACATTTATGCTAGAGTATACATGAGAAGAATAGTTTTAATCAAGAATATTGATGACTGAGTCGATCAGGGAGCACTTTCTTTTCTTAGTACACATGGTGGCGATGTGTTTTGGATCACAATTCTTAATATTACTGTATGCTATTTATTTTACAGCATTGATATGATGTTGCAATTTGAGATAACAGTTTTAGTATGACAATTTCAATGTTATTGTTGGGCTCTTTGATATTTATAGCTGGGGATACTTATGTTTTATTTTTCTCTAGGTGGGGTTTTGGACCAAAGTTATTGAGGTTATCTTTAAGATAGTTATGTTTGAGCCCAACTTAAGAAAAGGAGGTGGGTGCAACCTTTCATTTGGAGGAGGGCCGGCTTTTGAGACTTTATATTATCTTTGCTCCTTTTCCCTTATCTTCCTATGTTTTTCATTCTTTGGTTGCTCTTTAAGTAGAGGGTTGTCAGTTTGCCATCTGTTCCAACTTTGTTGCCTCAATCTGGTCAGTTAATAAATTTCCCTTTTTGTGTAATGATATACAAGAATATTTCATCGAATATGACCAAATATTCAACAAATTTTGTTAGTTGGAGTGTAAAAGGGATGAATCACCCATTGAAGAGATTTTCTCGCCTTCAGAAGCTTATGGCTGATATTGCTTTTCAGATCCATTGGTGCATTTATATTATTTCAGACTCAGGAAGAGGTGGGTGGTACAGGCCTTTCACTCCAAATTTCACTCAAGTCATGATGTGTTGCAATTTCTGTTCACAAAAATATCCCATTTGTCTCTTCACACATCATAGCAGATCCTAATGGCCACTGAGTGATTGTATCTGGTAGTTTATTTAGCAAACAAGTAATTCTAACCAACCTGTATGCATCAAATTGTTTGGTGCTTAGTTTCTTTTTAACCAATTTTTTCTCCTCTTTGCCTTACTTGCACAAATGATCTGATCCTGGGTCGAAAACTGGTTCATGCTAGAGCAGCTTCTGTTATTAGTTCTTTTCCACAATCTTAGAAGGTTACTGATTCTTGGTGTTGCCGTTTCTCTAGTGCAAGAGATTGTTTTTCTTTCCAGTTCATCATTCTTATTCAAGAATAGAGTTTTTCTTTTGGATAGCAAACTTGACTCCAGTGAATATCATAGCATTGTTATATCTGATCATGTCCCCCTTTTGATAAAACTATGTTTTCCTGAAAATGTGCCCTTTGAACATACTTGGCGTTTTGATCCTGTTCTTCTTGCTGAAGAATTTATTCAATTTATCTCCTCCTAGATTGATTTGTTTTTAGACATCAACAAGACCCTGATGTAACTTTCTCCACCATTATGGAATGCATTTGAGGCTTATTTCATACACTGCAAGGATTAAAAAGCAGTGCTCGAGTCGCCAATCTGAATTAGTTGATCTTATACTCTAAATTAACCAGCATGTTTTGGCTCCAACTCCTGAGCCTTATAAGGAAAGACTCAGTTTAAAGACAGATATTTACCTTTTTTTAATATAAATTTAGTGCACCCAATTCATTTTTTTTCCAATTAAGGGGCAATTTAGCGTGTTCAATCCACCGACCTTGCAAATCTTTGGGTTATGGGGACGAAACCCACGCAAATACAGGGAGAATGTGCAAACCCCATCCCAGAGCCGGGATTGAACCTGGGATCTCAGCGCCATGAGGCAGCAGGGCTAATCCACTGCGCCACCATGCTGCCCTCGAAATTGACCTTTTTACGAGCAGACTAAGCAACCTTTTTCTGAAATCAAGGCAACAGTTTTACGAGCATGGTGGAAAAGTCAGCAAAAATCTTTCTCACCAGCTTCGCAAATCAGTGACTTCAATGTGATGACGGAAATTCACACCAAATTTGACTACAAGTGCATAAATGATCAATTTAAAACTTTCTATTCTACCCTGTATTCCTCAGAGTCTGCCAACAACTCCAGTTTTCATTCATTTTTTGATAAGCTTGATATACCAACCATGAGCACTGCTTATAGGTCTGCGTTACATAATCCCCTCTCAACTCTAGAAATGTCAGGTCTTCAAGGCGCTACAAAGTCATAAGGCTCCAGGACCTGATGGTTAACATTTAAAAAAATTGTCCCTGTTATCTCTCCTGTTTAGCTTAGTTTTCTCAGATTCACTTTTTCATGGTAATCTTTCTTTCACTTTAAATCATGCAAATATCTCACTATTGCTGGAAAAGGGTTAGGACCCCTTTAAGTGCAGATCCTATCGCCCCGTTTCCCTGTTAAACATGGACCAGAAGATTCTTACCAAAGCTCTTGTCCTGCATTTGGAGTTCATTTTGCCAACTATAATCTCCCTGGATCAACTTGGCTTTATTAAGGGTCGTTCTCCAAGTTAATTATTTATTCCAAGCCTCCCTCCCCTATTCCAGAAGTTATGATTTCCTTAGATGCTGAATAAAGCACTTGACTGTAGAATGGGACTATTCATTTAAAGTTTTAGAAACACTTGTTTGTGGTCAAGTTTTTATTTCGGGGATTAAAAACTCTGCTTATTCTCCCCCCCCCCCCCCCCCCCCCCCCCCCCCACGGAGGCACAAGACAGGGCTGTCCTTTATCCCAATTTCTTTTTGATATTGCTATTGAACCATCTGCTTTGTCACTTTGATCTAATAAGAATGTAATTGGAATTAATAAGCATGGTTTATGCTATAAGGTCTCTCTATGTAGGTGATCTTTTGTTGGACATATCTGACCCAATGTTCTTGACACTGTTCCAGTGTGCTAAATTTTCAGGTTACAAATTAAATCTTAGAAAAAGTTTGCTTTTACTGATTAAATCTGCATTTGAATTTATTTCCATTTAATTGGGCTTGTAATGATTTTACTTACTTCAAAATATCTGTGCAGAGCGGCACAATGGTTAGCACTGCTGCCTACGGCACTGAGGACCCAGGATCAATCCCAGCCCCAGGTCACTGTCTGTGTCGAGTTTGCACATTCTCCCCGTGTCTGCATGGGTTTCACCCCCAAAACCCAAAGATGTGCAGGTTAGGTGGATTGGCCACACTCAATTGCCCCTTAATTGGAAAAAATAATTGGGTACTTTAAATTTTAAAAAATATATATCTGTGCAACACAAATCCAACAATCTTTTTAAAGTAGAAACTTAAAGACTTTACTAAAAGGCACAAATCAAGACCTTGCCCATTAGTTGGCACTGTCCCTGTCGCTTCCTGGTTATGTCAATTCTGCCAAAATTATGATTTTACCTAAATTTTCCTAATTATTTTAGGCTATTCCTATTTTTATTTTAAAATCTCTCTTTAAATCTGTTGACCAATTGATTTCTTCTTTTATTTTGAATAAAACACCCATTAATTTGTAAAACATTTTGGAAAGTGCAAAATCGTACAGCAGTCTTGCTTTGCCAAATGTTTTGCATTATTATTGTCTCCCAATATTCATGAGCTTATGTATTGGGTTCACTCATTTTTAGGCAATGATAGGCCTATTTGGGCAAATATTGAACATTACTCTTGCCTCTCTGTCTCGCCCGTTTCCTTATTACGTTCACTATTACCAGCTTGTATGAACCGCTATACATAAAAGTGCTCTGTGTTGAGCTCCCTTAAAATATGGTCTCAATTCAAAAATCACTTTGGATTTAAACATATTCTTCCCTCTATTCTTATCCATTCTAATCCATTCTTTCACTTTTTAAAAAATAAATTCAGCTCTCCACCTTCTGGTACAGATTTATTTTGAAATCTTTTAAAGACTTTTTCTCTGAGGGTATCTTTGTTTCCTTTGATTATCTAGTAAGGAAGAATGGCGTTCCAAAATCAGCTTTTTAATTAGGTACCTACAAGTTGGCAGTTTTGGCAGTAAACATGTTGCTTTTTTCCTTCTCTATCTCCTAACAGTCCCATTGATTTTTGTTTAAGGGGCCGTTTTTCACATTTATAACATTCAAAAGCTCTTTGGTGCGTCTTTAGCCAATATCAAGGCGTCTTGGGAGCAGGACTTAAAGACTAGCGTCTGGCGGTCAATTCTTTTCAGACTGCCTTCTTCTTCGTTGTGGATTAGATATGGTCTGCACCAAAATTAATATTCTTCATCGGCTTTATCTTTCTAAACCTAGAGATATACTCCAGAGGTTGTCCTGCCTGTGCGAGATATCATTTGGCTCCTGAAACATTTTCATTTGTTCTAGTCGCGTCCAAGACTGGCTGCTTTCTGGTGCTCTGTGTTCTCAACTTTTCATACATGTGCGAAAAGTCTGGATATTAATCCCATTATGGTAATCCCTGATGATATGGCTGTAGACCATCACCATCCAGGTGCTTTGGCCTTTGCCTCATTGCTTACATGTCAACGTATCTTATTAACTGTGTGTCTGCAGCTCCACCCTCCCACTTGCATGGGTCAAGGAGATGATGACGTTTCTTAAACTTGAAAAGATGAAACATACCTTACAAGGGTCAATTAAAATTTGATTCAGTCTGGCAACCTTTTGTTATTTTGATAACCTTTCTTTTTCTATGAGTTTATTCCTCTTACTTTTTAAAAGTGTTTTCTTTTGTCTCCCTCTCCTAATTTTTTTCTCTGCCTATGTTTTACTGTTCATTTTTTAAAGTTTTGGATTATTTTTTTTATCCCTGCAGATACATGGATATCAAGCACAGCAGCAACAGAAGTGTGATGTTACACCCAAAAGTGTACGTGTAGAAAAGGGTGACAATTTAAGGGACTGCTAATCAACACTATAATTATTGTAGGAGTGAAGATTATTGTGTGCAAGGAAAGCTTTGGGAATGTTTTTTGTTCAAATAAATAAGCACGTAAACTGTAGTCATATGGAGAGGGGCTTTTGCTGACCACTAAAAACAGGGATTAATCAATGGGAAAATAATAAAAGGGCTGGGTGCTATAAATGGAATGAAATAATAGCCAATATCGGTTACTTCCTTCTATTAATTTATGGATCGTCAATTCAAAAAATGTAAGCAATACTTCAATATGGACATTGTGTATGTATGGAGTTAAAAAGAGCACTAGCTGATGTCTAGACTTCTACTCATCACTCAGAAATGCCTACAAGCTCCTTGGTAAATATTACAAATGGGTACACAAAAGGACTTTCTGAGCTGTATCATCTTGCCAATTAGATCATACATCAAATGCTTAAATTTCATTCTTCCAGTTAGAGTGATAAACTGAACCGAGATGAGAGTTTAGTTTTGCAAGTGACTCTCGGGTGTTTATTACTCTCCATTTAACTCATTCACTGCTAAATGCATTCTGGTAGAAATTCATGGTTCTAGAAAAATATGAAGGTTCTAGAAAAAATAATAATAGTAGGATTTTTTGGATTAGTTAAAGGTTGATTCGTTGTAAATAAATGATTGAGACACTGAAATGTGAATGACAAACTAGGAACATGAGGAGTCAGAGTTTTACAGCACGGAAAGAGGCATTTCAGCCCATCACACCTGCGCCGACCATCAAGTACCTAATTATTCTAATCCCATTTTCCAGAACTTAGTCAGTGGCCTTGTATGCAATGGTATTTCAAGAACATATCTAAATACCTCTTAAATGTTGTGAGGGTTCTGACCTCTACCATCCTTTCAGGCAGTGTTGAGTTCCAGATTCCAACCACCCTTTGGGTGAAAAAGCTTTTCCTCGCATCTCCTCTAAACCTCCTGCGCATTAGCTTAAATCTATGCCCCCTGTTTATTGACCCCTTACTAAGGGGAAAAGTACCTTCCTATCCACCCCCATCTACGTCCCTCAATTTTATACACCTCAATCAGGTGTCCCCTCCGCTTTCTCTGCTCCAGGAAAAACAATCCCAGCGTCTCCAGTATTTCTTGATAGCTGAAAAGCTCCAGCACAGGCAACATCCTGGTGAATCTCCTCTGCACCCGCTCCAGTGCGGTGACCAGAAATGTACACAGTATTCCAGCTGGGGTCTAGCCAGCGTTTTACACAGCTCCAGCATAATCTCCGTGCTCTTATATAGAATGTCTCGGTTAATAAAGGCCTTCTTAACCACCTCGTCTACCTGTCTTCAGAGATCTGTGAACTTGCGCACCAGGGTCCCTTTGATCCTCTCTACTTCCTTGGGTCAGACCATTCATTATATATTCCCTTGCCTTGCTAGTCCTCCCAAAATCCTTTACTTCACACTTTTCATGGTTAAATTCCATTTGCCACTCTTCTGCTCATCTTACCAGCCCGTATATATTGTCCTGTAATAAGGCCTTGCACCTCACTATTTGCAACATCACCAATTTCTGTGTAATTTGCGAACTTACTTGTCATCTGCAAACTCACTTATCATGCATCCTACATTCGCATCCAGGTCATTAATGTCATTAAATAATTAGCTACAAACAAGGGACCAAGCACCGATCCCTTCAGAACACCATGGGACACAGGCTTCCAGTCACAAAACAACCTTCAACCATCACCCTCTGCCTCCTACCACTAAGCCAGTTTTGGATCCAGTTTGCCAAACTGCCCTGGTCCCATGGGCTCTTACCTTCTTCATCAGCCTCCCATGTGGAACCTTGTTGAAAGCCTTACTAAGGTCCATGTAGACTCCATTATTGGGCAGCATGGTGGCACACGGTTAGCACTGCTGCCTCGTAGCTCCATGGACCCGGTTCAAATCAGCTTCGGGTGATTGTCTGTGTGGAGTTTGCACTTTCTCCCTGTTTCCTCTGGGTGCTCCGGTTTCCTCCCATAGTCCAAAGATGTGCAGGTTAGGTGGATTGGCCATGCTAAATTGTCCCTTAGTACCCAAAAAGTTAGGTGAGGTTACTGGGTTGCGGCGATAGAGTTGCAGCGTAGGCTTAAGTAGGGAGCTCTTTTCAAGAGCCACTGCAGACTCGATGGGCCGAACAGCATCCTTCTGCACTGTAAATCTATGATAAACAGCACTACCCTAATCTATACATCATCTCCTCAAAAAATTCAACCAAATTTGTAAGATATGATTTCCTTTGATAAAATCATGCTGACTGTCCTTGATTAATTCTTGCCTCCCCAAGTGGACATTATTCGGTCCCTCAAATTTTTTTCCAACAGTTTCCCTACCATTGAAGTTAATTCACTGGGGCCTGTAATTTCTTAGTTTGACCCTACTTCCCTTCTTGAATAATGGCCCCACGTTAGCTGTCCTCTGGCACCTCTCCTGTGGCCAGAGAAGATTTGAACATTTTTCTTAGAGCCGCTGCAACCTCCTCCCTTGCCTCCCACAGCAATCTGGGATACATCTCATCTGGCTCCGGGAATTTATCCACGGTTAGGCCCGTTAAAATTGTTAATACCTCCTCCCTCTCAATGGAGTTTTCTTTCTATTATTAAAAATGTCTGATAGTTAATTGATCTTTGCTATTTTTTCTTTACAACCTTATAATATGGGAAATTTGAAAATTGGACAACAGTATGTTGGAGCAGCAATATATTGCGCCATGTGAACATTTACTTTCTCACTCTCGATCAGGTGAAGTTGCCGGGTGGCCTTCTGGAAAATGGAGGTAGGAGAGAGGGAGACAAAGAAATAAATGGAGACATATAAGGAACACTGTCTTACATCCCAGTAAATTAGTGAACAGTAGCAAAGGGAGAAAGCTGGAGAGAAGATCTCCCACCTGTGCATTTGGTGGTGTGTGTCTCGGGATGAAGGGTAATAGGGAATGGAAATACACGAACACCCAGTTTTAAAAGCACAACCAGCTTCTCACTTTTCTTTTACAAGTTAGCTTAGTTTATACCCATCTGATTTGCCGCAGCGCATACCCATTCACACCTGAATTGTTTAATGTACTTAATGCATGCATTCTTTTATCTTATGTACTAATTAAAATACTTGGGTTCAAAGGTGTTTACACAAAAACACAAAGGCAGATTGCACACCAAATATTACTTGGTGGGCAAGTACTGCTGACAATGTTTAACATAGCCATTAATAATTGTTATGAACTAGGAGGCATCAATTTACCATATATGTAAATTAGTGGATTAACGTCCAACGTGACGTTCATTGCATTAATAAATCGATAAAGGTAAACCCCCAATTTAAGTACAGTGCTTTTGCATCATGCTGATCAAATAAGAGTTGCTGTTTCTCTTCACAGGGCAGACTTTCACCTGTTCCCAGAGCATGGTTTTTCTTGGAACAGGTTGTTAGTCTACCGCCAGAGGCTTACTAGCTTGAGGACACACTCGGTTAGCTCAGTTGGCTCGTTCGTGATGCAGAGCAATGCCAACAGTGCGGGTTCAATTCCTGTACAAGTTGAGGTTATTCACAAAGGTCCCAACGTCTCAACCTTGCCCCTCAGCTGAATCAGGTTAAATAGCCACTAGTCAGTTCTCAAAAGGAAGAACAACCTATGTTCTTCTGGGACTGTGACAACATTTTCTTTTAACAGTAGCTTGAGGGGGCCCACTCCGCATCAACTGGGAGTCCTTCCCATTCTTACCGCCTGCCACTGGCTGGTGTTCTTAGAATTTTGCAGGTTAATACTCAACCACCCGGTGGCTGCTTTATGAAACTATCAGATCCTAGTCATATCAGATCAAATAATACTGTCCACATTTATCTGACTGTACATTATGTACCTTTTTTGCTGATACTTCTGAAGGTTGTCAAAGGAATAGCTATCTCAAATTGTTATCAGCTTTTTATAAATATATAGTTTAGATCTAATTATTTCAAATGACATGGATATCATTTTCACATTATTAATCTGCCTTACTTGTGCCTGTAATATAGGTCAGAAGATACTTTTCAGAAGGTAGGATTGTTTGGAGAGAAGATGAGTTTACAAACAGCAGGACTGTACTGATCGGCACAGAGCTAACAGAACAAAATCAAGCAATTAAATTTTAAAACAATCTCATCAGCAAAGGTGAGGGAATGGGAAAGCATTGCAACAGACTATATTTGGTATTCACAGATGGTTTGCCAAAGGCTACAAACACACAAACATGCAATTTTATTCAACATAATTACTATGGGCTGAAAAACATGATCAGAATGAAAAGAAAATATTTTGTGCAGTGTACCAAACAATACCAATGGTAGTGAATGCATGCTTAGAATCAGCTTTTCTTTCCCCTTCTCATTTCATACTGTTGAAGAAGTGACTCCCCTGAGAGATCCAGTTTCAAGAGTACTAGCAGCTTTGATACCACACATCAGTGGTCATTCTCCGTTTGTGAGCCTTGACAGTTGTTTGCAGGCTATTCAATCATAGTCAAGTAGCACAGCAGCTTCTGAACCTATCCTCATCTAATGCTGGCACACATGCACTTAGCAACGGAGTCAACTCGGGAAAAAAAAGGATCAAATTTATTTCACTGTGATAAATGTTAGGCATTTGCAATATGAAGATCTTTTAATCAACAGAAAATAACCATAAATAAAATTGGCCAAAAGTGTGGTAATGTGCAATGCATCACAAAATATGAACCTTTCATAAATAGGAAAAAAAATTTGATTATCATGATCAAGCTGGTAAAAAATATGCATACCTGATCCAAGCATAATTTCCATGTAGCATTCACCTTTCATTCTTACTGCAACCCAAGTGCCAATCATGCACAAAATCTCTAGTTATTCAATTATCTGGACCAAACTGTTTGTTTGAGCTATTTAAGTTTTAAACTTTAGAAAAGTAAAGCAATATATCTATGTTGTTGTGTTGCAAACTATTATGTAGTCCAACATATAATCACATCCAGTCTTGATGCAGAACTAAGCAAATTGACACTGACCAACTGAGTTATTGATTTCTTTTGCAGTCACTATTTATACAAAGGCAATTAATACATAGAACAGACACTTAATTACATGCAACATCCATCAGTAGTACAGACATGCAAATATAAATACTTCAGCACCTACCCTTTAAAACATGTTTGGCAAATATTTCCAGTCTTCAGATAGTATAGGCACATCTGGTTATTTCTGTAGCTGTGGTCCTGCATCTTCAGTGTTACCAAACAACACGGCGCTGAGCTTAAGAAAGGTACTGCTTTAGTGCAGATCACTACAAGGGGAAGGACCATGGTGTTTGGAGACAGCATTAAAATGCTCTTATCTAGGGTTAACGGCATGGGGAACAAAGCCCATTCACTTTCGGATTTTGTTTGTGGTGCAGCTCACGGTGGCATTTTCATTAAGCTAGCTAACCTTTGGCACCCATTTACAATAGCTTTGTAAAAGTCAAGAGCACTGTGCTTTGAGTCAATATGTACAGCTCTCTGTCACTTCATGGGAACCAGATTCCCTTCAAATGAAAACATGGTGCCCTAAATGGTTACCATCCTGTTTTCTCAAGGGAGTATCTCAAAAATAAATGTATTAAAAGATTTTGTAGGAATTTAGAAGTGAAAATTGTATGTAGATACCATTTACATGATCATCTAAAATGCTATTTCAGTGACTTACATACTGTTGATTTCACAGTATGATGTGTGTTTCTGGAACCCACCTCTTCATTCACCTGAGGAATGAGCT
The DNA here is from genome assembly GCF_047496885.1 of Scyliorhinus torazame. Classification (NCBI taxonomy): domain Eukaryota; kingdom Metazoa; phylum Chordata; class Chondrichthyes; order Carcharhiniformes; family Scyliorhinidae; genus Scyliorhinus; species Scyliorhinus torazame. The sequence continues at coordinate 303,730,515 of NC_092709.1, forward strand.
GCGCTCCAAAAGCTAGTGATTCGCAACAAAACTGTTGGACTTTAACCTGGTGTTGTAAGACTTCTTTCTGATTTCACAGTAAGAAGCCAAGAGATGGGCTGCAAGAACAATATTGATAAATTGGTTTCCTTGAGAAAATAAAGAAGATTAATTAGAGAAAAATGGACAAGATGATGGGACAAGGCAATATTGAAATGAAACGCCGAAAAAATCTTTCTACAGTGCTTCATTTCAAAGAACTGTCACAATTTTTATGAATGATATGTGCCAGATGCAATAGCAGATGTCGTTTAAAAAAAATATTTTTTTGGCATGTTTTGGCTCTGTTCTTTCTACAATGAATGAATATTTGCTTTTGGTTCCTTCCCGGTTCCCATTTTTACTGTATCCTGTTCAGTCACAGTAATAGAAAGCCAGAGTTCACAGTTGCAAAATGTCAATGGTTCACATGCAGCACCTTGTGAAAGATGTCTCAACTCCTACCCCTGCCACGTGACACATAGATATCATACTTGTGGGAGGTGAGGTAATCTATAAGGCTGCTTTTATTATCGAAACTTCAAAAATTTGCCTTTCTATATGACTGAGCTCAATCATGAAACCTGCCTGTGTAAAGATCTGTTTCAGAATGACAGTTAAATCTGGTTAATCAGGATTAGTTCATTTCCAACCAAAAAAAGTCTGAAACATTTCAGGATGTTATGCAAAGGATTAATCCCTAACACTGATCAAAAGTATTAAGATGACACAATGAAGAAAATAGGGGGAATACATCTCAGCTCAACAGAAGACACTGGTTATAAAACTCAACAGACAGCACAAAGGTAAGAGCCCAACTACTTTGAAGACTCACTGAGGTCACAGCTATCAACAGAAAGAGCAACAAAAATTAGAAATGAGGGTTTGAACAAGATCAGGTCCCACAAAAAATCTTTCATTTCTACTATACTGTTGATTGAATGGAGAGGGGATAAAAAAGTAACGGAAAGTGGGGGGAAAGGACACAGTGTTCCTAACAGTCAGTTCATGAGTAGCACGGTTAAAGGCTGATGAACAGAATGCTTGCCCAATACACCAATCAGAAACTTAAAATGAAAATGGGTCAAATAAAATATAAGACTTGGATTAATAGCGAACATTGAGCAATTATAATCAAGCCCTCAATGGCTCAACTTCCCAGGGGAAGCAAGTATATGGATTACTGCCTCTGCCTGGATTACTACCTTTCCCTTTAAGATTCGGTACCAATCAGCCACTGGGAAGGGATGCTAAAAATGCACACAGCTTTAGAAAGCACTAAAGCTACATGGGGTGGAGGGGGAAGTTAGCTCAGTTCTAGACGGTTACCAAATGGATCATATGAATGCTAACAGCATGGGGTTCAATCTCTATACCAGCTGAGGCAGACTCAAGGCCTGCATCCTTGCCTGGCCTGCAGTAGAAAAATCACAGCATTTTGCCACGATTTGGTGAATAATCACCAAGGTCTTGCTTTCAAGCATAGAACTGAAGTGAGCTACATTAATAATCCCAGCTGCACAATACACTTCACTTGGTATATCTTAAGCTTTCAGGCCTAAAAGCTTCTATTTGCTGGAGGCTGCAGGAGTCATTTACCTGTTGATTTTTTTGAAACCTCATGCTCTTAAACACCACGTGCAGAATCTTGCTGTTACCCTTATTCGCCATTAGCAAAAACATTACCTAGACTTTTGCAAAGGGATCATCTTACTTTGCATGGATTCTACTACTTTTCTTTGATGGTACTAAACTAATTATACAAAAATTAGCTGTAACACTGAACTTAAACTTCAGCCCTGCCCAAAAAGAAGAAAATTAAAATTTACAACCTTGCAAACAATTTCCACTGCAATACTCATGGTTAAATCAAACAAAGGTTAAGGTGACAAGTGAATACTCGTCTTGAAGTACATCTTACTTCCTAGTTCAGAACACACCAAATGCTATTGCACCAGGCACATTTGCAGCATTGCACACTGGAAAGATCAGTACAAACAGAAGGTGAGGAAGCCAAAAGGAGTTTTATTCTTTCAACAATTTATTTTCATTGAAATTGCAGTATTTTACACTTCTGGATTTTACAGGGTTTTTGGCAATAAAGTACATGGCAAACAATACCGCTACGTAACAAAGGTAAGGTGTTGCAACAGCAATTCCCTAGAAAGTAAAGGTGGACACAAACAACAATCCTGGATGTCAGTTACTGAGATCCACTATATTATCTGTGATTTTGCAATGGCCCTTGGTTCTGAAAACACAGAAGCCTTTGTTGATATCAAAATGTTGATGGATTAGAATTTGCTTACTCTATTTGACACTTTGCAAACCATTAACAAGGAAAAGTATTATCCTAAGCTTTGTATTATTGTTGGATATGCTACAAACTGCTTTCCACAATGCAAGTGACGGTGAAGCAGGAATGTTAATCTAAACCAATTACTGGCTCATTAAAATGCCGTGGGTAAAAATTTGTTTGCAACTTTTCTGCTCTTTAAATATTTCAGACCAGCAAATAGTCTAGTCATTCCAAAAAATAATCAGCCTAGATCTGAATTAAACCAGCACTGCTCAAGTGAACTGCATTTTCATTGAAACAAGAGACATCCTTCTTAACCTTAGAGAAGCAACCTGAGATTTAAGTAATATAGACCATAATTTAGGGTTACAGCGGCAGCTATCTTTAAATTAAAATCAACTAAAATCTTATTTGAAAGGACATACAGCTTGTATTTAGATAAGGAATGTGTTTTTAAAATAAATTTAGAATACCCAATTAATTTTTTACAATTAAGGGGTAATTTAGCATGGCCAATCCACCTACCCTGCACAGCTTTTGGGTTGTGGGGGCAAAACCCACGCAAACATGGGGAAAAAGTGCAAACTCCACACGGACAGTGACCCAGAGCCGGGATCGAACCTGGGATCTCGGTGCCGTGAGGCAGCAATGCTAACCACTGCGCCACCGTGCTGCCCTTAGATAAGAAATGTTTAGAGATGACTATTGTAGAGTCCCACAGAATAATAATCCATTATCATTACAGTCCTTTGGAAAAAAAAACCAGTAACCATAACTTGGGGAGCAGTTGTCAATAAATGAATTCATTGTCTTGGTACAAATTAAAACTGGAAGGGGTGGGGAGGTGAAAAGTGAAAACTTTTTCCGAAAAGGCAGCGCTTCGACTTCAAACATTTTTGTTTCGAGAAGGTAAATATTCTAATAGAATTTTCTTTGTAATGACAAAATATGCATTTCAATCCAATTTTTTTTTTTAAACTGTAGAATTTTCTGTAAAGTGCAGATATTTAGGTGATTAAAAGTAGTGGCTGAAACACACACGAGAAACTAATTCCTCAATTTTGTACATGTAGAATGTGCACAATAGGTCAGAGTAGACTGCTAATAAGAGTCTTTCGTACAGTTTGAGGCAGCATTGTAAGAAGGACATTAAGACAATGAACAGCAGGTTAGATTCACCAGGATGCTGCCGTAGAGGAGGGAAGAAATTTGAGAAGACTTATCTTACTGGAGCTCAAAGGTGAAACTCATGGGAAGATGCTTAGGAAATCAGAAGCACAAAGGGACTTGGGAGTCCTTGTTCACGATTCTCTCAAGGTTAACGTGCAGGTGCAGTCAGCAGTTAGGAAGGCAAATGCAATTTCATAGATTTCATAGAATTTACAGTGCAGAAGGAGGCCATTCAGCCCATCAAGTCTGCACCGGCTCTTGGAAAGAGCACCCTACCCAAGATCCACACCTCCACCCTATCCCCATAACCCAGTAACCCCACCCAACACTAAGGGCAATTTAGAATGGCAATGTTAGCATTCATGTCAAGAGGGCTAGAGTACAAGACCAGGGATGTACTTCTGAGGCTGTAAAAGGCTCTGGTCAGACCCCATTTGGAGTATTGTGAGCAGTTTTGGGCCCTGTATCTAAGGAAGGATGTGCTGGCCTTGGAAAGAGTCCATATGAGGTTCACAAGAGTGATCCCTGGAATGAGGAACGGTTGAGGACTCTGGGTCTGTACTCGTTGGAATTTAGAAGGATGGGGGGTATCTTATTGAAACTTACAGGATACTGCGGGGCCTGGATAGAGTGGACTTGGAGAGAATGTTTCCACTTGTAGGAAAAACTAGAAGTAGAGGACACAATCTCAGACTAAAGGGATGATCCTTTAAAACAGAGATGAGGAGGAATTTCTTCAGCCAGAGGGTGGTGAATCTGTGGAACTCTTTGCCACAGAAGGCTGTGGAGAGCAAATCACCGAGTGTCTTTAAGACAGAGATAGATAGGTTCTTGATTAATAAGGGGATCAGGGGTTATGGGAAGAAGTCAGAATGGGGATGAGAAAAATATCAGCCATGATTGAATGACGGAGCAGACTCGATGGGCCGAGTGGCCTAATTCTGCTCCTATGTCTTATGGTCTGATAGTTATATGAGCATTTGGCTGTTTTGCACTGGTTCGAAAGACTTTGGTGAGAATGTGCAATTCCCTGCTAGAAACAGTTGTAGATATGGTCTATAAATTTTATTATGAAGGAATTAGATAGGTGTCTGAAGAATATAACGTATGAGAAGCAAGCAGAACGTTTGGGGGAGTCTAGGTGGCTCATGTAGAAACAAAAAACAATACATGTAAGCGGTTAACTTTACATTTTTAAACTACATTAAAAAAAACTTTCCCACAAAAAACTGTGCTTCTTTATAGATATAGATTTTACTTGTGTATGTTTCTGAAAATAATACCCCATTCCGCTACCTGGTGTTGCATAATGCTATTTGATAGCTAACAAATCACATTTGCCCCTTTTTGCACCTTAGAGATTCAGTAAGTTTAACCAGTGACTAGCTAAGCCAAAGAGAGTAGTTGAGCGGTGGTAAAACTGGCCTCCAAACTCTCTAGTGCAGAAGAACATTGGCCAGGGTGCCAAGGTTGATTATTCAGAAACCCATGGAGTTAAGAACAAGTTGAATCGGGACGGTGCAGTGGTTAGGACTGCTGCTTCACGACACTGAGGACCTGGGTTCGATCCCAGCTCGGGTCACTTCCATGTGGAGTTTGCATATTCAACCAGTGTCTGCGTGGGTGTCGCACCCGCAACCCAAAGATGTGTAGGGTAAGTGGATTGGCCACGATAAATTGCCCCTTAATTGGGAAAAAAGGAATTGGTTACTCTAAATTTATTTTTTGAGTAGCCTAACACAGCATTGCTTTGATAGTAATGAGGGCACTTTCTCCTGATTATAAAGTGAGCAGCATGGCAAATTGTGCCTGAAGTTTGTGATTATAAAAAAATGCTGCAATCTGTAACAATGACAATCAGTGGTAAAAACTGGTCATGTTTCAGAGCAGATTAAATCTTAAAACTAGTTTCCTATCTTTTACCATGTATTTATTCAACATCAAGGCTTATTTTAAAATGATAATTAGCTAAGATATCGATGTTCTCAACTTTATTCCTACTTCTGAAGCAATTTTCCTCCCCAATGGTAACTCAACAGGTTTTGATGTAGAAATGTAGCCATGATCTTACTTAACTCCTGCTCCTACTTTTATATGTTGTTTCATGAGATGCCAAAACACTGAGCTTAAAGTCAAAGCCATTTCAAAATAGGTGAATGAAAAGACAAGCAAAAAACCCCTGAAAGATTTTTTTATTACATATGGAATTGAAAGCTTGAACATTTGTCATGAAGACTATTAAATGAAAATGAAGAATGCACAAGTTTAAATCAATCTCCAAATACAAATCACAGGTTCTGGTATTTGTGTCCACCTCTAGTACAGAGTTTATTGTTTTCAAAGCAAATTGCACTATAATTATTGTCCACAACTAGTGTCTATAGATGTTGTGTTCCAGTGCAGGTAGCAGCTTCAGCAACAGAGTAAAGAGATGAAACTCCACCTCCACTGATCTTTTGAGTTGTTTTTCAAAATCTGCTCAAGAATCTCATCTTTGGAGTTACTTTACATTCAACATTACAGTGAGCCACAGATTTCAGAAACTGCTTTAATCGCTAAATGCTGGTCAATCCACAAAACCAAGAAAGAGAAAGCATGAAACTTAAAACAATTCTTGGAGGAGGTGGTGGGGAGGAGAATACATCTCAATATACACAGACCGATGGTAGTATTTTCCTTATAACACAAACCTTCATATGAGGCAGCAGTTTTCAGGTAGCGTAATGTTACAGCATATTTCACCATAACAGAATCATACAGAACAAATAAGCAGGTGCTGTATCGAGACTTTCCAATTATACTTTGGCAAGCTGAAGAGAAGGGAGAGGATATCTAAAGCTGCCAGCACTTTCTTTCCCCACTCTGGAGTGAGACATCTCTTACCTGAAACAACAGCTAAAAAATTTTGGATCTTGCGTTAAGCATTAGGGAGTGCGTTGACTCAAACTAATGGGGACTAGGTTATAAATAACCAACCATGACCACTCATGATATTGTTAAAATTTTAAAAATTGAACATCACAATACAGAAATTATACATTTGCTTTTCTCTTTCATTCACCCCCAATCCTCTCAGAAAACAAAATCCAGCAGCTATCTTTTTGCATTAATCTGTCTACTTGGATAGCTAGCAACAAGGAACAAAATAAAACAATTGCAGAAAACTATGATATTCAAACTATGGAGAATTATTGGAGGCATCAGCACACTGCATTTGCCACATTAAGTAGGCAGCTAGCCACTATCAAGGCATGACCAGTCAGAGGACCCAGGAAAACAATTAATAGCTCCTGACAACGAAACGGCCATGGAATCAAATTTAATTAAAATTCAATTCAGGCAGACCATCAAGAGATATGTTTGAGATCACTTTTAACAGCAGTCAAATCAGAGATAGAGAACACTGGTTAAGGAGTACATGTCCTTCCTCCATCATTGTAATTGAATGGTTTAAATTTTAGTACATTACACATATAAAATGTCGTGACAGATTTCTCCCTAAAATGTGCACATTCAATTTGCTCCAGACGATGAACATCAGAAAAATTGCCTGCCTGTGAAATAATTTGACATGGCAAATTAGATGAAAATCACTTTGATTCCATAAAAAGTTCCAATCCCATGAAAATGTATAAATCTGCAACAAGATGTTGTAATACTTAAATGTCATGTGAATACCTCCACGTTTTTTGTGAGGAGAGAGTTTTCTTTTGAACTGTTTTAACTTTAACGCAAAACCTTGCTAAGTTTAACTTTCCCGAATACTGTATATGAAGTCAAAACTGTAGAAAAATTTCTGGTGATGGAAAAGACCATTTGTGGCAGCCACATAAATGTTGGAGGAACACAGAGGAGGCCTACAAAGAGCAGTTTGAAAAGTCACCAGCAAACTTTCACTGACCAAAGGATCGTTAAAAGGCTTCATGCCACAAAGTTGTTCCTGTGAACTTTAGGAATAGCAGATATCCACCATAATGGAACACAGGCAGGGCAGTTTATATAGCTGAGGCAGCATAAAATTAAATTTACAAAATTAGGAGTGCAACTTAGTTTTCAGAAAACCACCCCTTCCCTCCTGAATATTTTGGATTTACAAGTTCTTCCAAATAGCCCACCGTAATTCACTTGTAGGTCATTTCCCATGTCTAATGGAAAGGCATGCAATATTCATTTTTAATCACACTACCAGGACGCCTCCTTTCCTTCATCTTTTCTCAATATGGTGCAAAAAGCTAATAGTGGTCAAGGCTGTATTGCATCCCTGAAATCCATCTACACTGATGTTTCTGCAGTAAAGTACACTAAATATCATGTAAAGCCTATTTCAGCTTCTTTTATATAGTTTAAATCTAAGAAGTGCCCAAAGGGAGGGTTTTTTGTAGTCTGAACTTTGGCTTTATCGGCACATGCAATGGATAAACTAAAGCAGTTTGATAAGTGGTCATTTTGTATAAACTACTAAACTTCAAGTTACTTCAGTGAGTGTATTTGAAGATTTGAATTTGGACATGCCTTGTGTTGCTTTACAAAAAATAATTTTTGGAAGCTCCATGCTCTCATTGAGATGCTAAATGTAACTAAGCCTAAACTTCAGTTTCTAAATTGCAATTATTTTTAAAATCGCAATTATTTTTAAAATCGCACACATTCACAAAAGGCTTATTGACATAAAGGTAAAACTCACATACACTCATTTTGTTATGCCCCTGACACTAGTATAGTCTAATACTGTGAACCTACTTTTTTTAATAAGCCCATTTCACCAGGGGTGGAGGTCTAAAATATTTTTAACATTTAAAAATGTTATCCCTCACCTCTACAGCCAATTTGTATTTATTTGCAAATTCCTTCTTGAAAGTACCGATTTGCTAGAATAAAATGTCCACAGGCAGCTCTCATTAACTAACTTCAGTCAATTGGGCATTCTATATATGCAATACTTAACAGTGAACCTGGCAATTTTGGGAAACATCACAGCGGAGCTGAATCTACCCATACCCAACATTCAAATATGCATTCCAAAAGGAGTCAACAGACAGCAATCAGCAACAGCCCTAACTGATCATCCTCCCCCGACTTCTATAGCCCAGGTGTGATGTGACATCAATTGCAAAATCTGTTATTGTTTGAGCTCAGACCACAAAATAAATACAGATGATAAAGGCCATTTGGTCGATCTTAGTCCATTCATCTAGAGAATCCTCCTCGGCTCAGCTTCCAACTGTCAACTAATCTCAGGAAAGACCATGGGTCAAAAGTTAAGATATATCTGGTCAGTACACCCTTAAGCAATTAACTCATTCATTGAGGTACAAGGACTATTTTTACATGAAATTTGATCTCTAGTTGAAGTAAGAACTTCGGGATTTTCTATATTCTAACATGTATATTTTGGCAAGCAATCATTGATTTTGAGATGTCAGTAAAGTACATTGTAATAAAATCTTAAATTTGTAATCTGTAACTTCCAATTAACTTTTATAATCTCATACCACAAGCCAAGAAGTTGGAAATCCATAGCTGAATCTCCAATGGTTCTCCCTTTCTTTAATAACATCCAGTTTTATTTATTCAAGTTTATGAAGTGAATAACCTAGCCTACCAGGTTCATTTCTATTGTTACTTTTAGATTATCTAAAATTGAAGATTAATGTAGTTAGTCTGCCAATTTAAAATACATTTCTGACATTCTAATGAGAGGTTACCGACTTAAAATGTTAACAGTTCCTCACTTCAATAACGCTGCACGGTTACTGGGATTTTCAGTTTTTACTTCAACTTTCCAACGTCCCCAATATTTCGCTTTTTAAAATGCATTTCAATTGTGTTGCAAGCATTTCATAAATTTCCTGGTTGTTTACAGATATCCAGGTCCAGGCAAAGGACAGGAGATCCCAACATTGAGAAACCATTTAAGCATTTGTTCAGGACATAGAGGTGGTGGGGGTTTAGATAAATATGGCCTGCACTGGCAAGAACAATTCAAATCCCAATTTATTCTCATCAATTGGCTGAGTTGGCAGGGTTGAGATAATCTATGATGTCCCAAATCCAATACAGGTCAGGGGAAGAACATTTGCAGGTAAATTATATAATTGTCCAAGTAAAGTGCCAGTTCAACACCAACAGGACACTTTGATTGTTTAAGATGCACCAACATATTGTGGGCATTGATTGGGTATCCTAAACATGAAACAAACGTATACAGTGGGTTTCTACAACTAAATGCAAATTATGTCATGGCATTGGACAAACACAGCATAGCGGCACTAAGTGTAACATTTACCTCTGGCTTAATGGACTTGAAAATAATCATTTCTGCTGGTACAACCCAAGAGGATTAATCTCAGATTCTGAATTGAAAAATTTTCAATTCTTGTTGGTTACTGTGAGGCTATGCTGTCAGTATTCTACCCCAAACGAGGATTTACAATACTATGCAGTGGCATGGTGGGAATGCGGTCCAGATGAAAAACGAGAAAGCACAAGTACATTGGTGCTATGTGGTGGGGACTTCAGAGGCTTTGTCTATCCATTATCGTAACTGAAAATAGTAAAACAAGAGGAAACTGGAATCTTATTTTAAACATGTTTCAAATTTATATCTCTAGTTTCAATTCTTGCCTAGTAATATCTGACAAATGAGATTTCGAGAGCATCAATTTTCAAAAACAAGGACACCAGTGAGGTTTTGTTTTGGAATGCAAGGACAGACGAGGGGAAGTTTAAAGGGGCAGGAGACGACAGGTAACAGATGTACTGGGTAAAGAAGAGATCAAGAGATAAGGGAAGCATTTTGTAAAATGTAAAGATGAGGCATCAGCAACTGCACCTTTTGGTAAGCATTTCCCCCATCTCACATTATCTAGGCATGATATGATGGTGATTACTGGGCTTTTATTGGTCACTGCATGCACATTAGGATGGTCTCAGATGTGCAAATACAGAACCTTATGTGGGGGCACCAACCTGAAATGTAAGCTTCTGCTTTATTAACCTAATAAGTAACTTGAAATTGTAAAAGTAGTTTTCGTTTAACTGTTAGTAACTTGGACAATTAAAAGTTATTAATTCTGGTTAATTGAACAGTTACATTTAGCAAAGTATTTATACGTTGCAGTGTGACCAAATGTAAAATCAGAGGTAGGTTGTTACAGTTATCATGGTGACTTGTGGCTTTAAAATTTTGTATTTCAAGGAGTCATTCTAAGATTAACAACCTGGCCACTGAAGTTCCAGCATTGTGTACAAAGACTGCGCTGCTGCCCATGTGTGATATTTAAATAGTTAAAAGATCTCCCCTCAAAAACTCTCGTTTGTCTGGAATTTAATTGGAAGATTTCAATTTCTAACTGTTTAAAGATTTGAGTGATTGAGATCCTGACCAGAGGAGTTTCCATTCCCCTGAAACCCAGTCGATGGATTGTTGTTGAAAGCCATTTGATATGCAGGCGGACTATCAGCATTTTGATCGTTGTTCACATAAGGGTTATATGATTGTTGTGGATTTGAATGGTTACTGGACAGATGCATAAATGTGCTGGGTTGATTGGGAGCTGGCACTGATGTGCCCCTTGTTGGCATTTTGAGTTCCTGTCGACTCGGTTGCTGTTTTGAGTCCTCATCAGTGTCCAAGCGGGTCAATTTTTCCATCCACATCCGGAATCTCTCCTCTGTCTGCCGTTGCATCTCCGCAAAACAGTTCATTGCTTCCTCCAGGACATTGCCAATACAGTTCCGCTCCCATGAGATTCCACTGTCCAGTAGTCCAGCCATTTGGGCGGCAGTGCCTGCAGTCCCCTCTGCACGATTGTTGGGAGCTTGAAAGACATTGAGGCCATTTGATAAGAGCGATTACAACACACCCATTTTACCTTTTAAAGAGACAGGATCCCTTTCAGTCAGCCTTATTAAAAAGCAATTCTACATAACAGATTTGTATTACAGCTGTTTTCAAAGAAATTTACATTCACTTTTCTTCAATGGACATTTAGGTGATGTGGCCTGACCTATTGATAGTAAAATGTTACTGATATATTAGATGCAATACTGGTTTGGAAAAGTTTGAATGATTTTAAGCAAGGTTTCTCGTCCCCAATAGCCAAACATCATCAACCATATCAGCATTTATTTTGGTCTTCAAAATACTATAATTTTATGTATAGTATTAATAAAAATACTAATAGGTTGAGTGGGGAAATTGAGATTTAATCATTGCAACCTCTTTGCAAATTGCCAAAAGGAATACAGCTTTTTTTTTTAAAAAAGAAAAGTTGAAATTTGATTAAATTGAAAGGAAAGTTTTAACAGGCCTCTAAATCAATGTTTCATCAGTACTGCAAACCATCTATTTGGTTAAAATGCACTTTACAAAGTGGAATTTATGAATGCAGCACCAACACACAGGATAAAAAAGATAAACCATTCATGCACAGGATCTTACTTTTAGTACTGGCTATAAAAAAAGGCAAGTCAATAATGTAAACAAAATTCTAAAGGTTTTATTAGATTTAGGCCTTATAGGTAAAGCATAAGGAAAGTGCTGCACCCATAGAAATTGTCACTTCAAGTTCAGCTTGAAGTTTCCTGCAGTCCAACAGCAAATGGCAAACTTCCACAGTCCACTGTATAAGCACACAAGTTTAAGGAACTAAGGGACAGATAATCAAACATCTGCTGTGATGTTAAAGATCCAAATGTTGTAAGCCGTTTTAGAAACAGGGTCAAGACACTGCCTCAAAAATAGAACAGAATTAAGATAAGAAAGACTTGGGTTATCTTAACACCAATGGGAACATACCGCAAAAGACAACATCTTCTGCCATTGCTGGTTAGGATGGGAGTGCTTCCACAATGACTGCACCCCAGTCAGCAATCCAAGCTTTTTAGCAGGAAATTGCATTGGCCTGACTAGAATGTTCAGATTCCTATTTGCAACGAACAATGTTCCCATCAACAGTTACAGATCAGCAAGTAAAAAAACAAGCCTCTCCCCACCCCCACCCCCCCAAACTCACACTGCTCTATATAATATATAAAAATATATATCTACATACACACACACACATGCTTTTATTACTATGTTTTGTGTTATTAAAATCTGCATCAAAGTTAATTTTCATGGCGATTAGTGAAACATTAATATGGAGCTTGTATGTACATCTGTACATACATCTGCACATACGCCAGGGACTACAGACAGATGTAACAGCCACAGCATCACTAGAGGGCAGCATCAGAGACGGGTATAAAGGGTCCAGCCCAAGGGAGGATCCGCCTCTTTCAGAAGCACAGGGCTAGTGAACAGCAGCAGACAGAGACAGCTCAGCATAGGCAGTTTACCTTAGCTTCACTGGTCATACCTCTTGACTGTATTAGATCTAGTTAAGCTCTGGAAACAGAACAAACCTACTGAATAAAGTATTTGTGTTAACTGGAAGCCTACAATCTTTATTCAGACTTAGAGAATAACATATGATACCAGGTGTGATTTAGAAAGATAGCTAGACACCAGCAAGAGAAGAAAAGCTTAAACCGGATATTCGACTGTGGAAGACTTCGCAGCAAATGGATCCTTGACGACTAACTGATTCGATGGAACTTGTTGGAACTCCATGGCAGCTGGAAACAACCGGTAATTTAAGTTGTAACTGGTAAATATTTGAACAGCTGTTCCAAATATTTATCACAGCTAATGATTTAAGCACTGCCTCTGACGCAACAAAAATAGCCCTACTACTCTCAACAGGAGGGCATGAAGCTAGAGAAATCTACAATTGCTATAATTACTTAGAAGGTGAGGACAACACCAAAGTAGACATCATACTCAAAAAATTTGCTAAACACTGTAACCGCCAGTCTGGTACGATGCTGGAAAGATTTAACTCTTGTCAGAGAAACGGAGGACCCATCTCTGATTTTATTACAAATCTCAAGTTAATATCACAAGGCTGTGATTATGCGGAGTTCAGAGACACTGTGATACTGAATCAATTAATTTCTGGACTATCTGATAAAAATTTGAGGGAAGAACTTTCACAAAATAAGTCTCTAACTCTAGAAATCGTTATATAAAAATGCCTTGCTTATGAACAAAAACAAAATTAGTACTTTGAGTCTCTACAAACACAGAATCATCCTTTAGAAAACAAAATCGGTAAAAATGGCGCGAACACTCACCACGAGGCAGGGTTGAATTGGAGGAAGACGGAGGTTCTGAGCGGCAGCCATCTTGGGAAAGGAGCCGCACATGCTCAGTTGCGAAAAGAGCACACATTGTACAGGAAGCTCGGTGTGCGCATGGGCAATCGAGTCCTACGCATAACGTCACGAGCGTCATGATGTCAGAGGACCAAGACCACGCTCACTTAAAAGGGAAATGGCCGAAAATGAACAAAAATAAATTTAAAGCTGCAAAACCCAATTTTCTTGCCTCAAAAGGTAGAACAATGCCTGGACTTACCCCAGCAGTTGAAAATAACACCCTGGAACAAACAGATAGCACCGCCCTAGAAGATGATATGGTCCTCGTAGACTACGACTCAGGCGAATATTTCGCTTGGGAGATGGCTACCCCAGTACCAAATCCGAACCGCAACTAGAGGTGTTGTACAATGAAGACCCCGACGATGAGTTCTTCAGAATGGGGAATCTTCAGCCCAGCATATATGACATCCCGACTCGTGAGTGCAGGATTATGCTGCGGCCTGACGCCAAGAAACAGAGTATGGTCCACGCACCACGAAGGGTCCCAGCCTCCACACAAGATGATTTGTTCATTGAAAATGAAGAGAACGATCACAACTCCGAAACAAAAAGCGATGATTTGTCTATCAAACAATACACACAATACTGCTCAGACATGGCTGAGTTATTCGGAGATCCTGATCACAGCATCAGCAACACGGTTGAAAAGCTCAATACGACTCTTCTCATGGTAGATGAATCCAATACCATGGTACCATGGCAGATCGTCGATACATGGGATGACAGCAATACCCAAGATGAAGGCGACGCCAAACAGAGAGCACAGAACGACTCCGTTGAGCACAGATCGACTCTACAGCGAGAACACTGCACGACTCCACAGAGAGAGCGATGATAGACTCCACAGAGAGAGCGATGACAGACTCCACAGAGAGAGCGATGAAGGACTCCACAGTGAGGGCGACACAAGCATCCACAGAGAGAGCGACGCAAGCTCCACAAAGTGACGCAAGCCTCCACAGACAGCTCGGTGACAGACTCAAAAATGGAAGCAAGCAAACACTCCATAGCGAACGCCATGCATATACAAGACCATGAAGATCTATCAAGCTTATTTGAGCCACCAGAAGAAGACACTGAATGTCTACCCACTGTATGTGAGACAAGTGACGAAGAAATCACAATTCCCATACAGGATGTGCAGGATCACAGCGACACTGACATATCTCAGCTCGTCTGCACAGAAGCACTCAATAATCAGAGGACAAAGCTGAAGGACCTGTTTGTGGACGGGACGTTTGCGAGTTTGGGAGCACTGGAAGAAAAATATAAGTTGCCACCAGGGAATGCTTTCCGATACATGCAAGTGAGGGCATTTACAAGGCAACAGGTGAGGGAATTTCCGCAGCTCCCGATGCAAGGGATCCAGGATAGAGTGATTTCGGGGGCATGGGTTGGAGCAGGTAAAGTGTCGGAAATATACAAGGAGATGAGAGACGAGGGGGAGACGATGGTAGAGGAGCTGAAGGGAAAATGGGAAGAGGAGCTGGGGGAAGAGATTGAGGAGGGGCTATGGGCAGATGCCCTAAGCAGGGTAAATTCCTCGTCCTCATGTGCCAGGCTCAGCCTGATTCAATTTAAGGTTCTACACAGGGCGCATATGACGGGAGCAAGACTGAGCAGGTTTTTTGGGGTGGAGGATAGGTGTGGGATGTGCTCGGGAAGCTCGGCGAACCACACCCACATGTTCTGGTCGTGTCTGGCACTACATGAGTTCTGGGAGGGTGTGGCAAGAGTGGTCTCAAAGGTGGTGGGGGTCCAGGTCAAACCAAGCTGGGGGTTAGCTATATTTGGGGTTGCAGAAGAACCGGGAGTGCAGGAGGCAAAAGAGCCCGACGTTTTGGCCTTTGCGTCCCTAGTAGCCCGGCGAAGGATTCTACTTGTGTGGAAAGAAGCGAAGCCCCCGGGCGTAGACGCCTGGATAAACGACATGGCAGGGTTCACAAGACTGGAGCGAATAAAATATGCGTTAAGAGGATCGGCTCAGAGGTTCACCAGGTGGTGGAAACCGTTTCTTGACTATCTCGCGGAACGATAATGGAAAAACAGAACAGACAGCTGCAACCCAGTTTGGGGGGGGGTTATTTTGTGTTTTGTTTTTCTCTCTCTCTTTAGGCTAGTTGTGGATAATTGCTTCTTGTGTAATACTTTTTTCTCATTTGTTGTTAGTTTAATATATTATTTAAATAACGGTTAATGTACATTCTATTATTATTAAGTTGTAAAAATGGAAAATTTTTGTTTTGAAAAACTTCAATAAAACATATTTAAAAAAAAAAAATAATCAGAGGACGGCCACCCATGAGTCCAGAGAGACCATGTCAATTGAAATCTTGAAGATTTTGACTCCAGAAGGAGCACCAAGAGTCCAGAGAGACCACATCAATAGAAATCCTTAAGATTTTGACTCCAGAAAAGGAGCACAAAGAGATCACAGATTATTCAAATGAACCTGAAATGACTTCAAAAGGGGAGCACCAAGAAATCAATGATAATTCAAGTGAACCTGAAATGACTCCAAAAGAGGAGCACCTAGAAATCAATGATGATTCAAGTGAACTAGAAGTGACTCTAGAAGAGGAGTACCAAGTAAGCAAAGAAGAGGAATCGAATACACCAGAAATGACTGATGTCACCAACATCAATGCAACATCAGATCATTCTCACAATTCTCAAGAAGACACGCTCAATGTAGCAGATACCACAAAGGACATTGACACCAATAACTGTGACAATGACTCAAATCATCCACATGGCACACTCATTGAGCGCAAGAACAAAAACCGCAAGAAGCACAGCAGAAACAAGAACAGCAACAACAAAAACAACATGCAGCGCAACAAGAACGACAACAGCACCAAGAAGCATCCCAGAAACAACAAGCACGACAAGAAAAAGAAGAATAAAAGCAAAAACAGAATCAACAAGCGCGACAAAAAGAACAGGAACGCCAACAAAAACCAAGACAGAAACAACAAAAACATCGACATGAACTACAACGAAAAGAACAAAGACAGAAACGACAGAAACACAACAATGAAACAACGACCTGTACAACATGGTACAACTCTGGACGTAAAGGACAATGCCACAGCACACTGCGAAACAATGACAAGACTACAAACATGCCATGGCATGATAAAGAAGGTCACAAATTCACATCTGCTCCAGAACAAACGAGCAAAACAGCTTTCGCGAACGATGACATACAGAATCAATACCACAAACACAGGAAAAAGTTGAGGTCAGACAATGGTGCGACACAGAATCGCTACCCGCAATCAAATGGAACCGGGGGGGGAAAGGTGTCCACATCACTAAACGACTCATCAGCAAAGCAGCCGAGTCACGTTCCGACATCAACCTAGCTGTTATCGTACCGAGCAACCCCATTGGGCTCAGGACTGTCGCCAGCGCAAATGCTCTTCAGCAGAGACATCCAGACAACCCTACCGGCAAAGCAATTCCGAGACCCCGGCAACGCACCGGTTCTCGACGGCATGCGGGCACTATACTACGATCAACATGCGATCCCACTCAAGCCACTGACAATAGGTGACACCAGCAGAATCAGGGACCCAGAAGGCGGATGGTCTAAGTCAACCACGGTGATCAGGCAGGAGGCACCACGGTCCTACATTGTCAAATCGTCTGCGGGAGTACTTTTCCGCCGTAACCGGCAGGATCTATTAGAGATTCGACCTACAACACCAGTATTTCCCCACACTGGACTTGACAGAGTCCATTTGTCCACAGGACGTTCCTCGCCACACAACGCCAGACAGTACTCTTGATGACATCAAACCATCATCCCTACTACCACCGTTAAGACGCTCCAGCAGAAGCCGTAAGGCACCCAACCGGCTAGATTTGTAATGACACTTCAACGCACGCACAAGACGAATATGGACATTTCTCCCGATGGACTCACAACACAGTTAATTGTTTCTGTATTACTTTTATCATTTTCAAAGTGTGCAGATTTGCATATTCTCACCACTTGTTATGTACAGTTTTCTTGAGGCCAGTCTAGAAAACATGTCCAATAAAAAGGGGGGGGGGGGGGGGGGATGTAGTGATCTGTACATCTGTACATACACCAGGGGCTACTGACAGATGTAACAGCCACAGCATCACTAGAGGGCAGCATCAGAAATGGGTATAAAGGGTCCAGCCCAATGGAGGATCCGCCTCTTTCAGAAGCACAGGGCTAGTGAGCAGCAGCAGACAGACAGCTCAGCATAGGCAGTTTATCTTAGCTTCACTGGTCATACCACTTGACTGTATTATATCTAGTTAAGCTCTGGAAACAGAACAAACCTACTGAATAAAGTATGTGTGTTAACTGGAAGTCTACAATCTTTATTCAGACTTAGAGAATAACAGAGAGCTCAAGTCCCTTTCAACTCTCATTTGTTACTACATGTTGTAGTAGGATTTAAGTTCTCTACAATATTGTAACAGAATAAGCACCAGAAAAGCTGATAACATTTTAGCCAAACATTCACCTCTATTCTAAAAACACAAGAGATGCCAAACCTGCACCTTAACATTCTGTCCAATCCAAAAATTTCTGCAGGACGTCTTAGCAAAACACACAATTTCTGCCTGTGGAACTCCTTCAGCCAGTGTCGTCACATGGGACTGTGCTTTCATATGTAGAAGTTCAAATGCAAAGTTACCATCAGTTACTGAATCAGGGCAGTCAGAGCATTCATTAGGATACAAACATTCTGTGATGTGCTGAAGCCTCCAAGTTCTTCAGTGTTCCCAGCAATCGCTAAGGTCAACTTTCTGCCCTCTTTACAGTTCCCTCCAACTGCCTCCCTTCCCCATCTATTATTCAAAAGATGGAGAAAAACTTTGGCCTGTAATTTAAAGCTTTTACTTTTGTGATTGCCCATTGGTTGTAGTCTTCCACAGGGAATTCAGGAATAACATTCAATTAAAAGGGTTTTTTGCAAACATTTCAAAATTATTTCAATCAACAAGCAATCAATTTAATCGCTATTTAATAAACATACTCAATTTTCCAAAAACAAGCTCCCTCATTGGCCCAATGGCTAAATATGTGCAACTAAGCAGATAAAATACCAGGTTTAATTTCTAGTCTATACGGAGGCATAAAAAAAAAATCAGGAGCCAATAGACCATCAGTTTACATAACTGACATACAAGTGAAATTTTCTAGCCATGATCATTTTTGTCCATGCACAAATGCAGTCAGACAAATTTACAGAGCAAACTAAGTTACAGTCTTTCAAAGTTTGATGCAGCAAGTTTACGATTAAAATATCATGTGATTGGTCCTTGGTCCAACCAGTAATGGTGTCCTCCATCCAATCTGAAGGGTAGCTGTGGAGAGGGTGACGTGACGAGTCTGGCATCACAGATGATTAACCTGTAAAGCACTCAGAAATATCCAGATGTTGTCTGCTTTTCTGGTACATGTGGAAATGGTCATGCTTCGAAAATTTGAATTATACTCTGCTAGAATGTATTTTTGAAATGGATGCTTAAAAGGAGATTTCCAAAATGCAGATACCCAAAATGGAAAGGCAGAGCAACACATCTGAAATCTCAATTGCACTGCTGAAAAAGCATGGCAACCATTGGTTGGCTTGGGACATTAGCACAACAAATCCAAAATAAACCTACACATCAGAGATATCGGGCGGGATTCTCCACCCCGCTGCCCACATTTCTGCCCCAACCAGTGGGCGGGATTCTCCGTTATGCCAGCCGGTCAATGGGGTTTCCCATTGTGGGGCAGCCCCATGCCGTCGGGAAACCCCCGGGTGCCGGCATAATGGAGAATCACGCCGGCGGAGTATCCCGGCCCAAGGGAGAGATTCTCTGTTTGAGAGACTACCGACAGATCAGAGATATAGGACGAGATTCTCCATCTGAGAGACTAAGTGCTGACGCCGGGAGTGAATCTCGCAAGTTCTATGGCCCTGAAAGCGGCGCCAGTCCAAGGGCGATTCAGGACATCCTAATAGGTGCTACGTGAAACCAGTGCAATTCCAACGAATGCTGCCGTGTGATTCGCCGGGGTCAGGTTCGGTACTGGAGAGCCTGACAAGCAGGAGTTGCATATAGGCATTCCACTCCCCACACACCCTCATCCCAGCCAAGAAGATGGAACTGGTTGCGCTGAAACACGCTCATTCCGGCGATGGATTAGCTGGGGCCAGAGGGTGGCTGGACTGGGGAGGCACCATATGACCTGTGGTGCTAAGTTCACAGTGGGCAGTCAGCAGGGAGCGCAGAAGCATGGCTGCCTTGCAGGCTGCAGAAATGGTGGTCCACACCGACCCCACCCATCCTGGCCACCCATTGCTACTCCCCTCCACTCTCTGCCAGTGGTACAACTGTCAGAACACTACAGCAATGTTGGACACTTTTCGTCCACCCCTCTTTCCCTCAGCAGCCATGTTGCCTGTTTCCTGATTTTAAACACCACAAGAAATTAAATGAAATGAAAATCGCTTATTGTCACAAGTAGGCTTCAAATGAAGTTACTGTGTAAAGCCCCTGGTCGCCACATTCCAGTGCCTGTTCGGGGAGGCTGGTACGGAAACCTTGTAAGTGAACCTTGCTGTCCGTAATTTGTCCTGATGGAGGCGGGGCATTCGGGGGGGGGGGGGGGGGGGGGGGGGTTTGCAGAAATTGCCTGGTCGGGCCCGTTAATGATATGCCAACGGCATTTACTGTACAATTTGCATGCACATGCTGGCATGTGGTGTGGAACACATTCACACTGTTGTCAAGGCACCGGCATGGCATTCCATCGGGTGCCCGGCGCCGACCTCAATTTTCAGCTGACGTGCAAAGCTGGACGGAGAATCCAGCCCATAAAATAAACTACAATTTCTCTAAATAATAAACAACCTGCATATGTGCAAGCCAACAAAAATGTTTTAAATTTTATTTTACAAAGTAGCAACAATCACAGCCCTCAGCAATTTTACTAATACCGAACTCGAGCATCAACTCAACTAAAAAATATGGTGGATATTTTGATTCAAAGGCATTTTAGCCATCAAACAAAGTATCTACTACCAAGATGGGAATACATAATACCTATATTTAGCAGGTGTTGTGCAATATCAGAGGTTTACACAACGGTATTAGCTACATTAAATGGGTTTTGATGGTGCTGGTTACTAAAATTCCAGAGCCTCTGTATTTTATAGGATACTTCAGTACCAATGAGCTTCAGGAGCACTGTGACTTTACTTTATCAACTTGGATCAATCTGCAGGACCTGACATCCAGACTATTGAGTTCAAACCCACTTCAGGAATAGAGCACCAACGTTGCCATGCAGTAGTGACAGTGAACTGCAATGGCAAGGTATTGGCCTTTGGATGAGATTTCATGTTTGTTCTCATGGACAAAAATCCCATGACCTAATTGAAAGAAAAGTTGAGAATTCTTGCAGTGGCCTGGTCTACAGTCCTCTCTCAACCAACAGCACAAAAGACAGATCATTTGTCATTTCCAGTGTGTGGAGTCTTGATCTACATAAAATGGCTGCCGCATTTGCTCAATACCAGTTAATACTGTTCAAAAAAATTAATTTAATGAAAAATGCTATGAGAGGTTTGAAAGACGAGCAAAACGCTTGCAAGGCTTAGGTTTCTTTTTCTGAATCTCCGAGTACGGAGACATTATTCTCTGTTGTGATGCCATAAGGGAGACCTATTCCAAGGTCAGGCACTTACCAGGTTATTCCAGAGTACTTGCATCAACTGCCAGCCCATTTCATTTTAGCTACTGCTTTTTAGAGATCCCTCATTAAACCTATTGGTGATTTTCCCTTTCAAAATCTCAAAACTACTCCATGGATGCCAAACGCTCAGGTTTTCAGAAACAGTGTGTTTGTTAACCTGTGTCCACTTTTGTTATAGGCCTTGCCAATTTGCAATTTTAGTTCTTAAACAACTCTTCATGGAGTTCATAATTTGCCCAAATGTCATACATTCACAGAAACTTGACAAGAGTTGGGGCTAGAAACATGATCTGAAGAGGCACAATGTAGGAACGTATACTGAGCGCAAAGCTTAACACACCGTTGCTTCACAGCAACAGGGTCGCAGGTTCGATTCCCGGCTTGGGTCACTGTCTGTGCACAGGCTGCACGTTCTCCCCGTGTCTGCGTGGGTTTCCTCCGGGTGCTCCGGTAACCTCCCACAAGTCCCGAAAGACGTGTTTGTTAGGCGAATTGGACATTCTAAATTTTCCCTCTGTGTACCCGAACAGGCGCCGGAGTGTGGCGGATTTTCACAGTAACTTCATTGCAGTGTTAATGTAAGCCTACTTGTGACAATAATAAAGAATATTATGTAATAGATTTAGCTGGATATTATGAAAGCGGAGTCCTAGATCTGAACACTTGAGAAAACATTGGAGCAAAGCAAAATGCCTATGAATAAGTTACAAAACCAGAATGAGGATGGAATCCATTAACGCCAATCTGTGGCAGCAGTTTACAACTAGAGATAAAAGATTAGATTATGATTATACTCACTTGCAGTAGAGCCTTTCTACAAAAATTTAAATCAGAATATTGCTTGCAACATTCTATAGAGATATTTTGAGACAGCGAGAACATGTGCTAATGTTTAAGAAAACATATTAATGCCTTGTGAAGTAACTAAGAAGAAAATCAGTTTCTCTCTCCCTCTACTGAACATAAAACTGTGTCCTTTCCAAGTACCTGAACCACAGCAGCTGATATAAATCTAAACAGCAAAAGTAGGCCAGCAGCAGCAGAAATGAAACAAAGGAAACAAAAACTCATTTAATAATTATTACAAACATTGAATGCAACACGGCGCAGATCTGCTGTGAGCAAGGATTTCCACCTGTTATTTTAATTCTCCGTGCACTCCTACTCTGACCCAGTCGTCTACACGGTTTCCATGAAGCTCACATAAATATGAGATAGCACCTCATCATTACACTGGGTATTTTACGGCCTTCAGGGCTGAACAAGTTGTTCTACAAGTTAACATAACCTCGGCCTGCGTTTTCCTTTTTTCTCTTTGTATTATTTTTGGAACAACAGCTAGTGACGGTGATTGTATTTTTCCCCATTTACTCCTCCTGCCGACACATTTTTTGTTCATTTTCTTGTCCCTTTACCACTTCTCTGCCTTGCACCATTATCCTTTGTCATTCATTCGCTCATCCTTCCATTCTGGAAAAGGGTCATTCAACCTCAAAATGTTTACATATACATACTACAAAAAGTGGGTGTGTCTCTTTTAAAAAAAAACTTTAGCCCATCTTTGAACTAGTTACTTAAAAGTTTTTTAAGGTTCACGCATTGCAATCTTCGAGTTGACCTAGCAACAGTGAACCAGCCCAGTGGTTCTCAACCTTATCAGTAACATGGCACACTTCAATGAGACAAACAATTCAACAGCACACCCACTTTCTTCCAGCTGAATTGATTGCTCATAAACTCCCCAAAATGTAGTAGTGAACAGACAATGAGCAATTGCATGCAAGGGCTGGGGAATAGGGTGCGTCACATCTCAGCAATCCGCACAAAGTGTTTCCTCATTGCGCTGCCATTTATCCTGTGCGCTCAGTTTAAAATCAGCATTCAGATTCAACTTCAGTTTAATTCAAAGCTGTTATATTTAGTGCAACAATAATTCCAATTAAAATGTCAATAGATATTAGACATGAAGATATACCAATCAATGTCAACCAGAAAACAAGAAAAACCATATTGTTGCACTGTAATATAACTGGTGCCCACACTATATGAAAACAACCTTCTTGTTTACCAAGTTAAATGTCAAATCGAAACACCAACGTTAGTTTGTTCATTGTTCCGATTCACAAAGCTGCTCAACAACAGCTCTGCACTCGTGTTTGTTGAAAAGATTCTGTCCAATAAAAACCACCAGTTCCATCATTTCCCATCATCAATATACAGGGAATTTGTGCACAGAGTTTGCACCGTTCCCTCATGACACGACCAGTGTATATTGCCCACCTGGAATTGCTTTTCAGAAGACTTTCCAATAGTATAGAACAAAGCTCATTCAAAGCACCGAAAAGGAAACATGCTCTGGAAACGTTGCTTTATTCCAGTTTGATGGCAGTGAAGCAGGTTTTTAAAAAACTGCCAATAACTGAATAATTTGTTCCACTGAATTTGATATTTGATCCCACAATTTGGTGCAGTTACAAGGACAGGGAAATTAAACTCTTTTTACCTGGCTTTCAATTAGATACCTAAACTGCGAACACCTTTGGGGAGGGGAGGGGGGGGGGGGGGGGGGGGGGGGGGGGGGACGGACGCGGTTGGGAAGAGAACACATTTTGAACGTGGCATTCAAACTGCAGCGGGAGCTGGGCGGTCGCTGAGAGAATTGTTGGGGATTGTCGGTTGGCTTGATGTAAGGGCACATGCACGAGAGTTATGGGAGCCGCAGCATATTCGCACCCTTCTCGCGGCATATTGGGAACCACTCAACGAACCACACACAGACTTGCAAGACAATGGGTCAACATGACAACTATGCAGGTTCCCTGACCCAAATGAAACTGCAAACAAATGCTTCAACCATTAAACTCGCACTGCTCCATCTGTAGATGAAACCACGTGAAGAAACATTAACGTATTAACATACTAAAGCACCACTCCTAAGTGTATCATAGGAATCAAAATACATAACCAATAATACACACTTTTGAAAATTAAGTGGAAACTAATCTTTTGCAAAACTCAAAAAAAAATTGAGATGAGTTCTCAACAATTTTTTAAAGATCTATACTCCTTTTGCAATAATTCAATAGAAATCATGATTATAACAAAATATAAAGATTAACAAATGAAAATTGGAATAACTTATTGGCTTCTATGACATGTCTGTACAGATTATTTGGATACCAAGTCATTAGATTTAGTGTCCAAGAAGGTCATGTAGACAATCAAACCTAACTTCTTCTACATACAATGCATCGACCAGCTTGACTCAGTTATACAAAGAACAAAGAAAATGACAGCACAGGAACAGGCTCTTCGGCCCTCCCAAGCCTGCACCGGCCAGGCTGCCCGTCTGAACTAAAAACCCCTACCCTTCCAGGGACCGTATCCCTCTATTCCCATCCTACTCATGTTTTTGTCAAGACGCCCCTTAAAAGTCATTATCATATCTGCTTCCACTACCTCCCCCAGAAGCGAGTTCCAGGCTCCCACCACTTGTCTCGTACATCTCCTTTAAACCTTACCCCTAGCATCTTAAACCTATGCCCCCTAGTATTTGACTCTTCCAGCCTGGGGAAAAAGCTTCTGACTATCCACTCTGTCCATGCCACTCATAATCTTGTAGGCGGCGAAAGGTCCTGTGATGCCTTGAGTCTGCAAATAAACTAACTCTTTGAGTCAATCCCAGCGCAAGTTTGCTGTGGGGTTATTAATGGAAATTGGATCATACTAAAAATAAGGCATTAGGGAAAACGCCACTGCTTATAAAGAGGGAAAAAAATCAAAACACCTACTGACAGATGGGTGGCAAGAACATATGAACAGAAATAAGACATTCAGCCAATTGAGTGCGGCCCACTATTTAATACGATCATGGTTGATCATCCACTTCAATGCCTTTTCTCTCACATTAACCCCATATTGCTTTCTTTCATTGGTATTTAGAAATCTGTCCATTTCTGCATTAAACACAATGACTGAGCTTCCACATGCCTTTGGGGTAGAGAATTCCAAAAATTCACAACTCTTGAGTAAAAGAAAATCCCCTCATATCAGCCCTAAGTGGCAACTCCTTAATTTTGAAAATGGGTCCCCTGGTTCTAGATTCCCCAACCAAGGGGAACATCTTATCTGCATCTACTCTGTCTAGCCCTTTAAGTATTTTGTAGCTTTCGATGAGATTATCTCTCATTCTTAGAAACGTAGAGATTATTAGCCTATCTAATTGCTTGCTGCACCTGCATGTTAGCTTTCAGTAACTGATTGACAAGGACACCAAGGTCCCTTTGTACATCTACACTTCCTAATATCTTGCTATTCAAGAAATACTCTACACATCTGTTCCTCCTACATTTTTCAACATTATATCCCATCGGCCAAGTCTGTCCAAATCCCTTTGAAGCCGCTTTGCATTTTCCTCACAACACCCATTCCCACTTATCTTTGGGTCAACAAACTTGGAAATATTGGGCGGGATTCTCGGTAGCTCGACACCGAAATCAGAATAGGCAATCAGGCGGAGAATGGACACTCAACGCTGGATCCGGGGCAGGTGATGGTTTGCGATGCTCCGCCCCCTGTAAACTGCTGCCCTCGAGACGTGCGCTGCGCACAGTTTGCAAGGCCCCTGTGGCGTCATCAGACGGCCCACCCGCGATGCTCTGCTCCCAATGGGCCAAGTTCCAGACAGTGCGGGCCACGTGTGGTCTCAGCGGGCGGGAACCCGGCATGCCGGCTGCGGACGGTGTCCAGCACCGCATACTCACCCCTATTCGTGCCGCTGGCCAGGGGGGCTTCTGCTAAGGCTGAGGGGACTAATGGGGGGTGGCCAGGGGGTGGGCTGTGGGGTCAGGATGGGCGGGTTAGGGTTCGAGCATGGCCGGCACAATGTTTGCCAGCGCGACTGGTGCAGGCGATCAGCCCTGCGAGGCCCTGGACCCTGCCATTCTCCAGCTGTTTTCCACACGATCAGCGGATGGTTCACGCGGCGCCAGTGCTAGCCCCTCACCAGTACCAGAATTTCCCTGTCATGAAACACCCACGGATTCTCTGCTGGCGCCGGCACTTAGCCGCTGGAACGGAGAATTCCGCCCATTATATTTGGTCACCACATCCATATCATTGATCTATACTGTGAACTGCCGGGGCCAGTACTGATCTTTGTGGTACTCCACTAGTCACAGACTGCCAATGTGAGAATGGCCTCTTTATTCCTACTCTCTGTTTGCTGCCTATTAACCAATCCTTAATCCATGCCATGTGCTTTAATTTTGCTAACCAACCTCCTGTGGGGGCTTTTGAAAAGTCTTCAGAAAATTAAAGCATACTACAACAACTGACTCCACTTCATCGGTTCTGTTAGCAACATCCTCAAAAACTCTTCCAATTTGTCAAACCGTTTTTTCTTTTTTTTAAAATAAATTTAGAGTACCCAATTAATTTTTTCCAATTAATGAGCAATTTAGTGGGGCCAATCCACCTATACTGCACATCTGTGGGTTGTGGAGGTGAAACCCACGCAAACACGGGGAGAATGTGCAAACTCCACACGGACAGTGACCCAGGGCCGGGATTGAACCTGGGACCTCAGCGCCGTGAGGCAGCAATGCTAACCACTGCGCCACCATGCTGTCCTCCAAATTGTCAAACATGATCACCCATTCATAAATCTTTTTACTACACCCAATCAGATCATTACTATCCAAGTGTCTATTTATCACATATTTTAGAATAGATCTCAGCATTTTCCCCACTACTGATGCACGGTTAACAGATCTGTAATTCCTCGTTTTCTCTCTCCCTCTCTTCTTAAATAGTGGGGTGACATTTGCTACCTTCCAATCTGCAGGAACTGTAGAATATTGGACGGTTAATAATGAAATAATCTTTATTAGTGTCACAAGTAGGCTTACATTAACACTGCAATAAAGTTACTGTAAAAATCCCGTTGCCAACCTCCGGCGCCTGTTCGGGTACACCGAGGGAGAATTCAGAATGTCCAATTCACCTAATAAGCACGTCTTTCGGGACTTCTGGGAGGAAACCAGAGAACCCGGTGGAAATCCATGCAGACACAGGGAGACTCCGCACAGACAGTGACCCAAGATGAGAATCGAACCCGGGTCCCTGGCGTTGTGAAGCAACAGTGCTAACCACTGTGCTACCATGTCACCATACACCAATACATCCACTGTCTCCCTAGCTACCTCTTTAAACACCCTGGGATGTAGGGTATCAGGTTGCGCGAACTTAGCAGCTTTCAGTCCTAGTAATTTCTCCAATACAACCTCCTTACTCAAAATAATTTCTTTTAATTCCTCATTCTCCTTATTCCCTTAGATCTCTAATTCTGAGTGATTTCTTCTATCCTCCTCAGTGAAGACAGACACAAAGTAATTGTTGAACTTCTCTGTCATTTCTCTATACACCATTGTAAATTCCTCTGATGCTGCCTGTTATGGACCCACATTTGCCTTTTTTTTTAAATAAACATTTTATTGAGGTATTTTGGTATAGAAACAACAACAAAATAAACAAGATACATGAAACCATAAATATAGTGCAAAAACCGTTTACCTTTCGTACAGGTCCCACCCTTATTACCCCCCTACTCTAGCCTAAACTGAACTACTCTCTTCTCCCCCCATCTGTTGACGATTAATTTTCCGCAAGGAAGTCGACGAACGGTTGCCACCTCGGTGAACCTCTCAAGGAGAACTTAATTTTCTCCATACAGAGAAAGCTAGCCATGTCCGATAGCCAGGTCACCGACTTCGGGAGCTTTGGGTCCCTCCATGCCAATGGTATCCGTCTCCGGGCTACCAGGGAAGCAAAGGCCAGAACATCTGCCTCTTTCTCCTCCTGGATTCACGGATCTTCCGATACCCCACAAATCGCCACCTCTGGACCCAGTGCCACCCTTGTTTTTAAAACCTTGGATATGACGACCGCAAACCCCTGCCAAAATCACCGAAGGTTTGGACATGTCCAAAACATATGTAAGAAGTCTTATAACACCAGGTTAAAGTCCAACAGGTTTGTTTAGAATCACTAGCTTTCGGAGCGCTGCTCCTTCCATTGCCTATGCACCGTTTAATGTATTTTCCAAATCCACTTCAGCCATTTGTCCTGGCTACAGATTGAACTACCTGACTTTCAAACATAATGCAAAATTTCATAATATTATGGCCACTCATCCCTAAAGGTTCTTTTAAAAGATTATTTTTCAAATTGATTTATGGGATGTGGGCATCATTGGCTAGGCCAGCATTCATTGCCCATCCCTATTGCCCTTGAGAAGGTGATGGTGAGCTGCCTTCTTGAACTGCTGCAGTTCCTATGCATGCTTGCAGGTACACCCAGAGTGCTGTAGGGAGGGAGCACAAGGATTTTGACCCAGCGACAGTGAAGGAACAGCGATATATTTCCAAGTTTGGATGAGAGTGGCTTGAAGGTGTTCCCATGTGTCTGCTGCCCTTGTCCGTCTAGATGGTAGCAGGCTGCTGCCCAAGAACCCTTGCTGAGTTCCTGAAGTGCATCTTGCCAATGGTACACAGTACTGCCACTGTTCTTCAGTGGTCGAGGGAGTGAATGTTTGTGGGTGGGGTGCTGATCAAGTGGACTGCTTTGTCGTGAATGGTGTCAAGCTGCTCGAATGTTGTTGGAGCTGCACTTATCCTTATCCAGACAAATGGAGAGTATTCCATCAAACTCCTGACTTGAGTCTTGCAGATGGTGGACAGACTTTGGGGAGTCAGGTGAGTTACACAGGATTCCTGGCCGCGTCCTGTTGTTCACCTTCCATCTCGTCAGTCTGTATGCCTAAGACACTGAGCCAAGGAAAGCAGCAGGAATGGAACCAACATGTCATCATTAAAACAACTTCCTGGGCAGCACTTCCACATCACAGATCCCTCAGCTCATCTACCCAGCTTCAACCTGCTACGCAAAAATGGGTACTCAACCGTTTTCACACTAGCCACGACCTTTGTGTAATAAATTGACACAAGTGGGGCCTTGCAGGGAATCCTGACATCAGCTATGGGCGCATCCTAATCAATGAGTCACATCGTTGAAGACTGCCACCTGACAAAATTTAGTGGAGGTCTCAGAGAGCTCCACTTAGCCATTTTAGAAGCTATTGCCTGGCTTGGTGATTTCTATATATGCTTAAAAAAATGTGCTCCAAGGGCAGCACAATGGCACAGTGGTAGCAATGAGAGGATATATTTACCACCCTCTGTGAGGTCAGTTTTCTCACTGACCTAAACAAATGTCAGAAAAGGCAGTTCCGAAACTGACTTCCTCATCTGCCCAGATAAAAACAGCTGCACTCCAAAAGAAATCTATTAATTGTAAAAAAACAACTTTGGGTCACGCTGAGAATTGAGTACAGTATTAAGATTACATCTGTTCCTTCTTTATCCTCTTAAGGACTCTATCCCAGCCACACGGTATTAAGGAAACGCAGCACTTAGGGCGAAGGGGTTCAAAGGATATGGGGGAAAGCAGGATTAAGCTATTGAGTTGGATGATTGGTCATGATCATAATGAATTGCAGAGCAGACTCGAAGGGCCAAATGGCCTCCTTCTACTCCTATTTTCTACATTTCTATGAAACAATTACAGTGATCTCCAAAACTGCTATTAATCCATTTTATCACCTGCACTGCACAACTCCACAGACAGCTGCCCTCCAAATACAATTCTCCTCCTAAGAAAAAGAGGTGGCTTACCAATGAATCATTTCATAGAATCACAGAATCCCGACAGTGCAGATGGAGGCCATTCAGCCCATCAAATCTGCACCGGCGCTCTGAAAAAGCACCCTGCCTAGGTCTAATAACCGCCTTATTCCCGTAACCCTGTCTAATCTTTGGACACTAAGGGACAATTTAGCATGTTCAATTCATCTAACCTGCACATCTTTGGACTGTGTGAGGAAACTGGAGCACATGGAGGAAACCCACGCAGACACAGGGAGAAATGCGCAAAGTCCACATAGTCACCCAAGGTCCAAACCCGGGTCCCTGGCAGCGTGAGGCAGCTGTGCTAACCACTTGAACGCCGTGTCGCCCGAGTTTGAATCCCATCCTTAACTAGGTATTTATGCAGCATAATAAAAACAGAAAACGCTTGATAAATGAAGAGGAGGAATGTGGGAGGAAACCGGAGCACCCGGAGGAAGCCCACGCAGACACGGGGAGAAAGTGCACAGACAGAGGCTGGAATTGAACCTGGGACCCTAGAGCTGTGAGGCAGCAGCGCTAACCACCATGCCGCACATATGCTCAAAACGTTAACTGCGTTTTTCTCTCCACAGATGCTGCCAGATTTGTTGAGTTTATCCAGCATTTTCTGTATTTTTTTCAGATTCTCAGTATTCAACAATATTTTTTAAATTTATGTAGCATTTATTTTAATAAAGTTAATCAGCTCGGCTGATTTAAAGGTCTGTCCCATACATCTATGGTGGGTGTGATGGGGAGTCTTAATCATAACTGAAGCTTCTTTTCCACCGTCTTTTTTAAAAATAAATTTAGAGTACCCAATTATTTTTTTCCAATTAAGGGGCAATTTAGCGTGACCAATCCAACTACCGTGCACATTTTTGGGTTGTGGGGGTGAGACCCACGCAAACACGGGGAGAATGTGCAAACTCCACACGGACAGTGACCCAGGCCCGGGATCGAACCTGGGACTTCGGCACCGTGAGGCAGCAATGCTAACCACTGCACCACCATGCTGCCCTTTTCCCCTGTCTTTTTGAATGGGATGGTAAACTGAGGCTTCATCGGTTCACGCAAATGGACATAAAAGTCATGGCGCTGAGGACCCGGGTTCGATCCCAGCCCCAGATCACTGCCCGTGTGGAATTTGCACATTCTCCTCATGCCTGCGTGGGTCTCACCTCCACAACCCAGGGTAGGTGGATTGGTCACGTTAAATTGCCCCTTCATTGGAAGAAAAAAATAATTGGGTATTCTAAATTTATTTTATAAAAAGTGGACATAAATGATCCCATTGCACTATTCCAAAGAGCATGGGAACTATCCATTGAACCAGGCCAAAATGTATCCCTCAACCAACAACAGAAAGAGATTATCTGGTCATCATCATGCTGCTTTTTTGTGGGAGCTTGTATGAAATTGGATGTCATATTTCCTCAATTATAACTGTAACTACAGTTCAAAAATACTTTAATTGACTGTAAGGCACTTTGGGTATCTGGTGGTTATGAATAGCACCATACAAACGCCTCTTTCACTTTCTATGTCTCTCTCTTTAGAATATTCCAATACTAGTATCATCATCAAGTGATGTAACCCAAGTTCCATCATTTGCAGCATCCAATCCATCTGTGCTAATAATATTTGCTGCAAATATTTTCACTGGTACCCTTGCACAGAGCCAAGAATGATGGAAGTTTATTTATTCACGAGTGCAGGATTGCAGGTATTGCCATTGAGACGGTGGTGGTCAGCCATGTGGTGTGAAGCTGTTAGGCAGGAGGCCCCAAGATTTTGATCCAGTGACAGGGAAGGAGTGATGATATAGCTTCAAGTCAGAATGGTGTGTGCAACTTGAGGAGGAAGTTGCAGTTTGTGGTGCCCTCAGGTATCTGCTGCCCTTGTCGTGTCATCATCACTCACTGTTTGTGGGATCTTGCAGTGTGTAAATTGGCTCCTGTGTCTCCTGCATTTCAAAAGTATTCCATTAGCTTGGAGATGTCTGGTGGGTGTGAAAGGATGTCATATGAAGGCAAGACTTTCTCTTCTTTTTGAAACCTTCATCCTCTAGCTCTGCGCTCAGTCAGTCATTATAAAATTTATATTTATATAATTTACGTGCCTTCAGGCACCTCTCCTCAATCGTTTTTATCTACAATGAACAATCTTATTTATCGACAATGAAATATACTGAGTTTAATCTGCTTCCACTCTGGGAATGCGTGATCAGAGACTAGATTAAATTTGCTTTCACTATGGGAGCGTGTGTCCAGACACAAAGTTACGCCTTTTAACTTGGTTTGATAATTTGTTAGGAGACAGAAGTGCGCGCATGTATGTGTGTGTTTGTTGGGGGGGGGGGGGTGCAGCACAGCCTTAC
Source organism: Scyliorhinus torazame (assembly GCF_047496885.1). NCBI lineage: Eukaryota > Metazoa > Chordata > Chondrichthyes > Carcharhiniformes > Scyliorhinidae > Scyliorhinus > Scyliorhinus torazame. Next base: position 303,763,112 of record NC_092709.1, read on the forward strand.
TTGGATGAGGGAATAGAGAGCTGTATGCCCACTTTAAATTAGGTCATACAGTAGACAAGAAAAGAAAGTTGCAATGGGACATTGGCACATTAAGGGAATGGACAAAAGTGTGGCAGATGGATCAATGTGGGAAAGCGGGAGGTCATCCACTTTGAAACCTAATACAGGTAAAGATGAATGACTTATTTAGGTTTAGTAGCTCCAATGCCTAGAGATGCACAAGATAGACAAAGCAAGCCATTCTCTCCTGTCGAAAGCCAATGGTCTTGGAACAGTCCTGCATTTGTTGACCAGCTGGAGTTCTCTTCTGACAGTCTAGCGTCAGTTCACCTTGAAACACTCTCTTCTACATTCAGTAAGGGTCCAACGCGTGACCTGGTAAGTAGGGCATGATGATGGAAGTCGGATGATATGGTCAAACCAGCTGAACTGTATTTACCAGACGATGGATGAAAATGGAAGATGTTCAGAGGGTTTTCTTGCTTCAGTGTTGGGCATCCAGTTTATCTCACAAATCCTCCAAAAACATTCAAAGTTTCAGAGGCATCCAATTTCTCTTTATTTACAGGTTTACAAGTTATCTAAATGGTAAGAGATTACAGAATAGAGATGCAGAGGAATCTGGGAGTCCTAACACACAAAATGCAAAAGGATAGCATGCAGGTACAGCAAACAATTAGGAAAACTAACAATTAGGAAATCTGCCACACTTTTTGCATTTATTGCAAGGGGAATTGAATGCATAGGTTATGCTTCAGTTATACAGGGCATTAGTGAGACCACATCTGGAGTATCGTGTCAAGTATTGGTCTCCTTATTCAAGGAAGAATATAAATGCATTGGAAGCAATTTAGAGAAGGTTTACCAGACCAGTACCAGGAATGGGAGGGTTGTTTTACAAGAAAAGGTGGACAGACTGAAGCCGTGCATGTCCAAATGCCACAATCTGGATAATATGCAGGCTTGGGCTGAGAAGTGGCAAGTAACATTCGTGCCATATAAGTGCTAGGATATGACCAGTTCCAACAAGAGAATATCTAACCATTGCCCTATGGAATTCAATGGGATTACCATCACTGAATCTGCCACTATCAACATCCTGGGTATTACCATCTTGACCAGAAATTCAACTGGACTAGCCAAATAAATACTGTGACTACAAAAGCAGGCCAGAGGTTAGTAATTCGGCGGCAAGTAACTCACTTCCTGACTCCCCAAAGCCTGTTCACATCTACAAGGCACAAGTCAGGAGTGTGATGGAATACATCCACTTGCCTGGATGAGTGCAGCTCAGCTCCAACAACACTCTACCATCCAGGACAAAGCAGCCCGTTTGATTGGCATCCTTTCCACAAACGTTCAGTCCCTCCACCACCAACGCACAGTAGCAGCAGGGTGTGCCATGTACACGATACACTGCAGGAACACTCAAAAGGCACCTTCAAAATCTGTGTTCCCTACCATCTAGAAGGAAAAGGCCAGCAGATGCATGGGATCACCACAACCTTCAAGTTCCCCTCCAAGCCACTCGCCATCCTGACTTGGATATATACCACCATTTCTTCACTGTTGCTGGTTCAAAATCCTAGAACTCCCTCCTCAACAGGGACTGTAGCAGTTCAAGACGGCAGCTCACCACCACCATCTCATGGGTAATTAGGGATGGGCAATGAATGCTGGCCAAGGCAATGAAGTCCACATCCCATGAATGAATAATATAGGGTAGGTTTGCATCTGAAGTTTAGAAGAGTAAGATGTGACTTGATTGAACCATACAAGATCCCAAGGAGACGTGACAGGTGGATGTGGAAAGGATGTTTCCTTTTGTGGGAGGATCTAGAACTGGGGGTCACTGCTTAAAAATAAGGGATCTCCTTTTTAAGACAAGATGGGGTGAATTCTTTTCTGAGGTTGAGTCTTTGGAACTTTCTTCCTCAAAAACTTGTGGAGGCAGTCTTTGAATATTTTTAAGGCAGAGGTAGGTAGATTGTTGAGAAGCAAGGAGGCAAAAGGTTATCAGAGTATGCCGCAATATGGAGTTGAGGTTACCATCAGATCAGCCATGATCTTATTGAATGGCGGTGTAGGCTTGAGTGGCCTACTGACCTACTCCTAATTTGTATGTTCATAAGTTTCACAACCAAGTCGGAGAGTGGGAGCATATTTACACTGTAGAACCCAAGCTTGTTTTCATGGCAGGTTTTAACTTTTCCCAATCCTTGTCAGATGGTTGAAAACTGTTGATGTTTTACCCGAGTGAGCTCCTTATCTGGAGCTCAATGGATATTAATGGAACTTGCCCAGATAAATGAAATCATTGCTTTGATTGACATAAATACCTGTTGCTTGTTGGTGGTATCCCAACATCGTATTTTTCTTCTTGCCATTTATGGCGAGTCCCATCTCTCAGCCTGATTGCTGATTTGAGTTCATGAGCTTTTGCGAGCCTATTATGCTGTCTGACATAGCAATTATTCATCAGCAAAGTCCAAACCTGTAAGTTGACCATCACTGATCCATTTCAACCTAAAATTATCCTTGAGTGACTTCCTCAATACCGAGTCAATGGCGACAATAAAAACGGAAAGATACAACCTTGCCTGATTCCAGAAGGCACATTGAACCAGTCACTGTAATCATCCTCTGTCCTGACACAGCACCTGGAATTCTCAAAGATCTCAATATCCATAAATTTCCAAGACATTGTTTTTTAAGTTTTATGCAAAGCTTAATTACATAAATGATATTTTCCAGGAATAGGATGCTGCTGTCAGTCCAAAAAGATGTTCTGCCAAGTTCACAATTGAGCAACATTGTGTATGAATTTCAGTGCCTGTGCGATGTCAGGTGCACATATGAGCAGAGAAAACTGGGGCGCGATTCTCCGACCCGGAATTGCCGGGAACTGGCGTGAATCCCGCCCCCGCCGTGTCCCGAATTCTCTGCCACCAGAGATTTGGCGGGGGCGGGAATAGTGCGCGCCGGTCGGCGGGAATCGCGCCGGTCGGCGGGCCCACCCCCGGCGATTCTCCAGCCCGCGATGGGCCGAAGTCCCGCCACTATCAACCCTCTCCAGCCGGCGTGGATTAAACCACCTACCTTACCGGCGGGAGCAGGCGACGCGGGCGAGCTCCGGGGTCCTGGGTGGGCTCCGGGGTCCTGGGCGGGGTGATCTGGCACCGGGGGGTGCCCCCATGGTGGCCTGGCCCGCGATCGGGACCCACCGATCGGTGGGTGGGTCTGTGCCGTGGGGGCACTCTTTTTCTTCCGCCTTCGCCATGGTCTTCACTATGGCGGAGGCGGAAGAGACCCCCTCCCCTGCGCATGCACGGGGATGCCGTGAGCGGCCGCTGACGCTCCTGCGCATGCGTCGCCCGGCGATGTCCTTTCGGCGCCGGCTGGCATGGCGCCAAAGGCCTTTCCCGCCAGCCGGCGGTGCGGAAACCACTCCGGCGCGGGCCTAGCCCCTCAAGGGGAGGGCTTGGCCCCTAAAGGTTCGGAGAACTCCGCACCTTTGGGGCGGCCTGACGCCGGAGTGATCTGCGCCGTTTTTGGCGCCGAGTAGCGGACATCGCGACAGTTTGCGGAGAATCCTGCCCCTGATCATCAATTGCTGGTTTGTCAATTCATCTCAGATGTGTAGCTGGATTGGGTGCTTAGTACAGAATTGGCACAATATTGAGTGGCACGTTTAAAAATTGTGACCATGAGACCAGAGAAGAATGGAACTACCCATGAGGTGGTAGATGCAAGAAGAAAAATAGAACTTCTGACAGTAGAACCTATGAAGGCTAAAACAACAAAGCGGTTGGAAGGAAAATTACCAAATCTGTCATTATCTCCGGATGGGAATTTCATACCAACCAGGACAGACCCCTAAACAAAGTTTCTTCAGCAGACATAGTATCACAGGTAAGTTGCACCAGAGATCGTCGTTTGACTTTATAAAATTTTGGCAGGAAATGAGGTGTGCTCTAATAATGACGGATCAACAGCTAAGTGAAGTTTTACTGTTTCAGTTTGGACTGCTTACATTTAACATACATACATGTCTCAGAAAGCAGTCTATAACTTGATACTAATTTTCTAGAGGATCACTTCAGAGAATCATGCAACCCTGAAGACCACGGTCCATTACATCTTTGCCGTCACCTTCAAAGGCTACCCAATTCGCCCTACTCCAAAGGTCTTTCCCCTTAGCCTTGCAAATCTTCCTTTTTCAGGTATTTATCTAATTCTCTTTTGAAAGCTATTACTGAATGTGCTTCTACCACCTTTTCTGGCGATGTCCTGCAGAGCATAGCATCTCTTCACCATGCTTGCTCGAAGGAGAACCATCACGGTTTCTCTAGTCTCTCCATATAACAAGTCTTTCATCACTAGTACATTCTACTAAATTTTCACTGTACTCTCTTTTAGGCCTTGACATCCTTCCTAAAAGGTGGTGCCAAGGGATGGACATATGACACCCAAGCTGTAACAAGTGTTTTATAAAGAAGATGTAGCATAACTTTGTTTTTGTATTGTATGCCTTTCTTTAGAAAGTCAAAGAACCAATATATTTTTAACAGCCTTCTCAACTTGTCCTGTCAAAGACCTCTGTACATACAACTCCAGGTGTCACTGCTCTATTTTAATATACCATTTAGTTTATGTTGTCTCTCATCATTCTTCCTATCAAAATTAATCACTTCACATTTATCTGCATTATATTTCATCTGCCATGCGTCTGAATATTGCACCAATCTGTTTGTCTATTACTATCCTGCTCACTGTTTACAACATTTCAGAGTTTTGTGTTGTTCGCAAACTTTGAAATTATGCCATGCATACCCAAGTCCAAGCCAATAACATACGCCAAAAGAGCTGTGGTCTCAACATCAACCCCTGGGGGACACCACTGCACATTTTCCTCCCGTCTGAAAAACAGCCATTCGCCATTCTTGTTCTTTGTAGTATTTTGGGATTCCCAACTTATTTACACTAATACAATGTTACAACAGAAGTTGCTTTACATAATAGAATTTCCCCATTTCACAATTTTATAATCAATGTTACCAGAGCTTCACTTACAAGAAATGTGCAAAGGCAGATCAAATCCATATCTGTCATGATCACTGCAACCAGGGTTATGAAACACAGCAAAGATATTGCTGAAAAAAGACACATGTCAAACGTTTATGCCTTGCACTCATCGGGACATTCATAAGAATACCAAATGTATAGGGAACAATAATTATTTCTTAGCAAATATTTTTATTACGTTTTATACATAAACAACAATTACACATGTATGAACAACCTGAAACACCTCACCAATAATTATAACCCCATCATATACCGCCCCACCAACAATTATAATCCCCCCCACCATATAACACCCCAACAGTAACCAGATCCTTGAAATGCAATATAAACGGTCGCCATCTACGATAGGACCCATCAATCGCTCCCCTCACCATGAACTTGACCTTCTCAAGGTGCAAGAACTTAATCAAATCACCCAGCTACGCTGTGGCGCTAGCAGGTGTCGTCTGCCTCCAACTCAGTAGAATCTGCCGCCGAGCCAGCAATGAGGTAATGGCCAGAGCATCCACCAACACCCCAGTCCTCAATTCCAGCAGGTCTGACAAACCAACTATCACTACTAATGGGCAGGACTCCAAATCCACATTGAAAATTGCCCATATGGTGTTGAAAAAAGACCTCCAGAAACCCACCAATTTGGGGCAGAACCAGAATATGCGCGCATGATTTGCATGCCCTATCGAGCACTGCGTGCACCTATCCTCAACCCTTTTTTAAAAAACGATTAATTCTGGCCTTCGTGAGGTGTGCCCACCACCTTGAGCTCCATCAAATTTAGCCTCACTCAAGATGACGTAGCATTCACCCTATGGAGGGACCCACTCCATACCTCCTCCTCCAAAATGGGTCCCAGCTCCTCCTCCCACCTATCACCTCCTCCACCGAAACCTGCCTTTCCCCATGATCTGACCACATAACCTGATCTCTTCCGATCTTGCACAGGAGAGAATCCGCTCCAGCAAGGTGGATGGTGGCACCCCCGGGGTGTCGAGAAAGTTCACCAGACCAAGACAAACATCTGACAGTACCTAAACATATCCACCCCACCGAAGCCTGCTTTCTCGCTCAGCTCTTCCCAGTCAGCAAACCGACCCTCTAAAAATAGGTCCTTACCCCCTCCCAGGCCCCTTACCTTTCCACCCCCCGAAAGCAGCATCAGGTTTACCCGATTGGAATAAATGATTCCTGCAGATAGTGGACTACCTTGACACTCCCCCCAGTTTACAATGCTTGCTGAATTACCACCATATCTTTAACGTGGAGATAACCACCGGTTTCGACAAATACTTTGCTGGAGCAAATGGCAGCGAGGCCGTCACCAACGCCTCAAGACTCAACCCCTTAAATGGCCCCTACTTAATCCTTACAAAAGCAATCTCCTGGTTCACGAACCAACCAAACACATTCTCCGCTTTGTCCACCCAACAGTAAAACAACAGGTTTGACAGTGCCAATTCCGCCTCAACCCCCGCCCTTCCTTTCCCTCTGTAAGATCCCCTTCCGAATCGGAGGAGTTTGCCCTGCCAATATGAACCCCATTATAAGCTGCTCCAGCCCCCGGAAAAACTGTTTAGGCAGGAAAACTAGAAGGCACTGAAATAAAAACACGAGCCTTGGCAATACTTTCATCTTAATCGCTTGCACCCGGCCCGCCAGAGACAATGGAAGGTTGCCCCATCTCTGCAAACCTGTCCTCAGCCTACTTGCCAAACCAGGATACTCCCTTTTCCCAACTCATATCCCGAAAAAGAACCAAACCATTCCAATATCCCCATAATATCATCTATCAATGCCCCCTGGGTCTCTCACATACAACAAAAAATAGTCAGTGTATGACACACTGTGCTCTACTACACACCTCCCTCAAAATCCCCCCCCACTTCGTGCTGCGACAGGGCCTCCTCCACCCCCTTCAATGTCTCAGCCTGCGCTTTAACCAATTGAGGTCTTCAACTGCTCCCGCATCGGGCTCAAGGGTTTCTCAACAGTGGCTTTAAAGGATTATTTTATCTCCTTGCCCTGCTGCTCGAACTGCCGATCCATTTGCTTGCCAAACTTCTCCAGCTCCTGCGCCATCACTCCCTCCAATGTGTCTAAAGTAATAGGCACAGCGAACATCTTCACTCTTTCACATTTCTTTAACAGGCTACCCTCCTGAGCTTTAGAACATAGCACATAGAACGATACAGCGCAGTACAGGCCCTTCGGCCCACGATGTTGCACCAACATGGGAAGTCAAAAAACAAAAGCCATCTAACCTATACTATGCCATTAGCATCCATATGCTCACCAATAAACTTTTAAATGCCCTCAATGTTGGCGAGTTCACTACTGTTGCAGGTAGGGCATTCCACGGCCTCACCACTCTTTGCGTAAAGAACCTACCTCTGACCTCTGTCCTATATCTATTACCCCTCAGTTTAAAGCTATGTCCCCTCGTGCCAGCCACTTCCATCCGCGGGAGAAGGCTCTCACTGTCCACCCTATCTAACCCCCTGATCATTTTGTATGCCTCTATTAAGTCGCCTCTTAACCTTCTTCTCTCCAACGAAAACAACCTCAAGTCCATCAGCCTTTCCTCATAAGATTTTCCCTCCATACCAGGCAACATCCTGGTAAATCTCCTCTACACCCGCTCCAAAGCTTCCACGTCCTTCCTATAATAAGGTGACCAGAACTGTACGCAATACTCCAAATGCGGCCGTACCAGAGTTTTGTACAGCTGCAACATGACCTCATGACTCCGGAACTCAATCCCTCTACCAATAAGGGCCAACACTCCATAGGCCTTCTTCACAACCCTATCAACCTGGGTGGCAACTTTCAGGGATCTATGTGCATGGACACCGAGATCCCTCTGCTCATCCACACTTCCAAGAACTTTACCATTAGCCAAATATTCTGCATTCCTGTTATTCCTTCCAAAGTGAATCACCTCACACTTCTCTACATTAAACTCCATTTGCCACCTCTCAGCCCAGCTCTGCAGCTTATCTATGTCCCTCTGTAACCTGCAACATCCTTCCCCACTGTCGACAACACCACCGACTTTAGTGTCGTCTGTAAATTTACTCACCCACCCTTCTGCGCCCTCCTCTAGGTCATTTATAAAAATGACAAACAGCAACGGCCCCAGAACAGATCCTTGTGGTACGCCACTTGTAACTGAACTCCATTCTGAACATTTCCCATCAACCACCACCCTCTGTCTTCTTTCAGCTAGCCAATTTCTGATCCACATCTCTAAATCACCCTCAATCCCCAGCCTCCGTATTTTCTGCAATAGCCTACCGTGGGGAACCTTATCAAACGCTTTACTGAAATCCGTATACACCACATCAACTGCTCTACCCTCGTCTACCTGTTCAGTCACCTTCTCAAAGAACTCGATAAGGTTTGTGAGGCATGACCTACCCTTCACAAAGCCATGCTGACTATCCCTAATCATATTATTCCTATCTAGATGATTATAAATCTTGTCTCTTATAATCCCCTCCAAGACTTTACCCACAACAGACGTGAGGCTCACCGGTCTATAGTTGCCAGGGTTGTCTCCACTCCCCTTCTTGAACAAAGGGGCCACATTTGCTATCCTCCAGTCCTCTGGCACTATTCCTGTAGCCATTGATGACATAAAAATCAAGGCCAAAGGCTCAGCAATCTCTTCCCTGGCTTCCCAGAGAATCCTAGGATAAATCCCATCTTGCCCCGGGGACTTAGCTATTTTCAGCCTGTCCAGAATTGCCAACACCTCTTCCCTTCGTACCTCAATGCCATCTATTCTAATAGCCTGGGTCTCAGCATTCTCCTCCACAACATTCTCTTTTTCCTGAGTGAATACTGACGAAAAATATTCATTTAGTATCTCGCCTATCTCTTCAGACTCCACACACAACTTCCCATCCCTGTCCTTGACTGGTCCTACTCTTACCCTAGTCATTCTTTTATTCCTGACATACCTATAGAAAGCTTTTGGGTTTTCCATGATCCTACCTGCCAAATACTTCTCATGTCCCCTCCTTGCTCGTCTTAGCTCTCTCTTTAGATCCTTCCTCGCTACCTTGTAATTATCAAGCGCCCCAACTGAAACTTCACACCTCATCTTCACATAGGCCTCCTTCGTCCTCTTAACAAGAGATTCCACTTCTTTGGTAAACCACGGTTCCCTCGCTCGACGCCTTCCTCCCTGCCTGACCGGTATGTACTTATCAAGAACACGCAGTAGCTGTTTCTTGAACAAGCTCCACATATCCAGTGTGCCCAACACTTGCAGCCTACTTCTCCAACCTATCCCCCCCAAGTCATGTCTAATGGCATCATAATTGCCCTTCCCCCAGCTATAACTCTTGCCCTGCGGAGTATACTTATCCCTTTCCATCACTAACGTAAACGTCACCGAATTGTGGTCACTGTCTCCAAAGTGCTCACCTACCTCCAAATCTAACACCTGGCCTGGTTCATTACCCAAAACCAAATCCAATGTGGCCTCTCCTCTTGTTGGCCTATCAACATATTGTGTCAGGAAACCCTCCTGCACACATTGTACAAAAAACGACCCATCTAATGTACTCGAACTATATCTTTTCCAGTCAATATTTGGAAAGTTAAAGTCTCCCATAATAACTACCCTGTTACTTTCGCTCTTATCCAGGATCATCCTCGCCATCCTTTCCTCTACATCCCTTGAACTATTTGGAGGCCTATAGAAAACTCCCAACAGGGTGACCTCTCCTTTCCTGTTTCGAACCTCAGCCCATACTACCTCGGAAGATGAGTCCCCATCTAGCATCCTCTCCGCCACCGTAATACTGCTCTTGACTAGCAGCGCCACACCTCCCCCTCTTTTGCCTCCTTCTCTGAGCTTATTAAAACACCTAAACCCCGGAACCTGCAACAACCATTCCTGTCCCTGCTCTATCCATGTCTCCGAAATGGCCACAACATCGAAGTCCCAGGTACCAACCCATGCTGCCAGTTCCCCTACCTTATTTTGTATACTCCTGGCATTGAAGTAGGCACACTTCAAACCACCTACCTGAACACTGGCCCCCTCCTGCGAAGTCAAATCTGTGCTCCTGACCTCTATATTCTCAAGGTGGGCTTATTTGTCAATGTTTTCGACATGACTCCAAAGAGGAACATTTCCAAAACCCACAATGGATGTTTGGTCATCAAAACCCACCGAAAAACTCGGGTAAAAGGAATCAAAAAGAAAGACCCAGCCGGGTGGCCAATTTTCATACGTTTTGCTCCTACATTACATCACCAGAGGTCCCCCAACAATTCTTCTTCATAAGAGTACTAATTGGTTGGAAAGTAGACTCTGTTTGGTAAGGTATTACCATGGGAAATGCACCAGTTAACTTGATGACTGACAGTTAAATGCCCGGTATATTAATATATGTAGCTTCCACTGAGAGTCTGACTGACAGTCTTAAATTGGTTGTCAGTGTAATTCTTAGCACACAGGACAGTTCAGCAAAATGCTACAAAAATAGATACCTTTCTTCACAGACAGAAAGAACATGCACACACACTGTGCCGGTTTCAATGGAACAAAATAAGTGACAGCCATTCTCTGGGGCAATGACCTGACCAGATCCAACCTTGTCAGGTTTGAATCTTTTTTTTTGTTTTTATAAATTTAGAGTACCCAACTAATTTTTTCCAATTAAAGGGCAATTTAGCGTGACCAATCCATCTACCCTGCACATCTTTGGGTTGAAGGGGCGAAACCCACACAAACACGGGGAGAATGTGCAAACTCCACACGGACAGTGACCCAGGGCCAGGATCGAACCTGGGACTTCAGCGCCATGAGGCAGTGGTGCTAACCGCTGCGCCACCATGCTGCCCCGTCAGGTTTGAATCTGAACAAAGTTTGGCAGTTAATTATCAGTCATCAGTTAAATGGTGTATTTTCCATGGTAACACCTCTTCCAGAGTCCAGCCTGCCACCCAATCAGCACTCTCTTATCATGAAGTATAAATTCATAGAATTTATATCATAGAATGCACATTCGGCCCATCTAGTATGCACCGGCTCTTGGAAAGAGCAGCCTATTTAAGCCCACACCTCCACCCTATCCCGTGACCCACCACCCACACCTAACCGAAGGGCAATTTAGTGCGGTCAATCCACCTAACCTGCACATCTTTGGACTGTGGGAGGAAACTGGAGCACCCGGAGGAAACCCACGCAGACACGGGGAGAACGTGCAGACTCCACACAGATAGTGACCCAAGCTGGTAATCGAACCTGGGACCCTGGAGCTGTGAAGCAACTGTGCTAACCACTGTGCTACCGTGCTGCAAATTGTTGTTCCCTTTACATTTGGAATTCTTGCAAATGTCCCACAAGTTTTGACATGTGTCTTTTACACAAGTTCTGTACTACCAAATGACAGCAAAGATAGTCAGTTTAAGAAAACAAGTTCACACAAATTGAAAAAAAAATGGCAATCACTCAGGAAGGAAAATAATTTAAGACAGCTAGATATTACTGCAATTGTTTAAATTTGGGTGTAATTCGCATCTAAACTCAATAAGCCCATATAAGAGAACTAATCTGGGGAAAAAATCTCCATACCTTTTCTTCTGTATTTTACATCTAGAAATAAAATTTAAAGAACTACACCCTCTTGACTGCCCTCCCAACTAGACAATTTATTTTGTTGAGTGTCATGCCTATGCTGAAGTAAGCTTGCAGCATGGAGACAAAACATTTTGGGCCCAACTCAATGCTCTCCATCACTCCATGCTGCTCACAATAAAAAGAATGTCACAGCAAGCGCTTTCTATGCTGTTTTCACAAGAACACTCGATGAATATTTCTTGCACCTTGCTATATTCTTTCCTGAACTTTGCTTTTAAAAGTATCATTGCCTTGTTGGGTCAACACAAAAAGCCAGCATTATTTGTGTAAACAGTTGACAGGCAAAGGAGCATAACTTCCAGTATAGACTCAATGGGCCTAATAGCCTCCTTCTGTGCTGCAAAAGACTGCGAACACCAAAGCTTCTTCCATTGTGAGCTTAATATGCAAACATGGAACATTTCAAGATGGATTTGTGGATACATCGTAGATCAGGAACCACGTTCCCGTCTCGAACCCAGGGATGCTGAAGCTTATTATAGCAACCTTCTCCTGGCCAATCTGAGAACTGCCAACCCAATATCAATTAGAATTCAAAAATGAGACATTTGTGGTCTACTTGACAGTTGTTAAATTGATAAACTCACTGGGTTTAGTTTTGTTTATATTTGCATTCAAATTCATCCTGTCTATTCTGATGATCAAACTAATACAATGCCAACTGGCACACAATAATAAAAATCCTGCCATGACAAATGTGATTAAATTAAAATTGCTTAAAAAGTGTATGTATTTTTTTCACACAAAGCATAGATCAAGAATTGACGCTAATGCAATGCTGTAAGAAATAGTACATACATGAGCAATAAACATTTCTCATTCAGGACACTCATCCAGATTTCACTTGTCATTCGTGGAAAGAAAACCCATTTGCTGCTCTGTACTGTCATTTGTCATTGGTGCATGGTGCAATTGATTTTGCACTACAATGTCATTCGATGTCAACAACCCGACGTGATCAAGTTTAATGCTGTTTGCAGTTAAAAAATGTCATTGTTATTTTGTTTTACAAACAATCAAATTAACACCAGCTACCAGTGTTACCCCTACAGAGGTAACAACTAATTTCTTTACAGTGTCAGTTGTAGATATAATTTTTTTAAAATGTTTTTATTCATGCAAGGGATGTGGGTGTCGCTGTCTGGGCCCATCACTAATTTGAGTCAACCATATTGCTATGAATCCGGATTCAGACTAGGTAAGGATGGCAGATGTCCATCCCCTACAGGACATCCGTGAACCAGATGCGTTTTTACGACAATGGTTTCATGGTCACCATTAGAATTTTTAATTCGGATTGCCTTGGGAGGGGGGGTTCAAACCCAGGACTCCGATCATTACCCTCTGGATTAATAGTGCAGTGACAACACCACTACGCCACCGCCTCCCCTGTGACCCAGGACCTAACACCAGGAGTGATGTCATTGGTTAATTTTAATTTCTTTTTATAAAAGTGCCCAACTATCGTTTTCCAATTAAGGGCTAATTTTAGTGTGGCCAATCCACCTACCCTGCACATCTTTGGGTTGTGGGGGCAAGACCCAGGGAGAACGTGTGTTTAAAATTTTATAGCAGGTTGGACCATGATTTTACAAATTTAACCTTCTAGGGGGCGAACGTATATAGGAAGTTGATGCTCTCCAAGAAAATGCTCAAGTTAACTACTTTGTCAGTGAGAATAGTGGTACAGTTCTACTGCACTGCAAATTACAAGAGAAAGAATGAAAACCATTCCTCTTTAATTACCCAGAGTATCTTTACACTTCTTGCATCCAACTGAGGCTTTCACTTTTATCACTTTATACCATGGAGCAAAATGGTCTTTGCAACTGCACAGAATGCATTAACATGGTACTACATAAGCAACGTAATGTAGGTGCTCGCTTACAAAGTCAATATATATTTTTAAACAATGGTTCAATTTTATATGTACTTAATTCATCAAAAGACTAAACGCTGTTGCTTTATCAAGCATGTTAAGGGAAATTGAGGCTCATAGCAACATTGCTACCTTTCTCCAAGGGATGTAGGAAGAGGAACTTGGTATGCATTGAAGGAGATAAAAAGATAATAGTGGTGTCAGGGAACTATGAAAGAGCATGAACTCTTGAGGAAGGAGTGGGTTTGATAAGCTTTTATGTTCTACTAATGGAACCAGAAAGCAAAACTGAATGGCGAGGCAGTCATAAACAACATTATTTAACACAAACTGACATAAAGCAATATATAGGTTAAGAAATTATATTTTATTTCTAAAGCCGTCACCTAAAATCAGGAGGAAAGTTAAATGAAAAACTACACAGGCCACCCAGTTGCTACTTTTCTCTTTCATGGGTTTATAATTACTGTTGTAAAGAATGTTCGTAAATACCTGGAATCTCTGCACTAATCGTCCTCTTGCCACTTCCAGAGACCTCATCCTCGGATGAACTTGTGCTGGAGTCACACGTCAAGTCACTATCACTCGTACTGCTGTCCTGCAGCAGCGTGTACTTTTTCCTAGCTGCTGCTTCACGTTTCTGTCGTAGCAATCGTATCCGTTCCTTTTGCTTCTGGGTTCTAACCTTTGAAACACGGCCATTTTGCTTGTCAATTGATGAGCGATTCTTTTTAGGAGCCATGGTTGATGTTTCACTCTCAGACCTGGATCGTCGGGATTTTCTGGCAACTGCAGGACCAGACCCTCCTGAAGGATCCTCGTCTACAGCCACATTTACCTGAGGTGCCTCATTCTCTTCTACAGATGAAAGTGTGTCAGAGTCTGCCAAATGACCGCTGGAAGAAGGGGAAACCATACACTGATTTGAAGAGTCACTATCATAGGTTCGGCCAATTGTTTGCTTATCACTGTCTGCAGATGGAAGTTGGGATTCTGAAGAGTCTTGCCCGAGTTCCATCAACAAACAAGTTTCAGCAGATAGCCCACTTAGTTTCAGTGGACGGTTACGGTCCTCTTTTCTCAACTTGGCTGTTGAGGTCTCTTTCTGAAATGACCCATCATCTTCCTTGCTGGTGTCACCAACTTTTGTCTCAATACCTTTTGTTGAAGTCTCAACTTCCTCCAGACCATCCTGGGATGAGAAGTCTGCCTTCTCTGCTGCTTCCATCTTCATGTCACTTAGCTTAAGCGCTCTCTATCAAAGACCATTGAGCACGGAGAGTACCAGGACTGAGAAGGTGTGTGCTCAGTTAAAGATTTAATAACCTAAAGGAATAGAGAATTCATAGGTTAGGATAGGATAAAAAAGCAAATAAAAAGTTCTTAATTAGATCAGTTTGTTTCCATCTGTGCATATAATTCTTAATCCGGCAGAACATTGGTGGCACAGTGGTTAGCACTGCTGACTCACAACGCAAGGGACCCAAGTTCAATTACAACCTTGGGTGACTGTCTGTATGGAGTTTGCACATTCTCTCCGTGTCTGTGTGGGTTTCCTCCATGTGCTCCGGTTTCCTCCCACAGTCCATAGATGGGTAGTTTGGGTGGGGTGGCCATGCTAAATTGCCCCTTAAGTGTCCAAAGATGTGCAGATTAGGTAGGGTTACGGGGATAGGGTGGGGGAGTGGACCTAGATAGGGTGCCTTTTTCAGAGGGTCGGTGCAGACCCGATAGGCTGAATGGCCTCCTTCTGCACTGCAGGGATTCTATGGATTATTTACTTTGATAATGGGAGGAAATACATCACCTTTCAGAGGCTGCACAGAAATAGTTTCCTTTTATGAAAGCATATGCTGGAAATCTGAAATTAAAACAGAAAATGCTAGAAGTACTCAGCAGATCTGGCAGTATTCAATTGAGAGAGAAACAGAGATAACCTTTAAAGTTATGACCTTTCATCAGAACTGATGTAACGATAGATCACAGGTTGGAGATATTAACACTGTTTCTCTCTCCACATATACTGCCTGTGAATACTCTCAGAGTGTTTTCAACATTTTCTGTTTTTATTCATAATAGACTCCTTTCATCTGACAGGGAACCTCTCTCCACAGTCTCATAGTCTGGTAATCCAATCCCAAACTTCAGCTTTCTTTTAAACTGGTATTTAAATCTGCATTCCAGCATCCAACCTCTCAACTCTGGTGCTATTAAATCAATTTTTCTAAGCCCTACAGAAGATTTGTGGATTCAGTTTCACCTGGGGACAAGAGATGTTATAGGAGCAGGTTGGTAAGAACCAAAGTTTAAAGATCCACTTAAGTGTTTGCATGAACCAATCATAAATGCCCAGATTTGTAATTTTGCTCACATGTACATTTTAAATTACTTATTTTGAGAAAAGATTGTGAACTTAATGCTCTTTTTTTTCCCCAAAAGAAAAACAAATTGAACAAAAATCAAGTACAGGTCTCAATTCATTTCTTTGTTTCACAAACTACAATTGTATTGACTGTGAGAATAGTTTAAAAAACAGAAAAGGAGGGAAGTGAGTTAAGCCAAGGGCAGAATCACATGAATAGCATTTCCAACCCATTACCCCTCAAATCATTGCTCCTTATAATCTTTATTGTCACAAGTAGGCTTACAATGACAAGTATTTATTGTGACAAGTAGGTCACAACAATGAAATTACTGTGAAAGGCCTCTAGTCCCCACATTCCGGCACCTGTTCGGGTACAGGGAGGGAGAATTCAGAATATCCAATTCACCTATTAGCACGTCTTTCGGGACTTGAGAGGGAACCGGCGCACGCGGAGGAAACCCACGCAGACACAGGGAGAACGTGCAGACTCCACACAGACAGTGACCCAAGCCGGGAATCAAACCTGGAACCATGGAGCTGTGAAGCAACAGTGCTACCCACTGTGCTACCGTGAAAAGTGTTCACTGTAAAATATTGCCTGTTCAAACCTTTAAGAATCCAACTTCATAATTAACTATGTTCCTAAATAAGTTTGTTACAAAGCCGGAACAAGTCAGAATTCTGATTGTTTGTCACTAATATCAGAGATTTAATTCATAGTTGTTTCAAGACTTAAAAAGTGTTTTCAGCTGGTGACTAAAGGACAACAGAAAGAGGATGCAGTGCCAGCTTCAAATTCACTGCTTACATAAGTAGGAAAGTTTTGCAGCTATTTCTTGTTCCTTTGGCCCAAAATTTCAGGTTCAGATTTTTATTCATTTCAGGATGTGTGTGTTGCCGGCAAAACAACATTTCTTACCCATTTCAATTTGCGCTTAGTGGTGGAGAGATTGATCAGTTGAGGCGTATTTTCAATGGAGTTTAGAAGAATGAGAGGAGATCTAATGGAGGAGACGTAGACTTGATGTTTCCCCTTGTTGGACATTCTAGAACGAGAGGCCATAGGTTTAGGCTAAGAGGTGGCAGATTTAAAACAGAAATGAGGAGGAATTACTTCCCTCAAAGGGTTGTGAATCTGTGGAATTTTCAACCCCAGAGTGCAGTGGAGACCAGAACACTAAACAAATTTGAAAAATTAGATAGGCTTTCAATTAGTAGAGGGATGAAGGGTTATGGGATATGGGCAGTGAGGTGGAGATGAGATCAGCCATGGTCACATTGAATGGTGGTGCAGGCTCAAGGGGGCTGCATTGCCTATTTCTGCTCCTCGTTCTTATGTTCTTTTTTTACCACTGGTGAAGTTTGATACAACTGACTGGCTTGTTAGATGAAAGCAAAATACTGCAGATGCTGGAGATCCAAAACAAAAACAAAGCTCTGAAAAAGCTCAGCAGGTCTGGCAGCATACATGGAGATAAAACAGAGTTTAAGGTTTTGAGACCAATATGACTTCTTCAGAACTTGAGGGTTGCCTGGGCTGCTGAGTTTTTACAGTATGTTCAGTTTTTGTTTGAGTGGCTTGTTAGGTCAGCAAAGAGTCAACTATGCTGATGTGGGACTAGAGTCACATATAGACCAGATGAGTAACAGAGCAGGTTCCTTCCCTAAAGAACATTAATGAATCAACTTGGCCTTTAAGACAATCTGGCAGCTTCATGGTCACTTTTACTAATGCCTTTTTATTTGCAGATTGAAATAAAAAAATCAAAATCTCAAACTATCATGCGACATGAACACATATTGGATTACCAGTCGAATATCATAACCACCAAACCAGTTGCAGGAGTTCCCACAATCCCTTCAACAATACATCTACTCCAACCTTTTTAAAAACACTTTACTTGTGAGTATCTTCAAGCTGGAAAGGAAACCCTAAATACTAGAGAATCATCATGGAAAGAAACTGAACATGGAAAGAATTTAAAACATTTTACAAACAGGCATGGCAGGAGACCTCAAAGCCTTGCCATGCTCCTCCTGTTCTATGTGGGAAGCCTGAACACTTCCAGTGTCCAGGGCCAACATGTGTGCACAAAGTGTCTCCAGCTGCAGGTCCTAGAAGCCTGGGTTTCAGAGCTGGAGTGGAAGCTGGGGACACTTTGGCATATCCATGAGGCCAAGAGAATAGCACAGTGGTTAGTACCGTTGGTTCATAGCGCCAGGGACCCGGGTTCAATTGTAGGCTTGGGTCACTGTCTGTGCGGAGTCTGCACGTTCTCCCCATGTCTGATTGGGTTTCCTTCAGGTGCTCCAGTTTCCTCCCAAAAGACGAGGTTGTTAGGTGAATTGGACATTCTGAATTTGCACTCAGTGTACCGGAACAGGCGCCAGAACGTGGCGACTAGAGGATTTTCACAGTAACTTCATTGCAGTGTTAATCTAAGCCTACTTGTGATACTAATAAAGATTATTATTATTAGAGAGGTGGTCACATCACAGGCTAAGACTCCAAATAAGGGAATGGGTGACCACCAGGCAGAGCAAAGACTAGGCTGGCAGTCCAAGAATCTCCTGTGGCTATTCAACTGCAAAATAGATATACCGCTTTGGATGCTGTTGGAGGAAATGGCCACTCAGGAGAAAGCAGCAACAGCCAAATTTGATGCACCATAGTCAGCTCTGCTACATAGGGGTGGAGTACAAAGTGTGGGATTGCAATAATAGTAAGGGGAATTGATAGATATTTCTGTGGCCGGAAACAAGACTCCAGGTTAGCATGTTGCCCCATCGTGCTTCGGCCAAGGATGTTTCAAAATGGTTACAGGACATTCGGTTGGGGGGGGGGGGGGGGGGGGGGGGGGGGGGTGAACAGCCAATGGTTGTGGTACACATTGGTACAAATGGCATAGGTAAAAGGACCAGGGTCAAGGTCCTAAAAGCAGAATAAGGAAGTTGAAAAGTAGGACCCCAAAGGTAGTGATGTCAGGATTACTAACAGTGCCTCTAGCTAGTCAGAGCAGGAATAGCAGGGTATATTAGATGAATATGTGGCTGAAGAGATGGTGCAAGGAGGCTTTCAGATTCCTGGGATATTGGGACCAGTTCGAGGGGAGGTGGAACCAGTACAAACTGGACGGGTTACACCTGGGCAGCACCGGGACTGATGTCCTGGGGCAGTGTTTGCTAGAGTTGTTGGGGAGGGTTTAAACTAAAATGGTATGGGGATGTGAACCAATGCAAGGAGTCAGAGGAGGGAGAAACACAGACAAGAAGACAGAAAGGGGAATAGGAAAAGTAATAGGCAGATAAATCAACGGCCATCTAGTTGTGCGAGTACCCTTGGGGATGAGCGACCATAGGGTGGCACGGTAGCACAGTGGTTAGCACTGTTACTTCACAGCGGCAAAGACCCAGGTTTGATTCCGGTTTGGGTCACTGTCTGTGCAGAGTCTGCACCTCCTCCCAGTGTCTGCATGGGTTTCCTCCGGGCACTCCGGTTTCCCCACAAGTCCCGAAAGACATGTTTGATAGGTGAACTGGACATTCTGAATTCCCCTTCAGTGCACTCAAACATGATCTGGATTGTGGAGACTTGGAGATTTTCACAATAACTTCATTGCAGTGATAATGTAAGCCTACTTGTGACACCATTAAAGATCATTACATGATAGAATTCGTCATCAAGATGGAGAGTGACATAGTTGATTCTGAGACTAGGGTCCTGAATCTAAATAAAAGAAAACTATGATGATATGAGGCGCGAGTTGGATACGATGGATTGAGGAACGCTGCTGGAAAGGCAATGGCAGCATTCAAAGGGCACATTGATGATCGGCAACAATTGTTCATTCCTATCTGGCGCAAAAGTAAAACAGTAAAGGTGGTCAAACCATGGCTTACAAGGGAAATTAGAGATAAATCCAAGGAAGAGGCATACAAATTGGCCAGAGAAAACAGCAGACTTGAGGATTGGAAGCAGTTTAAAAATCAGCAACGGGGAACAAAGAGATTGATTAAGAAAGGGAAAATAGAGTGCAAGGATAAGCTTGCGGAGAACATATAAACTGACTGTATTAGTTGCTATAGGTACATGAAGAGAAAAAGAGTGGTGAAGACAAATGTAGGTACCTTGCACTCAGAAACAGGGGCATTTATAATGGGGAACAAAGACATGGCTGACCAACTAAATACATACTTTGGTTCTGTCTTCAAAAAGGGCGACACAAATAATGTACCAGAAATATTGGGGAACACAGGGTTTAGTGAGAGGGAGGAACTGAAGGAAATCAGTATTAGTAGGGAAATGGCATCGAGAGAATTGATGGGCTTGAAGGTCAATAAATCCCAACGGCCTGATAATCTACATTCCAGAATACTTAAGGAAGTAGCCCTAGAAATAGTCAATGCATTGGTGGTCATCTCCCAAAATTCTATAGACTTTGGAACAGTTCCTACAGATTGGAGGGTAGCTAATTTAACCCTACTATTTAAAAAGGGAGGGAGAGGGAAATCAGGGAATTGTAAACCATTCACCTCGATGTCAGCAGTGGGGAAAATGCTAGAGTCCATTATAGAAGATTTAATAGCAGAGCAATCAGGTGACTGGCTGTATGGAGTTTGCACTTTCTCCCCGTGTCTACGTGGGTTGCCTCCGAGGTGCTAGTTTCCTCCCACAGTCCAAAGATGTGCAAGTTAGGTTGACTGGCCTCGATAAATTGCCGCTTAGTGTTCAAAGGTTAAGTGGGGTTACAGGGATACGGTGGGGTGCTCTTTTGGATGTAGGTGCAGACTCAATGGTCCAAATGGCCTCCTTCTGTACTGTTGTAATTTTTAAATTTTTTTAAAATTGGAAAACAGTGGCAGGATCAGACAGAGCCAGCATGGACTTATGAAAGGGAAGTAATGCTTGACAAATCTAATGGAGATGTTTGAAGATGTAACTTGTAGTCAGTGGATGTGGGTTATTTGAACTTTCAGAAGGCTTTCGACAAAGTCCCACATTAGAGGTTAACGTGTAAAATGATGAGATGGATGGAAAACTGGTTTCCAGACAGTCAACAAATAGTAGGAATAAATGGGTCTATTCCAAATGGCAGCAAGTGGCTAGTGGGGTACAACAGGGATCAGTGCTAGGATCCCAGCTATTCACAATATATATAAATTATTTAGACAAGGGAACAAAATGTATTATCTTCAAATCTGCAGATGATACAAAATTGGGTGGCAGGGTGAGCTGTGAGGAGGATGCAGAGTTCCTTCAGTGTGATTGGGACAAGGTGAGTGAGCAGGCAAGTGCATGGCAGGTGCAGTATAATGTGAATAAATGTGAAGTTATCCACTTGGTAGCTAAAACAGGAAATCAGATTATCTGAATGGCTATAGATTAAGAGAACGTGCAATGAGAATAAGCATGAGGTTCAGCAGATGGTGAAGGCGGCAAATTGTAAGTTGGCCTTCATAACAAGAGGATGAGCATAGGAGCACCAATTGTACAGGTTGTGATGAGACCACGCCTGGAGTAGTGTGTGCAGTTTTAGTCTATTTATCTGAGGACGGATGTTCTTGCTATGGAGGAAGTGCAGCAAAGGTTTACCAGACGGACTCCTGGATGGCAGGACTGGCATATGAGGAAAGATCGAGTTGGTTAGGATTATGTTTACTGGAGATTTGAGGAATGAAGCGGGATCCCATTGAAGCTTATAAAATTCTAACAGGGCTAGACAGGGTAGATACAGAAAGGATGTTCATGATGGTAAGGGAGTCCAGAACCAGGGGTGAACCATTTAGGACTGAGATGAGGCAAAGTTTCTTCACCCAGAGAGTGGTGAACCTGTGGATTCGCCATCACAAAAAGCAGTTGAGGCCAAAACATTGCATGTTTTTAAAAAGGAATTAAATATAGCTCCTAAAGGAATCAAAGGATATAGGGGGAAAGCGGAGTTGGATGATCAGCCATGATCATAATGAATGGCGGAGGACGGTCGTAGGGCCAAATGGCTTACTCCTGCTCCTATTTTCTATGTTTGTGCAGAGGTGGATGGAATCCTCAGTCCTATTATACATCAAATTTATGGCCAAGGCCAAGGTAACCAATTTTCCACAGAGTCTAACATAGAATAAAAAAATGACGAGAGCATAAGAACTAGAAACCCAAAACTTACTCCAGTTAGCTAAAGTAAACAGGAAACTACACGGGAGAATGAATCGTTCAGCAGACCTTGAGGTGCAACCCAAGATCATTCTCATTTTGAGTTCCAACGAGGTGAGAATGCAGAAATCATGGTCCAACAACCCTAGAACAGAGACAATTTTATTTGAGTGAGGTAAACGATTTTGCAATTCAAGTAATGGAATGATATAAAGTTCATGGTGGACATTGGTATTGCGGATTGGAAATGACCAAGTATACAGATTTTTATTTTTTTTAAAACTCCTTCATCCACCATTTTTCTTCCCACTCTCCTGAAGTTCATTATTGTTGAGCTGAGCTTGTCCAATAAATCATGAAAGTCAAATACTTAGTGTTAGTTGAGAGCATGACCTTGTGTAGCATCACAGTCCAAACTACTCCTGTCCCACTGAAAAGTCTACAAGTATGCACTTTCTGCAGCAATCACTGCAATATGTTTAAAAGCAGGAACACTCACCAATTCTGCCTAGTGCAACTATATATATATATATATATATACATAACCATAACGAAATACAGCAATTTGTAGATTTAAAGACAGAACTTCACACAGGATCAATTAAAAAGATAGTTAAATTAAGTTCCACATGATTATTGTTTTGAGGTTTTTTTTTTAGCACTTTCTTTTAGTGGGGGTAGGTGGATGGGTAATAGTTGACAAATCACCGGCTTCATAAGATGCTCAACACCATCAAGAAATTAAGTATAAAGGACTTCCGGGTGCGGCAATGACCAGCTGAGTCGCACGTTTCGGCAGCTCCCTGTGAAACGGACTTTTGGGCTCTTGATAGGAGCCCCAACGGCAATTTTGACGGCTAAAAACACTGTGCGGTAAACCAGAAGGGAATCCCCCCTGGATACGGATGGAAAAAGGAGGAGAGAGTGGCCAGATTGCAGTGGATCCTTTAGAACAGCGGCAAGGAAGGCAAGCAAAAACCAAGATGGCGTCGGAAGGTGGCAGTTTAACATGGGGCCCTGAACAACAAGAGTTCTTGAAATGCTGTGTGGAAGAGCTCAAAAAGGAAATGAAGAAAGAGCTGTTGGCCCCGATACTACAGGCGATCAAAGGGCTAAAGGAGGAACAAAAGACCCAGGAGCGGGAGCTTCGGGTCGTGAAGGCAAAGGCAGCCGAGAATGAGGACGATATACAGGGCCTGGTGGTGAAGACGGAGACGCAGGAGGCTCATCAGAAACGATGTGTGGAAAGGTTGGAGGCACTGGAAAACAACGCAAGGAGGAACAACCTGAGGATTCTTGGTCTTCCTGAAGGTGTGGAAGGAGCGGACGTCGGGGCATATGTGAGCACGATGCTGCACTCGTTAATGGGAGCGGAGGCCCCGGCGGGTCCGTTGGAGGTGGAGGGAGCATACCGAGTGATGGCGCGAGGACCGAGAGCAGGAGAAATTCCCAGAGCCATAGTGGTGAGATTCCTCCATTTTAAGGATAGAGAAATGGTCCTTAGATGGGCGAAGAAAACTCGGAGCAGTAAATGGGAGAACGCGGTGATCCGCGTTTATCAAGACTGGAGTGCGGAGGTGGCGAGAAGGAGGGCGAGCTTTAATCGGGCCAAGGTGGTGCTTCATAAAAAGAAGATAAAATTTGGAATGCTGCAACCGGCAGGACTGTGGGTCACATATCGAGGGAGGCACCACTACTTTGAGATGGCGGATGAAGCGTGGACTTTTATTGTGGAAGAAAAACTGGAATGAGCGGGTTATTAAAAAGAACGTTCGAACAAAGTGGTGGGGCGAATGTGGGGGGCAAAGAGGGGTTTTATGTACTAATCCTGCGATGTGGTAACTTTTCTCTCTCCCACAGGTGGTGATGGGGGGAGGAGGGGAGGTGGAGGAGATGGGGCGTTGGCCATTAGGGGCGGGGCCAAGGGAGTAGGGTTCCCGCGCTATGATAATCATGGCGGGAATAGAGAAGCAGGAAGGAGGGGGCGTCGCGACGGTGCGAGCCGAGGTCACGGGGGGAAGCCGAGGTCAGCCAGAGTTTGCTGACTTCTGGGAGCAACATGGGGGGAGTAATTACGCTAGCGGGGGATCTAGCGGGGGGGGGGTGGGAGGGGGGAATTACTGGGTTGCTGCTGCTGGGGAGAGGGGGGAGCTGGTATGGGAGAGGTTGGGCGGGGGGGCACCGCCTGGGGGAGATACAGCTGCGTGGGAACCGGGTGAGGAGCTGGAAAAAGGTAATGGCTAATCGACAGGGGGGGGGGGGTAGGAAGCCCCCCCAACTCGGCTGATCACGTGGAACGTGAGAGGGCTGAACGGGCCGATAAAGAGGGCACGGGTACTCGCACACACTAAGAAACTTAAGGCAGATGTGGTTATGTTACAGGAAACGCACCTGAAACTGATAGACCAGGTTAGGCTACGCAAAGGATGGGTGGGGCAGGTGTTCCATTCGGGGCTAGATGCGAAAAACAGGGGGGTGGCTATATTAGTGGGGAAGCGGGTAATGTTCGAGGCAAAGGCTATTGTGGCGGATAACGGGGGCAGATATGTGATGGTGAGTGGCAAACTACAGGGGGAGACGGTGGTTTTGGTAAACGTATATGCCCCGAACTGGGATGATGCCAATTTTATGAGGCGGATGCTAGGACGCATTCTGGACCTAGAGATGGGAAAGCTGATAATGGGGGGAGATTTTAATACGGTGTTGGAACCAGGGCTGGATAGGTCGAAGTCCAGGACTGGAAGGAGGCCGGCAGCAGCCAAGGTACTTAAAGATTTTATGGAGCAGATGGGAGGTGTAGACCCGTGGAGATTTAGCAGACCTAGGAGTAAGGAGTTCTCGTTTTTCTCCAATGTCCATAAAGTCTACTCGCGAATAGACTTTTTTGTGCTGGGTAGGGCATTGATCCCGAAGGTGAGGGGAACGGAGTATACGGCTATAGCCATTTCGGATCACGCTCCACACTGGGTGGACTTGGAGATAGGGGAGGAAACAGGAGGGCGCCCACCCTGGAGAATGGACATGGGACTAATGGCTGATGAGGGGGTGTGTCTAAGGGTGAGGGGGTGCATTGAAAAGTACTTGGAACTCAATGATAATGGGGAGGTCCAGGTGGGAGTGGTCTGGGAGGCGTTGAAGGCGGTGGTTAGAGGGGAGCTGATATCAATAAGGGCACATAAAGGGAAGCAGGAGAGTAAGGAACGGGAGCGGTTGCTGCAAGAACTTTTGAGGGTGGACAGACAACATGCGGAAGCACCGGAGGAGGGACTGTACAGGGAAAGGCAAAGGCTACATGTAGAATTTGACTTGCTGACTACAGGCACTGCAGAGGCACAATGGAGGAAGGCACAGGGTGTACAGTACGAATATGGGGAGAAGGCGAGCAGGTTGCTGGCACACCAATTGAAGAAAAGGGGAGCAGCGAGGGAAATAGGGGGAGTGAGGGATGAGGAAGGAGAGATGGAGCGGGGAGCAGAGAGAGTGAATGGAGTGTTCAAGACAGTTTATAAAAAATTATATGAAGCTCAACCCCCGGATGGGAGGGAGAGAATGATGGGCTTCTTGGATCGGCTGGAATTTCCCAAGGTGGAAGAGCAGGAAAGGGTGGGACTGGGAGCACAGATCGAGGTAGAAGAAGTGGTGAAAGGAATTAGGAGCATGCAGGCAGGAAAGGCCCCGGGACCGGATGGATTCCCAGTCGAATTCTATAGAAAATATGTGGATTTGCTCGCCCCGGTACTGACGAGGACCTTTAATGAGGCAAAGGAAAGGGGACAACTGCCCCCGACTATGTCTGAAGCAACGATATCGCTTCTCTTAAAGAAGGAAAAGGACCAGCTACAATGCGGGTCCTATAGACCTATTTCCCTCCGAAATGTAGATGCCAAGGTCCTGGCCAAGGTAATGGCAATGAGAATAGAGGAATGTGTCCTGGGGGTGGTCCACGAGGACCAAACTGGGTTTGTGAAGGGGAGACAGCTGAACACGAATATACGGAGGTTGTTAGGGGTAATGATGATGGCCCCACCAGAGGGAGAAACGGAGATAGTAGTGGCGATGGATGCCGAGAAAGCATTTGATAGAGTGGAGTGGGATTATTTGTGGGAGGTGTTGAGGAGATTTGGTTTTGGAGAGGGGTATGTTAGATGGGTGCAGCTGTTGTATAGGGCCCCAGTGGCGAGCGTGGTCACGAATGGACGGGGATCTGCATATTTTCGGCTCCATAGAGGGACAAGGCAGGGATGCCCTCTGTCCCCATTATTGTTTGCACTGGCGATTGAGCCCCTGGCGATAGCGTTGAGGGGTTCCAAGAAGTGGAGGGGAGTACTTAGGGGAGGAGAAGAGCACCAGGTATCTTTGTATGCGGACGATTTGCTACTATACGTGGCGGACCCGGCGGAGGGGTGCCAGAAATAATGCGGATACTTGGGGAGTTTGGGGACTTTTCAGGGTATAAATTGAACATGGGGAAAAGTGAGTTGTTTGTGGTGCATCCAGGGGAGCAGAGTAGAGAAATAGAGGACCTACCGTTGAGGAAGGTAACAAGGGACTTTCGTTACCTGGGGATCCAGATAGCTAAGAATTGGGGCACATTGCATAGGTTAAATTTAACGCGGTTGGTGGAACAGATGGAGGAGGATTTCAAGAGATGGGATATGGTATCCCTGTCAATGGCAGGGAGGGTGCAGGCGGTTAAGATGGTGGTCCTCCCGAGATTCCTCTTTGTGTTTCAGTGCCTCCCGGTGGTGATCACGAAGGCTTTTTTTAAAAGGATTGAAAAGAGCATCATGGGTTTTGTGTGGGCCGGGAAGACCCCGAGAGTGAGGAAGGGATTCTTACAGCGTAGCAGGGATGGGGGGGGCTGGCACTACCGAGCCTAAGTGAGTATTATTGGGCCGCTAATATTTCAATGGTGATTAAGTGGATGGGAGAGGAGGAGGGAGCGGCGTGGAAGAGATTAGAGAGGGCGTCCTGTAGGGGGACTAGCCTACAGGCTATGGTGACAGCCCCATTGCCGTTCTCACCGAGGAACTACACCACAAGCCCGGTGGTGGTGGCTACACTGAAGATTTGGGGACAGTGGAGACGGCATAGGGGAAAGACTGGAGCCTTGGGGGGGGTCCCCGATAAGAAACAACCATAGGTTTGCCCCGGGGGGAATGGATGGGGGATATGGAATGTGGCAAAGAGCAGGAATAACGCAACTGAAAGATCTGTTTGTGGATGGGAAGTTCGGGAGTCTGGGAGCGCTGACCGAGAAATATAGGTTGCCCCAAGGGAATGCATTCAGGTATATGCAACTGAGGGCTTTTGCGAGGCAACAGGTGAGGGAATTCCCGCAGCTCCCGATACAAGAGGTGCAGGACAGAGTGATCTCAAAGACATGGGTGGGGGATGGTAAGGTGTCAGATATATATAGGGAAATGAGGGACGAAGGTGAGACTATGGTAGATGAACTAAAAGGGAAATGGGAAGAAGAGCTGGGGGAGGAGATCGAGGAGGGGCTGTGGGCAGATGCCCTAAGCAGGGTAAACTCGTCGTCCTCGTGTGCCAGGCTAAGCCTGATTCAGTTTAAGGTATTACACAGGGCACATATGACTGGAGCACGGCTCAGTAAATTTTTTGGGGTGGAGGATAGGTGTGCGAGGTGCTCGAGAAGCCCAGCGAATCATACCCATATGTTTTGGTCATGCCCGGCACTACAGGGGTTTTGGATGGGGGTGACAAAGGTGCTTTCAAAAGTAGTAGGAGTCCGGGTCGAACCAAGCTGGGGGTTGGCTATATTTGGGGTTGCACAAGAGCCGGGAGTGCAGGAGGCGAGAGAGGCCGATGTTTTGGCCTTTGCGTCCCTAGTAGCCCGGCGCAGGATATTGCTAATGTGGAAAGAAGCCAAGCCCCCGGGGGTGGAGACCTGGATAAATGACATGGCGGGGTTTATAAAGCTAGAGCGAATTAAGTTTGTCCTAAGGGGGTCGGCTCAAGGGTTCACCAGGCGGTGGCAACCGTTCGTCGAATACCTCGCAGAAAGATAGACGGAATGGGAAAAAGAAGGCAGCAGCAGCAGCCCAGGATCGGGGGGGGACGGGGGGGGGGGACGGGGGGGGGGGGGGGGGACCAGAAGGACTCTCAGGGTTGTTAATATATACTGTATAGTATGTATAGGTCGTTGCTACAGATAATTATATATTGGACTGTTAAACTATATTTTTGGAGAGTGTTACTTGTGACAAGGCAGTTGCCAATTAGGGCTAGTTTTCATTTTTGTTATTTATTATTTATTCATTTTTTGTTTATAAAATAGGTCATTGTTATTTGTGTTGTTATAATATTGTGTAAAGGATGCACAATGTACTGTGTTGGTTGACCAAAAATTTTCAATGAAATATTTAATTAAAAAAAATAAAAAAAGAAATTAAGTATAAAAAAATGTATGGGGGCTTCAACTCCCTGCATCACTAACTTTAAAAAACTAAAATAGATTTACATTGGAACAAGTAAATCTACTAATGAAATAATCAGAAGTCACTGCTTAAACATTAAAAATAGTGGTTCACGTTAATAGAATTCTTAGTAACATAAATTTAAGGAGAGAACCCTGGTGGTATGACTTTAAGAATCAAGTATTTAAACTAAAAGCGCTCGGTACTGCAAAGCCAATTTTATTAAAGATCTTGCGAGCAAAAATTTTAGAATCTTTACAAATTTATCAATATACTCAATGTCCTTTTCAATTGGTTTTGTTCTTTTGTCCATGAATCAGAGGCCTGAAAAATTAGAGATATGGGATTCTGAGGTTGTATTTGGACCTACAGATCTTCTTGCTATTGGCATTTTTTTTTACAGAATCCCTATAGTGCAGAAGGAGGCCATTCAACCCATTTAGTCCGCACCCTCTGAAAGAGCACCCTATCTAGATACACGCCCCCAACCTATCTCCGTAACCCAGTAACCCCACCTAATTCTTTTTGGACACAAAGGGGCAATTTATCATGGCCAATCCACCTAACCTGTGTATCTTTAAAGGGGCTGTGGGAGGAAACTGGAGCACCTGGAGGAGACGCATGCAGACAGGGGGAGAACATACAAACTCCACAAAGACAGTTAACCAAGGCTGGAATTGAACCTGGGTCCCTGGTGCTGTGGGGCAACAGTGTTAACCACTGTGCCAGATCAGGTGACCTGTGGTCGTACCGAGTGATGGAGCAGGCTCGAGGGACCTACTTCTGCTCCAATTTTCTTTGTCTATTTTACAAATAAACGGACAGGAGAATTTATACATTCAAAACTTACACAAATGTTTGTCAAGAACCTGGAAGATTTAGCGCAGCATTATACTTGGAACCATGTGTATCACAAGAGTACCAATACACCAGAGTTTCATACATATTGCTTTGAATTACAATGCAAGATAGAATAATCCTAAACATAGTGACACACCAGCAGTGGTTTGTAAATTTACTCTCTACACCTCTTTTTTACGGTTGATCTGGAGATTATACAACCGTATCATAAAAAAGCGGAATAAATACAAATATGATAACCAATGATTTTTGATTTACAGCAAGAAAGCACAATCAGTATGATGTTTGCACATGTCAAAGACAAGAGAAATATACAGGAAAGAACACTGACTTCTTATTAAAGTTGGATTTTTGAAATACTTGTCCAAGTTTGGTTATTTGGAAATGCACATTGACATATGATTCACCAGCTGCATGCTGGTGACAACATTTTCAATGGGGTCATGTAAGGATATGAGCACTGAATTGAATGCAGGTGCAAGGATCAGATTTCAAATATCTGTTTAGCTGAACATTCTACACACGTCAATAAGGTTAGTGAGGAGTTTGTGAACAAATGTCCTATCTGGCACTGATTAATCATTTGAAGTGCAGATGCTGGAATTGTCTGTGGATACATTTGCATGTATAATGAAGAATGATGGCTTACTCCCAGCCTAAAGGAACAGATGATGCATTAACCATCACTGATCATTAGCAATACTGGACTGTATATTGGAGTGGACTTCACCTATCTGGATACATTATTTTTCAACATTATTTGTTCATTTTAAAAAATGTTTGCCACATCAAAAGTCAGTTGTTCTCTTCAGACAGAAAGAGCAACATGGTATCAGGCCACACACCAAATTCAAAGACCGTCATATATTAGTGATCGTGACCTTGTCCAATGATTTTATTACCACAGGGATATTAAGCTTCACCTGAACCACCTCAGATACATTATGCATATCAACTGGCAAGACCAAGTCACCAAATGTTAAATGCAAAATGTGCAAAATCAAAGATCTGAGAATCCTTTGCAAGAACAGCTCTTTGTTAAGTTGGATGATGCTAGACTTCAGTGGATTTTGTCAAGAAGTTGATAAATAGAAGGGAAATTATTTTTAAATTGGAGACAAGCAAACAGGATGCCCATATGTTACAATCCCAGTTGGTGTTATAACTCAACGGGAAGTCCTGTGTTGGTGACCACGCTGAAGTTTTGGAGTCAATCCCGGTATCACTTTAGGTTGGTCAAGGATGATGCCGATCTGAGGGAATCAGGGATTCGAGCCAGGGAGGATGGATGCAAGGCGCCAGGGATGGGAGGAGAGAGGGGGCAGGAGGATGAAGGACCCGTTTCTGGAGGGGCAGTTTGCGAGATTGGAGGAGTTAGACCATAAGACCATAAGACATAGGAGCGGAAGTAAGGCCATTAGGCCCATCGAGTCCACTCCACCATTCAATCATGGCTGATTTCAACTCCATTTACCCGCTCTCTCTCCATAGCCCTTAATTCCTCAAGAAATCAAGAATTTATCAACTTCTGTCTTAAAGACACTCAACGTCCTGGCCTCCACCGCCCTCTGTGGCAATGAATTCCACAGACCCACCACTCTCTGGCTGAAGAAATTTCTCCTCATCTCTGTTCTAAAGTGACTCCCTTTTATTCTAAGGCTGTGCCCCCGGGTCCTAGTCTCCCCTGCTAATGGAAACAACTTCCCTACATCCACCCTATCTAAGCCATTCATTATCGTGTAAGTTTCTATTAGATCTCCCCTCAACCTCCTAAACTCCAATGAATATAATCCCAGGATCCTCAGACGTTCATCGTATGTTAGGCCTACCATTCCTGGGATCATCCGTGTGAATCTCCGCTGGACCCGCTCCAGTGCCAGTATGTCCTTCCTGAGGTGTGGGGCCCAAAATTGCTCACAGTATTCTAAATGGGGCCTAACTAATGCTTTATAAAGCTTCAGAAGTACATCCCTGCTTTTATATTCCAAGCCTCTTGAGATGAATGACAACATTGCATTTGCTTTCTTAATTACGGACTCAACCTGCAAGTTTACCTTTGGAGAATCCTGGACTAGGACTCCCAAGTCCCTTTGCACTTCAGCATTATGAATTTTGTCAACGTTTAGAAAATAGTCCATGCCTCTATTCTTTTTTCCAAAGTGCAAGACCTCGCACTTGAATGAGAAATTTGGACTGGAGCCAGAGGAGAGCTTTTGGTATATGCAGGGTAGGGACTTTGCGAAGGTTTTTCCGACGTTTCCATTAGCACCCGCCTCCTTGTTGAGGAGGTGCTGTCAACGGGGGTGGGCTAGAAGGGGAGGTCGTCTTGGCAATTTATGGGAGGATTCTGGAGGAGGATAAGATGTCCATGGAGGGGATTAAAGCAAAGTGGGAAGAGGAGTTGGGGACAGCATTAGAGGAGGGAGTGTGGTGTGAGGTGCAGCGGAGGGAGAATGCCTAAACCTCGTATGCATGGCTGGGGCGGATACAGCTGAATGTGGTGCACAGGGTGTATCTGACAAAGTTGGACGTTGGTGAGCGATATGGAAGGGGCTCTGCTAACCACGTATATATGTTCTGGTCTTGCCAGAAGCTGGAAAGGTTTTGAAGGTCATTTTTTAGCACAATGACAGCTGTCTTAGATGTAGACATTGGGCCTGGTCCCCTTGGGGCCATATTCAGGGCGTCGGGCCTGCCGGAGGCTGCAGACGGGTGAGGGGGCCTTGCTGATTGCTCGCAGACGGTCAGCTTCTCAACCCTGTGCCTCAGTGTGGCTGAGGGATCTAATGGAGTTCTTAACGCTGGAGAAGGTGAAATTTGTCATGAGGGGGGCAAATGATGGGTTCCACAAGAGTTGGGGTTTGTTCATTTTGCATTTTGGAGAGCTGGTCACAGTCGACCGTTAAGGGGGTGGAAGGAGCTGTGTTGGGGGTTTAATATGCTGGGTATGTTTTTTGTTATTGTAAAATGTTGAAAATTGAAAGAAAAATTCTTTTTTTTTTTTAAAAAATAACTGGACGGGAAGATCCCAGAATGGAAACCTAGCTTAAAAGACAGTAGCTTACTTTTTTTAAAATAAAACGTGGAGGACCAGAGTCACAGGACTGCTAATTAGTTTTAACAAGAGTACGCAGGGGTCCAGCGGGAGGGCGGGCTCGTGAGGTGAGCCAATGCGTGAGCTGGGTACGTGGGCCGGGTATGTGGGCCAGGTGGATAGCCAGGACAAAGTATTGGTTAGTCAAATTGGGAGGGATAGTCAGCTTAGGGGAAGTCAGGTAGGGAGGATAGCTGGATCAAGGGTTAGACGGTTCAGGTCAGGAGGGTAGTCAAGTTGGTGGTGAGATAACTAGGTTGAGGGTGATAGTTAACGGGGGCCGGGGGGGGGGGGGGGGAGGAGTCAAGTGGGATATGTGGTCCTGAGGAATTGAACTAAAGAAAAGAGCATTAGACTGGGATGACCAGTTAGAATAGTGCATTATGGACATTAATTCGGGTTGCAGGGAATGAACAAAGAGATGGGCAAAGCATGGCGAGAGGGGGAGGGGTGGCTATCAGGACTGGCTCTTTGCACAAAGAATGCCACAAAGGATGCTGGGAGGCAGAGGCCCAGAGGAAGGAAAGGAATGTGTAATGAGCCTATCAGAATCAGTGGCAGTTAGATTATATGACCAGGTCAAGGAAAGGGTCTATCGGAATCTTGTATTCGTGTATGTGGAACTTGATACTGCATGAATGTATACGAAACCACATGTGTTGCCTCCCTTTGTCTCACTCGCTCTGGGAGTTAAGAGACATGGGTCTCCTGCCTTCAACAGAGCGAGTGTAAGCTTGCAAGCTATTTGAAATAAATTAAAGGAATTTCTAAATCTGAACTCAGCCTTTTGATTGAGACCAGACTGTGGACAGAAAGAACCCAATTTCATCATTTGGTGGCAGCGGAGGGATTTCTACAGGCGACCACCGGTCATCTGCGAAATTAGAATTGAACTGATCTCGGACGGAGAAAGAGGAAATGGGCCCACGACGTGAGTAGCTGGAAAATGACCATGTCGGTTTTCCTTTTTCGTAGTCTGATGAAGTTTAATCACTCGCACATGGTCAGGTAAGGTCGTCTCAACGAAATCAAAGGTCAGTCTGGCAGATTAGAAAACTAATTTCAATCGATACAAGTACGATTGAGGGCTATAAACTGAGGGAATTCGAGGGGACAATTCAGCTAGGGCCTGAGGGAATGTGCCTCGTAATTCAGTTTGCATGTTGAAAATTAAAATTGGTTGTATTGAATTACACTTTAATTCGGTTAAGCTCTTTAACGGGTTGAGGGAATGTCACAGACAATTCAGTTAAGACCACTGAGGGAATGTTCTGGAGACAATTCAATGCCGTACAATTAGAATTGATTAGAGTTGGATTTTGTTAGGGGGAGATATGTCTTATGAGTGAAAAGGTTGGGGGACGAATGGCCACTAGGGAGAACCAGAGACTTGGAAAATTCAGAACCGTATCAGAAAAGAGGAGGCTTCAGGAATGTTTAAATTTACTTTACAGTTTTGAAGAAGGGAAAAAACGTGCAAATTCAAAGTTTTATTGTCCAGTTGGTTGAGATGAATGAAAGTATGATGCTTTGAATTCCTTTCGTTTGAGTGGAGATCTTGGTGGATGAATGTGTGTGTGTGTTTAATAAGAATTTGTGAACAGGGGCTGTTTAGCACAGGGCTAAATCGCTGGCTTTGAAAGCAGACCAAGGCAGGCCAGCAGCACGGTTCGATTCCCGTAACAGCCTCCCCGAACAGGCCCCGGAATGTGGCGACTAGGGGCTTTTCACAGTAACTTAATTTGAAGCCTACTTGTGACAATAAGCGATTTTCATTTAATTTCCTTGAGTATACCTAGTTTTTAAAATGTTGTGTTTTGCAAAACGAAGTTGCACATCAATTCGGAGGTATAGAGGGGCAGTTAAAAGTGAGATATAAGACTTCCGGGTGCGGCGATGACCAGCTAAGTCACACGTTTCGGCAGCTCCCTGTGAAACGGACTTTTGGGCTCTTGATAGGAGCCCCAACGGCAATTTTGACGGCTAAAAACACTGTGCGGTAAACCAGAAGGGAATCCCCCCTGGATACGGATGGAAAAAGGAGGAGAGAGTGGCCAGATTGCAGTGGATCCTTTAGAACAGCGGCAAGGAAGGCAAGCAAAAACCAAGATGGCGTCGGAAGGTGGCAGTTTAACATGGGGCCCTGAACAACAAGAGTTCTTGAAATGCTGTGTGGAAGAGCTCAAAAAGGAAATGAAGAAAGAGCTGTTGGCCCCGATACTACAGGCGATCGAAGGGCTAAAGGAGGAACAAAAGACCCAGGAGCGGGAGCTTCGGGTCGTGAAGGCAAAGGCAGCCGAGAATGAGGACGATACACAGGGCCTGGTGGTGAAGACGGAGACGCAGGAGGCACATCAGAAACGATGTGTGGAAAGGTTGGAGGCACTGGAAAACAACGCAAGGAGGAACAACCTGAGGATTCTTGGTCTTCCTGAAGGTGTGGAGGGAGCGGACGTCGGGGCATATGTGAGCACGATGCTGCACTCGTTAATGGGAGCGGAGGCCCCGGCGGGTCCGTTGGAGGTGGAGGGAGCATACCGAGTGATGGCGCGAGGACCGAGAGCAGGAGAAATTCCCAGAGCCATAGTGGTGAGATTCCTCCGTTTTAAGGATAGAGAAATGGTCCTTAGATGGGCGAAGAAAACTCGGAGCAGTAAATGGGAGAATGCGGTGATCCGCGTTTATCAAGACTGGAGTGCGGAGGTGGCGAGAAGGAGGGCGAGCTTTAATCGGGCCAAGGCGGTGCTTCATAAAAAGAAGATAAAATTTGGAATGCTGCAACCGGCAAGACTGTGGGTCACATATCGAGGGAGGCACCACTACTTTGAGATGGCGGATGAAGCGTGGACTTTTATTGTGGAAGAAAAACTGGAATGAGCGGGTTATTAAAAAGAACGTTCGAACAAAGTGGTGGGGCGAATGTGGGGGGCAAAGAGGGGTTTTATGTACTAATCCTGCGATGTGGTAACTTTTCTCTCTCCCACAGGTGGTGATGGGGGGAGGAGGGGAGGTGGAGGAGATGGGGGCGTTGGCCATTGGGGGCGGGGCCAAGGGAGAAGCGCGGGCTTGGTTCCCGCGCTATGATAATCATGGCGGGAATAGAGAAGCAGGAAGGAGGGGGCGTCGCACGGTGCGAGCCGAGGTCACGGGGGGAAGCCGAGGTCAGCCAGAGTTTGCTGACTTCTGGGAGCAACATGGGGGGAGTAATTACGCTAGCGGGGGATCTAGCGGGGGGGGGTGGGAGGGGGGAATTACTGGGTTGCTGCTGCTGGGGAGAGGGGGGAGCTGGTATGGGAGAGGATGGGCGGGGGGGCACCGCCTGGGGGAGATACAGCTGCGTGGGAACCGGGTGAGGAGCTGGAAAAAGGTGATGGCTAATCGACAAGGGGGGGGGGGTAGGAAGCCCCCCAACTCGGCTGATCACATGGAACGTGAGAGGGCTGAACGGGCCGATAAAGAGGGCACGGGTACTCGCACACCTTAAGAAACTTAAGGCAGATGTGGTTATGTTACAGGAAACGCACCTGAAACTGATAGACCAGGTTAGGCTACGCAAAGGATGGGTGGGGCAGGTGTTCCATTCGGGGCGAGATGCGAAAAACAGGGGGGTGGCTATATTAGTGGGGAAGCGGGTAATGTTCGAGGCAAAGACTATAGTGGCGGATAACGGGGGCAGATACGTGATGGTGAGTGGCAAACTACAGGGGGAGACGGTAGTTTTGGTAAACGTATATGCCCCGAACTGGGATGATGCCAATTTTATGAGGCGGATGCTAGGACGCATTCCGGACCTAGAGATGGGAAAGCTGATAATGGGGGGAGATTTTAATACGGTGTTGGAACCAGGGCTGGATAGGTCGAAGTCCAGGACTGGAAGGAGGCCGGCAGCAGCCAAGGTACTTAAAGATTTTATGGAGCAGATGGGAGGTGTAGACCCGTGGAGATTTAGCAGACCTAGGAGTAAGGAGTTCTCGTTTTTCTCCTATGTCCATAAAGTCTACTCGCGAATAGACTTTTTTGTGCTGGGTAGGGCATTGATCCCGAAGGTGAGGGGAACGGAGTATACGGCTATAGCCATTTCGGATCACGCTCCACACTGGGTGGACTTGGAGATAGGGGAGGAAACAGGAGGGCGCCCACCCTGGAGAATGGACATGGGACTAATGGCAGATGAGGGGGTGTGTCTAAGGGTGAGGGGGTGAATTGAAAAGTACTTGGAACTCAATGATAATGGGGAGGTCCAGGTGGGAGTGGTCTGGGAGGCGTTGAAGGCGGTGGTTAGAGGGGAGCTGATATCAATAAGGGCACATAAAGGAAAGCAGGAGAGTAAGGAACGGGAGCGGTTGCTGCAAGAACTTTTGAGGGTGGACAGACAATATGCGGAAGCACCGGAGGAGGGACTGTACAGGGAAAGGCAAAGGCTACATGTAGATTTTGACTTGCTGACTACAGGCACTGCAGAGGCACAATGGAGGAAGGCACAGGGTGTACAGTACGAATATGGGGAGAAGGCGAGCAGGTTGCTGGCACACCAATTGAGGAAAAGGGGAGCAGCGAGGGAAATAGGGGGAGTGAGGGATGAGGAAGGAGAGATGGAGCGGGGAGCGGAGAGAGTGAATGGAGTGTTCAAGACATTTTATAAAAAATTATATGAAGCTCAACCCCCGGATGGGAGGGAGAGAATGATGGGCGTCTTTGATCGGCTGGAATTTCCCAAGGTGGAAGAGCAGGAAAGAGTGGGACTGGGAGCACAGATCGAGGTAGAAGAAGTGGTGAAAGGAATTAGGAGCATGCAGGCGGGAAAGGCCCCGGGACCGGATGGATTCCCAGTCGAATTCTATAGAAAATATGTGGACTTGCTCGCCCCGGTACTGACGAGGACCTTTAATGAGGCAAAGGAAAGGGGACAACTGCCCCCGACTATGTCTGAAGCAACAATATCGCTTCTCTTAAAGAAGGAAAAGGACCCGCTACAATGCGGGTCCTATAGACCTATTTCCCTCCTAAATGTAGATGCCAAGGTCCTGGCCAAGGTAATGGCAATGAGAATAGAGGAATGTGTCCCGGGGTGGTCCACGAGGACCAAACTTGGTTTGTGAAGGGGAGACAGCTGAACACGAATATACGGAGGTTGTTAGGGGTAATGATGATGGCCCCACCAGAGGGAGAAACGGAGATAGTAGTGGCGATGGATGCCGAGAAAGCATTTGATAGAGTGGAGTGGGATTATTTGTGGGAGGTGTTGAGGAGATTTGGCTTTGGAGAGGGGTATGTTAGATGGGTGCAGCTGTTGTATAGGGCCTCAGTGGCGAGCGTGGTCACGAATGGACGGGGATCTGCATATTTTCGGCTCCATAGAGGGACAAGGCAGGGATGCCCTCTGTCCCCATTATTGTTTGCACTGGCGATTGAGCCCCTGGCGATAGCGTTGAGGGGTTCCAAGAAGTGGAGGGGAGTACTTAGGGGAGGAGAAGAGCACCGGGTATCTTTGTATGCGGACGATTTGCTACTATACGTGGCGGACCCGGCGGAGGGGATGCCAGAAATAATGCGGATACTTGGGGAGTTTGGGGATTTTTCAGGGTATAAATTGAACATGGGGAAAAGTGAGTTGTTTGTGGTGCATCCAGGGGAGCAGAGTAGAGAAATAGAGGACCTACCGTTGAGGAAGGTAACAAGGGACTTTCGTTACCTGGGGATCCAGATAGCTAAGAATTGGGGCACATTGCATAGGTTAAATTTAACGCGGTTGGTGGAACAGATGGAGGAGGATTTCAAGAGATGGGATATGGTATCCCTGTCAATGGCAGGGAGGGTGCAGGCGGTTAAGATGGTGGTCCTCCCGAGATTCCTCTTTGTGTTTCAGTGCCTCCCGGTGGTGATCACGAAGGCTTTTTTTAAAAGGATTGAAAAGAGCATCATGGGTTTTGTGTGGGCCGGGAAGACCCCGAGAGTGAGGAAGGGATTCTTACAGCGTAGCAGGGATAGGGGGGGGCTGGCACTACCGAGCCGAAGTGAGTATTATTGGGCCGCTAATATTTCAATGGTGAGTAAGTGGATGGGAGAGGAGGAGGGAGCGGCATGGAAGAGATTAGAGAGGGCGTCCTGTAGGGGGACTAGCCTACAGGCTATGGTGACAGCCCCATTGCCGTTCTCACCGAGGAACTACACCACAAGCCCGGTGGTGGTGGCTACACTGAAGATTTGGGGACAGTGGAGACGGCATAGGGGAAAGACTGGAGCCTTGGGGGGGTCCCCGATAAGAAACAACCATAGGTTTGCCCCGGGGGGAATGGATGGGGGATATGGAATGTGGCAAAGAGCAGGAATAACGCAACTGAAAGATCTGTTTGTGGATGGGAAGTTCGTGAGTCTGGGAGCGCTGACCGAGAAATATTGGTTGCCCCAAGGGAATGCATTCAGGTATATGCAACTGAGGGCTTTTGCGAGGCAACAGGTGAGGGAATTCCCGCAGCTCCCGACACAAGAGGTGCAGGACAGAGTGATCTCAAAGACATGGGTGGGGGATGGTAAGGTGTCAGATATATATAGGGAAATGAGGGACGAAGGTGAGACTATGGTAGATGAACTAAAAGGGAAATGGGAAGAAGAGCTGGGGGAGGAGATCGAGGAGGGGCTGTGGGCAGATGCCCTAAGCAGGGTAAACTCGTCGTCCTCGTGTGCCAGGCTAAGCCTGATTCAGTTTAAGGTATTACACAGGGCACATATGACTGGAGCACGGCTCAGTAAATTTTTTGGGGTGGAGGATAGGTGTGCGAGGTGCTCGAGAAGCCCAGCGAATCATACCCATATGTTTTGGTCATGCCCGGCACTACAGAGGTTTTGGATGGGGGTGACAAAGGTGCTTTCAAAAGTAGTAGGAGTCCGGGTCGAACCAAGCTGGGGGTTGGCTATATTTGGGGTTGCACAAGAGCCGGGAGCGCAGGAGGCGAGAGAGGCCGATGTTTTGGCCTTTGCGTCCCTAGTAGCCCGGCGCAGGATATTGCTAATGTGGAAAGAAGCCAAGCCCCCGGGGGTGGAGACCTGGATAAATGACATGGCGGGGTTTATAAAGCTAGAGCGGATTAAGTTCGTCCTAAGGGGGTCGGCTCAAGGGTTCACCAGGCGGTGGCAACCGTTCGTCGAATACCTCGCAGAAAGATAGACGGAATGGGAAAAAGGCAGCAGCAGCAGCCCAGGATCGGGGGGGGGGGGGGGGGGGGGGGGGGGGGGAGGAACCAGAAGGACTCTCAGGGTTGTTAATATATACTGTATAGTATGTATAGGTCGTTGCTACAGATAATTATATATTGGACTGTTAAATTATATTTTTGGAGAATGTTACTTGTGACAAGGCAGTTGCCAATTAGGGCTAGTTTTCATTTTTGTTATTTATTATTTATTCATTTTTTTGTTTTGTTTATAAAATAGGTCATTGTTATTTGTGTTGTTATAATATTGCGTAAAGGATGCACAATGTACTGTGTTGGTTGACCAAAAATTTTCAATAAAATATTTAATAAAAAAAAAGAGAGATTTAAAACGGGGTAAGTATTTGAAAGTTCTTTAGAAAATCAGTAATAATGATTAACATGGTGGAAGTTATTTAGAACACAATTCTCAGGAAGTAAACAAAAAGCAAAATCAAAACGTATAAATTGGGATTTGTAAATGACTAGTTGAACTCGGCATAGTCTTGGTTGGTTAAAAAAGATAAAGGGGAAGAGAACAAAGGAATCTAAAATTGAAATGCGAAGACTAGGCATTCGGTGAATTGAGTCCATGTGCTCCTTTATTAGAGGCAGCCATGATGTACCTACATTTAAAAATG
The DNA here is from genome assembly GCF_047496885.1 of Scyliorhinus torazame. Lineage (NCBI taxonomy): Eukaryota > Metazoa > Chordata > Chondrichthyes > Carcharhiniformes > Scyliorhinidae > Scyliorhinus > Scyliorhinus torazame. The sequence goes on from NC_092709.1 coordinate 303,803,473, forward strand.
TTGTTCAGTGAGTTCCAAAGTGTAGAGATTTCAGTATTTTCTCTGTAAACTCACTACATATCAAATTTAAGATTTGGGGATTTTCATATAGCAAAGACTATGGATTTTTAAACTTTATTTTCAGGTTACACAGGGGAAAGGAAGATCCCAGTAGAAAGGAAGGCGGCCATTTTAGAGATGCCCAAACTGCAAATCAGTTAAAGAGGGGTGAGGCAAGTACTGGGGACTATTCGTCTACTGTAGGGCCTTGGTGTATAAGCACTCAGAACTTGAGGGGTCGCTGCAAGCATTGACCCCAGGGGGGTAGGCAGTCCCGAGAGCAGGTCGAATAGGGACTGTAGCAGGATATCGTTTTCAAGAAAAAATTAATTAAAACATACCCTCGCGTTATATTGGGATAGTGGAGAGGGGCATTGTGGCAGTAAGGGGCTAGAAACATGGGGACCAATGAGACCAGTATTAGGAGGTAGTCGGTGGAAGTGATATGGCACAGCTCCACTGGTTCCTAGTGCCCGCTGAGTTGCAAGAATGTCACTAGCAGAAGAAATGAAGTTTAGACTGTTAACTACATTGCAGGCAGGGCTTTAGGGAATAAAGATATGGGACCGGAGCTTAGATTAGGAGTATTACTTGCAGTATCAAGAAATGAGAATCTGATGGCAGGGAAAGATGAATAAAAATAGATGCAGAAATTTAAAAAATTAAGGTATTGAAACGAATTGATAACGTAAAGAAAATAAGGAAAGCAAACCTAGCAATAGAAAGAATGACACAGGGTTAATCAGCACACAATTCCAGCACACAATCCAGGGAGACGATACAGGCCGTAAAAGAAATAGCCCTTGACCCGAGGTGCCAATTGCGAGCTGGAGATAATGATCAAAGAGTTAGAACAGCACGGAATCATTCAAGAAGTCACATATGAATCGACGAATAGCCCACTTCAGGTAGTTGGCAAGCCTGCTGGTACATTTACAATGGTAACGAATTACAAAGCATTAAATAAGGTTACAAAAAGAAAAAAAAGAGACGGATAAACGGTATTTAATAAATCCACAAACTACATTGGAGGTGGCAGGCAAAACTGATTTAACTAGTATAGATTTAGCCAACGGATTCGGGAGTGTTCCGTTAGACCCAGACAGCAGGGAAAAGACAGCATTTACCTTTGGCACTAAACATTACGTATACTGTAAATTGCCACAAGGATATGTCAATTCCCCAGACCACTTTCAGGCAATAGTAAGGGAGTTGATTAAAGATGATTTGGCTTTAGTATATATTGATGATGTGTTAATTGGAGATGATGATCAGGGGGTCACATGTTGAAAGAGTGACCAAAATTATTAAAACACTTAATGAAGCAGGGTTTCAGATTGGGTTAAAGAAATGCCAGGTTGGCAGGAGCGAAGTCGACTATCTCGGGTAGTCAGTGTCAAGGGCAGGTGGGGAGCCAGTGTTGGGATGAGAGAGAATGCTGCTAGAATTGCAGCGCCCGTTTCACGAAACGGGGGTAAGCAAATCATGGGAATTTTGGGGTATTTGAGACCAGTAGTGGAAGACTTTGGTCTTTATGCTAGACCCATTTATGAAACTTTAAAAGGGGAGTTTAGGTGGACCAGTGAAGAATAAAGAAAATTACAGCACAGGAACAGGCCCTTCGGCCCTCCGAGCCTGCACCGATCCAGATCCTTTATTTAAACCTGTCACCTATTTTCCAAGGATTTACTTCTCTCTGTTCCCAGCTGTTCATATATCTGTCTAGATGCATCTTAAATGATGCTATCATGCCCGCCTCTACCACCTCCGCTGGCAAAGTGTTTCAGGCACCCACCACCCTCTGTGTAAAATCTTTCCATGCACATCTCTCTTAAACTTTCCCCCTCTCACCTTGAAATCGTGACCCCTTGTAATTGACACCCCCACTCTTGGGAAAAGTTTGTTGCTATCCACCCTGTCCATATCTCTTGAGATTTGTCCTACTTTGCCGATATTGCTCCAAAACTTCATCAGTTTTAAGTCGCCTAGATCTTATGTATGTGTCCTTTTTCATCTTAGTTAGTCTCACAATTCCACCCGTCATCCATGGTTCCCTAATCTTGCCATTTTTATCTCTGATTTTCCCAGGGACACGTCGGTCCTGCACTCTAATCAACCTTTCCTTAAAAGACTCCCACATTTCAAATGTGGATTTACCCTTAAACAGCTGCTCCAAATCCACATTCCGTAGCTCCTGCCGAAGAGGAGGTTGGACCAGTTAAAAACAGCTGTAGCAACATCCGGGCCATTAGAGGAGAGACATGAAGAGGACGATTTGAGAATTAAATTTGATCTGTACGCAAATGGATATGGCATGGTGCTTGTTAATCATAGTACTCAGACACCTATCAAACATTGACAGGAAATTGGTCAAGGGGTGAACAAAAGTTTTCGGACATTGCCAAATGTCTGGCAGCCATAACAAAAAGGAAAGCAGAGATTGAAAATTTATCAGCCGGAAAGAAAATGTATGTCACAAATGAATTTTTAGAATTGACAAGAGTTGACCAAGAGACAGGGTTGCCAGCAAGGCGTGAATACAGCTCGATGGGAAAGATGGGAAACCATTCTTTTAAACCCTGCCTCAACGTTTATTCATAACATTAAAAAGGGACAGAAACTTGATAAATCAGTTAGCAGAACAGAGTTGGTAAATGCTTGGGTGGTATACACGAATGGGAGTAAAGTTAAGGAGGACGAGGGACAAGCCATCCGGCATCCATTTTTTAAAAAATTCAGGAAAGAAATGGTGGAGAAACAGGGAGTAAAGAAACAGGAAGTAGCATAGAAAAAAACTGAGACACTGATGGAAGAATGGTCACTAGAGTATGCAGGCCCTCTTTTTACTAGGAGCAGCAAAAGTAATTTGTACTTTTTAAATCAAAGCTGATAGCAGCACAGGGGACGTTGAATTAGAGAATCAGTGACACCTGGAGCAAAGGAATTGTATCAGAACTAAAACATCCGACCCAATTAAATGATAAAAGAGGGATTATTATAATCCATAGGCAACCTATCGGCAGCAAACAAAGAAACATAATTAGTAAGGAATTGAGAATATGGGATGATAGATCAAGGACTGTTATTAATGGACCCCAGTTAAAATGATCCATTGTGAACATAATGAAACATCGTGTCAAGGATGTGGCACGTTCTGTAGCCCAGTAGTATGGACAGGGAGTAATCATATGAAACCCAGGAGAAGGGCAGATATAGCATTCAGGTGAGTTGATATTGCATTTAGAACGACAGAAATGGCGAAATGCTTCAGCTCCAGGGAAATTTGGGGAATTCAGTTGTCATGATTGTTTTGTGAAACATCAGGCAACACTGATGTTTGTGACCACATGATAGCTTTTGACCATGGGATGGTGTGATAATGATAAATTGTAATTATTGCTGAGAAAACCAAGCTGACGACAGAGTGATTGGGAAAGGATGTGCAGGATTGTGAAGAAGTGATAAGCTTGTGGTACCAATTAGTGAAGGAGTACGTAGTTTAAGAGGTGTTGGGAAGACCCGGGGACGTAAAATTAGCCTAACAGTGTTTAGAGACTGTATCACTGCAATGATGCCGTGCCACAGGATAGATCATATCCCCAAACCGCTCGGACAAGGGAAAAGGAATGTTTGGTCGTGAGTGGCAGGGGATAACTGCACTTACTAGTATAATGGAATCAGCGGAGCAGGATGCCAGGGAATGGAAACCTGTTAGCAGCAACGATAGGACAGATGATAAAGTGAAAATGTCATGGTTGGAAATTACTTTCATGAAAATCCGGTCGTAATCAAAATGAAAGGGATTAAAGTACATGCAGTAGCACTATCCGAAATGTATCAGGGAAAGTTTCAACCCGCTTGGATCACTGAGTTAGCAAAAGAGGAGTTTGAGATTCTTCGAGTCTCACTCAGGGGTGCAATGATAGGAGGAGGAGGCTTAACAGGCCTTAATCGTATGATGTACGTACATGATCAGGAAAACAAATCAGTTAAAGAAAAAAAAAGGGAATTAAATGGAAATCCGGAAGTCCTGGAGAGGGCACTTCTGGAACATCCAAACAAGAATAGAAATATACAAATTAAGGAATAGGGCCCTCTCCACCTTTGACCTGTTCATTTGGTTTTCAGATGAAGCAAAAATAACACAAACGAAGAAATGAAAATGAAATGAAAATCGCTTATTGTCACGAGTAGGCTTCAATGAAGTTACTGTGAAAAGCCCCTAGTCGCCACATTCCGGCGCCTGTTCGGGGAGGCTGGTACGGGAATCGAACAGTGCTGCTGGCCTGCCTTGGTCTGCTTTAAAAGCCAGCGATTTAGCCCAGTGTGCTAAACCAGCCCCCAGAACGAGAACTACACTCCAGAGAAGAATGTTTTAGACAGTATGGGGCGGAAAACTAATGATACAATTGGCTACATATTTGAGGGAATTAAATGACAGAGCCCAGAAGGAAAACCTTACGGGTTAGAAACAAATCAAAATATCAAATTGTTCCTCAATAGTGAAACCTCCGGTCAGACATCTCGAACTGCACGTTAGCTGATGGATGATCTGTGGTCTCCACGGGGTATGTACTACCCGGTGGAGTTATTCAGGGTCTTACGGCAGACGGCCGCGACTGACGAGGAACCCCCGCATTTTAAATGACAATAGTTTAGGAATTTTGGCCGCTTGATGCCACGGCGGGAAATTTGTAAGCAATGCAGCAAACAATATTGCATTGGAGTGTGTAATAGTTATTACGGACGAAATGTCCTGTAAGTTGTAGGGATTCAATTGGGTTGTAACCCCAAAAGTTGACTGTATTGAATGTGCAAGTGGTGTTATTGCAAAGTAAAAAAACAAACAAACAAACAAATTATGGCAAGTATACACTCCATGCTGTAAGGAAAACGATAACGGACAAAAGGGATTTGAAGAAAACGGAGTATTGGCTCATGTAAACCGGGGCTGGCAGACTACATGGTTCAGTACAATGTTAGTGTGAGGAAGTCAGGAATAAAAACAGGATTGATTGAAGCTTCTGCAATTCATAAAGCAAGATAATCAGTGGATAGTACATGATATCATAATTTACCATTCCAATGCGAAACGGAAAGCACTTCCTAAAAAAAAAAATACCAGTGAGGGATGAAAACCTTTTTGGTGGCGGGTGGACTGAGTTGTGTGCTGTTTCTAAGGGACATGAGGAAGCTTTTACGATGCTGCTACCCCAAGGTAATCAGATGCCTTGGAGGTAGTGGAACACACGCATTTAGCTATCGTGTTACCTTCCTGAGTAGCAACAGCTACGGTTCACGGTGATTGGACTTGAGGCAAGAACAATACAAAGAGTTTATCGCCACTGGTCTGTGGGATGGATGAATTTACAGTTGATTTCAGTGCACAGTTTACAAATCACAACATGTATATACACACACATGACAAGGATCGGGGATAGCTGCTAGTCAGTACAACTAGAAGGGGGATATAAACCCTACAGTAGGATTCAGCTCAGAGTCAGCTCTCATAGCTTGGTCATGGGGTTTTACCTGATGCATGATTGATAATACTTATTATAATTGTATAATCATTGGATGCCTTAATATGTGTTGTAAGATGACTATGGCTCGGATGATGCCGATAGACTCGGCCCATCACCACTCACCAAGATGACATCCCCTTACTGGCGACCATCAAACCAGAGGGAGCCCGGATGGAGAGCCAGTGTCTGTAAAAATGTGATGAGGTGCTTATGTACGGAATGTAATGAATTGCGGGACGGTCTTTCAGACCAGACATTGATGCAGGTTATTAACCCGGGGATGTTTATAATGGACACTGGGAGTTGTATGCCTAACCAAACTCCAAATTTGGGCCGAGACAGCAACAGGACTATTGTTGGTCTGGCGAATTGTTAGCACACTTTTTGACAATTAGGGGGAACACCTACCCACACATTTCTCTAGCGATAGAGACCCTCGTGGCAGAGGTGACAGAAAATATAACATGTCTGTTCTCCACCTGCACGGAACGGAAGTGTAGCGTAACCCAGACGTCAGGCCATGAGGCGGTATAGTAGTTATCATAGAATGATAAAAAGAGAGAATGAGGAATTGAACTAAAGAAAAGAGCATTAGACTGGGATGACCAGTTCGAATAGTGCATTATGGACATTAATTCGGCTTGCAGGGAGTGAACAAAGAGATGGGCAAAGCATGGCGAGAGGGGGAGGGGTGGCTATCAGGACTGGCTCTTTGCACAAAGGATGCCACAAAGGATGCTATGATGTGGAGATGCCGGCGTTGGACTGGGGTGAGCACAGTAAAAAGTCTTACATTACCAAGTTAAAGTCCAACACGTTTGTTTCACCTGAGGAAGGAGCAGCACTCTGAAAGCTAGTGATATCGAAACAAACCTGTTGGACTTTAACCTGGTGTTGTAAGACTTCTTACAAAGGATGCTGGGAGGCAGAGGCCCAGAGGAAGGAAAGGAATGTGTAATGAGCCTATCAGAATCAGTGGCAGTTAGATTATATGACCAGGTCAAGGAAAGGGCCTATCGGAATCTTGTATTCGTGTATGTGGAACTTGATACTGCATGAATGTATATGAGACCACACATGTTGCCTCCCTTTGTCTCACACGCTCTGGGAGTTTCAAGAGACATGGGTCTCCTGCCTTCAACAGAGCGAGTGTAAGCTTGCAAGCTATTTGAAATAAACTAAAGGAATTTCTAAATCCGAACTCAGCCTTTTGATTGAGACCAGACTGTGGACAGAAGAAACCCAATTTCATCAGTCCTGTGGTCAGAGGGATCTTCAGGTTGGGGGAGGGGGCTAATTATGCCTGGAGGGCAGTCAGAGGGTCAGGGCTGTAGTCGAGGGTCAGTTGTGGAGGTGCTCCCACCAGATTTTAATCCATCTAACATTTCCTGGATAACGACCCAGGTCCAAAGTCTCCGACTCTGACATTCATGGAAGGTCCCGGGGAGCAGGGGTATTGTTCATCAGAAATTGAACCTTCATGGGCAATTCCCACGTGGGTCCATGTGTCAGGACTTCACCGCCCCCCCCCCCCCCCCCCCCCCAAACGCATTTTCCGTTGTACATCCAGTCTCTGACAATCCAAAGATCCGAAGATTTGCCCCAAACTGAAGCTTACAGACAGTAGATAGAACATAGAACATTACAGCGCAGTACAGGCCCTTCGGCCCTCAATGTTGCGCCGACCTGTGAAACCACTCTAAAGCCCATCTACACTATTCCCTTATCGTCCACATGTCTATCCGATGACCATTTGAATGCCCTTAGTGTTGGCGAGTCCACTACTGTTGCAGGCAGGGCATTCTTAACAACCCTCTCAACCTGGGTGGCAACTTTCAGGGATCTATGTACATGGACACCGAGATCTCTCTGCTCATCCACACTACCAAGAATCTTACCATTAGCCCAGTACTCTGTCTTCCTGTTATTCCTTCCGAAATGAATCACCTCACACTTTTCTGCATTAAATCCATTTGCCACCTCTCAGCCCAGCTCTGCAGCTTATCTATGTCCCTCTGTAACTTGTAACATCCTTCCGCACTGTCCACAACTCCACCGACTTTAGTGTCATCTGCAAATTTACTCAACCATCCTTCTACGCCCACCTCCAGGTCATTTATAAAAATGACAAACAGCAGTGGTCCCAAAACAGATCCTTGTGGTACACCACTAGTAACTGGACTCCAGTCTGAACATTTCCCATCAACCACCACCCTTTGTCTTCTTCCAGCTAGCCAATTTCTGATCCAAACTGCTAAATCACCCTGAATCCCATGCCTCCGCATTTTCTGTAGTAGCCTACCGTGGGGAAGCTTATCAAACTCTTTACTGAAATCCATATACACCACATCAACTGCTTTACCCTCATCCATCCGTTTGGTCACCTTCTCAAAGATCTCAATAAGGTTTGTGATGGCGGCAAGTCGCCCAAGAAAGTATTTGAACAGTTGGGTCTGGGGTAATAAAGGCATGGATGTGGGTTTCTGCAGTAAATGGTTTGAGTTAGGGATAGAGTTAAGATATATCCTGGAGGTGGATGTAAGTTGTCTTTAGCATAGACAGAATATGAATGAAAATAACATCCCTTTTTTTTTGTTGTGCGCAGCCTGCTCATTTAAATTTCTTAAAAGGAACAACTTGTGTGCACATGTGCAGGTTAAAGAGAACATTGGTTGGGAATTCATCTCCCAAGACTATGAACAGACTATTTAAACCTAAAATCTGGTCAAGCACAGGGATGGCATTATTTGTTCTGGGCCAAAGACCATGGCTTTTGCCTCTGCAATGTTTAATGAAGGCAATTGCTGCTTATCCCAGCATGGCATTGAGGGATCAGACAGGTAGTGAAGAGGTCAAACTAGTGGAATCTGACCCCATGCCTTTGGAGAATTGGAGAATGAGGATTTAACATTAGATTTGAAAGGGTGGAACAAGGGGAGATGTTCAAAGGAGGAGAAAGTGCCAGAGAAGAGAACAAAGTATGATCTTGTAATGAGCACACTGCCACCACAACACTCTTGCCAGAAAACGTGGTGAAAGGTATAGACAGATTTGGGGCGGGGGGGGGGGGGGTTGTTTAGGGGGAAAATGTCATCACCTCGCAGCCAGATTTCCATCAATGTCATGATATTGATGTGATCATTCACAAGGACGGTAGGCACTGAGATTATCAACTGTGTCTTTGATTAGTGCTTCAGTCCTGCAATAGGGACAGAAATCTGATTGGAGATATTTAAACAAGGAATTACAGAGAAGAGGGGCACAAATTTGGGATGCAACAAACAGGTTTGGAGATTTTAATAAGAGAAATGTAGATTGGAAATAGTATAATAATTTTCATGGTAAATTAGGCGGGGAATTGTTTATTTGAAGAGCCAAGAGAAGACAATTTAAGGGGGAAGGGAACCGCACAATGTCAGTTAGAATAGGGACCAGGATGGAAAGTCGCTTGGTCAGCAATTTAGAGAGAATTGTGTCAATACTGCAAGAGGTAGATCTTACAGACATACTAGGCTCTGAGAGGGCAGAGATCTGAGGAGACCAATTCAGAGCTTGGGGGCGAGATGACTAATGGCAAAGCCAACAATGATGAGACAAAGAAAACAGATACAAGACAGAGACCAGAGTTGGAAGGCTCACCAGGATTGGTGTCAGAGAGGCAATTTAGCAATTAGAGACAGTGGAGGTGTAACAGTCGGTGATGGGGCCATTCAGAAGCTTTGGCTAAATGTTACAAGGGGCAACTTTTAAAAATTCATTTACAGGGTGTGGACACCACTGGTAGGACCAGTATTTATTGTCCGTACCCAAGGTGGTGAGGAGCCTTTTTCTTGCACTACACAAACTGCACTGGTTCAAGTACTCAGTGCTGTTAGGATGGATTTCCAGGCTTTTTATCCAGCGATGAAGGAACAGATTTATTTTCAAGTGATGAAGGTGCATGACTTGGAAAAAGACTCGGAAAAAGACCAATGTGGTGACACGGACTAGACTGGACAGAGCAAGTGGTGGAAAGTATAGCTGGATGGGGAGGGTCAAAGAATCACACAGCACAGAAGGCAACCATTCAGCCCACATGTGAGCAACAGGTTTTTTAAAGAACTATTCAATTGATGCCCCCACCCAATATCACTGCATTTTTTTTCTTGCAATGGATATATCCAATTCCCCTTTGAAACCTACCACTGAATCTGTTTTAACACTCCTTCAGCCACTGCATTAGTTGAATTTACAGCACCAAAACAGGCCATTCAGCCCAATTGGTCTATGTCAATGGGAATGTACTCAGTGACAAGATGTGGTCACCTGTTAGTCCAATTTCCTCCAAGTTCATGATGCCAATGCAACTGTTCATAATGATGTACCATTATATAGTCCCAAGTTCCAAGTCCCAGTTCCAAATTCAGAGTTGACTTCCAATTGGATACTTGCATCTGGTTTATTCTACGGGTTGTAGGAGCGCATAAAACCTCCACACCACATAGGAATAACCATCCAATTGATTAGTATGAAGATGATTACAGTCACGTCAGGAGTGTCAAAGAGGTGGTGGAGCAGCAGTATTGTCACTGGATAAGTAACCCAGAGACTCAGAGTGCTACTCTGGGGACCCGGGTTTGATTCAATAAAAATCTGGAATTTAAAGAGGTCATGGCTGATCTGATCAAACCATTGTTGATAGTAGTAAAAACCCATCTGGTTCACTAATTCCTGAAATGGCCCAGCAAGCTACTCAGTTTACTGACAATTAGGGATGGGCTAACTAGACTGCCAATCAGCTTGTGAATCATTCATTACCTCAAAAGGTATGAAGATATAAAAACACCAACCATTGTGGGAGCACGATCACAATAAGGACTACAGTTGTTCAAGAGACAACCCACCTGGTTATTTGGTTGTTCCAGCATCGTCCATTCTTGATCTTAGTTTTTTAAAAATCTACCAACGAATAAGATTGAATCTGCTTTGTTTTCAATAAACAAGCATATAAAATAAATATCTCACAAATAAATCAGAGGACGGTGTCTCAAGGATCCATCCAGTCAGATAATAATATAAATTGCACTTGCAATAAATGCACAAATGGAACTGATCTTTTTAAGATACTTATCAATGAGTAAGCACCAGATAAAGAGGCAGGGTGAGTGACACTAGATCTATATCCCCATATAGGCAGCTGCATTGCTACTTTTAGCTATTTGTGAGTCTGTCACGACAGGAAATTGTGACTGAGTGATATCAATTTACAGTTTCACCTGCTAACCAAAACATACTGAACTGTTTGAACATTACTTTTATTTGAAGACAAGAAAAGACACTGACTAAAGATGGCTGCCGTGAGTCTTCTGATGTCTCGAATTCTAAGTTAAGGAGAATTTGGGTCAACGGAGTCTGTATTCACTGGAATTTAGAAGAATGAGAGGGGATCTAATTAAAAACATATAAACTTCTGGCAGGGCTGGACAGAGCGAAACTGAGACATTGTTTCCTCAGGCTGAAAGGTCTAGAACTCAGGATACATTGTAGGTGATTTAAGGCTGAGATTAGGAGAAATCTCTTCGCTCAGAGGATGGTGAACCTGTGAAATTCTCTACCACATAAGAAAATAGAGATTTCTAAACTAATGGTGTCAAGGGATATGAGGAGAGTGCTGAAGTGGTGCTGAGATAGAGGATCAGCCATGGCCATGTTGAATGGTGGGGCAGGCTCTGAATTGGGGAGGCAGTGGTGTTGTGGTATTGTCACTGGACTACAAATCTAGAGACACAGTCATGCTCTGGGGACCTGGGTTCGAATCTGGCCATTGCAGTTGGTGAAATTTGAATTCAATTAAAATCTGCAATTAAAAGTCTAAATCATAGAATTTACAGTTCAGGAAGCCATTCGGCCCATCGAGTCTGCCCCAGACCTTAGAAAGAGCACCCTACTTAAGCCCACACCTCCACCCTATCCCCACCTAGCCTTTTTAGACATTAAGGGTAATTTAGCATGGACAATCCCTCTAACGTGCACATCTTTGGACTGTGTGTGGGAGGAAACCGGAGCACCCAAAGGAAACCCACGCAGACACGGAGAAAGTGCAAACTCCACACAGACAGTTACCCGAGTCCAGAATTGAACCAGGGTACCTGGAGCTGTGAGGCAGCAGTGTTAACCACTGTGCCACATTGCCGCCCGTGACCATGAAACCATTGTCGATTGTCATAAATACCCATATGGTTCACTAATGTCCTTTAGGGAAGACATCTGCCATTCATACCTGGTCTGGTCTACATGTGACTCCAGATCCACAGCAATGTGGTTGATTCTTAAATGCCCTCGGGGCTGGGCAATAAATGCTGGTCACTGCAATGCCCACATCCCAAGAACAAAATTTTTTAAAAGGCCAAATGGCCTACACTCCTGCTCCTAATTTTTATGTTTCTATATTTGCAATATTCTTCTTTACTCTGTTATTCTTTAAATAATGCAATACAGTTGGTCAAGCAGGACCTTCCCTTTTGGAATTTGGGCTGACTATTTTTTATCATATTTTCAGTTTCAAGATGTTTATCAGTTATAGTTTATGAGCAATAATTCCATTATCTTTCATACCACTGATAAGCTAGTTAGTCTATAGTTCCCGTGAGTTAATTGAACCTTCCTTCTTATATCTAGAAACTGTACTCCAATACATTGCTCTATTCCTTTTTCTAATTTTTTGGGGGCAGCACGGTAGCATTGTGGATAGCACAACTGCTTCACAGCTCCAGGGTCCCAGGTTCGATTGCTGGCTTGGGTCACTGTCTGTGCGGAGTCTGCACATCCTCCCCGTGTGTGCGTGGGTTTCCTCCGGGTGCTCCGGTTTCCTCCCATAGTCCAAAGATGTGCAGGTTAGGTGGATTGGCCATGATAAATTGCCCTTAGTGTCCAAAATTGCCCTTAGTGTTGGGTGGGGTTACTGGGTTATGGGGATAGGATGGAGGTGTTGACCTTGGGTAGGGTGCTCTTTCCAAGAGCCGGTGCAGACTCAATGGGCTGAATGGCCTCCTTCTGCACTGTAAATTCTATGATAATGAATGTAATAGTGCCTCTGCTAGCGCTTTCCTAACTTCTTTTAATATCTACGAGTACAATCCATCCAGACCAGGATTTTAGCCTAGATTTAACAATAGCTCCATCTTCTGCAACTCAAAATGTCTTTTTTCCCATGTCTTCATTTAAAGAAATGACATCCAGCATAAAAATAGACAATTTCAGTGATTTGATGCAGACACAGCTTTAATTGTGCTTCAAAAAATATATATACTTTTATTCACTGAATCGCACTCCTTCCCACCACAACATTTTTAGAACAATTTCTGAATTAAGGCTCTAAATTGCAAGGTTACCTTTCAAAATTTCATAAAACTAGAAACTCCTTCAGCACCGACTATAACTAGTAGTAAATGGACTTCTTACTGTAAATTTACACCAACTCTCGGCAATGGAAATTCATTCATACAAAAATGGGGTCCCGCAAAGCAACCAGCAGCCTGTAACTGGCCACACACAATGAAGCATATTTATTGCAAAACTTGGATGCCATCAGCTATATAATCCTAAAATAACTTCTGAACATGCATAATTAAAGTCATTAAAGAATGTAATTTCTCCCATTTCCCTTGAATTGTTTTTAAATTTGTTATTCAGAACATTACAGAGTTAATGATTCACTTGCCCAAATATTTGGCTCCATTAAAAGGAAAGGGGCGTCTGCCAACAGTTTTTACGTCAATCATAAGATCATAAGACCAAGAGCAGGCCATTCGGATCCTCACAATTGATCCGCCATCAAAAAGATCATGGCTGATCAGATTGTGCCTTTAACTCCACTTTCCACTCTGCCCACAACAATGCTCGACCTCCCTTGTAGATCAAAAATCTGTCTAACTCAGCCTAATAGTGAATTACACAAACGCCATTGTCCTCTGGGGTAGAGAATTCCAAAGATTAACAACCCTCAACAACAAAAAGTCCTCCTCATCTCAATGTGAAATAGGAGATCCTTTCTTTTCATACTATATTCCCTAGTTCTAGTTTTCCCCAAAAGGGGAAATATATTCTCAGCATCTACCCTGTCAAACCCCCTCAGTATAAGATCACCTCTCATTCGTCAGAACTCCAATCGATAATAAGCCCAATCGACTCAACCTTTCCTCATAAGACAACCCCTTCATTCCTAGAGCAGGGGGGTTTTGATGGAGCTGTATAAAATGCTTGTTAGACCGCAGTTAGAGTACTGTCTGCGCTCTGGTCACCACGCTATTGGAAGGATGTGATTGCATTAGAGAGGGTGCAGAGGAGATTCACCAGGATGTTGTTTGGGCTGGGGCGTTTCAGCTATGAAGAGAGGCTGGTTAGGCTGGAGTTGTTTTCCTTAGAGCAAAGAAGGCTGAGGGGGGACCTGATCGAGGTGTACAAAATTATGAGGAACATAGATAGGAAGAAACCTTTCCCTTAGTAGAGGGGTCAATAACCAGGGGGCAAAGATTTAAGTAGTGGGCAGGAGATTTAAAGGGGATTTGAAGAAAATGTTTTCAACCAAAACGTGGTGGGAATCTGGAACTCACTGCTTGAAAGGATAGTAAATGTGGAAACCTTCACAACATTTAAGAAGCTTTTAGATGAGCACTTGAAATGCCATAGTATACAAGGCTACAGACCAAGTGCTTGAAAATGGGATTACTGGTGCTTGATGGCCATTTTTTGTGCTGTGAAACTATGACCATGACTCTAGTGAACCATCTCTGAACTGCTCCCAATGCAAGTATATCCCTCCTCAAAAGAGATAAAGGCCAACATTCCTTTTGCGTTCCTAATTACTTAGTGTACGTGCATGCTAGAGTTTTGTGATATACAAGGACACCCAAATAGCAATAAATTGCAATAAATGCATAATTGCAATAAATGCTCACCTAGCCAGTGACACCAAGACATCCGTGAACACATTTTTAAAACTGTACTGTAGCATTCTATAATAATCTTTATTGTCACAAGTAGGCTTACATTAACACTGCAATGAAGTTACTGTGAAAAGCCCCTAGTCGCCACACTTCAGCACCTGTTCGAGTACACAGAGGGAGAATTTAGAATGTCCAATTCACCTAACAGCATGTCTTTCGGGACTTGTGGGAGCACCCCCACACAGACATGGGGAAAACGTGCAGACCCTGCACAGACAGTGACCCAAGCCGGAAATCGAACCTGGGACCCTGGCGCTGTGAAGAAACAGTGCTAACCACTGTTATTTCAATAGTCTCTTGCCATTTAAATAACATTCTGATTTTCTATTCTTCCTAGTAAAGTGAACAACCTCACATCTACCAAATTTATACCCATTGTGATGAATGTAGGAATTTCAGATGTATTGTATTTTAGGTATTTTGGTGCAGTAGAGTTAAAAACCTGGGTTAGAGTGTATTTGACTGCTGCAGTCATGCTTTAAAAGAATCCTGGTTTGAAAGGTTGGGAGCCAGGGGTGTAATTAAACCATTGAAAAAGCTTGGGTTATGGAATTTTGCTTTTATTAAGGGGATTCCCTGTGGAGGTAATCATATTTCAACTTGGTATAAGATGATGTCGTTGCTGGGTGGAGCTAAAACATCAGGCAGTTTGAGAAAGCACTTCAGTTCTGATCTGAATGAAGCTGTGTTCAGAGGCAGCTTGATCTCTGCAGTGAGGTTCAGTTGTTTAAAGCAGTGCAGGCTTGTCTGAGACCTAGGGGGAGCTGAAACAAGCTGAGAAACAGCTTCTGAAGTCATACAGCCAGAGTTGCTGCAGGAGTCTGACTGGAGTCAGATCTTCTCTTTAAAGCAGTATCAAGAGATCTCTCTTTCTCAATGAGCATCTCTGTAAAGCATGTATTCCTCAACTCCATTGGTCATTATAGTGGATTGAGAGCGGAAATGATTTTTTTTCCTTATTAAGTGGAAATAAAGATGGCAGTTAAGGTATTGTATTTACTGTATTGAGTATTTTTATGGGGTTATTAGAAGTTATTTTATGGTGTTCTGTTAAAGATTTTAATACTCTGATAGCAATAATGTTTGTTTTAATATACCATATCCCTATTTCTTCATGCAATCACTACTGGGGCAAGGTATCCTTTCCTCACAGTCTGACAAAATTATAAGAAAATATTGGGGTTTCTGTCCTGCATCCTAGCCACTGTCGGGGTCTGGTCTGGGATCGTAATACGATCATTAACTTATCTATATCCCTCAACAGAGAGTCTTGTTGCCAAAACCTTTGTCTTGCACTCAACAGGACAACTGCAAGAATGCCATATTTCAAATAACAATTCATACTACAGGAGAAAAGGGATACCGATTATTGGCAAGTCAAGAAAGCATAGTTGCTTTGACCATTGCAATGTCTCGGCCTAGTCAACTTCTCAACCAGTCAGCACCCCTTTTTGTCCTGATGAATGCAAGACAAAGAGCTTTGACAACATGGCTCACTTTTCAACAATATTCAAGTTCTGTACTACCAAGCTACTGTCTATCTACATCCCTTGGCAGACTTTGTATCCTCTTCACAACGAGGTTTGCTACCTATTTTTGTACTGTCAGCAAATTTGACTGCAATAGTCAGTCTATTCATCCAATTCATGAACATAGACCATAAATAGTAATAATCATCAGTTGAGGCCTCAGCACTAATCCCTACAGCACTCCATTAATTAGTTTGCCAAGTTGAAAATAACCTGATTATCCCAACTCGGTCTCCTGTTAGTTAGCCAATCTTCCTATGTGTTAGTAATTCACCCAAAACACCATGAACTCTGAATAACCTACCACGTGGCACCTGATTGAATTCCTTTTGGAAAACCAAATGCGCTACATCTGCTGATTTCCCTTTATCCACCCTGCTTGTTATGTCCTCGAAGAACTCTAAGAGATTTGTCAATATATTTCTAAGCATAAATATAAGCAGGAAGGTCTGAATTTGCAGTATGCCAGCACATAGATGCATGCATTTTGGAAGAACTGCCAACGTAACCAACTTTAGGAAATCAATGCAAGTTGCACTCTTTGTTCGATGCAGTTAGTTATAGTTAATAATCTTTTATGTACTGCCTTCTCTCAATTACCAAATGATATCAACTCTAATTCTATGTTAATTGTATTTGCTAATTTTGTACGGTCAGAACATACAATATTCAATAGAACCGATGTCCTGGGGGGGGGGTTTGCTAGAGCTGTTGGGGAGAGTTTAAACTAATGTGGCAGGGGGATGGGAACCGATGCAGGAAGTTGAAGGTAGTAAAACAGGGGCAGAAATAAAAGGCAGTAAGGGGGAAAGTGTAAGGCAGAGAAGCCATAGTCAAAAATCAAAAAGGGTGACAGTACAAGGTACAGTGACTGAGGGGAGCTCAGTGAGTAGGACCAGGAATACTAAAAGAAATAAAACGGGAAGTGAAAACATTAATGGTAAGCAACGCGGCAGGTTGTTACATGAAGATACGGGTTCGACGACAAAGAAAAATTAGGAGAAAGGTTAAGAGGAAATATAACTTAGGAGAGGTTACTGATCGAGGTGTTAAGATTCAGAACAGAGGTAAAAAAGCCAACATAAGTGTACTTTACCTGAATGCTCGTAGTATTCGGAATAAGGTAAATGAGTTGATGGCGCAAATCATCGTGAATGACTATGATTTAGTGGCCATTACTGAAACATGGTTAAAGGATGGTCACGACTGGGAGTTAAATATCCACGGGTATCAAACTTTTCAGAAGGACAGAGTGAATGGCAAGGGAGGTGGTGTAGCTCTGTTATTTAAGGATGACATCCGGGCAACAGTAAGGGATGACATCGGTGCTATGGAGGATAAGATTGAATCCACTTGGGTGGAAATCAGGAATAGTAAGGCGAAAAAGTCACTGATAGGAGTAATCTATAGGCCACCAAATAGTAACATTATGGTGGGGCAGGCAATAAACAAAGAAATAACAGATGCATGTAGAAATGGTACAGCAGTTATCATGGGGGATTTTAATCTACATGTTGATTGGTTTAACCAGATCGGTCAAGGCAGCCTTGAGGAGTAGTTTATAGAATATATCCGCAATAGTTTCCTAGAACAGTATGTAATGGAACCTACGAGGGAACAAGCGGTCCTAGATCTGGTCCTGTGTAATGAGACAGGATTGATTCAGGATCTCATAGTTAGGGATCCTCTCGGAAGGTGCGATCACAATATGGTGGAATTTAAAATACAGATGGAGGGTGAGAAGGTAAAATCAAGCACTAGTGTTTTGTGCTTAAACAAAGGAGATTACAATGGGATGAGAGAAGAACTAGCTAAGGTAGACTGGGAGCAAAGACTTTATGGTGAAACAGTTGAGGAACAGTGGAGAACCTTCCAAGTGATTTTTCACAGTGCCCAGCAAAGGTTTATACCAACAAAAAGAAAGGACGGTAAAAAGAGGGAAAATCGACCGTGGATTTCTAAGGAAATAAGGGAGAGTATCAAATTGAAGGAAAAAACATACAAAGTAGCAAAGATCAGTGGGAGACTAGAGGACTGGGAAATCTTTAGGGGGCAACAGAAAGCTACTAAAAAAGCTATAAAGAAGAGTAAGATAGATGAGAGTAAACTTGCTCAGAATATAAAAACAGAGAGTAAAAGTTTCTACAAATACATAAAACAAAAAAGAGTGGCTAAGGTAAATATTGGTCCTTTAGAGGATGAGAAGGGAGATTTAATAATGGGAGATGAGGAAATGGCTGAGGAACTGAACAGGTTTTTTGGGTCAGTCTTCACAGTGGAAGACACAAATAACATGCCAGTGACTGATGGAAATGAGGCTATGACAGGTGAGGACCTTGAGAGGATTGCTATCACCAAGGAGGTAGTGATGGGCAAGCTAATGGGGCTAAAGGTAGACAAGTCTCCTGGACCTGATGGAATGCATCCCAGAGTGCTAAAAGAGATGGCTAGGGAAATTGCAAAAGCACTAGTGATAATTTACCAAAATTCACTAGATTGGAAATTAGCAAACGTGACACCACTGTTTAAAAAAGGAGGTAGGCAGAAAGCGAGTAATTATAGGCCAGTGAGCTTAACTTCGGTAGTAGGGAAGATGTTGGAATCTATCATCAATGAAGAAATAACGAGGCATCTGGATGGAAATTGTCCCATTAGACAGACGCAGCATGGGTTCATAAAGGGCAGGTCGTGCCTAACTAATTTAGTGGAATTTTGAGAGGACATTAACAGTGCGGTAGATAACGGGGAGCCAATGGATGTGGTATATCTGGATTTCCAGAAAGCCTTTGACAAGGTGCCACACAAAAGATTGTTGCATAAGATAAAGATGCATGGCATTAAGGGGAAAGTAATAGCATGGATAGAGGATTGGTTAATTAATAGAAAACAAAGAGTGGGGATTAATGGGTGTTTCTCTGGTTGGCAATCAGTAGCTAGTGGTGTCCCTCAGGGATCAGTGTTGGGCCCACAACTGTTCACAATTTACATAGATGATTTGGAGTTGGGGACCAAGGGCAATGTGTCCAAGTTTGCAGACGGCACTAAGATAAGTGGTAAAGCAAAAAGTGCAGAGGATACTGGAAGTCTGCAGAGGGATTTGGATAGGCTAAGTGAATGGGCTAGGGTTTGGCAGATGGAATACAATGTTGACAAATGTGAGGTTATCCATTTTGGTAGGAATAACAGCAAAAGGGATTATTATTTAAATGATAAAATATTAAAACATGCTGCTGTGCAGAGAGACCTGGGTGTGCTAGTGCATGAGTCGCAGAAAGTTGGTTTACAGGTGCAACAGGTGATTAAGGCGGCAAATGGAATTTTGTCCTTCATTGCTAGAGGGATGGAGTTTAAGACTAGGGAGGTTCTGCTGCAATTGTATACGGTGTTAGTGAGGCCACACCTGGAGTATTGTGTTCAGTTTTGGTCTCCTTACTTGAGAAAGGACGTACTGGCACTGGAGGGTGTGCAGAGGAGATTCACTAGGTTAATCCCAGAGCTGAAGGGGTTGGATTATGAGGAGAGGTTGAGTAGACTGGGACTGTACTCGATGGAATTTAGAAGGATGAGGGGGGATCTTATAGAAACATACAAGATTATGAAGGGAATAGATAGGATAGATGCGGGCAGGTTGTTTCCACTGGCGGGTGAAAGCAGAACTAGGAAGCATAGCCTCAAAATAAGGGGAAGTAGATTTAGGACTGAGTTTAGGAGGAACTTCTTCACCCAAAGGGTTGTGAATCTATGGAATTCCTTGCCCAGTGAAGCAGTAGAGGCTCCTTCATTAAATGTTTTTAAGATAAAGATAGATAGTTTTTTGAAGAATAAAGGGATTAAGGGTTATGGTGTTCGGGCCGGAAAGTGGAGCTGAGTCCACAAAAGATCAGCCATGATCTCATTGAATGGTGGAGCAGGCTCGAGGGGCCAGATGGCCTACTCCTGCTCCTAGTTCTTATACCATAGGAGCATATGTTGTACATTTTAAATAATGAATTTATATATTACATGCTCTTTCCTAGGGCAGGGATGTTAAGTATTAGGGGACATAGGTTTAAAGTGCGTGGGGAAAAGTTTAGAACAGATGTGCGAGACAAGTTTTTTTACTCAGAGGGTGGTAAATATATGGAACGCGCTGCCTCGGGAGGTGGTGGGAGCAGATACGATAGCAGCATGTAAGGGACATCTAGACAAATATATGAATAGGGTGGGAATGGAAGGATACGGACTCCGTAAGTGCAAACAGTTTTAATTTAGACAGGTACCATGATCGGCGCAGGCTTGGAGGGCTGAAGGGCCTGTTCCTGTGCTGTATTGTTCTTTGTTCATTGGAAACATATCATTTCTATTCCCTAAATAATTTGGATTTGTGCCAAGTTACCAAAGATCTTTCATGGCAACCATCAGGCATGGTCAAAATATTCAGGAGTCCTTCAATATAAAACAAACGGTACTAGCCAAAGTTCATGCATAGAATATCTTACCCTCAGACTGAGGATACTTTTCATTGTGCTTAAAAGGATAGATTTAGAACAGCTCTTGAAACTCCCAACTGGCATCCATTAGGCATTGTGTGACATCAGCACTTGTAGAACTACATGCCATGAATTTTTTACCAAAATTCACTAGACTCTGGGGTGGTCCCGGCGGATTGGAAAATAGCAAACGTGACACCATTGTTTAAAAAAGGTAGGCAGAAAGCGGGTAATTATAGGCCAGTTAGCTTAACTTCGGTAATAGGGAAGATGTTGGAATCTATCATCAAGGAAGAAATAGCGAGGCATCTGGATGGAAATTGTCCCATTGGACAGACGCAGCATGGGCTCATAAAGGGCAGGTCGTGCCCAGCTAATTTAGTGGAATTTTTTGAGGACATTACCAGTACGGTAGATAAGGGGAGCCAATGGATGTGGTATATCTGGATTTCCAGAAAGCTTTTGACAAGTTGCCACACGAAAGGTTGCTGCATACGATGAGGATGCATGGCATGATGGGTAAAGTAGTAGCATGGATAGAGGATTGGTTAATTAATAGAAAGCAAAGAGTGGGGATTAATGGGCGTTTCTCTGGTTGGCAATCAGTAGCTAGTGGTGTCCCTCAGGGATCAGTGTTGGGCCTACAATTGTTCACGATATATATAGATGATTTGGAGTTGGGGAACAAGTGCAATGTGTCCAAGTTTGCAGACGACACTAAGGTGAGTGGTAAAGCAAAAAGTGCAAAGGATACCGGAAGTCTGCAGAGGGATTTTGTTATGGGTCCGAGGTTTACAGAACCCCAAAGGTGTCATGGAGTTCAATCGACCCACAACTTTTAATAGATTGTGGTGTGGGAAGCACACAACGTACTCTCCAGGTGTGATACAGCAGAAATGGATAAGTGGTTTTTAAAACAAAACAATGTTTATTCTATGAACTCAAGTTAACCTTTTAAAAACAAATATTGAATATCTTAACACCCTTAGCTTCAAAGATAACCCCAAATAACTGAATAATCCTTCAAACTGTTCCTTTAAACATCCAAAAGACTTCAAACCGTCAAAAATTGGAACACATTAGGTTACATTCAATATATTTAGTCTTTGGATTTCAGAAATCAACATACCAGCTCTGTGTTTCTTCCTGCAGCTCTAGGCAAAACCCAGCTGCCTTCCAAAACTAAAACTCAAAAAAACAGAAGTGAGCTCAGCTCCCCCCACCCTCTGACATCACTTCAGTAATATGATCAGCTCCATTTCTTAAAGGTACATTGCTTAAACATCCATTTCTTAAAGGGACTCTCACATGACACCTCTCCCAAGAAAAAAAATAAACCATCAACTTCAAGATGGTTTCATTTTTCACCTTTGCACCATCAATTAAGAAATGCACACAGTAAAAACACTTTACCGGTTCAAAAAAAACAACACACACAAACAGGTATAATATAGTCCATTTTTTTCCCCGTTCTTCTCCCTCCAACCGAAATCCTTCCGTTCATCACGTTAATTACAAAGCATTGGCTGTCACGTTATCCCATCCTGCCACATGTACCATTTTAAAATGAAATGGCTGTAACAATAAACTCCAGCGAAACAGCCTCGCATTGTTATTCTGGAATCGCTCTAAAAACGTCCACGGATTATGATCAGTATATATAATGGTGTCAGACGGATTGCTGGTCACATAAATGTGAAAATGTTGCAAAGCCAGCACCAAACTCAAAGTCTCCTTCTCAATCGTTGAATACTTTTTCTGGTGAGAATTCAATTTCTTTGAAAAATAACCAACAGGCCGCTCTAGCCCTTCGTCATCGTCTTGTAGAAGCACCACACCTACGCCCACATCACTCGCATCAACAGCCACTTTAAATGGTTTGGTATAATTTGGGATGACTAACACAGGAGCAGTGGTTAACACAGCCTTCAGGCCGTCAAATGCCTGTTGACACTCTACTGTCCACTGGAATTTGCTACGCTTCTTGAGCAAGTCCGTCAGTGGAGCGACCACACTGCTAAAATGTGGGACAAATTTCCGGTAAAATCCACTCATACCAAGAAATCACCTTATTTCCCATCGTGTCAAGGGTATCGGAAACTCCCCAATAACTTTCGTTTTCACATCCCGTGGAACCAATTGACCCTGTCCGATTGTATGGCCAAGGAAAGTGACTTGGGCTTTTCCAAATTCACTTTTGGCTAGGTTTATCACCAAACCCGCCTCCTGAAGTCGATCGAATAACTCCATAAGATGTTTTAAATGTTCTTTCCATGTCTGGCTGAAAACTACCAGATCGTCGATATATACCGCACAATTGGATAATCCTGAAACGACTGTATTAGTTAACCATTGAAATGTGGCTGGGGCGTTTTTCATGCCAAATGGCATAAATTTGAATTGGTACATACCATCTGGAGTCACAAAAGCTGAAATCTCCTTCGCCCTTTTGGATAAAGGTACCTGCCAGTAACCTTTAAGTAAATCCAATTTGGAAATAAAAGCGGATTGTCCCACTTTCTCAATGCAATCCTCCAAACGTGGGATAGGATAGGAGTCCGTTCTTGTAACTGCATTCACCTTTCTCTAGTCCACACACAACCATTGGGTACCATCTGGTTTAGGTACCATCACTATGGGTGAGCTCCATTGGCTGCAACCCACTTCACTTATGCCATTTTTAAGCATACTCTCAATCTCTTTCTTAACCTGTGCCAATTTTAAAGGATTAAGTCTATCTGGATATTGTTTGACAGGAGCAGCATTTCCCACATCTACATCATGTATAGCCATTTTAGTACTTCCCAATTTATCTCTACAAACTTGCCCATGTGATATCAATAACTCTTTCAGGTCAGTTCGTTTTTCCTCTGGAAGATAACTCAACAATTTATCCCAATTTTTAAGAACATCCTCATTTTCCAATTTAATTTGAGGTATGTCAAATTCAGTCATCTTGATTTGGTCACTTTGAGTCAGAAACATTAAAACCTCCTTTTCCTCTTATTGAATATTCAAGCTGCTGTAATTCTTTTTCATGTTCAAATTGCTTAATTTGCAACTGGAGCTTTGCCATTTCTAATGAGTCAGAATGCATCTCAGGCAAAATTAAATGCTCAGCTACCGCTGTAAGTACCTCGTCTTTTCACATTTTGCCAGGCAATGTTAACTGCAACGCTTTTGCCAAATCTCAGTCTGTTTGCTCACCCCTCACTGTCTTTAAGTTCGTTAAGCCAATCCAATCAATAGACTTTTATCCCCCTCGAGCCCTCAATTGTTATGGGTCCAGGTTTACAGAACCCCAAAGTGTGTCATGGAGTTCAACCGACCCACAACTTTTAATAGATTGTGGTGTGGGAAGCAAACAGCGTACTCTCCAGGTGTGATACAGCAGAAATGGATAAGTGGTTTTTAAAACAAAACAATGTTTATTCTATGAACTCAAGTTAACCTTTTAAAAACAAACACTGTTTCAAAGATAACCCCAAAAGACTACAACACTAAATAATCCTTCAAACTGTTCCTTTAAACATCCAAAAGACTTCAAACCTTCAAAAATTGGAACATATTAGGTTACATTCAATAGGTTTATAGTCTTTTGGATTTCAGAAATCAACAGACCAGCTGTGTTTCTTCCTGCAGCTCTCAGCAAAACACACAGACACTCCCAGCTGCCTTCTCAAACTGAAACTCAAAAAAGCAGAAGTGAGCTCAGCTCCCCCCACCCTCTGACATCACTTCAGTAATATGATCAGCTCCATTTCTTAAAGGTACATTGCTTAAACATCCATTTCTTAAAGGGACTCTCACATGACAATTTGGATAGTTTAAGTGAATGGGCTAGGGTCTGGCAGATGGAATACAATGTTGACAAATGTGAGATTATCCATTTTAGTAGAAATAACAACAAAGGGATCATCTAAATGATAAAATATTAAAACATGGTGCTGTGCAGAGGGACCTGGGTGTCCTAGTGCATGAGTCAGGTTTAGCATAGAGCTAAAGAGCTGGTTTTTAAAGCAGACCATGGCAGGCCAGCAGCACGGTTCAATTCCCGTACCAGCCCCCCCCCAAACAGGCGCCGGAATATGGCGACTAGGAGCTTTTCACAGTAACTTCATTTGAAGCCTACTTGTGACATAAGCGATTTGCATTTTTTCATTTCATGAGTCGCAAAAAGTTGGTTTATAGGTGCAACATGTGATTAAGGCGGCAAACGGGGGGGGGGGGGGGGGCATGTGGCGCAGTGGTTAGCACTGGGACTGCGGCGCTGAGGACCCAGGTTCGAATCCCAACCCTGGGTCACTGTCCGTGTGGAGTTTGCACATTCTCCCCATGTCTGCGTGGGTTTCACCCCCACAACCCAAATATGTGGTTAGGTGGATTGGTCATGATAAATTGCCCTTAGTGTCCAAAATTGCCCTTAGTGTTGGGTTATGGGGATAGGGTGGAGGTGCTGAACTTGGGTAGGGTGCTCTTTCCAAGAGCCGGTGCAGACTCAATGGGCCGAATTGCCCCTTAATTGGAAAAGAAAAATAATTGGCTACGCTAAATTTATTTTAAAAAAGAGTTTTGTCCTTCATTGCTAGAGGGATGGAGTTTACGACTAGGGAAGTTATGCTGCAACTGTATACGATGTTAGTGAGGCCACACCTGGAGTATTATGTTCAGTTTTGGTCTCCTTACCGGAGAAAGGAAGTACTGCTGCTAGAGGGTGTGCAGAGATTCACTAGGTTAATCCCAGAGTTGAGGGGGTTGGATTATGAGGAGAGGTTTAGTAGGCTGGGACTGAACTCGTTGGAATTTAGAAGGATGCGGGGGGATCTTATAGAATCATATAAAATTATGAGGGGAATAGATAGGATAGATGCGGAGAGGTTGTTTCCACTGGCGGGTGAAAGCAGAACCAGGGGGCGTAGCCTCAAAATAAGGGGAAGTAGATTTAGGACTGAGCTCAGGAGGAACTTCTTCACCCAAAGAGTAGTGAATCTATGAAATTCCCTGCCCAGTGAAGCAATTGAGGCTCCTTCATTGAATGTTTTCAAGATAAAGATAGATAGTTTTTTGAAGAATAAAGGGTTATGGTGTTCGGGCAGGAAAATGGAGCCGAGTCCACAAAAGATCAGCTATGAACTCATTGAATGGCGGAGCAGGCTCGAATGGCCAAGTGGCCTACTCCTGGCTCCTAGTTTTTATGTTCTTAACTGTAATCTCATAGCCCAGCATATCCCTCATTCTACTAGCACTACCAAGCCAGGGGACCAAGCCTGATTTAATAAACAATGTAGAAACTCATGACCGATTTAATAAACAGTGTAGAAAAGCAGCACCAGGCATACCTAAAATGGTGCCAACCAGTTCAAGTTATACCAGTTCAAGGTGCAGCATGCTATAAATAGAGCCAAGCAATCCTGCAACAAACGTTCTGCAGTTCTGTCAAATCCAGCACCTATAATGGTGGATAATTAAACTAATGAGAGGAAAAGGCTCCATTAAAATCCATATCCTCAATGTTGGGAGAGCCTGGCATGTGAGTGTAGAAGATAAGGTTGAAATGTTTGCAACCATCTTCAGACAGAACAAGTTGGCAGAATTAGTTTCTCAGTCTCCTCCCGAGGTCGTCATCGCCATAAATGCCAGTCTTTAGCCAATATGTCCCCACCAAAGGTGCCAGTCTTGATACAAGAAAATGGTTAACTGCATTGAATACAGCCAAGACTATGGGTCCCAAAAACATTCTGGCTGCAGTGCTAACGATGTGTATTGGAACTAGTCGCACCCCAAGCTGCTCTTGTACAGCTACAAGATTAACATATACCTAGCAATGTGCAAAGCTTCGCAGGTATGTCTGGCCACAAAAGGCAAGTCAAATCCAAACCAGCCAAATAATGCCCCAGAAGCCTAATCTCAATCAAAGTGATAGATGGTGACAGTGTTATCAAGTAGCACTTACTCATCAATGACCTGCTGCAAGAGTCCTTCCTGTGTATTTTCTTTGATCCCATTTATTTTGTGATTTTAATCCATGGACCCATAATCGGAGTGCGTCTTTAAGTAGAAGGCTAAATTTAAACAGCATGCTTGCCAGGACATCATGTTCCCAGGTTTTGTGTTTTGAAAAGTGCAGTTGGGAAAGGGGGCAGTAGATAATCATTCTCTGTCCGTTTAATTATAATACTGTACATAATAAAAGGTTACTTGCGTTTAAAGTTATAAACCTGATGTAATACTGGTCGGAGGCCAATCACCTCTACCTAAGGAGACTGCTGCAGGGATTACTCAGGACTGTGTCTTGATCCATTAATCTTCAGATACTTCAAATTACTTTCCTCCACATGGTCAAAAATTTGGAGGTTCTCGGATGCTTGCACAATGTTCAGTTCCATTCGCAACTCCTCAGAGAATGAAGTAGTCTCTGCCAACATACATCAAGATTGGGGCAGCATTCAAACTTGGCCACTAAGTGACAAGTAATAATTGTTCCATACAGTGCCGGTCAGGAGCAACTCCAACAAGAGAGATGTTAATCACCTCTACTTGACATTCTAACATACTAACTTGATAAGAGTTTTTCGAGGAGGTCACAAAGATGATTAATGCAGGTAGGGCAGTAGATGTTGTCTATATGGACTTCAGTAAGGCCTTTGACAAGGTCCCTCATGGCATACTGGTACAAAAGGTGAAGTTTCACGGGATCAGAGGTAAGCTGGCAAGATGGATACAGAACTGGCTAGATCATAGAAGGCAGAAAGTAGCAATGGAAGGGTGTTTTTCTAATTGGCTGTGACTAGAGGTGTTCTGCAGGGATCAGTGCTAGGACCTTTGCTGTTCGTAGTATATATGAATGATTTGGAGGAAAATGTAACTGGTCTGATTAGTAAGTTTGCGGACGACACAAAGGTTGGTGGAACTGCGGATAGCGGTGAGGACTGTCAGAGGATACAGCAGGATTTAGATCATTCAGAGACTTGGGTGGAGAGATGGCAGATGGAGTTTAATCCGGACAAATGTGAGGTAATGCATTTTGGAAGGTCTAATACAGGTAGGGAATATACAGTGAATGGTAGAACCCTCAAGAGTACGGGCAGTCAGAGAGATCTAGGTTACAGGTCCACAGGTCACTGAAAGGGGCAACACAGGTGGAGAACATAGAACATTACAGCGCAGTACAGGCCCTTTGGCCCTCGATGTTGCGCCGACCTGTGAAACCACTCTAAAGATCATCTACACTATTCCCTATCGATAGAACATAGAAGGTAGTCAAGAAGGCATACGGCGTGCTTGCCTTCATTGGCCGGGGCATGGAGTATAAAAATTGGCAGGTCATGTTGCAGCTGTATAGAACCTTAGTTACGCCACACTTGGAGTATAGTGTTCAATTCTGGTCGCCACACTACCAGAAGGATGTGGAGGCTTTAGAGAGAGTGCAGAAGAGATTTACCAGGATGTTGCCAGTAATGGAGTGCATTAGCTATGAGGAACGGTTGAATAAACTCGGTTTGTTCTCACTGGAACGAAGGAGACCTGATAGAGGTCTACAAAATTATGAGGGGCATAGACAGTGGATAGTCAGTGACTTTTTCCAAGGGTAAAGGGGTCAATTACTAGGGGGCATAGGTTTAAGGTGCAAAATTCAGAGGAGGCGTACGAGGCAAGTTTTTTTACACAGAGGGTAGTGGGTGCCTGGAACTCGCTGCCGGAGGAGGTGGTGGAAGCAGGGATGATAGTGACGTTTAGTGGGCATCTTGACAAATACATGAATAGAATGGGGATAGAGGTATACGGACTCCGGAAGTGTAGAAGATTTTAGTTTAGACGGGCAGCGTGGTCGGCGCAGGCTTGGAGGGCCGAAGGGCCTGTTCCTGTGCTGTACTTTTCTTTATTCAGCAGCAATATCAATGTCAGATCTTCCACTATTAATATCCTGGGGGAGTCACTATTGACCAGAGACTTAACAGGGCCAGCTATATGAATTGTGACTACAACAGCAGGTCAGAGACTGGATATTCTGCAACAAGTAATTCACCTCCTGGCTTGGAAAGCTTTTACAAGGCACAAGGTCAGCAGTGTGGTGATGGAATAGCCACCACTTGCCACAATCAAGAAGCTCAACACCATCCAGGACAAACCAGGACTTGAGCATCTTCAACAAGAGGCAGTCCAACTACCTCTTGACATTCAATAGCATTACCATCAACATCCTGCTGGTCACCATTAATCAGCAACTTAACTGGAGCAGCCACATAAAAAAAATACAAGAGCTGGTCAGAGGCAGGAAATTCTATAGCGACTAACTTACCTCCTGACTCACCAACGTTTGCCCATCATCTACAAGACATAAATCAAGAGTGTGATGGACTCTGCACTTGCCTGGATGTGTACAGCTTAAACAACACAAGAAACTTGACACTAACCACAACAAAGCAGCCCAAAGACTGTTACCCCATCCATCACTTAAATATTCATCCACATACCACCAGCACAATGTGGCTCTAATGTATATCACTGCAACTCATCAAGGTTTCATGAACAGCACCTCCACCACTTGGAAGGACAAGAGCAGCGGTTGAATTTGCACCTCTTAAACTGTACATCAATCTGATTTGAGAATAATATTGCCATTCATTCCTCATTGCTGGATCAAAATCCTGAAACTCCCTTTTCAACAGTATAGGAGCATCTTCATCACATTGACTGCAGCAATTCAAGAAGTCAGCTGACCAGCACCTCAAGGTTAATTAGGGATGTTCAATAATCAGTGACCTTGCCAATGACACCCAATTTCAGTGAATGAAAAAATTGTAAAAACCACGCCGTTTCTAAAGTGTAACTAATTAAGTAAATACAAGCCAGTTCTTTACATTACAGATGGCTCATTAATTCTAGAGAATGCATAAGCAGTTTTTCTTAGCAGCTAGAAGGACTGGCCAGAATAAAGCCTATTTCTAAATTCCTGCTGCTGTTTCGAAATTGAAGTGATAACACAATATTGTTAAATGTATATCATTCCCCTCAGCCCCACATAAATATAAACTATTTCTGAACAATACCAGAGTGGGATACAACATCCTTTATTTCAAGCCCCAAGCAACTAAAATCAATACAAAAAACCGATGCCACATTCTGATCCTAAATGTGAACTCCGTGTGGGGCAACGCATCAAGGCACAAATAACCTGCAGAAATTTATGGTGAAATTCAGTTAGAATACATGGATTCTTTTTTCAGCTTTTTCATGGACATTCTTTCATAGAATCCCTACAGTGCAGAAGGAGCCCATTTGGCCTATCGAGACTGCACCAGCCCTCCAAAAGAGCACCTTACCTATGCCCACTCCCCCGCCCTATCGCCACCTAACCGACACATCTTTGGACACAAAGGGGCAATTTAGCATGGCCAGTCCACCTAATCTGCACATTTGTGGGAGGAACCACCGGAGAATGTGCGAACGCCATACAGACAGTTGCCCAAGACCAGAATTTAACCCGGGTGCCTGGCGCTGTGATGCAGCAGTGCTAACCACTGTGCACTGTTACATCTAACTGCAATATACAAATGTGAAAACTGCTGATTATAAAATTATCATACTCACAAGCATTTTCTTGTGGTTAGTAATTCCAGTAATCATGTCACTCACGCTTCAGTTCTGGCAGAACTTTAACACTTTGTCAATGAAAACCAACAACGCATCATTCGTCAAATTCTCCTCAGGATCACTATTCCCCACTACCCCCACCACCTTCATGATTTTTGCCCCTATACAAGTCTTCACCACCCACAGAAACTAGCATAGTACCCTTTACATAAAAAAATCTCAACGAAACACCGATAGGTATAAGAAAATAGGACATCAAATTAGGAAGACTGTATTTTGAAGAGGTGACCAAAGACTTGTCTCAAAAGATATACATTGATAAACTTTTCAGTGTTAGAGAAAGAGATTAGCATTTTTGCCCAAGGTCAAAGATTCACTGCACAACCTGTCCAGCAAATGCTGAGAGGCGAGGCGGTTGGGCAAATTTGACCCTAGAAACATTGGAAAGTTTTTGCTCAAAATTAACTGAAATGACATGAATATACAGCAAACTCAACAGAAGTTCAAAACATTTTATCAACTAAGTTGCAGTTCATGCCTTGGCTTGTCTTGCTGGCAAATATCCAGGACCTGATTTTAACAGTGTAAAAAAAACCCTTGCCTCGTACACCTCCTCTGAATTTTGCACCTTAAACCTATGCCCCCTAGTAATTGACCCCTTTACCCTTGGAAAAAGTCTCTGACTATCCACTCTGTCTATGCCCCTCATAATTTTGTAGACCTCTATCAGGTCTCCTTCGTTCCAGTGAGAACAAACCGAGTTTATTCAACCGCTCCTCATAGCTAATGCCCTCCATTACTGGCAACATCCTGGCAAATCTCTTCTGCACTCTCTCTAAAGCCTCCACATCCTTCTGGTAGTGTGGCGACCAGAATTGAACACTATACTCCAAGTGTGGCCTAACTAAGGTTCTATACAGCTGCAACATGACCTGCCAATTTTTATTCTCAATGCCCCGGCCAATGAAGGCAAGCATGCCGTATGCCTTCTTGACTACCTTCTATGTTCTATCGATAAGGGAATAGTGTAGATGGGCTTTAGAGTGGTTTCACAGGTCGGCGCAACATGGAGGGCCGAAGGGCCTGTGCTGCGCTGTAATGTTCTATGTGTACGTGAACTGAGCAGTTAAAATTAGGCCCCCAGAGTTAATGCAAAATGGGATCAGTCAGAATTGAAAGACATTTGAACAAAATGTGTCACAGGTCTCGGACAGATACAACAATTATGAAGATCCATAAAATCTAATCTCATTTTCCAAAAATTCTCAAATATAGTTGTCACAGTTGATCAATAAAGCAAAACTGCAGTGGCAAATAGAGGAAAAACAATTTCAACGATCTGTGGCATCTGCGGAGAGAGAAAGAAACAGTTAATGTTTCAAATGACTCTTTAGAACGTTTTCGATTCTGAAGTCATAGTGGACTCGAAACATGAACTGTTTCTCTCTCCGCAAATATGGCCAGATCTGCTGAGATTTCCAGTATTTTGTTTTTATTTCAAAATCTCAGGTATCCATCATAGTTCAATTGGTAGTACTTTCACTTGAGTCAGATGGTTCAAATCCCACTAGAGACTGGAGCACAATAATCTAGGCTGAAATGGCAGTAGAATACTGAGGGAGAGGGGTGGCACAGTGGCTAGCACTGCTGCATACAGCGCTGAGGACCCGAGTTCAACACCGGCTCTGGGTCACTGTCTGTCTGGAGTTTGCACATTCTTCTCGTGTCTGCATGGGTTCCACCCCCGCAACTCAAAGATGGGAAGGTAGGTGGATTGGCCACGCTAAATTGCCCCTTAACTGAAAAAAAAAATTTGAAAAAAGAATACTGAAGGAGTACAGCATCATCAGATGAGACAGTAAATTAAGGTCCTGTCCACTCTCTTATGGGCATAAAAGATCCCAACGCACTATTTTCAAACAGCAGGTTAATTATCCCCAGAGTCAAGGACAATATTTATCCCTCAATCAACAGCATAAACACAGATTATCTGGTCATCACCACATTGATGTATGTGGGAGTTGGTTGTGTGCAAACTGGCTGCATTCCCTCCAACATTGACTGGTCAGCACGGTAGCATAGTGATTATTGAAATAACAGTGGTTAGCACTGTTTCTTCACAGCGCCAGGGACCCAGGTTCAATTCCTGGCTTGGGTCACTGTCTGTGCAGAGTGTGCACGTTCTCCCCATGTCTGCGTGGGTTTTCTCCGGGTGCTTCGGTTTCCTCCCACAAGTCCCGAAAGACGTGCTATTAGATGATTATGGACATCCTGAATTCTCCCTCTGTGTACCTGAACAGGTGCCGGAATGTGGCGACAAGGGGCATTTCACAGTAACTTCATTGCTGTGTTAATGTATTCCAACTTGTGACAATAAAGATTACTTTTTTAAAAATTAAATGGTGCCACAGTCCCAGAGGACCATGGGCTGCTCTCCCATTTGAGGGGGAGAGCTGACTGGTTGTGATTTAACCTGAGGGTCACTACACCTCAGGCAAGGGGAAAGGTTGAGAAGGTAGGGCTTTCATGAATAACCTCAGCCTGTACAGCAATTGAACTCGCGCTGTCGGCCTCACTCTGCATCACAAACCAGCCTTCCAATCACCTGAGCAACTCCCACTATGTTTAAAGTGATTCACTGCAAAGCGATTTGCGATGACCTGCAAGATTTATAATATATGCAAATTTTTAAAAAGTCATTTGCTGAGCAACGGGACGGGAGTGGAGCTAGGGAAAGAACAGCGGTAATGGAAATGTGGGAGGGAATAATGATTTGGTGGGTGGGGGGTGGAAGTGATTGAAAGTAAAGATTGCCATTTATATAGCACCTTTCACGACCTTGTTCCAAAGTGATTTATGGTCAAAGTACTTTTGAAGTGCAATCACTGGTGTAATGTCTAAATCATGGCAGCACAGCAAACTCCAACCGTGAACAAGAAAATTATTTTCATGGGTTTGAAATAACAATGCGCTCTGACACCTGCACAGGTCCATTTTACATGCTGGGAAGCTGCTAACATCAATGATAAAACTTCAAACTAGCTCTTGGAACAGGTCTAGGAAACATCATGTATGCAATCACTATTTTCAGCTTCAGTGAGCTGTAGATCACAAGGAACAACAGCGCATTTATAAGTGCTTCAAGTTTCTTCTCTCAATGCAACATCCATCTGCTGTTGATCTTCCTCATCTGATCCAGTTACCTACACTAAAAATAACACACTTATCTTCTTTTTAGGATTAACTTACCCCCCATAAAATGTAGGTATCTTTTGTCAAGTTATTTTTTAAAAATTCAAATGCTACTTGACAGATAACAATTGCTTAAATATTGCTTGTTAAAAAAAATGTTTTACATTAAGAATCCCTACACTGCAGGCAGCCATTCAACTCTGCACCAACCATACAAAAAAGCACTTTTCCCAGGCCCACTCCCCATAACCCCAGGGCCAATCGATGTAACCTGCACATCTTTGGACTGTGGGAGGAAACTGGAGCACCCAGAGAAACCCATGCAGACATTGGGAGAACGTGCAAACTCCACGCAGATAGTCACCCGAAGTTGGAATCAAAACCTGGTGCTGTGGGACAGCAGTGGTAACCATTGTGCTGCCTCTGTTATTGTAAATAAATTAATGTCCATTTTTTTTATAAAGCGAGCTTTAAATGTTCCCCGATGAACTAGGGAAGACAGCTTCAATCTGGTTTTTTTAAGCAGCATTAGTAATAATGCAGTATCTTAGTCAGACTTTCCATCTATAATAATAATAATCTTTATTGTCACAAGTAGGCTTACATTAACACTGCAATGAAGTTACTGTGAAAAGCCCCTAGTCGCCACATTCCGGCACCTGTTCAGGTACACAGAGGGAGAATTCAGAATGTCCAAATTACCTCACAGCATGTCTTTCGGGACTTGTGGGAGGAAACAGGGGCAGCCAGAGGAAACCCACGCAGACACAGGGAGAACGTGCAGACTCCACACAAACAGTGATCCAGCGATCTAGCATTGTAAATAATCAAATGTTGATTGATTCCAATTGCTATAGCTATACTTCTACTTCCCATCAATCATGGATTTCCTTCTTTGTAAAATCTAGGAATTATTTGTATACGGGCAGCACGGTAGCATTGTGGATAGCACAATTGCTTCACAGCTCTAGGGTCCCAGGTTCGATTCCGGCTTGGGTCACTGTCTGTGCGGAGTCTGCACATCCTCCCCGTGTGTGCGTGGGTTTCCTCCGGGTGTTCCGGTTTCCTCCCACAGTCCAAAGATGTGCAGGTTAGGTGGATTGGCCATGATAAATTGCCGTTAGTGTCCAAAATTGCCCTTAGTGTTGGGTGGGGTTACTGGGTTATGGGGATAGGGTGGAGGTGTTGACCTTGGGTAGGGTGCTCTTTCCAAGAGCCGGTGCAGACTCGATGGGCCGAATGGCCTCCTTCTGCACTGTAAATTCTATGATGATAACTTTCTCACTACAGATATCATGAAATCCCTCAAAACTTAGAATGTTTGAAGTCTTGATTGCATTTCTATCAAACTGCATGTAGCTTCTCTCTTTCACTCCAATGATATCTTCCTTTTTCTGCATATCCCTGGGTCTTTCACTCTGTCGCAATCTATCTCAGCTTATTTTGCTCCATGGCCACCAGCATTTACTCCCAGATTTAGCAACCCCCTTTCTTGGTTTGTTTCCATCTCTCCATCTGTGTACCCGAACAGGCACTGGAGTGTGGCGACTAGGGGATTTTCACACTAACTTCATTGCAGTGTTAACGTAAGCCTACTTGTGACAATAATAAAGATTTATTTATTTATCTCTTTCTCCTTCTCTATTCCTGGCTCGCCTCCTTCACTGCAAGCTTGCCTCTTTCTTTCTTTCACCCATAGGTGTTTATCTTTACCTTTTGTGCTTTATCCAATTTGATCCTTACATCCTGTCCATCAAAAAGTTAGGCCTGATATTACATGTTTTTCTCCATCCCCAGTTTTACCTATACATCTTAAGCACTGTAACCTGAAGGCATACCAACACCTCTCCAACACTTTCATAATAGGCAGAACTAGTTCTGAGTTAATTTGCCTGTGGCTAACTTTCTCCGCACCAGTCCTTTGACTCATTCTCAGCATCATTCCGTTGCATAGCTTTATCGCTCAATCTTGGTGGATTCAAGTCCCATTCCAGAAATCTGAGCACATCATCCTGTTGCTACTTAAAAGCACTGCAGAAGGGCAATCTTTCATATAACTGAGGACACCAGTTGGCACCACTCCCTCAATCTATGTCCTTATATGGCTGTGTGACTGCCTCCCCTCAGGTCTTTCACCTTGTCCTCAGGATTGTATTTGTGTTTAGTATACCATTTCCTACCTGCCTTCCTGTCCATTTATACTTCTAGTATCATAGAATCTTTCAGCATAGGCCATTTACTTTATTGTACTTGTGCTGGCTCTTTAAAATATTGTTCAATTTAGTCCCATTTTCCAGCTTTCGCCCCATAATCCAGCAGATGAGATCCTTCAAGTGCACGTCCAATTACTTTTTGAAATCTGATTCTACTACAGTAGTGTCCCAGATGTTCACGACTTTGTACTAATCACGGACTCATTTGCCAATGAAAATTTTTCTCCCTCCTTTATTATAACCCCCTCAGAATTTTGAATATTATCTCTCTCTCTCTCAATCTCTTCTCCAAGAAGAAACATCCCAGTTTCTCCAAATAACTGAATTCCCGTATCATTGGCATCATCCTATTAATTGCCCTCTCAACTTGATGTCCATTCTCAAGCATGGTGGCCAGTACAATACACACCAGCTGAGGACTAACCAGTGGTTTGTGAAGTTTCAGCAAGACTTTGTTCTGAGCCCATCTGCCTGTATACCGACTTTCCTTTTGTCTCTCTCTCTCTCTCTCTTCACAGCCCGTTTAAATTTTTCCAACTCCCTTCTCGCCCTGTTTTCAAACACAGACCTATGACTCATTTTGTCCCAAGGTCTCCTGCCCCTCCTGTACTTGACATTTCTGTACAGATCTCTTTCTCAACCACTTATCTTATTAGTTGGTCACCCCAGTATATTAGCAGACTTGGCTGTGTTTCATTCACTATCGTCTGCCTCCTTGGTTCCTGAAGTTTGTATGTCAATCCCAAAGTTTCTTAATTGGACATTAAAAGTGCCAGAGCATTAGGAGAAAAAAAATTCTCCTGCCACCCTAGACAATTCTCACAAATAGATGAATTCAAACATGTCACAGAATCATAGGAAAATACATTGTAGAAGAGGCCCTTTGGCCCATCGAGTCTGCACCGACGCATGAAAAACACTTGACCTACCTACCTAATCCCATTTGCCAGCACTTGGCCCTTGAAAGTTATGACA
Source organism: Scyliorhinus torazame (assembly GCF_047496885.1). Classification (NCBI taxonomy): domain Eukaryota; kingdom Metazoa; phylum Chordata; class Chondrichthyes; order Carcharhiniformes; family Scyliorhinidae; genus Scyliorhinus; species Scyliorhinus torazame. The sequence goes on from NC_092709.1 coordinate 303,839,993, forward strand.
TGCCAAGTGCTCATCCGGGTACTTTTTAAAAGGATGTGAGGCAACCTGCCTCTACCACCCTCCCAGGGAGTGTATTCCAAACCGTCACCACCCTCTGGGTAAAACAGTTTCTCCTCAAATCCCCCCTAGACCTCTTGCCCGTCACCTTGAACCTGTGTTCCCTCGTGATTGACCCTTCAACAAAGGGGAACAGCTTCTCCCTATCCACACCCCTCATAATTTTGTACACCTCAATTAGGTCACAGTCTTCTCTGCTCCAATGAAAACAAACCAAACCTATCTAACCTCTCTTTGTCACTTAAAATGTTTCATTCCAGGCAACATCCTGGTGAACCTCTTCTGCACACCCTCCAGTGCAATCAAATCCTTCCTATAAGGTGGCAATCAAAACTGCACAGAGTACTCCAGCTGTGCCTCACCAAAGTTCTATACAACTTCAACATGACCTCCCTGCTTTTGTAATCAATACTTCTATTGATAACAACAAGTGTCCCATATGCCTTTTTCATTACATTATTAACCTGCCCTCCCACCTTCAGAGATCTATGGACAAATACGCCACGATCGGACATCCGGTTTTGGCGGGCGGGAGGCGGCCGCACAATGGAGGGCTCCCGTTCGGGAATGGCATTTTCGGGGCTTTAAGCCAGGGTCCACGGAGGCGGCAAAAGCAGGAAGGAACAGTGAAGGCACAGTGAAGAAAAATGTCGAGGGTAAGCAAAAAATTGTCCGTAAAGAAAACAGCTGAAGGTCCGTCGGGGAGTGGAAAGGTCACCGCGGGGTCACCAAGGAAAATGGAAGCTGGAGCACCAGGGGAGGCCACATTGCTTACGGCTGAAGAAATAACTACGGTGATGGCTGCGGAATTCGAAAGGCAGTTTACAAGACACATGGAGAAAATGAGGAAGGAGATGAGAGAGGTTATGAGTGCGCTGGTGGAGGAGGCGATTTCCCTGGTGATGACGGCGGTGGCGAGCATAGTGGCGGACCTGGAAAACAGATCCAGGCGACAGAATTAGAGGATTGTGGGGCTGCCCGAAGGAGTTGAAGGACCGAGGCCGATTGAGTATTTTGCCGCGATGCTGGTGAAACTATTGGGGGAGGGGGAGGATCCCTCCTGATATGAACTGGATCGGGCTCATCGGTCATGGAGGCCTGTACCAATGGCGAGTGAGCCGCCAAGGGTAGTGACTCTGTGCTTCCGTAGGTACAGTGTGAAGGAGCAGGTCCTGAGCTGGGCCAAGCAGAAGCGGGTGGTGCAGTGGGCTGGAGCTGGTATACGTGTATACCAGGAGTTTACGGTGGAGCTGGCGAGGAGGCGGGCTGCCTTCAACCAGGTGAAGAGGGCACTGTACATTAGCAAGGTGCAGTGCGGCATTGTATATCCAGCGAAGCTGAGGGTGACTTACAAGCTCAGGGATTTTTATTTTGGAACGGCGGAAGCAGCGGAGGAGTTTGCGAAGGCAGAAGGACTGTGGCAGAACTGAGAAATGGCCATGGGCCGATGTGACCTCATGACTGACTGTATTTTCTTCTTTTTTTGTTTCACTGTATGCGGGTGTATGGGCTAAAGGAGCCAATGTTGTATATATTTGGACAAGGGAAGTGATGGCACTTTCACTCGAAATGAGGGCTCTTTGGGGTGTAGGTGGTTATGCGGGGTTTGTGTGCTAAAAGGGGATTTCTGGGCTTTCATAGGGCCGGGCAAGGGGGAAAGGGACCCGGGTGGGGGCCTTCACGCTGGCCGGTTTAAACCGGCCAGTGAACGGGAGTGAGGTGGGGGGGAGGGGCTGCGGCCATTGGAGCCTGGCAGAACAGGGTCCGAGTGGTCTAGCCGGGGTGGAAAGTTGGGGGGGGGGGGGGTGGGGGGAGAAGGAACAGAGGTTGGGGAGGAGTTTTTACAAGAGGCAGTGGATGGGAGGAGTTGGAGACTTGTGGGGGGGGGGGGGGGGGGAGAGAGAAGAGGGGGGGGGGTGGACAACTCTTGGGTATCATGTACGGTACTCTTTCAGAGGCTGGATGGCGTTGTGTAGGGGGGGGTGGGGGAGTGGACTCTATAGGTCAATGCTGACCACGGGCGGTCCCGGACTCCTTTTTCTTTTTTGTTTCCACCGTGTGGGGGGTTTGTTTTATTGGATGCATATATTGACAGGTGGGCCGTTGTTTGGGGTGGTGGGAGGATGGGATCGTTGGTATTGTTAAGGGGATTGATTTTGTATTTGTTACTGTTTACTGTTTGTGGGTGGGGTGTAACTTTTGAAGGAAAATGGAGAATAAGAACATTTTTTTTTTAAATACGCCACGGTCCCTTTGTTCCTCCGAACATGCAGTGTCATACCATTCATAGAATAATAGAATTTACAGTGCAGAAGGAGGCCATCCGACCCATCGAGTCTGCACCGGCCCTTGGAAAGAGCACCCTACTTAAGCCCATGCCTCCACCCTATCCCCGTAACGCCTCCTAACCTTTTGGACACGAAGGGGCAATTTAGCATGGCCAATCCACCTAACCTGGACATCTTTGGATCTTTGGGAGGAAACCGGAGTACCCGGAGGAAACCCACGCAGACACGGGGAGGGAATGCAAACTCTACACAGTCACCCGAGGCCGGTATTGAACCCGGGTCCCTGGAGTTGTGAGGCAGCAGTGCTAACCACTGTGCCACATTGAACATTTCAGCAAATTACTCCTTCCAAAGTGTACCACCCACAAACAGTGGGTTTTTCAGGGTTAAATTCCATCTGTCATTTGGCCATCCCATCAATATCTTCCAGCAACCAAAGATATCAACCACACGGTCATGGTCATCTGCAAAGTTACTGATCCTACCCCCCAAATAGTCATCTATGTCGTTTATGTAAATGATGAATAATAGGAGACCTGCGGCACGTCACTGGACACTGTTTCCAGTCACTAAAGCAGCCTTCGGTCATCACCCGTGTTTCCCACAACTGAGCCAATTTTGAATCCACCTTATCAAGTTACCCTGTATCCCATATGCATTTGCCTTCTTTATACGTCTCCCATGTAGGACCATGTCAAAGGTTTTGCTGAAAGCCATATAAACTCCATCAACTGCACTACTCTCATTGACACACCTGGTCACTTCCTCAAAAAAGTCAATCACATTTGTTAGGCATGACTTCCCTCTGACAAATCCATGCTGTCTATCCTGATCAAACCATACCTCTGCAAGTGGAGATCGATTCTCTCCTTCAGAATTTTCTCCAATAGTTTCCTTTCCGCTGACGTGAGACTCATTGGTCTGCAGTTCCCTAGTTTATCTCTACAATCTTTCTTAAATTGTGGAACAACATTAACTGTTCTCCAGTCCTCTGGCATCTCCCCGGTGGCCAGGGAGGAATTAAAAATTTGGGTCAGAGCCCCTGCAATCTCTTCTCTCACCTGCCACAGCAGCCTGGGACACAATTCATTTGGGCCTGGAGACTGGTCCACCTTTAAGCCTGCCAATACCTCCAATACCTTGTCACACCCTCAATCAATTTGTTCAAGAACTTTACAGTCTCTCTCCCAGAGATCCATACCGACTTCCTCACTCTCTTGGGTGAAGACAGATGTGAAATATTTGTTCAACACCCTACCAATGTCCTCTGGCTCGACCCACAGATTGCCCCTCGATCCCAAATGTGCCTTACTCTTTCCCTGGTTATCCTCTTCCCAATGATGTACTAATATTATATTTGAGCAATTTCCCCACTTTTACCAGCCAGAGCTTTCTCACATTCCCTTTTTGCTCTCCTAATTCCTTTAAGCTCCATCCTGCACTTTCTGTACTCCACTAATGCCTCCGCTGATTTGTTCCCTTGTATTTGCTAAAAGCCTCTCTTTTCCTTCTCATTGTATCCTGGTCATCCATGGTTCTCTGGGTTTGTTACTCCTTCCTATCACCCTAGAGGGAACACGTCAGGCTTGTACCCTCCCAATTTCCTTTTTGAACCCCCCACTGCTCTTCTGTCAATTTCCCCACAAGTAATTCTTCCCAATCTATCTTGGCCAGATCCTGCCTTATTTTATTAAAATCCACTCTCTCCCAATCCAAAACCTTGTTTTTGCAATTGGTCTATTTCTTTGTCCATAACAAGTTTAAATTGTACCATGTTATGGTTGCTATCACCAAAATGCTCCCCCAACACCTCAACCACCTGTCCAGCTTCATTCCCAAGATTTAAGTCCAGCACGCTGTCCGTTGTTGGACCCTCTACATAGTAACCTAAAAGGTTCTCCTGTATACATTTTAAGAACTCCACTCCATCTAAGCACAGTAGCACGGGCAGCACGGTAGCATTGTGGATAGCACAATTGCTTCACAGCTCCAGGGTCCCAGGTTCGATTCCGGCTTGGGTCACTGTCTGTGCGGAGTCTGCACATCCTCCCCGTGTGTGCGTGGGTTTCCTCCGGGTGCTCCGGTTTCCTCCCACAATCCAAAGATGTGCGGGTTAGGTGGATTGGTCATGATAAATTGCCCTTAGTGTCCAAAATTGCCCTTAGTGTTGGGTTATGGGGATAGGGTGGAGGTGCCGAACTTGGGTAGGGTGCTCTTTCCAAGAGCCGGTGCAGACTCAATGGGCCGAATGGCCTCCTTCTGCACTGTAAATTCTATGATAAGCCAACACTATGACTATCCCAATTAATGTTGGGAAAGTTGAAACCACCTAATATAATTACTTACTGTTGTTATTTTTACACAGCTCTCTGAATTGCACACATATTTGCTCCTCAATTTCCTGCTATCTGCAGGTATATAATAAACACCTAGCAATATGGCTGTCACTTTTTTATCCCCAAATTCTAACCCCAAAGCTTTATTTGAAGCCTCCTCCAAGATATCAACTTTCCTTACTGCTGTAACTGATCCACGGTAGCACAGTGGTTAGCACCGTGTATGCTTCACAGCGCCAGGGTCCCAGGTTCGGTTCCCGGCTTGGGTCACTGTCTGTGCAGAGTCTGCACATTCACCCCGTATACCGTGTGGGTTTCCTCGGGTGCTCTGGTTTCCTCCCAAAAAACGTGCTTTTTAGGTGAATTGGACATTCTGAATTCTCCCAAACAGGTGCCGGAGTGTGGCAACTAGGGGATTTTCACAATAACTTAATTGCAGTGTTAATGTAAGCGTACTTGTGACACTAATAAAGAATATTATTTGCAATGCCTTCTCTGTCTCACCTGAAGCTTCTATATCCTGTAATGTTGAGCTGCCAATCCTGCCTCTCCCTCAACCACGTCTCTGTGATGGCTACTATATCACAATTCCACTTGTCAATCCTCACCTTTAACTCATGTGTTTTACTTGTAATACTCCTGACGTTAAAGTAGAGACCATCCAGCCTTGTTCCCTTGAAACTTACTTCTGCTGTATTCCCTCTGACTTGATTGTTAAGAACATAAGAACTAGGAGCAGGTGTAGGCCATCTGGCCCCTCGAGCCTGCTCCGCCATTCAATGAGATTATGGCTGATATTTTGTGGACTCAGCTCCACTTTCCGGCCCGAACTCCATAACCCTTAATCCCTTTATTCGTCAAAAAACTATCTATCTTTACCTTAAAAACATTTAATGAAGGAGCCTCTACTGCTTCACTGGACAAGGAATTCCATAGATTCACAACCGTTTGGGTAAAGAAGTTCCTCCTAAACTCAGTCCTAAATCTACTTCCCCTTATTTTGAGGCTATGCCCCCTAGTTCTGCTTTCACCCGCCAGTGGAAACAACCTGCCTGTAAGATCCCCCCTCATCCTTCTAAATTCCGAGTACAGTCCCAGTCTACTCAACCTCTCCTCATAATCCAACCCCTTCAGCTCTGGGATTAACCTAGTGAATCTCCTCTGCACACCCTCCAGCGCCAGTACGCCCTTTCTCAGGTAAGGAGACCAAAACTGAACACAATACTCCAGGTGTGGCCTCACTAACATCTTATACAATTGCAGCATAACCCCCCTAGTCTTAAACTTCATCCCTCTAGCAATGAAGGACAATATTCCATTTGCCTTCTTAATCACCTGTTGCACCTGTAAACCAACTTTTTGCGACTCATGCACTAGCACACCCAGGTCTCTCTGCACAGCAGCATTTTTTAATATTTTATCATTTAAATAATAATCCCTTCTGTATTATGTCGTGTCCTTATTTTGCCAACAGCCTGTGTCCCCCCTCCCCCAGCAGACCCGACGGCAAAAATGTTAGTCCCATTCTAGTTCAGATGTCCTGCTTGTACAGGTCCCGACTTCCCCAGAAACGGTCCCAGTGATCCAGGAATCTAAAACCCTCCCTCCTGCATCAATTCTTAAGCCACGCATTCATCTGCATAGTTCTCCCATTTCTGTACTCGCTAGCAAGTGGCACTGGAAGTAATCTAGAGATTACAATTTGAGAGGTCCTGCTTTTTAGTCTGCCTAACTCTGAATTCTTGATGCAAGACCTCAATCCTCTTTCTAACCATGTCATTGGTACCAACATGTACCATCACTTCTGCCTTATCACCCTCCCCTTCAGGATGCCCTGCAGCGGTTCAGTTACATCCCAGACCCTGGCACCAAGGAGACAATAAACCATCCTGGAGTCGATTTGGCAGCCACAGTCAGAGGCTTGGTTCTGTGTGCGCTCTCGGGAGGAACCCTCATCAGCCTTCAAAATAGAATACCAATTTACGAGCAGGACCCCAATGGGGACTCCTGAACTACCTACCTCTTTCTCTTGGACATTACTTTAACTTGGATCTTGGTGTGTGAAATTACCTTTGCTTGTCTACATACCAGCAGTGACTGCATTTCGAAATCATTCTTTATATAGAATCCCTACAGTGCATTCATTATGCATTAAGTGTTTTGAGACACCCCAAAATGTAATATGGTACGAGAGAAATACAAGCTGCTTACTCTGTCTTCACCTCACGTTTACCTCCCACTTGCTAAATACACACGTGCATGCCTTCTGCCAAGCCTGTTTTCCCTATTTGAGCCAGTGCATATCTTACATTTTCATCTCTAATTTAATTTGTGTATATATAACGTACACCAACCAGTCTGTGTTTGCACTTCTCAATGAACCGCAATGGTCTGCAGAAACCCATTTTCCTTACAACTCTTTTTCTCCATCATCTCAGTCACCTGTTTATCTCTATGTAGCCCCTTCTCTCCCGACTAAGTTTACACTTCCCACATTATCTTTGTTTGCCCATCATTCTACCTCGCTCCATTCTCCCTCCCAATTGCTCCCCTCCCTTAATGACATAAACGTAGAAGTAGGCCACCTGCCACTTAAAAAGGACTATGGCTGATCTGATGGCAGCCTTAGCTCCACTTTCTTGGCTGCCCATCATAACCCTTGAACCCCTTTAGATGAAAAATCTAACACAGCCTTGAATATATTCAATGGCCCAGCTTCCGGTTCTCTCCATGGAAGAGAATGGCAAAAATTAATAACCCTCAGAAGAAATTCCTCTTCATCGCCACCTTAAATAGGAGGCCCTTACTTTATAAACTGAGCAACCTGGTTCTCGATTCTCCATGAGGGGAAACATCCTCTCAGCATCTAACCTTTCAAGCCCCCTCTGAATCTTACGCGTTTAATAAGATCATCCCTCTTTCTACTAAATTCCAGTGACTACAGGCCCAATTTGCTCAACCTTTCCTCAAATCAAATCTCTTCATCCCAGGAATCCCGTCCTCTCCCTCTATCTTTCTTTCATTCCTTCCGTCTCCCTCCGCCCCTTTCTCCTTCTCCCCTCCAAGCTCTCATTTCTACCTCTGTTTTTCTCTCTCTCGGGGTTCTTACCGTTTTGAGTCCGTATCCCTCGCTCCCAAAACAAGCTCACTTCCGCTCCTGCGCACTGCAGCTTCACCGGCGCTGCGCGCGGTCAACTCAATGGGGCGGGTCTTTCCGCAGGGCAACGAAAGAAAAAACAGGAAAGCCGATCTCCCGAGTCTCAGTGGCTGCGGCCTCTCCACAGTCACTGCCGCCACCTACCTCTCCCAAAATGGCGGAGACTCCGGCTCGGAGGGGAGATTTTTTGCCTTCCCACCGCACCCGTTCTCTGTGGCTTGCGCTCCCTGGAAGCCCGAATGCTAAATTTCGGGATCCCTCACTGGAGCGCGCCCGAACGGAGAGTTTGCGCGGAAAGCCGCTGGCAGGTGGGCCGGCAACATGGTCCCGGCTGCGGCTCTGCCTCCTCCGTCTGCGGCTTCTCTCAAAATGGCGGCCGCTTCACCGGCTCCACGAACGAAAGGTCGGCCGGCCGTGAGCCGGAAGTGATTCTCCTCCTTCAAGGTTACCATAGCAATATTCCAGCTCTCGCCTGTTCACCTGCCTCCATTTTAAATGAAACGTTTTCAGTTTCGCATAAAAGATGTCTTTCAAATTCAACCCAGAACTGATTTAGCAGAGGCTTTCCAGAGTAAGAAAGTCGGCAAATTACAGTCGGCAAATTGCAGCCTGGTTTTTACAAATTGTATCGATCATTAATGGATAAGCATATTTTAAAGTTATCTAATCTTCGCCATGGGAAAGAACAGGATGTAGCCTTGGAAATTAATAATTATGTTCACTCTTGTAAATACAAGGTTTTTGTCATGATATCCAGATCAACAGTTTTGGCTGAGCTGAGATTTGGGGTTTTGTTTTGTCACTTAATGTGCAGCCAACAGTCCATCCCAGCCTGGCTTAAATTGCAGATTTTAATGTACTCCCCCCACCCCACATCTCGCAACATTTTCTCGCACCACCCCTTCCCTGGTCAGCCGCTTGACAAAACTTTTCCCCAAAAAGGGTGCGCGTAGACTGAAATAGCTTTAAAATTACTCAAATGGATCACAACGAAGGTTTGCAACACTGCTGTAATTTTCGGTGAAGTATCTAAACCCAATCCATACAAAATATTTCACAGCAAAATAAAGCTACATTTATCAAGTTCCAACCACATTAGCATTAACTTTCAGACTCGTGGTGGTGTTACAAAATTCTGAACTGTATTATCCATTTGCAGTTTAATCCTGCCGACACCTGCAGCCCGTTTCACATGGGAAAGATCACAGATCTTTCGGTTAGCCAAGTCTTTTTAAAACCAAATCAGTTACGTAAATGTTTACGTAAAAAGCTACGTCATTTAGAAGAAATGCATTCCCCCTAATTTGAACATTCATGAAGATATAGGTGTACTTATGGGATTTAAACATCTCTCCACTGTCCTATTTTATAAGTTTGAAGCAACCAGTTAGAAGCACTGGAAGCAAATATTGTGTGTTCACATCAACCAACTGGGTAATATTTAAATTATGAAATTTGGTAAATTGAATGTTCAGGCTGTTTTTTGTCGTTTTCAAGTGAGGCCTATTATGTATCACCACAATCTGTATTCGCTGGAAAATTGTCCAAGCATATTGTTGCAGTCTCCTTAGCAGGTGAAAATTAGAATTATTTTTCCCCATCATTTGACATTGCAATATTGGGATTTATTTGACCATCACTAATTAAGAGGAAATACATTCTGTTCAAAAAAATTATAAAAAGATTTTGTATCTGCAGGCATTTTATACTAGTTCATTGATTACAGTGATCTATGGGACAGACACAGTATCTAAGCTGATAATTGTGTGTTGAACATCCACCATGGGTCACTCAATCCAAATTTGTGACAACAATTGGTGATCTAAATAAATTGAAGGATGACTTAGTCACTAAATCAAATCTTCCTTCTTTGGAATTAGGATCAATTTTAAAATAGGATCTTATCTGCTTGCTTTAGTATTTTACAAACTGAGAATAAGCACTAATGTTCAGTAAATGCCAGATTACCTCATTGCAAGCATTCAGACTGTTCAGAGGTTAACCCACTGGTGCTTAGTGTCCGATTGGCATTGAATTAGCATTTCTAAAGGTCCTCACAATTTTCTCCTCTTCTTTCTTCCTAGCCTGTAGATATTGTCGTCTTGTTGCAGTTCCTGAGGCAGAGAACTATGTGGTGCTTCAGGCAAATCGGGCATGCATCACATGCAGCTTTTACAATGATCATCAATAGCCAATTTGCCAGAGGATATAACCAATCCCAACTCTAGGACAACCACAGGTTTACTTTCATAGAATTTAGTGCAGAAGGAGGCCATTCGGCCCATCAAGTCTGCACCAGCTCTTGGAAAGAGCACCCTACTTAAGCCCACGTCTCCACCCTATCCCAGTAACCCAACCTAACCTTTTGGACACAAAGGGGCAATTTAGCATAGTCACTCCAAAGCCCTTCTGTGCCCGGTGGGCACCGCAGGAGTTAGGGTGCTTTATTGACCTCTTTAATTGCACTCTTATTTGATGTCTTTAAGTTTCCGTTGATCTTTGTTATGTTCGGGTAGGAGCGGCCCCTTTTTGCTTTGTCCCTCAAGTTTGTTTCCTTTCCTTTGTTTTGTTGGTGGACCTCAAAAGAGTGGCCACTCCAAAGCCAGCACTCCTAGTGCAGACTTTGGAGTTGTGAGGTTGTTGCTGTTGTGGAGAGAGGCAGCTGCTCTGTCGCTCAGTTTGCTGCTGCCAGCTTTATTTGAAGCTCAGTGGTAGAGAGCTCAGGGAGCTGCAAGAGAGGGAAAGAAGTCTGCACAGGTGAAGGTTTGGCCTGACTTGGATAGAGCTCCAGCCTGGGACTGGATTTATACTCTGCCTGCCTGTCTCCCTGCATTTCCACAGCTTGCAGCAGAAGCAGAGGAGGAAGGGCCAGGTTTGTTTGCTGCCCATTTTGATGACTGCATCATCTGTAGAGCCCTAGGGCCTGAGGCCTCCCAGCAAACCGGAGGCTGCTGCAACACTTTGAAGGGGACGAAGAGGACAGGTTGGTGCATCTGGACCATCTGCCGATTACGCTGAGACGGGATAATATCTGTGGACTGTTTTGCTGGGCTGATAACCCTGTCCCCCACCCACCTGCTGCTGGATTGAAGATTTTTTGGGGGACCAGCCTGGTAGACTTTCCTCGACACCGGCCTGTCCTTTTGTGCCTTATCATCTTGTTCCTCCGTCCGCTTTCCTCCCTTCTACTTGGGGGCACGCCGCGGTCCGTCCCCCTGTGCCACATCTTCCTGTGTCTTTCCCCCCCCCCTCCAGTTACTCTTTCTTTTCCCCTTCTCCCCTATTGTCACCACTGACCAAAATGGCAGCAACGCCGCCTACGCCGGTGGTGGGGCCACCTATGTGGGTGTGGTGGCCTCCACCCTTCCCACTGCTTCCGGGGCTACGTCACAATTTCACCTCATGACCCAAACACCTGGGGTGAAGTGCTTCGCCCACCCCACCATGTTAGTCGAGGTCTGTGTCTGCTATGGCCAAATTTGTCTGCCCATCGGCCATAGTTGCAGCCTCAAAAGGTTTATGGCAAGGCTGTCTTCTTTTTGAGAGCCAAGCGGGCGGTCCACCTCATCCTGGAAAAAGGGCTCACGGTGGGCGGGATCTACCTGGCAGTAGACGTGCTGGAGGTCACTGCCGAGTTATTCTCTCTAATGTCCTGTCTTTTATTCCCAGGAGCTCCTGCTTACCCACCTCCATCAACTGGGGGAGGTACGGTCCAGGGTGGTACCGCTCCCGCTCGGCCTCAAAGACCCCACCCTCAAGCATATTTTCTCCTTCCGGCGCCAGGTCTTTGCTTGCCTGACAGGAGGTCCTGGAAGGGGCCTTTGCAATCCCCTTTGGGGATGAAACCTACCGCGTCTTCTGGTCCACAGCCGCCACTCCCTCCTTCCACTGGCCTTGCAACTGACCCCCATTGGGGGAAGCTATATCGGCGCCACTGACATCTTGGCTGCTGGCGTGGAGGTGAGGGAGCGACCGCGTGGCCGGAAGGCTGAGAAGATGACCAACAGGGCGATTCGCCAGCGGCCGGGTTCAGATCCTTCTGACCCTGACTGACCCAGTACCCCTGGCTAATGACTCTGGTGCAGCCATAATGCCTCGCCCCACCATCACCCAGTAACACCCTCAGCCCGGTGACATTTCGCCATCGGATGCCAGGCCTGGCGACATTTCTGCACAGGCTTTGAACCAGAGGGTGCTCTGTCCCAGCCACAAATTCTGGAGAAGCATTGAGCGATGGGGAGTCAGCCTGGAGGGACCTCCAGAGATAGTCTCCCCGGTGTGTGACCCTCTCCCCCGCAAATGGCGTCAGTCCAGGTTCATTCCCATAGATGTGACGCCCAGTCCCCGAAAGAAAAGAGGCAGGGGGAAAGTGAGGAAATCCCGGCAGCACCCACTGTCCCCCAAGAAGGGTGCTACGGGGTCGGACGGGACCCGTTCCACCCAGTACAATTTAGTACCCCGGACTTGTTCAATTTCTCAGGAGAGGGTTCAGCGATGACCCCCTGCTTCTTGGGTTCTTAGCGGGTTATGGTTTTGGAGACCCTCTGTCCCAACCGCTGTCTTCAGGCACCTCTGCCACCATCCCAAAGCTGTTGCCGGAGTTGTTTCCAGGGCCTTCCGGTGACCAGGTGGCAGGGGCAGAGCACTGATCTGCACCACCGCCTCCCGCTGGCCTGGGTTCCCGGGAGGAGCCCGAGGAGATCCCACTTATCGATGACCCCGGTGGCAGGATCAAGGCAGCTCCGGAGTTGGTTGATGGGCTCGTGTCGCCCACCGCACTCAGTGTGGTGGAGGATCCTGGCCCGGATGGCGACTGTCCAAAGGCTGTGAGCCGCCCAGTGTTGGGAGCGGAGGGTGCACGAGGCTCTCTGCAGTGGGGTGCAGGGCTCACTCGTGCCCAACACTGTCGCCCTTCAACCCCTCTGGGGACTCCTGGAATCGGGCAGATCATAATTGAAGGTTCTTTTGTTTTTCTGCCTCTGTAGATAGTTCAGGCAGTACCATATTGGGCCCCCCTCCACCAACACCCGATCCCCTCCCTCCCCACCACCCCCCTTCCTTTCCCTTTTGTTGGTACAGAGGCGAGGGTATCTGGTCTCTCCAGCGCAAAGTTTAGTGTTTGTACCATTTGTTTTTTGTACTTCAGTCCCACGCTCCTGATCTTCGGGCACCCAGTGCGAAGAGGGGCAGGGAAGGCGGTGGACCTCCTTGTGAACCTGCTCCTGGGCCTGGCGAACGCGCCATTCAAAGGTCCAGGCAGCGGGCGACCGAGGGGTTTGTCCAGCCGGACTGTCTGCCTTCCAGGGGGCTACATTTGCGGCCAAGTGTCCATAGAAAGGGAGCATGCGGTGTCCACAGGCACCATCGAGGCCTTCCGTGCCCAGTGGGGACCACAGGGGTTGGGGTGCTTTATTGACCCCTTTAATTACACTCTTATTTGATGTTTTTAAGTTTCCGTTGATCTTTGTGATGTTCGGGCAGTGCCCCTAACAGGAGCAACTCTTTTTTTGCTTTGTACCTAAGTTTGTATCCTTTCTTCTATTTTTTGGTGGCCAATCCACCTAATCTGCACATCTTTGGACTGTGGGAGGAAACCGGTGCACCCGGAAAAACCCATGCAGACACGGGGAGAAAGGGCAAACACCAGTCACTCGAGGCCGAAATTGAACCCGGGACCCTGGAGCTGTGAGGCAGCAGTGCTAACCACTATGCCACCCCGAATTTCAAATCGCATTTTCTCCCACCTAATCTGCTCAAGACCAAATGTAGAACATGACCTGGCAAAACTAACACAACACAGGGATGAAAACTGGAACACTTATTGGTCTCTGTGGCTCAGTCAGTTCAGTTGGTTCAAGTAGTGACTCAGCGGACCAAGACAGCTAATTGCTGTTGACACTTTTGGATTCATATTACTGTTGGAAGTTAGAGTGAAACACTGGTTGGGAAGGAAAAATTTTAAATCACGGCATTCTTTGCCATAGCGTAATGACGCAAATTGACAGCTTCAAATATTTTCACATGCCATGTTGAGAAAGAAAGGGGGTTCTTACTTGTTTGGCAGATTTGTGTGATCAAGCTTTAAAAAAAAAAAAAAATCACAAATTGCAGCAATGTCCCTTGACAATAAAAACAGAAAATGCTAGCAATATTCAGCAAATCAAGTAGCACCAGTGGAACGCGATACAGAATTCATGCTTCAGGTCGATCACCTTTCATCACTCAATTTCTCTCTCCACAGATGCTGCCAGGCCTGCTGAGTATTGCCAGATTTCCAGTATCCACAATATTTTCCATTTGCATCAATAATATTAGTTCTTATCCCAACATGAACAATCTAGTGCCAAAAAAAGACCTCAATAATGCGTAAAAGATTAGGTAGGTTATAATGTCGTCATGTTAGAAGTAGGGTTGATGACTACCCAAATATTAGGAGCATTTTCTCCAGCAGAATAGTAGAGCTCAAGTTCAACGGATTGAATGATATTTTCTCATTCTTGTATGCATACATCCTACTGTAAAAGTACAGCTTCAAAACATGAAATACTCAAGGTCTGCTGTAAAATAGTTACTTATTGCAGTCACATTTATTTACTTTTGTACAATGCTGCATGCACCAGTCCTCTGCCACACAATCTCTCATGGTCTGTCACTGAAAAGAATAGAGATGGTAGAGATACAACAAATCTAAAACAGCTCATTCATACCAGTATTCAGACCGAGACAAGGCAATGTTTCCACACATACAAACGTGAAAGGGAGGATAAATTCTCTAACAGCTCCATAAGTAACTACACAATGCAGCAAAGGATTGGGATAAAAATATACCAAGCTCAAACAAATTTCTTTCTGAACATGGCTAATAGTGGAAGCTCTGTAGTTAGCCTCTTTCCTGAGAAAACTAAGGGCAAAAAAATACTATTTCTGTTTAGTAGACAGTCTACTGTTGAAAAGGGTGTGTGAATATAAAATCAAGTTTGATTATGACGATCTCTGACCATCATAAAATAACATGCCAGCACTAATTCATAAGATCATGGGGACCACAGTCAATCTTTTAAACTAGATGGAAAGGAGGATACAATTGAGATGGAAATAAGAAGGAAAGTGGGAGAAGAGAAGTGCACCTGCATCAGAAATATCAACTGTTGGCACAACTTTAAATCCAAGACCATATCATCACAGCGTGAAACCTTACAGACTTCACCAGCCATTGAAATTTAACAGAATTATTGAGATAACAGGGAATAATCGATATGGAAGCCCCTGACACCGTAAGCTGGTAGAGCAGTAGCTACAAACAGGGGGACATTTTTTTCAGCAGCATCAACAGTTGATGAACTATTAATGAAGTTTTGGCACAGTTAAATGTCATCCACAAATACCATTTGCTCACAAAAGGATTATTTTAGTTCTATTTCATATGAGCATCCCTGATCCAAGCTTGTTAACCTTTTGTTAACATTTCAAACTTTAAAAATATATAAACTTCATTGATATAGACTGCTAGTACAGGCACATAAACAGTATGTGCTATTAGATGCTTCACGTTCGGAAAGAAATATGATCCACTGTCAGTTTTCAGTTCAGTCGAGTAGATTCACTTCAGGTGACCCACACCTCAGATCATCCATTTTCTCAGAAAGAAGGCGATCAACTTTGTTCTGGAAGATAAATCAATTTTATTTTTCAAAAGATAAGCGTTCTTCATGTCTTTTTACAGAGCCCCTGCAGTTTCTTTATCACAGAAGAATAAATTTTAGCAGGAACTGCTCAATTAAACAAAAGTAGACAAGTCCTTGAGCCACATTTATGAATTGTCAATGACTAGATAACAGCAGAGTCCCTCCAATTAGAGATAGTATGTGGTGTAGAGAGGAAAGGTTATGGTCAGTGGTGTCAATAATCACAAAGCTTTCCTGTCAGCTGCTACTAGTGCACACGGCAGAGTCCCAATGGTAGCAAGAGAATTCTTTGCTTTAATTCTTTCATGCAACATGGGTGTCACTGGCCAGGCCAGCACTTATTGCCAATCCCTAATTGCCGTCATCTTGAAACACTGCAGTCCATGTGGTGTAGGTACACCCATGGTGCTGTTAGGGAGAATTCCAGGATTTTGACCCAGCAACGTGGAGGAAAGGTGATATATTTTCAAGACAGGATTATATTTGGTTCGGAGGGGATCTTGCAGGTGGTGGTGTTCTTGTGCATCTGCTGCTTGTCCTTCTAAATGGCAGAGGCCACCGGTTTGAAAGATGCTGTCGAAGGAGGCTTGGCGAGCTGCTGGAGTGCATCTCATGGATGGTATACACTGATGCCACTGTAAGTTGCTATGGCAGGGAATGGGACATTTTATGTGGTGGATGGGTGCCATTCCAGCATAACTTTGTCCTAGATGGTGTTGAGCTTCTAGCGTGTTGGAGCTGTACTCATCCAGGCAAATGGAGAGTATTCCATCTCACCTGACTTGTGCCTTTTAGATTGTGGATAGGCTTTGGCAAGTCAGGTGGTAGGTACCCGTCTCCAAATTCCCAGTCTCTGACCTGCTCTTGTAGCTACACTATTTGACTGATCCTGTTCAGTTTCTGGTCAATGGTAGCCCCCTAGTTGTTAATGATGAGAAATTCTGCTATGGTAATGCCATTGAACTCCATAGGAAGATGGTTTCAATTCAATTCTATATTGTTGGAGTTGACCAGTGCCTGAATGTTACCTGCCACTTATTAGCACAAGTCTGAATATTGTCTAGCTCTGGTTTCCTCCCACAAGTCCCGGAAGACGTGCTTGTTATGTGAATTGGACATTCCGAATTCTTCCTCAGTGTACCCGAACAGGCGCCGGAGTGTGGCGACTAGGGGATTTTCACAGTAACTTCATTGTAGTGTTAATGTAAGTCTACTTGTGACATTAATAAACATTATTATTATATGTTGTTGCACATGGACATGCTATTTTTTTTTAAAAAACATCCTTCCATAACCTTGCCTTCCTATCCCAGTCATCTCCTTCAGTCCTACAATCCTTTGATCTATTTCCACTAATCTAATTTTGGCCTCAAACACTGGCGTAGTCTTCTGTTGCCTCAGCCCCCAGCTCTGTAAATCCCGTTCTAAACCTCTTGAGCACTCCGCCTCACTTCTCTCCTTTAAAGTCACAGTACAAAATCATACTCCTCACAAAGTGTTTGATCACCTGTGATTATCATCTCCTATATGACTGTGTCATGTTTTTTTTAAAAATGAATGTTTTATTAAAGCTTTTCCAACCAACAGTTTTACATAACAAAGATAGAAGTACAAACAATAATAAAAAATCAAAATAAACAAGAATTATTAAACAGAACAAGGTGGGTGTTGTCTTCATACAAAACTTACATTATATCAACAGTTCTTCTCCCCCCCCCCCCCCCCCCCGCGGATGCTGCTGCTGACACTGCTCCCCTAGAAAGTCAAGGAAAGGTTGCCACCACCGGGAGAACCTCATCAAGGACCCTCAAGGCGAACTTTATTCGCTCCAGGCTGAGGAACCCCACCATATCGCTAACCCAGGTCTCCACACACGGGGGTTTCGAGTCCCTCCACATTAACAAGATCCGTCTCCGGACTACCAGGGAGGCAAAGGCCAGTACCTCGGCCTCTTTCGCTTCCTGCACACCCGGATCCTCCGACACCCCAAATATCGCTACTGTTGGACTCGCCTTCACCCAAATGTCCAAAATCCTAGACATCACCCTCGCAAACCCCTGCCAGAATTCTTTAAGCGCCAGGCATGCCCAAAACATATGGGCATGGTTCGCCGGACATATGCCCGACACCTCCCCCCCCCCCCCCCCCACCCAGATGCCAGACATCACCCTGTCCTGGATCCTACGTGGGGGCAGCAGCGGAAATGTCCCCACCTGTTTTCTAAGAAAGTCCCGAACCTGGAGGTACCTGAACGCATTCCCCGGGGGCAGGCCGAACTTCTCCTCCAGTGCCTGCATGCTGGGGAAGGTCCCGTCTATAAACAGGCCCCCCATCCTCCTAATGCCTGCCCTATACCAGCCTTGAAACCCCCCATCCATCCTACCTGGAGCAAATCTATGGTTATTCCGTATCGGGGTCCACACAGAGGCCCCCTCCTGCCGGTGTCTCCTCCACTGCCCCCAAATCCTCAGTGCCGCCGTCACCACCGGACTTGTGGTGTATTGCGCTGGTGAGAACGGCAGCGGAGCCGTGACTGGTGCCCCTAGGCTGCTGCCTTTGCATGACGCCGCCTCCAGCCGCCCCCATCTCCATCATCCACTTCCTAATCATGGCCACATTGGTCGCACAATAGCTACAGAAGTTCGGCAGAGCCAGTCCCCCCCCCCCCCCGACTACGCTCCAAGAATGCCCTTTTAACTCGCGGTGTTTTATTCACCCCCACAAATCCCCTAACAATCCTATTCACCTGCTTAAAAAAGGACTTGAAAATGGGGAGGCACTGAAAGACGAAGAGAAACCTGGGGAGAACCGTCAACTTCACAGTCTGCACCCGTCCCGCCAGGGAATGCGGGAGCATATCCCACCTTTTAAACTCTCCCTCCATCTGCTCCACGAGCCGGGTTACGGTGAGCCTGTGCAGTGCATCCCAGTTCCTGACCACTTGTATCCCCGAGTACCGAAAGCTCCTCTCCACTATCTTGAGCAGGAGCTCCCTCAGTCTTCCCCACGTTCAATTTATACCCCGAGAAACTCTCAAAGTCCCTCAGGATCCGCATGACCTCCCCCATCCCCTCTAGCGGGTCCGAATTGTACAACAACAGGTCATCCGCGTAGAGGGAGACCCGGTGTTCCTCCCCCCCGCACACCAGCCTCCTCCAATCCCTTGAAGTCCTGAGCGCAATGGCCAACGGCTCAATTGCCAGGGCAAACAGCAACGGGGACAGGGGACACCCCTGCCTCGTCCCCCGGTGCAGCCTGAAATACTCCGACCTCAGCTGGTTTGTGGACACACTCGCTACAAGGGCCTGATACAGCAGCTTGACCCACCCTATGAATTCCTCACTGAATCCAAACCTGCCTAACGCCTCCCACAGATACTCCCACTCCACCCTGTCAAAGGCCTTCTCCGCATCCATTGCAGCCACCACTTCCGCATCCCCCCCTCCAAGGACATCATGATAATATTCAGGAGCCTCCTCACATTAGTGTTCAGCCGCCTGCCCTTAACGAAACCCGTCTGGTCCTCCCCAATCACTCCCGGGTCACAGTCCTCTATTCTGTTGGCCAGAATAGTTTGGCGTCTACATTCAGGAGCGATATCGGCCTGTAGGACCCACACTGAAGCGGATCCTTCTACTTCTTCAAGATAAGCGAAATCAATGCCTGCGACATCGTCGGAGGGAGGGTCCCCCTCTCCTTTGCCTCATTGAAGGTTCTTAACAGGAGCGGGCTCAGTAGCTCCGAGAACTTCTTATAAAATTCTACAGGGAAGCCGTCCGGACCCGGGGCCTTGCCCGACTGCATGCTTGCTAGCCCCGACTACTTCCTCCAACTCAATTGGGGCCCCCAATCCCTCCACCCACTCCACTTCCACCCTCGGGAACCTCAACCGGTCCATAAACTGCCTCATCCATTCCCCCTCCCCAGGGGGTTCCGACTCATACAACTTCACGTAGAACTCCCTGAAGACCTCAATGACCCTCTCTGGGCTCAACACCATGTTGTCTTCCTTATCTCGCACTCCCCCAATCTCTCTAGCAACCTTCCTCTTGTGTAGCTGGTGTGCCAGCATCCTACTCGCCTTCTCCCCATACTCGTAGACTGCCCCTTTCACTTTCCTTAACTGCACCTCCGCCTTCCCAGTGGTCAGCAAGTCAAACTCCGCCTGCAGTTTCTGGCATTGGTTCAGCAGCCCCCCCTCTGGGGCCTCCGCGTATCTCCTGTGTCCCGAGTATCTCTCCCACCAGCCTCTCCCTCTCCACCCTCTCCTTCTCTCTGTGGGACCTGGTGGAGATTAAATCTCCCCTAACGACCGCCTTCAAAGCCTCCCACACCACTGCCACCGTTATCTCCCCTGTGTCATTCGCTCCTACATAGTCCTTAATGCTCCTCCTTATCCGCCGACACACCTCTTCATGGGGTGGGGCAG
Source organism: Scyliorhinus torazame (assembly GCF_047496885.1). Classification (NCBI taxonomy): domain Eukaryota; kingdom Metazoa; phylum Chordata; class Chondrichthyes; order Carcharhiniformes; family Scyliorhinidae; genus Scyliorhinus; species Scyliorhinus torazame. The sequence goes on from NC_092709.1 coordinate 303,859,945, forward strand.
CACGTTAGCATTGTGGATAGCACAATTGCTTCACAGCTCCAGGGTCCCAGGTTCGATTCCGGCTTGGGTCACTGTCTGTGCGGAGTCCGCACATCCTCCCCGTGTGTGCGTGGGTTTCCTCCGGGTGCTCCGGTTTCCTCCCACAGTCCAAAGATGTGCAGGTTAGGTGGATTGGCCATGATAAATTGCCCTTAGTGTTGGGTGGGGTTGCTGGGTTATGGGGATAGGGTGGAGGTGTTGACCTTGGGTAGGATGCTCTTTCCAAGAGCCGGTGCAGACTCAATGGGCCGAATGGCCTCCTTCTGCACTGTAAATTCTATGATAATCCGCCAGCAGCCCCACATCAAGTCTCCAGAGAGGACGCTGACCCCGCTCCACCCCCAGTCGCAGGTCCACCCAGTGCGGGGCATGGTCCGAGACTGCAATGGCCGAGTATTCAACCCCCTCCACCCTCGGGATCAGCGCCCCACTCAACACAGAGAAGTCTATCCGCGAATAGACTTTATGGACGTGGGAGAAAAAGAAGAACTCCTTCGCACTTGGCCGCGCAAACCTCCACGAGTCCACACCCCCCCATCTGGCCCATGAACTCCCACAGGGCCCTGGCCGCCGCAGGCCTCTTTCCCGACCTGGACTTGGAACGGTCCAAGATCGGATCCAAGACAATATTAAAGTCACCTCCCATAATCAGGTTACTTGACTCCAATTCCGGGATCCTACCCAACACGTGCCTCATGAAGTCCGCATCGTCCCAGTTCGGGGCATATACATTCACTAACACCACCCGGGCCCCTTGCAGCTTGCCACTCACCATTATATACCTGCCCCCCTTGTCCGCCATGGTGCTCTCCGCCTCAAATGCCACTTGTTTACTAACCAAAATTGCCACCCCTCTGGTCTTTGAGTCTAACCCAGAGTGAAACACCTGTCCCACCCAAGTTTTCCTGAGCCTCGTTTGGTCCGCGAGCTTTAAGTGCGTCTCTTGCAACATGGCCACATCCGCCTTCAACCCCTTTAAATGTGTGAACACGCGGGACCTCGTGACCGGCCCATTCAGGCCCCTCACGTTCCACGTGATCAGCCTGATCGGGGGGTTGGCCACCCTCCCATCCTGTCGACTAGCCATCTCCCTTTTTCCGCCAGCCACGTGCCCCCCGCCTCCCGTTTCCAGCCCGCCCCTCGGTGGCCCCCCAGCCTGACTCTCCATCCATTCCTCTCACCTGGCTCCCCTTCAGTCAGCCAAGCAGCCTACCCCCCCCCCCCGAAGCATCCGCATAGCTCTGATTTCCCCCCACTGTGCTTCCGTGAGTCAACTCACCCATGCTGACCCCGGCCACTCCTGCCTCTATATGCCGACCCTAAAAGTGTTGCTTCCTTCGGGCCACCCAACCCCCCCTCCCCCCCCCCCCCCCCTCCCCGCAGGGTAGAGGGGCAAGCGCCAACCGGGACCTTCCAGTGCGCCAGACAACCCGTCCCGGGCGTTTCCCGCCCCCTAAAACCAAAGCCCTGGAAAACAAAAACAAACAACAAAACCACCAACCAAACTGGAGCAGACAAGCAAATAATCTTATGCTTTACCCGCCATCTTACCCCCGGTCCACCCCCACCCGCACAGTTCACCCCCGTACAACTGTCCCTTAGTTCTGGTCCAGCTTCTCGTGCCTGATGAACGACCACTCCTCATCCGACATATCAAAGTAATGATGCCTGTCCTGGTATGTTACCCAGAGTCTCGCCGGATGAAGGATTCCAAACTTCACCCCTTTGCTGTGGAGGACTGCCTTAGCCCGGTTGAATCCCGCAAGCCTCCTCGCCAACTCAGCTCCCAAGTCCTGGTAAATGCAGATCTCGCCGTTCTCCCACTTACTGCTCCGCTCTTTCTTCGCCCACCTCAGGACTCGCTCCGGCTGCCAAACGATGAAACCGTATCACCATCACCCTTGGTGGCTCGTTCACCCTCGGCTTTCTGGCGAGGTCCCTGTGCGCCCCATCCAGCTCCAAGGGCCGCGGGAAGGTCCCCGCGGCCCATCAGCGTCCCCAGCATTGTGGCCATGTACGTGTTCTCGTCCGCCCCCTTCGCTCCTTCGGGAAGGCCCAGGATCCGCAGATTATGGCTCCGAGACCTGTACTCAAGGTCATCAGGCCTCTCTTGCCATCTCTTATGTAGCGCCTCGTGCGCCTGCACCTTCACCGCCAGGCCCAGGGTCTAGTCCTCATTCTCCGCCACCTTCCTCCTCACCTCCTTGATCTCCTTCTCCTGCGCCACCACAATCTTCTCCATGGAGGCCAACATCTCCGTTTTAAGCTCCATAAAGCAGTTTTTAAGGAATTCTTGTTCTTTGGCCCACTGGGCCCACACCTCCCGATCTACTCTGGCTGCTATTTGGTCTTCCGGATCTTCTCTGCCTCTTCCCCGCGTTTGCGCGTCTGCTGGCCCCACTCCTGGTTCTCTCCATGCAGCACCTGGGGGGAACCTCTCCAGCATCCGTTCCCACACCCGTCTCAGCCTCCAAGTGCCGCCGCCGTCCCGTTTAGCGGCCCGAAATACCGATCTCAGCGGGAGCTGCCGTGAACGCGACCTAGCTGGTCATGGCCAACCCCTGGAAATTCGTCATGTTTTGTTTTATAACTGCATCTGTGAAGTGCCTTGGGACATTATATTACGTTAAAGGAGTTAAATGAGTGCTATACATTGTTGTCTGTGACCTGGTGCTGAGACGGTTAGTCTCCAACAAGCACGGTAGCACAGTGGTTAGCACTGTTGCTTCATAGCTCCAGGGTCCCAGATTTGATTTCCAGCTTGGATCACTGTCTGTGCGGAATCTGCATGTTCTCCCCATGTCTGCGTGGGTTTTCTCCGGGTGCTCGGGTTTCCTCCCACAGTCCAAAGATCAGGTTAGGTGGATTGGCTAGGCTAAATTGCCCTTAGTGTCCAAAAAGGGGGGGGATCTTATTGAAACTTACAGGATACTGCAAGGCCTGGATAGAGTGGACGTGGAGAGGATGTTTCCACTTGCAGGAAAAACTAGAACCAGAGGGCACAATCTCAGACTAAAGAGACAATCCTTTAAAACAGAGATGAGGAGGAATTTCTCCATCCAGAGGGTGGTGAATCTGTGGAACTCTTTGCTGCAGAAGGCTGAGGAGGCCAAATCACTGAGTGTCTTTAAGATAGAAATAGATAGGTTCTTGATTAATCAGTGGTTATGGGGAAAAGGCAGGAGAATGGGGATGAGAAAAATATCAGCCATGATTGAATGGCAGATCAGACTCGATGGGCCGAGTGGCTTAATTCTGCTCCTATGCCTTATGGTCTTACAACCATCTTCCTTTCTGCTAGGTATGACTCCAACCAGTGGAGAAATTTCCCTGATGGGCCCCCATTGACTTTACATTTACTAGAGCACCTTGATACCGCACTCAGTCAAATGCTGCTTTGATGTCAAGGGCAATCCATTCTTATCTCACCTCCTGAGTTCAGGTCTCGTTTGGACCAAGTCCGAAATGAGGTCTGGAGCTGAATGGCCCTGGCTAAACCCAACTCAGGTTCCTGCTGGGCAAGTAAAGCTCAACAGCTTTGCCGACAACACTGTCTTATCAGTTTGATAATTGAGTGATAGGGCAGTAATTGCCAATCAGAAAGTACCCACATTTGTCTTTCTGCACCTCAACTCCAATCTACCTACTTTAAGTTCCATAACCCTTCGATAACCTTGCCAAACAAAAATCTATCAATATCAGTTTTGAAGTTTTCAATTGACATGTTCTCAGCAAGGAAAAAAATTCAATTTTCCCCTACCCTTTGCGTGAAGAAATGATTTGATATTCTGCCTGAACAGCCTAGCTAATTTTGAAGTTATGTCTGCTTCTTCTAACTCACCGACCCCCCCCCCAACCAGAGAAAATAGTTTCTTTCTTTACCCTATCAATCCCTTTAATAATTCTTAACATCTCAATTAGGTCACCCCTTAATGATGTGTATGAAAGGAAATACAAGGCAACCTATTAAAACTAATCCTCATAATGTATCCCTTGCAGCTCTAATCATTCTGGTGCATCTGCATTGCATCCCTTTGCAGGCTGTTTAGAAGTGAATGTAGTTGTCCAGATGGCGTCTCACCAAGGTTCTCTACAGCTGTAACATAATTTCCACCACTTTGAATTCCAGGCCGCTTGAGACAAAGGCCAATGTTCGATCAGCCTTTTTAATTATTTTCTGTCCATGTCCACTAAATTTGTTTTTGGTGATTTTTGTACAAATACTAATCTTTATTAGTGCCACAAGTAGGCTTACATTAACACTGCAATGAAGTTACTGTGAAAAGTCCCTAGTCACCACACTACAGCACCTGTTCAGGTACACTGACGGAGAATTCAGAATATACAATTCACCTAACAAGCACATCTTTCAGGATTTGTGGGAGGAAACGGAGAACCTGTAGGATACCCACACAGACATGGGGAGAATGTGCAGACACTGCACAGACAGTGACCCGTCAGTGCAGAGTCTGCACATTCTCCCTAGTGCTGTGAAGCAACAGTGTTAACCACTGTGCTACCGTGCCACCCTCTCTGCTCAGTCTCTTAAGTCATTCTTAATTTCTTGCCATTCACAAAATACCTTGATGAGTTCTCAAGTCCAAAGTGGAATGACCTTATATCTCCCTACATTGAATTCCATTGGGAAAATATGCGTTAATAAATGAAAAAGCGCACAGTGTTAAAGGCCAAACAAGTTTCACTAACTTGATTGAGTTCTTTGATGGAATAATTAAGGAAGGCTAATGAGAGTAATGCTGTTGATATTGTGAAAATGGACTTCCAAAAGCTCAATAAATTACTAAATAATCAACATACAAGATAGTTTCTCTATTACTCCTATTACCATTTCACCACTCTTCACTGGACTCTCCAACATCACCTTATATAATAGAACACTACTCTTCTCAGTCTGAATTCCACATATTACCACCTTTTCTGGCAATATTTCTCTCAAACTACATAACTCCTCCTCTCTTACCATCAAACATTCTCCATTCAAGCTGGCACTTAGCCGGTGAAACGTAGAATCCAACCCATGATTTTCCACTCACAAAGCCATGATGACTGTCCGTAATGAGTTCTTGCCTCTCTGAATGCCTGAAGATCCTGTCTCTCAGAATACCTCCTAACAACTTACCCACCACAGACGTTAGGCTCACCGGTCTGTAGTTCCCAGGCTTTTTCCTGCAGCCCTTCTTAAACAAAGGCACAACATTTGCTACCCACCAATCTTCAGGCACCTCACCTGTGGCAATGGACTAGTTTTCTGTTGTGACAGGATTAATTTCCTTTGATTTGCTGACTTCATCTCTTGGAAGTTAAGACATGTAAATATTTGCAGAGTCCTACACTCACATGTTTTAAAAGAGGAGGCCTAGCCAGGCACTGCCAACGTGCTTCTGTTGTGAAGGCAATCCAGCCAAACCCATACTTTATATCCACACTGCCTAGATAATATTCAGGCACTGGCGTTTAATGTCTTCAAATCAGTGATCTGAGGCCTGTTTTACCTCAAATGCTGTTGCAGTCGAAAATTAGTTTATTATTTTGCAGGCAAAAGCTAGTACGCATGGGGTCTTTGGGCCACATGACTCCAAGAGAATCCAGATGAAAAAGATCCTCTTTTAAGAGGAAATACATTCAATTTGCTTCATCAATGCAGATTAGAAGAAACACTACACAAAAATAGGTGGCAGTGTCGAGCACAGAGGTATAAATGCAAAACCACTGAGCAACAGTGAAACATCAATTTGTGACTGTAATCTCCAGCATGTGGAGTTTACCAACCTTACCTGTGAGAAGGTCAAAGAGCAAACAACCAGGCACATCCAAAGGGACGAGTGCTCATGCTAGAATAATGACTGGTTGCAGAAATGTGCAATGATAAAGTTAGAAATGTACAAGAAGTCTGAACTTTTTCTGGATCTAGAGGTTGTGAAGGAAACCAGGAAAGAAGTACAAACATGTCCTTTATTGTTGGGATGCCAGTTTTAATCACCCAATGAAGCTATACTGGGTAGATACGTTGGAGTGGGCATCACAGGCTATACTGCACACCTTAGTTAACGTTTCCAATGTCGCACTACCAGAAATTATCTATAGCCTGCCCCCAAACGTCTTGACCAGAGATCATCTTTATCAGGGGCTGGGAGTGGTGAGTAAATTGAACATGGGAGGAATTAAGTACAAAGGGCCATCGTGCCTTTGATGAAAAATAAATATTTTTTTAAGTAACAACCTTATATTCTCTTATTATGTGGATACAAGCTCAAATCAATCATTATTTAATTATTTTCAATCAGAAAATGTGCTTTTGTTTTTAGGCTGCAGAAAGCTTAGAAAGAATGGTGGAGATCAGGCAAAGAGGAAAGGAGTAGCAGGAAAGAAGAGGGTGTGGAAAACAGCATCCAGCATTATTAAAACTCTTTTGCATTTGGAGTCTGGAATCTGCCCAGACTAGATATGCAGTCTTAACATGAAAATGATAATATCTGTGTAGTCACAAACAGATATAAGATCTTAGTTGACATAAACACTTACCAATTCCAGTTTTGTTTCCTCAATTTTCACTTTGGCACTGTAGAAATTCTGCAAAACACAAGTTCAACGTTGCAAAATAAAGAGATACTCTTGCACAGAAACAAATTAGAAGTCACATTTCAATTAATAATGAAGCTGCACAAGAGAAGTTGCATTTGACACAGAATTTGAACTCCTGACTCCAGTTCCTAATCTTGCGGCACGGTAGCATAGTGGTTAACACAGTTGCTTCACAGCTCCAGGGTCCCAGGTTCGATTCCCGGCTTGGGTCACTGTCTGTGCGGAGTCTGCACGTTCTCCCAGTGTGTGCGTGGGTTTCCTCCCGGTGCTCCGGTTTCCTCCCACAGTCCAAAGATGTGCGGGTTAGGCCATGCTAAATTGCCCTTAGTGTGCAAAAAGGTTAAGTGGGGTTACTGGGTTACAGGGATAGGGTGGAGGTGTGGGCTTGGGTAGGGTGCTCTTTTCAAGGACTGGTGTAGACTCGATGGGCCGAATGGCCTCCTTCAGCACTGTAAATTCAATGATTCTATAAAATGAAGGGAGGCAGTGGCATAGTGGTATTGTCACTGAACTAGTAAACCAGAGACCTAGAGTATTGATCTGGGGACCCAGGTTCAATCCCGCCACTGCAGATGGTGAAATTTGAATTAAATTATAAAAAATCTAAAGATGACCATGAACCATGACGATTGTCAGAAAAACCTATCTGGTTCACTAATGTCCTTTAGGGAAGGAAATCCGTCATCCTTACCTGGTCTGGTCTAAATGTACCTCCAGACCCACAGCAATGTGGCTGGCTCTTAACTGCCGTCTCAAGGACAATTAGAGATGGGCAATAAATGCTGCACAGTCAGCGATGTCCAAGTGCCATTAACAAATTACAAAAAACAGATGTAGAGCACTTACGGGCGTCAAGTCAAGGTAGGATTTCAGTTTTACATTCAAAGATTCTACTTCCTTCTTCACATTTTCAAGTCTCTAGAAAACAAAGATATAGAATAATTAAACTCAACAAATTCCACTTACCCCCCTTTTTGGGCCAGGGTTTAGAAACTCCAAAGTATATTATGGAGTTCACCTGACCTATAACTTTTTATTGAATTTAGCTAGGATGAGCACAACAGCCTGCATTTGAGGTGTGATTCAACAGTCTTCCTAGACACTTTAATCAAAATAAGCTTTATTCTAAGAACTTAGTTAACATTTATAATGAACACACAGCAAGATTTTTTATCAATTACAAATATAAAGATACCCCACAACCCCAGTAATTTATGTATAACACTTAATGAATTCCCCCTTAACTGTTACAATTCAAAAATGAAACCCCATAAACCAAAAACCCCTTTTTTAAGGGTGTGGCCTAGCACTCTGCATTCTGACTTGAATAAGACTGGTTTTTCCTGCGATTCTGACCCATCTCACCAGCAGGTTTAACTCCTTCCGGAAAGCAAACTATATTGTTCAAGTTGCCAAAGCAAGTAACTAAACAACGTTTTTTTTTCATGGAATAACTCCTTTTTAAAATAAAAACAGAGAAAATACTTATTTTACAGTCCACAGTAGTCCAAGCTGAAAGCAAAAGTAAAACTCTCAGCCACAGCTCAGCTCCACCCACAGAAATGACATCACTGAAGCCATGTGATAAGACAAAAACCCCATTTGACAGAAATTGCTTCTACATCATCCCCCAATCCTTCACTCTCAAATCAGTAGTCTGTCAAATCAGTAGTTGAGAGACAAAGTGATCTGGTGACTTGGCAATGCAGGTTTATAATGTTCCATCCATGGATACTCAAACACAGAATTACAATACAGGAGGTGGCTATTTGGCCCATAGTGTCTGCACCAGCTCTCCAGATCAGCACATCACCTAGTACTTTTCCCCCCCATCAGCTCCCTGTACTTGCTGCATATTCTTCCTTTTCAGATAATAGTCTGATTCCATTTCGAATTGAACCTGCCTCCACCGCACTCTTAGGCAGTGCATTCCAAATCCTAACCATCACTGCACAAAAAAAGATTTCTCCCCATGTCGCTTTTGCCTCTTTTACTAATTACCTTCTCATTTGCAATCTTTTCACGAGTGAGGACCGTTTCTCCCAATTTAGGTTAGGCACGCTACAGCCTTCCGGTCTCAACATCGAATTCAACAACTTCAGATGATTAGCTCTACCCCACCTCGACAAGCTTGTTTTCATTCCATTTCATTTTAACGGCTTTTACCTTTTATTTATTTCTTGTCTTTCTTCATATATATTTTTCCCCCATCTTATTCCCCCTTTCTTTACCTTTTCTCCCCTTTTTCTCATTTTACCTCTCTCCCACCCATGTCCCCCCTCCCCCCACATCTACATCTGTCACAGCACGGTAGCACAAGTGGATAGCACTGTGGCTTCACAGCGCCAGGGTTCCAGGTTCGATTCCTTGCTGAGTCACTGTCTGTGCAGAGTCTGCACGTTCTCCCAGTGTCTGCGTGGGTTTCCTCCGGTTGCTCCGGTTTCCTCCCACAGTCCAAAGACGTGCAGGTTAGGTGAATTGGCCATGGTAAATTGCCCTTGGTGACCAAAAAGGTTAGGAGGGGTTATTGGGTTATGGGGATAGGGTGGAAGTTGGGGGTTAAGTGCGTCGGTGCAGACCCGATGGGCCGAATGGCCTCCTTCTGCACTGTATGTTCTATGTTCCCTGTGATTTTAGTTTCTCTGCTGTTGGCCTTTCACACCTTTTATTCTCTCTGGGGACTGCCATTAGCACTCTTCCCTTGGCTTATGTGGCTATGACGCATCTTTCATTCACTCACCCTACAGTATAAATATCTCCCACTTTCTATGTCGCTTTGTCAAAGCTAACTTTTTTTTTAAAATTTAGAGTACCCAATTCATTTTTTCCAATTAAGGGGCAAATTAGCGTGGCCAATCCACCTAGCCTGCACATCTTTGGGTTGTGGGGGCGAAACCCACGCAAAGTCGGGGAGAATGTGCAAACTCCACAAGGACAGTGTGCTTTGTCAAAGCTAAGGGTCATCTGGACTCGAAACGTTAGCTCATTTCTCTCCTTACAGGTGGTTCCAGACCTGTTGAGATTTTCCAGCATTTTCTCTTTTGGTTTCTCCCAATTTAATCTGTCCAAAATAACAAAGAAAGGAAGAACATTACAGCACAGGAACAGGCCCTTCGATCCACAAAGCCTGCACCAATCCAGGCTCCTTTTTTAGACCTACTTATTGCCCAAACGATCTGAATCCCTCCATTCCCCGCCCATTCAGGTGTCCTGCCTCCACCACCTCCACTGGCACCGCATTCCAGGTACCCACCATCCTCTGGGTGATACATCTCCCCCCCAAACTTTCCCCCTCTCACCTGGAACCTGTGCCCCCTTATAATAGAGTCTTCCACCTTGGGAAAAAGCTTCTGACTATTCACCCTGTCTATACCTCTCGTAATTTTGTACACCTCAATCCCTCAGCCTCCATCTTTCCAACAAAAATGCTTATTGGATTGGATTTGTTTATTGTCACGTGTACCAAGGTACAGTGAAAAGTATTTTTCTGCGAGCAGCTCAACAGATCATTAAGTACATGAAAAGAAAAAGAAAAGGAAATAAAAGAAAATACATAATAGGGCAACACAAGGTACACAATGTAACTACGTAAGCACCGGCATCAGATGAAGCATACAGGGGTGTAGTGTTAATGAGGTCAGTCCATAAGAGGGTCATTTAGGAGTCTGGTAACTGCGGGGAAGAAGCTTGTTTTTGAGTCTGTTCGTGCGTGTTCTCAGACTTCTGTATCTTCTGCCCGATGGAAGAAGTGCCTTATCCAACCTCCCCTCATAGCTAGCACCCTCCAGACCAGGCAACACCCTAGTAAAACTTCTTTGCACTCTCTCCAAAACATCCACATCCTTCTGGTAGTGTGGCAACCAGAACTGCACCCAATATTCCAAACATGGCCTAACTAAAGTTTTCTGCAACTGTAACATGACCTGCCAACTCTTTACTAGATGAAGGCAAGTATGCCGTATGCTTTCTTGACCACCTTATCGCCACTTTCACGGAACGATGGATCTGAATGTCCAGACCCCTCTATGTTAATGCTCCTTAGGTTACTGTATATTTCACACCCGAATTTGATCTTCCAAAATGCATCATTTCGCATTTGTCTGGACAAAACTCCATCTGCCCAACTCTCCAGCCTTGTGATTTTGAATATGTTAAATCTACACTTAACCTTCTTTTCTCGAAAGAAAAGTGTTTCTAATCCATCTTCATACTGGAAGTTCCTCCTCCTTGAAGCCATTCTTGTGAACCATTTCTGCACCCTCTCTAATGCTTTCACATTCTTCCAAAGGTGCGGCGCCCACAACTGAACTCAATACATCAGCTGAGACCGAACTATTGACTTATAAAAATTCAACATAACTTCCTTACTCACGTATTCAGTGCCCGTGTTGTCTCTCAACCTGTCCTGCCGCCTTAAATAATTTATCCATAAACACCCAGGTCCCTCTCCTCCTGCACCCCCTTTATAGCTGAAGCTGTTATTTTATATTGGGCAGAATTTCCCCCAAATTTGTCAGTGTCAGGCTCGGACTGAAAACTGGCATGCATATCTCCAGATGCACTGCCAAGCTTTCAGACCAGATCTTCAGCCAGTCCGATAAAACCAAATCTGGAGGCATGGTTTAAGCGGTCAGTCTGGCAGGGCTGGAATTGATAGAACCGGCACCACAACATCTTTAAAGGCACCGAGGTTGAACTTACCCTAGCCAACGCCCCCCCTCCCAAAGCAACGGGGTAACCCCCACCATCATATAGGTATCACAGGCACTCTCCGCGACCCAGGCAAATTCCCCCCTCTTTCAAAGGCATTGGCCCTCTCCCCTCCCCCACCACACGTAACAGGAACCCCCACCCCAAATGCCCCTCCTCCCCCAAGGATCCGCTCACTGCCAGGTTGGCACTGCCAACGTGTGCCAGGCTTGTCCCTTTCCCCTGGGGGCTATGCTTAACTTGGCACCCTCGGCAGGATCCCTTCGACGGAATCCTGTTCTTCTGAAAGTACTGTAAATCTCGCCGAGGTGACGTTCCATTAGTGAGGTTTGAATATTTATTGGGGGGGGGGGGGGTTGGTTAATGGGTGGGAAGACCCATTAATAGTATTCAAATTTATTAAAATCCATTTAAATGAGGTTCCTGCCCTTTGTGGGTGGCAACCACGTCATGCCACCAACAAGGGGCAGGATAAATCGGGAAACGAGATCTCGCCAACGAGAATCTCGTTTTCTGTTTCTTGCGAGATTTTGCACTCGTGTTGACATTTCCATTTGCGGTGAACGCAGGCACAAAATCACCCCCATTGTTTCTCCATTCCTACCAAAATTAATCACTTCATATTTCTCTGCATTGAACTTTGCCTGGCACACATTCCACCAACTTGGCTGTGTCCCTTTGCAATTCTATGCTCTCCTCCTCACAGTTCAATGATTCTAAGTTTTCTATCACCTGCAAACTTTGAAATGGTGTCCTTCACACTAAGGTCTTTTTTCTATTATATCCCTGAATGTGGGTGTTGCTCTCTAAGCCAGCATTTTTAAAAATACATTTAGAGTACCCAATTCATTTTTTCCAATTAAGGGGTAATTTAGCGTGGCCAATCCACCAACCCTGCAAATATTTGGGTTGTGGGGATGAAACCCACGCAAACACAGGGAGAATGTGCAAACTCCACACGGACAGTGACCCAGAGCCAGGTTCGAACCTGGGACCTCAGCGCCATGAGGCAGCAATGTTACCCACTGCACCACCGTGCTGCCCTTAAGCCAGCATTTTTATTGCCCATCTCTAATTTCCTTTGGGAAGATGGTGCTGAGTCACCTTCTTCAACCGTTGCAGTCCATGTGATGTAAGTACACCCACAGTGTTGCTGGGGAGCGAGTTGCAGGATTTTGACCCAGCGACTATGAAGGAACAGCGATATAGTTCCCAATCAGGATGGTATGGAGGGGAACTTCCAAGTAGTGTAGTGTTCCATGTATCTGCTGATTTTGTCCTTTTCGATAGTAGCAGTCGTGGATTTGGAAAGAGCTGCTTAAGGAACCTTGGAGTTCTTCAGCACATCTAGTCGATGGTACACATGGCTGCTGTTGTTTTCGGTGATGGAGGGAGTGTGCCTTTGGGGAAGGGTGCCAATCAAGTGGGCTGCTTTGTCAGACGGTGTTGAGCTTTTTGAGTGCTGTTGGAGCTGCACTCATCCAAGCAAATGGAGAGTATTCCATTACGCTCCTGACTTGTAGATGGTGGACAGGCTTGCGGGAGTCAGGGGGTGAGTTACTCATCGCAGGATTCAGCGATGGTGATGCCAATGAATGTCCTGGGGCGATGGTTAGATTCTCTCTTGTTGGAGATGGTAATTCCCTAGCACTTGTTTGGTGTGAATGTTACTTGCCACTCATGAGCCCAAGCCTGGATATTGTCCAGGTCTTGCTTCATTTAGACATGGACTGCTTCAGTATCTGCGGAGTCATGGAGCTGAACATTTGTGTAGTCATCAGCGAACATCCCCACTTCTGACCTTATGATGGAGGAAAGGTAATTGATGCAGCAGCTGAGGATGGTTGGGCCTAGGACACTACCCTGAGGAACAGTGATGTCCTGGAACTGAGATGACTGACCTCTAACCATCACAACCATCTTCCTTTGTGCTAGACAGGACTCCAACCAATGAAAGATTTCCATTGACTCAGCTTTGCTGGGGCTTCTTGATGCCACACTCAATCAAATGTTACCTTGATGTCAAAGGCTGTCACTGTCACTTAAGCTCTGGGATTCAACTCTTTTGTCCATATTTGAATCAAGGCTGGAATGAGGTCAGGAGCTAAGTGACCCTGGTTTATTTGGCTAGTCCAGTTCAGTTCCTCGTCAACATCATCCAAGATGTTGATAGTGGGAGATTCAGCAATGGTTATGCCATTTAATGTCATGGGGAGACGGTTATATTGAAGATAATTGCCTGGCACTTGTGTAGCATCAATGTTCCTTCCATTAATAGGTCATTAATATATCAGAAAAGGCAAGAGACCCAACACTGACCCCTGGAGAACTCCATTGTAAACATTCCTCCAGCACAAAAAACATCCATTAACAACTACTTTCTGTTTCCTATCACTCAGCCAATTTCATACCCATGTTGTCATTGTCCCTTTTATTCCACAAGTTATAACGTTGCTCACAAGTCTGTTGTACGGCACTGTATCAAAAGCATTTTGGAAGTTCATGTACACCACATCAACAGCATTGCCCATAACAACCCTCCACGTTACTTCTTCTTAAAAAAAAAACTCCCAACAAATGAGTTAAACGTGATTGTTCCTTAAGAAATGCTTGCTTTCCTTAATTAAACCAAATTTGTCCATATGAATATTAATATTATCCCAAATTATTGTTTCTGGAAGTTAATCTGACTGACTTTTTTTGTATAGTATAGAATTTACAGTGCAGGAGGCCATTCGGCCCATTAGGTCTTCACCGGCCCTTGGAAAGAGCACCCTACTCTAAGGTGTGGGCTTAGGCCGCAAACTCGATGGGCCAAATGGCCTCCTTCTGCACTGTAAATTCTATGATAATCTATGATACCTCATCCGTTTCAATTTTAAATCTATCTAGTGTATGAATTACGTTAACCTTTACCATGCCACTTCCGGTGGCGGCTATGGAGGAGTAAGTCGCACATTTAGTTGCTCCCGCTCTGGTCGGAATTTTGGACCTTTCCCCCGGACTTTCTTCCAGTTTTAAATGGCAAATTTGAAAGCTGAGGCAATTGGGCACTGTTTCCACGCATCGGTGTATGGAGAAAAGGACCAGAAGTGCACGAAAGGGCAGAAACAATAAGTCAGTAACGAGCTGTGTTGAAGCTGTAACAGGAGACAGTATGGCCGAGGGCCGGACGCCTGGGGTGGCAGCGCAGCGACCAACGGATCCAGTGATGCAGGCCATTCAGGATGGCTTTGCTAGGCAGAAGCAGGAATGCTTGGACCTGATCAAAGAATCAATTGATCGGCTAGAGAACAGACTGGATGCCCAGGACCGGGTGATCCAGAAGGTGGAGAAGGCGCTGCTTGAACAAGAGGAGCATCAAACAGCAGTGGAACTGGAGGTGGGGATGCTTCGGAAACAGCAGAAAAGGCTCCTGGAGAAGGTGGAGTACCTTAAGAATCGGTCCCGCCGGCAGAATCCAAGAATTGTCGGGCTCCCGGAGGGAGCTGAGGGAGCAGATGCTGGGGGAGGGGGCATTCCCCCGACCGTTGGAGGTGGACAGGGCGTACCGGGCGCATGCTAGGAAGCCGCGGGCGGGGGACCCTCCTAGGGCAATGGGGGTGATATTCCACAGGTTCCTGGATAAGGAATGCATTCTTCGGTGGGCCAAACGCACGCGGAGTTGCAAGTGGGATAACAGCATCCTGCGGGTGTACCAGGACCTGAGCGTGGAGGTGGTGAGGGAGAGGGCAGACTTCAACCAAGTCACGGCTATTTTCTTTATGAAGGTGAAGTTCGGTCTGCTGTATCCAGCGCGTCTTTGTGTCACGCATGAGGACCAACATCACTATTTTCAGTCGCCCGAAGAGGCACTGGACTTCGCGAAAAGAAAAGGACTGGTGGGAGTCTGAGAACTCTCGGACTTAGAGACAACTTGTTGGCCTATATTGGGCCTTTTTTTCTGTGTTTTTTCTTTTCTCCCCCTTGGTTTTTGGTGGGTTTTGTTTTCCTGTTTTCAAATTGGTTATGCCTTCTCGTATTGTTTTGTGTCTGTTTTTTGGAGCTCTGCTTAGGGAAAAGGGAGGGGGGGGGGGGGAAAGAGAGGGGTTCTGCTAACGTGGGAGGGACTTCGATGGAAGGTCACTGAGGGGGTCGGGGGTGGGGGCCGCCGTGGGGTGGGCCGGTGGAAGCGCGGCGCATGGGCTGGAGGCAGGCCCAAGAAAGGGGATGGCTGACCAGCAGGTGGGGGAGGGGGCACTTTGCCCCCAACTAGGCTGGTCACCTGGAATGTCAGAGGGCTAAATGGGCCGGTAAAGAGGGCACGTGTGTTTGCGCACCTGAGGGGACTGAAGGCAGACGTAGTCATGCTGCAAGAGACACACCTTAAAGTAGTGGATCAGGTTAGGTTGAGGACAGGCTGGATTAGTCAGGTTTTCCACTCAGGACTGGATACAAAGACTAGAGGGGTTGCAATTCTGATTAACAAGCGGGTGGCATTTGAAGTGGGGAGAATAGTCTCGGATGTGGGAGGTCAATATATCATGGTTAGTGGCAAGCTGCAGGGGATGATGGTAGTGCTGGTCAATGTATATGCGCCAAATTGGGACGGGGATTTTATAAAGAGGGTGCTATGGAAGATTCTGTACCTGGATTCGCACAGGCTGATTATGGGAGGGGATTTTAACATGGTTATTGACCCAGGCCTGGACCGGTCATGCTCAAGAACGGGTAAGATGCCAGCAATGGCAAAGGAGCTGAAAGGGTTCCTGGAGTAGATGGGGTGGGGGGGTGGGGGGGGGGGGGTGGATCCATGAAGATTTAGGCAGCCGAGGGCCAAGGAATTTTCTTTTTACTCCCACGTACACAAGGTGTATTCCCAGATAAATGTCTTTGTCGTGGGTAGGGCCCTATTGGCAGGGGTGGTGGACACAGGGTATTCGGCGATTACGATCTCGGACCATGCTCCGCACTGGGTGGACATGCAGGTTAGTATGGATAGCAAGCAGTGCCCGCAATGGAGGTTGGATGTAGGGCTATTGGTGGACGAAGCAGTGAGCGAGAGGCTGAGGAAGTGCATGCTGAACGACCTGCAGGTAAACGATACGGGGGAGGTCTCAGCAGCGATGGTCTGGGAAGCGCTGAAGGCAGTGGTGAGAGGAAAGCTGATCTCGATCCGGGCTCACAGGGGCAGGACGGATGGGCAGAAACGGACCAACTGGTAAAAGAGATTCGAGTGGGTAGGAGATATGCGGAGGCTCCAGAGGCAGGGCTTCTAAGGGAACGCCGGAGACTACAGGCGGAATTTGGTTTGTTAACCACCACGCGGGCAGTGGAACAGCTCAGAAAGGCGAAGGGGGTGATTTACGAGCACGGGGAGAAGGCCAGCAGGATGCTTGCACAGCAGCTCAGAAAGAGGGAGGCAGCTAGAGAAATAGGGAAAGTTATTGACGGGGATGGGAACTTAGTTGGGGACTCGGCGGGGGTGAGCAAAACCTTTCGGGATTTGTACAGCAGGTTGTACAGGTCGGAACCCCGAGGGGCCGGAGGGGATGAGGCACTTTTTGGATGGGCTGACTTTCCCGAAGGTGGATGGGGAGCTGGTAGAAGGGCTGGGTGCCCCGATCGGGCTGGAAGAGATAGTGGAGGGTCTGAAGGCCATGCAGTCGGGCAAGGCCCCGGGACCGGACAGGTACCCAGTCGAGTTCTATAAAATGTTCTCTGGAATATTGGGGCCGGTGCTGATGAAGATCTTTAACGAGGCCAAGGAAAGGGGGGCTCTGCCCCAGACAATATCACAGGCCATGATCTTGCTCATTCTGAAAAGGGACAAGGAGGCGGAGCTATGTGGGTCTTACAGGCCGATTTCCTTGCTGAACGTAGATGCCAAACTTCTGGCCAGAATTTTGTCCTCCAGGATTGAGGACTGTGTACCGGACGTTATAGTGGAGGATCAGACTGGGTTCGTTAAGGGCAGGAAGCTGGTGGCCAATGTAAGAAGGCTGCTAAACGTGGTCATGAAGCCCCCGGAAGGTAGGGAAGTTGAGGTGGTGGTCGCGATGGACGCGGAAAAAGCCTTTGACCGGGTTGAGTGGGACTACTTATGGGAGGCGCTGGAGCGGTTCGGGTTTGGAAGAGGCTTTGTTGACTGGGCTAGGTTGCTGTACCAGGCTCCGGTTGCAACTGTATGGACAAACAGGACGATTTTGGACTATTTTACACTGCACCAGGGGACGAGACAGGGATGCCCCTCTCCCCACTGCTGTTTGCGCTGTTGATAGAGCCGCTGGCAATTGCCTCAAGGGGCTGGTCCGGGGGGGGAGGGGCGGTGGAGCACAGAGTCTCGCTGTATGCAGATGACCTACTGCTGTACGTCTCAGACCTAATGGAGGAGATGGAAGAAATTATGGGAATTTTAGGGGGATTCGGCCGATTTTCGGGGTATAAGCTCAATATGGGGAAGAGCAAGATGTTTGTGGTCCAGGCGAGAGGTCAGGAGAGGAGAGGCGTCTGGGGGAACTGCCGTTCAGAGTGGTAGGGGACAGTTTCAGGTACTGGGTATCCAAGTGGCGAGGGATTGGGACAGGCTACATAAATTGAACTTGGCCCAGTTGGTGGATCAGATGAAGGAGGATTTCCGGAGATGGGATGCGCTCCCATTGTCTCTGTCGGTAAAAATGACAGTCCTCCCGAGATTCCTATTCGTCTTCCAATGCCTCCCCATCTTCACCCCGCGGTCCTTTTTTAAGCGGATCAATAAGATTATCGTGGGCTCTGTGTGGGGGGGGCAAGTCCCCCCATGTGAAGAGGGCAATGCTCGAGCGGAGTCAGGGGGATGGAGGGCTGGCGCTGCCGAATTTCAGCAATTACTACTGGGCGGCTAACATAGCCATGGTGAGGAGGTGGCTGGTGGGGGGTGAGCCGGCATGGGTGCGCATGGAGGAGGCTTCTTGTAAGGGCACAAGTCTGGGGGCGTTGGTAACGGTGCCTCTGCCGTTCCTGCCGGCGCGGTACTCCATCAGTCCAGTGGTGGTGGCGGCCCTGAGAGTTTGGGGGCAGTGAAGGAGACATGTGGGAGCAGAGGGGGCGTCGTTGTGGTCCCCCATCTGCGATAAACCGGTTCTCCCCAGGGAGGATGGACGGGGGGTTACGAATTTGGCAGAGAGCGGGGTTTGAGAGGAAATGAAAGAATGAAAGTCGCTTATTGTCACAAGTAGGCTTCAATGAAGTTACTGTGAAAAGCCCCTAGACGGCACATTCCGGCACCTGTTCAGGGAGGCTGTTACGGGAATTGAACAGTGCTGCTGGCCTGCCTTGGTCTGCTTTCAAAGCCAGCGATTTAGCCCTGTGCTAAACAGTCCCTAATGGATGGGGGACTTGTTCATAGAAGGAAGTTTCCCAAGTATGAGGGCGCTGGAGGAGAAGTTTGCATTGGCGGGGGGAAATGAATCCGATATTTACAGATGCGGGACTTTCTGCGGAGGCAGATACCAAATTTCCCACTCCTGCCGCTGAGGGGGATTCAGGATAGGGTGGTTTCTAGAGGATGGGTAGGAGAGGGGAGCGTCTCGGACATACATAAAGAGCTTATGGGTTCGGAGGAGTCGCAGACCGAGGAGCTGAAGCGAAAGTGGGAGGAGGAGCTGGGGGGAGTGATAAAGGAGGGCCTGTGGCTGGACGGGTTGGGTACGGTCAATGCGACCGCAACGTGTGCCAGGCTCAGCCGGATCCAATTTAAGGTTGTTCACCGGGCTCACATGACAGTGGCCCGGATGAGCAGATTCTTTGGGGTGGAGGACAGGTGTGCGAAGTGCGCCGGGGGGGGGCAGCGAATCATGTCCACGTGTTCTGGGCATGTCCAAAACTGAGGGGATTTTGGCAGGGGTTTGCTGAAGCCATGTCCACGGTATTAAATACGAGGGTGGCAATGAGTCCATAGGTGGCGATTTTTGGGGTATCACAGGATCCGGGAATCCAGGAGGAGAAAGAGGCGGACGCTCTGGCCTTTGCTTCCCTGGTAGCCCGGAGGCACATATTACTTACATGGAGGGACTCAAAGCCCCCAAAATCGGAGACCTGGCTTTCGGAAATGGCTGGCTTCCTCTGCCTGGAGAAAATTAAGTTCGCCATGAGAGGGTCTCTGTTAAGGTTTGCCCGGAGTAGGCAACCATTCGTCGACTTCCTTGCAGAGAATTAATCGTCAGCAGAAAGGGGGGGGGGGGGGGTTAGATTAGCGTAGTTTAGGGGGGTAAGCAATGGTAGGACCTGTGGGAGAGGGTGGCGGTATTTGCACTATGTTTATATTTTTCTTGTTATGTACATTGTACAGCAACAATCAACAATGCCAAAGAAATATCTCAATAAAATGTTTATTAAAAAACTACTACTTTTTTAGTAGTAAAAACTACTGGGTGCCCTGGGTGGCACCTTCTTCCTTCATAAAGACAGATGCAATTTTCATTTAGTACCTATCCTTTGTGGTCCCTAATCGAATTTACTCCTGCTTTTATCGCCCTTTTATTATTTATATGCCTACAGAACACTTGCGGTTCCCTTCTATGCTAGCTACCTGTTTCTTTTCATACACCCTCTGCTTAACTTATTCACCACTCCTTTGATTTTTTTTAGATTCAGCTTGTTTTTCCAATTATATTTTCTACCTGACATCTGTCAGAAACACATTCAACTTTTTCTTAATTTCTCAACACATTATTCAACATATTCAGTGCTCAAAATTGATCCTATATTGTTGCCAGACAATGAGCGTGATTGAACAGCCTCGTCGCGCCCGACTCGGTGATGTGACGAGGCCATTAAATCTCAGGAGTGGCCTCTTACAAGATTTGTGACGCTTGGTGCACCTCGTGAGATCTAACGAAATCTCATGAGACGTCACCATCTGGATCTCACCCATTAGGCTCATTTAAATAGGTCACGCCCGATTCTCCCGAAGGCCGGGGGCAAACCCCGTGCCTGGGAGACCTCGCCATGGCACCATTTAGCACTGGTATTTCAGACAAAGGCGTAATGCACCTTGGGGGGAGGGGGGGTCTCCCAGGCCATCGGAGGCACCCAGGTAGTTGGGCTCTGGGCAGGGTGGTACCTTGGCAAACTCAATGCCACCCGAGCACCTTAGCACTGCCACTGGAGCACACTGGCAGTGCCTGGGTGCCAGGTTGCTAGTGCCGTTGGGGGAAGCCCTTCTCTAAAGAGGTGGGATGAGGGGGGGGGCTGTAGAGGAGCCCTGAAGGAGGTTTTTGGGGCAGTTGCGGGGGGGGGGGGGGGGTCCGGAAGCCACAGTGTGGTGTCCAGGATGGGGGGGGGGTCAAGTGTTCGGGGCGGCGGCTTTGAAAATGGTGCCTCAGTCTCACTGCAGAAATGAGATACGTCCGGCATTGGCGGGGCACCCAAAAATAGGGTCCCGTTTGATAGTGGGGTTGTTCTCGGCAACTACAAGACCATGCTATACGCGCCCAAAACGGGACTGTTTTTTGTGCGTTAAATCATGCCCAATGTTTCAGGTCCCTGGAGGATCAATGAGGATAAACTAAACATTGATGAATTTATATATTCTTAGTCCTTAGTCAACAAAAATACAGTTGGAGAGGAGACATCCTGACTCTTCTAACAAGGCACGTCCTAAACAGACTATCAAGTGCATCGTACATTGGACAACAAGAAACAGTCTCACCATTACTCAATGGAAGGATTCAATGCTCACTTACTGCAATGACAATTTCTTTCTATCTACAATACATTATAAAAAGAGAAATCAGAAAATGACCAGCACTGGTCAATACTCAATTCCTTCAATAATTTACCCACCTCAGAGAGTTCCACTAGTGATTGATGATCCAGAGATTCGTCAAACCCAACCTGTTTTAGATCATTCTTGTAAAAGAAAAATGGATAGTCAAAGATTAAACTTAAAAATAACATTTCAAAGCCTCACAGTTAATACAGCTGTAAAAAAAAAAAAGAGAACAAATACAAGACTCTTGTCAGGATGCAATAGGATTTCACTCCTACCATTGTAAGGTGCAAAGCAATGGGCCAATGTCACACAGCAATAGAAGAATTCTCCAAAAGCAACAGAACATTATTAACTGTATCTCCACAGATGATTGTACTTCCACAATGTTAGTCGAGCTCCCTCGAATTATTAGGCTCACTACATCATCTCACTGAGCATCTAGTGTTAGTATTTATTTTTGAACTGCACCCCACACCACCAAATCTCTTCAAAGTGCAGATTTCCTTTGGGCTACATTTCTAAAGCGGGGGGGTTGACGACAAGAAGATAGGCCAAATGGCTTCATGTGCTTTACTATTCTATGATGCCATGAAAACAGAATATCCACTCTGAAGGACAGGGATGTTTAATTAAAGTCCTCTACAACATCCACGCTTTGCTATTAATGAAAAGGTATCGATGGATGGCAGTGAGGAATTCCAATTCGGATGCATCGCTTGTGTTTCTAACCTCAGTCAGTCCACGGTGGAGAAATGCCAAAGATTTCACTCACAAGAGGAGGAGAAAAAAATACAAGAAAGCTTAAGCTACTCTCTGGAACCCCAACCCCATACTGGTTGCTTACAGAGCAGCATTGACAGATGCTTGGAAACAGGTAGCAACATATTGGATTTGGTACCTCTCCCATGTTGTTATTTTTTTCCCGTACCAGCCTCCCCGAACAGGCGCCGGAATGTGGCGACTAGGGGCTTTTCACAGTGACGTAATTTGAAGCCTACTTGTGATAATAAGCGATTTTCATTTCATTTCATTTTTTGGAGATAAACCTAGACAGTACAATCAAATAGCCATTTGACCACAAGACAAAGCATCAGGGCCAAGTTGATCTTGTCCTGGCACACCATCCACACACTGATTCATTTCTACCCCCCCCCAACCACTTTCAATGCTCTCCAAAAGGCCTTTTGCCACTGTGAAGAACATGATTAACACACAAATGTAAAATAAAATTTTGGGCTGCTTGAATTTCTGGAGTTCTCCCAACTAGCTATTCCATTCGAAAACTGATTAAAACCCCATTCCAGGGATGGCTGTAGGTTGGACCGTTAGGCAATCAGTCTTGAAACTGTAATCAGAACACTGACCTCCAAGGTTTGGCTGAGTTGGCTCCATTCATTCATCTTTTTTCTGAAGAAGTCCGCATTCTGCTTTTTACATTCTGCTTTTGCCTTTGCTGTAATGAGATTGGCATCTGTTTCCAATAAATCCCTTAAAACAAGACAATACATTATACTTGCTGAAATGTCATTCCACTCAGGCCAAGTGATGCCAGTACTGGTGAATGGTACATTTTGTCGTTCTTTGCAGAAGGGTCACCATGCAGCATTGATGTAGGTACAACTCCTATTCGAACAATGTGCCTTGACCCCCAAACCGTTACCATCTTCCTAGAGACCAAAAACCTTTTCTGAAAGGATCTGAATTCCCAGTGACTGATTCAAAGGATCACCTGATAAGATTTCACATTTTTAGACTTTTACTGCCACAAGTACTTAAAATCAATATCAAGCAAACATTGATACAAAAGCAAAATACTGTGATGCTGGAAATTTGAAACAAAACAAAATGCTGGAAATACTCAGCAGGTCAGACAGGAGAGAACCAGAGCTAACGTTTCATGTCAATGACCTTTCATCAGAACTGACTAAAATATTCGTATGAAGGGGAGTCCCGATGAAAGGTCATCAACATGAAAAGTTAACTCAGTTTCTCGCCACACATGCTGCCTGACCTGCCGTGTTATTCTGGTATTTTTTGTTTTGAGTAAATATATATATTTTTTAAGTACCCAATTCTTTTTTTTTCAAATTAATGGGCAATTTAGCACATCCAATTCACCTGCCCTGCACATCCTTTGGGTTCTGGGGGGTGAGACCCACGCAGACACAGGGAGGATGTGCAAACTCGACACAGACAGTGACCCGGTGGCGGGGTTAAACCGGGGTCCTCAGCGGCGTGAGACAGCAGTGCTAACCACTGCATCACCCGAGTAAAGATAAATATATCTGTTGCTTACTAAGTGAACTGCCGAAAAGATTTTGCCCCTTAACTTCCTAACACTATGTTTATACATTACACTGCACTCTCCGAATAATTGTAATCTTTACAGGAACCAGTCGTTTAAGAAAGGATACACTTTCATTGGAGGCGGTACAGCAAAATAATAATAATAATAATAGCTTGTCACAAGGAGGCTTCAATGAAGTTACTGTGAAAAGCCCCTAGTCGCCACATTCCGGCACCTGTTCGGGGAGGCCGATACGGGAATTGAACCCGCGCTGCTGGTATTGTTCTGCATTACAAGCCAGATGTTTAGCCCACTGTCCTAAACCAGCCCCTTCACTAAAGTTCACTAAATCTGTGCCTGGGATGAGGGGGTTGTCCTATGATGATAGATTCAGTAAATTGGGCTTTTATTCTCTAAGGTTTAGAAAAATGACAGGCTATTTCATTAAAACCTACAAAATTCTGAAGGAGCTTGGTAGGTAAAGAGATTGCTTCCACTGGTCAGGGATCAAAAACGCTGGGGCACAGTCTCGGGATAAGGGGCCAATCATTTAGAACTGAGGAGGTCAAATTACTTCACTCAAAAGAGTTCTGAATCTTTGGAATTCTCTGCCGCAGAGTGTGATGGATGCTTGAAGGGAACTGGCTATTTCAGATAGGTAGAAGGGTCATTAATTTAGCCCAGATTAAAATCCATTTTAAAATGGATTTCATCATAAAACTTCAAGCATAACTTAGATTACAAAAACACACAGCTTGCAGGATTTGCAGTGGCAAAAGTACAGAATTTGAAACATCTAAAAACTAGCTAAAGCTTATGCAACATTTTATTGAAAAGTTAAATTGACATTATAAACTGTCCATTGTTCTAATGAACAGAATTGCAAAGGTTATGCAGCCGTACCACAATCTGATAACGGTCGCCATGACTACATGGACCCAACATTGTTCAGAATACAGATAATATCGCAGTCAGCAGTGAAACCAGTAAAAACTAGAATTGATTAAAAGAATATATCACATTCTAATACAGGACAAGCATCTAAAAAGCAACATGTCTTCAGAAATGTTGCTTATTGATGATTGACAACTGACCATCCAACCAACTGCATTTAAGACCCATCCAAGCCAATCAGCACATTCCAAGGGTAGGAACAGATGGAGTCAGACTGATAACATTCTCTTTAAACATAGAGGTCCGGGCATACATTTTCCATCCAGAATCACTCCATACCTTTTACCTAACTATTTGCTATCCTTATTTCGTATTTTCATATTTCCATTCTAACTCTTAAAGTCTGCGCAAGCTGTTTTGCTTTGAGCAAAGAACCATTACTGTATTTTGAAAGTTAAATCTGCTTGTAAACCATTAAGCCAAATATATCTCTTAAAGTCTTTTGCTGGCAAGGGCTTTATTGAGAACATTTGATTTGTAACCACAAGAAGATTTCAGTCTCTCAATTATAATCAATAGACACAATAAAAGATTTTTATTTCGCATCCGAGAAGTGTAACTTAAATTCTACTGAGTTTTGAAGTGTATAAGAGACTACACTTCAACCGTACGGTAGATTCCTACAATGCTCCATTGTTGAATACATTTAAAGCTGGGATAGACAGGTCTTTGGTCTTTTGGGGAATTAAGGGATTGGGGAGCAGGCAGGAAAATGGAGTTGAAGTACACGATCAGTTCCGATCCTACTGAGTGACAGAGCAGGCTCAGGGGCTGTGTGGTCTAGCCCTGCTTCTATTTCTGGTGTCCAAAGTTACTCCCAGCTTCCAACAGGCTCACTTCTTCCCATTTCACAGAATCGTAACATCCAGCGTCTGTCAAAAATAATTTCCCCTCAGTCTTCTGAGAATCCCTGAACTGACTTCTAAGGACAGCACGATGGCCCAATGTTTAGCACTGCTGCCTCACGCCGCCGAGGATCTGGGTTCGATCCCAGCCCCGGATCACTGTCCGTGTGGGGTTTGCACATTCTCCCCGTGTCTGTGTGGGTCTCACGCGCACAACCCAAAGATGTGCAGGGTAGGTGGATTGGCCATATTGCCCCTTAATTGGGAAAAAATTGGGTACTCTAAATTTATTTAAAAAAAACATGAGCTCATCAAACATTCTGCTGCCCTCAACACACATGAAGTCTCATTCACCCTCTGCTTATATGAACAAAATTACAACATGAATAAACCATTTGACCCCTTGCGCCTGCTCTGCCTTCAATCTAATCATGGCTGATCTTCTGCCGCAACTCCACTTTGCTGCCTACTCCCCTTATTCCTGAATTCCACAAGAGCTCAAATGTCCACCTATGCCAACCTTGAATATATTCAACAAAGGAGTATTCACAACCCACGGGGATAGAGAGCCTGTTGACTACACTGACTCCTCGTCCCAAAAGCTAAGATTTTAAAATGGTCAACCTTTATTTCAAACTCCTTCAAGGCCTCATCTCTCACCTTTGTAATCTCTTCCAGGCCCATAACCCTTTCAGATATCTACACTCATCCAATTCTGCCCTCTCGCACAGCACTCGTTTCCATCACTTCACCATGCCTTTACCTGCTTAGGCCCGGAACTCTAGAATTCCCTCCACTCGAAAACCTATCTCTTTCACCAAACTTTTCACACCTGGCCCAACATCGCTATGTGGCTCTGTGCTAAATTTTGGTTGGTAATACGTAGGATGATTTAATTTATAAAGCTTCTCTGATGTAGTAACGGTTGCTATTGAACACCTCTCAAAGCGCAGCTAAGAAACTCATGCGGTAACAGAACTTGGAAAAGGGTCATGGAAATCTTTCCGACAGGTCCCACAATGTAGCACTTGCAGATCACACAGATACAATGGCTTTGCTGGTGGCTTTGGTTCACCACAAGAGGCTTTTGGCCTCCTGGAGAAAATCGTAACACCCCCTCTGGTGGAGACTGTCATGTAATTATGGGTTTAGATCCTACATTAATAAACCACACAGCACAGCAAATCCTAGCTCGATAACAGTGAGCACACCTGAAGTATAATTATTTGATAGTGATGGGGTAGGGCATCCTGATAGCATGAGAATGTGTTATAAATGCAAGATTTTTCTAATTAGTTCCTGTTCCAATGTCACAATCTTCTGAATGAATTTATGAATCAATAGGCTACAGAATGTGAGATAGAAACCTTTTAAATCAATATTTTTGGCAATCACCTTCTCCAGTTAAATTAATTCATTCATAATGAGCACGGATTTCCAGTGACCGATGAAGTCAAATCAAATTTGATTTTAAATGATACAGAATTCAAACTTGGATTTTCCACAATCCCACCAACCTTCAATAAAAGCCATAAACCAGTGGTTTTCCAATCTGCACTGCAGAAGCATTGCTTCATTTTTAGTTACTGCTGGGTCATACTAGACGAACAGTCAAGGTGATGCACGCAGCTATGGGATATTGATGTTCTCTACAAAGCATGAATTGTGGCATAACAACGGTGTTATCTCAGATAAAAGCACCCCTACCTACACCAGTACAATGTCACAATTTTGTCCACAAACCATCCTCAGGTTAAAACTGAATTTAGTTGAGACAATGATAGCAACATTTAAGCAGCAGTTTAAAATTAATAAAACGTCACAAAGTATTTCAAAGGAGTGTGACCCAATAAAATTTGACAGTCATATTAGCAGATATTAGGGCAGGTCAAGCTTCAAATGGTTTGTTTTAAGGAGCATCTTAAGGGGGAGAAAAAGAAAGAGGCAGTGAGGAAAAAGTAGAGCGATGGAGAGGCTTTTTAAAAAATGAATTTAGAGTACCCAATTCATTTTTTCCAATTAAGGGGCAATTTAGCGTGGCCAATCCACCTAGCCTGCACATCGTTGGGTTGGGGGGCGAAACCCACGCAAACATGGGAAGAATGTGCAAACTCCACACGGACAGTGACCCAGAACCAGGATCAAACCCAAGCAGCAGTGCTAACCACAGTGCCACCCTGTGCACACACGACTGCGTGGCAAAATTACAACTCCATCTACAAGTTTGCTGACAATACGACCATAGTGGGCCGGATCTCGAATAACGACGGGTCAGAATACAAGAGGGAGATTGAGAACCTAGTGGAGTGGTGCAGCGACAACAATCTATCCCTCAATGCCAGCAAAACTAAAGAGCTGGTCATTGACCTCAGAAAGCAAAGTACTGTACACACCCCTGTCAGGATCAATGGGGCCGAGGTGGAGATGGTTAGCAGTTTCAAATTCCTAGGGATACACATCTCCAAAAATCTGTCCTGGTCCACCCACATTGACGCTACCACCAAGAAAGCACAACAGCGCCTATACTTCCTCAGGAAACTAAGGAAATTCGGCACCTCCACGTTAACTCTTACTAACATTTGCAGATGCACCATAGAAAGCATCCTACCTGGTTACATCACAGCCTGGTATGGCAACTGCATGTGGAAAGCGGGCAGCATACTCAAAGGCCTCTCCCACCCGGCTTACTCACTCTTCCAACTTCTTCCATCGGGCAGGAGATAGAAAAGTCTGAGAACACGCACAAACATTCTTAAAAACAGCTTCTTCCCCGCTGTTACCAGGGGCGCGATGCTCCGACCCCCCCACCGGGTCGGAGAATCGCCGGGGGCCAGCGTAAATCCCGCCCCCGCCGTGTCCCGAATTCTCCACCACCGGAGATTCAGCGGGGGCGGGAATCGCGCCACGTCGGTCGGCGGAAATCGCGCCGGTCGGCGGGCCCACCCCCAGCGATTCTCCGGTCCGCGATGAGCCGAAGTCCCGCCGCTGTCAACCCACGCCAGCCGGCATGGATTGAACCACCTTTCGAACGGCGGGACAAGGCGGCGCGGGCGGGCTCCGGAGTCCTGGGGGGGGGCATGGGGCGATCTGGCCCCGGGGGGGGTGTCCCCACGGTGGCCTGGCCCGCGATCGGGGCCCACCAATCTGCGGGCGTGCCTTTGCCATGGGGGCACTCTTTTCCTTCCGCCTTCGCCATGGTCTTCATTATGGCGGAGGTGGAAGAGACCCCCTCCACTGCGCATGCCATGAGCGGCCGCTGACGCTCCCGCGCATGCGTCGCACGACAAAGTCATTTCCCCACCAGCTGGCGGGGCGGAAATCACTCCGGCGCGGGCCTAGCCCCTCAAGGTGTGGGCTCGGCCCCTCAAGATGCGGAGAATTCCGCACCTTTGGGGCGGCGCGATGCCGGACTGATTCTCGCCTTTTTTGGCACCGGTCGGCGGACATCGCGCCGATTGCGGAGAATCCCGCCCCAGACTCCTAAACGACCCTCTTATGGACTGACCTCATTAACACTACACCCCTGTATGCTTCACCCAATGCCGTTGTTATGTAGTTACATTGTGTACCTTGTGTTGCCCTATTATGTATTTTCTTTTATTTCCTTTTCTTTTCATGTACTTAATGATCTGTTGAGCTGCTCGCAGAAAAATACTTTTCACTGTACCTTGGTACGGCATGACAATAAAATCCAAATCCAATAGTAAAAAAGTGAAACTAAACTGGATCGCATGACACACTATCCCTTGAAGGCATGTTACAACTGGGGTGGGGAAGCTCCAAACTGGAGTCATACTTAGCACAAAGGTAGATGTGTTGGAGGCCAATCATCTCAACATAGGAGCATTACGGCAGGAGCTTCACACCATCTGGGATGGAGAATGACACCCCATCCACTACCTTAAATATTCACTCCTTCTACCACTGGCCTAGTGGCAGCAATGTTTACCATCTAGAAGGTACACTGCTGGAACTCGACAAAGCTTTTTCAACAGTACCTGACAAACATAACCTCTACTCCCTAGAAGGAAAAGGCCACCAAGCCCTTGGCAATACTATCACCTGCAAGTTACCCTCATACACCACCCTAACTTGGAGCTATATCTATTTCTATCCTGTTGATGGGTCTAAATCTTGGAACTCCTTCCCAAACAGCACCATGGGTGTACCTACACCACGTGGACAGTTGAAGAAGGCAACGCTCACCACCACTTTTTCAAGGGCAATTAGGGATGAGCGACACCCACATCACATGAACAAAGAACAATAGATTAAATGGTTGTAAGTATAGCAACAGGGTGTGTGAAGTCAATGTTAGAATAATCATGTTCAGACCTGAAAAGAGCAGACTCCCCGGGCGTCATTCTCCGACCCCCCGCCGGGTCGGAGAATCGCCGGGGGCTGGCGTGAATCCCGCCCCCGCCGGTTGCCGAAGTCTCGGGCACCGGAGATTCGGCGGGGGCGGGAATCGCGCCACGCCGGTTGGCGGGCCCCCCCGCTCGATTCTCCGGCCCGGATGGGCCGAAGTCCCGCCGATAAATTGCCTGTCCCGCCGGCGTGGATTAAACCACCTTTTGAACGGCGGGACAAGGCGGCGTGGGCGGGCTCCGGGGTCCTGGGGGGGGGGGGGTTGCCCACCGATCCGCGGGCGGGCCTGTGCCGTGGGGGCACTCTTTCCCTTCCGCCTCCGCCACGGTCTCCACCATGGCAGAGGCGGAAGAGACTCCCTCCACTGCGCATGCGTGGGAAACTGTCAGCGGCCGCTGACGCTCCCGCGCATGCGCCGCCCGGGGATGTCATTTCCGCGCCAGCTGGCGGGGCAACAAAGGCCGTTTCCGCCAGCTGGCGGGGCGGAAATTCCTCCGGCGCCGGCCTAGCCCCTCAATGTTGGGGCTCGGCCCCCAAAGATGCGGAGCATTCCGCACCTTTGGGGCAGCGCGATGCCCGTCTGATTGGCGCCGTTTTGGGCGCCAGTCGGCGGACATCGCGCCGTTTCGGGAGAATTTTGCCCATGAAGTACTATTGTACTTCATGTTTTATGCTGAAAACTGCCTAAGCCTATGAACTTTTACATCCATCAGAGAAAAGAAGATTTGGTGTCAGAGCTGGTATCGAATCTCAAGTCTCAAGGAAAGGGAATTCATTGAATGTTTACAGGAGGGCTTTTTGGAACAGCTTGTGATGGAGCCCACGAGGGAACAGGCCATTCTGGACTTAGTGTTATGTAATGAGCCAGACTTGATTAAAGATCTTAAAGTAAGGGAACACTTAGGAGGCAGTGATCATATTATGGTCGAATTCAATCTCCAATTTGAAAGAAAGAAGGTAGAATCAGATGTAAAGGTATTACAGTTAAATAAAGGTAACTACAGGGGCATGAGGGAGGAACTGGCGAAAATCGACTGGGAGCAGAGCCTAGTGGGAAAGACAGTAGAACAGCAATGGCAGGAGTTTCTGGGAGTAATTGAGGACACAGTACAGAGGTTCATCCCAAAGAAAAGAAAGGTTATCAGAGGGGGGATTCGGCAGCCATGGCTGACAAAGGAAGTTAGGGAATGCATCAAAGCAAAAGAGAAAGCCTATAATGTGGCAAAGAGTAGTGGAAAGTCAGAAGATTGGGAAGGCTACAAAAACAAACAGAGGATAACAAAGAGAGAAATAAGGAAAGAGAGGATCAAATATGAAGGTAGGCTAGCCAGTAACATTAGGAATGATAGTAAAAATTTCTTTAAATACATTAAAAACAAACGGGAGGCAAAAGTAGACATTGGGCCGCTCCAAAATGACGCTGGTAATTTTGTGATGGTAGACAAGGAAATAGCTGAGGAACTAAATAAGTACTTTGCGTCAGTCTTCACAGTAGAAGACATGAGTAATATCCCAACAATTCCGGAGAGTCAGGGGGCAGAGTTGAATATGGTAGCCATCACAAAGGAGAAAGTGCTAGAGAAACTAAGAGGTCTAAAAATTGATAAATCTCCGGGCCCAGATGGACTACATCCTAGAGTTCTAAAGGAGATAGCTGAAGAAATAGTGGAGGCGTTAGTTATGATCTTTCAAAAGTCACTGGAGTCCGGGAAAGTCCCAGAGGATTGGAAAATCGCTGTTGTAACCCCCCTGTTCAAGAAGGGAACAAGGAAAAAGATGGAAAATTATAGGCCAATTCGCCTAACCTCGGTTGTTGGCAAGATTCTAGAATCCATTGTTAAGGATGAGATTTCTAAATTCTTGGAAGTGCAGGGTCGGATTAGGACAAGTCAGCATGGATTTAGTAAGGGGAGGTCATGCCTGACAAACCTGTTAGAGTTCTTTGAAGAGATAGCAAATAGGTTAGACCAAGGAGAGCCAATGGATGTTATCTATCTTGACTTCCAAAAGGCCTTTGATAAGGTGCCTCACGGGAGACTGCTGAGTAAAATAAGGGCCCATGGTATTCGAGGCAAGGTACTAACATGGATTGACGATTGGCTGTCAGGCAGAAGGCAGAGAGTTGGGATAAAAGGTTCTTTTTCGGAATGGCAACCGGTGACGAGTGGTGTCCCGCAGGGTTCAGTGTTGGGGCCACAGCTGTTCTCTTTATATATTAACGATTTAGATGACGGGACTGGGGGCATTCTGGCTAAGTTTGCCGATGATACAAAGATAGGTGGAGGGGCAGGTAGTATGGAGGAGGTGGGGAGGCTGCAGAAAGATTTAGACAGTTTAGGAGAGTGGTCCAAGAAATGGCTGATGAAATTCAACGTGGGCAAGTGCGAGGTCTTGCACTTTGGAAAAAAGAATAGAGGCATGGACTATTTTCTAAACGGTGACAAAACTCATAATGCTGAAGTGCAAAGGGACTTGGGAGTCCTAGTCCAGGATTCTCTAAAGGTAAACTTGCAGGTTGAGTCCGTAATTAAGAAAGCAAATGCAATGTTGTCATTCATCTCAAGAGGCTTGGAATATAAAAGCAGGGATGTACTTCTGAAGCTTTATAAAGCATTAGTTAGGCCCCATTTAGAATACTGTGAGCAATTTTGGGCCCCACACCTCAGGAAGGACATACTGGCACTGGAGAGGGTCCAGCGGAGATTCACACGGATGATCCCAGGAATGGTAGGCCTAACATACGATGAACGTCTGAGGATCCTGGGATTATATTCATTGGAGTTTAGGAGGTTGAGGGGAGATCTAATAGAAACTTACAAGATAATGAATGGCTTAGATAGGGTGGATGTAGGGAAGTTGTTTCCATTAGCAGGGGAGACTAGGACCCGGGGGCACAGCTATAACACATCTTTCCAATGGAGTTTGGATGAGGGGTCGCTAGCAGACTTGGGATTTTGTGTGAAGATGGCAAGGGTAATTGATGAGTATTTGACATTTATTAAAAATGGGAAGGTCTTGCCATCAGTGTTGTGGGAGGCTTTGAAAGTGGTGCTGAGAGGTGAGATAATCTCGCATAAGGTGCAGGTTGAGAAGGAGGCAAGGGAGGAGCGACAGAGACTGTTAGATGAAATTTTGGAGGTTGGTGGCAAGTATTTGGAAGATCCCACCCCAGTGCTTCTGGCCAGGAGGAAGGTACTTCAGACATAGTTCGATCTGTTGTCCACAGGTAAAGTGGTGCGCCAGTTGAGGCGGGGAAAAGGAGCAATGTACGACTATGTTTGTGCTGGTGATAGAGCCTTTGGCCATCATGCTGAGGCAGTCAGATAGGTGGAGGGGGATAGTGAGGGGGCAGGGTTGGAGCATATGGTTTCTCTATATGTTGATGACCTTTTGTGTACCTCAGATATTTACATATATATATATATATAAATATAATCTAACTATTACCAAGCTTTGCAAACAAACAAATCAGGCAAGGTTTGCGGTGTGATTCCCTGTCTGTGCCAAACTAGTTGTTGTCAGGCAGTAAGGCCATTAGAAATGATGTCAGTACCCAGTTTAAGGAAATAAAAGTGAGATGTGTGAGACTTTGGACATTAGACAAATTCCCTGCCAACTTTCATTCTGAAGGCCAAGGTTCACACAAAGACAATAATCACCAGGGAGAGACAGGAATTAACTAATCCGTATGGAACTGTTCCAAGCAAGGAATCAACACATTAAGAAAGAGGGCAGAGAAACGGGCAATGGAAATAAGGGAGTAATAACTCTTCAGCACTCACTTTTCCAGAGACTTTTCCATACTGATGGCCTCGGTCAGCTTCTTTGACAGGTCACGAATTACAAGGGTCTGACTTCTGTTCTCAGCTGCTGTACGGTCAGAAGTCAAATCGTTTATTGCAAGCACAAAGCTGAAAATAGAGGGAGGAAAAATTTAAGCATTCAAGAGGAAAATGTTATCAAGCAGCTGAACAAACCAGGGAAATACCAGATTCAGATCCTGCTGTGTCAGGTTTCTGGTACCTAATCATGGTCGGTGGTAAAATGTTTTATGTCTGGATTGAATTAGAGAACAGATCAGGTTAATCTATTATGACTCAAAATGAAACAGCTTGCCAGCGCTCATTATGTAAGTTCCCCATTGAAGAGCAATGAGTGGTACTAATGAGTTGAGTGGCCGTCTTCTTCTCTGCATGTATTATTTTGTGATTCTAATTTGGTATAGTATTGGAATGTTGGCAGAACCTTAACTCTGCAACAGTCCCCACTACAGAAGGAATGAATCTGGAATAAAATGTGCGCAAACTACATTCCAAGTGTGGATCACTTATTTTGGCCTCCTCCCCTGCCTCACTGGCCACTGATTCTGATAAAACCTTTCAGTTAACTGTTTCATCTCCACAGATGCTGCCTGATTTGCTGAGTATTCTCAGCATTTTCTCTTCTTATCCCACTGGCCTAAAGTCTGATCTACTTGGAAATTGTTGGCAGACTTCGTTTAAAGTACTATTTACGCACAGCTATCTTTGTTAGCTTAGCAATTGACATTCTGTCTATAATCATCTGAAGTTCTTGATGCACTTTTCTGACAAGCTGACTTTTTTCCCCCTTTGCCCTCCTAATATATCTGCCAGACTGGTCTCCCACTGTGAAGATCAACAGGAGCTTTGAGTAATTCTCTTAGGAGAGAGATCAGGATTTTACCCATTTCATTCAGATCATTAAATGTCCAAGACTGTTCTCTCAATCCCACACCAAAAGAAATCCACATAGAAAAGGTTAGGTCAGGATGGTGTTGGAACAACCATACTTGGAGGTTGGGACAGTCTAATCCAAAAACTATAAGCATTGAAGGGGAGAGACAAGAAAAATGGAGAACAGGGGAAAATTAGAAGTTAAAGTCTAAGGGGGGAAAATAATTAAAATATTTGAACAATTAGAAGCCAAGGTGACATCTTAGTCTTTTCAAAGCAGATAATTGAATTAAAGAACTCCTTTCTGTAGTTGAAACAATTTATTAGTTCTGAGGATTATACAAACTCCCCTTTTCACTTCTTCATGTCACCCAGAAAATGGACAGATACAAAATGGCACTGAAACAGACAACTGAACCTAGGAATTTAAATAGGGAAAGATTTTAAACTAGAGTTTGATATCCATTCAGGAATAAATCAAGAGCAGTTAATCGAGTACTAGGCATCGCTCTGAAATGTTTGTACAGCAGGATGAGCCATATATGGCATTAGACCAAGGCATTACGACGTGTGGTATACGCCTTTATGGGCGGCGCGGTAGCACAGTGGGTAGCACTGTTGCTTCACAGCTCCAGAGTCCCAGGTTCGATTCCCGGCTTAGGTCACTGTCTGTGTGGAGTCTGCAAGTTCTCCCCGTGTCTGCATGGGTTTCCTCCGGGTGCTCCAGTTTCCTCCCACAGTCCAAAGATGTGCAGGTTAGGTGGATTAGCCATGCTAAATTGCCCTTAGGTTAGGTTGGGGTTACTGGGCTACGGGGATGGGGTGGAGGTGTGGGCTTAAGTGGGGTGCTCTTTCCAACAGCCGGGGCTGAATGGCCTCCTTCTGCACTGTAATTTCTATGATTTTATACTTGTGACAATATTATTATTATTATTATTATTATTATTATTATTATTAAGCGGTAGCAGCATGCCATGGTAATACAAGAGAGTTCGGAGGAGCGAGGGTTAATGTGGGACGAGAGAATACTACCACCCACAGTATGATATATAGAGCCACATAATAGTGGACCTTGGGAGAAGAGTCTGAAAGGAGGCACCATTGGAGGCATCACCAATGCATAGCAGTACCTGGGATGTGTACAGAGTTATGGGTTAATGATAAATGATTTATACTTAAACATACAAGTCTCAAGACCTCTTAGTGAGTGACCAAACATAATCTTTACAACACTGCCAGTGTCCCTTAGTCCTACCAAGCAGGCCCTTGAAATCCAAGCAACTCAGTGTTTGAACTTTGAGTTTGGGGGGTTTTGAGGATCAGTCTTAGTACATTCATGTACTTGATGGGGAATTCCTAAACTCAGAAAAACAGCAAAATCTATTAACATACACAACTTGAAATGTATGGTCACATTGATCTAAATCTAATACCCTTCCCCCAAAGCTCCATGATTACGCCAATACAGCAATGAAGACAAAATCTTAGACATCCCTGCATGAAATGAATTCAATAATATGAGGGTTGGAGAGAAAGTCTTATTACCAATTCAGCTCAGATGCCACCAGATACTCAAACTTGGGGTTCATCTAACTATTACTTACCAATTCAATTTACCTTTTAATTCTTTGGACTTGGGTCTACTTGATAGATTCTCAATTTTAAAAGTGATGTGCCATGGATAAAGATGCAGACCTCAACAGTTAGGTGGCGTTTTAACAATATCACAGAATGCAGAGTAAACCAATTCCACAAAAGCACAAAGCGCTGAGGGAGTGGCGGCAGCAGTGATTTATACAGCCTGTATATACCATGTGATGCTGCCACCTCCAAATATTTTTCACAGTTCACTGAGCTGAAATAATTAAGGAGACAGCAATTGAACCACAGGAGACAGGAGGCAGAAAAAAGTGAACACAGCGAGTTGTTCCAACCTGGAATGCACGGCCTTCAAAATGTGGTGGTAGCAGATTCAATAACAACTTTTAAAATGGAAACTGGATAAAATACTTGGAAGTGAAAAAGATACTAGGCTATGGGCAAAAGATTACTAGGCTATGGGTGTGGGACTAACTGGATAGTTTTTCCAAAGAACCGGAAGAGATACACTGGGCTAAATGGTCTCCTTCTGGATTGCATCTATTCATCAAAGAGAGAACATATTCCAGGGGTATTATTGTAATTGGCACATAACACACGCAACAGCAATATTGCTTGATTTGTTTGGCGAGTTTATTGAGTGAGTCAGCTCGAGACAAGGAAAGGTACAGTTTACCTACTGTGTTAAGATAATTGATCTGAGCCAGCACGTTGACTGGCCTCAGCAGTGCTGGATTAGGAAGCAGAAAGATTCACTCTCGATTACTATCCACAGGCCCTGCATGAAGTGTTTCTTCAGTCAACAGATGAGGACAACTTAAGATGTCAGTGAATAATCAGTTATTGTACAGTTTTACAAATTAAGAATAAACTCTCGGGTGTGTTATACTGGGTGCCTGGCATCCATCCAATTGTACAGCAGCAAAAAGTCAACGCCTTCATGAGCAAAGATAAAAGGACACATGGCCTGGGGAGAAAAAAGATTAAAACTTTCCAGAAGTATTGATTTAAGTAGCACCAGAGGAGAGGTAGTCCAATGTATCACGCTTCGGTACATCCTTTCCTGCAGCTTACAAGGTAAACAACGTAATGGTACCGTGAGAACACCACCCACCAGGTACATTGTACATACTCGTGCGACTTGGCCAACGTTGTCTACCTCCTACGCTGCAGGAATGGATGTCCTGAAGCGTGGTACATTGGCAAGACCATGCAGACGCTGCGACAACGGATGAACGGCCATTGCGCGACAATCGGCAGGCAGGAATGTTCCCTTCCAGTCGGGGAACACTTCAGCAGTCAAGGGCATTCAGCCTCTGATCTTTGGGTAAGCGTTCTCCAAGGCGGCCTTCAGGACAGGCGACAACGCATAATCGCCGAGCAGAAACTTATAGCCAAGTTCCGCACATGTGAACGGCCTCAACCGGAACCTTGGATTCATGTCGCATTACATTCACCCCCCCACCATCTGGCCTGGGCTTGCGAAATCCTACCAACTGTCCTTGCTTGAGACAATTCATGCCTCTTTAATCTGTGATTATCCCTCTCTCCAGTTGCTCCATCTGGACCTGTAGACTTAATTGCCTGCAAAGACTTGCATTGGAAATATCGTCTTGCATCTTTGACTTTGTCTATATAAATGTTCCTGGAACCCACCTCGTCATTCACCCGAGGAAGGAGCAGTGCTCCGAAAGCTAGTGATTCGAAACCAACCTGTTGGGACTTTAACCTGGTGTTGTAAGACTTCTTACTATTTAAAATAGTTATGGAAAGGGACAAAACTGGTCCACGAGTGCAAGTTCTAAATTGGGGCAAGGCAAGTTTTGATGGAGTTAGATAGGAGCTTGCAAGGGTTGTTTGGAGGAGTTTTTTTGAGGACAAAGGGACCTCCGGCAAGTGGGATGCCTTTAAAAGTGAAATAGCTAGAGTTCAGGGTCTACATGTTCCGGTTAGGGTGAAGGGCAAGGCTGGCAGGAGTAGGAAACCCCGGATGACAAAACATATTGAGGTTTTGGCCAGGTAAAAAGAGGAGGCATGGCTCCAGTACAAGCAGCTGGAATCAAGGGATTCCCTGGAAGTGTACAGGGAATACAGGAGTATACTCAAGAAGGAAATTAGGAGGGCAAAAAGGGGGTATGAGGTAGCTTTGGCTGAGAGGGTTAAGGTGAATCCAAAGGGATTCTTTAAGTATGTCAAGGGAAAAAGAATAGCTCGAGAGAGAATATGACCCCTCAAGGACCAAAGTGGACACATGTGGAACTGTAGGAGATGGGTGAGGTTCTCAATGAATATTTCTCCTGTGTTTACCATGGAGAAAGAGATCCATGGAGAAAGAGATAAAGACTTGGGAACCTGGGAAGGTTAGTGGCGATATATTGGGGACAGTTTGCATTGCAGTAGAGAAGATGATGGACGTATTAAAATGTATGAAGGGGGATAAATCCTCTGGCCCTGACCAGGTATGTCCAAGAACACCGCGTGAGGCTAGAGAAAAAATTGTGGGAGTACCAGCTAAGATATTTGCATCATCATTAGCCGTGGGTGAGGTACCAGAAGACTGGATGGTAGCAAATATTGTGCCCTTATTTAAGAAGGACTACGAAGAAAAACCTGGGAATTATAGACCGGTAAGCCTAACATCTGTGGTGGGTAAGTTACTAAAGGAGATTCTGAGGGATAAGATATATGGGCATTTGGAAAGTCAGGGTTTGATTAGGAGTAGTCATCACGATTTGTGCATGGGAGATCATGCCATACAAATTTGTTGGAGTTCTTTGATGAAGTGACCAGGGAGGTTGATGGGGGCAGGGCGGTAGACTTGGTCTATATGGACTTCAGTAAGGCCTTTGATAACGTTCCACATTGTAGGCTGCTCTGGAAGTTTAGATCACATGGAATCAATCCAGCGAGAGCTGGCAAATTGGATATACAATTTGCTTGATGGTCGGAAGCAAAGGGTAATGGGCAGCATGGTAGCACAGTGGTTAGCACTGCGGCTTCACAGTGTCAGGGACCCGGGTTTGAATCCCGACTCCCCGTGTCTGCATGGGTTTCCTCGGAGTGCTCCGGTTTCCTCCCACAAGTACCGAAAGACATGCTTGTTAGGTAAATTGGACATGCTGAATTCTCCCTCAGTATACCCGAACAGGCGCCGGAGTGTGGCACTAAGGGATTTTCACAGTAACTTCACTGCAGTGTACTGTAAGCCTACTTGTGACACTAATAAAGATTATTATTATAAGGATGCTTGTCAGACTGGAAGCCTGTGACTAGTGGTGTGCCTCAGGGGTCAGTGCTGGGCCCATTGCTGTTTGTTATCTATACCAACGATTTGGATGAAAATGTGCACGGCATGATCAGTAAGTTTGCAGATGACACTAAAATAGGTGGTATTGTAGACAATGAGAAAGGTTATCAAAAATTGCAACAGGATCTTGATCAGCTGGGGAAGTGGGTCGAGAAATGGCAAATGGAGCTCAATATAGACAAGTGTAAGATGTTGCATTTTGGAAAGTCAAATCAAGGTAGGACTTTCACGTGAATGGTAGGACCTTAGGGAGTATCGTGGAACAGAGGGACCTTGGAGTTCAGGTGCACAGTTCTCTAAAGGTGGAGTCATAGGTAGATCGGGTAGTGAAGAAGACTTTTGGCATGCTGGCCTTCATTGGTCAAGGCATTGTGTGTAGAAGTTGGGAAGTTATG
Organism: Scyliorhinus torazame; assembly: GCF_047496885.1. Taxonomy (NCBI): domain Eukaryota; kingdom Metazoa; phylum Chordata; class Chondrichthyes; order Carcharhiniformes; family Scyliorhinidae; genus Scyliorhinus; species Scyliorhinus torazame. Next base: position 303,899,479 of record NC_092709.1, read on the forward strand.
TTGCCTTTGTAAAGGACATTGGTGAGGCCAACCCTGGAGTATTGTTCAGTTTTGGTCGGCTTGCTATAGGAAAGATTTACAAGAATGTTGCCAGGACTCAAGGGACTGAGTTATAGGGAGAGATTGGGCAGGCTAGGACTTTTTTCTTTGGAGCGTAGGAGACTGAGGGGTGAACTTATAGAGATGTATAAGATCACGAGAGACATTGATAGGGTGAATGCATTGATAGGGTGAATGCACTCAGTCGTTTTCCCAGGGTTGGGGAATCAAGAACTAGAGGGCTTAGGTTTAAGTTAAGAGGGGAAAGAATTAAAGGGAACTTGAGGAGCAACTTCTTTTTTTTTTTACACACATGTGGAATGAATTGCCGGAGGAAATGGTTGAGGCAGGGACATTGACAACAATTAATTGGCATTTGGGCAGATACATGGATAGGAAAGGTTTCGAGGGATATGGGCCAAGTGCAGGCAAATGGGGTTAGCTTAGATGGGCATTTTGGTTGGCATGGAGCAGTTTGGGCCGAAGGACTGGTCTCCGTGCCATGGATTCTATGATTTTATTAGAGAGAAATTGCCATTCCAATTAACAATCACTAGCAAGGACAGTCAGGCTCGACAGCAATGCCATATACAATTGAGGAGACCACAGATACTGTCAAAACATCGGAACAATGTAAGCCAGAAGGTGGCCAGACCAGTGGCCAAGGAACCATTCTACAATATAGTGCTAATGTATTTAGGAAAAGGGATGGATGTAGAATCACAATATTTCATGCAAGCAGGACACATGACAAGCTGTCGGACATGGTTAACAGCTGTGACATTAGGTATAATTCTGAGTGTCTGTATATCCCAACCACACAGCTCAACTTGATTTTCTTTCCTCTCTCATTTGTATTTCATTAAAGAACTCAGTGACACAAATACGGCATGCAGAAAGGGGCTAGAGGAAGACTGCACTTTACTAACAGTCCTGTTAGTATAGCAAAGCATCAAACTTTCTCAGTCAAGTTCAAGTAAGGGCTATGAGTCAGTCTTGCTGTTTGCCTATAACACCTGTCAAATGGTTGGTTACCTGGTTTGAGAGGTATCTTTTAGGTCCAAAGCGAGGCTGCTATTCACCAGGTTTTTCAGGCAGCTGGACCCATTACTGGAGAAGCTAGTGGTGGACAAGCCCACACTCTCCATAATGAAATCCTGTATGTAGTCAGCTGATGAGAGAGAGGAGAGAGAGAAAATTAAACAGGAACTAAAGTATCCAAGTACTGTGCAATAACCCCAATTTTGTGTGTACAATCGGTATATGCCTTGAATCTGGGGCACTGACAATCAAGTCTTCACCAAGGTGCAGGACTCCAGGTTTGAAGCTAGCAAGAAACAGGGCAGCATCAATCACTTTTTTTTTTTAATTTAGAGTGCCCAATTATTTATTTTTTTCCAATTCAGGGACAATTTTGAGTGGCCAATCCACCTACCCTGCACTTCTTTGGGTTGTGGGGGTGAAACCCACGCAGACATGGGGAGAATGTGCAAACTCCACATGGACAGGGACGCAGGGCTGGGATTCGAACCCGGGTCCTCAGGGCCACAGTCCCAATGCTAAACACTGCGCCACATGCAGCCCCAAGCAGCATCAATCACGCCTTTCTTGGCGTCCCGAAATACAAGAGAATATTTTTTTTAATTGAAGTATCAGCCTTTCATCAGAATTGACAGTAATGAAGCAAAATTAATCAAAATAAAGAGGTCAGTACTTCTATTATCCGAACTTAACAGCCCTCCCACCCCATCCCCTATAACCAATTATTTTGCAGATGTAAACTACCATAAACAAAAAATGAATCACAAAGGAAACTTAAGCCTGGGGCCGGAATCTTAGACCATGCCCACAGCAAGATGGCCACGAATGGGACAGGGACCACGTAAAGGTCCATTGACCTCGGGCAGGAATTTCCAGTTGCCGAGCGGCCGTGGCCAAAGTGTCCCATTCATTAAATCAAAAGCCACGGTTAAAGTACAATCTCTAAATAGCTTACTAACTTAGAGGCTGGGGATGAGACCGTGGAGGGATTTGAAAATAAGGCTTAGAATTTCAACATCAAAGCATTGCTTGAGCGGGAATCAGCGAGCACAGGGGTGGTGGAGGAAAACAGGATTTGGTGCAAGTTGGGACATGCGCAGCAGAGTTTTAGATGGCCTCAAGTTTAGAGGGTAGAATGTAGAAGTGCATTAGAGTAGTCAGGTCCAGAGGTAACTAAAGCATGCACGAGGGTCGCAGCAGATGAGCTGAGCAGGGGCGGAGGCAGGCAATATTACAGAGATGGAAGTAGGCAGTCATAGTGACGGCACAGATTTGTGGTTAAAAGCTCATAGAATCATAGAACCCCACTTAAACCCACACCTCCACCCTATCCCTGTAACCCCACCTATCATAGCCAATCCACCTAACCTGCACATCTGTGGACTGTGGGAGGAAACCGGAGCACCCGGAGGAAACACACGCAGACATGGGGAGAACGTGCAGACTCCATACAGACAGTGGCCCAAACTGGAATCGAACTGGGACCCTGGAGCTGTGAAGCAACTGTGCTAACCACTGTGCTGCCCAGACATGACACCAAGATTACAAACAGTCTGGTTTAGCCTCAGACATTTGCCAGGAAGAGTGATGGATTTGATGGTGAGAGAGTGGAGTTGATGGTGGGGACCAAAGACAATAGCTTTAACGTTCACAATATTTAATTGGAGAAACCGTCTGCTCATCCAGTACTGCATTTAGAGGCAGGAGAGGAGTCAAGGGGTAAAGTGGTTGGTAAAGCTGTGTGTTATCAATGTAAATGTGGACACTGACATGTTTTCAGAGCAGCAGGTGGATGAGGAATAGGAGAATGATAAGAATAAATCCTCGGGGGTTCTCAGAGGTAACCATATGGAAGAGGAATGAGAAGTCTTTGATGGCAATTCACCAGAAACAATTATATTAACAATAATCCTGTTCCAAGAGTTGCCGATTGAAAATCATGCTCCACAATAAATCTAAATATAAGGAAGAACAGCTTGGTGTGATGCTATTTAAGATGAGGAAAGACAGATGCTACAACTACATTCAGCAACTTCCTCAACACTCAAGCCAAGAAAGGAATCTACACGTGCAACAGCAGTATGAAATTCTTTCATACAGCCCAACAGTGTGGTAACACTGCAAACTAAATCAATCCCTGTCCAGATTCTTTATTCAGTTTAGTCCAGTTGAATAATATTCTGCAATCAACTCACCATCAGACTTGTACTCCACAGTCTTTTGTTTCACATCCTCAATCAGTTGCATGGCGTCACGGTCTCGAGTTTCATTCTGCTCCATCAGACGAAACAAAACATCCATGGACCATGGGTTCACTTCATAGAACGGGACCTGCTGATCCCCAAAAATCTTTGCTAGCCACTTGGAAACCTAGCAATAAAATAAGAGAAAAACACAAATTTAATTGGATCAGAATGTCCGTACCATAGGCAGCACGGTGGCCCAGTGGTTAGCACTGCTGCCTATGGTGCTGAGGATCCGGGGTCGATCCCGGCCCTGGGTCACTGTCCGTGTGGACTTTGCACTTTCTCCCCGTGTCTGCATGGGTTTCACCCGCACAACCCAAAGATGTGCAGAGTAGGTGGATTGGCCACTAAATTGGAAAAAAAAATAATTGGGTACTCTAAATTTTTTTTTTTTAATTCTCTCTGCAACACCAAAAATGAACTTTGCTGGAATTACATTTTTCAACACAAGAAAAAGATGAACAAAAAAGGCTTGCAGGTCCCTCAACAGTACCAATATTATCAGAATGTAAATTATGCACATGATGATCTTCAGCCACCTTCTGACCCCACTAGACATTCATACAATTTCCTGGGAAAGATCAAACTGCAAATATTGTTCGGTGGTACAGTGGTTAGCACTGCTGCCTCACAGCACCAGGGACCCTGGTTTGATTCCAGCCTTGAGTGACTGTCTGTGTGGAGCTTGTATGTTCCCCCAGTGTGTGCGTGGGTTTCCTCCGGGTGCTCCAGTTTCCTCCCACAGTCCAAAGATGTGCAGGTTAGGTGGGGTTATGGAGATAGAGTGGGTAATGGGCGTAGGTAGGGTGCTCTTTTAGCGAGATGGTGAAGACCCGATGGGCCAAATGGTCTCCATATGAACTGTAGCGACATTATGACTATTATGCCACCTAATATTAAACAAACTCTCAACGAGTCTCTGCAGAACATGGGCTAACTTTGCATCTACACTTCCCAACAGGTATGTGAATCAGGAAGAGATTTCCACTGGTTACAATCTGTTTGCAACATCATAAATAGGCAGCAGATTCCCCCCCACCCCAACCCAAAGATGTGCAGGGTAGGTGGATTGGCCACACTAAATTGCCTGGAAAAAAATTGGGTTATCTAAATTTATAAAAAATAATAATTGCAATCTTCAGATTTTAAAAACCTGAGACTGCCAGCACTAACTGCTTTTTCTTTAAATCATAACAAATACAATAAACTGACTTTAAAATTATGGAATGGGTAGGTGCCTGTTCAGATCAACAATAAACAACATGCCCGGTCATGGAAAACCCTAATTTATTGAACAATTCCCCAGCATAGGAGGGAGTAGAAGAGAAAATGGAGATGGCAATTAGGCTCTTCCCACCTCCCCCCACGCAACACCCCCAAAGAAACAACATTGCTTCAAAAATCACAATAATAATTCAATAACTAGGGTAAATACAAGACACAAAACAAATTCTCAAAGTTATAAAATCTTCAAAAGAAATAAAAATGAGTTTGCAGTCTCTACACATGCCATTTACACATGTACACATACACATCCCCCCACAAAAATAACTGAAAAGCACCCTGCTAAAAGGCCTCTGCATCAAGTCAATTCATCAAGTTAAATTGTTTATTGTATTGTCCTCATGGTATTTATTAAGGGTTTGGGATCACATGCCATGATTTATTTTGTTTTTCCTGTTTCAGTATGACATGAAAAGTAGGAGTTACAATCAGACTGGAGCTTGTCAGGACTTGAAGTCCAGGTGTACCCAATATTTCACCAGTTCCCTGAGGGGAAAATGAAATGCACAAACAATACCAGCAATATAAACTTAACGCTTGTTTTTGTAGAAATGGAATGAGAAATTTATGGAGGGGAACGTAGCACTGAAGAAGCTAAATGTATTTCCTGCAGGGACAGAATCAGGACTCTCCCTTACTCCAGGTCATTTAGATTTTTGATGGTGCATTTTGCTCCATTCTGCTTTTGTAGCCGAAAGTGAGGAGTGGATTGCAGCAAGTGTCTTGTGAGTCTGTTATCAACAGAGCATCAGTAAATAGGAACGCCTTTCTGAACTTACACTCAAAACTGACCATTACAATTCCTCTGAAGACAGCATCAGATGGGGTGGTAGACCCTTCCTTCTAGATGGATTAGGTTCAGTGAATCTCTCCCCTACCCACACAAAGATCTTGAATCTGAAGTGCACTTCCCATATAAAATCAGAGCTTTAGCCATCCTCGGTGGTGGGCAGATTACTGGGAAAAATTCTGTTGAACAGTATAAATTGTCATTTACACAGGAATGGATTATTCTGGGACAGTCAGCAGGTATTTATTAAGGGGAGGCTACCGAACATGACTGAATTTTTGAGATAACAAGGCGGGTAGCGTGTTTGATGTCATCTGCATGGACTTTAACAAGACTTTTGCCAAGGTCTCACATGGCAGTCTGGTCAGAAAATTGAAAGCTCATGGAATCCAAGGGAAAAGTGGGCGGCACGATAGCACAGTGGTTAGCATAGTTGCTTCACAGCTCCAGGGTCCCAGGTTCGATTCCCGGTTTGGGACACTGTCTGCACATTCTCCTCGTGTCTGCGTGGGTTTCCTCCGGGTGCTCCAGTTTCCTCCCACAGTCCAAAGATGAGCAGGTTAGGTGGATTGGCCATGCTAAATTGCCATTAGTGTCCAAAAAGGTTAGGTGGGATTACTGGGTTAAAGGGATAGGGTGGAGACGTGGGCTTAAGTAGGACGCTCTTTCCAAGGGCCGATGCAGACTTGATGAGCCAAATGGCCTCCTTCTGCACTGTAAGTTGGATGCAAAATTGTCTCAGTACCAGGAAGCAAAGGGTTAGAGTCAAATGGTGATTTGGTGACTGGAAGACTGCTTCGTATCCCTAGTTATCCTTGAACTGAGTGGCTTTCTTAAGCCATTTGAAAGAGCAGTTGGGAGTAAACCACATTGCAGTGAATCTGGAGTCACATGTGGGCCACAGTAGGACAGCAGGTAAGGACGGCAGATTTCCGTACTTTAGTTAACAAAAATTTCATGGTGACTATTACTGAGGCATGGGGCGGTATTCTCCCCCCCCCCCCACACCGAGTGGGAGAATCGCCGGGGCACCGCGTGAGTCACGCCACGCCGCCCCAACACCCGCACGCGATTCACCCACCCCCCCCCAAACCAGCGGCGCGAGAATCACCGCTCGCCGGCCCAGATGGGCCGAGCGGCTGGCGAAAAACCTGACAGTCCCGCCGGCGCCGTCCACACCTGGTCGCTGCCAGCGGGAACTGTGCGGGAAGCAGCCTGTGTGGGGGGGGGGCCTCCGATTGGGTCTGGCCTGCGATCGGGGCCCACCGATCGGCGGGCCTGCCTCTCTAAAGGAGGACCTCCTTTCCTCCGCCGCCCCGCAAGATCCATCCGCCATCTTCTTGCGGGGCAGCCTCAGGGAGGACGGCAACCGCGCATGCATGGGTGACATCATTTACGCGACGCCGGCCGCATCATTTACGTGGCGCCAAGGCCCAGCGCGCGTAAAAGACACGACCCCGCTCCTAGCCCCCCGGGGGCGGGAGAATAGGGGGCTGGGAGCGGGCTCCAACACCGGAATGAAACACTGCGGTTTTCACTCCGGCGTCGGGACTTTGTCTCCCTTTGGGAGAATCGCGCCATAAATTTTTAATTCTAGGTTTTCACCATCTGCAGTGATGGGATTTGAATCCATGGGGAGGACAAGCAAGGCAAGGGCATAGACAATAAACCATAGGATACGGAGATATGCGGAAGAATAGAAGGACCTTAGAATAAATGTCCAGAGATCCAGAAGGTAGCAGGACTGGTAAAGAGGTGATTAGGGAGGTGTACAGAATAGTCTTTTTGAGTTGAGGATTAGAATACAAAAGCAGGGAGATTACTCTAGAACTGCATAGTATCATGTGTAATCTAGTCACCATATTACAGAAAGGATGTGCTCGATCACATTGGAGGTGGTAGAGAGAAAATTTAATGTGGTCATGAATGGAGATTGTTAGATGCAAGGAAAGATTGAATAGATATTTTTATTCATTTACAGGATGTGGGCATCGCTGGCTAGAGCAGCATTTATTGCCCATCCATTGTTGCCTTTCAAAAAGTGGCGAGCTACCTTCTTTTCATAGAATTTACAGTGCAGAAGGAGGCCATTCGGCCCATCGAGTCTGCACCGGTTCTTGGAAAGAGCACCCTACCCAAGCCCACACCCCCACCCTATCCCCATAACCCAGTAACCCCACGCAACACTAAGGGCAATTTGGACACTAAGGGCAATTTAGAATGGCCAATCCACCTAACCTGCACATCTTTGGACTGTGGGAGGAAACCGGAGCACCCGGAGGAAACCCATGCAGACACGGGGAGAACGTGCAGACTCCGCACAAACAGTGACCCAGCGGGGAATTGAACCTGGGACCCTGGAGCTGTGCAGCAATTGTGCTAACCACTATGCTACCGTGCTGCCCCTGAACAGCTGCAGTCCCTGAGTGCAGGTACAGTGCTGTTTTGTTATTTTTTATTTGTTCTTGGGATGTGGGCTGGGCCAGCATTTGTTGCCCATCCCTAGTTGCCCTTGAATTGAGTGGCTTACTTGGCCATTTCAAAGGGGAGCAGTTAACAGTCAACCGCATCACTATGTGGGTCTGCAGTCACATGCAGGGAAGGCCCTCCCTGAACCAGGTGGGTTTTTACGACAATCGGCAATGGTTTCAGGATCATTAGACTCTTAATTCCAGATTTTTAAAAATTGAATTCAAATTTCACCATCTGCCATGGTGGAGTTCGAACCCAGGACCCCAGATCATTACCCTGGGTGACTGGATTACTAGTTCCATGACAATACCACTACGCCACCGCCTCCCCAGAACTTTGACCCAGCGACAGTGAAGGAATGGCGATATATTTCCAAGTCAGGATGGTGAGTGACTTGGAGGGGAATCTCCAGGTGTGTTGTTCCTTTATGTCTGCTGCCCCCGTCCTTCGAGATGTTAGTGGTCGTGAGTTTGGAAAGTGCTGTCTAAGAAACCTTGGTGAGTTCCTGCAGTGCATATTGTAAAAGGTATACAAGGCTGTTTCTATTCATTGGTGGCAGAGGGATTCAAACTTTGTGGAAGGGGTAACAATCAAGAGGGCTGCTTTGTCCTGGATGATATCAAGCTGAACTCATCCAGACACTGCTGACTTGTGCTTTGTAGATGGTGAACAGGCTTTGGGGAGTCAGGAAGTTAGTCACTCACCGCAGGATTCCTTTGACCTACTCTGGTAGCCAGAGTATTTATATGGCTAGTCCAGTTTCTGGTCAATGGTAACCCCTGGGATGTTGATAGTGTGGAATTCAACGATGGTAATGCCATTGAATGTCAAGGGCAATGGTTATATCCTCTCTTGTGCCTGGCACTTGTGTGGCGTGAATGTTACTTGCCATTTTTTAACCCATTCCTGGATATTGCCCTGGTCTTGCTGCATTTGAACATGAACTGCTTTAGTATCAGAGGACGAATGTCGGTTTGGGCTTTCTTTCCATAGAGGCAGAGAGAAAATTTAATCACGGTAGATAAAATTATGAAGGGCCTAGACAAAGTTGTTGTTTTTTTTTAAATAAATTTAGAGTACCCAATTATTTTTTTTCCAATTAAGGGGCAATTTGGCATGGCCAATGCATCTACTTTGCGCATCTTTGGGTTGTGGGGGTGAAACCCACGCAAACACGGGAACGATGTGCAAACTCCACACGGCCAGTGACCCAGGGCCGGGATCGAACCTGGGACCTCAGAGCCGTGAGGCAGCAATGCTAACCACTGCGCCACTGTGCTGCCCGGGCCTAGACAAAGTTGACAGGAAAGAGCCTTTTCCATTTGCAGAAAGATCAATAAATGGAGGTAAAGATATATGATGCCATTTATAGAACTTCTTCCATGTAGTTTCCAACCCCATCAAATCATTTCAATTAGTCTTTCAATTTATTACATAAAACGGCTACCAGGTTCACTTAATTTAAAAGTAACCAGAAGCTTAACAGGGCAACTACATAGATACTGTGTGACAAGAGGTCAGAAGCTTGGTGTTCTATGACCTCATATGAATTAGGAAAGCATTAGGCCATTCAATAAGATCATGGCTGAGCTTATTCTAGCCACATTCCTACATGCCCTGGTACCTTTAACTCCCTTGTTAGTCGAGAATCCCAACAGGGAAAATTAATGTCCAAAGATCACTGAAGACTAACAGGCAGGTGCAGCAAGCTATTATAAAGGCGAATGGAATGTTAGCCTTTACCGCAGAGGATTTGAGTACAGGGGTAGTGAAGTCTCACTTCAATTGTATGGAACCTTGATTAGACTGCACTTGGGGAGTACTATGTGCAGTTTTGGGTTCCTTACCTCAGGATATTATTGCCGTACCAGCCTCTCGGAACAGGCGCCGGAATGTGGCGACGAGGGGCTTTTCACAGTAACTTCATTTGAAGCCTACTTGTGACAATAAGCAATTTTCATTTCATTTCATTAGGAAGTGCAACAAATGTTCACCAGACTTGTTCCAGGGATGGCAGGACTATCTTATGAAGAGAAATTGGGCAAACTGGGCCTGTATTCTCCAGAGTTTAAAAGAATGAGAGGTGATCTCACTGAAATCTACAAAATACTTAAAAGGAATAGACAGGGTAGATGCAGGTAAGATGTTTCTCTTAGTTGCAGAGTTTAGAACCAGGGGGCACACTTTCGAAATAAGGGGGAATCCACTTAGGACCAAGGTGAGGAGAAATTTCTTTACAGGAGGTTGTGAATCTTTGAATTTTCTACCCCAGAGGAGCAGTGAAGCTCAGTTATTGAGTAAAAATAAAGCAGCGATTGATAGATTTCTGATTAACATAAAGGGTTATGAGGATAGTGTGTAAAAGACATTGAAGTGTCCGATCAGCCATGGTCATATTGAATGGTGGAACAGCCTTTACTGGGTGAACGGTGAAGCAGGCTCAACAGGCGTAACAGCCTACTCCTGTTTCTATGTTCCTAAATTAACTGCTTATCTCGTTGGCAGGCTCACTCCATTGTATTTGGCATTTGGGCAGTAGAGTTCCATACAAAGTTTTGGTTAGGGACATCAATATATCTATCATATTATGAGACAAATATGCTAAATACTACAGACTTAATCTGATGTCAAATGAATATTTCCAATTTCTTCTTTTTAACAATAATCTTTATTGTCACAAGTAGGCTCACATTAACACTGCAATGAAGTTACTGTGAAAAGTCCCTAGTCGCCACACTCCGGTGCCTGTTCGGGTACACGGAGGAAGAATTCAGAATGTATAATTCACTTAACAGCACATCTTTCTGGACTTGTGGGAAGAAACCCATGCAGACACAGGGAGAACATGCAGACTCCATACAGACAGTGACCCAAGTCGGGAATCGAACCTGGGACCCTGTGCTGTGAAGCAACAGTGCTAACCACTGTGCTACCATGCCGCTCACTTAAATAATCAGATGAGTTAAAAGAAATGGAAATGGATGAAAGCTCAGTCAAGATCTATCTGTAATAGATTCTATCTATTTTGTAATGTTGTGTATTAGTATTTATATCTTGTTAAACTTTAAGCCCTTTTTATTTAGCACTTGAAAAGTGCAATTACCATTTTCCAGTATGTTAAAGTGCCATACATTTAGGCCTCGACATTTACTGGAGTGGCATTTCCAAGCAATGACAGAGTTCTGAATGTTACGGAGGCTGAGTTTTCTGATGTTGCCACTGTAGACGATGCACAAGTGACTGCTTCAAAAACAGTGCAGGGTAAATAGGAGGAACTAGTGACTCAAATCTGCACGATCAAGCTGTGTAAAGTGCCTTGCCTCAAGTTATTAAAGCTGGAGAAGTTAGCACAGCTGCCTCACGGCACCAAGGTCCCAGGTTCGATCCCGGCTCTGGGTCACTGTCCGTGTGGACTTTGCACATTCTCCCCGTGTTTGCGTGGGTTTCGCCCCCACATCTCAAAAGATGTGCAGGCTAGGATGGATTGGTCACGCTAAATTGCCCCTTAATTGGAAAAAATGAATTGGGTACTCTAAATTTTTTTTAAAAATTAAAGCTGGAGACGTAAATGGTTAGTGTTGTCTGAAACCTATTTCACATTCTACAAGTCAAAAGCGTGACGGAAATCTCTGCACATGGATGAGTACAACTCCAAAACGCTCGACACCAGTCAGGACAAAGCAGCCCACCCCAATATGCACCCCGTGCTCCATCTTAAGACAGTCACTCCCTCCATAGGGATTCTGCAATGTGTATCATCTACAAGATGTGCTACAACAATTCACTGGGGCTCCTTCAACAGCACCCTAAAGCTATAGGGGCATGGGCAGCAAATGCACAGGGACACCAACAGGTTATCCTCCAAACCACACACCATCCTGACTTGGAACAACACTATCATTCTTTCATTATAACGGTCAGAATCCAACAGAACATCCTCCAAACCCCCAGAGCAGCTCTGCTGCAGACACGCCCGGGGGGGGGGTGGGGGGGTGAGGGTCGGATGTGACTGACAGCTGCGCCGTCCAATTGCTTCACGCGCCATCCGTGTAATCCTCACGCACCACCAATCCGGTAGAGGCAGGTAGGCGGGACATCCCCTCACCAAATCGCCAGCAGAAATGTCTCAACAGTTTTTTTTTAAATTGGATTTTAACTTTAAATGTTAAAAAATGTGACGTTTAGAAGTTTTCATGGAAGCATTCAGTACCTTTGCGGTCCTGGAATCCATTTGTAGTCTTTCTTTAAAAATTACGAACACCCGTTTTAACGGTTGGAAACGCTCGCGGTTTTTCGCGCCATCCTTTTGGGCCCAGTTACCCAGGCGCCCCGGCCTTGCCCCGCCCCAACCCGTGACGTCACCCACAGAAGCTGAGGTTCAGTCTGAGGCCAGCAGCGAAATATACACCTTCCTCCATTGTCTTGCTGTTGTCGTGTGCCCCTTCCTCACATTTTGTAAAATATAATAGATCTTGGAAATTTTAAACAAAGGCAAAAACAATACCGGAACTGGGCATCGGTCTTGATGGGGAATTTTCTTTTATTCAGCTTTTGTTGCCCATTCCTTTTTTCTTAAAAATTCCAATTAATGGGTAATTTAGCGTGGCCAATCCACTGCACATCTTTGGGTTGTGGGGGTGAGACCCACACACACATGGGGAGAATGTGCAAACTCCACATGGACAGTAACCCGGGATCGAACCTGGGTCCTCGGCTCGTGAGGGAGCAGAGTTTGTTGCCCATTCCTAGTTGTCCTTCAAAGAGCAGTTGGAGCATCAACCATCGTTCTGTGGGTCTGGGTCACATGTCGGCCAAACTGAGCAATGGTTGATAATTTCCTTCCCTAAAAAGGACTTCAGCTTGTGAGCCAGTGATGAATAGGACAAGGGCAAAGAAAGGACTGTGATAGGGTGGAAGATAGGAGAGGTTGGACAATGGAAGATTTAGTCATGCCAGGCCAAAGAGAATGGTGACGGGGCAGGAAAAGAAACCAAAGATGCTCTGTTGAAAGGCTATTGATCTGAAAGGTTACCTCTGTTTTTCTCTCTTCACAGATGCTGCCTGGCCTGCTGAGTATTTCCAATGTTCTCTTTTTTAGTAAACAAAAGATGTGTTTCGAGTAACGATGTGTGCTGCTGTCTGGAAGCAAAAATCAGCATAAAACCAAAACATGCAATGAAAAGGGAACAAAATGGAGGGATAGAGTTACATAACCAGCAGCAGAATTGTACTCAACCACAATCAGTAACCTCGTGACCCAGCATATCTCCCACTCTTTCGTTATCAGCAGGCCTGAGGATCAACCCTGGTTCAATGAAAAGTGCAAGAAGGGGTGACCAGAGCAACACCAGGCTACCTAAAAATGATGTAGAGATGCCGACGTTGGACTGCAGTGGGCACAGTAAGACATCTTACAACACCAGGTTAAAGTCCAACTGGTTTGTTTCAAATCATTAGCTTTCGGTGCACAGCTCCTTCACTATGACTCACCTGGACCTAACAAGTGGCAAGTAATATTTGCACCATGAAGTGCCAGGTAATGACCATCTGCAACACTAGTTAATGTAATCATGGCTGATCTTCTGCCTTGAATTCATATTCCCACTGCTCCCCACAGTGGCACAGTGGGGGATGGCATGGGGGCACAGTGGTTAGCACTGCTGCCTCACAGCGTCAGGGACCCAGGTTCAATTCCGGCTTTGGATGACTGACTTGTGGACCTTTCACTTTCTCCCCTTTCTGCGTGGGTTTTTTCTGGGTGCTCTGGTTTCCTCCCACAATTCAAAGATGTGCAGTTTAGGTGGATAGGCCATGCTAAATTGCCCCTTAGCGTCCAAAGATATGCCGGTTAGGTGGTGCTGTGGGTTGCGGGCATAGGGCAGGGTAATGGCCCTAGGTAGGGGGTGCTCTTTCAGAGGGTCGATGCAGACTCGATGGGCCAAATCTATGGTTAATATCTCCCTGTCCATCACAGTCTTCAACATATTTAATGATAGAGCATCCACAAACCTCGAGGGTGGGGAATTCCAAAAGGTTCACAACCCTCTGAGTGAAGACATTTCTTATCTCAGTCTGAAATGATGCACCTCTTATCCAGAGGCTGTGATCCAGATTTCCCAGCCAGGGACACAGCCTCTCAATGTCTATCCTATCAAACCCTTACGTGGAGAGACCAGAGAAGTTGGGATTGTTCTCATTTGAGCAGAGAAGGCTCAATGGAGATTGAGTAGAGGTGTTGAAATCTATGTGGGGTGTTGATAGATGGCAAGAAACCTTCCTCTGGCAAGAGGGTCGGTAACTGGCAGAAGGTACGTGGGGAAAGAGAGGGCCTAATTGGATAGCTGTTTCAAAGAGCAGGCAGTGGTATGATGGACCAAATGGCCTCCTATGTTACATGATTCTATATTCCATTTGGAAATAGGCTATTGGCTTCACCCTGTACTGTTGCCAATTACTTCTCCGTAGAGCAAATTATCTAACCCAGACCCTGTTTCCATATATTTTTGGACTGGTTATAGCTCAGTGGGCTAGCAGCTGGTTTGTGATGCAGAACAAGGCCAGCAGCGCAGGTTCAATTCCCGTACCAGCTTACCCGAACAAGCGCCGGAATGTGGCGACTAGGGGCTTTTCACAGTAACTTCATACTTGTGACAATAAAAGGTTATTATTATCTTTATCCAATAGCTTTCTTCCAAGCCTCCAATCTAATCTCAAATGTTGACATAGCTTCTTCCTCAATCATTAACCGTGGATGGTCATTTCACAACTCACAGTAAATATATTCCTGTCACTTCATGTTCTGAATGACACATTAACCTTGTAATTATGACCTCTCATCAGTTGTAAGCAGTCTGTTCCTATCTATCCTGATCCATTGTTTTAAACACTCCTTCCATTCACAGCATAATTACCGCTATTGTTTTTTTATCACCTCAGATCTTCTAACATTAAATTCCAACTGTCATATTTAAGTCCATTCCCCCATCTTATCAACAACCGTTTGCTGTTTCCTTTGGTCTTCTAATTATTTAATCTGATGCTAACACCCTCACCCATGCCTTTGTTCCCTGCAGACTCAATCTGCTGCTCGACCAAACACAATCCAGCCTGGCCTGCTACATTCTGCCCTCCCTAAACCTTCCTTTTAAATTTAGATTACCCAATTCTTTTTTTCCAATTAAGGGGCAATTAATGGGGGCTGGTTTAGCTCAGTGGGCTAGATAGCTGGTTTGTGATGCAAAACAAGGCCAGCAACGGGGGTTCAATTCCCGTACCAGCTTCTGTGTGCACAACCAGATGACGGAGTGTGGCGACTAGGGGCTTTTCACAGTAACTTCATTGCAGTGTTCATGTAAGCCTACTTGTGACAATAAAGGTTATTTTGTTTTTAGCGCCGCCAATTCACCTACATTCTTTGAGTTGTAGGAGAGAGGCCCATACAGACACAGGGAGAATGTGCAAACTCCACACGGACAGTGACCAGGGGCCGGGATCGAACTCTAGTCCTCGGTGTTAACCACTGAGCCACCGTCCCACCCCTGCCGTCCGTACACTTGAGGCCATCCAAAACAATGCCACATGTGTCCTTACTCACACCGAGCCAGGTTCACCTATCAGTCCCTGCTCACAGACCTATATAGGCTCCTGCTTTAGCAATACCTCAATTTTAAAGTTCTGACCCTTGTTTTCAAATGTTACCAATGTCTCAACCCTCCACACCACTGAAATCTCCACCAGCCCCAACCCTCTGAGATTATGGGGAGGCCGTGGCACTGGACCAGTAGTCCAGAGACCCAGACCAATGCCCTGGGTTCGAATCCCACCATGGAATTTGAATTCAATCAAAAATTTGATGACTGTGGGCGGCACGGTGGCGCAGTGGTTAGCACTGCTGCCTCACGGTGCCGAGGTCCCAGGTTCGATCCCGGCTCTGAATAACTGTCCGTGTGGAGTTTGCACATTCTCCCCATGTTTGCATGGGTTTCGCACCCAAAACTCAAAGATGTGCAGGGTAGGTGGATTGGCCACACTAAATTGTCCCATAATTGGAAAAGATGAATTGGGTACCCTAAATTTATATTTTTAAAAATCTGATGCTCGTGAAACCATTTTGATTGTCATAGAAAACCATTTGGTTCGCTCATGACTCTTTAGTGAAGGAAATACTCCACTGAGAAGGAAATTCTCTACTGAGTAGGGCTGCACTCCAATGCCTGTGTCTATGTATTTACATTGTGTTTTTATGTTTGTCCTATTTTTTTTTCCTGTGTGGAATGATCTGTCTGGACTGTACGCAGAACAATACTTTTCACTGTACCTCATACATGTGACAATATAGCCAAATACAATACAAAAATCCGCCATCCTTATCTGGTCTGGCCTACATCTAGCTTCAGACCCACAGCAATGTGGCTGATTCTTAACTGCCGTCAGAAATGGCTGAGCAAGTCACTCAGTTGTATCAAAACAGTAAAAAGTCAATGAAACCAGAAATGACAATGGTGAATTCAGTCCTGTCAACACTTTAAGTCCCTCTCACTAACATCTGGGGCCTTGTGCCAAAATTGGGAGAGCTGCCTCACCACAAACTAGCCAAGCAACAACCTGACATAGTCATACTCGCGAAATCATACCTTACAGATAATGTCCCAGACATCACCATTCCTGGGATTGACCTGTACCACTGGCAGCACAGACTGAGCTGGCTGAATCCTAAAGGACATAGCTGCTAGACTGGGACTGTGGCAAGTGATGAGGGAACCAACAAGGGGAAAAACATACTTTTTAAAATAAATATTTTCATTAAAGTTTACATTTTTACACTGTACAAGAGATGGATGAAACGGTTATTATTTACAATTTACACGTTATTCCTTTTCGGTATCCCCCCTCCACCCCCCCCACCCCCCCCCACTTTGTTCTCCCCCTCCTTCCTGCCCCCCCCCCTCTTTTCAACTGTCTCCAGGTCCTATCTTAGGCCCTACCCTTCACCGTAGATGTTTTTTAAAAATAAATTTAGAGTACCTAAATTTCTTTTCCAATTAAGGGACAATTTAGCGTGGCCAATCCACGTACCCGGCACATCTTTGGGTTCTCTGGATGAACCCACGCAGACATGGGACAATGTGCAAATACCACACGGACAGTGACCCGGGGCCGGGATCGAACAGTGCTAACCACTGCGCCACCACGCTGCCCAGATGGATTGTTTTGTCATTTGTTTTGTTCTTTAGCTTTGTGAGGGGTCCAGAGCAGCATGGTGGCGCAGTAGATGTGCAAGCTTGGTGGATTGGGGCAGCACAGTGGCGCAGTGGTTAGCATTGTTGCCTCAAGGCGCCGAGGTCACAGATTCGATCCTGGCTCTGGGACACTGTCCGTGTGGAGTTTGTACATTCTCCCTGTATTTGCGTGGGTTTCGTCCCCACAACCCAAAGATGTGCAGGGTAGGTGGATTGGTCACGCTAAATTGCCCTTAATTGGATAAAAGAATTGGGTGCTCTAAATTTATCTTTTTTAAATACATTTTTTTTAAATGTAAGTTAATTTTTTTTAAAAACTTTGTGAGGTGCCCTCTGGTCCTCATGTCGGTCTCTCCCTGGGTTCTCTCCTGGTGTTTCCTTGGGCTCTCCCACTGTTGCCCTTCCCCCTTTGTCTTTCTGTAGCCCTTGTGGTTCCCATGCATCCCCCCCCCCATGTTCTATCCATTGTTGGCTTTTCAAACAGGACTTGGAACAGGCTGATGATTGGCCCCTACGCTTTGTGGAAGCCCTCGTCCGACCCTCAGATGGAGACCCATCTTCTCCAGGTGGAGAAATTCCGATATGTCTGCCATCCAGCCTGCAGCTGTGGGTGGTGCTGCTGCTCGCCAGCTGAGCAGGATTCTCTGACTGCCGATTAGGGAAGCAAATGCAAGTGTGTTGGTGTTCTTCCCCATATGTAGTTCTGGCTGGTCCGATACCCCGATGAGTGCCACTCTTGGGCACGGCTCCACCCTCACCCCCACAACCTTGGATTGGGCATCCATGAGGCGCTGTGGGCCATCAGCAGCAGCAGTATTGTATTCAACCACAATGGCCCAGCAAATCCCCCACTTTACCATTACCACCAAGCCAGGGGATCAATCTGGTTCAATGAAGAATGCAGGAGAGCATGCCAGGAGCAAGATCAGGCATACTGAAAAATGAGATGTCAACCTACTAAAGCTACAACACAGGACTACTTGTGTGCCAAACAGCATAAGCAGCAAGTAATAGCCAGAACTAAGCAATTGCACAACAAACGCATCGAATCTAAGCTGTGTAGTCCTGCCACATCCAGCCGTGAATGGTGGTGGACAATTAAACAACTCGCTGGAGCAGGAGGCTCCACAAATACCCCCATCCTCAATGATGGAGGAGCCCAGCACGTATGTGCAAAAGACAAGGCTGAGGCATTCGCAACAATCTTCAGCCAGAGGTGCCGAGTGGATGATGCACCTCGGTCTCCTCCGGAGGTCCCCAGCATCACAGATGTCAGTCTTCAGTCGCAATTCTCTCCACGTGATATCAAGAAACGACAGAAGGTACTGGATACTGCAAAGGCTATGGGCCCTGACAATATCCCGGCAATAGTACTGAAGATTTGTACTCCAGAACTCGTTGCGCCCCTAGCTAAGCTCGCCCAGTACAGCTACAACACTGGGAACTACCCGGCAATGTGGAACATTGCCCAGGTGTGTCCTGAACACAAGAAACAGGACAAACCCAACACAGCCAATTACCACCCTATCAGTCTACTCTTCATCATCAGCAAAGTGATGGAAGGAGGCATCAACAGTGTTATCAAGTGGCACTTACTCAGCAATAACCTGCTCACGGACACCAGTTTGGATTCAGCCAGGGTCACTCAGCTCCTGACCTCATTACAGGCTTGGTTCAAACATGGACAAACGAGCTGAATGCCAGTGGTGAGGTGAGAGTGATTGCCCTTGACATCAAGGCAGCATTTGACCGAGTATGGCATCAAGGAGCCCTAGATAAATTGGAGTCAATGGGAATCGGGGGGAAAACCCTGCGCTGGTTAGAGTCATACCTGGCACAAAGGAAGATGGTTGTGGTGGTTGGAGGTCAATCATCTCAACTCGACATCACTTCAGGTGTTCTTCAGGATAGTGTCCTAGGTCCAACGATCTTCAGCTGCTTCATCAGTGACCTCCCTTCCATCATAAGGTCAGAAATGGGGATGACATCACCATGGTTCAACATCATTCGCCACTCCTGAGATAATGAAGCAGTACATGTCCAAATGCAGCAACACCTGGACATTATCCTGGCTTGGGCTGACAAGTGGCAAGTTACATTCGCGCCACACAAGTGGCAGGCATCTCCTACAAGAGAGAATCTAACCACCACCACTTGAGATTCAATGGCATTGCCATCGCTGAATCCCCTACAATCAACATCCTGGGGGTTACCATTGATCAGAAACTGAACTGGACTAGTCACATTAATACGTGGCTACCAGGACAGGTCAAAGGCTAGGAATCCTATGGTGAGTAACTCACCTCCTGACCCCCCCAAAGCCAGTCCACCATCTACAAGGCACAAGTCAGGAGTGTAATGGAATACTCTCCACTTGCCTGGATGAGTGCAGCTCCAACAACACTTAAGAAGTTCAACACCATCCACGACAAAGCAGCCCGCTTGATTGCTCCCCCTTCCACAAATATTCAAACCCTCCACCACCGCCAAACAGTGGCAGCCGTGTATACCACCTACAAGATGCACTGCAGTAACTCACCAAAGTTCCTTCGACAACACCTTACAAACCCACGACCATAACCATCTAGAAGGACAAGAGCAACAGGTACCTGGGAACCCTACCACCTGGAGGTTCCCCTCCTAAGTCACTCATCACCCTGACTTGGAAATCTAGCGCCATTTCTTCACTGTCACTGGGGCAAAATCCTGGAAGTCCCTTCCTAACAGCACATTGGGTGTGCCTACACCTCAAGGACTGCAGCGGTTCAAGAAGGCAACTCACCACCACTTTCTGAAGGGCAAATAGGAATGGGCAATACATGCTGGCTGAACCAGCGACACCCACATCCCGTAAATGATATATTTTTTTTAACTCAGAGAAGAGTAAAAATAATACAGTAATAATAGTTGGAGGTTTCAACTTCTCTAATATTAAATGGGATAGGCAAAATGCCAAAGGACGAGAGAAGGCAGAATTCATAAAGTGAATCCAGGAGATATTTCTGAGCCAGCACAGTCCTACAATAGAAGGGGCAAGTGGTAGAGGTGTCAATGGAGGGGCATTTCGGTCACAGTGGCCATAACTTGGCAAAATTGAAGGTAAGTATGGAACAGGGCAAAGATGGACCAGAAATCCGATTTCTGAGCTGGGGGAAGGCTGTTCTAAGAGGATAAGACCGGATCTGGCCAAAGTCATTCAAAAAGGAAACAGAGAGAGTACAATGCCAACATGTTCTCGTAAAGCTAGAGGGTGGGACCAACAAGTCCACAGAACCCTGGAGGTCAAAAGGATGTACAGCATTAGATATGAGACAGAAGGGAGATTTTTGGCAGATTCAGGGGGCCCTCGAGAAGTATAGAAAGTGCAGGGGTACTTAAAAAGAGATTTGGAGAGCAAAGAGGGGACATGAAAAAACACTGCTGAGCAAAAAGAAGGAAAATCTCAAGATGTTTTATAAGTATATATTTTTTTACAGGATATTCTTTTTTTTAATTTAGAGCACCCAATTATTTGTTTTCCAATTAAGGGGCAATTTAGTGTGGCTAATCCACCTAACCTGCACATCTTTAGGTTGTGGGGATAAAGCCCACGCAGACAGGCCTCGGCAAACTCCACACGGACAGTGATCCAGGGATGGGATTCGAACCCGGGTCCTCATTCTCCATGTGTCTGCGTGGATCTCACCCCACAACTCAAAAAGATGTGCAGGATTGGCCACGCTAAATTGCCCCTTAATTGGAAAAAAGAATTGGGTAGTTTAAATTTACTTTTTAAAATGAGTATTTTGCATTTTTGCGCACAATGGAGAAGTACAATGTAGGCTTAGAAAGCAGGGAATAGGACTGTGATATAATTGAACAAATTAGCATTGAGAGGGAGGAGGTGTTAGTGGTTCTAGTGTATGTAAAAGGGGATAAATTCCCAAGCATAGATGGAATGTATCCTAGGCTGCGGTGTGAGGCAACAGAGAAGATTTCAGGGGCTCTGACGCTAATTTTCAAACCCTCTCTGGCCACAGGAGAGGTGCCAGAGGACAATTAATGTGGGACCGTTATTCAAGAAAGAAATTAGGGGAAAAGCAGGTATTTTTAGGCCACTAAGTCAAACATCAGTGGTAGGGAAATTATTGGACAACATTCAGAGGGACAGAATTAATCTGCACTTGGAGAAGCAAAGATTAATCTAGGATAGTCAACGTGGCTTTGTCAAGAGGAGACCGTGTCTAACAAATTCAAATTTTTAAGGAGGTGAGCTGGTGTGTAGATAAGGGCAGTGCAATTGATGTAGTCCACATGGACTTTAGTAAGCTTTTGACAATGTCCTACATGGGAGACTGACCAAGAAAGTAAGAGCCCATGGGATCCAGGGCAATTTGGCAAATTGGATCCAAAATTGGCTTAGTGGCAGGAGGCAGAGTTTAATGGTCGAAGGTTGTTTTTGTGACTGGAAGCCTGTGTCCAGTGGTGTATCACAGGGATCATTGCTGGGTCCATTGCTATTTGTAGTATATGTTAATAACCTAGATGTGAATGTGGGCTGTGTGATCAGGAAGTTCACAGATGAAATTTGATGGTGTGGTAAATAGCAAGAAGGAAACCCTCAGATTACAGGATGATCATAGAATCATAGACTTTACAGTGCAGAAGGAGGCCATTCGGCCCATCGAGTCTGCACTGGTCCTTGGAAAGAGCAACCTACCTAAGCCCACACCTCCACCCTATCCCCATAACCCAGTAATCCCATCTAACCTTTTTGGACACTAAGGGCAATTTCGCATGGCCAATCCACCTAACCTGCACATCTTTGGACTGTGGGAGGAAACCGGAGCACCCGGAGGAAACCCACGCACACACGGGGAGGACGTGCAGACTCCGCACAGGCAGTGACCCAAGCCAGAAATCGAACCTGGGACTCTGGAGCTGACCACTGAACATCAAGCCATTATCTCCAACACCGTTAGCGACCTCATTTCCTCCGGATGCCTTCCCCCTACAGCTTCCAACCTCATACTCTCCCAACCCCGGATAGCCCATTTTTACCTACTTCCCAAAATCCACAAAAAGGACTGTCCCGGCAGGCTCCTGCCCCACTGAACTTATTTCCTCTTATCTTGACTCCATCCTCACTCCTCTGGTCCATTCCCTCCCACCTACACCCGGGATTCCTCTGATACCCTGCGTCATATTGACAGCTTCCAATTCGCGGGGCCCTAACCGCATTCTATTCACCATGCATGTGCAATCTCTCTACACCTCCATACCACATCAGGATAGCCCAAGAGCTCTTCGCTTCTTTCTCGAAAAGAGGCCCGGATAATTCCCATCCACCACCACTCTCCTCCGCCTGGCTGAACTCTTTCTATCTCTCAACAACTTCTCCTTTAACTCATCCCACTTTCTCCAAATCAAAGGTGTAGCAATGGGCACACACATGGGTCCTAGCTACGCTTGCTTTTTTTATGGGGTATGTGGAACATTCCTTGTTCCAGGCCTACCCGGGTCCCCTCCCATAACTCCTTTACCGATACATTGATGACTATTTTGGTGCCGCTTCATGCTCTCACCTGGACCTGGAAAAATTCATCAACTTCGCTTCCAGTTTCCACCCCTCCATCACTTCCCTTTCTTGATCTTTCTGTCTCCATCTCCAGCAATAGACTATCTACTAATATCCACTACAAGCCCACTGACTCCCACAGCTATCTGGACTACAGCTCTTCTCACCCTCCACCCTGTAAGGACTCCATCCCTTTCTCTCAACTCCTTCGCCTCCGTCGCATTTGTTCCAATGATGCCACTTTCCAAAATGGTGCTTCGAAAATGTGTTCCTTCTTCCTCAACCGTGATTTCCCACCTACAGTTGTTGACAGGGCCCTCAACAAAGTGCGGTCCATCTCCTGCACCACTACCCTCACCCTCTCCCCTCCCTCCCAGAACAAGGATAGAGTCCCCCTTGTTCTCACATTTCATCCCACCAGCCTCCGTATGCAAAGCATAATCCTCCGCCATTTTCGCCAACTCCAGCGTGATGCAACTACCAAACACATCTTCCTTTCACTCCCTCTGTCAGCATTCCGCAGAGACCGTTCCCTCCGAGACAATCCAGTCCACTCCTCCACCAAACACAGTATCTCTCCCATTACCCATGGCACCTTCCCATGCAATCGCAGAAGGTGTAACACCTGCCCCTTTACCTCTTCCATGCTTAACATCCCAGACCCAAAACACTCATTCCAGGTTAAGCAGCGTTTCACTTGCATCTCTTCCAATTTGGTGTATTGCATTCGCTGCTCCCAATGTGGTCTCCTCTATATCGGAGAGACCAAACGCAGACTGGGTGGTCGCTTTGCTGAGCATCGTCTGTGTGCATTCAGGATCCTGACCTTCCCGTTGCTTGCCATTTTAACAAAAGACCCTGCTCCCATGCCCACATGTCTGTCCTTGGCCTGCTGCAATGTTCCAGTGAAGCTCAACTCAAACTGGAGGAATAACATCTCATCTTCCGGTTAGGCACGCTACAGCCTTCCGGCCTGAACATCGCATTCAACAACTTCAGATGATTAGCTCCTCCCCACCTCGACCCATTTGTTTTCATTTCATTTCATTTTAACTGTCTTTTACCATTTCTTTCTTTCTTAATATATATTAACACCCCCCCCCCCCCCCACCACCACCACCATCTTATCCACCTTTCCTTCCCCTTTCTCCACTTTGCTTCTCCCTTCCTCTCCCCCCACATCTACATCTGTCAGAGTTTACCCTCTGATGTCAGTTTCTCTGTTGTTTGGCCTTTCACATCTTTTGTTCATGGGACTGCCATGAGCACTCTTTCCCCTTGGTTTCCGTGGCCATTATCACCCGGTTTCTCTGGGTTTCTGTGGCTATGACTCATCTTCCATTCTCACTCCACCGTATAAATATTTCCCACTTTCCCTGTCTGTTAGCTTTGACAAAGAGTCATCGGACTCGAAACGTTAGCTCTTTTCTCTCCCTACAGATGCTGCCAGACCTGGTGAGATTTTCCAGCATTTTCTTTTTGGTTTCAGATTCCGGCAAGCGCAGTAATTTGCTTTTACCCTGGAGCTGTGAAGCAACTGTGCTAATCACTGTGCTACCATGCCCCCTATGATATAGACGGGCTGATGAGATGGGCATACGAGTGACAAATGGAATTTAACCCTGAAAAGTGTGAGGTATTGCATTTTGGGAGGACTAACATGGCAAAGGAATATACAATGAATGGTAGGACCTTAGGAAGTGCAGAGGGACCTTTGGGTACATATCCATAGATCCATGAAGGCAGCAGGACAGGTAAAGTAGGTGGTTAAGAAGGAAAATATGAGGGGGATCCAGGATACGGTAGTGTCTAGGGGATGGGTGGGAGAGGGGAGCGTCTCGGACATCTACAAAGAACTCATGGGGGCAGAGGAGACGCAGACCGAGGAGCTGAAGCGTAAGTGGGAGGAGGAGCTTGGTGGTGAGATGGAGGATGGCGTACGGGCGTACGCGTTAGGAAGGGTCAATGCAACCGCAACATGTGCCAGGCTCAGCTTAATGAAAAAATGAAAGTCACAAGTAGACTTCAAATGAAGTTACTGTGAAAAGCCCCTAGTCGCCACATTCCGGCACCTGTTCGGGGAGGCTGTTACGGGAATTGAACCGTGCTGCTGGCCTGCCTTAGTCTGCTTTCAAAGCCAGCGATTTAGCCCTGTGCTAAATAGCCCCTCCAATTCAAGGTGGTCCACCGGGCCCACATGACAGTGGCCCAGATGAGTAGATTCTTTGGGGTGGACCACAGGTGTGTAAATTGTGCGGGAGGACCAGCGAACCATGTTCACATGTTCTGGGCGTGTCCAAAACTTAGGGGATATTGGCAGGGGTTTGCAGACGTCATGTCCAGAGTTTTGAAAACAAGGGTGGCAATGAGTCCAGAGGTGGCGATTTTTGGAGTGTCGGAAGATCCGGGAATTCAGGAGGAGAAAGAGGCAGATGTTCTGGCCTTTGCTTCCCTGGTAGCCCGGAGACGGATACTGCTAGCTTGGAGGGACTCAAAGCCCCCGAAGTCGGAGACCTGGCTAACTGACATGGTGAGCTTTCTCGGCCTAGAGAAGATTAAGTTCGCCTCGAGAGGGTCAGTGTTATGGTTCGCCCGGAGGTGGCAACCATTCATCGACTTTTTCACAGAGAATTAATCGTCAGAAGGGGGTGGGTTAGGGTAGTGTAGAATAGTGGGTCAATTAGGCGGGTCTTGGCAGGATAGGAGTCGGCGATTGCACTATGTCTATTGTTCTTTGTACATTGTTTTTATACTGTTGTTGTTTGTAATGCCAAAAATACCTCATTAAAATTGTTTATTAAAAAAAAGAAGGAAAATTTGAGGGCAGCATGATGGTGCAGTGGTTAGCACAGCTGCCTCACAGCACCGAGGTCCCAGATTCGATCCTGGGTCTGGTTCACTGTCCGTGTGGTGTTTGCATATTCTCCCCGTGTTTGCGTGGCTTTTGCCCCCACAACCCAAAGATGTGCAGGGTAGGTGGATTGGCCTCGCTAAATTGCCCCTTAATTGGAAAAAAATGAATTGGGCACTCTAAATTTATATGTGCAAACTCCACACGGACAGTGACCCAGAGCCAGGGTCGAACCTGGGACCTCGGTGCCGTGAGGCAGCTGTGCTAACCACTGTGCCACCATGCTGCCCTCATATTTTCCTTTTTTCTTAATAAACAATTTTAAATTTATATTCAAAAAGAAGGAAAATAGGATACTTGCCTTCATTAGCCAAGGCATAGAATATAAGATCTGGGAGGTTTTGATGGAGCTGTATAAAACGCTTGCTGGGCCACAGCTGG
Organism: Scyliorhinus torazame; assembly: GCF_047496885.1. Classification (NCBI taxonomy): domain Eukaryota; kingdom Metazoa; phylum Chordata; class Chondrichthyes; order Carcharhiniformes; family Scyliorhinidae; genus Scyliorhinus; species Scyliorhinus torazame. Next base: position 303,925,439 of record NC_092709.1, read on the forward strand.
AATACTGTGTGCATTCTGGTCACCCCACTATAGGCAGGATCTGGTATTTGGAGAGGTTGATGTCTGACCACAAATGTGGAGGTATCGCGGCCACATTCTGGGAGGCATTAAAGGCGGTGGTCCAGGGGGAGATTATCTTTTTCAAGGTGCACGGAGATAGGAGGAGGAGACAAGAGTATGGACAATTATTGGCTGAGATAGTCGAGGTGGACAGGGAATATTCGAGGGACCCCACCGTGGAGGGGTTGGCGAAGAGAAAGCGGTTACAGGGGCAGTTTGCTAGGTTGACAACAGGGAAGGCAGTGGGGCAGCTACGGAGGGCGAGGGGGATGCAGTATGAATATGGAGAGAAGGAGGGCTGTATACTAGCCCATCAGCTACGGAGGCAGTTCGCGTCCAGGGAAATTCTGAGATTACGGACAGGGAAGGGGGAGGTAGTATCGGTGCCGGGGAGCATAAATGAGGCGTGCAGGGAGTATTATGAGAAATTGTATAGGGCTGAGCCAGGGGGTGAGGAAGGGGATATGCTGTGGTTTTTGGATGGTTTGGAGTTCCCGTGGCTGGATGAGGAGAGGAGGCAGGCCATAGAGGAGCCATTCGGCTTGAGAGAGGTGATGGAATGTATAAGAGGGATAAAGTAAGGGATGGCCTCAGGGTCAGACGGTTACTCAGCGGAGTTTTATTAGGAGTTTGCGGAGGAGTTGTCACCACATTTACTGGGGGCTTTTAGCGAGGCATGAAGAAGGGGAGCTGCCTTCAATGACAATGACACAGGCGATGATCACGCTAATTCCAAAGAAAGGGAAGGACCTGCTGGAGTATGGGTCATACAGGCCCATATCACTGCTGAATACAGATAGAACATAGAACATAGAACAATACAGCGCAGTACAGGCCCTTCGGCCCACGATGTTGCACCGAAACAAAAGCCATCTAACCTACACTATGCCATTATCATCCATATGTTTATCCAATAAACTTTTAAATGCCCTCAATGTTGGCGAGTTCACTACTGTAGCAGGTAGGGCATTCCACGGCCTCACTACTCTTTGCGTAAAGAACCTACCTCTGACCTCTGTCCTATATCTATTACCCCTCAGTTTAAAGTTATGTCCCCTCGTGCCAGCCATATCCATCCGCGGGAGAAGGCTCTCACTGTCCACCCTATCCAACCCCCTGATCATTTTGTATGCCTCTATTAAGTCTCCTCTTAACCTTCTTCTCTCCAACGAAAACAACCTCAAGTCCGTCAGCCTTTCCTCATAAGATTTTCCCTCCATACCAGGCAACATCCTGGTAAAGCTCCTCTGCACCCGCTCCAAAGCCTCCACGTCCTTCCTATAATGCGGTGACCAGAACTGTACGCAATACTCCAAATGCGGCCGGACCAGAGTTCTGTACAGCTGCAACATGACCTCCCGACTCCGGAACTCAATCCCTCTACCAATAAAGGCCAACACTCCATAGGCCTTCTTCACAACCCTATCAACCTGGGTGGCAACTTTCAGGGATCTATGTACATGGACACCTAGATCCCTCTGCTCAGCCACACTTTCAAGAACTTTACCATGAGCCAAATATTCCGCATTCCTGTTATTCCTTCCAAAGTGAATCACCTCACACTTCTCTTCATTAAACTCCATTTGCCACCTCTCAGCCCAGCTCTGCAGCTTATCTATATCCCTCTGTAACCTGCTACATCCTTCCACACTATCGACAACACCACCGACTTTAGTATCGTCTGCAAATTTACTCACCCACCCTTCTGCGCCTTCCTCTAGGTCATTGATAAAAATGACAAACAGCAACGGCCCCAGAACAGATCCTTGTGGTACTCCACTTGTGACTGTACTCCATTCTGAACATTTCCCATCAACCACCACCCTCTGTCTTCTTTCAGCTAGCCAATTTCTGATCCACATCTCTAAATCACCCTCAATCCCCAGCCTCCGTATTTTTTGCAATAGCCTACCGTGGGGAACCTTATCAAACGCTTTGCTGAAATCCATATACACCACATCAACTGCTCTACCCTCGTCTACCTGTTCAGTCACCTTCTCAAAGAACTCAATAAGGTTTGTGAGGCATGACCTACCCTTCACAAAGCCATGCTGACTATCCCTGATCATATTATTCCTATCTAGATGATTATAAATCTTGTCCCTTATAATCCCCTCCAAGACTTTACCCACTACAGACGTGAGGCTCACCGGTCTATAGTTGCCGGGGTTGTTTCTGCTCTCCTTTTTGAACAAAGGGACCACATTTGCTGTCCTCCAGTCCTCTGGCACTATTCCTGTAGCCAATGATGACATAAAAATCAAAGCCAAAGGTCCAGCAATCTCTTCCCTGGCCTCCCATAGAATCCTAGGATAAATCCCATCAGGTCCCAGGGACTTATCTATTTTCAGCCTGTCCAGAATTGCCAACACCTCTTCCCTACGTACCTCAATGCCATCTATTCTATTAGCCTGGGGCTCAGCATTCTCCTCCACAACATTATCTTTTTCCTGAGTGAATACTGACGAAAAATATTCATTTAGTATCTCGCCTATCTCTTCAGACTCCACACACAATTTCCCATCCCTGTCCTTGACTGGTCCTACTCTTTCCCTAGTCATTCGCTTATTCCTGACATACCGAGAGAAAGCTTTTGGGTTTTCCTTGATCCTTCCTGCCAAATACTTCTCATGTCCCCTCCTTGCTCGTCTTAGCTCTCTCTTTAGATCCTTCCTCGCTACCTTGTAACTATCCATCGCCCCAACCAAAACTTCACACTTCATCTTCACATAGGCCTTCTTCTTCCTCTTAACAAGAGATTCCACTTCCTTGGTAAACCACGGTTCCCTCGCTCGACGCCTTCCTCCCTGTCTGACCGGTACATACTTATCAAGAACACGCAGTAGCTGATCCTTGAACAAGCCCCACTTATCCAGTGTGCCCAACACTTGCAGCCTACTTCTCCACCTTATCCCCCCCAAGTCACGTCTAATGGCATCATAATTGCCCTTCCCCCAGCTATAACTCTTGCCCTGCGGTGTATACTTATCCCTTTCCATCATTAACGTAAACGTCACCGAATTGTGGTCACTGTCCCCAAAGTGCTCTCCTACCTCCAAATCCAACACCTGGCCTGGTTCATTACCCAAAACCAAATCCAACGTGGCCTCGCCTCTTGTTGGCCTGTCAACATATTGTTTCAGGAAACCCTCCTGCACACACTGTACAAAAAACGACCCATCTATTGTACTCGAACTATATATTTTCCAGTCAATATTTGGAAAGTTAAAGTCTCCCATAATAACTACCCTGTTACTTTCGCTCATATCCAGAATCATCTTCGCCATCCTTTCCTCTACATCCCTAGAACTATTAGGAGGCCTATAAAAAACTCCCAACAGGGTGACCTCTCCTTTCCTGTTTCTAACTTCAGCCAATACTACCTCGGAAGAAGAGTCCCCATCTAGCATCCTCTCCGCCACCGTAATACTGCTCTTGACTAGCAGCGCCACACCTCCCCCTCTTTTGCCTCCTTCTCTGAGCTTACTAAAACACCTAAACCCCGGAACCTGCAACATCCATTCCTGTCCCTGCTCTATCCATGTCTCCGAAATGGCCACAACATCGAAGTCCCAGGTACCAACCCACGCTGCCAGTTCCCCTACCTTGTTTCGTATACTCCTGGCATTGAAGTAGACACACTTCAAACCACCTACCTGAACGCTGGCCCCCTCCTGCGACGTCAAATCTGTGCTCCTGACCTCTATACTCTCATTCTCCCTTACCCTAAAACTACAATCCAGGTTCCCATGCCCCTGCTGCATTAGTTTAAACCCCCCCAATGTGAAAGTTGGCCAAGTTAGTGGCAGGAAGGATGCGTCCCGGGGATGGTTGCAGAGGATCAAATGGGCTTTGTGAAGGGCAGGCAATTCACTAGTAATATTAGGCGGTTATTGAATGTGTTCATGACGCTGCCAAGGGACGGGTATCGGAGGCATTGGTGTCTATGGACCCGGAGAAGGTTTCTGACCAGGTGGAGTGGCAGTATCTGTTCGAGGTTCTGGGAAGGTTTGGGTTGGGGCTGAAGTTTGTGGCATGGGTGACTGCTGTACATGACCCTGATGGGGAGTGTACGGACAAATGAGATGAGCTCACAGAGTTTCGGGTTGCATAGGGGAACGAGGCAGGGGTGTCCACTGTCGCTGCTGTTGTTTGCGCTAGTGATAGAGCTCTTGGCGTTGGCCATTAGGGGGCCAGTGGAGTGATAGGGGATTATGAGGGGGTGTAGGGAGTACCGGGTATCACTGTACGCAGATGATCAGCTGTTGTATGTGTCAGATCCGTTGGAGGGTATGGGGAGAATTATGGGCTTATTCGAGGTTCAGGGCTTTCTCGGGTTATAAACTGAAAGTGGGAAAAAGCGAAGTGTTTCCGGTGAATGAGGCGGTTCAGGGAGCTAATTTAGGGGTGTTCCGATTAGGGTAGCCAGGGATAGATTTAGGTATCTGGGGATCCAGGTGACGGGGGAGTGGGCGACATTGCACAAATAGAACTTTAAAAAGTTGGTGGAGGAGATAAAGGAGGACTTTAGGTGATGGGATACGCTTCACCTGACGCTGGCAGGGAGGGTCCAAGTGGTAAAAATGAATATCCTGCCATGGTTCTTATTCATATTAGAGACATTCCCGATCTTTATTCCAAAGGCCTTTTTCCAGAAGCTGAATGCAGTGATTTCAGAGTTCATATGGGCAGGGAAGATGCCACGAGTAAAGAGGGTCATGTTACAGAGGCAGAAGCAAAAAGGGGGGTTGGCATTACCGAATCTGCTGCACTATTATTGGGCGGCGAATATGGAGAAAGTGAGGCAGTGGTGGGAAGGAGAGGGGTTAGAATGGGTTAGGATGAAGGAGAAGTCCTGTAAGGGCTCCAGCCTGAGAGCCAGGGTAAGGGCGGCACTACCGCTGATACCGAGGAGCAACACGGTGACCCCAGTTGTACAGTGCATGATTAGGATGTGGAACCAGCTGAGGAGACACTTTAGGATGGAGGGGATGTCGGTGTTAACACCGCTGCTGTGTGAGAAGCACTGGTTCAAGCCGGGGGAAACTGGTGGCATGTATTTGGAGAAGAGGTTTGCAAGTTTGAAAGAGCTGTGGGAGAGGGTAGAACTCCCAAAGGGAAGTAAATCTAGGTAAAAACAAGTGAGGGACTTTGCACAGAAGATGTGGAAAGAGTTTTCCAGGCTGCCCTATTGGAACGATTGTGCTTCCGAATGTGGAAGCAGAGGGTAGGATTGGGGACATATCCGGGTGGCTGGGGGAGCAGTGGGGAGAGCAAGTGGCGAGGATCCAGGAGAAATGGGAGGAGGAGTTGGGGGGGGGGGGGGGGAGATAGGTTGGGGAGTGTGGAGTGAGGTGCTGCACAGGGTAAATTTGACTTCCTTGTGTGCAAGGATGAGTTTGATACAGTTTGAGGTGGTAGACAGGGTGCACATGATTTGGGCGATGATGAGTGGGTTCTTTCAGGGTGTGAGAGACGAGTGTGAGAAGTGCTGGTCAGGACCAGCGAACCATGTACATATGTTCTGCGGGGTGTGAGAAGTTGGAGAGGTAACAATATTAGGCGGGAACTGAAGAACATAGATTGGGGGCAGATGTTTGAGGGCAAATCAACATCTGACATGTGGGAGGCTTTCAAGTGTCAGTTGAAAGAAATTCAGGACCGGCATGTTCCTGTGAGGAAGAAGGATAAATACGGCAATTTTCGGGAACCTTGGATAACGAGAGATATTGTAGGTCTCGTCAAAAAGAAAAAGGAGGCATTTTTCAGGGCTAAAAGGCTGGGAACAGACGAAGCCTGTGTGGAATATAAGGAAAGTAGGAAGGAACTTAAGCAAGGAGTCAGGAGGGCTAGAAGGGGTCACGAAAAGTCATTGGCAAATAGGGTTAAGGAAAGTCCCAAGGCTTTTTACACGTACATAAAAAGCAAGCGGGTAGCCAGGGAAAGGGTTGGCCCACTGAAGGATAGGCAAGGGAATCTGTGTGTGGAGCCAGAGGAAATGGGCGAGGTACTAAATGAATACTTTGCATCAGTATTCACCAAAGAGAAGAAATTGGTAGATGTTGAGTCTGGAGAAGGGTGTGTAGATAGCCTGGGTCACATTGAGATCCAAAAAGACGAGGTGTTGGGTGTCTTAAAAAATATTACGGTAGATAAGTCCCCAGGGCCTGATGGGATCTACCCCAGAATACTGACGGAGGCTGGAGAGGAAATTGCTGAGGCCTTGACCGAAATCTTTGGATCCTCACTGTCTTCAGGTGATGTCCCGGAGGACTGGAGAATAGCCAATGTTGTTCCTCTGTTTAAGAAGGGTAGCAAGGATAATCCAGGGAACTACAGGCCGGTGAGCCTTACTTCAGTGGTAGGGAAATTACTGGAGAGAATTCTTCGAGACAGGATCTACTCCCATTTGGAAGCAAATGGACATATTAGTGAGAGGCAGCATGGTTTTGTGAAGGGGAGGTCGTGTCTCACTAACTTGATAGAGTTTTTTGAGGAGGTCACTAAGATGATTGATGCAGGTAGGGCAGTGGATGTTGTCTATATGGACTTCAGTAAGGCCTTTGACAAGGTCCCTCATGGTAGACTAGTACAAAAGGCGAAGTCACACGGGATCAGGGGTGAGCTGGCAAGGTGGATACAGAACTGGCTAGGTCATAGAAGGCCGAGAGTAGCAATGGAAGGATGCTTTTCTAATTGAGGGCTGTGACCAGTGGTGTTCCACAGTGATCAGTGCTGGGAACTTTGCTGTTTGTAGTATATATAAATGATTTGGAGGAAAATGTAACTTGTCTGATTAGTAAGTTTGCAGACGACACAAAGGTTGGTGGAATTGCGGATAGCGATGAGGACTGTCAGAGGATACAGCAGGATTTAGATTGTTTGGAGACTTGGGCGGAGAGATGGCAGATGGAGTTTAATCTGGACAAATGTGAGGTAATGCATTTTGGAAGGTCTAATGCAGGTAGGGAATATACAGTGAATGGTAGAACCCTCAAGAGTATTGAAAGTCAAAGAGATCTAGGAGTACAGGTCCACAGGTCACTGAAAGGGGCAACACAGGTGGAGAAGGTAGTCAAGAAGGCATACGGCATGCTTGCCTTCATTGGCCGGGGCATTAAGTATAAGAATTGGCAAGTGATGTTGCAGCTGTATAGAACCTTAGTTAGGCCACACTTGGAGTATAGTGTTCAATTCTGGTCGCCACTACCAGAAGGATGTGGAGGCTTTAGAGAGGGTGCAGAAGAGATTTACCAGAATGTTGCCTGGTATGGAGGGCATTAGCTATGAGGAGCGGTTGAATAAACTCTGTTTGTTCTCACTGGAACGAAGGAGGTTGAGGGGCGACCTGATAGAGGTCTACAAAATTATGAGGGGCATAGACAGAGTGCATAGTCAGAGGCTTTTCCCCGGGGTAGAGGGGTCAATTACTAGGGGGCATAGGTTTAAGGTGAGAGGGGCAAGGTCTAGAGTAGATGTACGAGGCAAGTTTTTTTTACACAGAGGGTAGTGGGAACTCGCTACCGGAGGAGGTGGTGGAAGCAGGGACGAGGGTAGGGGGGTAGGGAGGAGAGGGGGGGATGAAAAGAGGGGAAAACTTGTACAGACTGTAAAATTTTGAGTTGGGGAGAATGTCCCCCAGATTATTTATGTTTTGTATTTTTTGGATATGTTTGGAATAAAATATAGATTTTACAAAATCAATGATGGGAGAGCCCAGTACATCAATGTTAAAAATTAAGGCTGAAGAATTTGCAACAATATTCAACCAGAAGTACCAAGTTCATGATCCATCTTGGCCTCCTCCGGAGGTCCCCAACATGACAGGTGCCAGTCTTCAGGCAATTAGATTCACTTAGCATGGTATGAGGAAACCGCTTAAGGCATAGAATACTACAAAGGCTATGGGCCCTGATATATTTCGGCAGTAGTACTAAAGACTTGTGCTCCAGAACTTGTGGCATTCATAACCATGTTGTTCCAGTACAGCTACAACACTGGCATCTACCTGACAATGTGAAAAATTGCCCAGGTGTGTCCTGTACATGAGAAACAGGACAAATCCAACCTGGCTAATTACCAGCCATCAGTTGACTCTCGATCATCAGCAAAGTGATGGAAGGTGTCATCAACAGTGCTATCAAGCAGCACTTGTGTAACAATAACCCGTTCACTGAAGCTCAGTTTGGCTTTTGTCAGGTCACTCAGCTCCTGACCTCATTAAAGCCTTTTCAAACAATGATAAGAGAGTTGAACTCCAGTGGCGAAGTGAGAATGACTGTCCTCAACATCAAGGCAGCATTTGACCGAGTGTAGCATCAATCAACCCTGGTGAAACTGGAGTCTGGGAACTAGGGGGAAAACTCTCCACTGGCTGGAGTCTTACATAGCACAACGAAAAATGATTGTGGTGGTTGGAGGTCAATCATCTCAGTTCCAGGACTTTGCTGTATTCCTCAGGGTAGGTCTCCTAGGCCCAACCATCTTCAGCTGCTTCATCAATGACCTTCCTTCCATCATAAGGTCAGAAGTGAGGATGTTCGCAGATTATTGCACAATTCTCATAACCATTCGTGACTCCTCAGATACTGAAACAGTCCATGTCCAACTGCAGCAATACCTGGACAATACCCAGGCTTGGGCTGACAAGTGGTAAGTAATATTAAGTAAGTGCCAGGCAATGACCATCTCCAACAGAGTGAATCCAACCATCTCTCCTTGACATTCAATGGCATTACCATTGCTGAATCTCCCATTATCAACAGCCTGGGGATTACCATTGACCAGAAACTGAACTAGATTAGCAATATAAATACTGTGGCAATGAGAGTAGACCAGAGGTTAGGAATCCTGCAGCAAGCAACTCACCTCCTGACTCCCCAAAGCCTGTCCACAGTCTACAAGGCGCAAATCAATAATGTGACGGGATACTCTCCACTTGCCTGGATGAGTGAAGTTCCAACACTCAAGAAGTTTGACATTATCCAGGACAAAGCAGCCCACTTGATTGGCACCCATCCACAAACATTCACTCCCTCCACCACCGATGCTCAGTGGCTGAATTGTGTACCATCTCCAAGATGTACTGCAATAACTCACCAAGGTTCCTTAGACAGCACCTTCCAAACCCACAACCTCTGCCATCTAGAATGACAAGGGCAGCAGACATATGGGAACACCACCACCTGGAATTTCTCCTGCAAGCCACACACCACCCTGACCTGAAAATATATCACCATTCCTTCATTGTCGCTGGGTCAAAATTCTAGAACACCCTTTGTTTAAAATAAATTTAGAGTATCAAATTATTTTTTTCCAATTAAGGGGCAATTTAGCATGGCCAATCCACCTAGCCTGCACATCTTTGGGTTGTGGGGTGAAACACACACAAACACGGGGAGAATGTGCAAACTCCACACGGACAGTGACCCGGGGCCAGGATCGAACCTGGGTCCTCAGCGCCGTAGGCAGCAGTGCTAATCAATGTTCCACCGTGCCACCCAATTGAACACCTTCCCAAATAAATGAAATGAAAATCGCTTATTGTCACAAATAGGCTTCAAATGAAGTTACTAACGCTGTGGGTGTGCCTGCAGCAGTTCAAGAAAGCATTTTGCCACCACCTTCTCAAAGGCAATTAGGAACGAGCAATAAATTTTGGCCTAGTCAGTGATGCCATGAGTAAAGAAAAAGAGGATATCTGCACTCCCCCAATTTTGTCTTCTTGAACGTGCACAATTTTAATTACTCCACGGTTAGCTGTCGTACCTTCAGGTGCCGAGGCCCTAAGCACTGGAATTATCCTACTGAAACTCACTTTTTTCCTTATTCCTCCTTTATGACATGCTTTAATACTTAGCTCTTTAACCAAGCTTTTGGCCATTTGCCCCAGAATCGATTTACATGGTCTAGTGTCATATTTTGCTTTATAACGTTCCTGTGGATCCTAGTGGAATGTTTTATTACATTAAATGTGTGATATTAATAAAGTTCTTGTTTCTGGGGCAATTCTTAAAGAACACAATGTAATTATAGAACAACAAATGACATCTTGACCGTGTGGAATGGGATTACTTGTGGGAGGTGCTGGGGCGGTTCAGGTTTGGGCAGGGGTTTGTGGATTGGGTCCGGTTGTTGTACCGGCTGCGGCAGCGAGTGTGCAGACGAACCGTGTGAGTTTGGGGTATTTTAGGTTGCATCGTGGACGAGACAGGGATGTCCACTCTCACCATTGCTTTTTGCCTTAGCGATAGAGCCATTGGCAATGGCACATAGAGCATCAAGGGGTTGGCAGGGGATAGTGCGGGGTGGGAGGGACATAGGGCTTTGTTGCATGCGGATGATTTATTGCTCTATGTATCGAACCCACTGGAAGGGGGGGGGGGGGGGGGGGGGGGGATCTTGGACATATTGGAGGAATTTGGCCAGTTTTGGGGTAAGTTAAACATGGGGAAGAGTGAGGTTTTCACGATCCAGGTGAGGGGGCAGGATAGGAGGCTGGGGGAGCTGCCGTTCAAGGTAATGGGGGCCAGTTTCAGGTATCTGGGCATCCAGGTGGTGCGGGGATGGAGCAGTTACACAAGTTGAACCCGGCCCAGTTGGTGGAGCAAATCAAGGGGGATTTTAAGAGGCGGGATGTGCACCCAGTGTCATTGGCAGGGCAGGTGCAGTCTGTGAAGATTACGGTTCTCCCGAGGTTTTTATTTGTGTTCCAGAACCTCTCAATCTTTATTCCAAAGGCTTTTTTTGGAATGGTCAATGCACTGATTTTGGGGTTTGTGTGGGTGGGCTACAAACTCCAGGAGTAAAGAAGGTGCTGTTAGAGCGGGTTGGTGGGGGGGTGGTGGCTCTGCCAAATCTGATGCATTACTTTTTAACAAAATGTTTTTTATTGGATTTTTGCACAGAGTATATTTTGCCATTACGTACACAGGATATGATATATCTATATATATGTAAGTAGGCATCCGTTAATGCCAGCGAGGCACTTCCGGAGGGAAATCCTCAAGTGGGTCTGGTGCCGGTGTTGCCCCTTGCCTCTCCCCTTGCCGCCGTTGTCTTCTCGTGCACGCTGCCGCTTCATCCGGCCCTCCAGTCCTCTGACTGTATTCTCCTTTTTCTCTGTTCCTGTGGATGTCAGGTTGGTTAACATTTCCCTGCGCCCCCCCCCCCTCCCACCTCCTTGGCTCTCCTCTATTGTTCCCTGTCTCTTCCCTCCTCCCCCCCCCCCCCTGCGGTTCGCCTTTCCTTTCCTCCCCCCCCCCCCCCTTGTGTCGTTCCCCCCCCCCTCCCATTCGATCTCCCCCTCTCATGCTTTGGCTGCTTTCCCCTGGTTCCTGGCTGCCTGGCTATTCTTCTCCTTGTTTGTTGGCCACAAACAAGTCCTGGAACAATCGGGTGAATGTCTCCCACGTTCTGTGGAAGCCGTCATCTGATCCTCGGAAAGGCGAATTTAATTTTCTCCATTTGGACGGATTCCGAGAGGTCGGACAGCCAGTCTGCAGCTTTAGGTGGTGCTGCTGACCGCCAGCCGAACAGGATTCTACGTCGGGCGATCAGGGAGGTAAAGGCAAGGGCGTCTGCCCTCCTCCCCAGAAATAGAACTGGCTGGTCTGAAACCCCGAAGACCGCCACTTTCAGGCATGGCTCCACCCTCACCCCCACCACTTTGGACATTGCCTCGAAGAAGGCAGTCCAGCACTCCATAAGTCTGGGGCAGGACCAGAACATGTGGGCGTGGTTGGCTGGGCCTCCTTGGCACCGTTCACATCTGTCCTCCACCTCCGGGAAGAACCTACTCATACGAGTTCTTGTTAAGTGGGCTCTATGTACCACTTTTAGTTGCGTCAGGCTGAGCCTGGTGGAGGTGGAGTTGACCCTATGCAGTGCTTCGCTCCAGAGTCCCCACCCTATCTCGATCCCCAGGTCCTCCTCCCATTTCCTTCTTGTTGCGTCCAGTACGGTGTCGGCCCCTTCTACCAGTCGGTCGTACATGTCGCTACAGTTTCCTCTCTCTAATATGCTTGCGTCCAGTAATTCTTCCAGTAATGTCTGTCATGGCAGTTGTGGGTAAGTCTTTGTCTCCTTTCGTAGGAAGTTTCTGAGCTGCAGGTACCTTAGCTCATTCCCCCTGGTCAACTGTAATTTCTCCGTCAGTTCGTCCAGTGTCGCAACCCTGCTGTTGGTGTATAGGTCCCTGACTGTCAGTGTCTCCTCGTCCTGTCTCCACCTTTTGAAGGTGGCGTCAGTCAGTGCTAGTGTGAACCTATGGTTGTTACAGATGGGAGCTTTGTCTGACATTTTGGTCAGACCAAATTGCTGCCGTAGCTGGTTCCAGGACTGGAGGGTGGCTATCACCACCGGGCTGCTGGAGTGTTTTTTGGGTGGGGATGGGAGTGTCGCCGTGCCGAGGGCCCGGAGGGAGGTCCCCTTACGGGAGGCCTCCTCTGCGCGCACCCACTCGGCTTCTGGCTCCTTGATCCATCTTCTTACTCGCTCGGCCGTCGCCGCCCAGTGGTAGAATTGTAGGTTTGGGAGGGCTAGCCCACCCCTTGATTTTGTTTTTTGTAAGACCTTCTTTGTGATCCTAGCATTCTTCCCCCCCCATACGAACGCCATGATTAGTTTGTCTACTGCTTGGATAAAGGCCTTGGGGATGGCTCTGAATAGGAAGAGGTACCTGGGCAGCACGTTCATTTTGATCGTCTGTACTCTCCCCGCAAGGGAGAGTGGGAGTGTGCTCCATCTTTGGAGGTCCTTTTTTACTTCCTCCGTCAGACTGTTGAGGTTCCATTTGTGGATCCCTTTCCAGTCGTGGGCTATTTGGATCCCCAGGTAGCGGAATTTGAGTCGGGCTTGTTTAAACGGCAATCCCGTTAGTGCTGCCCCACCTGCTTGTGGGTGTACCGGGAAGATCTCGCTTTTGCTCATGTTGAGGTTGTAGCCCGAGAAAGCGCCAATCTCTTTCAGGAGCGCGATGATTTCGTCCATGCTGCTTTGTGGGTCCGAGATGTAGAGGAGCAGGTCATCTGCACAGACTGAGACTCTGTGCTCTCTGCCGCCCCTTCAGATCCCCCTCCAACGTTTTGCCGCTCTGAGCGCAATTGCTAGTGGCTCGATTGCTAGGGCGAACAGCAGCGGGGACAGTGGTCATCCTTGTCTGGTGCCCCTGTGCAGCTGGAAGTATCAGGAGTTGGTGTTGTTTGTCCGTACGCTCGCCATGGGAGCGTTGTATAGGAGTTTTACCCAGGAGGTGAATCCTGTTCCAAGCCCGAACCGCTCCAGTACCTCTATGAGGTATTTCCATTCGACTCTGTCGAAGGCCTGCTCTGCATCTAGGGAGACGATCACCTCTGGTGTTCTCTCCCCGGAGGGGGTCATTATCACGTTCAGCAGGCGCCTGATGTTGGAGGTAAGCTGTCTACCTTTGACAAAGCCCGTCTGGTCTTCTGCGACCACCTCTGGCACGCAGTCTTTTAGCCTATTGGCTAGAATATTGGCCAGTATTTTGGCATCTGCGTTGGGTCTTTATCTTTCTTAGGTATCAGCGAGTGTGTGAACATCTCCCGCAGGTGCGGGGCCAGTGCTGTTGCAAATTTTTTGTAGAAGTCTGCCGGGAATCCATCCGGTCCCGGTGCCTTCCCCGCCTGCATGGAGCTTATGCTGTCCATGATCTCTCCCAGTACTAGTGGTGCTTCCAGGCCCCGTTTTCTGCCCTCCCCCATGACTGGTATGTCCAGTTCACCAAGGAACCGTTTCATCCCGGCCTCCCCCATTGGGGGCTCTGAGGTGTACAGCCGTTGGTAAACGGCCCTGAGTGCCTTGTTGATCTTTTCTGGCTCTGTTTGGAATGCGCCTCTAGTATCCTTGATTTGCGCAATTTCTCTGGTGGCTGTCTGCTTTCTCTGCTGGTGTGCCAGCAGGCGGCTGGCTTTGTCTCCGTGTTCGTATCGGGTCCCACGTGCTTGGCGGAGTTGAAGCATTGCTTTCCTGATGAGAGCAGATCAAAGTTCCTTTGCAACTCTTTCTTCACCGCCAGGAGCTCTACAATCGGGGCCTCGGAGTATTTACGGTCTACCTCCAGTATGGAGTCGACCAGCTGCTGCCTAGCCGCCTTTTCCTCCCTATCTCTGTGCGCTTTGAAAGCGATGATTTCCCCTCTTAGTACGGCCTTTAGCGCTTCCCAGAACGTGGAGGGCGAGACCTCCCCGTTCTGATTGTTCCCCGTGTATTCTGCTATGGCCCACGATATCTTTTCGTTGAAGGCCTCCCCCAATGATTAGCCGGTGCGTCGCTATGTCAGGGATGTCAGGTTGGTTAACATTTCCCTGCCCCCCCCCCCCCACCTCCTTGGCTCTCCTCTATTGTTCCCTGTCTCTTCCCTCCTCCCCCCCCCCCCCCCCCCCCCCCTGCGGTTCGCCTTTCCTTTCCTCCTCAGCCACCACCACCCCCCCCGTGGTTCGCCTTTCCTTCCTCTTAGAATGAGTTGTGTCGTCCGCCCCCTCCCATTCGATCTCCCCCTCTCATGCTTTGGCTGCTTTCCCCTGGTTCCTGGCTGCCTGGCTATTCTTCTCCTTGTTTGTTGGCCACAAACAAGTGCCGGAACAATCGGGTGAATGTCTCCCACGTTCTGCGGCCCTACTTTTTTGCATGTCCCCGGTGCTGGCTTTCTTGCTAGTGCGGCGACCCCCCTCTAGGGAGTTACTATCTTGGTTCCCCCCTGCCCAGCCTCTGCGTTTTTCGCCCACTCATCCCCCGCCCTACTCTGCGCTCCCCCTGTTTGCTCACCCTTCTCCGCTACTCTCATACCCTTGTGCTGGGGCCTGGTTTCCCACCTATGTCGGTTCATTGGGTAGTGATTTGCTTTTTGTTCAGGGTGCGCTTGCCATGGTGGCATTGCCTCACCCCCCCTCCCCGTCGGCGCGTTGTTGCCCCTTACCAGGGGCCCCGTGTTTCTACCCTCACTGTTGGTTTTCCAGCCCATGTTCTTCGGTAAATTTGTTTGCGTCGACGGGGGATGTGAAGAAATACTCTCTTTCCTGGTATGTGACCTAGAGTTTCGCTGGGTACAGCATACCAAAGCGCACCTTGTTCCTGTGAAGGGCTGCTTTGGCTCTATTGAATTCGGCCTGTCTCCTGGCGAGGTCTGCCCCAATGTCTTCGTACACTCACTATAATGAGGTGCCCTTCCCATCTTCAGGTTCTGTTTTGCCTGGTGTGGTAGGCTATATTAGGGGTATCACGGTACCTAGGTGGGATGTACCTTATACTGTAGTATGAGTGGTAGAACCTGCCTGCTGGTTCCACCCAGCAGGCGGAGCATAAGAGTCTGTGTTTCACCCACAGCAGTCATTCTGTACCGGAGCTGCTGGGGTAACTACTTGTTCATTAAAACCTTCAATTGGACTACAATCTCGCTTCAGTAGTGATTGATCGTGCATCAATTTAATGAACAAGAATTGAAGAATGGCTGCTCTCCGCATCAAGCCAGAGTGTCTACAAATCAACCCCAAGCGGCAAATGCAGCAGCAACTTTTAAACATTGGCTGGCATGTTTCAACGGGTACATCAGGACGGCCCCGACTACCCCCACGGAGGAACAGAAAATGCAGGTCCTCCACTCAAGGGTGAGCCCAGAAATCTACACGCTTATCGAAGACGCGGACGGTTTTGAGGACGCAATGACTTTGTTAAAAGAGCACTACGTCCGCACTGTGAATCAGGTCTACGCTCGGCATCTTTTAGCTACCAGACGGCAGATCCCAGGGGAATCACTGGACGATTTTTACCGCGCATTGTTAGTGTTAGGTAGAGACTGTAACTGTCCACAAGTCTCAGCCAATGACCTCACCGAACTCTTAATACAGGTTGCTTTTGTTGCAGGCATGCTCTCCTCTAAAATCCGCCAGCGACTGCTGGAAAATGACACGCTAGGGCTTAAAGAGGCACGGAAATTTGCGCACTCCCTAGATGTAGCCTCCCGCAATGCCCAGGCCTACGTTCCCAACCGCGCGGTACCCGCATGGACAGGGTGGACCCCACCCACGGCCGATTCCAAAGCACCCCAAAATTCCCCACAAGCTTGTGCAGTGCGGCTGCCAGGAAACTGGGGGGGGGGGGGGGGATGCTATTTTTGTGGGCAAAACAAACACCCCTGGCAACGCTGCCCGGCCCGATCCGTAATCTGCAAGGGCTACGGGAAGAAGGAGCACCTCGTGGCAGTATGCCAGGCCCAGTCGGCCGCCGCTGTCTCCACAGGCAAACCGGGCCCACTGCCATTCCTCTCCTCACAGGCAATGTGCAATTCATGGGGGCAGCCATCTTGGATGACGTCTCTGGACCCCGGCTCGGCTGGCAATGTATCGCCTGATGAGATCTCCCAGCCAGTGATGCGATTCATGGGGGCTGCCATCTTGGATGACGTCTCAGGACCCCGACTTGGGTGGCCGTGTATCCCCAACGAGATCTCTCAGTTTCTGCCACAACTTGCCTCAGTGACACTGGACCAGCCTTGGCCCCAAACGCTTTCAACCGCTACGACGTCGGTACTCATCAATGGGCACAAGACATCCTGCTTGATCGACTCTGGGTGCACGGAAAGCTTCATCCATCCGAATACGGTAAGACACTGCTCCCTCGCTGTACACCCGATTAAACAAAAGATCTCCCTGGCCTCTGGGTCCCACTCTGTGGAGATCCAGGGGTACTGCATAGCCAATCTCACGGTCCAGGGCGTGGAGTTCAATAACTTCCGACTCTACGTTCTCCCCCATCTCTGCGCTGCCACACTCCTGGAACTGGACTTCCAGTGTAACCTGCAAAGTTTAACGTTCAAATTTGGCGGCCCCATACCCCCCCTCACTGTCTGCGGCCTCGCGACCCTCAAGGTCGACCCGCGTTCCCTGTTTGCAAACCTTACCCCCGATTGCAAACCCGTCTCCACCAGGAGCAGACGGTACAGTGCCCAGGACCGGACCTTCATTAGGTCGGAAGTCCAACGGTTACGAAAGGAAGGCATTATCGAGGCCAGCAACAGCCCCTGGAGAGCTCAAGTGGTGGTTGTAAAGACCGGGGAGAAGCATAGGATGGTTATAGACTACAGTCAGACCATCAACAGGTATACGCAGCTCGACGCATACCCTTTCCCCCGCATATCTGAAATGGTCAACCAGATAGCGCAATACAAGGTTTTCTCCACAGTAGACCTTAAATCAGTCAACCACCAGCTCCCCATTCGCCCAGACGACCGCAAGTACACTGCATTCGAAGCAGATGGGCGGCTCTACCACTTTCTAAGGGTTCCCTTTGGTGTCACAAATGGGGTCTTCCAACGGGAGATGGACCAAATGGTTGACCGGTACGATCTGCGGGCCACGTTCCCGTACCTCGACAATGTCACCATCTGCAGCCACGGCCAGCAGGACCACAACACCAACCTCTGCAAATTCCTCCATACTGCAAAAATCCTTAACCTATAACAAGGACAAATGCGTCTTTAGCACCGATCGCCTAGCCATCCTCGGCTACGTAGTGCATGATGGAGCCATAGGCCCAGATCCCGAACTCATGCGCCCCCTCATGGCGTTTCCCCTCCGCCACTGCCCCAAGGCCCTGAAACGTTGCCTGGGCTTTTCTTATTATGCCCAGTGGGTCCCCAATTATGCGGACAAGGCCCGCCCACTAATCCAGTACACGGTTTTTCCCCTATCAGCAGAGGCATCAAAGCAGACATCGCCAGGGCGACGATACACACAATCAATGAGTCCCTCTCCTTCCAGGTCAAGAGTGACGCATCAGACGTAGCTCTGGCTGCCACCCTCAATCAGGCGGGCAGACCCGTGGCCTTCTTTTCACGCACCCTCCACGGCTCAGAAATCCGCCATTCCTCCGTCGAGAAGGAGGCCCAAGCCATCGTCGAAGCTGTGCGGCATTGGAGGCATTACCTGGCCGGCAGGAGATTCAGTCTCCTCACTGACCAATGGTCGGTAGCCTTCATGTTTGACAATGCACAGCGGACTTCCGGGTGCGGCGATGACCAGCTAAGTCGCACGTTTCGGCAGCTCCCGGTGGAACGGACTTTTGGGCTCTTAATAGGTGCCCCAACGGCAATTTTAACGGCTAAAAACACTGTGTGGTAAACCAGAAGGGAATCCCACCTGGATACGGATGGAAAAAGGAGGAGAAAGTGGCCGGATTGCAGTGGATCCTTTAGAACAGCGGCAAGGAAGGCAAGCACAAAGCAAGATGGCGTCGGAAGGTGGCCGTTTGGTATGGGGCCCTGACCAACAAGAGTTCCTGCGGCGCTGTGTGGAAGAACTAAAAAAGGAGATGAAGAAGAAGCTGCTGGCCCCGATATTACAGGCGATTGAAGGGCTAAAGGAGGAGCAAAAGACCCAGGAGCAGGAGCTTCGGGTCGTGAAGGCAAAGGCCGCTGAAAATGAAGACGAAATACAGGGCCTGGTGGTGAAGACAGAGATGCACGAGGCACAACACAAAAGGTGTGTGGAAAGGCTGGAGAATAATGCGAGGAGGAAGAATTTAAGGATTCTTGGTCTTCCTGAAGGCGCAGAAGGGGCGGACGTCGGGGCATATGTGAGCACAATGCTTCACTCGTTAATGGGATCGGAGGCCCCGACGGGCCCGTTGGAGGTGGAGGGAGCCTATCGAGTTATGGCGCGAAGACCGAGGGCTGGAGAAACACCTCGAGCCATAGTGGTGAGATTTCTCCGCTATAATGACAGAGAGATGGTCCTCAGATGGGCGAAGAAAACTCTGAGCAGTAGGTGGGAGAACGCGGTGATCCGCGTATATCAAGATTGGAGTGCGGAGGTGGCGAGAAGGAGAGCAAGTTTTAATCGGGCTAAGGCGGTGCTTCACAAAAGGAAGGTCAAATTCGGAATGTTGCAGCCGGCAAGATTTTGGGTCACACACCAAGGGAAGCACCACTACTTTGAGACGGCAGAAGAGGCGTGGACATTTATTATGGACGAGAAGCTGGAATAGGCGGGCAAGAGAAAGAACGGTTGGGACAAAGTGGTGGGGTGATTACGTGGGGTGAAGGGGGGAAAAAGGGGAGGGGATGATTTTTCAAGTTGTTCATCTTGCGACCCTGTAACTTTTCTCTCTTCCCCATGTTGTGGGGGAGGGGGGGAGGGAGGATGAGGAACAGTGGGCGCCGGTCATTAGGGGCGGGGCCAAGTGGGAAACGCGGGCTTTGTTCCCGCGCTATGGTAATCATGGCGGGAACAGGGAAGCAGGAAGGAGGGGGCCTCGCACAGTGGGGGCCGAGGTCACGGGGGGAAGCCGAGGTCAGCCAGAGTTTGCTGACTTCTGGGAGTAACATGGGGGGTGCAACTACGCTAGAAAGGGATCTAGCGGGGGGGTTAACTGGGTTGCTGCTGCTGGGGCGAAGGGGCAGCTGGTACGAGGTGGGGTGGTCGAGGCGGGAGGGCGCCGTCGGGTGGATATACGGGTACGTGGGAACCGGGTGAGGAGCTGGATAAAAAAGGGGATGGCTAGTCGACAAGGGGGGGGTGGTAAAGAGCCCCCCAACCCGGCTGATCACGTGGAATGTGAGAGGGCTGAACGGGCCGATTAAAAGGGCACGGGTACTCGCACACCTAAAGAAATTAAAGGCAGATGTGGTTATGCTGCAGGAGACGCATTTGAAACTGATAGACGAGGTCAGACTACGCAAAGGATGGGTGGGGCAGGTGTTTCATTCGGGGTTAGATGCAATGAACAGGGGGGTGGCTATATTAGTGGGGAAACGGGTACTGTTTGAGGCAAAGACCATAGTGGCGGATAGTGGGGGTAGATACGTGATGGTGAGTGGTAGATTGCAAGGGGAGGCGGTGGTTCTAGTGAACGTATATGCCCCCGAACTGGGATGATGCAAATTTTATGAGGCGTATGTTGAGACGTATCCCGGACCTAGAGGCGGGAAAGTTGGTAATGGGGGGAGACTTCAATACGGTGCTGGACCCAGGGCTGGACAGATCGAGGTCCAGAACCGGGAGGAGGCCGGCTGCAGCTAGGGTGCTCAAGGACTTCATGGAGCAGATGGGAGGAGTAGAACCCTGGAGATTTAGCAGGCCTAGGAGTAAGGAGTTCTCGTTTTTCTCCTATGTTCATAAAGTATATTCACGGATAGACTTTTTTGTTTTGGGAAGGGCATTGATCCCGAAGGTGACAGGGATGGAGTACACGGCCATAGCTATCTTGGACCACGCTCCACATTGGGTGGACCTGGAGATAGGAGAGGAAAAAGAACAGCACCCACCCTGGAGAATGGACATGGGATTATTGGCAGATGAGGGTGTGTGTTTAAGGGTGAGGGGGTGTATTGAAAGGTACTTGGAGCTTAATGACAATGGGGAGGTTCAGGTGGGAGTGGTCTGGGAGGCGTTGAAGGCAGTGGTTAGAGGGGAGCTGATATCTATCAGGGCACATAAAGGAAAGCAGGAGGGTAGGGAAAGGGAGCGGTTGCTGAAAGAACTTTTGAGGGTGGACAGAAAATATGCGGAGTCACCGGAGGAGGGACTGTACAGGGAAAGACAAAGGCTACATGTAGAATTTGACTTGTTGACTACGGGTAATGCAGAGGCACAATGGAGGAGGGCACAGGGTGTACAGTACGAATATGGAGATAAGGCGAGCCGGTTGCTGGCCCACCAACTGAGGAAGAGGGGAGCAGCGAGGGAGATAGGGGGGGTGAGAGATGAGGAGGGAGAGATGGAGCGGGGAGCGGAGAGAGTGAATGGGGTGTTCAAGGCATTCTACGAAAGATTATATAAAGCTCAGCCCCCGGAAGGGAAGGAGAGAATGATGTGCTTTCTGGATCAGCTGGAATTCCCTAAGGTGGAGTAACAGGAGAGGGTGGGACTGGGAGCACAAATTTAGATGGAGGAGGTAGTGAAAGGGATTGGGAGCATGCAGGCGGGGAAGGCCCCGGGACCAGACGGATTCCCGGTGGAATTTTATAGGAAGTATATGGACTTGCTGGCCCCGCTTTTGACGAGAACCTTTAATGAGGCTAGGGAAAGGGGGCAGCTGCCCCGACTATGTCAGAGGCAACGATATCGCTCCTCTTAAAGAAGGAAAAAGACCCGCTGCAATGCGGGTCCTATAAGCCCATTTCCCTTTTAAACGTGGATGCTAAGATTCTGGCCAAGGTGATGGCGACGAGGATAGAGGACTGTGTCCCGGGGTGGTCCATGAGGACTAAACCGGGTTTGTGAAGGGGAGACAGCTGAACACGAACATACGGAGGTTACTAGGGGTAATGATGATGGCCCCGCCAGAGGGGAAAGCGGAGATAGTGGTGGCGATGGATGCCGAGAAAGCATTCGACAGAGTGGAGTGGGATTATCTGTGGGAGGTGCTGAGGAGATTTGGCTTTGGAGATGGGTATATCGGATGGGTACAGTTGCTGTATCGGGCCCCGATGGTGAGTGTG
This sequence comes from Scyliorhinus torazame, assembly GCF_047496885.1. NCBI lineage: Eukaryota > Metazoa > Chordata > Chondrichthyes > Carcharhiniformes > Scyliorhinidae > Scyliorhinus > Scyliorhinus torazame. The sequence goes on from NC_092709.1 coordinate 303,946,956, forward strand.
GTCACGAATGGACGGAGGTCTGATTATTTCCGGCTTCACAGAGGGACGAGGCAGGGGTGTCCCCTGTCTCCGTTATTGTTTGCATTGGCGATTGAGCCCCTGGCCATAGCACTGAGGGGTTCCAGGAAGTGGAGGGGAGTGTTTAGGGGAGGAGAAGAACACCGGGTATCTTTGTATGCAGATGATTTGTTGTTGTATGTTGCGGACCCGGTGGAGGGGCTGCCAGAGATAATGCGGATACTTGGGGAGTTTGGGGATTTTTCGGGGTACAAATTGAACATGGGGAAAAGTGAGTTGTTTGTGGTGCATCCGGGGGAGCAGAGCAGGGAAATAGAGGATTTACCGCTGAGGAAGGTAACAAGAGACTTCCGGTACTTAAGGATTCAGATAGCCAAGAATTGGGGAACCTTACACCGGCTTAATTTAACATGATTGGTGGAACAGATGGAGGAGGATTTCAAGAGATGGGACATGGTGTCCCTGTCACTGGCAGGTAGGGTGCAGGCGGTTAAAATGGTGGTTCTCCCGAGATTCCTCTTTGTGTTTCAGTGCCTCCCAGTGATGGTCACGAAGGCTTTTTTTAACAGAATTGAGAAAAGTATTATGAGTTTTGTGTGGGCCGGGAAGACCCCGAGAGTGAGGAGGGGGTTCTTGCAGCGTAGTAGAGATAGGGGGGGCTGGCACTACCGAGCCTAAACGATTATTACTGGGCCGCCAATATCTCAATGGTGTGTAAGTGGATGGGAGAAAGGGAGGGAGCGGCGTGGAAGAGATTGGAGAGGGCGTCCTGCAAGGGGACCAGCCTACAAGCAATGGTGACGGCACCGTTGCCGTTCTCACCGAAGAAATACACCACAAGCCCAGTGGTGGTGGCAACACTAAAAATTTGGGGGCAGTGGAGACGGCATAGGGGAAGGACGGGAGCCTCGGTGCGGTCCCCGATAAGAAATAACCATAGGTTTGTTCCGGGGAGAATGGATGGGGGATTTGGAGTATGGCAAAGAGCTGGGGTAGTACAACTGAGAGATCTGTTCCTGGATGGGACGTTTGCAAGTATGGGAGCGCTGACGGAAAAGTATGGGTTGCCCCAAGGGAATGCGTTTAGGTATATGCAACTGAGGGCGTTTGCGAGGCAACAGGTGAGGGAATTCCCGCAGCTTCCGACGCAGGAGGTGCAAGATAGAGTGATCTCAGAGACATGGGTAGGGGATGGTAGCGTGTCGGATATACATAGGGAAATGAGGGACGAGGGGGAGATCATGATAGATGAGCTGAAAGGGAAATGGGAGGAAGAGTTGGGGGAAGAGATCGAAGAGGGGCTATGGGCTGATGCCCTACGTAGGGTAAACTCGTCGTCCTCGTGTGCCAGGCTAAGCTTGATACAATTTAAGGTTTTACACAGGGCGCATATGACTGGAGCACAGCTCAGTAAATTTTTCGGGGTAGAGGATAGGTGTGGGAGATGCTCGAGAAGCCCAGCGAATCACACCCACATGTTCTGGTCATGTCCGGCACTACAGGGGTTCTGGGTGGGGGTGGCGAAGGTGCTTTCGAAGGTGGTGGGGGTCCGCGTCGAGCCAAGCTGGGGGTTGGCTATATTCGGGGTCGCAGAAGAGCCGGGAGTACAGGAGGAGAGAGAGGCTGATGTTTTGGCCTTTGCGTCCCTAGTAGCCCGGCGCAGGATATTGCTTATGTGGAAGGAAGCCAAACCCCCGGGCGTGGAGACCTGGATAAATGACATGGCGGGGTTTATAAAGCTAGAACGGATCAAGTTCGTATTAAGGGGTTCGGCTCAGGGGTTCACCAGGCGGTGGCAACCGTTCGTCAACTACCTCACAGAACGACAGAGGGAATGGAAAAGAAAGAAGATAACAGCAGCAACCCGGGGGGGGGGGGGGGGGGGGGGAGGACCCGGGCGGGCTGTCATTACCTAAAACATTGTATATGTATAGGCATTTGTTTTAGGTAATGTATATTGGACTGTTAGATTGTACTTTTGGAGAGTAACTATTTTTGATAAGGCAGTTGCCATTTAGTTTTTGTTTATCATAGAATCATAGAATCATAGAATTTACAGTGCAGAAGGAGGCCATTCGGCCCATCGAGTCTGCACCGGCTCTTGGAAAGAGCACCCTACCCAAGCCCATACCCCCACCCTATCCCCATAACCCAGTAACCCCACCCAACACTAAGGGCACTTTTGGACACTAAGGGCAATTTAGCATGGCCAATCCACCTAACCTGCACATCTTTGGACTGTGGGAGGAAACCGGAGCACCCGGAGGAAACCCACGCACACACGGGGAGAACGTGCAGACTCCGCACAGACAGCGACCCAAGCCGGGAATCGAACATGGGACCCTGGAGGTGTGAAGCAATTGTGCTAACCACTATGCTACCGTGCTGTTTATATATTATTTATTTATTTGTTTAAAACTGGCCACTGTTATTTATATTGTTTTATTGTTGTTAAAAAGAAAAACTATGTACTGTTATGTTTGGCCAAAAAATCTTGAATAAAATATATTTTATTGAAATTTTTTTTCCCTGAGCAACATTTTTCCCGCTTACAAAACAAGCGAAACGATAACAATATCAAAACAGATTTTTTTTTACTTTTTAACAATAGTAATAATAATAATAATATACAAGTAACAAAACCTCGTACTCTATTGACCTATACTCAACTAAGCCTCCTCCCCCCCTGGGTTGCTGCTGCTGGTCATCTGTCTTCCCTCTAACGTTCCCCTAGGTAGTCGAGAAATGGCTGCCACCGCCTGGTGAACCCTTGAGCCGATCCTCTCAGGGCAAACTTTATCTGCTCCAGTTTAATAAACCCCGCCATATCGTTTATCCAGGCCGGGGGGTTTCGCCTCCTTCCACATGAGTAGGATCCTGCGCCGGGCTACGAGGGACGCAAAGGCCACGACATCGGCCTCTTTCGCCTCCTGCACTCCCGGCTCTTCCGCAACTCCAAATAGAGCTAACCCCCAGCCTGGTTTGACCCGGGCCTTCACCACCTGCAAAATCACTCCCTTCCAATACCCTTCCAGTGCCGGGCACGCCCAAAACATATGTGCGTGGTTTGCCGGGCTCCCGCCACACCTCCCACATTTGTCCTCCACTCCAAAGAACCTGCTCAATCTTGCCCCCATTATGTGTGCTCTATGTAGCACCTTAAATTGAATCAGGCTAAGCCTGGCGTATGAGGAAGAGGAATTTACCCTGCTTAGGGCATCAGCCCACATACCCTCCTCTATCTCCTCCCCTAATTCTTCTTCCCACTTTCTTTTTAGTTCGCCCACCGACTCCTCCCCCTCTTCCCTCATCTCTCTATAAATCTCTGACACCTTGCCCTCTCCGACCCACACCCCTGAAAGCACCCTGTCCTGTATCCCCTGTGTCGGGAGCCGGGGAAATTCCCTCACCTGTTGTCTAGTAAACGCCCTCACCTGCATATATCTCAAGAAATTCCCCCGGGGTAACTTATACTTTTCCTCCAGTGCTCCCAAGCTCGCAAAAGTCCCATCTATGAATAAATCTCCCACCTTCCTAATTCCCAACTGGTACCAGCTCTGAAATCCTCCATCCATTCTTCCTGGGGCGAACCTATGGTTGTTCCTGATAGGGGACCCCACCAGGGCTCCCCGCACCCCTCTCTGTCGCCTCCACTGTCCCCATATGTTCAGTGTTGCCGCCACCACCGGGTTCGTGGTGTACTTTTTCGGTGAGAACGGTAGCGGCGCCGTCACCAGCGCCTCTAGACTCGTCCCTTTACAGGACCTTCTCTCCAGCCTTTTCCACGCCGCTGCCTCACCCTCCATCATCCATCTACGTATCATTGCCACATTGGCGGCCCAATAATAATCCCCCAAGTTCGGTAGTGCCAGTCCTCCTCTGTCCCTACTGCGCTGAAGGAACCCCCTCCTTACTCTCGGAACTTTCCCTGCCCACACAAAGCTCGTAATGCTCCTATCTATTTTATTAAAAATGGTCCTGGTGATTAAAATAGGGAGACATTGAAATACAAATAAGAACCTCGGGAGGACCATCATCTTAATTGCTTGCACCCTGCCCGCCAGCGATAAAGGCTGCATGTCCCACCTCTTAAAGTCCTCCTCCATTTGTTCTACCAGCCGTGTCAGATTAAGTCTGTGCAAGGTTCCCCAGCTCCTAGCGATCTGAATCCCCAAGTATCGGAAGTTTCTTTCCACTTTCCTTAGCGGTAAGCCTTCTATCTCTCTACTCTGGTCCCCTGGATGTATCACATATAATTCACTCTTCCCCATGTTTAACCTATACCCCGAAAATTCCCCGAACCTCCTCAAGATTCGCATAACCTCTATCATCCCCCCCGCTGGGTCCGACACGTATAGCAATAGGTCATCCGCGTATAACGAGACTCGGTGTTCTTCTCCCCCTCTAGTCACCCCTCTCCATTTCCTGGAGTCTCTCAGCGCCATGGCCAGAGGTTCAATTGCCAGCGCAAACAACAATGGAGACAGCGGGCATCCCTGTCTTGTTCCCCTATATAATCGGAAATACTCCAATCTATGTCGACCTGTAACTACGCTTGCCGTTGGTGCCCCATAAAGTAGTCTAACCCAGCGAATAAATCTGTTCCCAAACCCAAACCTCCTTAACACTTCCCATAAATACTCCCACTCCACCCTATCAAATGCCTTCTCTGCGTCCATTGCCGCCACTATCTCTGCCTCCCCCTCCACTGAGGGCATCATTATCACCCCTAATAGCCGTCGCATGTTAACATTCAATTGTCGGACTTCCGGGTGCGGCGATGACCAGCTGAGTCGCACGTTTCGACAGCTCCCGGTGGAACGGACTTTTGGGCTCTTGATAGGAGCCCCAACGGCAATTTTAACGGCTAAAAACACCGTGCGGTAAACCAGAAGGGTGTTCCCCCTGGACACGGATGGAAAAAGGAGAGGAAAGTGGCCGGATTGCAGCGGATCCTTTGGAACAACGGCAAGGAAGGCAAGCAGAAACCAAGATGGCGTCGGAAGGTGGCAGTTTCATATGGGGCCCTGAACAACAAGAGTTCTTGAAACGCTGCGTGGAGGAGATAAAAAAGGAAATGAAGAAAGAGTTGTTGGCCCCGATATTACAGGCGATTGAAGGGCTGAAAGAGGAACAAAAGACCCAGGAGCAGGAACTTCGGGTCGTGAAGGCGAAAGCAGCAGAGAATGAGAACGATATACAGGGCCTGGTGGTGAAGTCGGAGATACAGGAGGCACACCAGAAACGATCTGTGGAGAGGTTGGAGGCACTGGAAAACAACGCAAGGAGGAACAACTTGAGGATTCTTGGCCTTCCTGAAGGTGTGGAGGGGGCGGACGTCGGGGCATATGTGAGCACGATGCTGCACTCGTTAATGGGAGCGGAGGCCCCGACGGGTCCGTTGGAGGTGGAGGGAGTATACCGAGTTATGGTGCGAGGATCGAGAGCAGGAGAAACTCCCAGAGCCATAGTGGTGAGATTCCTCCGTTTTAAGGATAGAGAAATGGTCCTTAGATGGGCGAAGAAAACTCGGTGTAGTAAATGGGAGAACACGGTGATCCGCGTTTATCAAGATTGGAGTGCGGAGGTGGCGAGAAGGAGGGCGAGCTTTAATCGGGCCAAAGCGGTACTTCACAAAAAGAAGATAAAATTTGGAATGCTGCAACCGGCAAGACTGTGGGTCACATATCAAGGGAGGCACCACTACTTTGAAACGGCGGATGAAGCGTGGACTTTTATTGTAGAAGAAAAATTGGAATGATTGGATTATGAAAATGAACGTTTGGACAAAGTGGTGGGGCGAATGGGGGGGGGCGAAGAGGGGTTTTATGTTTTAATCCTGCGGTATGGTAACTTTTCTTTCTCCCACAGGTGGTGATGGGGGGAGGTGGGGAGGGAGAGGAGATGGGGCGTTGGCCATGGGAGGCGGGGCCGAGGGAGAGGCGCGGGCTTGGTTCCCGCCGCGCTATGATAATTATGGCGGGAATAGAGAAGCAGGAAGGAGGGGGCGTCGCACGGTGCGAGCCGTGATCACGGGGGGAAGCCGAGGTCAGCCAGAGTTTGCTGACTTCTGGGAGCAACATGGGGGGAGTAATTACGCTAGCGGGGGGTCTAGCAGGGGGGGGGGAGAGGGGAATTACTGGGTTGCTGCTGCTGGGGAAAGGGGGGAGTGGGTACGGGAAAGGATGGGCGGGGGGGCACCGTCTGGGAGAGATACAGCTGCGTGGGAACTGGGTGAGAAGCTGGAAAAAGATGATGGCTAACCGGCAAGGGGGGGGGGGGGGGGGGGAAGCCCCCCAACTCGGCTGATCACGTGGAACGTGAGGGGGCTTAACGGGCCGATAAAGAGGGCACGAGTACTCGCACACCTTAAGAAACTTAAAGCAGATGTGGTTATGCTACAGGAAACGCACCTGAAACTGATAGACCAGGTTAGGTTGCGCAAAGGATGGGTGGGGCAGGTGTTCCATTCGGGGCTGGATGCGAAAAACAGGGGGGTGGCTATATTAGTGGGGAAGCGGGTAATGTTCGAGGCGAAGACTATGGTGGCGGATAACGGGGGCAGATACGTGATGGTGAGTGGCAAATTACAGGGAGAGATGGTGGTTTTGGTAAACGTGTATGCCCCGAACTGGGACGATGCCAACTTTATGAGGCGAATGCTAGGACGCATCCCAGACCTAGAGACCGGAAAGCTGATAATGGGGGGAGACTTTAACACGGTGTTGGAACCAAGGCTGGATAGGTCGAAGTCCAGGACTGGTAGGAGGCCGGCAGCAGCCAAGGTGCTTAAGGATTTTATGGAGCAGATGGGAGGGGTGGACCCGTGGAGATTCAGTAGACCTAGGAGTAAGGAGTTCTCGTTTTTCTCCTATGTCCATAAAGTCTATTCACGCAGAGACTTTTTTGTGTTGGGTAGGGCATTGATCCCGAGGGTGAGAGGAACGGAATATACGGCTATAGCCATTTCGGATCATGCCCCACACTGGGTAGACTTGGAGATAGGGGAGGAAACAAGAGGGCGCCCACCCTGGAGAATGGACATGGGACTAATGGCGGATGAGGGGGGTGTGCCTAAGGGTGAGGGGATGCATTGAAAAGTACTTGGAACTCAATGACAATGGGGAGGTTCAGGTGGGAGTGGTCTGGGAGGCGTTGAAGGCGGTGGTTAGGGGGGAGCTGATATCAATAAGGACACATAAAGGGAAGCAGGAGAGTAAGGAACGGGAGCGGTTGCTGCAAGAACTTTTGAGGGTGGATAGACAATATGCGGAAGCACCGGAGGAGGGACTGTACAGGGAAAGGCAAAGGCTGCATGTGGAATTTGACTTGCTGACTACAGGCACTGCAGAGGCACAATGGAGGAAGGCGCAGGGTGTACAGTATGAATATGGAGAGAAGGCGAGCAGATTGCTGGCACACCAATTGAGGAAAAGGGGAGCAGCGAGGGAAATAGGGGGGGTGAGGGACGAGGAAGGAGAGACGGAGCGGGGAGCGGAGAGAGTGAACGAAGTGTTCAAGACATTTTATAAAAAATTGTATGAAGCTCAACCCCCGGATGGGAGGGAGAGAATGATGGATTTTTTGGATCGGCTGGAAATTCCCAAGGTGGAAGAGCAGGAAAGGGTGGGACTGGGAGCACAGATCACGGTAGAAGAAGTGGCGAAAGGAATTAGGAACATGCAGACAGGAAAGGCCCCGGGACCGGACGGATTCCCAGTTGAATTTTACAGAAAATATTTGGACTTGCTCGCCCCGCTACTGACGAGGACCTTTAACGAGGCAAAGGAAAGGGGACAACTGCCCCCGACTATGTCAGAAGCAACGATATCGCTTCTCTTAAAGAAGGAAAAGGATCCGCTACAATGCGGGTCCTACAGACCAATTTCCCTCCTCAATGTGGATGCCAAGGTCCTGGCCAAGGTAATGGCAATGAGAATAGAGGAATGTGTCCCGGGGGTGGTTCATGAGGACCAAACTGGGTTTGTGAAGGGGAGACAGCTGAACACGAATATACGGAGGCTGTTAGGGGTAATGATGATGGCCCCACCAGAGGGTGAAACGGAGATAGTAGTGGCGATGGATGCCGAGAAAGCATTTGATAGAGTGGAATGGGATTATCTGTGGGAGGTGTTAAGGAGATTTGGGTTTGGAGAGGGGTATGTTAGATGGGTGCAGCTGTTGTATAGGGCCCCAGTGGCGAGTGTGGTCACGAATGGACGGGGATCGGCATATTTTCGGCTCCATAGAGGGACAAGGCAGGGATGTCCTCTGTCCCCATTACTGTTTGCACTGGCGATTGAGCCCCTGGCGATAGCGCTGAGAGGTTCCAAGAGATGGAGGGGAATACTTAGGGGAGGAGAAGAACACCGGGTATCTTTATATGCGGATGATCTGCTACTATATGTGGCGGATCCAGCGGAGGGGATGCCAGAAATAATGCGGATACTTGGGGAGTTTGGGGATTTTTCAGGGTATAAATTGAACATGGGGAAGAGTGAGCTGTTTGTGGTGCATCCAGGGGAGCAGAGTAGAGAAATAGAAGACCTACCGTTGAGGAAGGTAACAAGAGACTTTCGTTACCTGGGGATCCAGATAGCTAAGAATTGGGGCACATTGCACAGGCTAAATTTGACGCGGTTGGTGGAACAGATGGAGGAAGATTTCAAGAGATGGGATATGGTAGCATTGTCAATGGCAGGGAGGGTGCAGGCGGTTAAGATGGTGGTCCTCCCGAGATTCCTCTTTGTGTTTCAGTGCCTCCCGGTGGTGATCACGAAGGCTTTTTTCAAAAGGATAGAAAAGAGTATCATGGGTTTTGTTTGGGCCGGGAAGACTCCGAGAGTGAGGAAGGGATTCTTACAGCGTAGTAGGGATAGGGGGGGGCGGGCACTACCGAGCCTAAGTGAGTATTATTGGGCCGCTAATATTTCAATGGTGAGTAAGTGGATGGGAGAGGAGGAAGGAGCGGCGTGGAAGAGATTAGAGAGGGCGTCCTGTAGGGGGACCAGCCTGCAGGCTATGGTGACAGCCCCATTGCCGTTCTCACCAAGGAACTATACCACGGGTCCGGTGGTGGTAGCTACACTGAAGATTTGGGGACAGTGGAGACGACATAGGGGAAAGACCAGAGCATTGGGGGGGTCCCCGATAAGAAACAACCATAGGTTTGCCCCGGGGGGAATGGATGGGGGATATGGAATGTGGCAAAGAGCAGGTATAACGCAATTGAAAGATCTATTTGTGGATGGGAAGTTCGCGAGTCTGGGAGCGCTGACTGAGAAATATGGGTTGCCCCAAGGGAATGCATTCAGGTACATGCAATTGAGGGCTTTTGCGAGGCAACAGGTGAGGGAATTCCCGCAGCTCCCGACACAAGAGGTGCAGGACAGAGTCATCTCGAAGAAATGGGTGGGGGACGGTAAGGTGTCGGATATATATAGGGAAATGAGGGATGAAGGGGAGACTATGGTGGACGAACTAAAAGGGAAATGGGAAGAAGAGCTAGGGGAGGAGATCGAGGTGGGGCTGTGGGCAGATGCCCTAAACAGGGTAAACTCGTCGTCCTCGTGCGCCAGGCTAAGCCTGATTCAGTTTAAGGTATTACACAGGGCACATATGACTGGAACACGGCTCAGTAAATTTTTCGGGGTGGAGGATAGGTGTGCGAGGTGCTCGAGAAGCCCAGCGAATCATACCCATATGTTTTGGTCATGCCCGGCACTACAGGGGTTTTGGATGGGGGTGACAAAGGTGCTTTCGAAAGTAGTAGGAGTCCGGGTCGAACCAAGCTGGGGGTTGGCTATATTTGGGGTTGCACAAGAGCCGGGAGTGCAGGAGGCGAGAGAGGCCGATGTTTTGGCCTTTGCGTCCCTAGTAGCCCGGCGCAGGATATTGCTAATGTGGAAAGAAGCCAAGCCCCCGGGGGTGGAGACCTGGATAAATGATATGGCGGGGTTCATAAAGTTAGAGCGGATTAAGTTCGTCCTAAGGGGGTCGGCTCAAGGGTTTACCAGGCGGTGGCAACCGTTCGTCGAATATCTTGCGGAAAGATAGATGGGGGAAAAAAGAAGGCAGCAGCAGCAGCCCAGGATTTGGGGGGGGGGGGGGGGGGCGGGGGGGGGGGGGGGGGGGGGGGCGGTGTGTGGCCTGAGACAAGGCAGTTGCCAATTAGGGCTAGTTTTTATTTTTGTTATTTAATATTTATTTATTTGTTGTTGTTTTCTTTTGTTCTTGTTTAAATAAAAAAGGTCATTATTATCTGTATTGTTATAATGTTGTGTAAAGGATGCACAATGTACTGTGTTGGTTGACCTAAAATTTTCAATAAAATATTATTTAAAAAAAAACATTCAATTGTCTCCCTTTTACGAACCCTGTCTGGTCTTCGTGCACCACCCCTGGGACACAGTCCTCTATCCTCGATGCCAGCACCTTTGCTAGCAGTTTGGCGTCCACGTTCAATAGTGAAATAGGTCTATAGGACCCACACTGCATCGGATCTTTGTCCCTCTTCAAAATTAGCGATATCGTCGTCTCCGACATTGTCGGGGGTAGTGTCCCCCCTTCCCTGGCCTCATTAATGTCCTCGCCAGCAACGGGGCCAACAAGTCCACATATTTTCTGTAGAATTCCACCGGGAACCCGTCTGGCCCCGGGGCCTTCCCTGCTTGCATGCTTCCCAGTCCCTTAATAACCTCGTCCACCTCAATCGGCGCCCCCAGGCCTGCCACTGCCTGCTCCTCCACTTTCGGGAACCTCAACTGGTCCAGGAACTGCCGCATCCCCTCCTCTCCCTCTGGGGGCTGAGACCTATACAGTTCTTCATAAAAGGTCTTAAACACCTCATTTATCTTTCCTGCCCTTCGCACAGTGTCTCCCCTTTCATCCCTAATTTGAATAAAATATATTTTTTTAAAAAAGACAATGCACAGCGGGGCAAAATTAATAATGATAAGATCTTACGGTGGAGGATCGAGCTCTCCACCTATAATTACGAGATCTTGTATCATCCCGGGAAGCTCAACGAGCCTCCTGATGCCCTGTCCCGTGGCATTTGTGCCAGTGTACAAGTAGACCGACTCCGTACCCTCCAGGACAAACTCTGCCACCCGGGGGTCACCCGGTTCTTCCACTTCCTACTCCATCGAGGAGGTTGGGGCCGTAACCAGAAACCGCCAAATCTGCACGGAGTGCAAGCCGCACTTCTACAGGCCAGAGAAAGCGCACCTGGTGAAAGCTTCCCGCCCCTTTGAACGCCTCAGCGTGAATTTCAAAGGGCCCCTTCCCCCCACCGACCGCAACACGTATTTCTTAAACATGATTGATGAGTACTCCCGGTTCCCTTTCGTCATCCCGTCCCGACATGACAGCTGCCACTGTCATTAAAACCCTCCACAGCATCTTTACCCTGTTCAGTTTCCCCGCCTACATCCATAGCGATAGGGGGTCCTCCTTCATGAGTGATGAGCTGCGTCAATTTCTGCACAGCAAGGGCATTGCCTCCAGCAGGAGGACCAGTTACAACCCTCGGGGAAACGGGCAGGTAGAGAGGGAGAACGGGACGGTCTAGAAGGCCGTCCTACTGGTCCAAGAATCTCCCAGTGTCCCAATGGCAGGACGTCCTCCCCGATGCACTTCACTCCATCCGATCTCTACTGTGCACTACTACCAATGAAACACTTCATGAACGTCTCCTTGCCTTCTGTGGTGAATGTATAATTACTGATAATTCACCAGTGCACTGTGTTATGTTATTAACCCTGTGGGCTCTACCTATGGGCCATTGTGTGGCTTCACCCACAGGGGATATGTTGGGGCATGTACGGGCTCTGCCCATGGCTCCACCCCCTTTACAGGAAGTATAAGAGCTGCCGACCTGCAGGGCCGCCTTCAGTGTTGTACCGGTCACAGGTTGGCTCAGTTCTAAGCTGATTAAAACCACGGTTTACTTCTCCACGTGGCTTCGAGTGAATTGATGGTCGCATCATGTGTATTGCATGTAAAGGCACCAAAGGGTACCGCTATAACCTTTACCACTGTAAAAGCAAGGCCACCACCCCCGCCGGACTCTTTTTTTAAACAGGGGTGAATGTGGTAGGCTATATTAGGGGTATCGCGGTACCTAGGTGGGATGTACCTTATTCTGTAGTATGAGTGGTAGAACCTGCCTGCTGGTTCCACCCAGCAGGCGGAGCATAAGAGTCTGTGTTTCACCCACAGCAGACATTTCTGTACCGGAGCTGCTGGGGTAACTACTTGTTCATTAAAGCCTTCAATTGGTTTACAATCACGCTTCAGTAATGATTGATCGTGCATCACCTGGCCCAGCGCAGGATTGTTTCCCTGTCTTTGTACCGGTGCAGTTTGGCTATAACTGCCCTCGGGTGTTCCCCCGCCCTGGGTTTCGTGCGCAGCGACGGTGCGCTCTGTCCATTTCTGGTGGGTTGGGGAAAGTTTCCCTCCCCACTAAGTTGCCCAGCATCTCGGCCACGTAGGAGGTGGGGTTTCTACCCTCGATCCCCTCTGGTAGGCCCACTATCCTGACATTTTGTCTTCTTGAGCGGTTTTCCTGGTCGTCCACCCTGCCCTTCAGGCTCCCCTGCGTTGTGTCCAGTCTCACCACCTCCTTCTCCGGGGCCGTGATCCGGTCGCTCATGTCAGTCGCAGCCCTCTCCAGCTCCTTAATGGTCACCTTTTGGGTTTCCAGTTCCTCCTCCTGGGCTTCCAGTTTCTTCTCTGCTCTGCCCAGGGCGAGCTGCACCTCAGCCAGGGCCTTGGCCATTGCTGTCTGTACTGCGGCCTCTATGTCTGATTTGGTCCCTGCCTTGCTTTCTTGCTAGTGTTCCCTCAGCGCCTCGGCAAAGGCTGCCTTCCAGTTCCCCTCTGGCCCAGGGGGAGAAAGCTCCTGTCTGCCCAGTTCTTTAGTTGTGGCGAGGCTTCCATTCGCCGCTTCGTGTGCCAATTAGCTCATCTGAGTGGGCTCGTATATTGCCCCGTTTGCTCTTGGTGCCCGTCTCCCTCTGCTTTGACTCCCTTCTGGCATTTTTTTTCCCTTTCCCCCTTATTCCCCCCCCTTCCCCTCTTTTTCTCTCCCCCCCCACCCTTCTGAGGAGACTCTTTTCAGGTAAGTCTGGTTTTCTTTTTTGAGAAGCGTGGAAGGAGAGGGAGTGTTCTGTCCCTTTAACAGTTTTCTTTTTCTAAGTCTTTCTTTCCTTTTCTTTGGTTTTTCTTTCCTCCCTTTTTCCCCTCAAAAAGAGGGAGTTTTCGTTTTCTTTTTTCCCCCCTCCTCCTCACTCACCCCGGAACCAGAGAGAGAGAGAGAGAGAAAGGCTTCTCGGGACGGGAGTCCCCCTTTGTTCTGCCGCTGCCTGCCTCGTGGTGGTTGCCACCGGGGGTGGGGGTCCTCGCTGCTGGCTCGGACCCTGCTTTGGCTCAGGCCGCCACTCCTCCTGCCCCAAGCTTCGCTGCCCCGCGTTGTTGTCCCGTTGCCCCGCTGCCGCCCGCGTTCTGCTGTGCCGGGGCCGGGGGTGGCTCTGTCGGTCAGGCCGGCTCGCAGGCCCGCACTCCGCTGTGCTGTCTCCGTTCGGTTGGGGGGGGGGCGCGACTCTCTCTGGTCGCTTCCTGGTCTCCGGCCCCCGGCTCCTCCCTCGTACCTTTCCTCCCTCCGGCTCCTTGCAGCCTCATCTCCTTCTCCCCGGGGAGGGGGGGGGGGGGAATCTCCCCTCGTGCTTCTCCTGCCGCTCGCTCCGATTCCGAGCGCCTGGGTCTCCGGCCCCGCTCCGCCTCTGTGTCCGTGTCGCTCCTCTTCCTTCTCTCCCGCCGTGCGGGGGCCCAGTCGGCCTAGCTCGCACACCCGGGCGCACGTGGGGGGAACGGGAGCGACTGTGTTTCCCTCCGCCGCCGGAAGTCGAGTCCATTTGATGCATTACTACTGGACAGCAAATATAGCCATGGTAAGGAAATGGGCAGTGGGGAAAGGTTGGTTATGTGAGCGAATGGAGGCAGCCTTGTGTAAGGACTCGGGCTTAGGTGAGCTGTTGATGGCGCCTCTGCCGTTCTCGCCGGCCAGGTATTCCACAAGCTGGGTGGTGGTGGCGGCAGTGGCAACACCTGAGGCTGGAGGGGGCCTCGGTTTGGGCACCGATCTGTGGGAATCATAGGTTCCAGGGCTGGCAAAGGGCAGGGATTGAGCGGTTTGGGGACCTATTCCTTGGGGGCAGTTTCTCGTGCTTGGAGGGGTTGGTAGAGGAATATGAGCTGCCCAGAGGGAATGGGTTCCAGTATTTGCAGGTGAGGGACTATGTAACGAAGCAGATGCCTTCCTTTCCCGACCTACTGCCCCCGGGGTTGCAGGACAAGGTGGTGTCGAAAACGGGTGGGTGAGGGGAGGGACTTGGAGATCTACAAAGAACTAATGGACTGGGAGGGCACCCCGAAAGAAGAAGTCAAGCGCAAGTGGGAGGAAGAGCTGGGGAGGGAGTTGGAGGCTGGGCTGTGGGGGGAGGCTTTGAGGAGAGTGAACGCATCCTTGTCGTGTGCACTTATTCAATTCAAGGCAGTCCACAGGGCACAAAGGACTTGATGAGTAGGGTTTTCGAGAGGGTGGGCGGTGTGCAGGGAGGCCCGCGAAGCATGTCCACATGTTTTGGGCAAGTCCGAAGCTGGAGGGATTCTGGCGAGGGGGGGGGGGGGTTGCTGACGTTATGTCAGGTGTTGAGGGTGAATGTGGTCCCGAGTCCAGAAGTGGCAATCTTTGGAGTGTCGGAAGACCCGGGTGCTCAGGGGTCGAGAGGGACCGATGTCTTGGCCTTTGCCTCCCTGGTAGTCCGGAGACAGTTCTTGCTGGGGTGGAGGAACTCGGGGCCGCCAAAACCGGGGGTGGGAGTGAGCAACCTCGTGGAATTCCTCAGGTTGGAAAAGATCAAGTTAATAATAATCTTTATTATTGTCACAAGTAGGCTTGCACTGCAATGAAGTTACTGTGAAAAGTCCCTAGTCGCCACACCCCGGCGCCTGTTCGGGTACAGAGGGAGAATTCAGAATGTCCAATTCACCTAACAAGCACGTCTTTCGGGACCTGTGGGAGGAAACCGGAACACCCGGAGGAAACAGACACGGGGAGAACGTGCAGACTCCGCACATACAGTGACCCAAGCCGGGAATCGAACCTGGGACCCTGGCGCTGTGAAACAGTGCTACCCACTGTGCTACCGTGCTGTCCTTCGCCTTGAGTGGGACTGTGGAGATGGAAACCGTTCATTGACTACTTCGAAAATGGTTAAGATGTCAGCAGTGGGGGGGGGTTCAAAAAGGAGGTAGGGGAGGTAGAGGGTGGCAGCAGGGAGGGTGGATGGTGGATTGTGAGATATTTATTTGTTATTTGAATTCCTATTTGCTGTCTTTTTTGGTTGTGGTTGTGTTTGATGTCAATATATAAATGCCTTAATAAAATATTTTTTTTGAAACAACAAATGAGATATAAGCATTCCCTGAATAAGCAGAAGTTGTGGAGGAGATCTGCAGATGGGTCAAGAAACTATATTTCCTAAAATGTAAAATGACCTAATGACGGGTGGCATAGCTGGTCTATGGAAGAACAGACTAAATATTGCACTGAAGACACTGAACTTCTGTTCTCTGAAGTAATTACATTTTTCTAGGGATTTGGCAGTGCTGCTGGTAAAGTAATTTGAAGATAATTTGTTGTTTCAAAAACTCCTGAAGACACAACAAAAGGCTTTTGATATAAATGCAGCTCCACTGCCCAGTGAGAATTATTTATATCAACCTGCTCAAAGTCACCTTGCAGTGTGGCAGCAGGTGTCCCAGTTCACCTAGATGAAGCAAAACGCAACTAAGAGTGCTTCATGCACAGCAATGTGTTTGCTACTCATTTTGTAAAATTCATTACTCCAAATAACAAACATAGGCAAGTCACATCAAGAAGTCAAAATGGGCAGCACGGTGGCGCAGTGGGTTAGCACTGCTGCCTCACGGCGCCGAGGTCCCAGGTCGATCCTGGCTCTGGGTCACTGGCTGTGTGGGGTTTGCACATTCTCCCTGTGTTTATGTGGGTTTGACCCCCACAACTCAAAGATGTGCAGGGAAGGTGGATTGGCCACGCTAAATTGCCCCTTAATTGGAAAAAATGAAATGAAAAATGAAATGAAAATCGCTTATTGTCACAAGTAGGCTTCAAACGGAGTTACTGTGAAAAGCCCCTAGTCGCCACATTCCGGCGCCTGTTCGCGGAGGCTGGTACGGGAATGAATTGGGTACTCCACATTTTCTTTATAAAGTCAAAATGGATTCTTTACAAGCATATATCACCACTGCCACCACTACAATAACCGCTGTCACACTTCATTAGAGAGGCTCCAGGATACAGGCCAGCCTCCATGGGATTGTGCAGGAGCTGGATAGATGGTGGGAAAAGACCCAATCGGACTGGATATCCAATTAAGCCCCTTAATAAGGAGCATCCTCCGGCTAAGCAGATTTTCAATCAGGTGGACCAGGTGCCCATTACATCTGTGAAATTCCAGGCGGTTTCTCCACAATGTGAGAAGGCAGATCAAGGGAACATCCGAATCAGAGGCTCCAATCTATTTGGAAACTTCCAGCGCCCATTTCAATGGGAGACTGTTCCCCCAAATTTTAAAGTATCTAAACCTTCTGGCCTCGCCTTCTTATTTATTGATTTGTAACTAGAGAGCACGATTGGAGGTACCCTCCAGCAGTTAGCTTTATTAGCATCTGATGTGGCCGCCTTGTGGAACCGCACGTTTACGGAGAAGCACGGTTCCCGGAGCTGTGAGCCAAGTTGGGAGTGATACCCCGGATGTGGACTTCCTGGGGTAGGCAAAAAGACGTTCATGCGGTGTACTGTTAGTAGCAGTGCAGAGTAATGAGCGAATGGAATGTAGTGTATCAGGGAGGACCTCTTGCCAGCGGGAGGCCGGGAGATTTCTGGACCGTAGGGCCAGCTGGACGGCCCTCCATACCGTCCCATTCTCCCTTTCTACCTGTCCGTTTCCCCAGGGGTTGTAGCTCATCGTTCTGCTGGAGGCGATACCCCTGCTGAGCAGGAACTGACGTAGCTCATCACTCATGAATGAGGATCCCCTGTCACTGTGGATGTAGGCGGGGAAGCCAAACAGAGTGAAGATAGAATTAAGGGCTTTAATGATGATGGCAGACGTCATGTCGGGGCATGGGATGGCGAAGGGAAAACGGGAGTATTCATCGATCACACTGAGGAAATACGTGTGTCAGTCGGAGGAGGGGAGGGGGCCTTTGAAATCCACGCTGAGGCGTTCAAAGGGGCGGGAGGCCTTCACCAGCTGCGCGCAGTCCGGCCGGTAGAAGTGCGGTTTGCACTCTGCACAGACCTGGCAGTCCTTGGTGATCGTCCTTACTTCCTCGACGGAGTAGGGCAAATTTTGTGCCTTAATGAAGTGGTACAACCGAGTGACCCCTGGGTGACAAAGGCTGTCGTGCAGGGCCCGGAGTCGGTCTACCTGTGCGCTGGCACATGTACCTCGGGATAGGGCGTCTGGGGGCTCATTGAGTTTGCCAGAGCGATACTTAATCTCGTAGTTATAGGTGGAGAGCTCGATTCTCCACCGCAAGATTTTGTCATTTTTGATCTTGCCCCGCATGTGTGTTGTTGAACATGAAGGCAACCGACCGTTGGTCAGTGAGGAGAGTGAATCTCCTGACGGCCAGGTAATGCCTCCAATGTCACACAGCCTCAATGATAGCCTGGGCCTCCTTTTCGACGGATGAGTGCCGAATTCCAGAGGCATGGAGGGTGCGGGAAAAGAATGCCACGGGCCTTCCTGCCTGGTTGAGGGTGGCGGCAAGGGCGACGTCCGATGTGTCGCTTTCTACTTGGAATGGAAGTGTTTCGTCTACAGCGTGCATTCCAGCTTTGGCAATATCAGCTCTGATCCGGGCGAAAGCCTGTTGGGCCTCGGCCGTCAGGGGGAAATGAGTGGACTGTATGAGTGGGCGGGCCTTGTCCGCATAGTTTGGGACCCACTGGGCGTAGTATGAAAAGAACCCCAGGCAGCGTTTGAGGGCCTTGGGGCAGTGGGGGAAGGGGGAGCTCCATGAGGGGGCACATGCGGTCGGGATCGGGCCCCAGAACTCGTTCTGGACCACGTAGCTGAGGATGGCTAGGTGGTTTGTACGGAACACACACTTCTCCTTGTTATACGTGAGGTTGAGGAGAGTGGCGGTGCGGAGAAATTTAGCGAGGTTGGCATCGTGGTCCTGCTGATCATGGCCGCAGATGGTTACATTGTCTAGGTACGGAAACGTGGCCCACAAGCCGTACCGGTCGACCATTCGGTCCATCTCCCTTTGGAAGACCGAAACCCCATTGGTGACACTGAAGGGGACCCTAAGGAAGTGATATAGCCGACCGTCTGCCTCGAAGGCGGTGTATGGCCGGTCCAATTTACGGATGGGGAGCTGGTGGTAAGCGGATTTCAGGTCCACCGTTGAGAAGACCCGGTACTGTGCAATCTGGTTAACCATGTCAGATATGCGTCGGAGGGGGTACGCGTCGAGCTGCGTGTACCTGTTGATGATCTGGCTGTAGTCTACGACCATTCGGCTTTTCTCCCCAGACTTAACCACTACCACTTGAGCTCTCCAGGGGTTGTTGCTGGCCTCGATGACTCCCTCCCGAAGCAACCACTGGACCTCGGACCTGATGAAGGCCTTATCCTGGGTGCTGTACCGTCTGCTCTTGGTGGCGACGGGTTTGCAATCTGGTGTTAGATTGGCAAAGAGGGAAGGAGGATCGACCTTTAGGGTCGCAAGGCCGCACACAGTGAGGGATGGTAAGGGTCCGCCGAATTTAAGGGTCAGACTCGGGAGGTTGCACTGAAAATCCAGGCCAAGGATAAGTGCAGCACAGAGGTTAGGGAGGACGTAGAGGCGAAAACCGTGGAACTCTAAGCCTTGGACTGTGAGCGTGACCGTGCAGTAACCCCGGATTGCTACGCGATGGGATCCGGAGGCCAGGGAGATACTTTGATTGGTAGGGTGTACCAAAAGGGAGCAGCGCCTTATCGTATTTGGATGTATAAAGCGCTCAGTGCTCCCGGAGTCCAGTAGGCAGGAGGTCACGTGGACGTTGACTTTCACACTGGTGGATGCGTTGGTCAGAGTATGTGGTCGGGACTGGTCGATTGCCATGGATGCGAGTCGTGGTTGATCGTCGGGTAGTGAGGCGACCGCTGAGTCGGGGTCCTGAAACGCTGTTGGTCTCCATGTGCTGCGGGGTGGACAAGTTGGCGGCGCCCGGAGGTCCTGGGTGTCACAAAATGGCAGCGCCCACGGAACGTATGTTGCGGGGGTGGAGCAAGATGGCGGCGCCCAGGAAATGCACGTGTTGTGCGGGGGAGAAGATGGCGGCGCCCATTGCTCGCACATGGCCTGGGGAGGATAGCGGCGCCCATTGTCCGTGACCGGGTGGATGGGGGCGACCGCTGCCGCTGAGCGGGCCTGGCACACCGCTGCGTAGTGGCCCTTCTTCCTGCAGGCCTTACAAAGGGCAGCGCAGGCCGGGCAGCGTTGGTGGGGGTGTTTTTGCGGGCCGCAAAAATAATATCGGGGCCCCCCCAGAGATCACTGGCTGGCACGTAGCGCAGGCGTATTGGGTGGGTAGCGCCCCCGCTGGGCTGGCTGCCTGTGGGGCCCATGAAGCGTAGGAGGAGTGGGCCACGCGGTTGGGGGCGTAGGACTGTACATTGTGCAGGGCGACCGTCATGGAAAGCGCTAGTGTTTTAGTCTCTGCGAGGTCGTGCGTGGCCCCTTCTTGGAGCCGCTGCCCGATAACATCAGACCCAATCCCAGTTACAAAAGTGTCCCGCATAAGGAGATCTGAGTGCTCCTTAGCTGTAACGTCCTGGCAGTCACAGTCCAGAACTAGTGGAATCATGGCCCTCCAGACGTCCTCGATTGACTCACCAGGTAGTTGAGTACGCGTTGCGAGCATTTGTCTGGCGAAGAGCATGTCCGTCTTCTGCTCATTTTGAGACGAGTCATAGCATCAGCGTAATTGGGCGCATCCTGGATCAGCGGGAAGATTTTAGAGTAGAGTCTGGAAAACAAGATTTGAATCTTCTGAGCCTCTGGAACAGGGGTCGGCGCCGCGTTGATATACGCTTCAAAACAAGCTAGCTAGTGCTGAAAGTCCTTTCTGGCGTCGATGCGTGTGGATCCAGCTGCAGGCGATCTGGTTTAATCCGGAGGTCCATCTTCTGAATCAGATACTAATAAATTGAGGCACGATCAATTTGGCTGGAGACAAAGTTGAATTCAAACTGAGGCTTTATTAGTATCTGATGTGTGGCCTCCTACAGCAGCTGACGAAATGGCTGCGAGCTGAAGGCCACGCATATTTATAACCCGGCTCCTGGGCGGAGCTAGCATGCAGGGGCCCAGGTGAACCTGTAGTGCAGGTTTTACCGTACAACCTCTAATATCAGAACACAGTGGTTTACCACAGGGAGTTTGCACATTCTCCCTGTGTTTGCGTGGGTTTCGCCCCCACAACCCAAAGATGTGCAGGGTAGGTGGATTGGCCACGCAAAATTGTCCCTTAATTGGAAAAAAAAAAGAGGGTACTCGAAAAAAAAAAAAAATTTTTTTTTTTTTTTTTATAAAATGATGCACCTATGGATAAAACAAACATGTACAATTTGAATATATATCATGAAAGTCGCCGAAAAGGGGCGGCATGTGGTACAGTGGTTAGCACTGCTGCCTACAGTACAGAGGACCTGGGTTTGAATCCCAGCCCTGGGTCACTGTCCATGTGGGGTTTGCACATTCTCCTTGCGTCTGCGTGGGTTTCACCCCCACATCCAAAAAGATGTGCGGTTAGTGGATTGGCCACACTAAAGTGACCCTTAATTGGAAAAAAAGTTGGGTACGCGAAATTTATTTTAAAAAATGAAAGTCGTGAAACACTGGATAATCTCTTCTCAGCTGCAATTTAAGCCCTTGCAACTTTCTTGTAAATCGTCTCTGCATCTCTCCAGAGCAATTATGTTATTTTCCTTCCTGTAATGAGGTGACCAGAACTGTCCACAAAACACCAGCTGTGGCCAAAACAGCATTTTATACTGTTCCACCATTATAGCCCTGCTTCTGTATTCAATACCTTGCCCAATAAATGAAAGCATTCCATGTGTTTTCCTGATCACCTTGTCCACCTGTGATGCCACCTTCAAGGACCGGACAGGAACTCCATTCTAAGATTTCTCACATCCTCAACCCCTTTCAATATCTTCCCATTTATTGAGTATTCCCTTGCCCTCCCCAAATGCAATACCACACTTTTCCAGATTGAATTGCACTTGCTACACATTCAACTAAACCACTGATATCATTCTGGAGTAGACAGCTATCCTCTTCACTATCAACTGTACAGCCAATTTGTCTCATCTCCAAATTTCCCATGTCACCCACATTTACATCAAAATGATTAATATATACAACAAAAGGCAAGGACCCATGTGGATCACCATTGAAAACTGTTTTCCATTTGAGAAACTGACCATTGGTTACTCTGTTTCCAGTCACTCGAGCCCATTTTGGATCCAACCTGCCACCTTAATCGGTATCCCATGAGATTTCACTTTTCTGACCAGTCTGCCATGTGAGTCCTTGTCAAATGCATTACTGAAATCCATGTTGACAATAGCCACTCCATTACCCTAGTCAATGCTCCTGGTTATGAAGTAAAATGTCAAGTAAAACACAATCTTCCCCAACAAACTATGCTGATTATCCCTGATCTGTCAATGCCTCGAAGTGGGCTTGCTGTGTCTCAGAATTGTTTACAATGATTTTCCCCATCACCAAAATTAGATTGACTGGCCTGTAATTATTTGGCCCATCCCTCACAACCTTATCATAGAATTGAGTGCAGAATGAGGCCATTCGGCCCATCAAGTCTGCACCGGCTCTTGGAAAGAGCACCCTACCCAAGGTCAACACTTCCACCTTATCCCCATAACCCAGTAACCCCACCCAACACGAAGGGCAATTTTGGACACTAAGGGCAATTTATCATGGCCAATCCACCTAACCTGCACATCTTTGGACTGTAGGAGGAAACCAGAGCACCCGGAGGAAACCCACAAAGGGAGGATGTGCAGACTCCGCACAGACAGTGACCCAAGCCGGAATCGAACCTAGGACCCTGGAGCTGTGAAGCAATTGTGCTATCCACAATGCTACCGTGCTGCTTATGTTACAAGCAATACTCATACAGAAATTTGGAAAATGATCCTCAATACATTTGCCATTTCCTCCTGGGGTTCTTTAACAGCCTGGGCTACAATCATCTGCCTTCATTATTCACCTTCAAGATGCAGTACTTCTCTTGGCTTATTTCACCTGAACACACCACATTTCCCAGCTCATGCTCTGGCCATTAAAGGGATCATTTTTTGCCAGTACTAACCTCCCCACTTTTGCATTCCTCAAAATAGCATATGGCTGATGGGGAAGAAAGGCCTCCTACACAGTCTCACTCCCATCAGACATGTGCCTTGTGGCCCACCTCCTGTGGAAAGTGCCTTTTGCGAAGCACCCCTGAAGAGACACTGATTTTTGGTCATGGTTCAGTTACTTTGCTGTAGGTACTGTTCCCAGGAATGCATACAGAGAAATATCAACTGTAGCTGGAAGACCAGGTGCTCTTTAGTCTGCCCAAAGCTGGTGGTCTTCTAGTGCCATGAGCTGCCCACAGCAAGTGCTGCTATGTAGCACATTCAGGCCAGGACTGAATGCAGAGGAACAAACAAGCGTGGAGTTATTCTGGTTCTCTACTGTTGGTGAATGAATTAAATGCCACAAAAAACATTTTTAAATGATCATTTATTCAGAGAAGCACTTGTCTGAATCAGTTCCCATACCAAAATAAATTGTTTGATTTTACATTTAGCTCTGATCAGTACAGAAATGCCAAGCTTCCTCGTTGGCCATGATCAGTACAGAAATGCCAAGCTTCCTCGTTCGCCATTTTTTGCACAGTTATCTGGTAAGACCACCTTTAACTTCTAGTGGTGTGCAAGTCAAATAATGTTGTGGATGGTACCGAGTCTATTTGGATGAAGTTTCTCATGTTAATGAGACTGCTTCAGATTATTCAATTATAAAATGATAAAGCGGGGGCAGGGGTCTATGCAGTATTAAACATCTGGTCAGGGAAAAAGGATAGGTTACAGCAAGCAAAAAGTTTACTTTAGTTTTAAAAATATACATGTTGCATTTAATACTCTGCAGCCCAAAATAATTTAAAAATTGGCAATTAGTGCAACTGAACAGTCAGAGAGACCTTTTGAAAGTGGTTTTAAAAAAGATACCAAGGTGGGTGGTGGTTACAAACAGCAAAGTGGTGGTTACAAACAGCAAATATAATTAATGCAAAGAGGTACCGACTGGTCAGAAGCAAGCCCATATCAATAGTGGTTTAAAAATATTTTTTAAATCGGCAATTAGTGCAACTGAACAGTCAGAGACCTTTTGAAAGTGGTTTTAAAAAAGATACCAAGGTGGGTGGTGGTTACAAACAGCAAATATAATTAATGCAAAGAGGTACTGACTGGTCAGAAGCAAGCCCATATCAATAGTGGTTTAAAAATATTGTGGCTACAAACAGCAAATAATAAATCAATGCAAAGATGTTTCCAGTGGTCAGAAGCAGGCCGATATAAAATTGAGGAGGAAAGAGTATAAATTACACCTGGTTGTGCTACATTCCATTTTCCCACTAGGGGACTTACATGTACATTGATATGAAGCCAGCATTAGAGCCTTGGGATGTTGTAACCCATTGAGGCAAATTTATCCAAGTCATTTGTTTTGTTCAACTTAGAAGAATTGATACAGGAAAAAAACCTGGTACTTCAGCATTGCAAGGCAAGCATAAGAGGTCAAGGGTAGGTTTTAAAAGAGCAGTGATGACTTCCATTCCGAGTTAGTGGGTCTGAACACTTGCTTGTAGCATAGTGAAGAGTTCTCAAATAAGCCACAAAGCTGGATATCTTCCATTGCATGGATTTCTATCATGCATACATGCCAGATGGGAGCGGCTGGTAGTCAGACTTTCGTCTGCAGCCAATCACACAGATGCTGATCATTCCAAAAAGCTGGAGGAAAAAAAAAAAAAGAGAAAGCAGATAATTTAGTCATGGCCCTTTCTCTTGCATGAAGAGGAGAAACAGCTACCAGTAAGGCTAGATGGGAAACAAATGCTGTTACAGGTGGGACTGGAGCCAGTCATTTATTTTCTCCCCTCCCCCTCCTTTACCAGCCTATATTCCTAACCCCCACAAGTGGTGGTTAGCTGATTGGGCTTAAAAGGCCACTTTTGCCAATCCAAATTGTAATTTTGCATGTGGGTGCTAGAGGTTGAAATAGCCAAGAGATGAGGGAGCCTCTTGGCAGACTGGGGAAAGGATAATGCTCCAAGCTAAAAAAGGTCAACCTCTGGCATAGAACATAAGTGCAGAAGGAGGCCATTCAGACCATCGAATCTGCACCAACCCACTTAAAGCCCTCACTTCCACCCTATCCCCATAACCCAATAACCCTGGATACTAAGGGCAATTTAGCATGGCCAATCCACCTAAACTGCATGGCTTTAGACTGTGGGAGGAAACCGGAGCATCCGGGGGAAACCCACGCAGAAACGGGCAGACTCCTCAGACAACCCTGATGCTGTGAAGCCACACAGTGCTAGCCACTTGTGCTATCATTACAGCATTACAGACACTTGCCCTCCCACTGAAGAGGATCCAGTGCTTTCTTCAGTGATGTGCTTCAGTGATTTATACTGGAGTTGCCATCGGCCCCTCCAGCCTCAGGGGATTACCCACTGACCTCAATTGGTTAGAGCTCCAAAACTCCTCAAACTATGACTCCAGCTCAGAATTTATCCAGTCCCAGGATTGGTTTAGTAATGAAAATTCATTTATCTTCTGCTCCAGCTATTATTCAAGCCTCTTCAGAAGCTCCTATGCTAATCATGGCCAAAACCTCCAACCTGGAGCTTTTGTGCCAGGGCATCAGGTTTAATTTAAAATGAATACCTGAATGACGGCAAATCCCAAGATCACCAGCATAGCATAACTTAGAATAGATTCCAGGCCAGTCTCCAATTTCATCTCACATCCCTACAAAAATAAAAGTTTAAATTAAAAAGCTGATGTTCCAGAACTGAAGCCAACATTTATTAAGTATTTTATTGCCATACCACAAACTTGCTTAGGTACATGATTGACGTAGAATTCGCGACAATCAAACATAAAAAAGGCTGACCAATGTCGCAAATGCTCATCAAGTATCGAGAATGGATTGGATGTTGCAATTGAAATGGAGCCACAAATCACTTGTAGAATTTCAGTGTAGGAGGCTATTCAGCCCATCAAGTTTACACCAGCCCCTGAAAGAGCACCACAACCCAAGCCCACACCTACACCCTATCCCTGTAATACAGCAACCCCACCTAACCCTTGGACACCACAGGGCACTTTAGCATGACCAATCCACCCAAGTTGCACAACTTTGGACCTTGGGGGGGGGGGGGGGGGGGGGGGAAAGAGAGAGAGAAAAAGAGAAACCGGAGCATCCATAGGAAACCCACGCAGATACAGGGAGAGCACCCCCCGGAGACACGTCATCGGCCTAGTGTTCTCCGTGGCGGCAGAACCTTCCAGCCCGCACAATGTGGGCGAGTCATGGGGCTGCCATCTTGGACATCTTCCTCACGGGCCGACACGTGCGACTGACAGGGGGGCAGCCATCTTGGACCACCACAGAACCTGACCACGCCGGCTACCCGCAACTCAGCGTGATCACCCTTGACTAGTCGCGACACAAACACCTCCAGAGCTCCATGACGACCCTCCAGGTAAATGGACACTGAACGCCCTGCCTGTTCGACTCCAGGAGCATGGAGAGCTCCATTCATCCAGACATGGGAAGACGCTGCTCGCTCCCAATCTTCCCAGCACATCAAACCCTCTCCCTCGCTTCTGGGTCGCACTCAAGTGCAGATCCGGGGTGCACTACCACAACCCTCGCAATATAGGGCACAGAGTACGCCACTTACTCCCTGACCTCTGCACACTCTTGTTGGGACTGGACTTCCAGGTGTAACTTCAGGAGCCTGACGTTCAGTGGGCCCTTACCCTCACTCACTATGTAGCCTCACAACCCTAAAAGTCAACCCTCCCTCACTCTTCACAAATCTCACTGCCGACTGTAAACCAGTCGCCACCAGAAGCAGGCGGTACAGCATCCAGGATAGGACTTTATCAGGTCTGAGGTCCAGCGACTCTTGCGGGAGGGAATCATGGAGGCCAGCAAAAGCCCCTGGAGAGCTCGGGTGGTGGTCGTCAGGACTGGGGAAAAGAACCAGATGGTTGTAGATTACAGCCAAACCATAAACGCACCTCTATGCATACCCCCTTCCCAGGATCTCAGACATGGTTAACAATATCACACTACCGGGTGTTCTCCACGGTGGATCTAAAGTCTGCATACCACCAGCTCCCAATCCGCCTGGGGGATCACCACTACACAGCCTTTTGAGGCAGGTGGCCGCCTCTTCCACTTCCTCCGGGTCCCCTTGGCATCACAAACAGGGTCTCGGGTCTGCCAAAGAATGATGGACCAGTACGGGCTGCAGGCCACATTTCCGTACTTGGACAACGTCACCATCTGCGGCCATGATCAGCAGGACCACAATGCCAAACTCCAGCGATTTCTCCAAACCGCCCGAACCCTTAAACCTCACTTACAAGGAGAAATGAGTTTCCCGCACAACCAGACAAGCCATCCTCGGCTAAGTCGTGGAAAACAAGGTTCTAGGACCCAACCCTGACCGTGCGCGCCCATGTGCAACTCCCTCTCCCTCACTGTCCCAAGGCCCTGAAGAGGTGCCTCAGGTTCTTTTCCTATTACGCCGTGGGTCCCCAACTATGTGGACAAAGCCCGCCCACTAATCAAGGCCACCATCTTCCCACTGGTGGCTGAGGCCCACCAGGCCTTCAGCTGCATCAAGGCAGATACCGCCAAAGCCACGATGTGCACGGTGGAAGAGTCCGTCCCCTTCCAGGTGGAGAGCGACGCATCAGAGGTCGCCCTCGCCACTACCCTCAATCAGGCAGAGCATTTTTTTCCCCCCACGAACCCTCACCGCCTCTGAAATTCAACACTCCTCGGTCGAAAAAGCCCAAGTAATCATGGAAGCTGTGCTGCACTACCTCGCTGGTAGAAGGTTTACCCTAGTCACCAACCAAGGATCGGTATCCTTCATTTTGATAATACACAGCGGGGCAAGATCAAGAACGAGAAGATCTGGAGTTGGAGGATCGAACTCTCCACCTATAATTACAATATATCATCCTGGGAAGCTCAACGAGCCCCCAGATGCCCTGTCCCACGGCACATGCGCCAGCGCACAACACAAGATGACAGACTATGGGCTATCCATGATGACCTCTGCCACCTGGGGGTCACCCGGCTTCTCCACTACATCAAGACTCACAACCTGCCGTACTCCACTGAGGTCAGAGCCATGACCAGGGACTGCCCAATCTGCGCGGAGTGCAAGCCACACTTCTATTGACTGGATATGGCCCACCTGGTAAAGGTATCCAGGCCCTTTGAGCGCCTCAGTATCGATTTCAAAGGACCCCTCCACCAACCGCAACACATTTCCTCAACATAATTGACAAGTTCTCCCGCTTCCCCTTTGCAATCCCTTGCCCCAACATGACCACGGCCACCGTCATCAAAGCCCTACATGGTGTCTTCACCCGGTTTGGTTTCCCCACGTACATTGTGACCGGGGCTAGTCATGCATGAGCGACAAACTGCGTCTGTACCTGCTCAGTAAGGGCATTGCCTCAAGCAGGACTACCAGTTATAACCCCCGGGGAAATGGACAGGTGGAGGGGGAGAACGCGACGGTCTAGAAGACCATCCTCCTGGCCCTAAGAATCTCCCAGTTCCCCACTGGCAGGAGGTCCTGTAGCCACGCAAAATGGCTGCATCCCGATTAATCTGGCCAAAACCCAGTTTGAAATGGCTAACCCGAAAGGCTTCCGGCGAAATGCAGCTAACAAGACACAAGCAGACAGCATTGCATATTCGGCTCTGGGGAAGTTGGCCCAGATCGATACTCAGGGCTATCAACAGCCCATCAACTCAGATATTTGCAGTTACATTCAGGACTGTTAGCAGCCTATCTATCCAGAACATCTGCAGTTAAATCAGCTATCCCCGGGAACAATTGCAACATATTAGCAATTGAATACCGGGCCAGACCTGTCGGCGCCTGCAGTGGCCGAAACAAAGACAGGTGAGCGACCACCCCCCGATCGAGGAATCGCCTCACCATTGGACACATCGACCCCAGAGATTGGGGACAGAATCCAATCACTTGGGACTCAGGGTCAAGGGCCGCCCCGGGAGGCGGGAAGCCCCTGGGCCCTATAAATGTAAAGGTCCAAGTTCAGATCTCTCTCTCTCATCTTCACCTGCTCAAGACCTTCGCAAGACCAGCAACTGTAAGTTTGAATCCAGCGATCGCTATCCGGTAGAGACACCTAGCCATCGGCCTGTAGCAGCCTTTTGAATCCCACAGGCCAGATCTGATTGGACAAGCCATTCGTTTCCCTGACCTGGTGGGCTCTTCCTAAGAGAAGTATTGGCCAGTGATAGGTTTATTATATAGATAGTGGTATTATGTATTAATATTGCTTGTTGTATATAATAAATGACTGTTGTTTTAATCCTTACTAAGTGCTGTGCTGTGTTATTAATCATAACTTGAACTTGAACCACGTGGCGGTATCATAAAGATACCTGGCGACTAGTGAGCAAAGGTGACATAATCAGAGCAAATAGACGAAGGCCAAAAAAAGAGCAACAGTCCTCCCCGGCACTCCACTATTAGGTCCCTTCTTTGCATGGCCGCAAACCAGACCCCTCATGACCGCCCATTTGTTTCCCCCAAGAAATCCACCTCCGGGGCCTCGCTTCCAAGACACCGGGACCCTGTCCTGCTCTGCAAACACGTCAGGAGCCATAAGTCTGACCCCCTGGTCGCAAGGGTCCGGCTCCGGCACACCAACCCCCAGTACGCATACATAGAACACCCCGACAACCGACAGGATACAGTTTCCCTCGGCACCTGCAGGTTCCACTACCACCATCACCCCAAATTACCCCGCCCAACCTATGTTGACCAGAGCCCCTACATGGCACCCGCACCCACTCCCACACTCTATTCCCTTCACCGAACCACAGGACTGAAGCTCCAGAAGACATGCTCCCAGAGTCCACGTCTGTGCCCGCACCAGTGACTTCACTACCCATGCCTGCACGGATGAGTTCGACACGTGGGCCAGCTGCGATACCAGAGCTTCGCCGATCACAGCGCACGATCCGTGCGCCGGACAGGCTGAACTTATGAACCCTCCCTTCACACCCACCAGACTTCATTTAAAATGTTTTTATTTTTTTATTTTTTTTAAAAACAGGGCGTGAATGTATTGCAGTAACCATTCACCATGTATATAACTGTATCACGCTGTTGCCCATGTGGGCTCCACCTATGGACCATCGTAAGATATTACCTGTAATGTACCATGTTGGTGCCTTGTGGGCTCTGACCCTGGCTCCACCCCTAGAGGAGAGGTGTAAAGAACAGTAGCCCTGTAGGTGGCTTTCACTAGCAGACCAGTCGCAGGCAGGGTCTGTTCTAGTTGATTAAAGCCACAGTTTACGTTGTAGTGTGAATTGATGGTTGCATCACATCCTCCCCCATTATTTGCATCAGAGAAAGCCCAACATTGGAACAATAGCTCAAGAACATGTGTTGCTGTTAATCTGAGAAAAGGTTAGGATTTGTTGCTGCTAAACAGAAAGGTTTGGGTTGGAGTACTAAAAAAAAAGTGAGTCATACTGCTGTGTTGAGGAGCTCCGGGTGATTTGGGTTTCCTGTGCAGTTGGAGAATTGATGCTTGCAGCAACTCAGTGGGAAAGTCTTGTTTCCTTTGTTGAACCATTCAGTGGTTTCCCAGTAGGTGTAATTATTAATTCCACAGCACTTCATCTAGAGGAAGAACAAGATGTTACTGCAAAAAAATTTTCCAACAAACATTTGACAATTTGCCTTTTAGCACAAATTTAGTTACACATTTTTGCAAGGTCAAATGAGAATAAGCTCTGCATCTCGACCAGTGTTCTTTAAAGTAGGCAAGTAGGGCCATTTGATTGCCAGTAAACTGGAAGTGAAACTATGGACTGCCCAGCTGCAAAAGGTTACCAAGTTCCTGTACTTACTCTATCGAAAATGTCACTTTAGAAGATTCAGCCAGTTAGTTTAGAACTTTAAATTACACCAAGATTGGAGCTGTACATGATTTCCAGTTTGAGGCAAAATGGGCTGTTCTGAAGTAGGAGGGAGAGCAAAATAACCATCTACCCCCCCCCCCCCTTCCAAGATGGGAAGGCAATGATGGATTCCGTTCAAAGGCAAGTGGATTGACAAACCCTGGTTTACCTTTTTCCTAAACATTTCCCCACCTTCAACAAGGGGAGGCAGTGGTATGGTCATGGAATTAGAAATCCAGGGTAATGCACCCAAGTTATAATTCCAGTATAGAATGGGAATGTAATGTGATCTGGTTCAGCAATTTCCTTCCCAAAATAAAATCTGTTTAGAGGGAAAAACATCCTCAGCATCCTGCAGCAAGTGTATCTGTCCATGAGTGACTGTTGGAGAAGTCTTCACATTCCATTGTACTATCACAGATCTAGTATCTTAGCTAGATACAACTCAACTACTTGCATGTCAAACATCAAGTGTAATTCCACAACCAATGGTTCAGACCCAAGCTCCAGTCCTGCCAGTCATGAATGGTGGTTGATATTTATAATGATTGCGTCACAAGTAGGCTTACATTAACATTGCAATGATGTTAGCGAAAAGCCCCTAGTCACCATATCTGGCACCTGTTCAGGTTCACCAAGGGAGAATTCAGAATATCCAATTCACCCAACAAGCACGTCTTTTGGGATTTGTGGGAGGAAACCAGAGCAAACCCACGCAGACACTGGGAGAACTAGACAACTCAGTGGAGGAGGCTACACACATCACTACCCCATTAAGGAACTCAGCAGTCAAGTGCCAGTCTTCAGTTAATTAGATTCACTCCACACGTTATCAATAAATGATTCAAGGCAGTGGATAAAGCAAAGGCTATAGACTCTGAAAATAGTGTGGCAATAGTACTGAAGACATGTGCTGCAACCTATCCAAGCAGTTCCAGATAGCTACAACACATCTACGGATCCAGCAGAGGGCAGTAGAGCAGAGCTGCTGATTGGTGTTGCAAGGGAAATTTGCATACCTCCGTCATGGTCACCCTAATTTGAAGGTAGTTTGTGGAGGAGCTGTTGTCAAGTGACACTTAAACCCGAAACACTGTTGCCCTCCCTACCCCCTCCTCTAACCAAAAAAAAAACAACCACTGTGTGAAGATAAAGAGGAAGGCTCGAGGTCAGTGGCTGGTAGTGTTTCTGTTTTCTTTTTCTTTTCATTGGTATATGGATATATTTTTTTCTTCGTTGTTTGTTTATTTAATTTTGGGGTAAATTGTAATTGTTGAAGTTAACAGAAGGTTTAAGACATGGCAGGAGATCTCAGACCAGTGTCATGCTCCTCATGTACGATGTGGGAGCTAAGGGACACGTCCACTGTCCCTGGCTCCTTCACGTGCAAGAAGTGTGTCCAGTTGCAGCTCCTGTTAGACTGCTTGATGGCCCTGGAGCTGCAGATGGACTCACTTTGGAGCATTCGCGATGCGGAGGACGTCGTGGATAGCACGTTTAGTGAGTTGGTCACACCACAGGTGAAAAGGTACTGAGGAAGATAGAAAATGGGTGACCAAAAAGAGAGAACAAGAGTAGGAAGACAGTGATGGTGTCCTTTGCAGTCATCTCCCTGCAGAACAGATATACCGCTTTGGATACTGTTGAGGGAGATGGCTCACCAGGGGAAGGCAGCAGCAGCCAGGTTCATGGCACCATGGCTGGCTCTGCTGCGCAGCTGGGCAGGAAGAATGGCAGGGTTATAGTGATAGGGGACTCAAGTAAGGGGAATAGACAGGTGGTTCTGCGGACGCAATAGAGACTCCAGGATGATATGTTGCCTCCTTGGTGCAAGGGTCAAGGATGTCTCGGAGCGGTTGCAGGACATTCTGGGGGGGGGGGGTGGGGGGGGGGGGGTTTGAACAGCCAGCTGTCGTGGTGCACATAGGCACCAACGATCTAGGTTAAAAACGGGATGAGGTCCTACAAGCTGAATTCAGGGAGTTAGGAGTTAAACTAAAAAGTAGGACCTCAAAAGGTAGTAATCTCAGGATTGCTACCAGTGCCACGAGCTAGTCAGAGTAGGAATGTCAGGATAGATAGGATGAATGTGTGGCTTGAGATGGTGCAAGAGGGAGGGATTCAAATTCCTGGGACATTGGAAGCGGTTCTGGGGGAGGTGGGACAACCTGTGCAGGACTGGAACCGATGTAGTTGGGGGGGGGGGGGGGGTTTGCTAGAGCTGTTGGGGAGAGTTTAAACTAATGTGGCAGGGGGAAGGGAATTGATGCAGGAAGTTGGAAGGTAGTAAAACAGAACAAAAAGGCAGTAATGGGGGAAAGTGTAAGGCAGAGAAGCCATAGTCAAAAATCAAAAAGGGCAACAGTACAAGGTACAGTGACTGATGGGAGCTCAGTGAATAGGACCAGGAATACTAAAAGGAATAAAACGGGAAGTGAAAACATTTAATGGTAAACGACCCAGCAGGTTGTTACATGAAGATATGGGTTCAACGACAAGGAAAATTAGGAGAAAGATTAAAGAGGAAATATAACTTAGGAGAGGTTACTGATCGAGGTGTTAAGATTCAGAACAGAGGTAAAAAAGCTAACATAAGTGTACTTTACCTGAATGCTCGTAGTATTCAGAATAAGGTAAATGAGTTGATGGCGCAAACCATTGTGAATGACTATAATTTAGTGGCCATTACTGAAACATGGTTAAAGGATGGTCACGACTGGGAGTTAAATATCAGAGGGTATCAAACCATTCGGAAGGACAGAGTGGATGACAAGGGAGGTTGTGTAGCTGTGTTATTTAAGGATGACATCCGGGCAACAGTAAGGGATGACATCGGTGCTATGGAGGATAAGGTTGAATCCAATTGGGTGGAAATCAGGAATAGTAAGGCGAAAAGTCACTGATAGGAGTAATCTATAGGCCACCAAATAGTAACATTATGGTGGGGCAGGCAATAAACAAAGAAATAACAGATGCATGTAGAAATGGTACAGCAGTTATCATGGGGGATTTTAATCTTCATGTCGATTGGTTTAACCAGGTCGGTCAAGGCAGCCTTGAGGAGTAGTTTATAGAATATATCCGCAATAGTTTCCTAGAACAGTATGTAATGGAACCTACGAGGGAACAAGCGGTCCTAGATCTGGTCCTGTGTAATGAGACAGGATTGATTCAGGATCTCAGTTAGGGATCCTCTGTGAAGGAGAGATCACAATATGGTGGAATTTAAAATACAGATGGAGGGTGAGAAGATAAAATCAAGCACTAGTGTTGTGCTTAAATAAAGATTACAATGGGAAGAAAGAAGAAATAGCTATGGTAGACTGGGAGCAAAGACTTTATGGTGAAACAGTAGAGGACCAGCGGAGAACCTTCCAAGTGATTTTTCAGTGCTCAGCAAAGGTTTATACCAAAAAGGACGGTAGAAAGAGGGAAAATTGACCGTGGATATCTAAGGAAATAAGGGAGAGTATCAAATTGAAGGGGAAAGCATACAAAGTGGCAAAGATTAGTGGGAGACTAGAGGACTGGGAAATCTTTAGGGGGCAACAGAAAGCTACTAAAAAAAGCTATAAAGAGTAAAATAGATTATGTGTAAACTTGCTCAGAATATAAAAACAGACAGTAAAAGGTTCTACAAATATATAAAACAGAAAAGAGTGGCCAAGGTAAATATTGGTCCTTTAGAGGATAAGGGAGATTTAATAATGGGAGATGAGGAAATGGCTGAGGAACTGAACAGGTTTTTTGGGTCGGTCTTCAGTGGAAGACACAAATAACATGCCAGTGACTGATAGAAATGAGGCTATGACAGGTGAGGACCTTGAGGATTGTTATCACCAAGGAGGTAGTGATGGGCAAGCTAATGGGGCTAAAGGTAGACAAGTCTCCTGGCCCTGATGGAATGCATCCCAGAGTGCTAAAAGAGATGGCTAGGGAAATTGCAAATGCACTAGTGATAATTTACCAAAATTCACTAGACTCTGGGGTGGTCCCAGTGGATTGGAAATTACCAAACGTGACACCACTGTTTAAAAAAGGAGGTAGGCAGAAAGCGGGTAATTATAGGCCAGTGAGCTTAACTTCAGTAGTAGGGAAGATGCTGGAATCTATCATCAAGGAAGAAATAGCGAGGCATCTGGATGGAAATTGTCTCATTGGGCAGACGCAGCATGGGTTCATAAAGGGCAGGTCGTGCCTCACTAATTTAGTGGGACTGTACTTGTTGGAATTTTGAAGGATCAGGGGGATCTTATAGAAACATAGATCATAGAATTTACAGTGCAGGAGGCCATTCGGCCCATCAAGTCTGCACCTAATTATGAAGGGAATAGATAGGATAGATGCGGGCAGGTTGTTTCCACTGGCGGGTGAAAGCAGAACTAGGGGGCATAGCCTCAAAATAAGGGGAAGTAGATCTAGGACTGAGTTTAGGAGGAACTTCACCCAAAGGGTTGTGAATCTATGGAATTCCTTGCCCAATGAAGCAGTAGAGGCTCCTTCATTAAATGTTTTTAAGATAAAGATAGATAGTTTTTTGAAGAATAAAGGGATGAAGGGTTATGGTGTTCGGGCCGGAAAGTGGAGCTGAGTCCACAAAAGATCAGCCATGATCTCATTGAATGGTGGAGCAGGCTAGAGGGGCCAGATGGCCTACTCCTGCTCCTAGTTCTTATGTTCTTAACGTTCTTATGTACTCAATTTATCTGTCCTACATTGGCAAGTCCAGTTTGGGTTTGAAATCATAAGAGTTCAAAGGAAAATGGTTGTGGGATTGGCGGTCAATCATCTCAGCTCCAGGCCATCATTGCAGGAGGTCCTCAGGGTAGTGTCCTAGGCCCAACCATATGCAGATGCATCAATGACCCTCACTGCCATCATAAGGTCAGAAATGGAGATGGCAAGTAACATTCATACCACCAAGTGGCAGGCAATGACCATCTCCAACAAAACAATCTAACCATTGATCACCCCATCACTGCCCTGGAGGTCATAATTGAATTAGCCATAGAAATTGTGATTAGCCATACAAATATAGTGGCTACAAGAGGTCAAAAGGCCAGGAATTCTGTGGCAAACAAGTAACTGACCTAATGACTCCCCAAAACACATGTCAGACCCCCCCCCCCCCCCCCCCAAGCCTTTACAAGGCACATGTCAGGAGCAGCTCCCAACACTAAGCAGCCCACCTGAGCCATCCACAAACATTCATTCCCTCCACCACCAATGCACAGTATCAGCAGTGTACCAGTTACAAACTGCACGCAGGAATTCAAAGGTTCCTTCCAGGACAAGAACAGCAGATATCTGGGACCAGCACCTGGAAATTCCCCTCAAGTCCTCACCATCCAGACTTGGAAAGATTGCCATTCCGTCACTGCTGCTGGGTCAAAATCCTGAATTCCTCCCTACCAGCACTGTAGATGTACCCACACTAAATGGACTACAAGGTTCACGAAGACAGCTCATCATATTCTCCAGGGTAATTAGGGATGGACATTAAATGAGCAAAGCCCTGATCAATTCCTTGAATAATAGGTTTACAATTACAGAGCAGCATCAACTCATGTTTGTATTAGACAGTCGATTTCCTGATGAACTGGCAATATTTGGCAAATCCCTTGTACAACAGCTTAGTCTTACCTGTTCTTGCAAGTAGTCCACAGCCCTGCTCTCACTATTTTGCCCATTGTATCTGGCAAAGACACCTGCCATAGATTTATTCACACCTTCATGTACCTATACAAAATACAGAACTATTAGTTCTCATTCCCATATGATCTTGTTGTTCAATGTTAGGAATCCAAAGCAATCATTGTACGCATGATGAAGATGCTAAAGAGTTTTAATTAGCAGAACTTCCCTCCCAACATACCTGTCTTCTGTAGATAAATCCCAGAACAAAAACAGACACTTCCGCAGCAAAAATGATCAACAGTATGACCATGAACTAAGAAGAAAAAAATAAGCATTAATTTGAACACCATCTTATGCATGCTAAGTTGAAACTAAAACCGCGCAGACAGAATGCATAACCAACCAAAATTTGGCAAGCTTAGTCTTCCATTTCCTCATGTGGGGAAATTAATCAGTGGGCTCAACTATTGACGTTTACAGTTGGCTAAGAAGTGATAGTTACTGACTAAGTTCAGAGTGAACCTAGACTTTTTCTTTGGTCATCATACCAAATAGAAGAGACTGGCAACTGCTCTTTTGGACTGAAAGTTTGATTTTGCTCGACAGTAGGAAACAGATGGCTAATGTGTTGTGCCTAATGATTCATTTTTCAATTTCCTTACATAAAAAACTGTTAGGCCACTCCTTGCCAGGCCCAAGACTTAGCCATTGGTGTTTAAATATTAATATTCCAACTGAGTTCCACCCATCCACCTCTGCTCCACCACCTCTGCTCCATTGGAGTGAAGGGAAAGCAATCTAGAATTGGCAATCCAGTGAAAGAGAAAATAAAACTGGCCACATCCAACCAGTAGGTCTAGAACTTGCTGTTTGACCCACAGTTCCATAAATACTATTCTAAACCACCTTCCATATTTGGGAGCCAAGTCACCTTCTTCAAATTAATTTTTAAAAAGTTACAAATCAGTGGTTTCTCCCCACCATTAGCAACCAGTTGTCATCAATCATTGAAGGTGGTTTATTAGAATTCGGTTTTAACAATTAGCAGGTAAAGTCCAGTGGATCAAAGTCTGAAATTCACTATCAACGCAGTCTGAAATTCAGTACATCCATCCAAGAGTCAAGGGTATACAACTGATCTACTCCACTCTGGGAGTACTGTGGGGTAGTACTCCAAGTACAGGGTAGTGAAGTCTTCAGCTAATACCACTAGGTAGCAATGAGGAACCCAATACACTCAGAAAAAGCCCTAGCCCTGGTTAGATCAGTTCCACTGTTTGGACAAGCTGACTCATGTGATGAATGTAGGAACTGTTTATTTTTCCAAACAAAGGGACAATTTAGTATGGCCAATGCACCTACCCTCCACACTTCTTTTTTTTTTTTGGGGGGGGGGGGGCGGGGGGGGGGGGGGGAGGAAAGAGACCCAAGTAGACACTGGGAGAATGTGTAAACTCTACATGGACAAGTGACCTGGCACCGGGATCAAACCTGGGTCCTCAGTGCAGTGAGGCAGCAGTCCTAACCACTCGTCACCCTGGAAATGTCTGCTGCAGTAATGTTATTAAAAGAACA
This sequence comes from Scyliorhinus torazame, assembly GCF_047496885.1. Lineage (NCBI taxonomy): Eukaryota > Metazoa > Chordata > Chondrichthyes > Carcharhiniformes > Scyliorhinidae > Scyliorhinus > Scyliorhinus torazame. The sequence goes on from NC_092709.1 coordinate 303,984,627, forward strand.
GTATCCAGATGTCAGCTAAAGCTGTTAAGAACAGCTAGGTAGGTCAATCTTCAGATTCAAAAACAGCTTCTTCCCCACTGTTACTAGACTCCCGAGTGGCCCTCATGGACTGAACTGATCTCTGTATGCATCTTCTCTACTGTTGTAGCACTATACTCTGTACACTTCACCTGGAGGAAGAACACTTGTCAAGAGGAAGAAGGAAGCTTATGTAAAGATGAGACGCTCAGTTAGGGCGCTCAAGAGTTACAAGTTAGCTAGGAAGGACCTAAAGAGAGCTAAGAAGAGCCAGGAGGGGGACACAAGTCTTTGGCAGGTAGGATCAAGGATAACCCTAAAGCTTTCTATAGATATGTCAGGAATAAACGAATGACTAGGGCGAGAGGAGGGCCAGTCAAGGAGAGTAGTGGGAAGTTGTGCGTGGAGTCCAAGGAGATAGGAGTGGTGCTAAATGAATATTTTGTGTCAGTATTCACACAGGAAAAAGACAATGTGGTCGAGGAGAATACTGAAATTCAGGCTACTAGACTAGAAGGGCTTGAGGTTCATAAGGAGGAGGTGTTAGCAATTCTGGAAAGTGTGAAAATAGATAAATCCCCTGGGCCGGATGGGATTTATCCTAGGATTCTTTGGGAAGGGAAGAGATTGCTGAGCCTTTGATCAAGTCATCTTTGTCTACAGGAATAGTGCCAGAAGACTGATGGATAGCAAATGTTGTCCCCTTGTTCAAGAAGGAGAGTAGAAACAACCCCGGTAACTATAGACCAGTGAGCCTTCTGTTGTGGGCAAAGTCTTGGAAAGGTTTATAAGAGATAGGATGTATAATCTGGAAAGGAATAATTTGATTAGAGATAGTCAACACGGTTTTGTGAAGGGTAGGTCATGTTTCACAAACCTTCCAGTTCTTTGAGAAGGTGACCAAGCAGGTGGATGAGGGTAAAGCAGTTGACGTGGTGTATATGATTTCAGTAAAGCGTTTGATAGTGTTCCCCACAGGAGGCTATTCCAGAAAATACAGAGGCATGGGATTCAGGTTGATTTAGCAGTTTGGATCAGAAATTGGCTAGCTGGAAGACGACAAAGGGTGGTGGTTGATGGGAATGTTCAGCCTGGAGTCCAGTTACTAGTGGTATACCACAAGGATCTGTTTTGGGGCCACTGCAGTTTGTTATTTTTATAAATGACCTGGACGAGCGCATAGAAGAATGGCAAGTAAATTTGCAGATGACACTAAAGTCGGTGGTATTGTGGACAGTGCGGAAGGATGTTAAAAGTTACAGAGGGACATAGATAAGCTTCAGAGCTGGGCTGAGAGGTGGCAAATGGAGTTTAATGCCAAAAAGTGAGGTGATTCATTTGGGAAGGAATAACAGGAAGACAGAGTACTGGGCTAATGGTAAGATTCTTGGCAGTGTGGATGAGCAGAGAGATCTCGGTGTCCATGTACATAGATCCCTGAAAGTTGCCACCCAGGTTGAGAGGGTTGTTAAAAAGGGATACGGTGCGTTAGCTTTTATTGGTAGAGGGATGGAGTTTCGGAGCCATGAGGTTATGTTGCAGCTGTACAAAACTCTGGTGCGGCCGCATTTGGAGTATTGCGTGCAATTCTGGTCGCCGCATTATAGGAATGATGTGGAAGCATTGGAAAGGGTGCAGAGGCAATTAACCAGAATGTTGCCTGGTATGGAGGGAAGATCTCATGAGGAAAGGCTGAGGGACTTGAGGCTGTTGTCGTTAGAGAGAAAGGTTAAGAGGTAATTGAGGCATACAAGATGATCAGAGGATTGGATAGGGTGGACAGTGAGAGCCTTTTTCCTCGGATGGTGATGTCTAGCACGAGGGGACATAGCTTTAAATTGAGGGGAGATAGATATAAGACAGATGTCAGAGTTGGTTCTTTACTCAGAGAGTAGTAAGGGCGTGAAATGCCCTGCCTGCAACAGTAGTGGACTCGCCAACACTAAGGGCATTCAAATGGTCATTGGCTAGACATATGGACGATAAGGGAATAGTGTAGATGGGCTTTAGAATGGTTTCACAGGTCGGCGCAACATCGAGGGCCGAAGGGCCTGTACTGCGTTGTAATGTTCTATGTTCCATGATGTCCATGTATTTATCACAGTTTGTCCCATAACATCCATGTATTGAGCAATCTGCCTGGACTGTATGCAGAACATACTCCGTACACAACCAAAATGTCACTCATGGGAGGGGCATAATTTTTGGAGTTTCTCAAATATTAAAGAATGGGTCTATTTCCCAAATATTAATAAACTGGGTTTGGTCTAGTACCATTAACACTCGAAAGTTGTTCTTTTACTCAACAGGCTAGTTAGCTTTTGAGGCTGGAAAAAACCCATAGCAGAAAATTCTAGTCTGCTTTTCACGTGATGCTTGAAGTACAAACAAAATAGGAAATGAAACTCACCAACCCCAGTGCAAAGCGAGACTCTTTCAGAGCTGCACAGCATCCAGTGAATCCAATGAGAAGCATTACAAATGCAATGCCAAAGATCACAAAAGCTGGGAGTACAGTATACTGGTCTTCAAAGAAGTGGCTGTAGTTCTTAAAAGTGGATAACAAAGCAGCTCCCACGTAGACTAGCACACCCCCTGCAGCCTGCAAAACAAGTAGTATTTTTTCCAAATGTATCACAATACAGTTTACCTGGAGCAGAGAATACAGATTGCAGGGTAACTGAAAAATATTTGGTAGGAATAGGCAAAGGTGACTACTGGAGTAACTAGTATTTCCATGAAACACAAGTACTAGAGATGTAGCACATAGTGGCTACATAAACTAGTAAACTAGAAGCTTTGACTAAACATGCGAACCCCATGGCAATTTGGGTATTTTAATTGAGGCATTAGCAGTAAGCAACCCAAAGCAGTTATTATCTCAAAACAACCCACTATTTCTTCTTAAGAAATCTAGGTAACACAAAATTCAATCCAAACTTGGCATGCGAGACAACTTCTGGATACTTCAGAGATGGATTCGGAGATATCTACATGGTACCACATAGTGTGTTTGCATTTGGCAGCTAGCCATCCTAGTCTCCATCCAATAAAGTGGGAGATGTAGTTTAACCATGATCTTGCATTTGGCTACAGTTCCACATGCAAAACACCCCTTGTAAAGGATTCCTGCCTGCTAATGCTGCCATCGTATCTCAAAATCAAGTATGCAATCTTGTGGCCTAGTCTTGGTATAATACCTGCTCCTTTTACCCATCTCTTTGCTGGATTTGTATATCCAGCTAGCGCGGGACAAAGACCATTCTGTCCACCCCACTAATTGAGGAGTAATTAGGTATAAGTCTTTCAGCTTCTAGAGATTGCTATGCAAGTCTAGGGTGGAACTTAAAGCAAGGAAGAATTTAAGAGGTACCATGGTTACAAACTGCTTGCAACACAAGAGGGTTGTTCAATAGCTCAGCATTCCATTGACGTGGTCTGGTCAGTCCCAATAGCTTAATGTGGTCAGCTCCACTTCATTTGTTGCAGCAAACAAATTAGTTAATCTGCAAGATGACCTCCCAAGTGTTAAGGGAGACCAGTAATTTTCCAGTGACCAAAAAAGGGAGGAAAACAAAGAATAGTCTCTCCTTCCCAACCACACTGTCTAGCACCTCCTGTAATGGGTTAAATCACAAGTATTACAGCAGCATTTTACACATGGGTGTTCAATTTATGACCATTGACACAACCTGTCCATAGCCACTTAATCCACTAGTTTGCTTTCTAACTGACAAGATGTTCTTGAACAAGTTCATCAGAAAAAGGAAATGTTGCATTTGCAAACTTCTGGTAGGATTGATCTACAGTGGAGTCGCAACTAATTTTATTTACTGCATCTTTTGGCAAGTGTTTGACCCCGTGCCCACACTATAATGCCAGGAGGAGGAATCCTGACAGTATGGTACTGTTAAGGCCCAAAAGGGCCTGCATCCCTCAAACTGGGACCAGGTCTAATACTTTAAGTACAATTAAGACAGTTTGGCAAAAGCCCTTGCGGGGAGCTCCAGGATCACGTGGTTTTCAAAGCAAAAGTGATTTATAATGAGAATGCGCATGTGATCGTTAATCTTTGTAGATTGTACTTTGATACTTACTCCGAATCTAAACGATTTGCCCTCCCCTGCGGCTGGTTTCCAACTTGGGGGAAGTCAACTAGAGTTACTATGTTTAATCGCTAGACAACACATACACAAGACTCCCACTGAAAGATGAACTCGCACTGAAAGATGAACAAGAGTCAGCACTAACGGAAACATTGGAGTCAACATCAACATCCACTTTTACTCCGAATGGATTTCCCCTTTCGCCGCAAACTCCTTAATGCTTCCTATCCAAGTTTCAAAAATCCTAAGACCTAAACGGCATGATTGCTACAGTCTTACACGAACTACAATATTGGAGACGAATTCTCAACATCGATGCAAGAAGTTTACACAACCAAAGAGGTGGGGCTGAGGCCAACATGAAAATGGCTTCCCCCCACTATATACCTCCATCTTATGTTTTTATATAGATCATATATACACACACTGCGCGCCAAGTTCTCTCTCCAATTAAGAGCGTGGATTTGAGGGAGTTGGGGCAATAGATCAGCAGTTCAAACTTCACACGAATCAAGCCCTGCATCAGGTCTCACCCACCTTTTTGTAGGTATTTCAAAATCCTTAAATTAAAAAGGCCGGAGCAGAAACAGACAAAAAAAAAAAATCTAATTTGGTTTTATTTTAGTCCTGGAATATGCTGGTACAGCTGTTGATAACGCAAATTATTCAAGCGTAAAAAAAATATATCGTTGGCATTAAAATACTCGCGTTTTACATGGAGAGGCTTCTTTCATAAACCGTCTGTGAGCAGCACGGGTATATATATATTTATTATTAGATGAAGTGGGGCGCTGTGACCCACCTTGTTTCACATCAAGTTCAGAAGCCAGGTTCAATAGGAAAAAAACGGAGACGCCCGTTGGGTGTTTCAGAAGAAGCGTTGTTAAAAGTCACAAACTAGGAGAAACCTCTTGAAAGTTTAATTCATGTAAACTCACCCAGAAAATAAGGCTGAGGAAAATGAGAATACTCTTGGAAGTTAACACTCCCCAATCCATGCTGAATGAACAGGCTGCTGTGGCAGATCCAGGCACTAGAATTCCCAGGTGGTCAACTTTACAACTCGCACTGAGGCTTTCTGTCCTCTTTTTATTCTCTTCCCCCGGGGGCAGACAGATCTCTCTCCTTCACGCCCCAGCAATTAGGTTAACATGTGATGACATACCCAGCACATGACTAATTATCCCGAGTTACTTGAGAATCATTTTCGCTGCTACGGGGTCCTAGCGCTCTCCAATTTCAAGCAGCTATTCGAGGCTTTTCTGTGTTTTTACCCCCCCCCCCCCCCCCCCGCCTTTCCCAGTGTTTCTTTTCCCCCTCTCCTCTAAAGCTTTGGCGCTTGGTTGGAGAAGAGCTCCATACGCACTGCCGGCCCACCCTGGTAGCTATTCTTTGCGTCTGACTCGGATACAATGAGTATTGTTTGTCAAAGACCTCACCAGTAATACTCATCATTGCATCACAAGACATGTAATAGTGTCACTCCAGTGTGAGGAGGGAAATCAACTTGTGCTGCTGCTGATCTCCTTGGGTTACCCTGCCACAGCCATTCTTCATGTGTGGGTCTGCAGTGCCACCGCGTTATTCGGCCACAGGTAGCATCGCAGTGGTGGCAGATTCTTTGCTCACTTGACATCAGACATAGCCACTTTCCAGGCATATATTCTTGAATATTGGACAGCCGTTCGGAATAGAAATCCAAGCGGACCTTTCTCTCCCGAGTCCAGAGTGCAGAGACCAATTTGAAGTGCTCCAACAGACTGATGTCAAATTTGGGGCCTTAGGAATTTATGTGGTAAAGCACAGTGGGGTAGCTGACAATACTCTTTACAATCAATATAGAACAATGTGACCTATGAATTTATTTTGCCTCTACTCAAGGTAATAACCAAATAGGAATCATCTTTGCACAAGATCCCAACTGCTTAAAAATAGGACAAACATGTGCTTTTTTTATCATTAGCAGATACTAGCTGAAACCATGGCAATTGATGTTTGGAGTGACTCTCCTTGACATCAAGGCAACACGTATGACATCAAAGAGCCTTAGCAAAACTGGAGTCAAGGGAATCAAGGGGAAACCCTACAGTGGTTGGAGTCATACTTGGCACAATGGAAGATGGTTGTGATGGTTGGAAGTCAATCATCCTAGCTCCAGGACATCATTACAGGAGTTTCTCAGGGTAGTGTACTTGGCCGAACCATCTTCAGCTGCTTCATCAGTAACCTTCCTTCCACCCCAAGATCAGAAGTGGGGATGTTCACCGATGATTGCACCATTCGCGGCTCCTCAGATACCGAAGCAGTCCATGTCCAAATGCAGCAAGACTTGGACAATATCCAGGCTTGGTCTGCAAGTAATATTCGAGCACACAAGTGCTAGACATTGACCACCTCCATCAAGAGAGGATCTAACCATTGTCCCTTGACATTCACTGGCCTTACATCACTGAATCACCCACCAACAACATCCTAGGGGTTGCCATTTAAAAAAAATATTGTTATTGAGAAAACTTTTCATTATAACACAGTAGAAACACAAAATAAACACAATCCCAAATTTATTCACCCCGCTCCCCAAAAGAAAACAAATTGTAACGAGACAACCCCTCCCCCCACCTTCCCTAGCATCTACAGTGACAACTCCATGAAATAGGAATTGAAAAGCTGCCACCTTGAGTAGAACCCTCTGCCGACCCTCCATGGATGTATTTGACATTCTCTAAGTACAAAAACTACACAAGATCACTCAACCAGGACAATGCACTTGGCGGAACTGAAGGCGGAACCCACCTTTGCGCTATTAATGAGGCGAAGAGCAAGAGCATCCGCCTTCACCTTAGTCTGCAGCCCTGGTGAGTCTGAGACCCCCAAAATGGCGACCAGCGGACAAGACTCCAGCTAAATCCCAAGAATCACTGACGTGGTGTTGAAGAAGGAGACCCAAAAGCTCACAAGTTTTGGATATGCCCAGAACAAGTGTGTATGATTTACTCTTGGGGATTATCATTGGTCAGAAACTGAACTGGGCTAGCCACATGAATACTGTGACTATCAGAGCAGGTCAAAGACTAGGAATTCTGCAGTGAGTAACTCACCTCCTAACTCCCTAAAGCCTGTCCACCATCTAAAAAGCACAAGTCGGGAGTGTGATGGAATAGTCTCCACTTGCCTGGATGAGTGCAGCTCCAACAATACTCAAGAAGCTTGTCACTATCCAAGATAAAGCTTGATTGATCCCCCTTCCACAAACATTCAATCCCTCCACCACTGACTAACAATGGCAGCTGTGTGTACCATCTACAAGATATACTGCAGAACTCACCAAGGATCCTTATGCAGCATGTTCCAAACCCACAACCACTACCATCTAGAAGGACAAAGGCCATAGATACCTGGGAACACCACCACCTGGAGGTTCCCCTCCAAGTCACTCATCTTTCTGAGTTGGAAATATATCGCCGACATAAAGTTAAAGCGCATGGGATTACGGGTAGTGTCTTGAGATGGATAGAAAGCTGGTTAGCAGACAGGAAGCAAAAGGTTACAATAAATGGGTCTTTTTCTGTTTGGCAGGCAGTGACTAGTGGGGTATTGCAGGGATTAGGGGCTGGTTTAGCACAGTGGGCTAAACAGCTGGCTTGTAATGCAGAACAATGCCAGCAGCGTGGATTCAATTCCCGTACCAGCCTCCCCGAACAGGCGCCCGAATGTGGCAACTAGGGTCTTTTCACAGTAACTTCATTGAAGCCTACTTGAGACAATAAGCGATTATTATTATTATCTGTGCTAGAAATCCAACTGTTCACATTATATATTAATGATGTGGATGAGGGAACTAAATATAGTATCTCCAAATCTGCAGATGATACAAAGTTGGATGGGAAGTTGAACTGTGAGAAGGATGCAGTGATGCTTCAATCAGATTTGGACAGGTTGCGTGAGTGGGCATATGCAATGCCGATCCAGTATAATGTGAATAAATGTGAGGTTACCCACTTCGGTCGCGAAAGTAGGAAGGCAGATTATTATTTGAATGTGTGCAAATCGAGAGGGTGAATATGCAGCGAGATCTTGGTGTCCTTGTGCATCAGTGGCTGGTAGTAAGCACACAGACACAGGAGGCAGTAAAGAAGGTAAATTATATTTGGCCTTCATAGTGAGAAGATTTGAGTATAGGATTAGGGATGCTTTACTGTGGGGGGTGGCACGTGGCACAGTGATTTGCACTGCTGCCTACGGCACTGAGGACCTGGGTTTGAATCCTGGCCCTGGGTCACTGTCCGTGTGGAGTTTGCACATTCTCCCCATGTCTGCGTGGGTTTCACCCCTACAACCCAAAGATGTGCAGGTTAGGTGGACTGGCCACGTTAAATTGCCCCTTAATTGAAAAAAAAAACAATTGGGTATTATAAATTTATTTATAAATAAATAAATAAAAGGAATGTTTTACTGTGATTGTACAGGGTATGGGTGAGGCAACATCTGGAGTATTGTGTGGAGTTTTGTTGTCATTATCTGAGGAAGGATGTTCTTGCTATGGAGGGAGTGCAGGGAAGGTTTACCAGGCTGATTCCTGGAATGGTGGGACTGTCATATGAGAAAAGATTAAGGCGGTTCTGATTATATTCATTGGAGATTCGAAGAGTGAGAGGGGATCTAATAGAAACTTACAAAATTCTAACAGGATTAGGCAGGATAGATTCAGAAAGAATGTTCCCAATGGTGGGGGAGTCCAGAACTAGGGTTCATACTTTGAGGATTAGGGGTAAACCTTTTAGGACCGAGGTAAGGAGAAATTTCTTCACCTTAATGGTGAGTCTGTGGAATTTTCTACCACAGAACGTAATTGAGGCCAAAACATAAGAACATAAGAACTAGGAGCAGGAGTAGGCCATCTGGCCCCTCGTGCCTGCTCCGCCATTCAATGAGATCATGGCTGATCGTTTGTGGACTCAGCTCCACTTTCCAGCCCGAACACCATAACCCTTAATCCCTTTATTCTTCATTTCACTGGGCAAAGAATTCCATAGATTCACAACCCTTTGGGTGAAGAAGTTCCTCCGAAACTCAGTCCTAAATCTACTTCCCCTTATTTTGAGACTATGCCCCCTAGTTCTGCTTTAACCCGCCAGTGGAAACAACCTGCCCGCGTCTATCCTATCTATTCCCTTCATAATTTTATTTGTTTCTATAAGACCCCCCCTCATCCTTCTAGATTCCAATGAGTACAGTCCCAGTCTACTCAACCTCACCTCGTATTTCCAACCCCTTCAGCTCTGGGATTAACCTAGTGAATCTCCTCTGCACACCCTCCAGCGCCAGTACGTCCTTTCTCAGGTAAGGAGACCAAAACTGAACACAATACTCGAGGTGTGGCCTCACTAACACCTTATACAATTGCAGCATAACCTCCCTAGTCTTAAACTCCATCCCTCTAGCAATGAAGGACAAAATTCCATTCGCCTTCTTAATCACCTGTTGCACCTATAAACCAACCTTTTGCGTCTCATGCACTAGCACACCCAGGTCTCTCTGCACAGCAGCATGTTTTAATATTTTATCATTTAAATAATAATCCCGTTTGCTGTTATTCCTACCAAATTGGATAACCTCACATTTGTCAACATTGTATTCCATCTGTCAGACCCTAGCCCATTCACTTAACCTATCCAAATCCCTCTGCAGACTTCCGGTATCCTCTGAACTTTTTGCTTTACCACTCATCTTAGTGTCGTCTGCAAACTTGGACACATTGCCCTTGGTCCCCAACTCCAAATCATCGATGTAAATTGTGGGCCCAACACTGATCCCTGAGGGACACCACTAGCTACTGATTGCCAACCAGAGAAACACCCATTAATCCCCAGTCTTTGCTTTCTATTAATTAACCAATCCTCTACCATGCTACAACTTTACCCTTAATGCCATGCATCTTAATCTTATGCAACAACCTTTTGTGTGGCACCTTGTCAAAGGCTTTCTGGAAATCCAGATATACCACATCCATTGGCTCCCCGTTATCTACCGCACTGGTAATGTCCTCAAAAAATTCCACTAAATTAGTTAGGCACGACCTGCCCTTTATGAACCCATGCTGCGTCTGCCCAATGGGACAATTTCCATCCCGATGCCTCGTTATTTATTCCTTGATGATAGATTCCAGCATCTTCCCTACTACCGAAGTTAAGCTCACTGGCCTATAATTACCTGCCTTTTGCCTACCTCCTTTTTTAAACAGTGGTATCACGTTTGCTAATTTCCAATCCGCCGGGACCACCCCAGCGTCTAGTGAATTTTGGTAAATTATCACTAGTGCATTTGCAATTTCCCTAGCCATCTCTTTTAGCACTCTGGGATGCATTCCATCAGGGCCAGGAGACTTGTCTACCTTTAGCCCCATTAGCTTGCCCATCACTAACTCCTTAGTGATAACAATCATCTCAAGGTCCTCACCTGTCATAGCCTCATTTCTATCAGTCACTGGCATGTTATTTGTGTCTTCCACGGTGAAGACCGACCCAAAAAACCTGTTCAGTTCCTCAGCCATTTCCTCATCTCCCATTATTAAATCTCCCTTCTCATCCTCTAAGGGACCAATATTTACCTTAGCCACTCTTTTTTGTTTTATATCTTTATAGAAACTTTTACTATCTGTTTTTATATTCTGAGCAAGTTTACTCTCATAATCTATCTTACTCTTCTTTATAGCTTTTTAGTAGCTTTCTGTTGCCCCCTAAAGATTTCCCAGTCCGCTAGTCTCCCACTAATCTTTGCCGCTTTGTATGCTTTCCCCTTCAATTTGATACTCTCCCTTATTTCCTTAGATATCCACGGTCAATTTTCCCTCTTTCTACCGTCCTTCCTTTTTGTTGGTATAAACCTTTGCTGAGCACTGTGAAAAATCGCTTGGAAGGTTGTGTATTCAATAAGAAATTAGATCTCTTGGGGCTAAAGGGATCAAAGGATATGGGGTAAAGTCGGAATCAGGGTATCGAACTTGATGATCAGCCATGATCATAATGAATGGTGGAGCAGGCTCAAAGGGCCAAATGACCTCCGCCTGCTTCTATTTTCTATGTATCGCCATTCCTTCACTCGCTCAGTCAAAATCCTGGAATTCCTCCCTAACAGCACATTGGGTGTGCCTACACATTAGGACTGCATCCGTAGAAGAAGGCAGCTCACCATCACCTTTTCAAGGGCAACTAGGGATGGGCAACAAATGCTGGCCTAGCCAGCGATGCTCATGCCCACATCCCTTAAATTATTAATTTTTAAAAATCCCTTATCATGATTTCCCTTAAACTTTCAATGAATTTTTTGTCAGGGACCGGAAGAAATACATTTTTAAGCATTGTCTAGACCTAATTGTATTCCTTTACATGTATCCATGCCTGTAGCCTTTATTTCAACACATACCTCCTTATTTCAACATATAACTCCTTCACTGCCAGATGTTCCGTCTCCCTCTTTGAAAAAGATGGCTTTTGGAATGTGAACAAGACTAATATTGACCATCTATAGTTTTCCCTGTGGACACAGTCAATGCAAAGGACTCTTATTTTGGACTTTTACAACAGGCCAGCTTTCCAAAAATGACCAGACTTCTTGAATAGAATTTCACAATTTTCTATGGTGTGATTTGATCTCTGGATCTCCCTCTGACCATTGTCAGAGAGGAGGACGGAGTCAGTGGCTAAGAGTTTGTGGAAGAAACTACTGTCGGGTAATAGTTTAAAAGAAAGTCGCGGCGGTACAGTGGTGCAGTGGTTAGCACTGCTGCCTCACGGCGCCGAGGGCCCGGGTTCAATCCCAGCCCCGGGCACTGTCTGTGTGGAGTTTGCACATTCTCCCCCTGTCTGTGTGGGTGTCACTCCCACAACCCAAAAATGTACAGGGTAAGTGGATTGGCCACGCTAAGTTGCCCCTTAATTGAAAAAACTTTATAAAAAGAAAGTCAACTCCAAAATGCTGGATATTCTATCAATTAAGTGTCAACAATTCGGAAGAAGAATGCCTCTAGGATGTACAGTAAGCAGTTGTGTAAAATTGTCACTCCAGCATTGCTGGGAAGGGTTGATTAATTTTACATTTGAACTTCTGCTTGCAACAGCTTCATTGCCCTGATTAGCAAATTTCCTCTTTTGGGGGAGTGACCATTAAATGTTTACTTCCTTAAACAGACAATTCCTTACTTATAGACTACTCATAGTCATAGAGCCATGGTCATAGAGATCTACAGCACAGAAGAGGCCCTTTGGCCCATTGCGTCTGCGCCGGTCAAAAACATCCACCTAACTATTCTAATCCCATTTTCCAGCACTTGGCCCATAGTCTTGTATGCCTTGACATTGCAAGTGCACATCTAAATACTTCTTAAATGTTATGAGGGTCTCTGCCTTCAGCATTCTTTCAGACTCCCACCATTCTCTAGGTTAAAAGGCTTTTCCGCACATAACCTCTAAACCTCCTACCCCTTACCTTAAATCTATGCCCCCGGTCATTGATCCCTTCACCAAGGGAAAAAGTTTCTTCCTGTCTACTCTATCTATGCCCCTCATATATTTATACATCTCAATCATGTTCCCCCTCAGTCTCCTCTGCTCCAGGGAAAACAACCCCAGTCTATCCAATCTCTCTTCATACCTAAAACTCTCCAGCCCTGGCAAACATCCTGGTAAATCTCCTCTGCACCATTTCCTGTGCTATCACATCCCTCCTATAATGTGGATTCCAGAACTGTACACAATACTCTAGCTGTGGCCTAACCAATGTTTTACACCTTCCTTCTTCATAAATAATTGTGTGATAGTGAAATTCAATTTTTGATGGGGTACTGATGGATAAATCTGTTCCCTAAAGGGTCTTCATGATATCATTTTCTCCTCAAAAGGAATCCTGGTAAAGAAGGTATTGCTATATTTTGTACTTTATTCTTTTCCTCCATTCAAGACTGTTGAAAATATATTGGAACTCATTGCATTGGTTTTATCCATTATCAATTTATGCATCTGGCGAACAGTAATCCCAGCACACATTCTTGTGGAACATCACTTCCCACTTTCTGTCAGACCGAGAATATTCTCTCAACTTTCAATTGCCTAAGGACAGATGGGCCAGCTGATGCCTCCCTTGCTGGTGGTAGATGAAGGGCAAGGCACTGCCATCATGGCCCCTGATTTTAAGGCTCCGCCTGCCTTCCCGCCCCGTAAAGGGTTATAAAATTCCACCCTCCATTTCTGTCGTGTAGTTAACTATGAATCGACTCAGGTGCTGAAGAGGTTTGGGTTTGGGGAGGGGTTTGTCAGGTGGGTTAGGCTGTTGTACGAGGTCCCGATAGCGAGTGTGGCGGAGCGGAGTAGGGATGGGGGGTCTGGCACTGCCCAGCCTCTGTGGGTACTACTGGGCCGCCAATACGGCGATGGTGCGCAAGTGGGTGATGGAGGGGGAGAGGGCTGCATGGAAGAGGCTGGAGGTGGCGTCTTGTGAGGGTACGAGTCTGGAGGCGCTGGCAATGGCGCCGCTGCCTCTCCCTCCAATGAGGTATACCACGAGCCCGGTAATGGCGGCTACCCTCAAATTCTGGGGGCAGTGGAGGCGGCACAAGGGCGAAGTTGGGGCTTCGGTGTGGACCTCAATACGGGGGAACCCCCGGTTTGTCCCAGGGAGAATAGATGGAGGGTTGTCGGGGTTGCACAGGGCAGGGTTAAGAAGGTTGGGGGACCTGTTTGTGGATAGGAAGTTCGCGAGCTTGGGTGAGCTGGAGGAGAAGTATGGGCAACCCCGGGGAACACCTTTAGATATTTACAGGTAAGGGCGTTTGCCAGGCGGCAAGTGGTGGAATTCCCGCGGCTGCTGCCACGCACAGTACAGGACAGGGTGCTCTCGGGGGTGTGGATTGGAGAGGGGATGATCTTGGAAACTTACCAGGTGATGCAGGAGGAGGAGGAGGCCTCGGTGGTGGAGTTGAAAGGTAAGTGGGAGGAGGAGTTTGGAGAGGAGATCGAGGAGGGGACGTGGGCAGATGCCCTTGGGAGGGTGAACTCTTCCTCTTCGTGCACGAGGCTCAGCCTCATACAGTTAAGGTGCTGCACAGGGCACACATGACCGGGACAAGGATGAGTCAGTTTTTTGGGAGTGAGGACAGGTGTGTTAAGTGCTCAGGGAGCCCAGCAAATCACACCCATATGTTCTGGGCATGCCCAGCGCTGGAGGAATTTTGGAAGGGTGTAGCGAGGACGGTGTCGAGGGTGGTAGGATCCAGGGTTAAACTGGGCTGGGGGCTCGCAATATTTGGGGTTGCAGAGGAGCCGGGAGTGCAGGAGACGAAAGAGGCTGGTATTCTGGCCTTTGCGTCCCTGGTAGCCTGGCGAAGGATTCTTCTTCAGTGGAAGGATGCGAGGCCCCCAAGTGTGGAATCCTGGATCAACGTTGTGGCAGGGTTTATTAAATTGGAGAGGGTGAAATTCGCCTTAAGGGGATCGGTACAAGGGTTCTTCAGGCGGTGGCAACCGTTCTTGGACTTCCTGGCAGAACGGTAGACAATGGTCAGCAGCAGAAGCAACCCGGGTTGTGGGGGGGGGGGGGGGCGGGGGGGAGTCAGAGGGGGTGTATATATTTGCTCTGTTTGCTTTGTGTTAATTTGGGGTGTTAATTTATTATTTATGTATAGGGGGGAGGGGGCACGGGGGTTTTACTTTGTTCTGTATTTAATTCTATTGGGTTCCTTTTTCATTCTGTTGTTGATATTTTGTGAAAAGCTCAATAAAAATTATTTTTTAAAAAAGACTATGAATCGACTCTTCTTCATGGACACTGATTTGACATGACATGATCTCTGTCATGGCATTACATTGAAGATCTTCTGAAATTTCATGTACACCATTTGTACTGTAATGCCCTGGTCTATCTTTCCTTTTATATTTTCAAATAATTAAGCAATCATTGGTTTTTTTAAAAATCCATTTTATTATCCATCACATTCTCTGTCTTTAGATGTTTTAAAACAGGAATTCAGGGGGAGGGGATGTAAGTGTGGAAGCGGCTGTATATTCACGAGCCCTGGCGCCACTCATTTTTTAATCCTTTTTTTGTTATCCTCTTGCACAACTCATAATTATTTGATCCTGCTGTGTATGATCTGCGCTGTGTTCCTGGAAGACTTGGCAATAGGGAACTGAGTTAAGTCAAGAAAGTCCTTGTCTGATTGAGGTGGTCGGAGATGGCTGGGGGGGGTGGCAGGGGCCAGGTCGCAGAGGCAGTTTCGCTGGTGAGCAGGCCTATGCTTCGATGATGCCTTTGGCGCAGGATGATGGCTGCCATTGTGAGAGAAGTTATGGTCAATTGTCTCGGCTCCCTGGAACAGATTATTGTTGCTCACGTTATTGAACTGCGAGATAGCCTAAAGAAAATGGATGAAGCAGAGGAGGTAATCCTGTTAGTCGCTCAGGCAATCTCCTTGGTGGGGCTCACCTTCAGTCCTTAGAAATCCTACTGCACGGACTTTTGTTGGCGGCCATGGAGTGAAAGGTCGCATATTTGGCAGCTCCCGCTCATGGTGGTCTTTATGTGGCTTTTACGCCAGATTGTTGCAGGAACTTTGTCCCGTAAAGGTGTAGAAGCAGGAACAGATGCAGAGACCCCCAGTTTATGGAGCTGCGGCCCAGAGAAAATCGGGAAAGGAGGAATCCGAAGTTGGCGGTGAGCGAGGACCAGATATCGAGTGTGGAAATGGCGGATGCGCACGTCCGGCCCCGTCAGCTCAGTGGTCGACGGACGAGTTGGTGAGCTTCCCAAATGAGAAGTTCGCTCAACAACGTAAGGAGTGTGCGGAGGACCTGGCCCAGATGGTGGACTCGATCAGGGCGGTGAGACTGACAACCCAGGGACAGCCGATCCAGAGGTTGGAGGAGCTGGCAGGGGAGCATGAGGAGCAGTCCACCTCGATGGCAGCAGAGATAGGGATGCTGCAAAACCAGCAGAAGCAACTGGGGGAGCATGTGGAGGACCTGGAGAACCGTTCTCGGAGGCAGAACATCCGGATCGTGGGTCTGCCGGAGGGAAAAGAAGGACCGGATGCTGGTGCGTATGTGGGGAAGATGTTGGAGAAGCACTGAGGGTGATGGCGGTACAATTGCATCGGTTCCTGGACAAGGAACGCATTATGAGGTGGGCCAGGCAGACAAGGCGATGTACGTGTGAAGATGCTGAGATCCGGGTGTACCAGGACCTGTGAGCAGAACCCGCAAAGAGGAGGTTGATTTTTAACAGGATCAAGTCGGCCCTGTATGAAAAGGTAGCTGTTAGGTAATTTGAACATTCTGAATTCTCCCTCTGTGCACCCGAACAGGCGCCTGAATGTGGCGACTAGTGGCTTTTCACATTAACTTCATTGAAGCGTTAATGTAAATCTACTTGTGGCAATAAAGATTATTACTATTGTTATTATTATTATTATCCTGAGATCGCCGACTCTTTTTGATATCCTTTGATATGTGGAATAATGATCATTCTGTACTTACTAGATTTGGGGGATTTGTTGCGTCTTCTTGTGATTATATATAAAATACCCCCTGAGAATTAATGTCTTTGTAAATGTTTTCTGTATATCTTTTTCTTTACCTTGGGGTTAAAGAATCATTAACAGGTTCCTGCAGAGGTACAAGCAGGTCTCATATCTGGTGCCTATGGAGTTAGAATCTGGTATAATTGGAGTTAGAATACAGTGCAGAAGGAGGCCATTCAGCCCATTGAGTTTGCACCGACTCTCTGAAAGATCACCCTACCTAGGCCCACTCTCCCGCCCTATCACCATAATCCCATCTAACCTGCACACCTTTGGACACGAAGGGGCAATTTAGCATGGCCAATCCACCTAATCTGCACATCCTTGGACTTTGGGAGCAAACTGGAGCACCCGGAGTAAACTCACGCAGCTAAGGTGAGAAAGTGCAAACTCCACACAGACAGTGACCTGAGGCTGGAATTGAACCTGGGTCCCCAGCACTGTGAGGCAGCAGTGCTAGCCACTGTGCCATTGTGCTGTATGTTTTGGTGTGTGCCCAAACAAGGCAGCCTGTATGAGCAATTGTTGCATGTGAAGGTATGCACCATTTTACCATGGTTTCATGGATTTATCCTCTTATCCCTCATTCTCTAGCTTATCCATTCATTGTTTTTCCTCTATAAACGGAGGCACCAAGTTCAATGAATAAATTTAACCAACTGTGTTGGTGTTCTCCTGTCTTTTTCTGTATTCATGCACGCAGAAGTATTTATGCTGTATTGTTCCAGTTTTGAGGGTTTGTTGCACTATTTGTAAAAATGGAAAAACTCTAATTAAAAAATCTATCAAAATATTGGAATTCTAGTCACTGTACAGCATTACATAAGAACATAAGAACTAGGAGCAGGAGTAGGCCACCTCGCCTCTCGAGCCTGCTCCGCCATTCAATGAGATCATGGCTGATCGTTTGTGGACTCAGCTCCACTTTCCGGCCCGAACACCATAACCCTTAATCCCTTTATTCTTCAAAAAGCTATCTATCTTTATCTTAAAAACATTTAATGAAGGAGCCTCAACTGCTTCACTGGGCAAGGAATTCCATAGATTCACAACCCTTTGGGTGAAGAAGTTCCTCCTAAACTCAGTCCTAAATCTACTTCCCCTTATTTTGAGGCTATGCCCCCTAGTTCTGCTTTCACCCACCAGTGGAAACAACCTGCCCACATCTATCCTATCTATTCCCTTCATAATTTTATATGTTTCTATAAGATCCCCCCTGATCCTTCTAAATTCCAACGAGTACAGTCCCAGTCTACTCAACCTCTCCTCGTAATCCAACCCCTTCAGCTCTGGGATTAACCTAGTGAATCTCCTCTGCACACCCTCCAGCGCCAGTACGTCCTTTCTCAAGTAAGGAGACCAAAACTGAACACAATACTCCAGGTGTGGCCTCACCAACACCTTATACAATTGCAGCATAACCTCCCTAGTCTTAAACTCCATCCCTCTAGCAATGAAGGACAAAATTCCATTCACCTTCTTAATCACCTGTTGCAGCTGTAAACCAACTTTTTGCGACTCATGCACTAGCACATCCAGGTCTCTCTGCATAGCAGCATGTTTTAATATTTTATCATTTAAATAATAATCCCTTTTGCTGTTATTCCTACCAAAATGGATAACCTCACATTTATCAACATTGTATTCCATCTGCCAGACCCTAGCCCATTCACTTAACCTATCCAAATCCCTCTGCAGACGTCCGGTATCCTCTGCACCTTTTGCTTTACCACGCATCTTAGTGTCGTCTGCAAACCTGGACACATTGCCCTTGGTCCCCAACTCCAAATCATCGATGTAAATTGTGAACAATTGTGGGCCCAACACTGATCCCTGAGGGACACCACTCGCTACTGATTGCCAACCAGAGAAACACCCATTAATCCCCACTCTTTGCTTTCTATTAATTAACCAATCCTCTATCCATGCTACTACTTTACGCTTAATGCCATGCATCTTTATCTTATGCAGCAACCTTTTGTGTGGCACCTTGTCAAAGGCTTTCTGGAAATCCAGATATACCACATCCATTGGCTGCCCGTTATCTACCGCACTGGTAATGTCCTCAAAAAATTCCACTAAATTAGTTAGGCACGACCTGCCCTTTATGAACCCATGCTGCGTCTGCCCAATGGGACAATTTCCATCCCGATGCCTCGCTATTTCTTCCTTGATGATAGATTCCAGCATCTTCCCTACTACGGAAGTTTTAAAAAAATATATATTTATTAAAGTTTTTAAACACAATTTTTCTCCCTTACAAACAATAACCCCCCCCCGTAACAAATAAAAACGAGAAATCGCGCAGAGCAAGATATATACATGGCAACCCTACTACCGAAGTTAAGCTCACTAGCCTATAATTACCCGCTTTCTGACTACCTCCTTTTTTAAACAGTGGTGTCACGTTTGGTAATTTCCAATCCACCGGGACCACCCCAGAGTCTAGTGAATTTTGGTAAATTATCACTAGTGCATTTTCAATTTCCCTAGCCATCTCTTTTAGCACTCTGGGATGCATTCCATTCATCTGGCACTCCAACATCAGTTGTTGGGAAAGTGCTGGAATCTATTGTTAAGGAAGTGTTTAGAATGCACTTAGGAAAGCATATTATGATTAGAAAAAGACAACATGAATTTACGAAAGGGAAATCCTGTTTAACAAATTTATTGAAGTTTTTGGAGGATGTAAGGTAAAAGGAAACTAAATTTATTGAAGTTTTTGGAGGATGTAAGGTAAGGAGGTAAGGATGTAAAGTAAAAGGAAACCAGTTGATGTAGTGTTTCCACAATGTTTTTGATATGATGCAACACAAAAGGATTTTAAAAATAAATTTAAAGTGCCCAATTCTTTTTTTTTTTGCAATTAAGGGGCAATTCAGCATGGCCAATCCACCTACCCTGCGCATGCTCGAGTTGTGAGAGTGAGACCCACACAGTCACGGGGCGAACGTGCAAACTACACACAGACAATCACCGAGGGCCGGAATCGAACCCGGGTCCTCAGCGCCATGAGGCAGCAGTGCTAACCAGCCACACAGAAGGTTAATTGGGCTGATACATTTACATGGAGTTGGAGATAATATACTAGCATGGAAAGAGGATTAGTCAAAAAAAAGGAAGCAGAAAGTGTGAATAAATGGGGCTTTTTAAATTGGCAGGTCGTGAATCGTGGAGTATCACAAGGATAAATACTTTTTAAAAAATAATATTTTATTAAGGTATTTGAAAATTTTTATAACAGTAACAGAAACAATGGCATTAACATGGTACAATAAACATTTCCCCCCCCCCAGCCCAATCTTCACACTCCTCAACCATACAACCATACAACAACAATCCGCTCCCCCCCCCCCCCCCACCCCCACCCGGAATACTGCATCTGCTGACATTTGTAACTTTCCCTGAGAAAGTCGACGAACGGCTGCCCCTCCGGGAGAACCCTAACATTGACCCTCTTAAGGCAAACTTTATTTTCTCGAGACTGAGAAACCCAGCCATGTCACTAACCCAGGTCTCTACACTCGGGGGTTTTGAGCCCCTCCACATTAATAAGATCCATCTCCGGGATACCAGGGAGGCAAAGGCCAGGACGTCGGCCTCTTTCGCCCCCTGAACTCCTGGATCTTCCGACACTCCAAAGATCGCTACCTCCGGACTCGGCTCCACACATGTTTTTAGCACCGTGGACATTGTAAACCCTGCCAAAACCCTCTCAGCTTCGGGCATGCCCAAAACATGTGGATATGATTTGCTGGGCTTCCTGCGCACCTCGCACACCTATCCTCTACCCCGAAAAACTTGCTCATCCTAGCCACTGTCATGTGTGCCCGGTGGACTACCTTAAATTGTATCAGGCTAAGCCTGGTGCACAATGAGGAGGTATTAACCCTGCTTAGGGCATCCGCCCATAGACCCGCCTCTATCTCTCCTCCTCGCTCATCCTCCCACTTGCCCTTAAGCTCCTCCACCGGAGTTTCCTCCGCCTCCGAAAGCTCCTGGTAAATATCCAATACCTTCCCCTACCCCACCCAGGTACTGGAAACTACTCGATCCTGTATCCCCCGTGGCGGCAGCAGCGGAAAGGCCGGCATCTGTTTTCTCAGGAAGTCGCGCACCTGCAAATACCTAAAACCATTCCCTGCTGGCAATTTAAATTTATCCTCCAAAGCTTTCAAGCTGGGAAAGCTCCCATCTATAAATAGACCCCCATCCTTCTAATTCCTGCCCTCTGCCAACTCCGGAACCCGCCATCTAGCCTACCCGGTACAAACCCGTGGCTGTTATAAATCGGGGTCCAAATTGATGCTCCTTCCACTCTCTTATATCTCCTCCACTGCCCCCAGATCCTCGGAGCCACCACTACCACTGGACTTGTGGAGTGGGCCAGCAAGAACGGCAGAGGTGTCGTTACCAATGCTCGCAGACTGGTGTCTTTACATGACGCCGCCTCCATCCGCTCCCCACTACCCACTTCCTAATCATGGCTATATTAGCCGCACAGTAGTAATTGCAGAAGTACGGCAGCGCCAACCCCCCCTCCCCCCCCCCCCCCCCCCCCCGCCGACTGCGCTCCAGCAACATTTTCTTCACTCGCGGGGTTTTACTCGGCCACACAAAGCCCAAAATAATCTTATTCACCCGCTTGAAAAAGACCCTCGGGATGAAGATGGTGAGGCACGGAAAGACGAACAGAAATCTGGAGAGGACCGTCATCTTCATGGTCTGTACCCTCCCCGCCAGTGATAGCGGGAGCATGTCCCATCTCTTGAAGTCCCCTTCCATTTGTTCTACCAACCGGCAAACATTTAACTTGTGTAGTACCTCGCATTTCCGCACCACCTGGATTCCCAGATGTCGAAAGCTCTTCCCTACCATTCTAAGCGGCAGCTCTCCCAGTCTCTTCTCCTGCCCTTTGCCTGGATCGCAAACCGCTCGCTTTTCCCCATGTTCAAGTTATACCCCGAAAAATTGCCAAATTCCCCCAAGATTTGAATTCCTACCATCCCCTCCAACGGGTCCGAAATGTACACGAGCAGGTCACAAAGATAAATACTGAGACCGCAACTATTTATAATCTATATTAATGACTTAGATGAAGAGACAGAGTAATATATCTAAGTTTGCTGATGATACAAAGCTAAACAAAGACATAGAAAATAGGTGGCCATTAGATCCTTCGAGCCCTGCTCCGCCATTCATCATGATCATCCAACTCAACAGCCCAATTCCACCTTCCCCCATATCCTTTGATCCCCTTCACTCGCCATCGAATTGCTTCTTGTGGTAACAAATTCCGCAGGCTGACCACGCTCTGGGTGAAGAAATTTCTCCTAATCTCTGTCCTAAATGGTTTACCCCGTGTCCTCAGACTGTGATCCCTGGTTCTGGACACACCCATTGTCGGAACATCCTTCTTGCATCTACCCTGTCTGGTCCTTTTAGAATTTTCTAAGTTTCTATGAGATCCCCCCTCATTCTTCTGAACTCCAGCAAATACAAACCTAATCGACTCAATCTCTCCTCATAAGTCTGTCTCGCCATCCCTGGAATCAGTCTGGTAAATCTCCACTGCACTACCTCTGTAGCAAGAACACTCAGACGAGGAGACCAAAACTGCACACATTATTCTAGGTGTGGCCTCACCAACACCCTGTATAACTTCAGCAAAACATTCCTGTTCCTGTACTCGAATCCTCTCAATATTAGTAGAGAAATGGTGAATGGTGTTGGGGAAATGGATGGGATTGAAGGCTGCTAAATCTCCAGGGTTGATAACCTACATCCCAGAGTACTTAAGGAAGTGAGTCTAGAAGTAGTGGATACATTGGTGGTCATCTTCCAGGATTCTATAGACTCTGGAACAGTTCCTGCAGATTGGAGGGTAGCTCATGTAATTCCACTATTTAAAAAGGGATGTAGAGAGAGAACGGAATTATCGACCAGTAAGCCTGACGTCTGTAATGGGGAAAATTCTAGAATCCATTATCAAAGATTTAAAAGCAGAGCACTTAGAAAACTGTGGCAGGGTCGGATCGAGTCAGCGTGGATTTATGAAGGGGAAATCATGCTTGACAAATCTACTGGAATTCTTTGAGGATGTAACTAGTAGAGTTGATGAGGGGGAGCCAGTGGACGTGGTTTACTTGGACATTCAGAAGGCTTTTGACAAAGTCCCGCATAAGGGATTAGTATATAAAATTAAAGCACATGGATTGGGGGTAATGTATTGAGATGGATAGAAAACTGTTTGGCAGACAGGAAACAAAGAGTACGAATTAACGGGTCTATTTTCAGATTGGCAGACAGTGACTAGGAACGTACTGCAAGGATCGGTGCTGGGACCCCAGCTATTCACAATGTATATTAATGATTTAATAATAATCGCTTATTGTCACAAGTAGGCTTCAATGAAGTTACTGCGAAAAGCCCCTAGTCGCCACATTCCGGCGCCTGTTCGGGGAGGCCAGTTCGGGAATTGAACCCGCGCTGCTGGCATTGTTCTTCATTACAAGTCAGCTGTTTAGCCCACTGTGCTAAACCAGCCCCATTTAGATGAGGGAACAAAATGTCATATCTCAAAATTTGCAGATGACACCAAGTTGGGTGGGAGGGTGAGCTGTGAGGAGGATTCAGAGATGCTTCAGTGTGATTTGGACAAGTTGAGTGAGTGGGCAAATGAATGGCAGATGCAGTATAATTTGGAGAAATGCGAGGTTATATACTTTGGTAGCAAAAGCAGGAAGGCAGATTATTATCTGATGGTCATAAATTAGGAGAGGGGAACGTGCAACCAGACCTTTGGTATCCTCGTGCATCAGTCACTAAAGGTAAGCAAGCAGGTACGGCAGATGGTAAGGAAGGCAAATGGTATGTTGGCCTTCATTGCGAGATGATTCGACTACAAAGGTAAGTTCTGGGGAGGACATCGAGAGGCCGCAGAGAGATATAGACAGGTTAAATAAGTGTGTGACAAGATGATTTTTGTGGTCACAGAGGAGTCCAGTACGAGAGTATAACGCAAACTATTTATTGTTAAAGCAAACTATTTACACGTTACAATCCAGTCCTAGCTGGTACTTATCTCATCAGGCTCCTTTCTGGCCTGGCTTTTATGTCCATATTTAGTGACCTGACTGATGGGCCCCCTCCCCCTCAGCGAGGGAGCTCGTATTCTACGAGGCTCACGGGAGGCTAATCGTTCGCTCCCCGTACGTCTCGTGGGGGTTATAACATCCCTCCCAACGTCCGAAGATTGATCTGAGGAAGGTGGAGCAGGAGGTTGCCTGCTCTTCTATACCCACGGCTGCACTACCAGAGCCTGCAGGGCCGGATCAGGGTGTGTGTATCACGCTGGCAAATGGTGTTTCTTGCCGACCGCCTCCTCCAAAGGGATGTCGCGCGATACTGGTGCCCTGCCCCTGAGGTGGTCTGTATGCTTCTTTATTGTCCGCTCACTTATCCAGACTCGGTAGGAGACTGGCTCTGTTTGTTGCACCACCATCCCAGGAACCTACTTAGTGCCATAGCCGAACCTAGGCTGAACTGCCTGATCTGTACTTGCCTAACTGGGCTACGATCCTGCTGCTCCTGATTCTGCCAGTATCGGGAACGTGAGGCTGAGGCGGGTCCTGAACCGTCGGTCCAGTAAAGGTTCTGCCGGTGCTACACTGGTCATGGCATGCGGTGCGGTAGCAAAAGCGAAATCAAGCCAGCCTTGTGTCTAAGGCCCCCAAGGTCTGCTTCTGTAACCCCTTTAAAAAGTTTACACTACCCTTCTGGCCAGCCCATTTGAGGAAGGGTGCTACGGGGCCGTGTGTATGTGGTGCACCACGTTGGCCTTCATAAAACTGCTGAATTCTTTACTGGTAAATGGGATGCCTTTATCTGTAACCAGAACCTCTAAAATGCCATGGATGCTAAAAGAGAGCCAGGGTTTCTCAATCATCGCTCTCAATGTGGTGGAGACCATCTTATGGACCTCCAGCCACTTGGAATGTGCATCTATTATAAGCAGGAACATGGATCCCTGGAAAGGCCCTGGAAAGGGACTGTACGGTGGCACAGTGGTTAGCACTGCTGTCTCACAGTGCCAAAGACCTGGGTTTGATTCCGACTTCGGGTGACTGTGTATGTGGAGTTTGCACGTTCTCCAGGTGTCTTCGTGGGTTTCCTCTGGGTGATCTGATTTCCTCCCGCAGTCTAAAGGTGTGTAGGTTAGGTGGATTGGCTATGGTAAATTGCCCCTGGATGGGGTTATGAATATAGGGTGGGGGATTGGGCCTAGTTAGGCTGCTCTTTCAGGGGTCAGTGAAGACTCGATGGGCCAAATGACCCCCTTTTGTACTGTAGGAATTCTATGATTCTACGAAATAGGAAATGGGAGTGAAGCCATGCCAAGGCCAGCCCGGCCATTCCCAGGATGAAGCGGCGTAGCGGATGGGAGTTTCTGCTGCTCTTGGCACTTCTGTTGCACTTCTGAGCCAGCTGTTCTATTTCTCTATCCAGGCCTGGCCAACACACGTAACTGTAGGCCTGCATTTTTATTTTTGAGACACCCGGCTGCCCATTGTGTGGATCCCGTAATATGGAGTCTCGGCCTTGGTTCGGAACCACTATGCGGACCCCCCATGAGAGAATGCCATCCGTAACACTGAGTTCCAACACCTTGGTCGCATAGGCCTACAAGTCGTTGGGCAGCTTTCGGTGCTGATCTCCACTTTCGATAATATGGGATCTTCCTGCATCCAATCGCGGATCTGGACAGTGGTAACTGGCAAGGTATCCATAGAATTTAGCGTAGCAATGGCTTTCGGGAGGATACGGGGATTGCGTCGGCTGCGGGAGCCTGCTCAATGCACCCACGTTCGCAATCTGTGTCCTTGGGTGATTCTCCAACATATATCCGTACGCTGCTAACAGTTGTACACATCTTTGTATCCTGGCCTACTCTATCGGTGGAATTGCCTTGTCTTCCTCAAAGAGTTACAGTAATGGCTTGTGCTCCATCACGGTCATGAAATGACGGCCATAAACGTACTGGTGGAACATTTTCATCGTGAACACGACCGCCAGGCCCTCCTTTTTCGGTTTAATTTTTAAAAAAAATTTAGAGTACCCAATTATTTATTTCCATTCGGGGCAGCACGGTAGCCTTGTGGATAGCACAATTGCTTCACAGCTCCAGGGTCCCAGGTTCGATTCCAGCTTGGGTCACTGCCTGTGCGGAGTCTGCACATCCTCCCCGTGTGTGCGTGGGTTTCCTCCGGGTGCTCCGGTTTCCTCCCACAGTCCAAAGATGTGCGGGTTAGGTGGATTGGCCATGATAAATTGCCCTTAGTGTCCAAAATTGCCCTTAGTGTTGGGTGGGGTTACTGGGTTATGGGGATAGGGTGGCGGTGTTGACCTTGGGTAGGGTGCTCTTTCCAAGAGCCGGTGCAGACCCGATGGGCCGAATGGCCTCCTTCTGCACTGTAAATTCTATGATAATCTATGATAATCTAAGGAAAACTTAGCGTGGCCATTTCACCTACCCTGCATATCTTTTTGGGTTGTGGGGATGAAACCCACGCAGACACAGGGAGAACGTGCAAACTCCACACGGACAGTAACCCGGGGCCGGGATCGGACCCGCATCCTCAGCACCGCGAGACAGCAGTGCTAACCACTGCGCCACCATGGTGCCCCCAAGCCCTCTGACCGTAATTACGCTCTGCCACAGCCAGTGCCCTGTGAATGCGATCGGCCACTCCTTACCATCGCCCATGTGGTGTGACAACTCGGCGCCAATGCAACATGGCAAGGTGTCGCGCGTGACCAACAACGGTTTGGCAGGGTCGTAATATGTCAACAGGTCACACAATGTCAATTGCTTTTTCACCTGGGCAAAAGCTTCCTTCAGAGGTGTTCACCACGCCCACTCCTGGTGCTTTTCCAGTAAAGCATGTAAGGGGGCGTGTATGGTTGCCAGGCCAGGAAGAAACTTCCCGTAATAATTTACAAGTCCCAGAAAGGAGTTAAATTCAGTTGCATTATTCGGAGTGGGAGCCCAATGAATTGCTCGCACCTTCTCCTCTACCAGGTGCAGTCTATCTCGGTCCAAGTGGTATTCTGAGTAGCTAGCGTCCTTGGAAAATATACATCTCCCTCTTGAGTGGAACACCTGTTCTAGAAAATCGGCAGAGGACCTCCTCTAGAATGCTCAAATATTCTTCTTCCATGACTCTGGTGACCAAACCCAAATAAACCACCACGTGCGGAAACCATCGCAGGATATTTTCCAGGATGCGTTGAAAGATAGCACAAGCCGACGATACTCCAAATGGCAACCTTGTATATTTGTAAAGGCTCCTGTGTGTATTAATGGTCACATAATGTCTGGACTCTGAGTCCAGCTCCAGCTGGAGATATGCGTGGCTCGTGTCGAGCTTAGTAAATGATTGTCCTCCAGCTAATTTCATGTCCATATCTTCAATTTGTGGCATCGGGCACCAGTCCAAACAGGAGGCCTTATTCATGGTTAACTTATAGTCGCCGCATAGTCGAACTGTTTTGTCTGGCTTAATTACGGGGACTACCGATGCTGCCCAATCGGCAAGCAGTACCGGCCGGATGATCCCGAGACATTCTAGGCGGTCGAGCTCCGTCTCAAGTTTCGGCTATAGTGCATAGGGAACCAGGCGGGCCTGGAAGTACTTGGGCTGGGCATCAGGATCCACTTGTATTTTGGCCATGGCTCCCTCGAATTTACCAAAACCTGCTTGGTCTTTCCTAACACATTCCTAACACATTCTTTAGTCCTCCAGTGCCCATCCAAAAGATCTGCTGCCACTCTAGGCAGAGGCGTTGCAACCAATCCTGATGCAATAAGCTCGGTCCAACCATAATCAATGGCAGCCGAATGGATTGCTATCTGTAGGTCACCAGGGTTATCGTTGTCCCTGCTATGTGGGAGGGTTCCCCTGTATAGGTCGCCAGTCTCGTTTCTGTGTTCAGCCATTGCAGCCCGATTCCAATTTTCCTGGTTCAGCACAGTGTGCTAAACAGCTGGCTTGTAATGCAGAACAAGGCCAGCAGCGCGTTCAATTCCCGTAACGGCCTCCCCGAACAGGCGCCGGAATGTGGCGATTGGAGGCTTTTCACAGTAACTTCATTGAAGCCTGCTTGTGACAATAAGTGATTATTATTATTATTATTTTCCCGAATGTTCGCTTCCCAGTGACTGATACTGCAGCTCCCGTGTCCAACTCCATCTCAAAGGGGTGACCCGAAGGGCGCAACTCCCAGGAGTCGCGATGCAGTTCAATTGCATGCAGTCTTTATTTTTGGTTGGCCCACGTGGAAGGTCCAGGTTCTGGGCTGGTGTCTCCCTCAGGCAGGGCGGCATGTCAGCTGGCTGCCCTGGAGTTTTCTGTCCCTGCGGCTACTGCGGCCACAAGCGGCCCATCGTCTGAGGTCACTGTCTCCGCCTCGGGGGAGGAGTCCTGTCTGGCCTTCGCGGCCCTAAGTCCATGGAGCTGGACTTGGTGGTGTTTGGGCCAGGGTGGAGCCCTGTAGGGGTGCCTTACACAGGAGGACGCTTACCCCACACTGTTGACCTCTATCCTCGATGTCCCGTGGTGTTCACAGACTCCTTTCTCTGCCCATTCCTGTGAAAGGGAGATTGCCACAGCCTTTTTAAAGTCCAACAATGGTTCTGCTACCGACTGACCAGAACACGGAGACATCAACAAAGCAGTTTGGATGTTATCTTGATTCAACCACGGATGAGCTTTTGATCAAATCTCTGGTTCTTGCGAAAGTTGAAAGTGGGATTATTGTGAAACAAGACATATATTTTTAATGATTGTCGTGGATGTGTTGGGAGTGTTTAATTTGTTGTTCATTCCACATACCAGTCGGTCCTGAAGCAGCTCGGGAAGTGATGGATCATAGTCGCAGTGTCTGTCTGTGTGGAGTTTGCACATTCTCCCCTCGTCTGCGTGGGTCTCATCCCTATAACCCAAACAGGGTGGGTGGATTGGTCACTCTAATCCGCCCCTTAATTGCAAAAAAAATTGGGTACTCAAAATTTAGTTTAAAAAAAATTTTTGTAAGCTTGTCAACAACTCAACAATAGACTCCCCTCGGGTCCTATGGGCCGTATTGAAACAGTATACAAAGAGAAAATGCTGGAAAATCTCAGCAGGTCTGGCAGCATCTGTGGGGAGAGAAAGAACTAATATTTCGAGTCCAGATGACCCTTTGTCAAATTTACTTTGAGAATTTCTCTTTGCCAGGTATAGAAACATTGAAAATAGCAAAATAAAAGGCTGTTTGACTGATAATCAAGCATCATCCAATAGGGTAATAAGACTTTTGGCTTTCCAATTGGCATAGGAAGGCAGTGTTTCACAGGGATGGATATGTTAGCTAACTAATGTGCCACCTGGCATGATGGCACAGTGGTTAGCACTGCTGCCTCACAGTTCCCAGGAGCCCGGGTTCAATTCCAGCCTTGTGTGTCTGTCTGTGTGGAGTTTGCCCTTTCTCCCCGTGTCTGAATGTGTTTCCACCAGTTTCCCCTCACAGTCCAAAGATGCGCAGGTTAGGTGGATTGGCCATGATAAGTTGCCCCTCAGTGTCCAAAAGGTTAGGTGGGGTTACTGTGTAATGGGGAGAGGGTTGTGGTGTGGGCCTAGATAGGATGGCTTTTGCGTGTCGGTGCAGACTCGATGGGCTGAATGGCCATCTTCTGAACTGTAGGGATTCTATGAATGTCTGGAGCTTGGGGACAATTAAGTCATGTGATGAGATCTTCGGAAATACATTTAATCACAGTTGATAACCCTAGATTCGATACAAGTTGATCCATAACATCGCTATTTTTCAATTGCATCGCTTGAGAAATAAACCTGCTCTTTAAATTATATTATCATGCATTGTTACATTTACTGATTTGTGTATTTGTATTTCTGGAACCTTTTGTTCTTCTGCCCCATTTAGATTCATATTTTCCAGATGAGATGTGGCCTCTTTATTTTTCTATACATGGGGATACCAGTGCTTCCGCTATTTCCCTCCTTGCTCCTTTGAGTATTCGTGGCTGCAATTCATCTGGTGGAAGACTGAGCAATAAAACTGTTCATTATTAAAAATTGGGATTAGAAAAAGACACATTGGAACATCTGTACATTATTAAAGCAGGTTGATGGGGGTTAGACTGACCATCAGAAAACACCAGCCTTAACAGGCCCTAAACAATTCATAGGGAGTGGTGCATTTGGGGAAAGTGCTGAGATGCACCCACAAAGATCCATTGATTGACATCTGAAGATACAGCGTAGTTACTTGCCTACTGAAGAGGCCGCAGATTGTGGCCGATGATTGTACCCGCACTGAAGATACATGTCCGCTTGGGAAGGGTACTGCTTGAATAACTTTTAAGTTATTTACATGGCTCTTTGAGTTTTCAGATCATGAGTTCAGCCTCGAACCCCAGTTTCTTGGCAAGGGTATGTCTCTCAACATTACAATTGGTTCCTCGGAGGATTGGGCAGAAGTAAGTCGTCTACATGGACTTCAGTAAGGCCTTTGACAAGGTCCCTCATGGCAGACTGGTACAGAAGATGAAGTCGCATGGAATCAGAGGTGAGCTGGCAAATTGGATGCAGAAGTGGCTAGGTCATAGAAGACAGAGGGTAGCAGTGGAAGGGTGCTTTTCTGAATGGAGGGCTGTGACTGGTGGTGTTCCTCAGGGTTCAGTTCTGGGACCCTTGCTGTTTGTAATATATATATAAATGATTTAGAGGAAAATGTAACTGCTTTGATTAGTAAATTTTCGGACGACACAAAGGTTAGTGGAATTGCAGATAGCGATGAGGACTATAAGAGGATACAGCAGGATCTCGATTGGTTGGAGACTTGGGCGGAGAGATGGCAGATGGAGTTTAATCCGGACAAATGTGAGATAATGCATTTTGGAAGGTCTAATACAGATGGGAAATATACAGTAAATGGCAGAGCCCTTACGAGTATTGATACGCAGAGGGATCTGGGTTTACAGGTACACAGGTCACTGAAAGTGGCAACGCAGGTGGAGAAGGTAGTCAAGAAGGCATAGGGTATGCTTGCCTTCATCGGCCAGGGCATTGAGTATAAAAATGGGCAAGTCATGTTGCAGCTTTATAGAACCTTAGTTAAGCCACACTTGGAATATAGTGTTCAATTCTGGTCGCCACACTACCAGAAGGACATGGGAGGCTTTGGAGAGGATACAGAAAAGATTTACCAGGATGTTGCCTGGTACGGAGGGCATTAGGAGAGGTTGAATAAACTTGGTTTGTTTTCACTGGAAGATTGGAGATTGAGGGGCAACCTGATAGAAGTCTACAAGATTATGAGGGACATGCATAGAGTGGATAGTCAGAAGCTTCTTCCCAGGGTGGAAGAGTCAATTACTAGGGGCATAGGTTTAAGGAGCGAGGGGCTAGGTTTAAAGGAGATGTACAAGGCAAATTCTTTACACCGAGGGTGGGGGGAGCCTGGAACTCGCTGCCGGGGGAGGTAGTGGAAGCAGGGACTGTGGTGATGTGCATCACTGTAAATACATGTAAGCTAGCCAGACACTAGAGGGAGCACCAGAAACATCACACACACACACTGAACCAATAGATAAGTTAGATAGGAGGCGACCAATGGACATTCACGATACACAAGGAGGTGACACGACCACAGGGGGGCATTACACCAACCCATATATAAAGGACACCACACACATGATCTGCCCTTTGGCCAGTGGAGACAGTCAGTGAGGACAGGCACAGGGTTGATCCAATATTACACCCACCACGTGGAAGACAGCAGCTGGTTAGTCAGTTTAGGTAGCTATAATAGGATTAGCAGTAGTGTCAAACTCAAGTTATAAAAGTGTACATAGTGTAAATAAATGTGTTGAAGTTATCTACATGTCTGGACCTTCCTTTGACAAATGCAACACAAGGAAGCCGCTTATGTTACAAAGCTAACCTAACAAAACATGGTACCAGTAGTGAACTGTTTAAATCCAGATAGCCATACCTCAGCGTACAGTGACAACCAGCAATACCCAGGCAAGATGTTCGAGCTCCCGGTTCCGCAGCAGCTCCAGATCCACGCGAGACGCATGCGCAATCAAGAAAGCGGCCATCGATAAAGGAACAGCGACCTGCGCATGCGCAATCGCTTCTGAAGTGCTACGTCACGCGCGTCATGACGTCAGTGGCCCCAGACCACACCAATTTAAAGGGGAAACGTCCCGAATCAAAGAAAACATCTTTTAAAGCTGTAAAACAACCTTCCTTCACCTGGAATGACAGCACAATGCCTCAAATTTAACCAGCAAATGAATTTAACCTCCGAAGAACCCGGCAACAAGCAGTCACCTACGCACAAACCGATGATTCCAACCTTGAATACTTTGATATCGACCTTTACATTTTCTCTGGACCTCGCGAGCCCAATGACAGCTCCAACGCGAACAGTGATGATATGTTCCTAGATGACTATGACTCGGACGAACCTTTCACCTTGAGAGGCTACCCCAGTACCAAATCCGAACCGCAACTGGACGTGTTGCACATTGGCGACCCCCGCATTGAATCCGACGCAGATGCGGATTCATTCTTCGGATTTGAGGATCTTCAACCCAGCAGATATGACATCCCAACTCATCAGTGCCGGATGATGCTGCAGCCTGAAACCAAGAGACAGAAAGCGGTACAAGCCCACAGAGAGCGGCCTGCTGCCACACAGAGCGTGGTCCACGCCCCGCTCAGGGTTCCTGACTCTACGAAAGAAGACATGCAAGACTCCACACCGCAGTCCTTGCATGAACAAGAAGTGACTCCAGTATCACAAGACTCCACAGCAAGCTCGTGGACAGACTCCACAATGGCAGAAACGCATGACT
Organism: Scyliorhinus torazame; assembly: GCF_047496885.1. NCBI lineage: Eukaryota > Metazoa > Chordata > Chondrichthyes > Carcharhiniformes > Scyliorhinidae > Scyliorhinus > Scyliorhinus torazame. The sequence goes on from NC_092709.1 coordinate 304,017,247, forward strand.
CCGATGCGCAGTCCTTGCAGGAACAAGACCATGAGGGTCTAGCAACCTCCTCTGACCAACTAGTGGCAGATGATGCAAGTCTGCCATGCTCACCTGAACAGCAAGAAGACTATAACAGTCTACCACGCTCCACTGCACAGCAGGACGACCATGACGGTCTATCATGCTACAATGAAGGACAAAGCGATGATGACTGTTCAAGCCCAAATGAAGGACAACGGCAAGACAATGACAGTCCACCCACATTGTTTGCACCACCAGATGAAAACTCTGACAATTTACCCAACCCTAAACCATAATACCCAATGTAATTACCCAACCACAGCAAGCAGCTACTGAGGCTCTACCCACGGTATGTGAAATGAGTGACGATAACATCCCACTTCCCATGCAAGATGTGCAAAGTGACAGACCTCAGTTAGCGTGTACAGAGGCACTCGACGATCACTGTGAGACCACTGATGACTCCGGTGACACCACACTACTTCCACCCTCAATTGCTCAAACCTCTCCACTAGTCAATGCATTCCTGCATGTTCCGACTCCAGACGTGCAGCTTCAAGAAATCTCAGCTGACTCCAGTGAACCTGCTAAGACTCCGGACGGGGAGCATCAACAAAAAACAGACCAGACTCCAGATGGGGAGCAACCAAACGCCGACTCTGATTCACGTAAGCCAGACTTTACTCCAGACAGGCAGTGCCACAACCTCAGTGATGGCACGCACAGGGTGACAGCAGATGCCACAATGACAGGAGATGGATCACGTAACAATCACACTGGGTCAGCAATAACAAGCAGTGGCCACAGTCCAGGAGGAATACACCAATATTCACCACAGCTATGTCCACACATTTGTTCCACACCGACCGTGCGGCCAATGACAGCTCATGCTGGACAAACCCAGTATTCAAGCCTGCAGCAGCCAGCAGTCTATGCAGCATATTCTCAAACAGGCCAGCACTACGGATTGCCCACTAATGGAATCAAGACCGAAGGAGGACTACCGCCAGCGCAATCTGCACTACAGACTGGATGCCTTAGTTACAGCCCAGGATTTGCTGCACCACAGCCTGGCCAGACAGCATATTCCTATCAGATGCAAGGTTCTAGTTTCACACCATCACCAGACATTGATGCGAGCAGCAATTCTGTCTCCAAATCGACAAGCTTCAACGCTTCTCAGCAGAATCACCCTTCCAGCACAGCATGTGGCCAGAACCAGTATGCACAGTCTTATCCAACTTCAGCATATGGCACATCCATGACCTCGAATGATGCTGTTGATGGTACCTCTTCAATGTCAACGACCTATCAGCGACAAGATGCCATCCGACAGCACCACCACAAACATAAAAAAAGAAAAAGACTCCAAATAAGACTCCAAATCAGACAGTGAAGTGATTTGACCACTTCTTGGTTCCTGTGGCTCGGAAACGTTGATGCCGTTCATAACCAAGAGAGACATTTGACCATGATGATTGATGGTTTATGGACTCACATCAATGATTTGGACTTATTGTTTAATCACCGCTCCCATGACTTGTATATACCTTACCTTATCTTTGTTCAGTTTTTCTTAAAGTGTACAGAAAATATGAACATATAAAAAAGGGAGGATGTGTGATGTGCATCATGTAAATACATGTAAGCTAGCCAGACACTAGAGGGAGCACCAGAAACATCACACACACACACTCAACCAATAGATAAGTTAGATAGGAGGTGACCAATGGACATTCACGATACACAAGGAGGTGACACGACCACAGGGGGGCATTACACCAACCCATATATAAAGGACACCACGCACATGATCTGCCCTTTGGCCAGTGGAGACAGTCAGTGAGGAGAGGCACAGGGTTGATTCAATATTACACCCACCACGTGGAAGATAGCAGCTGGTTAGTCAGTTTAGGTAGCTATAATAGGATTAGCAGTAGTGTCGAACTCAAGTTATAAAAGTTTACATAGTGTAAATAAATGTGTTGAAGTTATCTACACGTCTGGACCTTCCTTTGACAAATGCAACACAAGGAAGCCGCTTATGTTACAAAGGAAACATAACAAAACAGGGACGATAGTGACTTTTAAGGGGTGTCTTAAAAAATACATGAATAGGTTGGGACTAGAGGGATGTGGCCCCCGGGAGGGTATGGGGTTTCAGTTCTGATAGGCAGCATGATCGGTGCAGGCTTGGAGGGCCAAAGTGCTGTAATTTTCTTTGTTGTTTGAAACCCCTGACTTAAGGAGTCCCATTCCGTCACTTCTTCTACCACATGGATTTGTAGGGGGGGCACAAAGTCTCTGGCCCTTATGGGACCAAATGGAAATTCCCAATAGAGGTTTGAAAAACGATGTAACGAATTCCCAGGTGTTTGCCAGACTCCTGCTGACGTATTAGCAGGAGTATCTTGGAATGGCTGCCAGCGTTTAGGTCTGGGCAAAATTGCTGGAGGTACTTAACAAATCTTTGTACAACTCAAATGATACGATGCTTGCATTCTTGACAAAGAATGTTAGACAGACAGCAGGCACAGCAGGAGATACCAAAACAAGAATAAAAAAAGTCAAGTTGACAAATCAGCAATTTTGTCCAGTGAGTAGCTGAGTTAATGAGAAGGGAGGGCCTCAGATACAATCCCTGTCGCAACTGAGTTATCTGAATTCTCCAGGGGCAACAGTTAAGTACCCCTGGAATATGAAGGAACCAGCTCATTCTAGTTGCTGTCATAATATACACACAGGTATATGATGGTGCACAGACAGGCAGTGATTGACACACAGGATGACCAGTGAACACACAGAACACAGCAGCCAATCACCAGACAGGACACGATCACTATAAAGCCAGAGGGCACTAGTTTTCCCGCTCACTTGGGATCCAGCCTCTGAGACAGTCAGAGCCCGTGACCAGCAACTAGAACATACACCATGTGGTAGTAAGATAGTCTGGTCAGGTTAGCCTCAGGTCTCCAGTCAAGTCAACATAGTGCCAACCCACAGTTAAAGCATGTATGACAGTTAAGAGTTCAATAAAATCGAGTTGCATTTCTTCAAGTGTTGGAAGCCTGTCTCTCTCACTGCTGCAGTAAACGCAGTCCTCGCAGACCCGGCATACCCAACACATCATGGTACCAGTGAGTCATGCTCGAGTTTGACGGACCTACCTTGAGATAGTCGGCCTTTGACCAGCGATCAGCCATCCGGTAACATGGACAGCGTCCACCCTCCCCGCCGCTCCGCATCGCCGGCAACCTCGGTGCGAACTGGAAGATTTTCAAGCAGAAGTTCCAGCTGTATCTTGGCCCCCACCGACCTCGAAACCGCATCGGATGCCAGGAAGATCGCTCTCTTCCTCTCTACAGCCGGGGACCACGCTATCCACATCTTCAACTCCCTCACATTTGCTGAAGGCGAGGACAAGACAAAGTTTAAAACAGACCTGCTGAAGTTCGGCAGCCACTGTGACATTGAAGTCAACGAGAGCTTTGAACGCTATGTGTTCCAGCAGAGGCTGCAGGGTAAGAATGAACCTTTTCAGTCCTTCTTAACCCAACTCCATATCCTCGCTCAGTCCTGCAACTACGGCTCCACTTCCAACTCTATGGTGCGCGACCAGATCGTTTTCGGGGTCCACTCTGATCCCCTTTGCCAGCAGCTCCTTAAAGTTAAGCAGATCACCCTTACCATCGCCATCGAAACCTGCGTCCTCCACGAGCACGCTAACAACCGGTACTCCCATATCAAGGTGGCAGAGATGGCGCGGCAAGGCTCCCATGATGCGGAGTGGGTGCAGGCCGTAAAACAGCTCCAGGGCCTGAGTCTGGATGAGGGCGGCCATTTCGCGCACTTTTCCCGGGCTCCTGCGCATGCACGCCACAACCAAGGGAACGGCGAGGCCGACGACCGAACTGCGCAGGTGCGCACATCGTTTGACCACACCGTGCATGCGCAGTGGCGCACGGAGCATCCTGATCCCGGAGCCATGACGTGCAACAACTGTGGCTCCGCCCATTTAAAGCGGCAATGTCCCGCGAAATCTTGACACTGTCTCCAGTATGGCAAGCTTGGCCACTACGCAGCCCTGTGCAGATCAGCTCAACTGCCCAATACACAGCGATTCCAGTCGCAGCGCAGGAACGTCCGGTCAGTACAGCAACCCGATGCAGACTCCGACTCTGACATGGTTCCAGATTCCGACACCGAAGGCCTCACATCCCCATTCCGGGTGGGCATCATCACCAAGCATACGATGCCTTCAGCGAAGAATGTGAAACAACTCCCAATACTGAGCATTGATCCGGACGAGTGGTGTGCCACCCTCACGGTCAACCAGAACTCGTCGCCCGCCACAGAGACTGAATTTATAGACTGAATGTTGCATTACCTTGTGATCCGTTTACACATCTGTACATATTGTTTCGTTCTAATTTGTTATCTGCCCTCTATCTGCACTAGACACCTTCCCATGTGAATATGTTAACATACTTTGTATATAGTCAGGCTCATGTACACGCGCACACTCACTATTTATTGACACATACACATTTTTATTTTTTTTAAAAAGGGGGGGAGATGTCATAATATACACACAGGTATATGATGGTGCACAGACAGGCAGTGATTGACACACAGGATGACCAGTGAACACACAGAACACAGCAGCCAATCACCAGACAGGACACGACCACTATAAAGCCAGAGGGCACTAGTTTTCCCGCTCACTTGGGATCCAGCCTTTGAGACAGTCAGAGCCTGTGACCAGCAACTAGAACACACACCATGTGGTAGTAAGATAGTCTGGTCAGGTTAGCCTCAGGTCTCCAGTCAAGGCAGCATAGTGTCAACCCACAGCTAAAGTATGTATGATAGTTAAGAGTTCAATAAAATCAAGTTGCATTTCTTCAAGTGTTGGAAGCCTGTCTCACTGCTGCAGCAAACACAGTCCTCGCAGACCCGGCATACTCAACACCTCAGTTGCTATCCCAGTTGGGCAGTGAGTGAGGGCAGGATCGGACTTGATCATGCTGCTGTCCCGCCCATCACTCACCATCTAAACTCGTACAAGAAAAATAGAATGATTCACCAGAGGAAATCCAACGCCCATTGACTGAACTTCATGAGAGAACAGGTAGAGGAAATAAAGTGGGGGGAAATGTCAAAACCATTACAAAAACAAGCTCTTCAATGATGCTATGTTGCCCCCAACTGGCCACGGAAAGAAAAGACAGAGCAATAATGTCAATAATTAGTTTAGAACCTTTTTTAAATGTCAGCTTTACTGAGCTGGTACCACCATGAGGTAAAAAGGTTGTTGGTTCAGGTTCTACCAGCAAAGTGATACCAACTCAGCCAAGCTGTTACTTAAATTAACTGCTGAACTTTCAATTCCATCCCTCTCCGCAGCAACAGTCAGAGATTAAGCCAGTCATTAACACCACTAATTTCCACCTCTGTAACTATAATCTGTTATTTCCCCAAATGATATCGATTGAAGGATAATATTGGTATTAATGCAATCAAGAGATATGGGTTTAGTGAGTTGATGTGGAGGTTTAAAAAAAAAATTTCAATGTACCCAATTAATTTTTTCCAATTAAGGGGCAATTTAGCGTGGCTAATCCACCTAGCCTGCACATCTTTGGGTTGTGGGGGCAAAACCCACGTAAACACGGGGAGAATGTGCAAACTCCACACGGACAGTGACCCGGGGCCAGGATCCAACCTGGGACCTCAGCGCCGTGAGGCTGCAGGACAAACCCACTGCCCCACCGTGCTGGCCGAGTTGATGTAGAGGTTTAACCATATATTTAGTAAATGGTGGAGCAGATTCAAGGATTTGAATTCAGAAATAGGGATGCCTTGCTGCCGTTATACAAATCCTTGGTGAGACCACACCTGGAGCATTGTGTGCAGTTTTGGTCTCCCTAAGAAAGGATGTACTTGCCATAGAAGGAATGCAGCAGAGGGTCACTAGGCAGATACCAGGGTTGACGGGACTGTCCTATGAGGAGAGATTGGTTTGACTGGGCCTATATACACTAGAGTTTAGAAGGATGAGAAGAAATCTGATTGAAATGTATAACATTTTAACAAGGGTAAACAGACTAGAGAAAGGGAGGATGTTTTCCCCAGTTGGAGAGCGAGGAGACACCGTCTCAGGATAAGGGGTAGACCATTTAGGACTGAGATGAGGGAAAATTTCTTTATCCAAAAGGGAATATGGAATTCTCTACCACAGGAGGCTGTGGAGGCCAAGTCACTGAATGTATTCAAGAAAGGGATAGACAATTTTTGACATGTTCATGGCATCAAAGGGTATGGGGAAGAAACAGCAATATGGCATTGAGATCGAGGATCAACCATGATCATATTGAATGACGGAACAAGCTCAAAGGGGTCGACTCCTGCTCCTAGACACTATGTCCTGCATGGCCTACTCCTACTTGCTATGTTTTTACTTTGATCCATCTCTTTTAGGTCTGAAGTGGATGACTTCACATGTTGCATACACTGAAATGTATTTGCCACAGTTATACAAGTTCACCAAATCAATTAATAGCTTGTAATTCTCTGTGAACAATGCTGCATGTACTGTAATCAATTGCAACAGGACATGGATAGGTTAGGAGAATGGACAGACAAACGGTAGATGGAATTTAATGCAGCAAAGTGTGAAGTCAAGTATTTTGGAATAAACTTAAAGACACAATTCTGAAGAGAGTCCGGGAACAGAGGTAAATGGGGGTGCGTGTGTATAGATTTTCAAAGATGACAGGAGATATTACTCATAGAGTGGGTAGCAAAGGAAATGGGATTTTCATTTTATTAATTCATGAAATGTGGGTGTTGCTGGTTAGGCCAGCATTTATTGCTCATCCCTAATTGCCTTTGAGAAAGTGGTGGTGAGCTGCGCTCTTGAATTGCTGCAGTCCATGTGTTGTAGGTTCACCCACAGTGGTGTTTCGGAAGGAATTCCAGGATTTTGACTCATTGACAGTGAAGGAGCGACAATATATTTCCAAGTCAGGATGGTAAGTGACTTGGAGGGGAACTTCCAGGTGGTAGTGTTCCCATGTATCTGCTGTCTGGATACAGGTCACGACCTGCAGACACACACACGCACACATGCTCATGCCCACTGAGCCAGGGCTGTTCAGAGATTAAAGATGGCGGTGAATGTACCAAGACTCTTACTCCCTGTCCTGTCTAACATTCCAGCCGTCTGGGATCTGTTGTTGCAGTAACCACCACTCTGCCATCTTGATTCCTGTAGTCCTTCTGGAGGCAGGAGCTGAGTTACTTGCTACAGAATTCCCAGCCTCTGACCTGCTCTTGCAGCCACAGTGTTTACATCTCCTGTCAATGGTGACCTTACTCGTTTGTTGGTTATTGCTTGAGACAATACCCTGGAGACTTCCAGTCGTAGCAAAGGGGGTTTATTAACAATAGGCAAAGGCAATTATATACAGGCACAGAGCAATGATGACTCTCTGGCTCGGGGGTCCACACCGCCTGTGCCCCTGCTCCCAGGGCCCTGCGCTTTCTCTCCATTGGTCGGGTTTTGCGTGCCCTCGCATGATTGGCCCTGAGCCAGTCACGTGGACCGCGAGAGCTACCCCCTGAAAGGGGTCATGCTACCATAGTTGTGATGGATTCAGTGATGATATTGCCTCTCAATTCCAAGGGAGGTGCTTAGACTGACTTACTGGAAATGATCATGACTTGGCATCTGAGTAGTATTAATGATTGATGCTACTTATTAGCACAGGCTTGCATGTTTTGCAGGTAGGAATTGAGGATATTGCTTCATTTATGTGGGCATCACTGGCTGAGCAAGCATTTATTGCCATCGTTAATTGTTGTTGAAAATGCGATGGTGAATCGGACCTGGAGTAGGCCGATTGGTCCCTCGAGCCCACTCTGCCATTCAGCGAGTCATGGCTGATCTTCTACCTCCATCTTCCTGCGCAATCCCCATATCCCCTGGTGTCTTCACTACCTAGAAATCTATTGATCTCGTCTTGAGCATACTCAATGTCTGAACCTCCACAGAGAATTCCAAAGATGCACCATCCTCTGAGTGAAGAAATTCCTCCTCATCTCAGTTCTAAATGGCCTTCCTCTTATTCAGAAACTGTGACCCCTGATTCGACATCCCCCCGCCGCCTATTTATACGGTAGCACAGTGGTTAGCACTGTTGCTTCACAGCACCAGGGTCCCGGGTTCGATTCCTGCTTGGGTCACTGTCTGTGCGGAGTCTGCACGTTCTCCCAGTGTCTGCATGAGTTTCCTCCGGATGCTCCGGTTTCCTCCCACAAGTCCCGAAAGACGTGCTTGTTAGGTGAATTGAACATTCTGAATTCTCCCTCGGTGTACCCGAACAGGCACGATAGTGTGGAGCCTAGGGGATTTTCACAGTAACTTCATTGCAGTGTTACTGTAAGCCTTCTCGTGACACTAATAAAGATTATTATTATTCTGTTTTCAGACCATTAGCCAATTCTCAATTCATGCCAGTTTATTAACCCCCCAATCCCCTGCACTCTAATTTTGTTTACTGACCTCCTGTGTGGGACGTTACGGAAAGCCTTTTGAAAATCTAAATGCACAATATCCACTGGTTCTCCTTTATCTATCCTGTTAGTTACATCTTCAAACATGATTCCCCTTTCAGACATCCATGTTGATTTTGCCCAATCCCATCATTATTTTCTTCATGTCCAATTATCACATCCTCTAAAATAGATTCAAGCATTTTCCCCATTACTGTTGCAGGCTAACAAGTCTGTAGTTCTCCGTTTTCTCTCTCCCTCCTTTCTTAAATAGTGGGGGTTACATTTGCCGCTTTCCAGTCTGCAGAGACGGCTCCAGAATCTACAGAATTTTGGAAATCGACCACCAATGCATCCACTATTTCTTTCAACATTCTGGTGTGTAGGTCATTCAGTTCAATGGAATTGCCAACTTTCAGACTCATTAATTTCTCCAGAACTTAAGTAGGGTGCTCGTTCAAAGGCCCAGACTCAATGGACCGAATGGCCTCCTGCACTTTTGGTTCTATGATGGAGCTTGGAAGTTCGAAAAGTTGCCGGGTGAGGGGGCATTTGAACGCCCTTGAATGTGGACCGGGCGCCCAGGGTGCTGATGAGGAAGCTGCAGGTGAACGAGCCACCGGGGGCGATGGTGATGTGCCTGCACCGGTTCCTGGACAAGGAGCAGATCTTGAGGTGGGCCAGACAGCCGAGGCGCTGTACCTGGGAGGGTAACGAGCTGCATGAATACCAGGACCTGGGTGTGGAGTTGGCTAAGAGGGCAGGCTTCAACAAAGTGAAGGCGGCCCCCTTTATGAAGGGGGTGAAATTTGGCATGCTGTACCCAGCACGCCTGTGGGTGACCTACAAGGGTGGTGAGCTATACTTCGGGGATACCACAGGAGGTGATGGAATTTGTCAGGGACAATGAACTGGCAGGAGATGGAGGACACTGAACTTTGGAGAAGTTCTCTTTCTGTTCCTTTAGGTTTGTTTGGTTTATTTTTGTATTGTGCTCGGGACAATTGTTGTGTGTTTGTTCTTGGTGGGGGGTGGTGGGTTGCTCTTTTCTTTGCGTTGGGTCGGCGTTGTTACCTTTGCACCTGGATAGTGTTTGAGCGGGTGGCAGGGGAGTCCTCAGGGGCCAGAGTTGATTGGAAAAGGAGCCTAGCAGGGAAGACAGTGGAACAGCAATGGCAGGAGTTTTTAGAGGTGATTAGGGAGGCACAACAGAAATTCATCCCAAGGAGGAGGAAACATGCTAAGGGGAGGACAAGGCATCTATGGCTGATGAGGGATGACGAGCATAAAAGCTAAAGAAAAAACATGCAAAGTGGTGAGGATAAGTGGGAAGCCAGAGGATTGGGGAGCCTTTATAAGCGAGCAGAGGACAACTAAAAAAGCAATAAGGGGGGAGAAGGTGAAGTATGAGTGCAAGCTAGCTCGCAATATAAAGGAAGATAGGAAGAGTTTTTTTCAATATATCAAAGGTAAGAAAGAGGCAAAAATAGACATTGTGGGTGAGCCCTGTTGCCTCATGGCACCGAGGTCCCAGGTTCGATCCCTGCTCTGGGTCACTGTCCGTGTGGAGTTTGCACATTCTCCCCATGTTTGCATGGGTTTTGTTGCTCGTTTTAGCCTTTGTTTAATTGCTCTTGTTCTATCACCTTTGCTCTTGAGTCGCCAGGTATCTTTCTGATACCGCCACGTGGTTCAAGTCCGAGTAATGATCAATAATCCAACACACCGCTTTGTAAGAGTTAAATCAACGCACATTTATTATCTACAGTAATCAATACTGATACATTAATTCTACTTCTGAGCTACGTCCTACAACTAACAGGCCAATACTTAACTTTGGAAATGGCCCACCAGGTCAGGGAAACAAATGGCCTTTCGTATGGGTTCGGAGCCTGCGGCATTCAAAGCTGGTACAGGTCGATAGCCAGGAGCGCCTATCTCGTAGCGAGTGTTGGAGTAAGACTTACGATTCTAGCGGCTGTCGTAGAAGGGTGCGGGAGGATGGAGAGACACCGATTTGACCTTGGACTCTATTCTTATAGTCCCCAGGGGCTTCCCGCCTTTCAGGGCGGACCCTGTACCTGGTTCCAAGTGATTGGACTTTGTCCCAATCACTTGGTTCGATATTCTCCAATGCTGGAGCGATTTCTTGATCGATGGGCGGTTTTGGGGTGGTCATTCACCTCTCTTTGTGTAGGCTCCTGCTGGCGCCGAAAAGTCTGGGTTGGCTTTGTGTCTAATTTGTTGCACGTTGTTCCCGGGGATTGCTAATTTATATTCAGATGGCTGGTGTGTTGTTATGTTGATGGCTGCAGGTATCGATTCTGTCTGGCCTCCCCAGAGGCGAATACACAGTTTTGCTTGCAGCTGCCTGTTTGAGTCCTGTTGGCTGATTTTCCCATCAGCCTCTTCGGTTCGCCATTTTAAATCAGGGTTTGGCCATTCTAATCGAGAGTTAGCCATTTTACATGGCTACATACCCTCCTTGTGATCCTAACGCGAAGCGTGAAGGATCACATCATTATGTTACTTTCCATTCCCTGGCCTGGAGGGGGACACTTCCTTCATGGCCTCTGCACTGACCATAGCTATGCACAAAAAATGTTAACTAACAATTCTAAGGGCGCTATGTCAGACAGGGACATGCATTACAAAACAACAAACTTGGAACCTCTAACTTATCCTTAATATACTACACTCGCTTAAACATTCCATTATCCTACCTTCCTCAATCATACAACAAAATCATAGCATTTCATACAGTCTTTCCTGGCTTGGCAGTCAAGCTCAGGATCATACAATTTTTGCTAATGAAAATGTTTTTTACATCTCTTTATTTACAACAACAATAAACGCAAGTGAATACACTTTATTATTTTATTATAGATCGCGGGGGTCGGGGGTCTGGTCGTAACCGAACATAGGGGATCTGATCCTATATACCGGGGTTCGAGCGCGGTAGGCTCTCCTTCTCCATTTTCGTAGACGCATAGTCTGCACTACACAGCAGAGTATCGCCAACGCTAATAGTGTTTCGATCACATAGGACAGGGAGTACCAGGTTATGAACCTGGCACACCAGGATGATGTAGTGTCGCTGGTGACTGGGCTCTGGGTACTGCGGGGCAGTGAAACATTAACGGTGGGGGGGTTTGAAGTCATGGGGTTCGCGGTCACGCGCAACCAAATGTCCAATAATATTGTGTTGATCCATATGAAGGAAGTCCTCATGGCTGTTCTCTTTCCTTTTCTTTCTTTATTTTCTCCGGTCCTGGAGCTTTAGCGGCGCCAATTCACCTACGCTACACATGTTTTTTTTTGTGTTGTGGGGGTGAGACCGACGCAGACACAGGAAGAATGTGCAAACTCCACACGGACAGTGACCCGGGGCCGGGATCGAACTCGGGTCCTCGGCGTCGTGAGGCTACAGTGCTAACCACTGCACCCTATCCTGGTCATTTATATATCGTGAACAACTGGGGCCCAAATACCAATGCCTGCAATATCCCACTATTCACTACTCGTCACTCAGGAAAAAGACCCATTTATTCCCACTCTGGTTGACAGACAGGAAACAATTCTCGCACCGTACCAATACATTATTCTCCTATCCTTGTGCTTTAATTTTGCCCTCTTATGAGGGGCATTATCAAAACCCTTCTGAATATCCACATATACCACATCCACTGGTTCTCGCTTATCTATCCTGCTTGTTCTATCTATAAAAAACTCCAGTGGATTTGTTAAGCACTTTCATAAACCCATGCTACCTTTGTTCAATCCCTTTAATGCTTTCCAAATGTTGTACTAATTTTATAATAGACTCTTGCATCTTCCACACTACTGATGTCAGGCTAACTGGTCATAAATTCTCCTTTTTTCTCGCCCTCCTTTTTAAATAGTGGGGTTATATTTGCTATCCTCCAATCTGCAGGAACTGCTCCAAAACCTATAGAATTTTGGAAGATGACCACTAATGCATCCAATATTTCTGAGGCCACTTCCTTTAATACTCTGGGATGTAGATTATCAGGCCCTAGTGATTCATCAGCAATAATTTCCCCAGCACCATTTTCTTAGTAATATTGAATTCCTTCAATTCCAGCCCCTCACTAGACCCTTGGTTCCCTAACATTTCTGGGAGGTTATTTGTCCCCTCATTTGTGAAGACAGAACCAAAGTATGTGTTCAATTCTTTTGCCATTTCTTTGTTCCCCAATATAATTTTCCCTGCTTCTGACAGTAAGAGACCTACATTTCATAGAATCATAAAATTCCTACAGTGCAGAAGGAGGCCATTCAGCCCATCAAGTCTACCCCAATTCTCCGAAATAGCAACCAACTCCGCAATCCCACCCAACATCCGTGGACACAGAGGCAGTTTAGCATGGCCAATTCACCTAAACTGCACATCGTTGGACTGTGGGAAGAAACCGGAGCAGCAGGGGGAAACCCAAACAGACATGGGGAGAACATGCAAACTCCACACAATCATCCAAGACTGGATTTGAACCCGGGACCCTGACGCTATGAAGAAGTAGGACCAACTATTGTGCTGCTCTTTGTCTTTACTCATCTTTTTCTCTTCACATACCTGTATAAATGTTTACAGTCAGTTTCTATGTTCCCTTCAATTTTACTCTCATTCTATACATTCCCCCTCAGGGTCCCTCGTCCATCCACCAATCCCCAATCAGAGTCCCACGCGCATCCACCAATCCCCATCAGAGCCCCTCATGTATCCACCAATGCCCATCAGAACCCCTCATGTATCCACCAATCTCCATCAGAGCACCTCCCCTATCCACCAATCCCATCGGGGAACCACCTATCCACCAATCTTGATCAGGGTCCCTCACTTACCCAATAATCTCCATCAGGGTCCCTCACCTATCCACCAATCTCCATCAGGGTCCCTCACTTATCCAATAATCTCCATCAGGGTCCCTCACCTATCCACATATCTCCATTAGGGTCCCTCACTTATCCACCAATCTCCATCAGGGTCCCTCACATATCCAATAATCTCCATCAGGGTCCCTCACCTATCCACAAATCTCCATTAGGGTCCCTCACTTATCCAATAATCTCCTTCAGGGTCCCTCACCTATCCACCAATCTCCATCAGGGTCCCTCACCTATCCACCAATCTCCATCAGGGTCCCTCGCTTATCCACCAATCTCCATCAGGGTCCCTCACTTATCCAATAATCTCCATCAGGGTCCCTCACCTATCCACCAATCTCCATCAGGGTCCCTCACCTATCCACCAATCTCCATCAGGGTCCCTCGCTTATCCACCAATCTCCATCAGGGTCCCTCACTTATCCACCAATCTCCATTAGGGTCCCTCACCTATCCACCAATCTTCTTCAGGGACCCTCACCTATCCACAAATCTCCATTAGGGTGCCTCACTTATCCACCAATCTCCAATAGGGTCCATCACCTATCCACCAATCTCCATTAGGGTCCCTCACTTATCCACCAATCTCCATCAGTGTCCCTCACTTATCCAATAATCTCCATCAGGGTCCCTCACCCATCCACAAATCTTCATTAGGGTCCCTCACTTATCCAATAATCTCCTTCAGGGTCCCTCACCTATCCACCAATCTCCATCAGGGTCCCTCACCTATCCACCAATCTCCATCAGGGTCCCTCGCTTATCCACCAATCTCCATCAGGGTCCCTCACTTATCCAATAATCTCCATCAGGGTCCCTCACCTATCCACCAATCTCCATCAGGGTCCCTCACCTATCCACCAATCTCCATCAGGGTCCCTCGCTTATCCACCAATCTCCATCAGGGTCCCTCACTTATCCACCAATCTCCATTAGGGTCCCTCACCTATCCACCAATCTTCTTCAGGGACCCTCACCTATCCACAAATCTCCATTAGGGTGCCTCACTTATCCACCAATCTCCAATAGGGTCCATCACCTATCCACCAATCTCCATTAGGGTCCCCTCACCTATCCACCAATCTCCATTAGGGTCCCTCACCTATCTACCAACCTCCATCAGGGTCCCTCACTTATCCACCAATCTCCATCAGCATCCCTCACTTATCCACCAATCTCCATCAGGGTCAATCACCTATCCACCAATCTCCATTCGGGTCCCTCACCTATCCACCAAACTCCATCAGGGTCCCTCACCTATCCACCAATCTCCATTAGGGATCCTCGCACATCCACCAATCCCCATCAGAGCCCCTCCTATATCCAGCAATCCACATCATGGACTCACCTATCCACCATGGACCATCACCTAACCACCAATCCCCAGCAGAGCCCTGCACCTATCCACCAATCCCCATCAAGGTCCCTCACCTATCCACCAATCCCCATCAGACGCTCACCGAACCACCAATCCCCATCAGAGACTCTCACATATTCTCCAGTCCCATGGGCAGCACGGTTGCACAGTGGTTAACACTGTTGCATCACAGCTCCAGGATCCCATGTTCGATTCCTGGCTTGGTCACTGTCTGTGCAGAGTGTGCACGTTCTCCCAGTTTCTGCGTGGGTTTCCTCCGATGCTCCAGTTTCCTCCCACAGTCCAAAAATGTGAAGGTTAGGTGGACCGGCCAGGTTAAATTGCCCTTGGGGTCCAAAAAGGTTAAGTGGAATTACTGGATTGCGGGGATAGGGTGGAGGTGTGGGCTTAATTGGGGTGCTCTTTCTAGGGGCCGGTGCAGACTCGATGGGCC
Source organism: Scyliorhinus torazame (assembly GCF_047496885.1). Classification (NCBI taxonomy): domain Eukaryota; kingdom Metazoa; phylum Chordata; class Chondrichthyes; order Carcharhiniformes; family Scyliorhinidae; genus Scyliorhinus; species Scyliorhinus torazame. The sequence continues at coordinate 304,032,522 of NC_092709.1, forward strand.
AAATGGCCTCTGTCTGCACTGTAACTTCTATGTTTAGGGACTCTCACCTATCCTCCAGTCCCCATCAGAGCCCCTCCCCTATCCACACTCCCCATTAGAGACCCACACCTATCCACCAATCCCCATCAGAGACCCTCAGCTGTCCACCAATCCCCATCAGAGACCCTCACCTGTCTGCCCATCCCCATCAGACCCTCACCTGTCCACCAATCCCCATCAGACCCTCACCTGTCCACCAATCCCCATCAGAGACCCTCACCTGTCCAGCAATCCCTATTAGAGACCCTCACCTGTCCACCAGTCCCCATCAGAGCCTCACCTGTCCACCAATCCCCATCAGACCCTCACCTGTCCACCAATCCCCATCAGAGACCTTCACCTGTCCACCAATCCCCATAAGAGACACTCACCTGTCCACCAATCCCCATCAGAGCCTCACCTGTCCACCAATTCCCATCAGATCCTCACCTGTCCACCAATCTCCATCAGTTTCCTTCAACTATCCACCAATCTTATCAGAGACCCTCACCTGTCCACCAATCCCTATCAGAGACCTTCACCTGTCCACCAATCCCCAAAGACCCTCACCAATCCCCATCAGAGACCCTTACCTGTCCATCAATCCCCATCAGAGACCCTCGCCTGTCCACCAATCCACCTCAGACCCTCACCTGTCCAACAATCCCCATCAGAGACCCTCGCCTGTCCACCAATCCACCTCAGACCCTCACCTATCCACCAATCCCCATCAGGGCCTTCACCTATCCACCAATCCCCATCAGAGACCTTCAGCTGTCCACCAATCCCCAGAGACCCTCACCTATCTACTAATCTCCAACAGAGACCTTCACCTGTCCACCAATCCACATCAGAGACCTTCACCTATCCATCAATCCCCATCAGAGACCCTCACCTGTCCACCAATCCCCATCAGAGACCTTCACCTGTCCACCAATCACCATCAGAGACCTTCACCTGTCCACCAATCCCCAGAGACCCTCACCTATCCACCAAACCCCATCAGAGACACACACCTGTCCATCAATACCCACACCGGTCCATCAATCCCCATCAGAGACCCTCGCCTGTCCACCAATCCACCTCAGACCCTCACCTATCCACCAATCCCCATCAGAGACCTTCACCTGTCCACCAATCCCCAGATACCCTCACCTATCTACTAATCTCCAACAGAGACCTTCACCTGTCCACCAATCCCCATCAGAGACTCTCACCTGTCCACCAATCCCCATCAGACCCTCACCTGTCCACCAATCCACATCAGAGACCTTCACCTATCCACCAATCCCCATCAGAGACCCTCACCTGTCCACCAATCCCCATCAGAGACCCTCACCTGTCCAGCAATCCCCATCAGAGACTCCCACCTGTCCACCAATCCCATCAGACCCTCAGCTGTCCACCAATCCCCATCAGAGACCCTCACCTGTCCACCAATCCCCATCAGACCCTCACCTGTCCACCAATCCCCATCAGGTTCCTTCACCTATCCACCAGTCCCCATCAGCGACCCTCACCTGTCCACCAATCCCCATCAGAGACATTCACCTGTCCACCAATCCCCATCAGAGACCTTCACCTGTCCACCAATACCCATCAGAGACCCTCACCTGTCCACCAATCCCCATCAGACCCTCACCTGTCCACCAATCCCCATCAGACCCTCACCTGTCCACCAATCCCCATCAGGTTCCTTCACCTATCCACCAGTCCCCATCAGCGACCCTCATCTGTCCACCAATCCCCATCAGAGACCTTCACCTGTCCACCAATACCCATCAGAGACCCTCACCTGTCCACCAATCCCCATCAGACCCTCACCTGTCCACCAATCCCCAGAGACCCTCACCCGTCTACCAATCCACATCAGACCCTCACCTGTCTACCAATCCCCATCAGGGTCCTTCACCTATCTACCAATCCCCATCAGAGACCTTCACCTATCTACCAATCTCCAACAGAGACCTTCACCTGTCCACCAATCCCCATCAGAGACCTTCACCTATCCACCAATCCCCATCAGAGACCCTCACCTGTCCACTAATCCCCATCAGAGACACTCACCTGTCCACCAATCCCCATCAGAGACCTTCACCTGTCCACCAATCCCCATCAGAGACCTTCACCGATCCACCAATCCCCATCAGAGACCCTCACCTGTCCACCAATCCCCATCAGAGACACTCACCTGTCCACCAATCCCCATCAGAGACCTTCACCTGTCCACCAATCCCCATCAGAGACCTTCACCTATCCACCAATCCCCATCAGAGACCCTCACCTGTCCACTAATCCCCATCAGAGACCCTCACCTGTCCACTAATCCCCATCAGAGACCCTCACCTGTCCACCAATCCCCATCAGACCCTCACCTGTCCACCAATCCCCATCAGAGACCCTCACTTAACCACCAGTCCCCATCAGAGATTCTCACCTAACCACCAATCCCCATCAGAGACCCTCACCTGTCCATCAAGGTCCGTGAGATAAGTGAGGTCTTACAGTTCGTAGGGAGGGAAAAGAGCTAACGTTTCGGGTCCAGAAGACTATTTGTCAAAGCTACCCACCAATCCCCATCTTTGACAAAGGGTCATCTGGACTCGAAACGTTAGCTCTTTCTTCTCCCTACAGATGCTGCTAGACCTGCTGAGGTTTTCCAGCATTTTCTCTTTTGGTTTAGTTTCCAGCATCCACAGTAATCTGCTTTTATCCTACTGTGTGTGATGTGCAAAGCACAGGATCAAATTGTTTCAATTGGAGACTTTAATCATTTGCATTGCTCAGATATTGAATTAAGGATTTTACAAAGATTAGTTCAGGATTGATGTCAAACTCAATTATTGCAATTACAAAAGATGTTTTCCCTCTATGTTACTGATTAACTGAGAATGATCAAGATGGCAGTTCTTAAAGGGACACATCAACTCCAATAAGTCACCAATCAGCTTTCATTTTTTCTTTGATACAACATAGTATCAACTGAATGTGTTTAAAATGATTGGACCTATGTTCTGAATATTCAAATCCAGCCTATTTATAAAGAATTAATTCACATAAGCAGAAACAAATCCCAGCGTGGAATCTCCTGGATGTGATCCACAGCAGAATCCACTCACTGCAGTCACACGTGAACCTGCTGATGCCTCAGCAGGTTTGATGACCAATTGAATTCCTTCCCACATGTGGAGCAGGTGAATGGCCTCTCCCCGGTGTGTATGCGCTGGTGATTCAGCCGGGAGGACGAATGACTGAATCCTTTCCCACACACTGAGCAGGTGAAAGGCCTTTCCCCAGTGTGAACTGGATGGTGCATCTGGAGGCTAAATGACTCACTGAATCCCTTCGCACACACGGAGCAGGTGAATGGCCTCTCCCCAGTATGAACATGCTGGTGGATTTGCAGCTTGGATAGATAACTGAATCTTTTTCCACAGTCCCCACATTGATATAATGGCTCCCCAGTGTGGCTGCAGTTGTGCCGCCTGAGACTAGCTGATTGCCTGAAGCCTCGTCCACACACAGGACAAGTGTACGGTCTCTCCCCGCTGTGAATGGTGCAATGTTTTCTTGGGCTGTGTAACTGGTTAAAGCTCTTCCCACAGTCAGTGCACTGGAACACTCTCACTTGGGTGTGTGTGTGTCTTGGTGCTTCTCCAGCCACACTGATGGTTGAAATCTTTTCCCACACACAGGACAGACAAACATTCCTCCTTCCATAGTTAAAGGTCGATGATGTTCAGGTGCTGGTGAATTAAATGACTCTTGGTACGATGTTTGGTTTGAGATTTTGGTCTGTAATTTCTCCATTTCTAATACCCTGTGAAACAAATTTGCAGAAATCATTACTGTTAAGACAGGAAGATTAAACTGTGGATTCCCAATTTTCACAATCTCCATCAATGGTCCTGAATTGGTATTTAGATTTGCACACTAGCTATTATCTCTTCCCTCTCTCCTGAAGTTGTCTGGTGCTTGTCACAGAAGCCAATTTACATAAATTAGATTACTCCTGTCTGATCATCATCCAGGAGCCAAGAAAGACTATTCCTCTGTGAGAGTGATACATCCTACCTACTCTTCACCTGATCCTACACACCCACTGCTCCATCTGCCCTCCCTCAGCTGTAATCAGCACTCCTCCGTGTTGAACACCACTTGGAAGAAGCAGTCGGGTTAACAATGAGACAGAATGCACTCTGGGTTTGAAACTTCAACGTCCATCACCAAAAGTTCAGTAGCACCTATAATGAGTGAGCCTGCAGGAAGTGCTTCGAGAAACTAACAAGAGGGAAAACCTATCTGACCTCATCCTCAACAATTTGCTTGTCGCAGAGGCATCAGACAATGACAGTGTTGGTTAAAGTGACCATCACACAGTCCTTGTTGAGACAAAATGCTGTCTTCAACTGAGGACACCCTTCATTGTGTGGCACTACCACCATGCTAAATAGGATAGTTAAGGTCAGATCTATCAGCTCATAACTGGGTCATGAAGTGCTGTTGGCCATCAGAAACAACAGGACATTATACCATCACAATCTGTAACCCCATGACCCAGCATATCCCTCACACTGTCATTAGCATCAACCCTGGTTCAATGAGGACTATAAAAGAACATGCCAGGGGTAGCACCATGTGTACTCAAAAATGTCAACTTGGTGAAGCTACTCACAGATCCACAAGCATGCTAAACCTTAGAAGCAGCATTGTTATGTGAGAGTACCTTTAAGAAATGGGTGTTTAAGAAATGTACCTTTAAGAAATGGGTGTTTATCAGTGATGTCAGAGTGTGGGTGGAGCTGGGCTGTCTGTCAGCATTTTACTTTCATTTTAGGCTGTTTGCTGCAGGATGTGTTTTAGTTTCGTTTTCAGTGATGGAGCTGAAGCCAGATCAAGCAGGTGTACTGTTGTTCTCTCTGCCATCTTGATCATTTTGTGAATTCAGAATTATAAATGTTTTCAGTAGTGAAGGTAAACCTAATGTGCTTCTGTTGAAAGATGTTTCTTCAGTCTTCTGGATGTTTTTTGGGAGTTATTGAGGATTACTTAGTGTTGTATTCTTTGGGGGTTGTATTTGAATTGATGGTTGCTAAGATGTTCACTGTATGTTTCAAAATGGTTCACTTGAGTTCATAGAATAAACATTGTTTTGCTTTAAAAAATACTTTTCCATTTCTGCTGTACCACACCTGTAGAGTGGGTCGTGTGCTCCCCATACCACAATCTATTAAAAGTTATGGGTCAGGTGAACTTCATGATACACTTTGGGGTTCTCTAAAAATTTAAGGAAATAATTTGGTCATAATTTGGCCCATAACAAACTGGGGGATCGAGGGGGATAAAAGTCTATCTATTGGATTGGCTTAGTGAACTTAAAGACAGTAAGGGGTGAGCATATTGTGGGTGCTTTTCAGGTGTGGTATTCTAGTTCAAGTAGAGAGTGTGTTGTGCACAATGGCTCTTTCAGAGGCTCTGAATGTTTTGGGGGTGGAGACGGTCACACGCAGTACCTTACTGACGGAGACTAAAAGCAGACCGTTAGATTTGGCGAAAACATTGCAGTTAACATTACCTGACAAAATGCCAAAAGATGAGGTAATTATGGCAATGGCTAAGCATTTAAAGTTGCCTGAGATACAGTTTGACTCACTGGAAATGGCAAAAATTCAGTTACAACTTAAACAAATGGAACATGAGAAAGAATTAAAGCAGCTTGAATACGAAAGAGAGAGAGAGGAAAAAGAAAAGGAGAGAGAAGAAAGGAGAAAAGAATAGCCCTAGCAGAACAAAAAGAAAGAGAAAGGGAGATACAGATCAGGGAAAAAGATAAAGAGAGTTTGAACTTCAGAAAATGGGCATGAAACAGGACAGTCAGTTAAAATTGGCAGACGTAAAGGGAAACGTACAGTTGGATGATAGTGATGAGGATAGTGAGAAAGAGCGTCATAGTCGAAGGCTTGGTGGGGATCTATTTAAATATGTCCAAGCATTGCCAAGGTTTGATGAAAAGGAGGTAGAAGCCTTTTTCATTCAATTTGAGAAGGTAGCTGAACAAATGAAATGGCCACAGGACATGTGGGTATTACCAATTCAAACAAAGCTGATAGGTAGGGTTAGTGAAGTGTTTGCATCACTACCCGGAGGAGGTATCTGGGACATATGAGGAGGTGAAAAAATCCATCTTAGGTGCATATGAACTAGTGCCTGAAGCCTACAGACAAAGGTTTAGAAATTTAAGGAAATTATTTGGTCAGACATACATGGAGTTTGAAAGGCTCAAACAGAGTAATTTTTATAGGCGGATAATGGCTTTGAAAATAGACCAAACGTATGAAGCTCTCAGAGAAATTATACTTTGGGATGAGTTTAAAAATTCAATTCCTGATGTAGTGAGAACTCATGTGGAAGATCAGAGGGTTAAAACTGCAAGATTAGCAGCAGAAATGGCAGATGATTATGAATTAGTTCATAAATCAAAGCTTGGTTTCTGACATCAGTTTCAGCCTGTGAGGGATAGAAACTGGAGACATGAGAAATACTCAAGTGGTAAAGGTAGAGGTGATCTGATGGGAGATAATAAGGAGTGTACCTCAGATTTAAAAAGAAATCCAGGAGGGTGGAAAGGAAATGAAAAATTTCAAATGTTTCCACTGTAATAAACTAGGCCATGTAAAGTCACAGTGTTGGTGGTTGAAGAAAAGCACTGGGAAGGCTGATGTGGTAAAACAGGATAAGACAGTGGGGTTTGTTAAAGTGATAAAGGAAAGCCCAAGTGAAGCGAAGGAGGTGCAAAGGATTGTACAGCCTGATGAAGAGATGATTGATAAGAAGGTGCAAGATCTCTTTAAAGAATTTACTTATGTGGGTAACGTTTACTCGTGTGTATCAGGAGTAGCAGGTAAAGAAGTCAATTTTAAGAGATACGGGAGCTAGTCAATCTTTAATGGCAAGAGATGAGGAGTTATGTAGTTTGGGAAGAATGTTGCCAGAAAAGGTGGGTAATATGTGGAATTCAGGGTGAGAGGAGTGGTGTTCCATTATATAAGGTAAGGTTGGAAAGTCCAGTGAAGAGTGGTGAATTGGTAGTAGGGGTAATAGAGAAAGTATCTTGTCCAGGAATACAGTTTATCTTGGGTAATGATATAGCTGGATCGCAGGTGGGAGTGATCCCAACTGTGGTTGATAAGCCAGTGGAAAATCAGACAACTAAAGTGTTGAAGGACGAATATCCTGGGATTTTTCGGGATTGTGTAGTAACTAGGTCGCAAAGTCACAGGTTAAGACAAGAGGAGAAATCAAAGAGTGAAGATGAAGTTGAACTGCAATTATCAGAAACGATTCTTGATCAGATGGTTGAAAAAGAACAAGAACAGGTGGAGCGTGAGGCGGATATTTTTAGTTCAGGAAAATTGGCGGAGTTACAACAGAAAGATATAGAAATAAAACGGATGTATCAGAAAGCATACACGGAAGAGGAATCTGAGTGTAAACCAGAGTGTTATTACCGAAAAAGTGATGTCTTGATGAGAAAATGGAGACCTTTACATGTGCAGGCGGATGTAAAGTGGGCAGAAGTTCATCAAGTAGTATTGCCGGTAGGGTATAGAAAGGAGGTGTTGCGAGTTGCACATGAGGTACCAGTGGGAGGTCATTTGGGAATAAGGAAAACTCAAGCTAAAATCCAGAAACATTTTTATTGGCCTGGACTACATAAAGATGTAGTTAAATTTTGTCAATCATGTCACACATGTCAAGTGATAGGGAAACCTCAAACAGTGATAAAACCAGCATTCTTAATACCCATTCCAGCATTTGAGGAACCTTTTACAAGGGCCCTAATTGATTGCGTAGGACCGCTTCCTAAAACAAAAAGTGGGAATCAATATCTGTTGACTAGAATGGATGTGTCTACTAGGTTTCCAGAGGCGTAAACGTTCCAGTACATAATATTACAGCTAAAAAGATTGTGGAGGAGTTACATGAATTCTTTACTAGATATGGACTACCCACATAAATACAATCGGATCAAGGATTAAATTTTACCTCAAGGTTATTCAAAGAAGTTATGGATAGCTTAGGAATAAAACAATTTAAATCAACTGCGTACCATCCAGAATCGCAGGGAGCGTTAGAAAGGTGGCATCAGACATTAAAGACAATGTTGAGGGCTTATTGTCACGATTATCCAGAGGATTGGGATAAAGGAATTCCATTCGTACTGTTTGCAATTAGGGATACACCTAATGAGTCAACCAAATTCAGTCCTTTTAAACAAATTTTTGGTCATGAGGTAAGAGGACCACTTAAATTGATTAAGGAAAAATTGGTGAGTGAGAAATCGGAAATTACCTTATTGGATTACATGTCAAATTTTAGGGAATGGTTAAATAGAGCAGGTGAATTGGCTAGACAACATTTAAAAGTTGCACAAAACGTGATGAAACGGATAGCGGACAAGAAATCCAAAGTTCGTAGTTTTGCCATTGGAGATAAAGTTTTCGTATTGTTACCAGTGGTAGGTGAGCCTTTAAAAGCTCCGTTTTGTGGACCTTATCAGATTGGAAAGGAAATTAAGTGAGGTGAATTATGTGGTAAAAACGCCGGATAGAAAGAAAGCTCACCGAGTGTGTCATGTGAATATGCTTAAAAGGTACTTTGAAAGGGAAGGAGAGAAAAAGGAAGAGGTTTTAATGGTTCTAACTCAAAGTGACGAACCAAATCCAGATGACTGTGAATTTGACATACCTCAAATTAAATTGGAAAACGAGGATGGTCTTAAAAATTGGGATGAATTGTTGAGTTACCTTCCAGAGGAAAAACGGACTGACCTGAAAGAGTTATTGATATCACATGGGCAAGTTTGTGGAGAAAAATTGGGAAGAACTAAACTGGCTATACATGATGTAGATGTGGGAAAGGCTGTTCCAATCAAACAACATCCATATAGACTTAACCCGTTAAAATTGGCACAGGTTAACAAAGAGATTGAGAGTATGCTTAAAAATGGCATAATTGAAGTGGGTTGCAGCCAATGGAGCTCACCCATAGTGATGGTACCTAAACCAGATGGTACCCAACGGTTGTGTGTGGACTATCGAAAGGTTAATGCAGTTACGAGAATGGACTCTTATCCTGTCCCACGTTTGCAGGATTGCAGTGAGAAAGTGGGACAATCAGCTTTTATTTCCAAACTGGATTTACTTAAATGTTACTGGCAGGTACCTTTATCAGAATGGGCGAAGGAGATTTCAGCTTTTGTGACTCCAGATGGTATATACCAATTCAAAGTTATGCAATTTGACATGAAAAACGCTCCAGCCACATTTCAACGATTAACTAACAAATTTGTTTCAGGATTACCCAATTATGCGGTATACATCGACAATCTGGTAATTTTCACCCGGACATGGACAGAACATTTAAAACATCTGATGGAGTTATTCGATCGACTTCAGGAGGCCGGTTTGGTGATAAACCGAGCCAAAAGTGAATTTGGAAAAGCCCAAGTCACTTTCCTTGGACATACACAATCGGACAGGGTCGAATGATCACACGGGATGTGAAACCAACAGTTATTGAGGAGTTTCCGATACCCTCAAGATGATGGGAAATAATGCGATTTCTTGGCATGAGTGGATTTGATCGAACATTTGGGAAAAGGTTTTATAGCATGGTTGCTCCACTAATGGACTTGAAGAAACATCGAAAATTTCAATGGACAGTGGAGTGTCAACAGGCATTTGACTGCCTGACAGCTGTGATAACCAATGCTCCTGTGTTGGAGAATTACAAGGGACTCTGTGATCAGATTGAACTAAAGTATCTGACTTAAAGAGACATGCCGAGGCGTAGAGAAATGGACGGATCGTGCAAGGACCTTTTTGTTCAAAGAGACTGTCAATCGAGACGGATTTCAGTTGGAGGAAGAAGAACGAAAAGAAAAAGGGACTATATTATTATACCTGTTTGCGCGTGTTGTTTTTTGAAATGAAAATGTATATTTACTGTGTGCATTTCTTAAACAATGGTGAAAAGGTGAAAAATGAAACCATCCTGAAGTTGATGGTTCATTTTTTTTTCTTGAGGGGAGGTGTCATGTGAGAGTACCTTTAAGAAATGGGTGTTTAAGAAATGTACCTTTAAGAAATGGGTGTCTATCAGTGATGTCAGAGTGTGGGTGGAGCTGGGCTGCCCGTCAGATTTTTACTTTTGTTTTAGGCTGTTTGCTGCAGGGTGTGTTTTAGTTTCGTTTTCTGTGTTGGAGCTGAAGCCAGACCAAGCAGGTGTACTGCTGTTCTCTCTGCCATCAAAAGACTACCTCGTGATCTTTTAGTGAATTCAGAATTATAAATGTTCTCAGTAGTGAATGTAAACCTAATATGCTTCTGTTGAAAGGTGTTTCTTCTGTCTTCTGGATGTTGTTTGGGAAGTTATTAAGGGTTACTTAATGTTGCATTCTTTGGGGGTTGTATTTGAATTGATGGTTGCTAAGATGTTCACTGTACGTTTTAAAAAGGTTCACTTGAGTTCATAGAATAAACATTGTTTTGCTTTAAAAAATACTTTTACATTTCTGCTGTACCACACCTGTAGAGTGGGCCATGTGCTCCCCATACCACAATCTATTAAAAGTTGTGGGTCAGGTGAACTCCATGATGCACTTTGGGGTTCGCTACACCCTGGCCCATAACAGCATGTAGTGGACAAAGTGACCCACAACCAACCGATCAGATCAAAGCTTTACAGTCCTGTCATATCCAGTTGTGAATTAAACAACTGACAGGAAGAGGAGGCTTCATGAATGTCCGCATCCAGGGCGGCATGGTGGCGCAGTGGTTAGCACTGTTGCCACACAACGCTGAGGACCCAGGTTCGATCCTGGCCCTGGGTCACTCTCCGTGTGGAATTTGCACATTCTCCCAGTGTCTGCGTGGGTCTCACCCACACAACTCAAAGTGGTGCAGGGTAGGTGTATTGGCCATGCTAAATTGCCCCGTAATTGGAAAAAAAAATTTTTAAATGTTTTTTAAATGAATGTACCCATCCTCGATGATTCAGCACGTCAGTGCAAAAGGCAAGGCTGGAGCATTTGCAACCATCGTCAGCCAGAGATGCTGTGGACGTGACATTAAGAAGTGGCTGTGCATACTGCATATTGCATAGGTTCTGACATGCACTCCAGAACTAGCCGTGCCCCTAGCCAAGCTGTTCCAGTACAGCTGCAATACTGGTGTCTACCTAAACAATGTGGAAAATCGTTCAGGTCTGTGATGTCCACAAATCCATTCTGACCAATAACTGCCCCATTAGAAAAGTGAAGAAAGGTGTTGTTGGCGGTGCTTTCAATGACACTTCACTTAGCAATAACATGCCAATGGCATTCAGTTTGGATTCTACCTCATTACAGTCTTGGTCCACACAAGGGGTGACACTGTGGCACAGTAGCTAGCACTGCTGCCTCACAGCATCAGGGCCCAGGTTCAATTCCAGCCTTGAGTGACTGTCTGTGTGGAGTTTGCACTTTCTCCCCATGTCTGCGTGAGTTTCCTCCGGGGTCTCCGATTTCTTCCCACAGTCCAAAAAGTGGAGGTTAGGTGGATTGGCCATGCTAAATTGTCCCTTAGTGTCAAAGATGTGCAGGTTAGGTGGGGTTTGGGTAGATAAAGTCGCCATAGTCCCAGATGACCATAGGCTGCTTTCCCCTTTAAGGGGGAGAGCTGACTGGTGGTGATTTAACCTCAGGATCACCACACCTCAGGCAAGGGGCAAGGTTGAGAAGGTGGGGCCTTCATGAATAACCTCAGCCGCTACGGGAATTGAACCCACGCTGCTAGCCTCTCTCTGCATCATGAACCAGCTATTTAGCCAACTGAGCTAACCACCTCCCCCCCCCCCCCCCCACCCCACACCCCGTGGGGGGGTTAGGTGGAGTTATCGGGTTAGGGGAGTGCGCCTAAATAAGGTGCTCTTTCAGAGGGTTGGTGCAAACTTGATGGGCTGAATGGCCTCCTTTTGCACTCTAGGAATTCTAGGGTTCTATGAACAAAATAACTGAACTCAAAAAGTGAGCTGAGAGCCACTCCCCTTGACCTTGGCAGGGGCGTGGGAATCAGGAGATAATATCAGAGAGGAAAACCAAAATGCACAGAATATTGGGAATGACAGATAGCACTCCTGTGGGTAATGGTAAGTTCATAGTGGGGTCAGAGAAGAGAAAGTAATATACTCTAAATCAGGGTTGCCGTGCATTTATATGAATGTACAGAATATAGTTAATAAAACTGGTGAATTACAGGCACCTGTTTCATCGTGGAAATATGATGCTGTGGTCATAATAGAGATCTGACTCAAAAAGGGCATGACTGGGTATTAAATAGCCCTGGATACAAATTGTTCAGAAAAGAAAGATAAGGAGGAGGGGTGGTAGTATTGATTAAGGAGAGAAATCTAGTGTTGGATAAAAAGATGCCCCGGAGGGGTCAAGGACAGTATCTGTTAGGCTAGAGTTAGGTGCAGTGATATTGCTCGGTAGAGTCTATAGGCCACCTACTAGTGAGGAGCTTGGAGAAGAACAAATTTTCAAATAAATTACAGAGAGGTGCAAAATGATAGAATACTTAAAATGGGGGATTTTAATTATCCAAATATAGACTGGGATTGCATTGGCATGAGGGGCAGAGAGGGGCCAGATTTCCTAGATTTTGTTCAGGAAAATTTTCTTTAGCAGTATATTTCCAGTCCAATGAGCAAAGAGGCATTGCTAGTCATGGTGCTTGGAAATGAGGTGGGTCAAATAGATCAAGTTTCAGTTGGAAAACATTTAATAGACGCTGATTATGGAAAAGGACAAATAACAGTGCAGAGTAAGAATAATTAACTGAAGGAAAGTACGAATATATCGGAGCCAAAGACTGGTTGCTAATTTGCTGATGACACCAATATAGGGAAGTGAGTTGTGAAGAGGACACAAGAAAGCCACAAAAGATACAGACAGGTTAGGTGAGTGGGCAACAATCTGACAAACGTGGAGTGGTTGAGGACTCTATACATTGGAGTTTAGAAGGATGAGGGCGGATCTTATTGAAACTTAGAGGCCTGGATAGAGTGGATGTGGAAAAGATGTTTCCACTCGTAGCAAAAACTAGAACCCGAGAGCACAGCCTCAGACTGAAGGGAAAATCCTTTGAAACTGAGATGAGGAGAAATGTCTTCATCCAAAGGGTGTGGTGAATCTGTGGAACTCTTTGCCACAAAAAGCTGTGGAAGTCAAATGACAGTGCCTTTAAGACAGAGGTAGATAAGTTCTTGATTAATAAGGGGGTCAGGGGATATGGGGAGAAGGCAGGAGAATGGGGATGAGAAACAGATCAGCCATGATTGAATGAGCTATATGGCCTAATTCTGCTCCTATGTCTTATGGTCTATATGGAGTATAATGTGAGAAGATGTGGGGTTGTCCATTTTGACAGAACAAATGAAAAAGCATACATCTAAATGTTGAGAGATTGCAGAGTTCTGAGATGCAGAAGGAACTGGGTGACAGTGCATAAATCACAAAAGGTTAATGTGCAGGTGCAGCAAGTAATCAGTAAAGCTGATAGAATGTTATTGTTTATTGCCAGGGGAATTGTACACACAAGTTTCTAATTTGGGCATAATCAAGGGCTGGAGGAAGGTTTGTAGTAAAGTTCCCCAGGAGTTCGTATTGGAAGACTTGCTTTGCCTGACATATGCTCATGACGTAGGTCTTGGCATACAGGGCACAATTTCCTTTTTTATAATTTAGAGTACTTAATTATTTTTTTCCAATTAAGGGGCAATTTAGTGTGGCCAATTCACCTAACCTGAACATCTTTGGGTTGTGGGGGTGAAACCCATGCAGACAGTGACCTGGGCGGGGATCAAACCTGGGTCCTCAGCGTTGTAGGCAGCAGTGTTAACCACTGCACCCCCTCACAGGGCACAATTTCAAAGAAGATACAAAACTCAGAAGTATTGTGAACTGTGAGGGGGATAATGCAGAGTTTCAAAAGTAAGAAGTCTTACAACAGCAGGTTAAAGTTCAACAAGTTTGTTTGGAATCACTAGCTTTCGGACTGCAGCTCCTTCATCAGGATTCACCTGATGAAGGAGCTGCGCTCCGAAAGCTAGAGATTCCAAACAAACACGTTGGACTTTAACCTGGTGTTGTAAGATTTCTTACTGTGCTCACCCCTGTCCAACGCCGGCATCTCCACATCATGAGTTTCTAAAGGACATAGACAAGTTGGTGGAATGGGCGGACAGGTGGCAGGTGAATTTCAATGTAGAGAATTGTGAAGTGATTTATTTTGGTAGAACGAACATGGAGAGACAGCATAAAATAAAGGGTACAATCCTAAAAAGAACACAGGAGCAGAGGGACCTGGGTGTATATGTGCATAAGTCATTGAAGATGGCAGAACAGGTTGAGAGAGCAGCTAATAAATATATAGTATCCTGGGTTTTATTAATAGGTACATAAGAGTACAAGAGCAGAGAGGTCATGTTGAACTTGTATAAATCACTAGTCCCGCCTCAGCTGGTGGATTGTGTCCAGTTCAAGGAGCCGGACTTCAAGAAAGATGTGAAGGCATTGGAGAGAATTCAGAAAAGATTCATGAGAATGGTTCCAGGGATGAGGAACTTCAGTTATGAAGATAGTACTGGAGAAGTTAGAACTGTTTTCCTCAGAGAAAAGGCTGAGAGAAGATTTGATGGAGGTGTTCAAAATCATGAGGGGTCTGGACAGAGTAGATAGGAGGGAAACTGTTCAAACTAATGAAAGAATTGAGAACAAGAGGGTACAGGTTTTAAGTAATTAGTAAAAGAAGCAATAGTGACAGGAGGAGAAACGTTTCTATGCCGGAAAAACCTCCGCTGGTTGGAGTCATACTTGATACAAAGGAAGATGGTTGTGGTGATCGTAGGTTAAAAATTTCAGCTGCACGACATCACAGGGGCTGTTTAGCACACGGCTAAATCGTTGGCTTTGAAAGCAGACCAAGGCAGGCCAGCAGCATGGTTCAATTCCCATAACAGCTTTCCCGAACAGGCGCTGGAATGTGGCGACTAAGGGCTTTTCACAGTAACTTCACTTTGAAGCCTACTTGTGACAATAAGCAATTTTCATTTCATTTCACTGCAGGAATTCCTCAGGGTAGTGTCCTAGGCCCAACGAACTTCAGCTGCTTCATCAATAACCTCCCTTCCATCATAAGGTCAGAAGTGGGGATTTTCGCTGATGATTGCGCAATGTTCAGTATTTGTGACTCCTCAGATACTGAAGCAGCCCATGTCCAAATGCAGCAAGACCTGGACAATATCCAGGCTTGGGCTGACAATTGACAAATAAAAGTCACAACACACAAGTGCCAGTGACCATCTCCAACAAGAGAGGATCCAACCATTGTCCCTTGACATTCAATGGCATTACCGTCACTGAATCCCCCCCCACTATCAAAATCCTGGGGGTCACCATTGACCAGAAACTGAACTAGGCTAGTCATATAAATACTGTGGCTACCAGAGCAGGTCAAAGGCTAGGAATCCTGCAGTGGGAACTCACCTCCTGACTCCCCAATTCCTGTCCACCTTCTGCAAGGCACGAGTCAAGAGTGTATTGGAATACTCTCCACTTGTCTGGATGAGTGCAGCTCCAAAACCACCCAAGAAGCTCACACCATCCAGGACAATGCGACCCACTTGATTGCTCCCTCATCCAAAACATCCAATCCCTGCACTACTGACAAACAGTGGCAGCAGTGTCTACCATCTACAAGATGCACTGCAGGAACTCTCCAAGGTTCCTTAGGCAGCACCTTTTAAACCCACAACCACCACCATCAAGAATGACATGAGCAGCAGCTACCTGGAAACACTACCAGCTGGAGGTTCCCCTCCAAGTCACTCACCATCCTGACTTGGAAATATATCAGCAAACGGCCCCACTTTTGACCTATGTTGGAGGTAAGGTCATGAACAAAGCAATGAAAATGGCTGGGCGTAGGACACTACCCTGAGGAACTTGTTGAACTACTGACCGCAAACATTTTTCTTCAATCAGTGGATAGTTTTCACCTGATTCCCATTGCCTTCAATTCAAGAAAAACACTGCAGATACTGCAAATCTGAAATAAAAATGGAAAGTGATGGGGGAAAATACTCAGCCGATCTAATAGCATGTGTGGGAAGAGAAATACAGGTAAAGTTTCAAATCCAAAAGACGCTTCTACAAAACCATATTGACTCCATAGAAGCTGCCAGATCTGATGAGAATGTTTTGCAGTACTTTCTATCTCGCATGGACTTCAATTTGCCTGGCAATGAGGATCAAAATTTATGAGCAGGGAGGTGGTGCAGAGAGCAATTTTCCATTTATCATCGCCCTCCCGGGTCCAAACTACAAATTCACTGCCTGCTCGCTAGGGGCGGCACAGTGGTTAGCACTGTCACTTCACAGCACCAGAGACCCGGGATCGATGCCGGGCTTGGGTCACTGCCTGTGCGGATTCTACACGTTCTCACCGTGTCTGCATGGGTTTCCTCCGGGTGCTCCGGTTTCTTCCCAAAGTCCAAAGATGTGTTTGTTAGGTGGATTGGACACGTTAAATTGCCTCATAGTGTACAAAGATTAGGTGGAGTTGCTGGGTTACGGGAATAGGACGGAAGTCTGGGCTTAGGTCGGGTGTTCTTTCAGGGACCCATGCAGACCCGATAGGCCGAATGGCCTCCTTCTGCACTGTACATTCTATGATTCAACTACAATTTGAATGGCGGCTGCGCTAACCCAGAATGCTTCGCGGCCCAGAAACCGCCCTATCCACAGCAACAGAGTGCAGCGTCCTCGGGTTGATAAACGGGCGGGACTGGAATCGGAGCGCGAGGCACCGACTGATTAGTGGGCACGAATGCAGATGCTTTAAAACAGCAGAGTTAGGCCTCAGGACCCGAAAGTAGAAATATCTTGCCCCCGAACTGGTCTGGACACTTGGCTGCGTTCCGCCATCCGCTCCACACAAACTGGAGCCCGAGAATGCATTTGCATTCTCAAATGCATTGCCCAGGGGGCAGCGGCTGGATAGGGAGGAGTCAGGGGCGCGGGGTATCATGGGCATTATTAGCACCATTCCTGGAGTTTTCTATCCCAGCGCTGAGGCTGCACTTGGAGCTGAAGTAACGGCAGTAGCCTTGCAATAAGTAATACAGGCTACCTGAGTGACAGCTTTAAAATGAACAGAGATGCTGCGAATGGGGTACTGAAGGAAAAAAAAACTAAATGTTCACATTTAGATAGTACTTTTTATGTCCTCAGGAAGCCTCAAAAAGTTTTGACTGCAGATCAGAAGCCCTTTATTGGTTGGAATGTTATAATGCAACAGGGTAGCAAACCTTGTGCACAACAAGCTCCCACAAAGAAAGGAGTGACAATGACCAGATAATCTGTTTTGTTGCGACATTGATTGAAGCATAAATATTGAGGATGACTCCGCTGCTCTTCTTCCAAACAGTGCCATGGAATCTTATACATCCACCTCATTGGCGGTCCCTCGATTAGCGCAGAGCTCATCAGGGTCACGGATTTCTGCTAATGAAACAGTTGCTCTCAATCTACAACGTCCTAATGCCTTTTGAACACCTATCAAATCTCCTCTCACCCTTCTCTTCAAGAAAAAACAGCTCTAACTTCTTTGATCCATCCATATAACTGAATTCCTTCATGCCTGGAACCATTCTAGTAAATATTTTCTGCATTCTCTCTGTTATAGGACAAAATCCACCTAGAGTCCGGAGATAGTTAAAGTCAGAAAATCTTTACCTTGAACATGCAGAGGAAAGAATCAAGCTACAGAATCTCTCAAAGAGCAGACCTGTTACAATAACATACATTTATACACAATATAGCTTCAGCTGGCTACATTTCCCAACCGTATTTTGTCAACTTGTGTGCCTCTGGTAAGCACATCCTATCATAATCTCACAGTCAAGCATGCTCATGGGAAAATGCTAAAGTGTATAAACACAGAAAAGACCTTTGATTTATTGCGATAGTGACTGTGTCTCTTTAAAAAAACAGATTTCGAGAAATAGGCCAGGCCAGAAATAGCTAAGGGTCATGGAAAAATACAATGAAACTATTTCTTTTTTTTTTAAAGAAAATATTTTATTAAGGCATTTATAATTTTAACAATTTTAAAACAACAGGTTTCAACAAGAACAAAACAATATAACCAACCCCCCACCCCCGTAACAAACCCCAGCCAACATGGCTTACACAAACAGGACTTACACAAACAGAACTTACACAAACAGGACCTCCTCCCCCAGTCCCCTTTCAACTGGTTTACCTGACCTTACCCAAACCCCCACGCCTCCCCTGCACCCCCCTGCTGACAGCTTAATATTTCTCAAAAAAGTAGATTTAATTTTATCGAGTCTGAGAAACCCCGCCATGTCACTAACGCATACCCCCCGACTTTGAGGTTTCCGAGTCCCTCCATCCTAGCAGGATCAGTCTCCGGGCCATGAGGGAAGCAAAGGCCAGGACATCGGCCTCTCTTAACCCCTGGGCTCCCGGATCTTCCGACACGCCAAAGGTCGCCACCTCTGGACTCGGTACCACCCTCACTTTTAATACCTCTGACATGACATCAGCAAACCCCTGCCAGAAACCCCTCCACCTCGGACAAGCCCAAAACATATGGACATGGTTTGCAGGACCCTACGCACAGCGCCCACACCTATCTTCCACCCCTCAAAGAACCTGCTCATCCAGGCCACTGTCATGTGCACCCTATGGGCCACCTTAAATTGTATCAGGCTGAGCCTGGCAAATGACGATGATGCATTGACATGCCTCAGGGCCTCCTCCCATAACCCGGCCTCCAACTCCTCACCCAGCTCTTCTTCCCACTTTCTCCTCACCTCCCCTATAGGGCTCCCTCCCACTCCATCAGTTCCTTGTAGATCTCTAAAACCTTCCCCTCCCTGACTCCTACTCTCCACACCACCTTATCCTGTCGGCCCTGGTGCGGCAGGTGCGGGAAGGTCGAAACCTACCTCCGCACAAATTTCCCACTTGCAGATACTGGAACCCATTCCCACCTGGCAGCTCAAACACCTCCCACAACTCCTCCAAGCTCAGGAAGTCCTCATCAATAAAAAGATCTCCAAATCTCTCGATCCCGCCCGCTGCCACCTCCGGAATCCCTCATCCAGCCCCCCGGAGAGAATCGGTGATTATCACATATCGATGCCCACACCGACGCCCCTTCCAGTCCCATGTGTTGCAGCCACTGTCCCCACACCCTCAGGGCTGCCACGACTACCGGGCTTGTGGAGTACCTGGCCAGCAAGAATGGCAGAGGTGCCATTAACAGTGGCCCCAAAACTCATGTCTTTACATGAGGCAGCCTCCACCTGCTCCCAAACAGACCTCTCCCCCACTATCCACTTCCTGACCATTGCTATATTTGCCGCCCAATAATAATTTATAAAATTCAGAAGAGCCAGCACCCTCTCCCCCATGCCTGCACTCCAGCAACACCCATGGCGTTTTACCCGGCCAAACAAATCACAAGATCTCCGCATTTACTTTTTTAAAGAACGCATTTGGGATAAAAATCTGAAGGCTCTGAAAGACAAACAAAAACCTCGGGAGGACCATCATTTCCACTGTCTGTACCTGCCCGCCAATGACAGCGGGAGCGCATCCCATCTCCAAATGTCCCCCCTCATTTATTCTACCAACCGACCCAAATTCAGCTTCTGTAGTTGCACTCATTCCCGTGCCACCTGGATACCGAAATACCGAAAACGCCCCCCGACCACATTGAACGGCATCTCCCCCAATTTCTTCTCCTACCCCTTGCCTGAATCGAAAAGACCTCACTCTTGTCAATATTCAATTTATACCACGAGAACTGGCCGAATTCCTCTAATATCCCCATAATCCCTCCAATCCCCCCCAGCGGGTCTGAAATGTATAGAAGTAAATCATCCGCATAGAGTGAGACACTGTGCTCCCCCCCCCCCCCAACCCCCCGTACTATCCTCTGCCAGACCCCCGACTTTCTCAGTGCCTTTGTCAACGGTTCTATAGCCAGGGCAAACAGCAGTGGGGAAAGTGGGCACCCCTGCCTCATCCCCCAGTGCAGCCTAAAATAATCTGAACTCACCCGGATCGTCCGCACACTCGCCCCCCCCTGCCTGATATAACAACCGGACCCTGTCCACAAATCCCTGCCCAAACCCAAACCGCCCCAGGACCTCCCAGAGGTATTCCCACTCCACTAGATCAACGGCATTCTCTGCGTCCATGGCAACCACCACCTCTACCTCTCGTCCCTCTGGAGGCATCATGATCACATTGAGCAACCTCCAGATGTTGGCCGCCAGATGTCTCCCCTTCACGAACCTTGTCTGGTCTTCCCCTATCACCCCAGGCACACAACCCTTGATCCTCGAGGCCAAGATCTTAGCTAGTAGTTTGGCATCTACATTTAGCAAGGAAATCAATCTATATGACCCACATTGTTCCGGGTCTTTATCCCGCTTTAGAATGAGGGAGATCGACGCCTGCAACAACGTCGGGGAGAGTACTCCCAGTTCCTTTGCCTCATTGAAAGCCCTTACCAGCAGCGGTCCCAATACCCCCGAGAACCTCTTGTAAAATTCCACCGGGTAACCGTCTGGACCCGGGCCTTGCCCGATTGCATCGCCTCCAGCCCCTTCACTACTTCTACCAGCCCAATTGGGGCCCCCAGACCCTCCACCAACTCCTCGTCCACCTTCGAGAACTCCCACCTCTCTAGAAACCGCCTCATCCCCTCCACCTCGGCTGGGGGTTCCGACTTGTAGAGCTTGCTATAGAAGACTCTAAACACCCCATTCACCCCCGCAGGATCCAGGACTGTAATCCCACCGTGTCCTTCACTTTACCAATCTCCCTCACCACCTCCTGCTTCCTCAACTGGTGTGCTAACATCCTGCTAGCCTTCTCCCCATACTCATACACCACTCCTCTCACCCTTCTCAACTGCACTACTGCCTTACCCGTGGACAATAGCCCAAATTCCATCTGCAGCCTCTGCCACTCCTATAACAGCCCCGCCTCCGGGGCCTCTGCATATCTCCTGTCCACCTGCAAGATTTTCTCCACTAGCCTATCTATCTCCACCTGCTCCACCTTATCCCTATGTGCCCAAATCAAAATAAACTCCCCCCTGACCACTGCCTTCAGTGCCTCCCATACCGTACTTGCCAAAACCTCCCCCGTGTCATTAATCTCCACATATGGCGATCCTCACCCGCTCACACACCTCTTCCTCTGCCAACAGTCCCACATCCAGCCTCCATTGTGGATGCTGAGCCTCCCCTTTGCTCACTCGTAGGTCTACCCAGTGCGGGGCATGGTCCAACACCACTATTGCCGAATACTCAACATGAACCACCCCCGCCATTAACGTCTTATCGAACACAAAAAAGTCTATTCGGGAGTACACCTTGTGCACATGGGAGTAGAATGAACTTCTTTCGCCCTCGGCCTCCCAAATCTCCACGGATCGACCCCCCCATGTGCTCCATGAACCCCTGGAGCTCCTTCGCTGTTGCTGAAACCCTCCCCGACCTCGAGCTCGACTGATCCAGTCTAGGATCCAGAATCCTATTAAAGACCACCCCCCCCCATAATTAACCGAAGAGAGTCCAAGTCAAGGATCCTCTCCAGCACCCACCTCTTAAATTCAACATCGTCCCAGTTCGGGGCATAGATGTTCACCAACACCACCGGCATCTCCTCCAGTTTCCCGCTCACCATAACATACAAACCACCCCCACCCCCCCGCACCTAGTCGATCAACCATAGACCCGCTTGGGCCAGCCTCCAGCTGTAAAATAAAATGGGAAAGATGTCATTTGAAACATGAAGGTCTGATAATCACCCCGAAGGAATATGAGAAAATGCAATCGGAAGTCCCTCAAAGGGTTAACAGCTGCAAAGAGCTTTTAGAATGCAGACAGACGCTATCACACAGGCTTTAAGATAACAGCTCAAAACAGCTTATGCTGTAACCTGATACCTTTCTTTCAAGTCAGAAATTCTCACAAATTAAGTTTTAAAGTTACACAAAGGGAACAAATTTTCCACCCTTTGATAGAAGTTAATTATTTTAGCAAGCAATTGATTGGAATTGCCAGATCTTCAGTTTGAATTACTTGAAATAATGTTTATTTGTGAATGATGGAAACTTAATAACACCAGTTAAAAGTGGAAATCTGGAGATAACGGTTGAGTTTACTCTGGTACAGTTCACCGCAGCTAACTGCTTCTCCCCAAGAGGCAGCCACCAGATGTATCAAAGTCAGACAAGCTACGGTCATATTGTACACCAAAGCACCCTCATGTTAACACCTAAGCAACGAGATGTAATCAGTAAGGCGGCTAGAAGGGTAATGAATATCCTGAATCGCTAGCAGCCAGGCAGTCAACTCTCAGAGCTGCTTTGGTGCATGGGGAAAGCTAGACGCGGGAACCAAACAAGAAATCGAAACTACCGTGAGAAAACCAACAGATAAAGAAGAAAGATTGTCAAGGAGGCCAGGAAGGTTTGATCAACCGGAACGGAACTCCAGGAGCAAGATCTTTTTTATTTGTTGTAAAGACAGTGATGTTATCTTTTGAAGCAAAATAAAGTAAGTTAAAAACTCACTCTAACCTGAAATAGTGATTATTGCAAATAGTCAAAGTCTACTTTACTATACCTCAGCAAGGCGGGACCCAGGATCAAAGCTACTGAGTGGTAAGTAAATAAAACCTTTGTAGATATTGGTTATACCGGGAATAACTTGAAATATTAGTTTGACCTGAATAGCACCTACTTAAGCCTGCAAAGGAGTCAAGGATTGAAAATCCTTTAACACCATTCAGAGAATCGTTTTGACCCTTCTTGGGTCAAATGGGGGAGATTTCTAAGAAAAGTGATTTAAATTCACAGCCCGCGTCCCACACCTCTCTAGGCCTGCCTCTGGGCACCCACCATCATCGATCCTCCTCCCATTACCTTTTAAAAGCCCTTCCCCGTCAGCAGTACGTGTCCCCATCCGCCAGGTCCCCCAAACAAGAACCCCAACCTCATTCCCCCCACTAACCTTCTGCTCAGTCCCTACTGTGCCTCCGTGATCTAGCCCGCCCAGCTAGCCTGGCAGCCCCCACCCATGGCACCGAGCATCCTACTCCCCACTGATTCCCCTTTCCCCCGCTCAACCATCCTACTGGTGCATACAAAAACAACACCTCCCCAAGCCCAATCAAAGAGAACAACTAGCCCTTCTTCCAATAGAGAATAAAAAACAAACTTGAAGCCGAACTATCGCTCCAAACACAAATTAAACACAGCGCCAAAGCATCTCCACCAGAGTTCAATGTCCACCTTCTCCTGCCAGTCCATTGTCCCTGATAAACTCCCTCGCCTCCTCCAACATCCCGAAGTACTGTGCCCGGCCTTCATAAGTCACCCACAAATGTGCCGGGTACAGCATTCCAAACTTCACCCCCTTCTTGAGGAGGGACGCCTTGGCCTTATTGAAGTTCGCTCTCCTCTTGGCTAGCTCTGCACCCAGGTCCTGATACATTCGAAGTTCACTGCCCTCTCAGGTGCAGCGCCCCGTCTGCCTGGCCCACCTCAAGATCTGCTCCTTGTCCAGGAAACAATGCATTCGTACCACCATCGCCCTCGGCGGCTCGTTCCCCTGAGGCTTCCTCATTAGTGCCCTATGCGCCCGATCCAATTCCAGAGGTCATGCGAATGCACCCTCACCCAGCAGCTTTTCCAACATCTTCCCCACATATGTGCCGGTGTCTGCTCCCTCACCTCCCTCCGGCAGGCCGACATTTGTAATATTCTGCCTGTGTGACCTGTTCTCCAGGCCTTCCACTTTCTCCTGGAGCCGCCTCTGCTGGTCTCGCACCAGCCCCATCTCCGCTGCCATCGAGGTGAGCTGCTCCTCGTGTTCCCCCGCCACCTCCTCCATTTTCTGGATGGCCTGTTCCTGGGCCTCCAGCCTTGTCTCCACGCGGTCGATCACCACCTTAATTGAATCCACCACCCAGACTAGGTCCTCCAGCTTCTCCTTTCGTTGCTGGGTGAACTTCCCGTTGAGGAAGCCCACCAGCTGCTCTGTTGACCACTGAGCCAGCAAGGGCGCTGCCTGACCCTCTGTGATCTCCACGTACGTCGCAGACACCACACCAGCTTTTGCACTCTGTTCCTATCTTTTGCGACCGCTTCTGGCCCTCAGCTCCATGCACCAGTGGGTCACTCTCTTCTGCTAGCACTCCTGCACCATTTCACCTCCTCACATCCACCCATTAACCGGGGAAAAGGTCGGGAAAAAACGCCATGAACGGGAGCCACCAAATGTGCGACCACTCACACCATGGCCGCCACCGGAAGTTCCACAATGAAACTATTTCAGAAGTGTAACTCATATTAACGCTTCATTTCCCACATCAATCACCAATGTCTTCACATTGTGGTGTCTTCAAGTGTGGTGCCCAGAACCAGAAACAATTCTGGTGGAGTTGGAAACAAGTAAGAATTGAACAGGACTGAGGCGGACCCTTTGATTGAAAGCCCAGGTTTAAAAAAAATAATTTAGAGTACCCAATTCTTATTATTTTCAATTAAGGGACAAGTTAGCCTGGCCAATCCACCTACCTGCACATCTTTGGATTGTGGGGGTGAGATACCCACACAGACACGGGGAGAATGTGCAAACTCCACACAGACAGTGACCTAGGGCTGATATCGAACCCAGATCCTCGGCGCCATGAGGCAGCAGTTCTAACAGCTGCACCACCGTGCTGCCCCGAAGGTCCAGGTTAATAAAAGTTAAGGTGATTCCCCAGAGGGAATCATACAACCTGGGAGTTCTGACTGAATGTTGCTATGAGAACATCCTCATCAACCATCCAGCCAGTGGCTTTGATCTTTACGCATCCTGGGAGGACAGCCTGCTGCAAAGACCTCGACATTATAAGCAAGGACACTCATCTTTCATTTCATATTATTCCCCTCATTATTTTCACCTTTTTGCCCTCCCTCTGTGTGTGTCTGTCTTGTGTAGAGGGTGGGTCCATAAAAGGGGGAGTAGCTGGCCGTTTATCTGTTATAATTATTGCATATTTCAACTTTGTTCCTGTTATAAATAAACAGTAATTTTGTTCAACTTACAAACCTGGTGGCTATAAATTATTGAGCAGTCAAGGGCCAAAGATTCTGCAAACTTTATATAAATTATTGGTTAATTCACTTGTGTTGGGACTCCAGGGTCTGTGGGGCTGGATCGACTGCGCACTAGCCCAGGGTGTCGTAATACTTTCAGAAGGGACTTAGATTATTGTCAGAAGAATAAACCCTTGCATGGCTAGATACAAAGGATGGGGAATGGGACTAGCTGAGTTACTCTTACAGAGAGCTAGTATGGACACAAAGGGCTGAATGGCTTTCCTAAATTATTCTATGATAATTAGTAAGGGAAGGGGCAACCAGGCATTAATAAGCCTTAGTGAGGAAATACAAACAGCTTTAGGTTAGAGATTAGTTCAAAGTTAGGAAAGGATCAGACAGGGGTAAGTGTTATAATACCAATTGGTGTTACTACTGTACGAGAAGATTCCAGAATGGATCCGTGGCTCAAACAATTGCAATTTTTACTTTTTTTAGAAAATGTAGAGGAACAGAGTCACAGGACTGTGACTAGTGTTTTTAATAAGAAAAAAACATTTTTTAAACATGAAAAATTTGTAGGGCGGCACGGTAGCACAGTGGTTGTTTCACAGCGCCAGGGTCCCAGGTTCAATTCTCTGTGACTTGACTGAATAGTCCCTATTTTCCCTGTTCCTTCACATTCAGACTCTTGGAGACTTCTCTTAATTTCTCTAGTTGCCTTAACTTACTGTTCTTTCAATTTCTACACTTGCGGTTTGAACCATTACTCCATGGTATGGCTTTTCTTCTAGCAAAACTGAGGGAGATGTTCCCTCTCCAGTTTCCTATAACCAACTGCTATACATTCAGTTGAAACACAATCCCTAAAGGTGCCTCTGGTTGCTAAGCAATGATGTTTCCCTTCTCCAAGCTTTTATTTGCCCTTCGCACCATAAACCTCTCCAATAACAATAGAAATATCGTTTGAACTGATCAAAACTCCCACGTACGTTAAACACCTTTGCCTAACATGAATATGACTATAGGTTTACTCTTCCTTACACCAAAACACTAAATCAAACCCCCTTAAAACTATACCTTATTTCTAATACTTGACAATACAAATATCGATCACTTAAAATTACATCTGTTTTCCTGACATAAGGTGAGTTTAAAGTGCACATGGGTAAATGCACAGAGCGTGATAAATAAGGCTGGTAAGCTGCAGGCATAGGTTGTCGCATGGAACTTTGATATAATGGTAATAATGGAGACCTGGCTCAAAAAGGGAGGACTACAAATTTATTCAGGAAAAACCAGGGTGAAGAAAAAGGAGAGGGCTGTATTGGTGAATTGGCTATATTGGTCTGTTCCAGTACAAAAAGGGGGATTCAAGTGCAGAATATATTTGGATAGAATTATGGAACATTGAGGAGCAATTATGCTGCTGGGTGCACACTATAGATTGCCAAAAGTGGGGAGGAGATGCAGAGCAAATTAAGAAAGATGCAAGAACAACAAAATAGTGATAGTGGGGAGCTTCAATTAAACTAATATAGATTATGAGACAGGATAAAGGGGGAGAAATTCCTGAAAAGTGTGCAAGAGGACTTTCTTGTTAAATACATTTCCAGCCCAGCACGGAAGGAAGATGTACTGGATCTAGTTCTGGTGAATGAAGTGGAACAATTGGAACAAGTTTCAGTGGGGAGTATTTGGACAACAGTGATCATAATATATTTGGTTCAGAGTGATTATGGATGGGACAAGGAAAAATTAAATATGAAAATCCTCAACTGAGGGCATCTAATTTCAGAAAGTTGTAAAGGAACCTGGCCCATGTGGATTGGATACAAAGATTAGGTGGCAAATTAGCAATGAGGAATGGAAGGCCATCAAGGAGGCTACATCAGGAAAATGCCTTATAGTTGCTGGAAATATGAAATCAAAACATAAAATGCAGGAAGCACAGAGCAGGTCTGGCAACATCTGCAGAGAAAGAAATAGAGTTAACATTTACCATCTTTGAAATTTCATCAGAACTGAAAAATGTTAGAAATGTCGGTCTTGAGCAAGTGAAAGGGGGGGGGGGGGGGAGAGTATGAAGAAGAACAAAAGGGAAGGTCTGTGGTAGAGTGGAGGACAGGAGAGATTAAATGACAATAATTTATGGTAAAATGCCAAAGGAAGTAATAATGGGACAAGTAAAGACACAAAAAACATGTCTAGATAAGATGTGAATGGCAGGAAACAGCTGATAAAACGCAAAGTGAAGGGATCCAATTTCTACAGTACAGAAGGAGGCCATTCAGCCTATCGAGTCTGCACCGACCTTAGAAAAGAGCATCCTACCTAGGCCAACTCCTCCACCCTACCTCCGTAACTCCATCTTTGGACACTGAGGGGCAATTTAGCATGACCAATCCACCTAACCTGCATATCTTTGGACTGTGGGAGGAAACCGGAGCACCCAAGGAAACCCACGCAGACACGGAGAGAAAGTGCAAACTCCACACAGATAGTCACCTGAGGCCTGAATTGAACCCAGAGTTAAAGCCAGGATGAGATCAGCCATGATCGAATAGTAGAGCAGACTTGATGGGCAAAATGGCCGAATTCTGCTCCTATATCTTCAGAACTTATGAACAAGAGATCTCATTATGAGCATTGAATATAGCATACTAAATTGAAAGAAGTACGAGTAATTTGCTGTTCATTTGGAAGGAATATTTCAGGCCTTGGTTGGTTAGAGGTGTAGGAGCGTTTTCAAGACCTGTATATTGAGTCAGCTTTCACGTGGGGTTCTGCCCTGTGCTTATGACTTAAACCAATACAGAGAGCAACAGACACAACAACCTGGATAAGACGGCTTTACTTTCCCAAACTTGGTTTTGTGTACACGAGAGAGAGAGATCTGGATGCTTGCCAAGATCTATCCGCTAAACACTGATAAAAACACGTCAATTATACGATTTTCCAAAAATCAATAGCCCACCCCAGTTGGACTTGATCCAATCCTTGAAGCTGTCATTTCCAAACTCTCCAGTAAAATTGTGAGCAACTCATGATTTATCCCCATCCTGTCACCTGTTGTTTACCAAGAACTTGTGTCCATTTTAACGTTGTTTTTCCCGGGCAGTCCCATCCTGATATCGCAGTCAGATCCTGTCCACTCATGAAATGAAAATGAAAATCGCTTATTGTCACAAGTTGGCTTCAATGAAGTTACTGTGAAAAACCCCTAGTCGCCACATTCCGGCGCCTGTTCGGGGAGGCTGGTACGGGAATTGAACCGTGCTGCTGGCCTGCCTTGGTCTGCTTTAAAAGCCAGCGATTTTTGTCCATCCAGGGGCAGGATACCAGAAATTGCTTCCTCTTTACTCCATGGATTGTTTCAGACAGGATATTGCGGCCATTGACAAAACTTGTTTGCTAAATTCACTATGTAATCTGCTGACTGTGTAATCTGCTGACCACACAATCCCATGTGTCTCAAAAACATGGGCAAGTTAGCTAGCCTAAATCCCATCATGCATTGTGGCCACTGCTTGTAGCTAGAGTTTACATGATGATCACTGCTATATCCTAAAATACAGGTTTAATGGTATACTGGGTATACTAATGATTACTGGGTATACTTTCTATTATTAATCTCAATCCTTAATAAACTAACTTATGTAGAACTACTCTAGTGGCATCCTAGCTATTCAGTATAAAGAAGTCTCATCTCTTGGCACCCCCTTCAAGAAGTGTAGCCACCTGGGTTGGCCAACTCCTGACATAAAATGGAGAACAGCAAAGGCTGCAGGGAAATTCAGCCAACACAGGCAGAAACTAGCAGGCGCAAGTTACTGTGTATTAAACTCTGCAAAAGCCCAGACAGCATCGATACAAGCAGCCATCTGCATAATAATGTAGCAGCCATCTACATACTAATGAGTGATCCCCAGGTACAATCGAAACATTTGGGATAAACAAAGCAAAGCCAGACTCCTCGGCGCCAGCAGGAGCCAACACAAAAGAGGTTAACGGACACCTCAAGACCGCCCATTGATCAGGGAACCGCTCCAGTATTGGAGAAATCGAACCAAGCAATTGGAACGAAGTCCAATCACTTGGAACCAGGTACAGGGTCCGCCCCGAAAGGCGGGACGCCCCTGGGGACTATAAAGTGAAGCCCCCAAGTTCAAATCGTCCTTCTTGACAGGGTCACTCAGCAACGCAAACCAACCCTTGAGAGTGAACTGTCCAAGCTGCCGCATCACTGAAGTAAGTCTCAAGTCGACACTCGCTACGAGATAGGCGCTCCTAGCTACCAGTCCATACCAGCTTTGAATCCCGCAGTTTCAGATTCCGAACGAAAGGCCATTTGTTTCCCTGACCTGGTGGGCCAGTCCGAAGTTAAGTATAGGCCTGTTAGTTGTAGAAGTAGCTTAGAATTCGAATTTATGCATGAGTAGCCATTTACTGTGTATAATAAATGTGCTTTGATTTGAATCTTACTAACTGGTGTGTTGAGTTATTGATCATTACTTGAACTTGAACCTCGTGGCAGTATCATAAAGATACCTGGCGACTCGAGAGCAAAGGTTATAAAACAGAGCCAATTGAACCAACCAAAATTTAGCAACAGAAGGAAGGTGGTAAATTGGCAGGTGTTGCATCTCCTGCACTTGCACGAAGAACTGCCATGTGAAGGGGAAGAGGTGTTGGGAGTGATTGAGGAATAGGCCATGGAATCGTGGAGGGAATGGTCCCTTTGGATTGCTGAAAGGGGAAGATGTGTTTGATGGTGGAATCACGTTTGAGGTGGTGAAAATGGCGAAGGATGATCTTTTGAATATGTTGGCTGGTGAGCTGGAAGGTGAGGACAAGAGGAATCCTATCATGTTTCTCAGAGATCTGGATCAAAGTAATGCAGAGGGCGAACTCCAGCTCTTCGTGCACAGGACTGAGCCTAACTCAGCTGAAGGTTGTGCACAAGGTACACTTGACCAGAGCACACATGAGCAGGTTCTTCCCAGATGCGGAGGACAAATGTGAATGGTGCCAGGGAGGCCCGACCAACACCCACATGCTTTAACAAAGAGTCATCCAGACTCGAAACGTTATCTCCCTTCTCTCTCCACAGATGCTGTCAGGCTGCTGAGATTGTCCAGTATATTCTGTTTTTGTTTCAGATTCCAGCATCTGCAGTAATTTGCTTTTAGCCACATGTTCTGGTCCTGTCCCAGACTGGTCGGGAACTGAACTGCCTTTTTCAAGGCTATGTCCAGGGTTGTGGGAGTGAGGGTGGAGCCATGCCCACTACTGGCGGTCTTCGGGTATCAGAACATCCAGAACTCTTTACGGGGACAGGGGCAGACGCCCTAGCCTTTGCCTCCCTGATTGCCCGCCGAAGTCTCCTGCTCGGCTAGAGATCAGCAGCGCCAACCAAGGCCGCAGACTGGTTGTTCAACTTGGCAGAATTCCTTAAATTGGAAAAAATAAAATTCTTCATTTGGGGATTGGAGGAAGGCTTCCACAACATGTGGAAGCTATTCACCAACCTGTTCCAAAATCTGTTTGTGACCAGCAACCAATAGGGGATGGCTGACTATTTTCATTTGGTAAAACAGTGAGGAAATGTTACTGCATCACAGGAGTGACAACAATGACCAGTAGACAGCTCTTATGTTAAAACAAACTTTAATTTGGGTGGCACGGTGGCACAGTGGTTAGCATTGCTGTCTGACGGCACCGAGGATCCGGGTTCAATCCCGGCCCTGGGTCACTTTCCGCGTGGAGTTTGCACATTCTCCCCGTGTCTGCATGGGTCTCACCCCCACAACCCAAAGATGTGCAGGGTAGGTAGATTGGCTACACTAAATTGCCCCTTAATTGAGAAAAATTATTCGGTACTCTAAATTTATTTTAAAAACTTTAATTTGAACACAGAATTAACAGTAATAATCTTTATTAGTGTCACATGTAGGCTCACACAAACACTGCAATGAAGTTCCTGTGAAAAGTCCCTATTCGCCACACTCCGGCACCTGGTTCGGGTACACAGAGGGAGAATTCAGAATGTCCAATTCACCTAACAAGCACATCTTTCAGGACTTGTGGGAGGAAACCAGAGGTAATAAAATCAACACTTTATCCACTGGTAGAAAAGATCGAGGTACTGCTCTCGCATCCACTTGGTCTTTCATCATTCATTTGAAATCTTTTCTTTTGCAAATATTTTTATTGAACATTTTTAAATGTATATACAAATACAAAAATCTAACACAAAAACAAGTATAGCCCCCCACACACGCTACCCTCTGCCCAACAGCTGATAGTGACCAGCTCTTTCAAATACATAACAAACGGTTGCCATCTTTTATAAAACTGTCCACTTGATCCCCTCAGCGTGTATTTTACTTTCTCAAATACAAAAATCCCAGGAGATTCCCCAGCCACACTGAGGCACTGTGTAGAGAAGCTGACCTCCACTCCAGCAGAACCTGCCTATGAGAAATCAGCAAGCAAAGAATGGGGATAAATGGGTGTTTTTTCTAGTTGGCAATCAGTGGCTCGTGCCTCAGGGGTCAGGGTTTGGACCAGAATTGTTTACAATTTACATAGATGATCTGGAGTTGGGGATCAAGTGTAATGTGTCAAAGTTTGTAGATGACTCTAAGATGACTGGGAGAGCAAAGTTTACAGAGGACACTGAAAGTATGCAGAGTGATATAGATAGTTTAAGTGAGTATGGCAGGATTTTGGTAGGAATAACAGCAAAATGGACTATTATTTAAATGTTTTCATTTAAAAAAATTTTTTTTTAGAGTACCCAATTCATTTTTTCCAATTAAGGTGCAATTTAGCGTGGCCAATCCACCTACCCTGCTCATCTTTGGGTTGTGGGGGCGAAACCCACACAAACACGGGGAGAATGTGCAAACTCCACAAGCACAGTGACCCAGAGCCGGGATTGAACCTGGGACTTTGGCGCCATGAGACAGCAATGCTGTCCACTGCACCACCGTGCTGCCCAGGACTATTATTTAAATGGTAGAAAGTTGCAGCATGCTGCTGTGCAAAGGGACCTGGGTGTCCTTGTGCATGAATCACAAAAAGTTTGTTTTCAGGTGCAGCAGGTAATTAAGAAGGCAAATGGAATTTTGTTCTTCATTGCTAGAGGGGTGGAGTCTAAAAGCAGGGAAATTATGGTGCAGCTGAATAGGTTGCAGGTGAGGCCACAACTGGAGTACTGTGTACAGTTTTGGTCTCCTTATGAAAGGATGCACTGGCACAAGAGGGGGTGCAGAGGAGATTCACTAAGTTGATTCTAGAGTTGAGACAATTGGCTTATGAGGAGAGACTGAGTAGACTGGGATTATACTCACTGGAATTTTGAAGAATTAAGGGGAATCTTATAGAAACATTCAAAATTATGCAGGGAATAGATAAGATAGAAGCAGGGAGGTTGTTTCCACTGCCGGGTGAAACTAGAACTAGGGGACATAGTCTCAAAAGATTTCGGACTGAATTGAGGAGGAACCTCTTCACCCAAAGGGTTGTGAATCTGTGGAATTCCCTGCCCAGTGAAGCAGTTGAATGTTTCCCTACCCGGTTGTATGTTTTTATGGCAAAGGTAGATAGATTTTTAGACAGTAAAGGAATTAAGAGTTGCGGTGAGCAGGCGGATATGTGGAGCTAAGTAAACAAAAAGATCAGCCATGATCTTATTGAATGGCTGAGCAGGCTCGAGTGGCCAGATGGCCTACACCTGCTCCTAGTTCTTATGTTGTTATGAAGGGTAAAACGATAGATCGGGAGCGGGGGGTACGACAGCTAAATCTAAGAATAGAGGAGAACCAGGGAGGGGGAGGGAGGAGGCAGGGAAACGTTAACAAACTTAACGTCCACAGGAACAGAGAAAACGGGGAAGAAGGGAGGGCCGTGGAAGTGCGCAGAAGCGGAACAAGACGACAACGGCAGCGAACTCCGTCGGAGAAGCAAGGGACTACAACGCCATGAACAGATGCCTACTTATGTGTGTAAATAATTTTGCCAAATGTACAGAGCTGCTGCTGTTGAGCGGAGGCATAATACCGTCCGATGGCTTCTCAGGGAAAATTAAAACGTCAGCAGCAGCAGCGACCCGTAGGGGAGTGGGAGTGAGTGCTCCGTTGGGAGGGTGTGGGAAGACTGAGGCGAGTGGGATCGTGTCTAGTCAATTGCTATTGTATATTCTCTTTTTGCACAATGTTAATATTCACTCTATTTTGCTGTGTTAGGATTATTACTATTTATTATGAAAAACTTTGCAAAACTTTAATTTAAAAAATATATTTTTTTTAAAAATGAAGGGTAAAACATCTGTTCCCGCTCCCATCTATTCCAGCAGCTCTGAATATGGCCTCCAGGGGACCCGGCTCTAGCTCCCTGCCTAAGATCGCCAACATGGTGCTAAAGAAAGAGCCCCAAAGTTTCGCCAGCAAGGACATGCCCAAAACATATGCATGTGATTTGCTGCACCCCTCCCACACCGCTCGCACTTATCTTTTACCCCCTGAAACACCCAACTCAGTTGGCAGACATCTCGGGTCTAGACTCACATTAAGTAATAATGGGGGGTGATTTTAACTGTGTGATGGAGCCTCAGTTGGACCGTTCAAGCCCAAGAACACTGGTTAGGTTGGAAATGACAAAGGAACAAGGGGTGTTTATCACCCAAATGGGGCAAGTGGATCCGTGGAAGTTTCAGCATCCAGGAGGGAGAGAATTTTCCTATTTCTCCCATGTGCATGGGGTGTACTCCCGATTATGTTTTCGTGGTGGGCAATTCGATTCTCCCGGGGATCGTCAGTGTGGAATATGGGACGATTGTGGTTTCAGACCATGTGCCGCATTTTATGGATGTGAGGCTTGATGTGGGCCAGGCACAGGGACCCTCATGGAGGATGGACTTGGCACTTCTGGCGGATGAAAGGTTTTGCGGGAAGATGGCTTCGGTACTGAAGGAGCACATATAGTTTAACCAGAATGGAGAGGTCTCAGCCTCACCTTGGGGGGAGGGGGCTGAGATGGAGCGGTTTCCTGATGGGCTGGTGTTCCCAGAGGTTGAGAGGGAGAATGGGCTGGAATTGGAGGCTCTTTTGGGGCTACAGGAGGTGATGGAGGCAATTGGGTCGATGCTGTCGGGGAAGGTGCCTGATGGTTTCCCGGTTGGCTTTTATAAATGATTTGCAGCGGAATTGGCCCCACATCTCCTTGAGATGTTTTTTGACTCTTTGGCGCGGGGGGAGCTGCCAGCCACACCAGCGCAGGCGTTGATTTTGTTAATCCCCAAGAAGGTTAAGGAGCCAGTGGAATGTTAGTTGTAAAGGACCATCTCCCTATTAAACATGGTTGTGAAGGTGCTGACTAAAGTATTGGCGAGGTGGCTGGAGGGGTGTTTGCCAGAAGTGGTGGCAGAGGATCAGATGGGTTTTGTGAAGGGGAGGCAACTGCTGAGTAATATTAGACATTTACTGAATGTGTTTATGACGCCATCGAAGGACAGGGTGCCGGAGGTTACTGTGTCTATAGATGTGCAGAAGGTGTTTGATAGGCTAGAGCAGAGGTATTTGTTCAAGGTTCTGGGGAGATTCGGATTTGGGCCCACGTTTATCTCATGGGTGAGGTTGTTATATGCGACTAGTGTTAGGAAAATTCAATCAGCTCGAGAGATTTCCAGCAATGCAGTGGTACAAGGGCGGCACGGTAGCATGGTGGTTAGCACAATTGCTTCACAGCTCCAGGGTCCCAGGTTCGATTCCCCGCTGGGTCACTGTCTGTGCGGAGTTTGCACGTTCTCCCCGTGTGTGCGTGGGTTTCCTCCGGGTGCTCCAGTTTCCCCCCACAGTCCAAAGATGTGCAGGTTAGGTGGATTGGCCATGCTAAATTGCCCTTAGTGTCCAAAATTGCCCTTAGTTTCTGGGTTATGGGGTTATGGGGATAGGGTGGAGGTGTGGACTTGGGTAGAGTGCTCTTTCCAAGAGCCGGTGCAGACTCGATGGGCTGAATGGCCTCCTTCTGCACTGTAAATTCTATGTAATCTATGTAAAAAAAAGGTAGGGGTGCCCGTTATCCCGACTTCTGTTCACATTGGCTATCGAGCCCTTGGCTATTGCGCTCTGGGCATCGGGGGAGTGGTCAGGTATTGTAAGGTGAGGCATGGACCATAGAGTCTTGTTGTATGCAGATGACTTGTTGTTGTATATTTCGAAACTGTTGGATTGTATGGATAGGATTATGGGTCTATTGGAGGAGTTTGGCGCATTTTCGGGCTACAAACTGAATATCACCAAAAGTGAAGTGATTACGGTGAATGCCCTGGGTAGAGGGTCGGGTTTGCGTGGCACACCATTTAAGATGGCCAGTAGGTTCAGATATTTGGGTGTTCAGGTGGCTCATGACTGGGCCCCGATGTAGAAATGGAATCTGGCTGGCTTGGTGGAGGGGGTGAAGGGTGATCTGAAGAGGTGGGATGTCGAGATTCCTTCTTGTGTTTCAGTCCCTCCCAATATTCCTGCCAAAGGTGTTTTTTGGTAGCGTAGGCAGGTTAATCTCAGCCTGAATGGGCTGGCAGGACGTTGCGGATTCAACAGGTACAAAGGATGTGGCGGGTGGGTGCACTCTTGAACTTGTATTATTACTGAGCGGCGAATGCGGACAGGGTCCGGTAGTGGTGAGGGGAGGAACAAGCGGAGTGGTTGCAGGTGGAGGAGGCGTCGTGTGTGGGAGTAAGTGTGAGGTTCGGGCTGCGGCCCCACTTCCGTTTGCTCCGGGGAAATCTACGGTGAGTTCAGTGGTGACTTCATCATTAAAGGCTTAGAACCAGTTGAGGCGGCATTTTGGCATGGTGGGGTGGGTAATGTCAGTGCTGGCCCCTATCTATGGAAATTACCGGTTTGTCCCAACTGGACTGGATAGAACATCTAGGTGATGGCACAGGAAAAGGATGGAACGGGTGAGGGAGTTGTTCGTGGAATGAAGGTTTGCAAACTTGGGGGTGTTGCAGGAGAAATATGAGTTGCCAGGGGGGGGGGTGGATCAGATATATACAGTTACGGGATTTTGTGCGAAAGGAGGTGCCCTTGTTCCCTCGGTTGCCGGAGGACACTCTGCTGGACAGGTTGTTATGTTATCGCCAGATGAGTTGGGGGACGGGAGGATCACAGACATCTATGGATGGCCAGTGGACACAGGGAAAGTGCCAATTGAGTCGGTAAAGCGGAAGTGGGAGAAGGAGTTGGATATGGAGTTGGGATCGGGGTGTGGAGTGAGATTATGCACGGGATCATTGCTATGTCGTCCTGTGCCAGGATGAGCTTGATACAGTTCAAAGTGGTGCATGGGGCCTCACATGATGCAGGTGTGGGTGGGTTCTTTGCAGAGGTAGAGGATAAGTGTGAGAGATATGGAGGGGGCCGGCAAATCATGTCCATATGTTTTGGTCATGTCCACGATTGGCGGGGTTCCGTGGTCCGATATTTGAAACTCTTGTCGAAAATTGTGGGATGGAGATGTCACCGGGCCCTTTGGTGGTGATCTTTGGGGGGTCAGAATTGCTGGAGCTGCTGGAGGGGAAGGGGGCTGACGTAGTGGCTTTTGCCACGCTGATCGCCTGACGGCGAAGTCTATGGGAGTGGAGGTCGGTGGAGCCACCATGCCAAATTCTGGGGATTGTTATGTTTTTGATTGATTATGTATTTATGTTTATGTATGGAAGGCAGTGGCATAGTGGTATTATCACTGGACTACTAATCCAGAGACCCAGAGTCATATCTGGGGACCCGGGTTCAAATCCCGCCATGGCAGGTGGTGAAATTTGAATTCAATAAAAGTCTGGAATTAGAAGTCTAAAGGTGACCATGAAACTACTGTTGATTGTCGTAAAAATCCATGTGGTTCACTAATGTCCTTTAGGGATGAGAATCTGTTGACCTTACCTGGCCTGGCCTACATGTGACTCCAAACCCACAGCAATGTGGTTGACTCTTAAATGCCCTCAGGAATGGGCAATAAATTCTGGCCCAGCCAGCAACACCCACATCCCATGAACACATTTTTTTTTTAATGCCCTGGTTTAATAAAAATTTATTTTTTTAAACGATGCTCCCAAGATATTTCCCAATCTTTTGAAAGCCTTTCTTGAAAGTTGGACACATAATCAAAAAAATTAATTTCATCTTTCTGAGTCATGATTCTTACTTTAATCAATTTAAGTGAGCCCCGCAGTCTATGCCCATTGCCGAACTTGAACGGACTGAACCCTGTCGATTCATTAGATGCATCTGTGATGGTGAATAACAAGAATTTAACTCCTTTATCCCAATCTTCAGGATATTCCTCGCGATAGGCCCTAATCATGGTTTTGAGGGTTTGATGGAATCTCTCCAAAGCCTCGAGAGTTTGGAGTTAATGGGGAGATGAGCTAATCTGCTTCACTCCCAGGTTATGCATTGCTTCCATGAACACTCATGACATAACGTTTGATCCCTGATCAGACTGAATTGTTCTGAATGACCATACCTGGTTAAAAAAAAACAATCAACTCACAACTATCAATTTCGCAGTGCTTTTCCTTTACGGGATTGCCTCTGGGAATTGGGTGGATAAATCCATAATAGTTAAAAGATAATTATGCTCTGTTTTAGTCTTGTGTAGGCGTCCCACATAATCCATCAGAATCCTACGGCATGGTTCATCAAAGATGGGTATTGGAATAAATGGCGCTGGTCTAATCAACGTCTGGGACTTCCCAACTAACTGACAGTTGTGACATGTCTTACATTATTCAATCACATCTCCATGCAATACTAACCAATAAACGTGGCTCATTATTTTATCCTGAATTTTATTTATTCTGAGGTGACCTACCATCAGAATCCCATGGGCAATTCTTAAAGGTTCCCTGTAATAACCAGGAGGGATAACAACTTGATGGACAGCTGTCGACTCCTCATCTTCTAGACTCTGGTGATGTCCCCACTTCATCATCAAAATGCCATTTTTAGGGAGTAACATTGAGGGACCATGTTGGATTCTTCCTCGGAATACGTTGACTGACACCCGATCGAAACCAGGGTCTCACCAACGGATTTTGGTGAAATTAATTTGCCTCGATATGGTCTACATTTTTACTCTCTTTCACATTCTTGGAAAAGATCTCTCCGAAGTGGAGATGGTTGATAGCTTTATGTTTCTGTGGGTCACCATCACCAACAGTCTGTCCTGGTCCACTCACGTTGATGCAACAGTCAAGAAAGCCCAACAATGTCTCTACTTCCTACAGAATCTAATGAAATTTGGCATGTCTGCATTGACTCTCACAAACTTCTAAAAATGTGCGATAGAGAGCATCCTATCCGGCTGCATCACAGCCTGGTACGGCAACTGCTCTGTCAAAGATCGCAAGAAGCTGCAGAGTGTGGTGAACTCAGCTCAACACATCACACAAGCTTGCCACCCGCACATTGATTCTGTATACACCTCCCGTTGCCTCAGGAAGGCAGACAGCATTATCAGAGACCCCTCCCACCCAGGCATTGCCTTCTTCTAGACCCTTCCATCAGGCAGAAGGTACAGAAGTCTGAAGACCCGCACATCCAGACATAGGATGTGCTTCAGACATAGCTTCTTCCCCACAGCTACTAGACTCCTCAACGACTCCCCCTCGGACTGATCTGTTCCCTGTAAGAACATTATTCACGACGCCCTATGCTGCTCTTGCTCATGTGTTTGCTTTGTTTGGCCCCTTGTTCCACACTGTAACCAATCACTGTTTGTCGATGTACCATTTGTCAATGTCTCTGTTGATTATTCTTTTGTCTACTATGTACGGACTATGACAACAGAGTTGTCATCTCTGGTTTGTTGCCGGTGCCACGTGATAGCGAGGCTAGGAATAGGGAGAGAGTGCAGTTGAACACGTGGCTGCAGGAATGGTGTAGGAGGGAGGGCTTCAGGTATTTGGATCATTGGAGCGCATTCTGGGGAAGGTGGGACCTGTACAAGCAGAACGGGTTGCATCTGAACCAGAGGGGCACCAATATCCTGGGAGGGAGGTTTTCTAGTACTCTTCGGGAGGGTTTAAACTAAATTGGCTGGGGAATGGGAACCGGATTTGTAGTCCAGCAACTAAGGTAGCTGATATTCAGGACGCCAAAGCGTGTAATGAGGCAGTGGGGAAGGGAACACTGACAAAGGAGAGTACTTGCAGGCACGGAGATGGGTTGAAGTGTGTATACTTCAATGCAACAAGCATCAGGAATAAGGTGGGTGAACTTAAGGCATGGATCGGTACTTGGGACTACGATGTGGTGGCCATCACGGAAACTTGGATAGAAGAGGGGCAGAAATGGTTGTTGGAGGTCCCTGGTTATAGATGTTTCAATAAGATTAGGGAGGGTGGTAAAAGAGGTGGGGGGGGTGACATTGTTAATTAGAGATAGTATAACAGCTGCAGAAAGGCAGTTCGAGGAGTATCACTCTAATGAGGTAGTATGGGTTGAAGTCAGAAATAGGAAAGGAGCAGTCACCTTGTTAGGAGTTTTCTATAGGCCCCCCAATAGTAGCAGAGATGTGGAGGAACAGATTGGGAAACAGATTTTGGAAAGGTGCAGAAGTCACAGGGTAGTAGTCATGGGTGACTTTAACTTTCCAAATATTGAGTGGAAACTCTTTAGATCAAATAGTTTGGATGGGGTGGTGTTTGTGCAGTGTGTCCAGGAAGCTTTTCTAACACAGTATGTAGATTGTCCGACCAGCGACGAATGTGATATGAAATAGTTACTTTAGAGATATTAGTTAATGTAATGTAGAGATAGGCCAGTTTAAATCTGGTTAGTTCACAGACAAAGGATTTCAGACCGCATGGAAAAGCAGGAAGAGGTGTGTCCACCAAAGTAGGAGAAAAGGATGCTGAGTAATAGGGGCCAGAGGAAGGGATTGGAAGTGAGCCAATCAGAATAGATCAAACAGGTCAGGAGGGACATAGGATGACCTATGGGCGTCGAGTATGTGAAACTTGATGCCATTTGAATGTATCAGTACAGAGCTCTTTGTCTTATATCCTCACTTGGTTCCGGAGGAGCAGAGAGCAAGATGTTATCTGTATCGCTGTGAACTAAGTAAAGCTTGCAAGCTGAATAAAATAACTAATGCTGTACCTGCAAATCCATCTCGACTTTTATTGAGGCCAGACTGACGGGTAAAGAAACTGAGGATTCAACACCAGAGGAGGGGCAATATTGGATTTAGTACTTGGTAATGAACCAGGGCAAGTGATAGATTTGATAGTGGGGGAGCATTTTGGAGATAGTGACCACAATTCTGTGACTTTCACTTTAGTAATGGAGAGGGATAGGTGCGTGCAACAGGGCAAGGTTTACAATTGGGGGAAGGGTAAATACGATGTTGTCAGACAAGAATTGAAGTGCATAAGTTGGGAACATAGGCTGTCAGGGAAGGACACAAGTGAAATGTGGAACTTGTTCAAGGAACAGGTACTACGTGTCCTTGATATGTATGTCCCTGTCAGGCAGGGAAGAGATGGTCGAGTGAGGGAATCATGGTTGACAAGAGAGGTTGAATGTCTTGTTAAGAGGAAAAAGGAGACTTATGTAAGGCTGAGGAAACAAGGTTCAGACAGGGCATTGGAGGGATACAAGATAGCCAGGAAGGAACTGAAGAAAGGGATTAGGAGAGCTAAGAGAGGGCATGAACAATCTTTGGCGGGTAGGATCAAGGAAAACCCCAAGGCCTTTTACACATATGTGAGAAATATGAGACTGACTAGAGCGAGGGTAGGTCCGATCAAGGACAGTAGCAGGAGATTGTGTATTGAGTCTGAAGAGATAGGAGAGGTCTTGAACGAGTACTTTTCTTCTGTATTTACAAGTGAGAGGGGCGATATTGTTGGAGAGGACAGTGTGAAACAGACTGGTAAGCTCGAGGAAATACTTGTTAGGAAGGAAGATGTGTTGGGCATTTTGAAAAACTTGAGGATAGACAAGTCCCCCGGGCCTGACGGGATATATCCAAGGATTCTATGGGAAGCAAGAGATGAAATTGCAGAGCCGTTGGCAATGATCTTTTCGTCCTCACTATCAACAGGGGTGGTACCAGGGGATTGGAGAGTGGCGAATGTCGTGCCCCTGTTCAAAAAAGGGACTAGGGATAACCCTGGGAATTACAGGCCAGTTAGTCTTACTTCGGTGGTAGGCAAAGTAATGGAAAGGGTACTGAAGGATAGGATTTCTGAGCATCTGGAAAGACACTGCTTGATTAGGGATAGTCAGCACGGATTTGTGAGGGGTAGGTCTTGCCTTACAAATCTTATTGAATTCTTTGAGGAGGTGACCAAGCATGTGGATGAAGGTAAAGCAGTGGATGTAGTGTACATGGATTTTAGTAAGGCATTTGATAAGGTTCCCCATGGTAGGCTTCTGCAGAAAGTAATTTTCATTAATGACTTGGATGAGGGAGTTGAAGGGTGGGTCAGTAAATTTGCAGACGATATGAAGATTGGTGGAGTTGTGGATAGTAAGGAGGGCTGTTGTCGGCTGCAAAGAGACATAGATAGGATGCAGAGCTGGGCTGAGAAGTGGCAGATGGAGTTTAACCCTGAAAAGTTTGAGGTTGTCCATTTTGGAAGGACAAATATGAATGCGGAATACAGGGTTAACGGTAGAGTTCTTGGCAATGTGGAGGAGCAGAGAGATCTTGGAGTCTATGTTCATACATCTTTGAAAGTTGCCACTCAAGTGGATAGAGCTGTGAAGAAGGCCTATGGTGTGCTCACGTTCATTAACAGAGGGATTGAATTTAAGAGCCGTGAGGTGATGATGCAGCTGTACAAAACTTTGGTAAGGCCACATTTGGAGTACTGTGTACAGTTCTGGTCACCTCATTTTAGGAAGGATATGGAAGCTTTGGAAAAGGTGCAAAGAAGATTTACCAGGATGTTACCTGGAATGGAGAGTAGGTCTTACGAGGAAAGGTTGAGGGTGCTAGGCCTTTTCTCATTAGAACGGAGAAGGATGAGGGGCGATTTGATAGAGGGTTATAAGATGATCAGGGGAATAGATAGAGTAGACAGTCAGAGACTTTTTCCCCGGGTGGAACAAACCATTACAAGGGGACATAAATTTAAGGTGAAAGGTGGAAGATATAGGAGGGATATCAGAGGTAGGTTCTTTACTCAGAGAGTAGTGGGGGCATGGAATGCACTGCCTGTGGAAGTAGTTGAGTCGGAAACATTAGGGACCTTCAAGCAGCTATTGGATAGGTACATGGATTACGGTAAAATGATATAGTGTAGATTTATTTGTTCTTAAGGGCAGCACGGTAGCATTGTGGATAGCACAATTGCTTCACAGCTCCAGGGTCCCAGGTTCGATTCCGGCTTGGGTCACTGTCTGTGCGGAGTCTGCACGTCCTCCCCGTGTCTGCGTGGGTTTCCTCCGGGTGCTCCGGTTTCCTCCCACAGTCCAAAGATGTGCAGGGTAGGTGGATTGGCCATGATAAATTGCCCTTAGTGTCCAAAATTGCCCTTGGTGTTGGGTGGAGGTGTTGAGTTTGGGTAGGGTGCTCTTTCCAAGAGCCGGTGCAGACTCAGGGGGCCGAATGGCCTCCTTCTGCACTGTAAATTCAATGATAATCTATGATTAATCTAGGACAAAGGTTCGGCACAACATCGTGAGCCAAAGGGCCTGTTCTGTGCTGTATTTTCTATGTTCTATGTTCTATGTACGTTCCCTCGGCTGCAGAAAAATACTTTTCACTGTACTTCGGTACATGTGACAATAAATAAAATAAAATTAAAATAAAAAATCCAGTTGAACGCATAGATTATCCTTCCTCTCAACTAATTCACCTTCCTCCCATATAACCTCATGTGTTTGGGTACTAAGCACCATCAGGGAACTTTCCAGAATGTTCCTCCTATCAAATCTCTATTTCTCACACCTTTAATATAATCTTTATTAGTGTCACAAGTAGGCTTGCATTAGCACTGCAATGAAGTTACTGTGAAAGCCTCTCGTCGCCACACTCCGGCGCCTGTTTGTGTACAGGGAGGGAGAATTCAGAGTGTCCAATTCACTAAAAGCATGTCTTTCGGGACTTGGGGGAGGAAACTGGAGCACCCGGAGGAAACCCTCGCAGACACGGGGAGAACGTGCAGGCTCCGGACAAAAAGTAAACCAAGCCAGGAATTGAACCGGGTCCCTGTTGCTGTGAAGCAACAATGCTAACCATTGTGCTACCATGGCACACTTCAACCAGCCCTCTTGAAACTCTAACCCTAACCTAACCCGAACCCTAACCTAACCCTAACCCTATTTTAAGAATTTCATCCCTTCCATAGACGGCACGGTAGCACAGTCCAGTGCCCCCTTTCTACCAAGACATCACTGCAGGAATTCCTCAGGGTAGTCTCCAAGACCCAATGATCTTCAGTTCCTTCATCAATGACCTTCCTTCTATTGTTCATCCCTTCCATCGACGGCACGGTAGCACAGTCCAGTGCCCCCTTTCTACCAAGACATCACTGCAGGAATTCCTCAGGGTAGTCTCCAAGACCCAATGATCTTCAGTTCCTTCATCAATGACCTTCCTTCTATTGTTCATCCCTTCCATCGACGGCACAGTAGCACAGTCCAGTGCCCCCTTTCTACCAAGACATCACTGCAGGAATTCCTCAGGGTAGTCTCCAAGACCCAATGATCTTCAGTTCCTTCATCAATGACCTTCCTTCTATTGTAAGGTCAGAAATGGAGATGTTCACTGATGATTGCACAATGTTCAGCATCATTCGCGACTCACTAGATACTGAAGCAGTCCATGTCCAAATTCAGCAAGACCTGGACAATATCCAGGCTTGGGCTGACAATTGGCAAGTAACATCCATGCCACACAAATGTAAGACAAAGGTAATCTCCAACAAGAGAGAATCTAACCATCACCCCTTGACATTTAATAGCAATGCCATTGCAGAATCCCCCATCAACGTCCTGGGGGATACCATTGACGAGGAACTGAATTTGACTAGCCATATAAATAATGTGGCTACAAAATCTGACCAGAGTCAAGGAATCCTGTGGCAAGTAACTCATCTCCGTACTCCCAAGGCCTGTCCACCATCTACAAGGCACAAGTCAGGAGTGCGATGAATACTTTCCACTTGCCTGATGAGTGCAGCTCCAACAACACTCAAGATATTTGACACCATCCAGGACAAAGCAGCCCACTTGATTGCCCCTCCTTGCACAAATATTCACTCCCTCCACCACCAACGCACAGTGTGTGCCATCTACAAGATGTACTCCAGGAACTTACCAGGGGATCCTGAAACAGCACCTTCCAAATCCATAATCGCTAACATCTAGAAAGACAAAGGCAGCAAATG
The DNA here is from genome assembly GCF_047496885.1 of Scyliorhinus torazame. Lineage (NCBI taxonomy): Eukaryota > Metazoa > Chordata > Chondrichthyes > Carcharhiniformes > Scyliorhinidae > Scyliorhinus > Scyliorhinus torazame. The sequence continues at coordinate 304,077,201 of NC_092709.1, forward strand.
CATGGGAGCACCACCACCTGCAAGTTCCCCTCCAAGCCACACATTATCCCAACTTGGAAATATATTGCCATTCCTTTCTTGTTGCTGGGTCAAATCATGGACCTCCCACACTAACAGCATTGTAGGTATACCTACACCACATGGACAACAGCAGCCCAAGAAAGCAGCCCACCACCACTTTCTCAGGGGCAATTAGGGATGGGTAATAAATGCTGGCCTAGCTAGTGATACTCACATCCCATGAATGATTTTTTTTTGAATGGTTCTGAAGGAATACTTTTCAAGTGTAATACTGTTGTTGTTTTTCCACCCATTCACTTTACTGGTACAGCCTTTTCTAAAGATTCCTTAAACATTCCTATTACTACTGCTGGTTTGCTGGTCAATTTTCAACAATGGGCCTCGAGATGCCCTGTTTTATGGCAATAAAAGCATGCCAGTTTATTTGCATTCTTTATTCCCGACACAATTATTTATTTGACTGGAACAACTCCTGACTTCTCTCTAAAGCTAGATTCTCTTCTACTCCTCCATTTTCCCTGTAAGTTTACAAATGGTGATTTACTGCCCCCAGCTATCTACGTGCTATATTGTGCCTATCTGCCAGAACTGCTGCTTACTTTATCTTGGAAACTTTATGGTCTTCCATGTGTAACCTAATAGATATTGAGGTGTTATTTCAAAATTCTTCCTGTATCATTAGCTCTGTCATATTCTCAAAATTGTATTCCAGTTTCATGATAGAAACCACCAGTCCCGCAACATTTTCTTTCTCCCGAGCGAATTCTACAAACGTTCCATTTGGTCTTTTCTTTAAAGTCTGAAATTTCAACTAATATGCTTCAGGAAAAAGCTCGTAAGTATTAAATACCAAAGTTTTATCTCATTCACTATCTGATTATTTTTTCTGCAGGGCTAGAATATATATCAATAGCCTTCTTGACTAAAACTCTTTTCAAAATGAATGTTATTGTGTCCTTTGATCACTTCAGCTTTGTAGCCACCTCTTAAAATTATATAAAGGGCACGTTCTATTGACCTCAACATGCCCAACCGGAGACGCAAAGAGGCCGGTAAATCTTTAAAAATATCGATTTTTATTGAAGTTTTTACATTTTATACACTGGACATTCGGTAAGGATAAATGCGTTGGTTACAATGTACAGGTGATTTTCCTCTGTACCAATCCCCCTCCCCTCCACCCCCTTGGTTTCCCCCGACCACCCCCTTCATTGGTTGTTTCAGGGTCCTTTCCTGGGTCCTGTACTGTACAATGGGCAGTTATCTGCTATTTACATGTGAGTGGTGTCCTCCCCTTCCCTTCCCCCCTCCCCATTTTTGGCCTCCTCCCTCTATTCTATTTTCAGCGTTCCCTTGGGGGTTCCTTTTCTTGTGGCCTTGTTCGAGGCCCACTGGCTTCTGTTTCGGCTTTTTTAGGGCCTCCCCCTTTTTTCTATAGCCTCCCTTCCCTGTCTGTAGCTGCCCCCCCTCCCCGAGGCCAGTAAACTTGCGAGAGATCTCGCGAGGCATCGTGATCTGGATCCGTCAATTGAGGTCGGGATCCAGACTTGCATATTCAAGTAAGCAGTTAGTCTCACTTGAAAATATCCACGCTGGATCTACCCGGCGTCCGGGACTTAATGGCCTCGCCTCGGAGACTTTTACCACTGGTTTCTACAAATGTGGACCAGGTGCATCAGCACTTTGGGGGGGGGGTATCTCCCAGGTGATCGGGGGGCCCAGGGTGGTTGGGCTCTGGGCAGGGTGGAATCCTGGCACCCCCGGTGCCACCCAGGCATCGTGGCACTGCCAGCCTGGCAGTGCCACCTGGATACCCTTGCAGTGCCACCCGGGTGCCACCAAGATCTGATCCAGTCTTCATTCCACATTCAATACCCATCAAAGGAGTACATTAAGGTGATGGTATTTGACTAGCAACACAGGGTAATGTCAAGTTGTGAAAGTGAATTCAGTAATACCGGTTATTTGTTCACTGACACCAGAACACTAACCATGAAAGTGCTGCCAACCCTCCTGGCCTATGAATTACTTGAGTTCCAAACTATGTGTTGACTCTTAATGCCCCCTAAGATATGGACAGAAATGTGCACTGGACAGTGTCACCCGTATTCCAAGAGTAATTTAAAAAGTCACTGACCAACAGGAATTTGTGGGTCCACTCCAGCCCTTAAGTAATTTTAATATCAGTCAACTGAGCATGGACTAAGTAGCTCTGTGGGTCTGGTCTGTGTGGATTGATAACCAACAGTGTATTCCCTTACCCAATGAGGGATTGGGAAAAGATCTCCTGGAAAATGCATTACATGGTGTTCCTTGTTGGTATCAACACTCACCATCTGAGCTCACATGGTAACAGTGGGTCCTTGAATAGCATACTGGTGAACTGTCCTTACCAATGACTCTCCAACCAGGTAAAATAGTTTGTCCCTCCTCACCCTATGACAACCCTCATAATTTTGGAACACTCTACTAAATCTTGTCTATACCTTCTCTGCTCCAGTGGATGTAGTGTCAGGATCTGAAATCCCCCAGATCTATAGTTTCTCATCTAGGAAACCCTCCTATTGAATATATGCTGTAGATGGATTTAATGCCCCATTGATGTGATGCCTAAAATTGAGCATTGTGCTCCAACTGTCACCTGAACAGTGTTTTGTGTAACTTTTCCAACCCGTGCTTTTGCGCTCTATGCCATATTGCAAAATGGGTTGTTGCCTGTGTTGGATTTTATGACTTATATTTCTGTAATATTGGAATCGGTGAGTAATGTTACATGCAATATGTTACGGGGCTATGCCACTTTCATTTTGAAAATATGATTTTCAAACTTTTACTGTGTTGATATGCATAAAGCAATTCTGTACATAATATTGTACACAACCTACAGCAGGTGGCAGTTTAAGTGTACCATGCGGCTCTGTGCCCGGGAGAGGATAAACGTATTTTGCAGTAGCTCTATAATAGTTAGTTAGTGTTAGTAGTTTGTTATTTATTTATTCCAGTTATCTTTACCATGTAGTTGTTTTATAATAAATTATTTAAACTAGATCTTCTGTAGTGCATCATTCATATAGCCCAGTCTACAGAACATGACATTAACTAACTGAAAATGTTGCAATTTGAAATGAACAAACTACTTAAAATGTAAGGCCACCTTCCAAGGTGAAGGTGTAAAACAAACAAATCACCCTCAGGGGAGTTTGAAGGAAGAGACATTCAAATGCAAAGTGCTGGATATTGAAATAATGGTTGCCACAGACGATCCCACCCAAAACCCCTTCGGAATTACTCTCTTTGAGGATGCAAAATATTCTCTTTGAATATTTTTGAGTCAGAGGTGGATAGATTCTTGGTAACGAGTGATAGGTTATCGGGGGCAGGAAGGATGCAGATCCGAGGTCACTATCCGAACTGCCATGAATGGTGGAGCAGACTCTAAGGGCTGAATGGCCTACTCGCGCCTTGTTCATATGTATGTTCGAAATACAATCAGTAAATTATTTTTAAAAAATAAATTTAGTGTATCCAATTCATTTTTTCCAATTAAGGGGCAATTTAGCGTGACCAATCCACCTACCCTGCACATCTTTTAGGTTGTGGGGGCAAAACCCACGCAAACAGTGGGAGAATGTGCAAACTTCACACGGACAGTGACCCAGAGCCGGGACCGAACCTGGGACCTCGGCGCCATGAGGCTGCAGGGCTAACCCACTGCTTCACTGTGCTGCCCTTACAATGAGTAAATTATAACAGGCCAGGCTGCAGCACTGCAGACTGCAAGAAGTTCAGCAGAAGACAGATTAAAAGTTCTCTCTCTCTCTTTTGGTACAAGTGCATTACCTGGTTTAGAAGAAAACTTTACTCAAAATCTACCAGCAAATGGAGAACTCGTAATAATTGCAACATCTTCTACATCTGACTGCAGCCATGAAACCAGCTAATCCAAATCGGTCACAACATTTAAAAAAATCTACGCTTCCAGGACAATTGAAGGACACTTAATCGTATATTATTTGAACCTTTTTAGAATTGGATTCTAACTTCCTTATTTCTGATCCTGTGTGTGTGATGTTGCGTTTTTATTATTTTTTCCCTCTGGTTTAGTGATTAATACATTTTCTCATTAGCTCAAGAAAATCTTGATTTGCTCCTTATTGCTCACAACTTAAATAGTTAAATACTGTATATTCTTATTTGGGAAAGGCATATCCATTTGAAAAAGAAACAAACCTTTGTTGTGACCAATTTAATAATAACTTCATTGCCACAGGTAGGCTTACATTAACATTGCATTGAAGTTACTGTGAAAATCCCAGGGTCGCCACCTTCTGGCGCCTGTTCAGGCACACAAAGGGAGAATTCAGAATGTCCAATTCACCTAACAGCATGTCTTTCGGGACTTGTGGGAGGAAATTGGAGCACCTGGTGGATACCCAGGCAAACATGGGGAGAACGTGTAGACTCTGCACAGACAGTGATCCAAGCCGGGACCCTGGTGCTGTGAAGCAACAGTGCTACCGTCCCAATTGAGGAGGTGGAATAGAGGGAAGCAGTTCACCCCTTCTCACTTGGTCAAAACAAGTGTTGTTTTAAATAACAAAGAACAATTCAGCACAGGAACAGGTCCTTCGGCCCTCCAAGCCTGCACCGGTCATAACACCCTTGGCCAAATCCCTGAGCACTTCCTAGTGCCGTATCCCTCTATACCCATCCTATCTATGTATTTATTGAGATGCCTTTTGAACGCCATTAATGTATCTGCTTCTACAACCTCCCCTGGCAGTGCGTTCCAGGCACTCACCACACTGTGTAAAAAACCTGTCTCACACATTCTCCTCTAAACTTTGTCCCATGGACCTTAAACCTATGCCCCCTAGTGACTGACCCCCTAGTGGGAAAGAGTCCCCACCCGTCAACTCTATCTATGCCTCTCATCATCTTGTAGACCTCTATCCAGTCACCCCTCATCCTCCGTCGTTCTAATTCATAGAATTTACAGTGCAGGAGGCCATTCGGCCCATCGAGTCTGCACCGGCTCTTGGAAAGAGCACCCTTCCCAACCGCACACCTCCACCCTATCCCCATAACCCAGTTACCCCACCCAACACTAAGGGCAATTTAGCATGGCCAGTCCACGTAACGTGCACATCTTTGGACTGTGGGAGGAAACCGGAGCAACCGGAGGAAACCCACGCACACACGGGGAGGATGTGCAGACTCTGCACAGACAGTGACCCAAGCCGGAAATCGAACCTGGGACCCTGGAGCTGTGAAGCAATTGTGCTAATCACTATGCTACCGTGCTGCCCACCTTTTTCTAATGAAAACAATCCAAGTCTATTCAGCCTCTCCGCATAATAACCCGCCAGACCAGGCAACATCCTGGTAAATCTCCTCCTGATAGTGTGGCGACCAGAATTGTGCGCAATATTCCAAGTGCGGCCTTACCAAATACAACTGTAGCATGTTTTTATACTCGATGCCCCGTCCAATGAAGACAAGTATTCCATATGCTTTCTTGACTACCTTGTCCACTTGTGTTGCCACTTTCAAAGATCTATGGACCTGTACACCTAGCTCTCTGATTTTCTATATTCCAAAGAGTTTTGCCATTTACTGTATATTTCCTCTCTATGTTAAACCTACCAAAATGCATTATCTCACATTTGTCCGGATTAAACTCCATTTGCCATTTCTCCAACCGATCTATGTCCTGCTGTATCCTGACAATCTTCAATACTGTCACTCCAACCTTGGTGTCATCCGCAAACTTCCAAATCAGACCAGCTACATTTTCCTCCAAATCGTTTTATGTATACTGCAAACAAGAGGCCCCAGCACCGATCCCTGTGGAACACCACTAGTCACAACCTTCCATTCAACAGAAAGTAATCTGCTTGATCTGACTGTTTATTTGGGATGTTGTGATCTGTAATCCTGAACACTGTATATAGTCACTTGTACAGTTGGGACACTTTGCTGCTGATGTGTTCTGTTTAGTTCACACAGTGGGCAAATTGCTTAGTCACATCAATGTGAAGTCACTTGATTGACAGCTTTTTTTATTTGTATCGTTTAAACAAAGTGCCGGTGCCTTTGGCTGCAATTTGGTCACTTTTTGGTAAGGTTTCGCTCGTCTCCAATGAGGGAGCTTCCACAGGAGGTGCACAACTAGCAGGGTGACCAACTATCCCTTATTTAACAGGGTTGTCCAATATCTGAGGCCACTACTGTGCGTCCTGGTCCAATGCTGCCATCTACTTATTTTTCATTATTAACTCTCAGACTCACTTTCTATAGGACCAATGCTCACTTTGTTTTATCATTTTCTTTCTAAATATCGATGGAATCTCTTTACTGTCTTTATATTTCTGGCGAGCTTTCTCTCATTTTCCGTCTTTCCTTGCTGTTTACATTCTGTGCAAAATTCTGGCCTGCCACTCATCCTTGCGCAATGGCATGCTTTTTCTTTAACTTTGATGCAATCTTTCACTTTCTTTAGTTAGATGGTGGAATGTTTCGGTATTGGTGGAATGTATCTATTCTGAAATACCCCCTAAACTGTCCGCCCACTGCATCTCTATTGATCGATCCCTTAGCCTAAACCATTTCGCTTTCGCTAGGTCTGCTTTCATCCCTTCAGACTAGCTCTTATTTAAGTTTAAACTGCTCCTCGGTCTCACCCTGCTCTCTCTCAACCTAAAATGGACGTCGAAGCTGACCTCATTTGAATTGTGATGTCTGCTTCCGGGTGAGGTTGTTGGGGGAGGGGGTGGAGCCTCGCCCTGCTGCCGCTGACCTTCCTCCTCAGCAGCTGAGCTGCCGCCATTTGCAGAACTGCTGGGTGGAGGCAGCCGCGTATCCCGAGCAGGAAGCCGCAGAGCACGCAACCCACCGCCACCATGCTGTCTGCTCGCCTCGTAACCGCCTTCGCCCGGTCTCTCCCCAGGCAGCGAGCCCATGTAAGCGATGCCGAAAGCTCAATCTCTTTGGGAGGCTCTGGAAGCGCGAATCAGACTGTCCGGAGCCGCCTCCTCCGCCATTTTGGGAAGCCAATTTGGTGGGGCCCAGAGTGACTTTGAGCAGAAACTGGACACGTTTATTTGGGGAATCTATTTAATGATTGTTATTTAACATGGTTGGGGCACTTGGTGCGAGAGGACATGGCTGTATTTGTCATAGGTGGAAATTTCTAACAGCCCATGTGTGTCTGAGAGAGGTGCACTGCCAGCGGTCCTGCTGAAGGTCAGGTCCTTTCATGTCTCCTTTACTTCACGACCACGTCTTCAGATGAATTGCAATACATTGATCATCAAACGTATCATTACAGATTTTATTAGTTTTTATAGCGTGTCTTATTTTGCATTCACGAGTTCCGTTTTTGTGGTTGGCTAAAATCCGTGAAGAGCATTGGAAAGGTTTTTCTTTTGTATTTAACTGAACCAAATGTAATGTTTGACAGTTGGGTTAGCAGAATGTTTAGCTTAATTTCTCGGTTGGTGTTGTATTGGCTGTTTATATTGAGTGACATTGAATTAAATCAGTGACTTGCTTTGTATGTTCAGTTAAACAGAAGTATTCAGAATATAGTCTGCAAATGCTGTAGTTAGCAACAATAATGTTAGGGTTTTGTAGCCTTGTGTTAAATTAACAATTGTACAGTGATATTTGGTTAGTCATTTACAGTTTTTAAATAAAGTGTATATCACCTTAGGCCTTGTCTAGCAGTGGGTCACCTCTGTAAATGTGTTTAAGTGGGCAAGTGAAGGTTGAGACAGGTGTTTGTTTGCTTCTCACCCCTGCTAATTCTGAAATTGGGATTAGTGAGAAAATGTCTTTTTAAATTTATCCCATTCGTTGCTCAGTTGGAACCATTCTTGAGTCAGAAGACTGTGGGTTGGCTGACCATTCAGTGCAGTACCAAGACAGTGGTGTTGAACATTTGGAAGGGGGCCTCTTGGATGAAATGTTATATAGAAAATAGAAGCAGGAGGAGGCCATGTGGCCCTTTCAGCCTGCTCTGCCATTTATTATGATCATGGCCGATCATCAAGAACCATACCCCAACCTGTTTTCCCCCATATACCCATGGGTGGCACGTTGGCATAGTGATTAGCACTGTTGCTTCACAGCACCAGGGACCTGGATTCGATTCCCGGCTTGTCTGTCTGTGCGGAGTCTGCACATTCTCCCCGTGTCTGCATGGGTTACCTCTGTGCTCCAGTTTCCTCCCACAAGTCCCGAAAGACATGCTTGTTAGGTGAATTGAACATTCTGAATTCTCCCTCCGTGTACCCAAACAGGTGCTGAAATGTGGCGACTAGGGGATTTTCACAGTAACTTCATTGCAGTGTTACTGTAAGCCTACTTGTGACAGTAATAAAAGATTATTACTTCCTATTATTATATCCCTTGATGCCTTTAGCCCCAAGTGCTATATCTAATTCCTTCTTGAAATTATTATATCCCTTTAGCCCCAAGAGCTATATCTAATTCCTTCTTGAAATTACACTGTTTTTGCCTCAACTACTTTCTGTGGTAGTAAATTCCACAGATTCACCACTCTCTGGGTGAAGAAATTTCTCCTCGCCCAAGTCCTAAAAAGTTTATCCCTTTTCCTGAAACCATGATCCCTAATTCTGGTTTCCCCCCACCATCGGGACATTAAACCAAAAGTCCTGTCTGCCAACTAAGGTGGACACTGACTGATTTAGTGTGGCTGGGTTCAAATTCCTCAGGGCAGCTAGAGGAATTTAAAGTCCATCTGGAAAGAAAGAAAAGCTAAGCTAGCCTATATTCGGCCCATTGAGTCTACACTGGCCCCTGAAAGCGCACCCTACCTAAGCCCACACCCCCAACCTATCCCTTTAACCCAGCAATCCCACCTAAAGTTTGGACACTACGGGCAATTTAGCATGACCAATCCACCTAACCCGCATATCTTTGGTCTGTGGGAGGAAGCCAGAGCACCCGGAGGAAACCCATGCAGACAAGGGGAGAACGTGCAGACAGTTACCCAAGCTGGGAATCAAATCTGGGTCTCTGGCGCTATGAAGGTACAGTGCTAACCACTGCTACTGTGCTGCTCAGTTTTTCCAACATTTTATGCTTTTATCCCACAGCAATGCGGTTGACTTTTAACTGCCCTCCAAAATTGGCCAGCCAGACATTCAAGGACAATTGGGGATGGGCAACAAATGGCCTGCCTTGATGCCCACGTTCCACTAAAAAATTCCTCTGAAGACGAGGGAAGTTATCCCAGTTTTCCTGACCAACATTTATCCCTCACTCAACATAACAAAAATATATCACCTGATCCTTATCACATTGCTGTTGGTGGGAAATTGCTGTGGTGTGGCTGCTGCATTTCTTAGATTACAACAGTGGCTGTAAGAAGTATTCATTAGCTGTAAAGTGTTTTGTTCATCCTATGATCGTGATGGGTGCTATATAATCGTCTTTTTTTAACCTGAACATTTGACTGGGTTGATTAAATATTATCATTTTGTTTTATGGATTATTTGAGGAGAAGCTTCACCTATGCTTTCGCAGATAGCTAGGTCATTTTGCTGCCTTGCATTTGCAGAGACCAAAAGGTCTAAATTCTTAAATTGAGAGATATATGCTAATCTTTGTTTTTGAACCCGATCATCCACTGTAAAACTTGTCTACTGGCCCTGTCCTGCCCAAACACCAAAGCTGAATGTCTCTTAAGTTTACCAAAAGTAATTCAGCAGAGGTGAAATGAAATGAAAACCGCTTACTGTCACAAGTAGGCTTCAAATGAAGTTACTGTGAAAAGCCCCTAGTCGCCGCATTCCGGCGCCTGTTCCGGGAGGCTGGTACGGGAATTGAACCGTGCTGCTGGCCTGCCTTGGTCTGCTTTCAAAGCCAGCGATTTAGCCCAGTGTGCTAAACCAGCCAAGTATAGAGGAACAGGGGGATCTTCGAATGTATGCCCAAAGTTCTCTGTAAGATAGCTGGGCAGGTAAATAAGGTGACCAAGAAGGCACATGCGATGCCTGCCTTTAATAGTTGAATAAAGGTCGTCTGAGTTTTTCTGGGGAAAATTTATTTATTTCTGATTTATTATTTTGTAGGTGGCACGAAATGCCCTTCCTGCAGTCTTTGTAAGCACCAAACATCTTCACACTTCAAGGACATGGCTTCAAAAAACAGGTCAGCCTATAAAAAAAATATCTTGACCAATATTTGTAGACATTCATAATCCACTGTTTATCAGGGAAGATGAAATAAATCAATCATAGTGTGGACAATGAACCATTTTCTTTTACTTGAATTTTGTCTTTGTGTTTACATTCCTTGACTGGCTTCAGCCATATAATTAAGTGAAAGTTACTTGTGTGGGTATGATGGGAATGTGTTTCCTGTTCTGATATCTGGTACAACTGATAGACCTGTAATTCCCTTGGTCTGTGGCAGGCCAAGTGATCATTAATGGTTTCATACTGAGAAGTATAGAGGAACAGGGGGATCTTAGAATGTATGCCCAAAGTTCTCTGTAAGATAGCTGGGCAGGTAAATAAGGTGACCAAGAAGGCACATGCGATACCTGCCTTTAATAGTTGAATAAAGAATATAAGAGCATGGACATTCTGCTAGAATTGTTTAAAACATGAGTTAGGTCACAGCTGAAGTACTGTGTGTAGTTCTGGTCGCTGTACTATGGGAAAGCTGTGGTTGCACTAGAGAGGGTACAGAAGAGATCTGCATGTTGCTTGGACTGGAGAATTTTAGTTATGAGGAAAGAGTGGATAGGCTAGGATTGTTTTATTTGGGACAGAAGGGACTTGAAGACCTAATTGAAAAACTGATAAGAGTCTAGATGGGTTGTATAGGTAAGCCCTTTGATTTAGGGATCTTTAACCAAGAGCATAAATTTGGGCTGCGGGGATTTAGGGAGAAATCTTTTCATCCAGTGGTTGAAGCACGGTAGCATAGTGGTTAGCGCAATTGCTTCACAGCTCCAGGATCCCAAGTTCGATTTGCGTCTGGGTCACTGTCTGTGTGGAGTCTGCACGTTCTCCCCGTGTGTGCGTGGGTTTCCTCCGGGCGCTCCGGTTTCCTCCCACAGTCCAAAGATGTGCGTGTTAGGTGGATTGGCCATGCTAAATTGCCCTTCGTGTCCAAAGATTGTCCTTAGTGTTGGATGGGGTTACTGGGTTATGGGGATAGGGTGGTTTGGGCTTTGGTAGGGTGCTCTTTCCAAGAGCCGGTGCAGACTCGATGGGCCGAATGGCCTCCTTCTGCACTGTAAATTCTATGATCCGGAACTCTGGGTGAGAGAGACAGACAGAAACCCTCAAACATTTAAAAAGTACTTGGATGTGCTGTAATCACCAAGTGTGGGAAAGTGGGATTAGGCTGGATGGTTATTTGTTAACTGTCGCAGACATAATGGGCCAAATGGTCTCCTTGTGTGGTAAATTTCTATGATTAGCTCAGTTTTAGGAGGCTAGTGGGCATATCATCACCTTGAAACTCTCAATTAGTCTATTCTTTTATTCTTTCATGGGATGTGAGCATCATTGACAAGGCCAACATTTGCCCAACCTTAATATTCCATTCTGTGCCATCATATTAAATTTTCATATCCCTTGTCAATAGTGTTCTAGTGATATTGATATAAGATTGTGGAAACCCATAGTGATGCTTAATTTTTAATTGTTTCACTTGCATTGGATGTGATTTGTCAGTCAGGAAACTTGATGGTTGGGATTTGCTGAGCAACCCACTGCGTGTCTTATGGTGGAGGGAGGCGGCCCGCCATTGGCTGGCAGCGGTATCTTGTCCCAGCGTAGTCTATGGGGCTTTCCGTTGAATACACCCCTCGTCGCCAGGAAACCTGTCGTGGGGGTACGCGGTCAGCGGTGCCCGAAAAAGCTCCAGAATCACTATAGTTTCACAGCTCTGATGTTTTCCATTAGGTACTGCAGAGGTTTCCTCCATTCTGGAAGAACGTATCTTGGGAGCTGACACTTCTGCTGACCTGGAGGAGACTGGTCGTGTGCTATCAATCGGTGATGGTATCGCCCGTGTATATGGTCTCAGGAATGTACAGGCCGAAGAAATGGTGGAATTCTCCTCTGGCCTGAAGGTAACTTAAGCTCTAAAATGCTTTTGGTGGATTCATGGAAAGATGAACCAAAAGGAAACTCTAACTTGCATTTACACATGCAGAATCTTAAATTCATACAAGTACAGCCAAGCATCACCAATAATCATTAGGGTTTTCTTTCAAAATATGTTGGCCGCCAACAATTAGAAGGATAGCTTATTCGTTTTTTTTTTTGTTCATGTGGAAATTGCACCTCCTGGACCACACTTAAACTTTTTTTAAAAATTAATTTACGGGTTGTGGACCTCGCTGGCTAGGCCAGCATTTATTGCCCATCCCTAGTTGCACTTCAAAATGTGTTGGCATGCTGCCTTCTTGAACCGCTGCAGTCCTGAGGTTTGATACACCCACAGTGCTGTTGGGGAGGAAGGTCCAGGTATTTAACCCAGCAACCATGAAGGAATGGTGATATGTTTCCATGGCGAGTGGCTTAGAGGGAAACTTCCAGGTGGTGGTGTTCCCTGGTATCTGCAGCTCTTGTCCTTTTAGATGATAGGTGTGGGTTTGGAAGATGCTGCCTAAGGAACCTTGGTGATTTCCTGCAGTGCATCTTGTAGATGGTACACATGGCTGCCACTGTTCGTAGGTGGAGGAGGGATTAAATGTTTATGGAATGGAGATGGTGTTGAGCTTCTTGTGTTGTTGGAGTTGCACTCGTCTAGGCAAGTGGAGAGTATTTCATTACACTCCTGGCTTGTGCCTAATAGGCAGTGGACAGGCTTTGGGGAATCAGAAGATGAATTACTCGCTGCAGGATTCCTAGTCTTTGACCTGCTCTGTCAGTCACAGCATCTATATGGCTTGTCTAATCCAATTCCTGGTTAATGGTAACCCCCAGGATGTTAATAGTGGGGCATTTAGCAATGTCAATGCCATTGAATGCCAAGGGACAATGGTGAGATCTCTCTTGTTGGAGATTGTCATTGCCTGGCACTTGTGTGGTGTGAATGTTACTTGCCACTTGTCAGCCCAAGCTGAAGCTAATGAGTTCAGTGTAATTGAGAATATCAATTTGATAATTCTGCCCTCTGATTATATAGTCCCTGCTCCCTTTTCATAGAAACTTATTTTGTCATAAGGCCTGGGTTTGATTCCCAGAAGATGCTGAAATAACTGGTCTCGGGCGGGATTGCGGTAGCAGTAGTATAATTGATTTCTGTACCATGCTTAGATAATTTAGCCAGTGTTCCTGTCCCTAGCCGTTATGCAGTAGCTCCTCCTATCACATGTACTTGTGTAGATGTTCGATGAGGACAAAATTAGGCTCCAGTATAAGGCCCTTTTCGCTGAACTGTCTGCCAATGCTTGCTATCTAGGTTAAGGAATGACCACTTGGGCTAGATAGTGGAGAGCAGCCAGTAAGGTACAGTATCCCAAGAGAAGTCCATATTTTCAGAAGAGACATTTTTCCCTTTGAGAGAGCTGTGAAGTGGCATGGTATGCAAAGATACACCCATTTCTGCAAGCAAAAGAAAAATCTGCACCAGGATCATTTCTAGCTATTCCCGTGTGTATCCTGGTAATTGGCTCGAAGCTGTATTAAGACCTATGTACAAACCAGTCATTTCTGTCTGTACTCCAGCCTGCTCATTTTAGTCAGAAGGCAGCAGGATTCTTATTGTTCTCTAACTTAGTTTGTGTCTTTCAGGGAATGTCTCTGAACTTGGAACCTGACAATGTTGGTGTTGTCGTATTTGGTAATGACAAGCTAATTAAGGAAGGAGACGTTGTGAAGAGAACTGGCGCCATTGTGGATGTTCCTGTAGGAGAGGAGCTGCTTGGACGTGTTGTAGATGCTCTGGGTAATGTCATTGATGGAAAGGTAAGGATTGCTCTTTGAAAAATTACCTTGGTTTTGTATTTATCAGGATGACTCCTGATAGTATTAGTCTGACTATCTTGTTAAAATGATCACAGTAAAATATATGCTTTAACTCTTTATGCAGTGAACTGCACTTTGTTTTAATTTTGGGTAAAAATATATATTTTTGCTTTGATACGTATTTTGCGGGAGCCCATTGCGTTTTTACAGTACAGAACTAGGCCATTTGCCCCTTTGCTCTATACAGGAATTTATGTATTATGAGCGTCCTTTTGCCAATCTTTATCTAATCCTATCTGCATAGCCTTCTGCTTTATTTCACATGCTGATTTATCTTCCCTTTAATTGTTTCTCTTTTCTGGAGTTGTGATCTAGATTTGTAAAATTCTCACTCTGAACTGAAAACAGCTCCCAAGTTCATCTGGCAAAACTTAACCTGCCCATGTTATTGGAGTGATCAAGTCACATTGCCGTTTCTCCTTTTTTGGATCCTTTTGCTTGTAGAAATTTGAATGCTCCGTCAGAAAGCTCAGCATTTTACCTTTCTCTCACAGGGTCCACTTGGAGCCAAGATCCGTAGACGTGTGGGGCTGAAAGCCCCTGGTATTATTCCTAGGATCTCGGTGCGAGAGCCCATGCAGACTGGCATTAAAGCTGTAGATAGTCTAGTGCCCATTGGCCGTGGCCAGCGAGAGCTTATCATTGGTGACCGACAGACTGGGTAAGAGCCTTGCATTGAAACAGTTTTAGTAAAGCTAGCTTCTGTGATGTAATTATAAACAAATAAAGTGAGACTAGTGGTCTGATTAGCAGTCTTATTTCCCCTCGATACTCTTTTGAAACATGAATTTTTCAATATTGTATTGACAAGTGTTGCTTCCCCTCCACCCTACTCTTTACCCTTCTAATCTAGAGACACGGAGATCACCTTTGTGCTACTGTTACCCTATCTGAAATTAGTTATAACTATCGTGGTGCAGTTAATGGACTTGAGATGTTTTAGATTTGTATGGCTTGGGCATCCTAATAAACCTGTTCTGACTCTGAAGTGCTCTGTGTAATGTGTGTGATACAGGTGCTGGAATGTGGCAACTAGGGGCTTTTCACAATAACGTCATTGAAGCCTACTTGTGACAATAAGTGATTATTATTATTCCTTCTGTTTGTTTCAGCAAAACTGGTATTGCCATTGATACCATCATCAATCAAAAGCGATTCAATGAGGGCACTGATGAGAAGAAAAAGCTGTACTGTATCTATGTTGCCATTGGTCAGAAGAGGTCCACTGTGGCTCAGCTAGTTAAGAGATTGACAGATGCAGGTGAGAGTTCATGTTGAGCAGTTAATCTTTGATGTGGCATGAATTCTACACTTTGCACGAGGCCTGGGTTGGGTGACAAAATCATCCAAGGTCCTATAGAAAATGGGGTTCAAAAAAGAGGGTGTCATTGATCACAAATTGAGTTACAATTAGCATAAGTAATGGCTTCTACACTGATGTATATCCTTATTCTGAGTTGTCATGAGCCTAATTTTATTTGTGTTTCTGACTTCTAGATGCCATGAAATACACCATTGTGGTCTCAGCCACAGCCTCTGATGCTGCCCCACTGCAGTACCTGGCCCCATATTCTGGCTGCTCTATGGGAGAATATTTCCGGGATAATGGCAAACATGCACTAATCATCTATGATGACTTGTCTAAACAGGTCAGTGCTGTCTTGTTCTCCGGAGTGGGTTTGCTTTAGATTCCTTGACTTTTTTCTAAACCTGAGATTTCTGGTCAGACATTTGTTTCCTGTTTTACCAAAAGATAGTTCTCTGGTCATGACAGAGCAGATTGCTTGCTGGTAATTTTCTGCCAGAAAGAACTGACTTTTAGTATAGTATCCTTAGCAAGGAGCCACTAGTGTGGAAAGAATTGCAAGTGCTGAAACTCTTCCACATCGTGGGTCTTGAGTCAGAGCTTAGTTTGAATAGGCTGGATTTAAATCCTTGTTTTTGGAATGCATCTTATTTTTGCCTATCTGGAAGTTTTGGTTATTTGCTTGCTGAAACTTGGAACTGTTTACTTGAAGTAGGAACTGTATTTTTTCATCTTTTCCAAAAGATTTTTCATTTTGGTGGATTATGAAATTACCAGAAGAGTTTGTCTCAAAGACAAGGCTGACGATAACACTGGCTGATTTTATTTCTCCCCTGCCTGACTGCCTTGTCTAGTGGCACCAAATCATTTGCCATTACTGTATTTTGACTAAACATAGGAAATAGCAGGAGTTGGTCATGCTGCCCCTTGAGTAGTTAATTCAGCACTTATCAAGAACCAAACTTGGGATCTCAATGGGAACATTTTTCTTGAGATTCCGCTATTAGTCTTTTAATTGGTTCCAGCCTCTAGGTTCAACTTTGGGATCCATACTGCGAATGGATTTTTAAAAACTGCTAGATTTTGAACAAAATTCAAATTCTCACTTTTTCATTGAGATTCTGATTTTTGAAAAGGACATTTGGGAACAAATTTTACCCATACACCTTTAAAATAGTTAAATATCCATAATACAATCGACTCCAACATCCTGTTCCACTTTACTACTGTGTAATGAGAATTGTAATAGTCATTGTCTTGAACTTGCTTAAATCTCTTTCAGGCTGTTGCCTACCGCCAGATGTCCCTGCTGCTGCGTCGTCCCCCAGGTAGAGAGGCCTACCCTGGTGATGTGTTCTACCTGCACTCGCGTCTCCTGGAGAGAGCAGCCAAAATGAATGATAACTTTGGTGGTGGCTCCCTCACTGCTCTTCCTGTCATTGAGACCCAGGCTGGTGATGTGTCTGCTTACATTCCAACCAATGTCATCTCCATTACTGATGGTCAAGTAAGTTGTAAAAGCACAAATTATTCTCTGCTGCTTTTGCAGATAATTTAAGCAGGTCGTCTTTGAATTATTTATGGAAAGAGGAACATGGATACATTTTAGAACACTAATTGATCACTTTTCAACAATACTTTATCTTTGTTTACAATTTAACACTGGTCAGTTACAGTAAGCAGCACTGGGTTTGTTTGCAATTTAACACTGGCCAGTTACAGTAAGCAACACTGGATTTGTTTACAATTTAACACTGGCCAGTTACAGTAAGCAGCACTGGGTTTGTTTACAATTTAACACTGGCCAGTTACAGTAAGCAACACTAGGTTTGTTTACAATTTAACACTGGCCAGTTACAGTAAGCAACACTAGGTTTACACTTGACTTTGGGAGCCAATAGATTGTTGGGAGACGCAAGCCAACCGTAAATGGTATAAAGGACATGACCAATGATTTGAGCTTCATTGGAGAATAAAACGATATGCAACATTTTATTGCATATCCATGCTGCAAAACTAATGGTGATAGTGCATTTGATCTGATGCGTAACCTTGTAAGCAGTACTGCCTGGTCGTGCATTAAATTTCCTGTTTAATGTTGTATTGGCTTTCATGTGATTCCTTTTTTTCTTAGATCTTCTTGGAAACTGAACTGTTCTACAAAGGTATCCGCCCAGCTATCAATGTGGGTTTGTCTGTGTCACGTGTAGGATCTGCTGCCCAGACCAAAGCCATGAAACAGGTATTCAATGAAAAGCTTTTATCAGGTTTTTAAATTCTTGTCTGACCCAATAGTCCAACGCTGCTACCAGGACTTTAATTATTTGAATCCCACTCTGCTTTAGTGAACTAATTTATCAATTTTTCAAACTCCAAAGCATAGGCATGCTTGTTGCTAAATGTTATTGAAACAGGAAGATTGAATTATATCCTAGAAGTCAAATTAGGGAGCCTAAGACATTACATCGGACAGGGTTTTATTTGTTTAATGAATAGCTAAGTGATACAGCCGTGAAGGTCCCAGATTGCATGCTTAGTCTACTTTGCACACTGCAATTGATATCAATTTAATTGGATACAAAAATTAAGCAGTCCACAACTGCTGGAAGTGGGAGTTGGGCGGTTGGCAAGGATAGCTCTGCCCCTACTTGAAATCCTGCTTCTCTTTCACCCTACCCCATTCAGACTTGCTAGTCAACTAACCTGCCAGCATTCATAAATGGTTACATTGGGTGAGGCTAGAAAAAGGATGTTTGTTCAACCTGTGTCTGCAAGAGTGCACATGAGTATGCTTGGATTTATTATTTCTTCACTCTTGAGCAGTTTGAAGAAATGTTGAGTAATGAGTAACTATTGATTCTTGGTTTTTACGATTTATAGGTGGCTGGTACCATGAAGCTGGAGCTGGCTCAGTTCCGTGAGGTGGCAGCTTTTGCCCAGTTTGGCTCTGACTTGGATGCTGCCACACAACAATTGTTGAATCGTGGTGTTCGTTTGACAGAGCTGCTCAAACAAGGACAGTATGGTGAGTGTGGTCCCATGTTGTAAAAGACGTGCTTTTACGAAGGGGCTGGTTTAGCTCACTGGGCTAAATCGTTGGCTTTGAAAGCAGACCAAGGCAGGCCAGCAGCACGGTTCAATTCCCGTAACAGCCTCCCTGAACAGGCGCCGGAATGTGGCGACTAGGGGCTTTTCACAGTAACTTCATTGAAGCCTACTTGTGACAATAAGCGATTGTCATTTCATTTCATTTATTTAGAGCCATGACTACTGAGCGTCCCAACAGCATACTCTCACTATTATAATGTAAAGAAATGGCCTGATTTCTCTTTTATTTCTTCTTCTATCATAAGTAAGACTGGTAGGGTGCACCATGAATAGGCCTGCAAATGCAACAAACAAATGATTATCTGCAAGTCCTAAGCATGTTTGCACATAAACTCTGACTGATTGTTATAAAACGTGTAGGCCTTACTCAGCTCACACTACACCTATCAGGATGTACCTTAGTATAACACTAAAGAATTACTTTCTAAAACTTGAGAAGCGTTTTCAGCTAAAGGTCTGGCAAGTGTACAGAAAAATCTGAAACCCAGACCAAGAGGATAGTTAAAAGATTTGTGGGACCTATTATGGACAAAATGTTGTCCAGGCAAAGGTATGACTGAGGTACTGGATCAGTATTTTCCATCTGCCTCTGCAATTGTTGTGGAAAGGAGATGCTAAGGATGGCAGATAGGAGACTGAACATCTAAAACCATCGAAACCTGTTTGGTGTGAAGTATTGGAGCTGCATTCATCTGGTCAGATGAAGAGTATTCCATCACACTTCTGACGTATGCCTTGATGTATAGTGGTAGACAAGCTTTGGGAGTCAGGAGGTGAGGCACTTACGACAGAATATTCAGCCTCCGATCTCTTGTAGCCATATTATTTGCGGCTGGTCCAGTTAAGTTTCTAGTCAGTGAAGATGTTGATATGGGGGATTCCAACAATGCCCTTGGTTTGACTTCTTGTTGGAGATGATGCCTGGCACTGTGTGGCACAAATGTTTTTTGCCATCTATCAGCGCAAGTTTGAATGCTTATGTCTTGCTGCTTTAGCTTTAACTGAGGAGTCGCAAATGGTTTTGAACATTGTGCAATCATCAGCGAACATCAGCTCTTATGGGGGGAAGGCTGTTAATAAAGCAGCTGAAGATGGTTGTGTCTAGGACATCACCCCCTTTGCTGATATTGGGCCAGTAATTGGCCAAAATGGATTCCTCCTGATTTTTGTGGGCAGGACATACCTGGACATTTTTCCACGTTGTCCGGTAGATACCAGTATTATTGATATACAAGAACAGCGTGGCTAATTCTGAAGTACAAATTTTCAGCGCTACAGGGGAAATGGGCATCTGTAATAGTGAGGACCTCAGGCCAGGATGGATCACTTGCCTGGCACTTCCGGCTGAAGATGGTTGCAAATACTTCAGCCTTATATGCCTGTTGTGAATTAACGCCTTTGTGTTGCCTTCCAGTTCCCATGGCTATTGAGGAGCAAGTGGCAGTTATTTACGCTGGTGTCAGAGGTCACTTGGATAAAATGGAGCCTAGCAAGATCACAAAGTTTGAACCTGCTTTCCTGGCCCACGTGAAGAGTCAGCATCAGGATGTGTTGGAATCAATTAGGTAAGGAGGTCAATCTGAATGTTTGTCTCGTCACTCAGAAAATTTCAGTTTGCCATCTTATTTTCTGTCATTTTGGAACATAGCTGAAAATTACTTTCAAGCCAAAAATTCACCCTGGATGTGTTAAATATTATTCAAAAAGTATAGTTATAGGGCCTTTTTTCAAAGGTCTGATAACTTCAGTTTATGTTGCACATTGACCCTTTTAGAACATACACCATTTCCTTGTCTCTTGTGTTGTCTATTATGTAATCTTGAGCCAAGAAGCTAAGTGGCTTTCTTGCCAGTTTATCGTCATTGGTATTCTGAAACTCGCCAATAAAATCTGAAACTGGCCAGTAAAATGTATGATAGTGCTGCCTTGCTCTATCATAGAGGTTAACAGAACAGGAGTTGTCAGTTCAGCCCACTTGTCTGTGATAGAAAAGGAAAATATTCAACAGCTCGGGCAGCATCTGGAGAGAGAAGCAGAGTTAACATTTCAGGTTGATGACCTTTCTAGTGGGGGAAAGATTGAATGTAATGAGACTTAAGCAAGTCCAGAAGCAGAGCAAGATCAAAGAGAAAGAACATCTGGGGCAGAAAGCAGCAGAGATCAAATTACAAAAGGGATGAGGCAAAAGAGGTTGGTAATGAACAAATAGGCAAAAGGAGGAGCTGTAAATGGCAATAGCAAAATCATTACTAAGCTGCCCTCTGAAAATGGAGCAGCGGTTATGATCCGAGTTTCAACAGTGTTCGATATTTTGGAAAGGCAGAAAGGAAAAGGAAGTGTGGTAGCTCTGTTAATAAAAGATGAGGTCTGTGCAAAAGCAAGAAACTCTCTTGATTCAGAACATCAGTTTTTCGGCGGTGCAGTGGTTAGCACATTCAATAAGGTGACACATGAAAGGTTCCTGCACAAGATATTCTCTTAATCTCCTACATGAGAAAATATCAGCCATGATTGAATGGTGGAGCAGACTCGATGGGCGGGGTGGCCTAATTCTGCTCCTATGTCTTATGGTCTTATGACTGAAATCCCTCATCCCTGCTATCATTCTGGTAAATCTCTTCGCCTCTCCAAGCTTAATGTGGTGCCCAGAATGGGACTTGGTACTCCAGCTGAAAGTGTCTTTAAAGGGCAAGCATAACTCCCTTGCTTTTATAATCCCAAGTCTCTCTTTTATAAAGCTAAGTATTTGTATGCCTTTTTAACAGCCTATCTTTCCATGTATTCCTTTTTAAAGAACTTCAAAGAATTCAGTCAAGTTCATCACTTAACAAATCTGCTGACTTTTATCCAATACTTATCCAAGTGCCAATTGGAGCTGTGTCAAACTTTCCCAACCACCAGTGTCAGGCTCATTGGCCTGTATTTGACAGGATTATCCCCTTTTCACTGTATAATTTTCAGCCCTTCATTCCTCTGACACCAGCCCCATACTGAAGGAGTGTTGGAAAGCTGTGTCCAGAGCTTCTGGACTTTTACACCCTTGTTTCCCTCCGTAACCTTGGATCTGTTCCTTCTGGACGTGGCGACTTAAAAGGTTGTCAGTCCTCAAAAGTAAGGTTCCCCAACTTAATCTATTTTAATTCTTTTTTAAAAAATATTTTTTATTCTCCTTTTCCACATTTTCTCCCAAATTTACACCCACCAACAACAAACAATAATCAGTAACAAATATGTCAATCCTCATATCAATAACAATGATCCCATCGTCCCACCAAACCCCAAACATTAGCCCGCATGTTCACATAAACAAATGACAAAAAGGAATCCGGAATCACCTATAGTCACCGTTATCCAGTTCTTGAAAGTGCATGATGAATAATACCCATGAATTGTAGAACCCTCCATCCTTCCCCTCAGTTCAAACTTGACCGCCTCAAGAGTCAAGAATTCCAACAAGTCCCCCTGCCACGCCAGGGCACAGGGTGGAGAGGTTGCTCTCCATCCCATCAGGATCCGATCAACGAGGCGAAGGCTACAACATCTGCCTCCGCACCTGTTTCCAACCCTGGCTGGTCCTACACCCCGAATATGGCCACCCGGTGGCCCGGGTCCAGTTTCACGTGCACCACTTTAGAAATTACCCTAAAAACCTCCTTCCAGTAATCCTCTAGCTTTGGGCAGGACCAAAGCATATGAACGTGATTAGCGGGGGCAACGTTCACACACCCCTTCTATTCCTTCAAAGAATTGGCTCATCCTTGCCCTCGTGAGGTGTGTTCTGTGTACCACCTTCAGCTGTATCAGCCCCAACCTCGCACACTAGGTGGAGGCATTCACTCTCCGGAGCACCTCACACCAGAACCCCTCCTCCATATCCTCTCCCAACTCTTCCTACCACTTTGCTTTGATCCCTTCCAGTGGCGCCTTCTACTCTTCCAAAATAGCTCCATACACCGCTGACACTACCCCCTTCTCCAGTCCCCCTGTTGTCAGCACCTCCTCCAGCAATGTGGAGGCCGGCTCCACCGGGAAGCTCTGTATCTCCTTTCTGGCAAAATCTCGAATCTGCATGTATCTAAACATTTCCCCCTGCTCAAGCCCATACTTCGCTTCCAGCTCCTTCAGCCCTGCAAACCAACCCTGAAGAAACAAATCTTTTGGTGTCTTAATCCCCTTCTCCTCCCGTTTCCGAAAATTCCCCCCCCCCCCCCCGGCTCAGATCTGTGGTTCCCCGAATCAGCATTTCCCATGACCCTGTCTCCAACCCGAAGTGTTGGCGAAACTGCCTCCAAATTCTCAATTAAGGTATTATTACTGGACTCCTAGTACTTCCCCGGTTCTATCGGGAGCGGCGCTGTTGCTAGTGCTTTTAATCCCGACCCCCTGCACAAACTCTCCTCCATTCTGACCCACTGGGAATCAACCCCTCTGACCCAGCTCTGCACCTTCTCCACATTTGCTGCCCAGTAGTAATACATCAGGTTCGGAAGACCCAAACCCCCTGCCTGCCTTCCCCTCTGTAGCAGCACTTATCTAACTCTGGCCACCTTCTCTCCCCATATGAACAAAGTAATCCTTCCCTCAATCTCTCTGACAAAAACCTTTAGCAGGAAAGTCGGCAGGCATTGAAAAATAAACTGAAATCGCAGCAACGCGTTCATTTTAACCGCCTATACCCGACCGACCAGCCAGTGACAGAGGGAGACCATCCCACCTTGCCAGATCAGCTTTCACTCTCCCCACCAAACCAGAAATGTTGTACCTGCGGAGCCCGTCCCCACTCCCGGACAACGTGCACCACCAGGTACCTAAAGTGCGCCCCTGCCCCCACCCGAGACACCACAAAATACTCACTCTTGTCTAGATTTAGTTTGTACCCCGAGAGACCCAATACTCGCAGCAGCTCCAATATTCCCCCTATTGACACTCAGTTCCGACACGTATAACAGCAAATCATCGGCATATAAGGACACCCTATGCTCTATTCCCCCCCCCCCCCCCCCGGCACTATTCCTTTCCATACCCCCGAACTTCTTAATGCGATGGCCAATGGCTCAATCGCGAGTGCAAACAGCAGGGGAGACCTAGGACAACCCTGCCTAGTCCCACGGTGGAGAGAAAAGTATCTCGAGCTGATGGTGTTTGTGCGGACACTCTCTCTCGGCTCCTTATATAGTAGCTTTACCCAGTTCACAAATCTTGGTCCAATCCCAAACCGCTCCAGAACTGCCATCAAGTACCCCCCTTCTACCCGGTCAAACGCCTTCTCAGCGTCCAGTGCCACAACCACCTCTATTTCCTTCCCCTTTGCCGGTGCCATAATGACGTTCAATACCCGTCCAACGTTTGAAAAGAGCTGCCTCCCTCTCACGAACCCCGTCTGATCTTCACCCATCACCTTTGGGAGACACTCCTCCAGCCTACCCGCCAGTACCTTTGCCAATATTTTTGCGTCCACATTCAGAAGCGATATGGGCCTATACGACCCACACTCTGTCGGATCCTTATCTTTTTTTAGCAACAGGGATATCGATGCCTGCCCAAAGTTTGTGGCAACCCCCCCCTTCCCTATCGCCTCTTCAAACCTCCCCACCATCAGGGGTGCCAGCTTATCCTTGAATTTTTTATAATATTCCACCGGAAGCCCTGCTGGCCCCGCCATTTTCCCCGACTGCATCCTCCGAATCGCATCCTTTATCTCCTGCTCCACTATCGCTCCTTCTAATGTAGCCCTGTCCCCCTCCCCTAACCTCGGGTACTCCAACCCATCTAGAAATTTCTGTATCTCAGCTATTTTAATTCTATCCAATATTGTTAGCTTGAGGTCACGTACCAACCGACTCGAGAACAGCTGCTTCCCTACTGCCATCAGACTTTTGAATGGACCTACCTCTTATTAAGTTGATCTTTTCTCTACATCTTGCTATAACTAACATTATATTCTGCAGTCTCTCCATCCTTCCCTATGTACGGTATGCATTGTTTGTACAGCATGCAAGAAACAATACTTCACTGTATACTAACACGTGACCATAAAAATCAAATTAAATCAGCTGCCCTTTTGACTGCTACGTATGCAGCAGCCTCGTCTCTCATGAAGGGTGCAAGTACCTCAGTTATGACCACTGCTGGTACAAGAAAATACATTTTGATACAAGTCAATCTCCTTTTTTGGGTTCCCAATAAGCCTCCTACTTTGACTACCTTTTTAATATTTACAAGTTTATAGATTGTGTTTGGGCATCTTAATAATAATAATTGTATTGTCACAAGTAGGCTTCCATTAACACTGCAATGAAGTTACTGTGAAAAGCTGCTCGTCGCCACATTCCTGTGCCTGTTCGGGTGCACAGAGAATTCAGAACGTCTAATGATGTCTGATCTACATTCCTACTACTTTGTCCTTCTGTTGAGATCACCTTTATATTTCCTGTTTTCAGTTTGGTTTTCTATTGTGAGCCTTACAAACAAAGAAATAAGGAGCAGGAATAGGCCATTCAGCCCATTGAACTATTTAATACGGTCATGGCTGCTCTGATAGTAACCTCAAATCTACATCTTGCCTACTCCCAATAACCTTGCCCCCCCCCGCCGTTTATCTAGAATCTAATAATCTTGTCACAAGTAGGCTTACATTAACACTGCAATGAAGTTACTGTGAAAAGTTCCTAGTTGCCTCATTCCAGCACCTGTTCGGGTACACAGAGGGAGAATTCAGAATGTCCAATTCACCTAACAGCACATCTTTCGGGACTTGTGAGAAGAAAACAGAGCACCCGGAGGAAACCCACGCAGTCATTGGGAGAACGTGCAGGCTCCGCACCGACAGTGACCCAAGCCGGGAATCGAACCTGGGAGCCTGGAGCTGTGAAGCAACTGTGCTAACCACTGTGCTAATGTGCCGCTCACCAAGCTATAAAAATATTCAAAGACTGCTTCCACCACCTTTTCAGGAAGAGAGTTCCAAAGACCCCTCAACCCTCTTGAGTTTTAAATGGGTGACCCTTTACTTTTAAACAATAACCCCTAGTTCTAGATTCTCGCATAAGAGGCAGCATACTGAAGCACAACCCCTCTACTTTTGTGTTCTATTCCCCTCGCAATGAATGATAACATTGTAACTTTCCTGATTACTTGGTGTACCTCCGTACTATCCTTAGGTTTGCCATAAGTCTCCCATTTTCTGTTTTTCATTTTAATCTCTATATTAGTCAACCAGAGATCTCTATGAATACCCTCCTTTTTCCTCTATGGAGGAATGGGACAACTCTACCTTAATCACATCCTATGTAAAACTTACCAATCAATCACTGATTCCAATCAAAAGAAACCTTTTCAACTGAAATTAGTTCTCCTTCAGTTGAATATTTTTTGTTCCTTGTTCCATCCCTATTCTAAACCTTAAACGTCCCCAAATGCTCACTAATTGAAACATACTCAATTTGGTTCACATCATTTCCCAAAACTAGATCTATTATTTCCTTCGTTGTCGAACTGGGGACACCCTGAAGAAAGCCACTTTGATCCTTATACAGTTATTAAAGTCTCTTGTATAGTTCTTGATTTTTTTTCTGGAAATTGGCTGGGAATTTCTACTTTTGGGTCTGTAGTGTGCAGCTGGTAGTGTAATACCTCCTGTTCTTTGGCCGTAAGCAAATAGTTTTCTTTGGCTGCTCCGTTACATCATCTGGTATAAGTGCTATAATTTTAATCAATCCTTCCATCTTTTTGTGTCCTCGACCTGGAATACCTGTAACCATCAACCACTTTTTAAGACCAGTCTGTTTTTGTCACATGGCAACCTGTGCCGACAACTCGGCAACCTTTTTTACCATTCTATATGCATTTATGCATAGTTTAAGCTCATCTTTGACTGTCTCGCATTTGTTTGAACCTTTCTATTTCTGAACTTTAAAAAAATTTGATCTCTTTGTTGCAGGACTGAGGGCCAAATAAATACTGAAATGGAAGCCAAGCTGAAGAAGATTGTTGTGGACTTCTTGTCCACCTTTGAGGTGTAAGCCTACTCCTGTGTCTACCAACCTGTCTTGTGAATGTTTGGCTGAGTGCTCTGGTTCCTCATCACATAAACTGTTGGAAAACAGTTTATGCTTTTGTTTAAAATGTACAGAAGGTTTTTGCTTCCGAGAATAAAATGTTCCACTTGATGTCTTGCGTTTGGCTTTTCCTCCTGCATGTTAATTTACAGTGAAGAAAGTTAGTGCTGTGCTGATTAAGACAATATTGATAGAAACAATAGTAGTTCCTTCTTTCTACTTGACCATTTTCTTTCTCATGTGAGTTTATTGGATATGGTGTTAGCAACATGAC
The DNA here is from genome assembly GCF_047496885.1 of Scyliorhinus torazame. Taxonomy (NCBI): domain Eukaryota; kingdom Metazoa; phylum Chordata; class Chondrichthyes; order Carcharhiniformes; family Scyliorhinidae; genus Scyliorhinus; species Scyliorhinus torazame. The sequence continues at coordinate 304,103,988 of NC_092709.1, forward strand.
ACTAATGTTAATCCCCATTTGAACACTGCTATTTAATCCCCGTGCATTTCACACTTGGCAAATTCAATTGCCTGTACCAAATATGAAATCATGAGGAAAAACAAGCTGGAAATCTAAGCACGCTATATCCAGAGATACATTCTATATGTCATTCTAACGTAGAGTATTTTTCTAAACTAGGATATTTTTCTATCGGACAAAAATTGGTGCTCAGCCGAAGGAGGATGTATTGAGGTTGGGGTTTCAGAAGGGACACTTTGAGAAACTGTTAACTATCATGGAATAGAATCCCTACAGTGCAGCAGGTGGCCATTCAGCCCATCGAGTGCATCAGCCCGTGGAAAGAGCACCCTAAGCCAGCGCCTCCACCTTATCCCACCTACCTTTTGGACATGGGCAATTTATCATGGCCAATCCACCTGACCTCCACATCTTTGGACTGGGAGGAAACCGGAGCACCTGGACGAAATCACTCAGACACAGGGCGAAAGTGCAAACTCCACACCATCACCCAAGGCCAGTATTGAACCTAGGTCCCTGGAGCTGTGAGGCAGCAGTGCTAACCACTGTGCTATTGTGCTGGCCTAAATCCATGTACATTCAGCAGAGGCTTGCTTGCAAGCAGTGATATTTAAATGCTCCGAGACCCAGAAATCTGGTTAGATGTGAATAAAGCACCTTCTCTGACATCAAATGCCATGAAATACTGATAACGTGGGTTTGATGCACGTCAATATCCCTTTTCCTAATGCTATCAACAATCCTTCATGACAGAGGAGCCCAATAAATCAGTGCAAAAGATGAGGCTGGTGTTCACAACAACATTCAACCATAAGTGCTGAATGGATGATCTGTCTCTGCCTCCTCCGGAGGTCCCCAGCATCAGTGACGTCTTCAGCCAATTCGATTCACTCCACATGATATCGAGAAATGGCTGAAGGCACTGGATACTGTAAAGGCTATGGGTCCTGACACTATTCTGGCAATAATACTGAAGATGTATGCTCCAGAACCTGCAGCACCCCTAGCAAGTTGTTCCAATGCAGCTACAAAACTGGTATCTACCTGGCAATGTGGAAAATTGACTAGGTGTGTCCTATACACAAGAAACAGGACATATGAAAACCAGCCAATTACCACTCCATCAGTCTACTCTCGAGTATCAGTAAAGTGATGGAAGGGGTCATCAATAATAACCTGCTCACGGGTGCTCGGTTTGAGTTGTGTCAGGTTCACTCAGCTCCTGACCTGATTACAGCCTTGGTTCAAACATGGACAAAGAGCTGAACTTGTGGTAAGGTGAGAGTGACTGCCCTTCATATTAAGGTAGCATGTGGCTGAGTGTAACATCGCAGGGTCAAATCCTGGAACTCACGGTGTATCTGCACTTCAGGGTCTGCAGCTGTTCAAGAAGACAGCTCATCACCACCTTCTCAAGGGCAATGAGGGATGGGCAAATGCCAAGTCAGTGATGTCCACATCGTGTAAATGAACTTTTAAAAATCCAATGTTGCCCATTCTTTGCTACAGCACTGCTGAAAATGTGCTTGAACTTGTAGCATTGCAGCAATGGAGAGTGAGCAGTGCTGTTTTTCATTAGAATTTAGATTAGTTGAGAATGGAAAGTTGTGCTTTATTGAGATTGATATTAATGAGAATAAATCAGCTGGGAATGGAAATTAAAATTTGGAATCGGCAAATAATTACCTTCTAGATGTAGGTATTCCAATTTTTTTCCAATAAGGGGCAATTTAGCGTGGCCAATCCACCTACCCTGCACATCCTTTTGGGTTGTGGGGGTGAGACCCACGCAGGGAGAGTGTGCAAACACCACATGGACAGTGACGTGGAGCCGGGATTGAACCTGGGTCCTTAGTGCCATGAGGCAGCAGTGCTAACCACTACGCCACCGTGCTGCCCACGTAATTAGGAAAACAAATAGAATTATTGTTCATTGCAAAGGGAACACTAGTTATTTTTCTCTGATACAAAGCATTGGTGAGGCCATATCTGGAGTGCGGTGTACAGTATTGGTCTCCTTATCTAAGGAAGGACGTAAATCTGTTGGAAGCCGTTCAGAGAAGGTTTACTAGACAGGTACTGGAAATGGGAGGGTTGCCTTAGGAAAGGTTGGACAGGCTGGGCTTGTGTCCACTGGAATTTAGAAGAGGAAGAGGCGACTTGATTGGGACATAAAAGATCCTTGACAGGATCGATGTGGAGAGGATGTTACCTCTTGTGGGAGAACCCAGAAGTAGGTGGACACTGTTTAAAAATAAGGAGTTGCCCATTAAAAAATATATATATTTTTTTTAAATTAAAGTTTTGCAAAGTTTTTCATAATAAATAGTAATAATCTTAACACCGCAAAATAGAGTGAACATTAACATAGTGCAAAAAGAGAATATACAATAGCAATTGACTAGACGTGACCCCACGCGCCTCAGTCTTCCCACACCCTCCCAATGGAGCACTCACCCCCACTCCTCTACGGGTCGCTGCTGCTGACGTTTTAATTTTCCCTGAGAAGCCATCGGACGGTATTATGGCCCAACAGCAGCAGCTCTACACTTGGCAAAATTATTTACACACATAAGTAGGCATCTGTTCGTGGTGTTATCCCTTGCTTCTCCCACACGGAGTTCGTTGCCGTTGTTGTCTCGTTCCGCTTCTGCGCACTTCCGCTTCTGCGGCCCTCCCGTCTTCCCCGTTTTCTCTGTTCCTGTGGAGTTAAGTTTGTTAACGTTTCCCTGCCTCCCCCCTCCCCTCCCCTCGCTGGCTCTCCTCTATTGTTCCGTCTCTTCCCTCTACCCCCCTCTCCCTGCTCCTGCCCCCCCCCCCTCCTGTGGCTTGCCTTGCCTTCCTCTTAGATTTAGCTCCCCCCCCCCCCCCTTCCTGGTCTATCTCTCCCTCTCATGCTTTGGCTACTCCCCTGTTTCTTGGCTACCTGGCTATTCTGCTTGTTTGTTGGCCACAAACAGTTGGGTGAATGGCTCCCACGTTCTGTGGAAGCCGTTGTCTGACCCTCGGAATGGCGAATTTGATTTTCTCCATTTGGAGAGATTCCGAGAGGTCGGACAGCCAGTCTGCAGCATTGGGTGGTGCTGCTGACCGCCAGCCGAACAGGATTCTACGGTGGGCGATCAGGAAGGCAAGGGCGTCCGCCCTCCCCAGGAATAGATCTGGCTGGTCTGAAACCCCGAAGACTGCCATTTTCGGGCATGGCCGCACCCTCATCCCCACCACCTTGGACATTGCCTCGAAGAAGGCTGTCCAGTACTCCACAAGTCTGGGGCAGGACCAGAACATGTGGGCATGGTTGGCTGGGCCTCCTTGGCACTGCTCACATCTGTCCTCTACCTCCGGGAAGAACCTACTCATACGGGTTCTTGTTAAGTGGGCTTTATGTACCACTTTTAGTTGCGTCAGGCTGAGCCTTGCGCACGTAGAGGTGGAGTTGACCCTATGCAGTGCTTCGCTCCAGAGTCCCCACCCTATTTCAATCCCCAGGTCTTCCTCCCACCTCATTCTTGTTGCGTCCAATACGGTGTCGGCCCCTTCTACCAGTCGGTCATACATGCCACTACAGCACTCCTTTATCTAGTATGCTTGCGTCCAGTAACTCTTCCAGTAGTTTCTGTCGTGGTGGTTGTGGGTATGTCCCTGTCTCCTTTCGTAGGAAGTTTTTTAGTTGCAGGTACCTTAGCTCGTTCCTCCTGGCTAGCTGGAATTTCTCTGTCAGTTCGCCCAGTGTTGCAATCCTGCCCTCCGTGTACAGGTCCCTGACTGTCAGTGTCCTGTCCCCACCTTTTGAAGGTGGCGTCAGTCAACGCTGGCGTGAACCTATGGTTGTTGCAGATGGGAGCTTTACCCGACATTCTGGTCAGGCCAAATTGTTGCCGTAGTTGGTTCCAGGATTGGAGGGTGGCTATTACCACCGGGCTGCTGGAGTGTTTTTTGGGTGGGGATGGGGATGGGAGCGCCACCGTGGCGAGGGCCCGGAGGGAGATCTCCATGCAGAAGGTCTCTTCTGCGCGCATCCACTCGGCTTCTGGCTCCTTGATGCATCCCCTTATTCGCTCGGCCGCCGCCGCCCAGTGGTAAAGCTGTAGGTATGAGAGGGCTAGCCCCCCCCTGGATTTTGTTTTTTGTAAGACCTTCTTTGGGATCTGTGAGAAATGAACATTCTGTGTTGTTTTTGTGTTGTTTTTACATGTATATACTCTGGTTCACAATTAAGATGTCAACAATGAAGCATGATGGGAAAATTAACATGTCAAGTTCTGAGTCAGCTATGGTGAGCGAATTATTATAACGATGTACCAGGATGACCTTCGGGGAAGAACGGAATGTACAATAACAGAACTTGCTAAGCAAGGGGGAGATAGCAGGTGCAAGCAAAGGGCCTCATTCTTATCTTTAACTGCCAAATCACTGTGTAAGGGAGAGAAGAAATAAGGGAACTGCCCTGTCTATAGTTTGTGGGATGTGTTTCTCAGGGATGGTTTCCCACGGATTGTATTTTCATGGATTGTATATAACAAAGTGATGCTGTGTGAATTCTTTGTGTCTGTTATTGCTGACTGGAGGCACCCGCTCTTGCAAGATCGATAATAAATACTTCTTCAGAATTTGACTAAGTGTAAATCTTTTATTAAGTGAGCGGTGTTTCTCACAATTGGGGGCTCGTGGCCGGGATAGTTTTTCATTGATCAGGGGGGGCGGCTCAAGAGGAACCGAGAAGACGCGTCCCGTTATTTAAACGGTCTCGTACTTCATCTTGAGTAGTCACCCACGGTCAACTGACTGAACATGTTCCTCGGGTAGTCATTCTGAAGAAGCAAGTCACGGATTATAGTGGCAGGCACGCCGTGAGGGAAGTCAGGCAACTCTGTGCACCGAGCAAGGTAAGAAAAACGGCTTTTAAGTACTACCTTGTTGACTTGGGTTCGTATCTAAACATCTGCAGGGGCGGGTTGATGATATAAGGACTCTGGAGTTTATATCTAGACATCCGTATAAGTGTATAGGCGGATTGATGATATAAGTGCTTTCAGGATTGTGATTGTTGTGACAGGGTCATAACTAGACACTTTACTTAGAAATAAGTGAAAGTTGAGTACATTACAATGGGAAGTAAAAACTCGAAACAAGGAGACGGCGTTGATAAGAGAATCCCTAAGAATATCCCACCAGAAAGCCCAGTGGGTCGGATGTTAGTGAATTGGGATGTTGAGAGCCACGTACAAGAAATGAGGACAGGAAAACAATGATAACATTTTGTTGCTTCACATGGGTAAAAGAAGCAATCCGTAAACCCTCAGTCTTTTGGCCGAAAAACGGTTCGGACGAAGATTGGGTGTGCCAAGTTTTGAATATATATGCCAATGATAAAAAACCCTGTTCCGATAAAGAAGTAAGCTTCGCGAGTTGTTGGCTTCCCAGCAGGAACGCCACCCGAATATATCCATGAATCCCACAGGGCGAAGACGGTCGCACAGCCCCTCTTAAACAATGGGACGTCCTAGATAATTTGCCACCCCCTTATAAGAATAAGTCAACCGACAAGGACTCGCCAAATGACCAACAAATGAATAAAGGCAAATCAGAGAAAGTCCCTGAAGAAGAAGGAGGGAGTAAAATGATATTGAGATCCACAAAAGGACAGATAAAGGAACCAGAAATAACGAAACTGAACCCCCTTCGGGAAGTCCCGATTGGAGATGGAGACATAGGATTTGTAAATTCTCCTTTAAATTCAGGAGAAGTCAGAGCATTCAAAAAAAGAACAGAAAACGAAAATGTTCTTTGCAACTGTGAATGAGGTAGTGAGCAAACACAGACAGACAGAGAGAAGGAGACAGGCACAGAGAGAGAGATACAGAGACAGAGAGATACAGAGAGAGAGAGATACAGAGAGAGAGAGAGATACAGAGAGAGAGAGAGATACAGAGAGAGAGAGAGATACAGAGAGAGACACAGGCAGAGACAGAGAGATACAGAGAACAGAGAAAGAGAGAGAGAGAGAGAGAGACAGCGAGAGATACAGAGACAGAGAGAGACAGAGAGAGAGACAGAGAGAGAGAGAGAGACAGAGAGAGACAGGCAGAGAGAGAGACAGAGAGATACAGAGACAGAGAGAGAGAGAGAGAGAAAGAGGCAGAGAGAGACAGAGAGAGAGAGACAGAGAAGGCTGCAACATGCCTGGAGTCACTGTTTCAATACAGAGAGAGAGAGACAGAGAAGGCTGCAACATGCCTGGAGTCACTGTTTCAATACAGAGAGAGAGAGACAACTCCACCAATCTTCGTATCGTCTGCAAATTTACTGACCCACCCTTCAACTCCCTCATCCAAGTCATTAATGAAAATCACAAACAGCAGAGGACCCAGAACTGATCCCACTGGTAACTGGGATCCAGGCTGAATATTTGCCAACCACCACCACTCTCTGACTTCTATCGGTTAGCCAGTTTGTTATCCAACTGGCCAAATTTCCCACTATCCCATGCCTCCTTACTTTCTGCAGAAGCCTACCATGGGGAACCTTATCAAATGCCTTACTAAAATCCAGGTACACTACATCCACTGCTTTACCTTCATCCACATGATTGGTCACCTCCTCAAAGAATTCAATAAGATTTGTAAGGCAAGACCTACCCCTCACAAATCCGTGCTGACTATCCCTAATCAAGCAGTGTCTTTCCAGGTGCTCAGAAATCCTATCCTTCAGTACCCTTTCCATTACTTTGCCTACCACCGAAGTAAGACTAACTGGCCTGTAATTCCCAGGGTTATCCCTAGTCCCTTTTTTGAACAGGGGCATGACATTCACCTACAGTACAGGAGCTCACTGACAGTGTAACACAGTCTCATCAGTCTGCAGACTCCTGTTAAATACAGAGCAGAACAGGAGCACACTGACAGTGTAACACAGTCTCATCAGTCTGCAGACTCCTGTTAAATACAGAGCAGAACAGGAGCACACTGACAGTGTAACAGTCTCATCAGTCTGCAGGCTCCTCTTAAATACAGAGCAGAACAGGAGCACACTGAAAGTGTAACACAGTCTCATCAGTCTGCAGACTCCTGTTAAATACAGAGCAGTACAGGAGCACACTGACAGTGTAACACAGTCTCATCAGTCTGCAGACTCCTGTTAAATACAGAACAGTACAGGAGCACACTGACCGTGTAATACAGTCTCATCAGTCTGAAGACTCCTGTTAAATACAGAGCAGTACAGGAGCACACTGACTGTGTAACACGGTCTCATCAGCCTGCAGACTCCTGTTAAATACAGAGCTGTACTGGAACACACTGACAGTGGAACACAGTCTCATCAGTCTGCAGACTCCTGTTAAATACCGAGCAGTACTGGAACATACTGACAGGGTAACACAGTCTCATCAGTCTGCAGACTCCTGTTAAATACAGAGCAGAACAGGAACACACTGACAGTGTAACACAGTCTCATCAGTCTGCAGACTCCTGTTAAATACAGAGCAGTACTGGAACACACTGACAGGGTAACACAGTCTCATCAGTCTGCAGACTCCTGTTAAATACAGAGCAGTACAGGAGCACACTGACAGTGTAACACAGTCGCATCAGTCTGCAGACTCCTGTTAAATACAGAGCAGTACAGGAGCACACTGACAGTGTAACACAGTCTCATCAGTCTGCAGACTCCTGTTAAATACAGAGCAGAACAGGAACACACTGACAGTGTAACACAGTCTCATCAGTCTGCAGACTCCTGTTAAATACAGAGCAGTACAGGAGCACACTGACAGTGTAACACAGTCTCATCAGTCTGCAGACTCCTGTTAAATACAGAGCAGAACAGGAACACACTGACAGTGTAACACAGTCTCATCAGTCTGCAGACTCCTGTTAAATACAGAGCAGTACTGGAACATACTGACAGGGTAACACAGTCTCATCAGTCTGCAGACTCCTGTTAAATACAGAGCAGAACAGGAACACACTGACAGTGTAACACAGTCTCATCAGTCTGCAGACTCCTGTTAAATACAGAGCAGTACTGGAACACACTGACAGGGTAACACAGTCTCATCAGTCTGCAGACTCCTGTTAAATACAGAGCAGTACAGGAGCACACTGACAGTGTAACACAGTCTCATCAGTCTGCAGACTCCTGTTAAATACAGAGCAGTACAGGAGCACACTGACAGTGTAACACAGTCTCATCAGTCTGCAGACTCCTGTTAAATACAGAGCAGTACAGGAACACACTGACAGGGTAACACAGTCTCATCAGTCTGCAGACTCCTGTTAAATACAGAGCAGTACAGGAGCACACTGACAGTGTAACACAGTCTCATCAGTCTGCAGACTCCTGTTAAATACAGAGCAGTACAGGAGCACACTGACAGTGTAACACAGTCTCATCAGTCTGCAGACTCCTGTTAAATACAGAGCAGTACAGGAACACACTGACAGGGTAACACAGTCTCATCAGTCTGCAGACTCCTGTTAAATACAGAGCAGTACAGGAGCACACTGACAGTGTAACACAGTCTCATCAGTCTGATACCTTGGAACAATGGGGGAATTGCCCATTGCAGAATGTAAAGATATCTATGTAAAGAAATATATACTGGCACTGTTCCTCATTATCATTCCTCAGGAGACAAGGACTGCTAGCGCAGACACCTCCCCTTGAATTCGCAGTCCACAAATTTAAACCAGGAGATTGGGTACTGGTGAAATCGTGGAAAGAAAACAAGCTTCAACCCACTTGGGACAGGCCATTCCTGGTTTTGTTAACCACAGAGACTGCCATACGAACTGCTGAAAAAGGTTGGACTCATTACAGCAGAACAAAGGGTCCCGTTAAATCACCGCAGGAACAGGAACAATGGCATGTGGAGGCCACTGAGGAACCATTTAAGATAAGATTGAAAAGACACTAAATCCTGAACTGTTCAATAATATGACGAAACTACGGCTAAAATGGACTATGCAATGTATAATAATATTAATGATGTGGGAGTTCGGAATTGGTCGTATGATTACATTGACAATCCCAGAAAGTCGGTACCCTCAGGTAATACGAACTGATCTGTGCACCCTCATAGACTGCGTGTCAGCGGGGCAGGGAAAGGAGTTTAGGGTAGACTCTCTTCATTATTACCGAGGGGGGATGATTACGGAGAGGGAGGGTTGGCTGAAAAGGTTCTGCCAATTGCCCAGAGGGGCACCACCGGTCGTCTCCATTCACCAGATTAATGGTTATTCCCCCTCAACGTGCAATGCTGGAACTTGTCACCCCGTATACATCACCGTAAAACACACGGCCTGGATGGAGTCAGGCAATAGGGTTTGTTCACTTAGAAATGAGATAGTCGGGGTAATCATGAGAAATGGCAAGACTGAATGCTGCTTCCGTATTTTATTAGACCAGGGAGCAATTCCCACTAATGACACTAGGGGCGACAAGGCGGAGAAAGAACAGGGAGTCAAAATAATTGAAGTAAAAGATTTAGAGCAAGCCTTTGAGATAGAGACCGGCTATGAGGAACAGAATGCGTGGATTGAGTGGGTGAGGTATTCGGCCCAGACGCTGAAGAAAGACAATTGTTATGCTTGCGCATCAGGTAGACCACAGGCCCATATGGAGCCCTTTCCACTGGGGTGGACAGAAAATAGAGGGAGCATGGAATATATGATGGCCTTGTACCAAGATGCGACAGCCTGGGGCAACAAGACCTGCACTGCCCTATCTCTGATGTTTCCTCCTGTTAATAAGAAACTATCAGCAAACCCTCCCTCCTTCTTGGTTACCGTGACGCATCACAAATCATGTATAAGTCGTTCTGATACGGGGCTAAGTAAAGATATGGGAGACCTCAAGACTTGTATTGAGACTAAGAACGTGACCACCCAGGGCAATTACTCATCACTAAAAATACCATGTGCAGATATATGGTGGTATTGCGGAGGAAAGATTCTAAGACCCACTCTACCCCCCCAATGGAAAGGGACATGCGCATTAGTTCAGCTCGCCATTCCGTTCAGTATAGCCTATGAAAGACAAGAGGAGAGGGGGAGTGTAAAAGGGGGACGATCTAAACGGGGCACACCTACCTCATTTGATGACAGGATTTACCTGGACTCCGTTGGCATTCCCAGAGGAGTACCGGATGAGTTCAAAGCCCAAAATCAGATTGCAGCTGGGTTCGAGTCCCTCTTCTGGTGGGTTACGATCAATAAGAATGTGGATTGGATAAACTATATATACTATAATCAACAGAGGTTCATCAATTATACCAGGGACGCCGTGAAGGGCATAGCAGAACAACTGGACGCAACCAGTAGAATGGCCTGGGAGAATAGATTGGCTCTGGATATGATTTTGGCAGAGAAAGAGGGTGTATGCGTTATGCTCAAAGGACAGTGTTGCACGTTTATCCCCAACAACACGGCACCCGACGGATCGATTACCCGTGCGCTACAAGGGTTAACCACTCTGGCTGAGGAAATGGCACACAATTCAGGGGCAGACACATCCATGACTGGGTGGCTTGAATCAATGTTTGGGAAATGGAAAGGGTTAATTGTATCCATCCTCACCTCCATCATCGTGGAGATAGGAGCATTGGCGGCAATAGGCTGCTGCATCATCCCGTGTGTAAGAGGCTTGGTGCAGAGGCTCATCGAAACAGCCTTGACCAAGCAGATGCCCCTGGGTCAGGATACCATTTGCCTACTAGAAAGTGGGGAGAATGAAGGGGGGGACTGCCCCATAGAAAGGGAAGTTGAGAGGATGTTGGACAATTTTGGGGTAGGTTAGAAGAGGCTACGAAGTGTAAAAAGCAACAACAGTAAAAAGAAAAAAAATGGGGATTTGTGAGAAATGAACATTCTGTGTTGTTTTTACATGTATATACTCTGGTTCACAATTAAGATGTCAACAATGAAGCATGATGGGAAAATTAACATGTCAAGTTCTGAGTAAGCTATAGTGAGCGAATTATTATAACGATGTACCAGGATGACCTTCGGGGAAGAACGGAATGTACAATAACAGAACTTGCTAAGCAAGGGGGAGATAGCAGGTGCAAGCAGGGGGCCTCATTCTTATCTTTAACTGCCAAATCACTGTGTAAGGGAGAGAAGAAATAAGGGAACTGCCCTGTCTATAGTGGGTGGGATGTGTTTCTCAGGGATGGTTTCCCACGGATTGTATTTTCATGGATTGTATATAACAAAGTGATGCTGTGTGAATTCTTTGTGTCTGCTATTGCTTACTGGAGGCACCCGCTCTTGCAAGATCGATAATAAATACTTCTTCAGAATTTGACTAAGTGTAAATCTTTTAGTAAGTGAGCAGTGTTTCTCACAGATCCTAGCATTCTTTCCCCCCCTCATACGAACACCATGATTAGTTTGTCTAGTGCTTTGAAAAAGGCCTTGGGGATGTAGATCGGGATGGATCTGAACAGGAAGAGGTACCTGGGCAGCACGTTCATTTTGATCGTCTGGACTCTCCCCGCAAGGGAGAGTGGGAGTGTGTTCCATCTTTACAGGTCCTTTTTTACTTCCTTGGCTTTACCAAGATGGCGCCGGAGCGAGGCAACTCTCTGCGAGCTCTCACAAACAGATCCACTTTTTACTGAACTTATACTCGTTCTAATCTTTTAAAATTTAATTCTAAACCTAACGTTATTACTAACCTCTCTCTTTTATCGTCTCTTAGAACATAGAACATAGAACATAGAACAATACAGCGCAGTACAGGCCCTTCAGCCCACAATGTTGCACCGAAACGAAAGCCATCTAACCTACACTATGCCATTATCATCCATATGTTTATCCAATAAACTTTTAAATGCCCTCAATGTTGGCGAGTTCACTACTGTAGCAGGTAGGGCATTCCACGGCCTCACTACTCTTTGCGTAAAGAACCTACCTCTGACCTCTGCCCTATATCTATTACCCCTCAGTTTAAAGCTATGTCCCCTCGTGCCAGCCATTTCCATCCACGGGAGAAGGCTCTCACTGTCCACCCTATCCAACCCCCTGATCATTTTGTATGCCTCTATTAAGTCTCCTCTTAACCTTCTTCTCTCCAACGAAAACAACCTCAAGTCCATCAGCCTTTCCTCATAAGATTTTCCCTCCGTACCAGGCAACATCCTGGTAAATCTCCTCTGCACCCACTCCAAAGCCTCCACGTCCTTCCTATAATGCGGTGACCAGAACTGTACGCAATACTCCAAATGCGGCCGTACCAGAGTTCTATACAGCTGCAACATGACCTCCTGACTCCGGAACTCAATCCCTCTACCAATAAAGGCTAACACTCCATAGGCCTTCTTCACAACCCTATCAACCTGGGTGGCAACTTTCAGGGATCTATGTACATGGACACCTAGACCCCTCTGCTCATCCACACTTTCAAGAACTTTACCATCAGCCAAATATTCCGCATTCCTGTTATTCCTTCCAAAGTGAATCACCTCACATTTCTCTACATTAAACTCCATTTGCCACCTCTCAGCCCAGCTCTGCAGCTTATCTATATCCCTCTGTAACCTGCTACATCCTTCCACACTATCGACAACACCACCGACTTTAGTATTGTCTGCAAATTTACTCACCCACCCTTCTGCGCCCTCCTCTAGGCCATTGATAAAAATGACAAACAGCAACGGCCCCAGAACAGATCCTTGTGGTACGCCACTTGTAACTGAACTCCATTCTGAACATTTCCCATCAACCACCACCCTCTGTCTTCTTTCAGCTAGCCAATTTCTGATCCACATCTCTAAATCACCCTCAATCCCCAGCCTCCGTATTTTCTGCAATAGCCTACCGTCTTGCAGGCTTGAACATCCTCCGAGGCCCTTGGAGACCTTTTGACCCGACCCGACCTGACCTCCGCGACCTGGAAGAAGATCGGGCCCAAACCGGAAGTGATGCCCCGACCTCGATTTGAAGCCGACCCGGACCTCGGAGCTCCAAACCCGGCCTAACTACCGACGCCAGCTCCCGGAACGCCTTGCCCAGTCCCCGGAGCTCCCGACCCGACCCCCGACGGCAAGACCCGGCCCAACGCGACCCCCAGAGACCCGCCCAGTGACCCGACCTCGAGAGACCCGCCCAGCGACCTGACCTACCTGGTGATGGAAGAAAGAAAAATCCATGTGGAGTCTCGACCGGGCCTACTTCAAGATCCGATCCCAGGAGCGCCCAGGGAGGGAACAGACCACGGGACCCAGCCCAACCTGCCTCAGGATGCCCCTGCCCACGACCCAGGACCCCCGAAACGGCGGAGCCCACGCACGAGGACCCAAACGCGCCGCATAACGCCGGGACCCATCCAGATCGCAAACATGCCCCCCTAGCAACCCCTCTACCTCAACCAGCACCCGGGACCCTGCCAGACGCGACCCCAGATACGTAAACAGCGCCTTGGTCCCTGCCAGCGCCCTGGACCCCGCCAGACGCAACCACCTACCTTCCACAAGAGCTGACATCGGCCATCGGATCCCAGGATCATCCAGCAGCAGCCGCCGACCGAGGAAGCGAGGGAACGCGTCGGTCTGCAGGTTAGACTGAAGCAACGCGGTTTCAAGACCCCTCTCCCCAGCATACTCCTGGCAAACGTCCAAGCGATCGAAAACAAGCTGGATGAACTTAACGCCAGACTTACCTCTCAGAGGGGAGTAAGAGACTGCTGTGTGCTCTGTTTCACAGAGACATGGCTCACCCCTGCCTCACCGGACTGTGCCATACAACCTGAAGGCTTCTCAATTCACCGGGCGAACCGCACGGCGTCATCAGGCAAAGCGAAGGGCGGAGGGGTTTGCCTCCTCATCAACTCCTCCTGGTGCTTGGATGTGGCGACTCTGGCGACCTACTGCTCCCCAGACCTGGAATACCTGACCGTGAAGTGCCGTCCATACTACCTTCCATGTGAGTTCACGTCAGCCATTATCACAGCGGTCTACATCCCACCCCAGGCAGTAGTGAGGAAGGCGCTGGACGAACTATACACAGTAATAAACAACTACGAAACAGAACACCCGGAGGCCTTGTTCATCGTGGCCGGAGACTTCAACAAGGCCAACATCAAGAGTGTACTGCCAAAATTCCACCAGCACATCTCCTGTTCCACCAGGGGCGACAACACTCTTGACCACTGCTGCTCAAAAATCAAGGACGCCTACCGTTCCATCCCCCGACCGCACTTTGGGAAATCAGACCATAAGACGGTGCTCCTTCTCCCGGCATACAAGCAGAAACTCAAGCGGGAGAATCCAGCTAAGAAGGTTGTGCAGTGCTGGTCCGAGGAGACAGAAGAGCTCTTACGTGACTGCTTAGAGACAGTGGACTGGTCCATATTTAAGAACTCAGTGACCAACTTAAATGAGTATGCCACCACCGTCACAGACTTCATCAGCAAATGTGTGGACCACTGCGTGTCAAAGAAAGCAGTACGTGCGTTCCCCAACCGGAAACCATGGCTCAATCGCGAGATTGACTCCCTACTGAAGGACAGATCTGAGGCGTTCAAGGCAGACGACCCTGACCTACACAAGAAATCCAGGTACGACCTCCGCAAAGCCATCCGGAATGCCAAGAGAGAATATCAAACCAAGCTAGAGTCACAGACAGACTCTCGGCGGTTGTGGCAAGGACTAAACAACATAACGGGCTACAAAACGAAGCCGAACAGTATCTCTGGCAGCAGCGCACCCCTCCCCGATGAATTCAATGCATTCTATGCTCGGTTCAAACAGGTAACCAACAATCCGCTGGCGAGTGCCCCAGCAGCCCATAATTCACCCATACCCACCATCACAGCTTCCGAAGTCAGATCGGCCTTCCTGAAAGTGAACCCTCGGAAGGCGACGGGCCCAGACGGGATCCCTGGTCGTGCACTCAGAGCCTGCGCGGACCAGCCGGCAGAGGTATTCACGGACATCTTTAACCTGTCCCTACTCCACTCCGAGGTCCCCACCTGCTTCAGGAAGACCACCATCATACCGGTACCAAAGAAGAACCAGGCAACCTGCCTCAATGACTACCGACCAGTGGCCCTGACTTCAGTCGTAATGAAGGGCTTCGAGAGGTTGATCATGAAGCGCATCACCTCCATACTCCCAGAACGCCTTGATCCACTGCAATTCGCATACCGCTGCAACCGGTCCACATCAGACACCATTTCCCTGGCCCTACACTCATCCCTAGAGCATCTCGAAAACAAGGACTCCTACATTAGACTCCTATTTATTGACTACAGCTCCGCCTTCAACACCATAATCCTAGCCAAGCTCATATCAAAGCTCCAAAACCTAGGACTTGGCTCCCCACTCTGCAACTGGATCCTCGATTTTCTGACCAACAGACCACAATCAGTAAGAATGAACAACAACACCTCCCCCACAATAGTCCTCAACACCGGCGCCCCGCAAGGCTGCGTACTTAGCCCCCTACTCTACTCCCTGTACACACACGACTGCGTGGCAAAACTTGGTTCCAACTCCATGTACAAGTTTGCTGACGATACGACCATAGTGTACCGGATCTCGAATAACGATGAGTCCGAATACAGGAGGGAGATAGAGAACCTAGTGGAGTGGTGTAGCGACAACAATCTCTCCCTCAAGAAGAGAAAAACTAAAGAGCTGGTCATTGACTTCAGGAAGCAAAGTACTGTACACACCCCTGTCAGCATCAACGGGGCCGAGGTGGAGATGGTTAGCAGTTTCAAATTCCTAGGGGTGCACATCTCCAAAAATCTGTCCTGGTCCACCCACGTCGACGCTACCACCAAGAAAGCACAACAGCGCCTATACTTCCTCAGGAAACTAAGGAAATTCGGCATGTCCACATTGACTCTTACCAACTTTTACAGATGCACCATAGAAAGCATCCTTTCAGGCTGCATCACAGCCTGGTATGGCAACTGCTCGGCCCAGGACTGCAAGAAACTTCAGAGAGTCGTGAACACCGCCCAGTCCATCACACGAACCTGCCTCCCATCCATTGACTCCATCTACACCTCCCGCTGCCTGGGGAAAGCGGGCAGTATAATCAAAGATCCCTCCCACCCGGCTTACTCACTCTTCCAACTTCTTCCATCGGGCAGGAGATACAGAAGTCTGAGAACACGCACGAACAGACTCAAAAACAGCTTCTTCCCCACTGTCACCAGACTCCTAAATGACCCTCTTATGGACTGACTTCATTAACACTACTCCCTGTATGCTTCATCCGATGCCAGTGCTTATGTTGTTACATTGTATATGTTGTGTTGTCCTATTATGTATTTTCTTTGATTCCCTTTTCTTCTCATGTGCTTAATGATCTGTTGAGCTGCTCGCAGAAAAATACTTTTCACTGTACCTCGGTACACGTGACATTAAACAAATCCAATCCAATCCAATCCTCTGTCACACTGGTGAGGTTCCATTTGTGGATCATCGGCTATTTGGATCCCCAGGTAGCGGAATTTGTGTCGGGCTTGTTTAAACGGCAGTCCCGTTAGTATTGCCCCACCTACTTGTGGGTGTACTGGGAAGATCTCGCTTTTGCTCATGTTGAGTTTGTAGCCCGAGAAGGCGCCAAATTCTTTCAGGAGCGCGATGATTCTGTCCATGCTGCTTTGTGGGTCCGAGATGTAGAGGAGCAGGTCATCTGCATACAGTGAGACTCTGTGCTCTCTGCCGCCCCTTCGGAGCCCCCTCCAGCTTTTTGCTGCTCTGAGTGCGATTGCTCGTGGTTCGATCGCTAGGGCGAACAGCAGCGGGGACAGTGGGCATCCTTGTCTGGTGCCCCTGTGCAGCTGGAAGTATCGGGAGTTGGTGTTGTTGGTCCGTACACTCGCCATGGGAGCGTTGTATAGGAGCTTTACTCAGGAGGTGAACCCTGTTCCAAGCCCGAACCGCTCCAGTACCTCTATGAGGTATTTCCATTCGACTCTGTCGAAGGCCTTTTCTGCATCGAGGGAGACGATCACCTCTGGTGTTCTCTCCCCGGAGGGGGTCATTATTACGTTCAGCAGGCGCCTGATGTTCGAGGTAAGCTGTCTACCTTTGACAAAGCCCATCTGGTCCTCTGCGACCACCTCAGGTACACAGTCTTCTAACCTTTTGGCTAGGATTTTGGCATCTGCATTCAGCAGTGAGATGGGCCTGTATGACCCACATTCCGTTTGGTCTTTGTCTTTCTTAGGTATCAGCGAGATTGAGGCCTGTGCTAGCGTAGGCGGCAGTGTGTCCCTCGCTAGTGAGTCTGTGAACATCTCCCGCAGGTGCGGGGCCAGTGCTGTCGCAAATTTTTTGTAGAAGTCTGCCGGGAACCCGTTGGGTCCCGGCGCCTTCCCTGCCTGTATGGAGCTAATGCTGTCCATGATCTTTCCCAGTGCTAGTGGTGCTTCCAAGCCCCGTTTTTTGCCCTCCCCCACGACTGGAATGTCCAGTCCCTCAAGGAACCGTTTCATCCCAGACTCCCCCATTGGGGGCTCTGAGGTGTGCAGCCCTTGGTAGAAGGCCTTGAAGGTTTTGTTGATCTTTTCTGTTTCTGTTTCTAGCGTGCCTCTGGTATCCCTTATTTGTGCAATTTCTCTGGTGGCTGCCTGCTTTCTCAGCTGGTGTGCCAACCAGCGGCTGGCTTTGTCTCCGTGTTCGTATAAGGTCCCACGTGCCTGGCGGAGTTGGTGCACTGCTTTCCTGGTGGCGAGCAGTTCAAAGTTCCTTTGTAGATCTTTCCTCTCCGCCAGGAGCTCTACGGCTGGGGCCTCAGGGTATTTACGGTCTACCTCCAGTATGGAGTCAACCAGCTGCTGCCTCGCCACCCTTTCCTCCCTATCTCTTCGCGCTTTGAAAGCGATGATCTCCCCTCTTAGTACGGCCTTTAGTGCTTCCCAGAACGTGGAGGGTGAGACCTCCCCGTTCTGGTTGTTCTCTGTGTACTCTGCAATGGCTCGTGATAACCTTTCGTTGAAGGCCTTGTCCGCTAGTAGGGCGACGTCCAACCTCCATGTGGGGCGTTGGGCCCTGCCCGTCTCCAACCTCACGTCTATGTAGTGTGGAGCGTGGTCTGATGTCACAATTGCTGAGTATTGACTTCTGGTTGCGGCTATGCGGAGCTAAGTCGCACATTCGGTGGCTCCCGCAAAAATTGACTTTTAGGCTCTTTTCAGGGCCCCCAACGGCACTTTTCGACGTTTCCTGGTGTGGGAAGGAGATTATAACAGCTCCCCGTCAGTATATGGCTTCTACTAGGAGTGGGGCGACTAAAAAGGTGGTGCTGGACCCGAAGAAGGTGTGAGGGAAGAAGAACAAAATGGCGGCGGGCGGAGACCAGGCAGCATGGAGGCAGTGGGCGGAGGAGCAACAGGAGGGTATCCAGTGCTGCTTCAGGGAGATTAAAGCGGACCTGCTAGAGCCGATGAAGGCTTCTATTGATAAGCTGCTGGAGACACAGACGGCCCAGGGGGTGGCGATCCGCGAGGTTCGACAAAAGATCTCCGACAACGAGGATGAGATCTTAGGCCTGGCGGTAAAGGTGGAGGCGCACCACAAGAAATGGCAGGAGCGGTTCAAGGAGATGGCGAATCGGTCGAGGCGGAAGAACCTGCGGATTCTGAGCCTCCCGGAGGGGCTGGAGGGGCCAGACGTGGGGGCCTATGTGGTCACCATGTTGAACTCGCTGATGGGAGTGGGGTCTTTCCTGGGGCCCCTGGAGCTGGAAGGGGCCAATAGAGTGCTGGCGAGGAGGCCCAAGGCTAACGAGCCTCCGCGGGGGGTGCTGGTGAGGTTCCATCGGTTCGTTGATCGGGAGTGTGTGCTCAGGTGGGCCAAGAAGGAGAGGAGCAGCAGGTGGGAGAACGTGGAGGTTCGAATACGCCAGGACTGGAGTGCGGAGGTGGTGAAGAGGAGGGACGGGTACAATCGAGCGAAGGCGGTGCTGCACAGGAAGGGGGTAAAGTTTGGCATGTTGCAGCCGGCGCGACTGTGGGTTACCTACAAGGACCACCGGCACCATTATTTTGAGTCTCCAGAGGAGGCGTGGGCCTTTGTTCAGGCCGAGAAGCTGGACACAGACTGAGGGTCGGGATGGGCGTTTGGGGACTGCTGTTGATATGTTTTTTTTCGAGGGGGGGGATGGCAAAAATCGAGGGGTGGTGATCTTGGTGGGAAAGAAGGTGTCATTCGAGGCGTCGAGCATTGTGGCAGATAATGGCAGTAGGTACATAATGGTAAGTGGTAAGTTGCAGGGAGAGAGGGTTGTACTGGTCAATGTGTATGCCCCGAATTGGGACGATGCGGGTTTTATGCGGCGTATGTTGGGTCGGATCCCAGACTTGGAAGTGGGGGGCCTGATAATGGGGGGAGACTTTAACTCGGTGCTGGATCCGGCACTGGATCGCTCCAGGTCTAGGACGGGTAGGAAACCGGCGGCGGCTAGAGTGCTGAGGGGGTTTATGGACCAGATGGAAGGGGTGGACCCTTGGAGATTTGCAAGGCCGGGGGCTAGGGAATTTTCATTCTTCTCACATGTCCATAAGGCTTATTCCCAAATCGACTTTTTCATTTTGAGTAGGGCGCTGATAGCGAGAGTAGAGGATAGAGTATTCGGCAATAGCCATTTCGGACCACGCACCGCATTGGGTGGACTTGGAGATGGGGGAGGAGAGGGACCAGCGCCTGTTGTGGTGCTTGGAGGTGGGGCTGTTGGCGGACGAGGAGGTGAGCGAGCAGGTCCGAGGAAGTATAGAGAGGTACTTGGAGACCAACGACAACGGGGAGGTCCGAGTGGGGATGATATGGGAGGCGCTGAAGGCGGTGGTGAGGGGAGAGCTGGTCTCCATTAGGGCCCACAAGGAGCGAAGGGAGCGGGGGGGAGAGGGAGAGGCTGGTGGAGGAGGTGGTGAGGGTAGACAGGAGGTATGCGGAGGTGCCCTAGGAAGGATTGTTGAGGAAGAGGCGCCGCCTCCAGGCCGAATTCGACCTGGTGACCACCAGGAAGGCGGAGGTGCAGTGGAGGAAGGCCCAGGGGGCGATTTACGAGTATGGGGAAAAGGCAAGCTGGATGCTGGCGCATCAGCTTCTGAAGCGGGACGCAGCTAGGGAGATCGGGGGAGTAAAGGACAGGGGAGGGAGCGTGGTGCGGAGTGGGGTTGGCATCAATGGGGCCTTCAGGGACTTTTACGAGGAATTGTACCGATCCGAGCCCCCACGGGAGGAGGGAGGGATGGGCCACTTCCTGGACCAATTGAGGTTTCCAAAGGTGGAAGAGGGACTGGTGGCGGGATTGGGGGCCTCGATTGGGCTGGAGGAACTGATCAAAGGGATAGGAAGCATGCAGGCGGGGAAGGCACCGGGGCCAGACGGTTTCCCGGTCGAATTCTATTAAAAATATATGGATCTGTTGGGCCCGTTGCTAGTCCGGACCTTCAATGAGGCAAGGGAGGGGGGGGGGGGGGGGGGGGTGTTTGCCCCCGACGATGTCCCGGGCACTGATCTCCTTGATCCTGAAGGATCCCCTGCAGTGTGGGTCTTACAGACCGATTTCGTTACTAAATGTAGATGCCAAGGTGCTGGTGAAGGTCTTAGCCACGAGGATTGAGGATTGTGTGCCGCAGATCATCCATGAAGACCAGACGGGGTTCGTGAAGGGGAGGCAGTTGAACGCGAATGTGCGGAGGCTTTTGAACGTTATCATGATGCTGGCGAGAGAGGGGGAGGCGGAGATAGTGGTGGCGATGGACGTTGAGAAAGCCTTCGATAGGGTAGAGTGGGGGTACCTGTGGGAGGTGCTAAAGAGGTTCGGGTTTGGGGAGGGGTTTGTCAGGTGGGTTAGGCTGTTGTATGAGGTCCCGATGGCGAGTGTGGCCACAAACAGGAGGAGGTCCGAGTACTTTCGGTTGGACGAGGCAGGGGTGTCCCCTGTCCCCCCTGCTCTTCGCACTGGCGATTGAACCCCTGGCTATGGCAGAGAGAGTCGAGGAACTGGAGGGGGTTGGTGCGGGGTGGGGAGGAGCATAGGGTGTCGCTCTATGCGGACGACCTGCTGCTATATGTGGCGGACCTGGTGGGGGGAATGCCGGAGGTAATGAGGATTCTTCGGGAATTCGGGGTAAAAGCTCAACATGGGGAAAAGCGAGTTGTTCGTGGTTCACCCAGGGGACCAGGAGAGGGGGATTGGCGAGCTCCCACTAAAAAGGGCGGAGAGGAGCTTCAGGTATTTGGGGGTCCAAGTGGCCAGGAGCTGGGGGCCCCGCATAGACTTAATTTCACAAGGCTGGTGGAGCAAATGGAGGAGGAGTTCAAGAGGTGGGACGCGTTGCCGCTGTCCTTGGCGGGTAGGGTGCAGTCAATCAAAATGACGGTACTCCCAGGGTTTTTGTTCGTGTTCCAGTGTCTCCCCATTCTTATCCCGAAGGCTTTTTTTAGGCGGGTTAAGAGGAGTATAATGGGGTTTGTGTGGGCGCGAGGGTCTCCGTGGGTGAGAAGGGTGTTCCTGGAGCAGAGTAGAGATGGGGGGGACTGGCGCTGACCAACCTCTGTGGGTACTACTGGGCCGCCAATGCGGCGATGGTGCGCAAGTGGGTGATGGAGGGGGAGGGGGCTGCATGGAAGAGGCTGGAGACGGCGTCTTGTGTGGGTACGAGTCTGGGGGCGCTGGCAACGGCGCAGCTGCCGCTCTCTCCAAGGAGGAATCATAGAATTTACAGTGCAGAAGGAGGCCATTCGGCCCATCGAGTCTGCACCGGCTCTTGGAAAGAGCACCCGACCCAAGCTCACATTTCCACCCTTTCCCCATAACCCAGTAACCCCACCCAACACTAAGGGCAATTTTGAACACGTAAGGGCAATTTGTCATGGCCAATCCACCTAACCTGTACATCTTTGGACTGTGGGAGGAAACCGGAGCACCAGGAGGAAACCCACGCAGACACGGGGAGGACGTGCAGGCTCCGCACAGACAGTGAACCAAGCCGGGAATCGAACCTGGGACCCTGGAGCTGTGAAGCAATTGCGCTAACCACCATACTACCGTGCTGCCCTGAGGCCGTATACCACGAGCCCGGTGGTGGCGGCTGCCCTCAAAATCTGGGGGCAGTGGAGGCGGCATGGAGGGGACGTTGGGGCCTCGGCGTGGACCCCAATACGGGAGAACCACCGGTTCGCCCCAGGGAGAACAGGTGGAGGGTTTTCGGGGTGGCACAGGGCAGGGATACGAAAGTTGGGGGACCTGTTTGTGGACGGGAAGTTCGCGAGCTTGGGTGAGCTGGAGGAGAAGTACGGGCTCCCCCCCCGGGGAACACCTTCAGGTACTTACAGGTAAGGGCATTTGCTAGACGGCAGGTGGTGGAATTCCCGAGGCTACTGCCACACAAAGTACAGGACAGGGTGCTCTCGGGGGGGTGGATGGGAGTGGGCAAGATCTTGGAAACTTACCAGGTGATGCAGGAGGAGGAGGAGGCCTCGGTGGTGGAGTTGAAAGGTAAGTGGGAGGAGGAGTTGGGAGAGGAGATTGAGGAAGGGACGTGGGCAGATGCCCTAGGGAGGGTGAACTCTTCCTCATCGTGCGCGAGGCTCAGCCTCATACAGTTTAAGGTGCTGCACAGGGCACACATGACCGGGACAAGGATGAGCCAGTTTTTTGGGGGTGAGGACAGGTGTGTTAGGTGCTCAGGGAGCCCAGCAAATCACACCCATGTGTTCTGGGCATGCCCAGCACTGGAGGAATTTTGGAAGGGCGTAGCGAGGACGGTGTTGAGGGTGGTAGGATCCAGGGTCAAACCGGGCTGGGGGCTCGCAATATTTGGGGTGGCAGAGGAGCCGGGAGTGCAGGAGGCGAAAGGAGGCGGTATTCTGGCCTTTGCGTCCTTGGTAGCCCGGCGGAGGATTCTTCTTCAGTGGAAGGATGCGAGGCCCCCAAGTGTGGAATCCTGGATCAACGATATGGCAGGGTTCATTGAATTGGAGAGGGTGAAATTTGCTTTGAGAGGGTCGGTACAAGGGTTCTTTAGGCAGTGGCAACCGTTCTTAGACTTCCTGGCAGAACGGTAGACATTGGTCAATGGCAGCAGCAACTCGGGGGGTGGGGGGGGGGTTACTTTACTTTATTTCTGTTTATGTTATTTACACTGGAGGGTCCAGGGGGGTGTATATACCAGTTGTGTTAAGTCGGGGTGTTAATGTTAATTTATTATTTATGTACAGGGGGTAGGGGGGTAGGGAGGGTTGCTTTTCTAGACCGTGCTTTGTACTTAACCCTGTTGGGTTCCTTTTTCATTTTGTTATTGATATTTTATGAAAACCTTAATAAAAATTATTTTAAAAAACAAAACAATTGCGGAGTATTCTACCTTGTCTATCCCCGGAAGCACCGTTTTCCCCACCACAAAGAAGTCAATTCTGGTGTATACGTTGTGTACTGGGGAGAAGAAGGAAAACTCCTTCTCCCCTGGGTGGGTGAACCTCCAGGGGTCCACCACTCCCATCTGTTCCATAAAGTGACTGAGTTCCCTTGCCATGCTTGAGGTTTTCCCCGTTTTAGGGTTTGATCTGTCTGTCTTTGGGTCCTGTACACAGTTGAAGCCCCCCCCCCCCCCCCCCATGATTAGTCGATGCGTCGCTATGTCAGGGATTTCTGCCATGGTCTTGATGATGCTCGTGTCGTCCCATTTGGGTGCGTACACGTTAACTAGTATTACCGGTGCCCCATCCAGGGCCCCGCTGACCATGATATACCGTCCCCCTGGGTCTGTAACCGTCTTTGTCGCCCTAAACGTCCTCCACTTGCCGATCAATATCGCCACCCCCCTGGCCCTTGTTCCATAACAGGAATGGTAGGTCTGTCCCACCCAGCCCTTTCTTAGCCGCAGTCGGTCCTGCTCTCTCAGGTGTGTCTCTTGGAGGAAGACTATGTCGGCCCTCATATTTCTTCGGTGGGTGAGGACTCTGGATCTCTTCACTGGGCCATTGAGTCCCCTTACGTTCCAGGTGACTATCCTGGTGGGGGGCTTCTGCACCTTCGCTTCTGTGGGATTAACCATACTTACCAGTGGACGTGCCCCTGCCCTCCGGGGTTTCCTTTTGTTAAGGGTCCGTCCAGGATGACCGCTGTCACTGCTCTCTCCATGCGGTCAGGTCCCTGCGCCCCAGGGTTTCCCTTTGTCCCGGGGGCACCCGACATGGCCGCCCACTGTGCATCCGCCGTGCGGGTAGTCCCCTGCACTCTGGGGTCTCCCTTCACCCAGAGACCGTACCGGGTGGGTGCTTGCAGCGATTCCTTGTTTCGAGCCCTTGGTTGTGGCACTTTGTAGCCCAATTCCTTTTCTAGCCCTGTTTGTCCCTCCTTCCCTGTGTTGCCCCTCCCCGGTCTCTCCTTCCCTGTGTCCCCCCCCCTCCCGGTCTCCCCCCTCTCCCCCCTCTCCCTTGTACCCCTCCTTTGTCCCTCTTTCCCCTGTTCCTGTCCCAGTTTGCTCTCCCGTCTCTGTTGAGTGGTCCCCCCCCACCTCCAGCCTGGCGCCTTCCCCCCTGTTGGGGGCGTGCTGCGGCCCTGCTTTGTTGCATGCCCCCGGCGCTAGCTTTCCCGCTAGTGCGATGGCCCCCCTCTCGGGAGATACTGTCTCGCTTCTCCCCTGCCTGGCCTCTACAGTTTTCTGCCCGCTCTTCCCCTATCCTACCCTGTACTCCTCTTGCTTGCTCTCCCTTCTCCGCTACTCTCGTTTCAGCCAGGAGGGAACTGAAGAAAGGGATTAGGAGAGCTAAGAGAGGGCATGAACAATCTTTGGCGGGTAGGATCAAGGAAAACCCCAAGGCCTTTTACACATATGTGAGAAATATGAGAATGACTAGAGCGAGGGTAGGTCCGATCAAGGACAGTAGCGGGAGATTGTGTATTGAGTCTGAAGAGATAGGAGAGGTCTTGAATGAGTACTTTTCTTCTGTATTTACAAATGAGAGGGGCCATATTGTTGGAGAGGACAGTGTGAAACAGACTGGTAAGCTCGAGGAAATACTTGTTAGGAAGGAAGATGTGTTGGGCATTTTGAAAAACTTGAGGATAGACAAATCCCCCAGGCCTGACGGGATATATCCAAGGATTCTATGGGAAGCAAGAGATGAAATTGCAGAGCCGTTGGCAATGATCTTTCCGTCCCCACTGCCAACAGGGGTGGTACCAGGGGATTGGAGAGTGGCGAATGTCGTGCCCCTGTTCAAAAAAGGAACTAGGGATAACCCTGGGAATTACAGGCCAGTTAGTCTTACTTCGGTGGTAGGCAAAGTAATGGAAAAGGTACTGAAGGATAGGATTTCTGAGCATCTGGAAAGACACTGCTTGATTAGGAATAGTCAGCATGGATTTGTGAGGGGTAGGTCTTGCCTTACAAGTCTTATTGAATTCTTTGAGGAGGTGACCAAGCATGTGGATGAAGGTAAAGCAGTGGATGTAGCGTACATGGATTTTAGTAAGGCATTTGATAAGGTTCCCCATGGTAGGCTTACGCAGAAAGTAAGGAGGCATGGGATAGTGGGAAATTTGGCCAGTTGGATAAAGAACTGGCTAACTGATAGAAGTCAGAGAGTGGTGGTGGATGGCAAATATTCAGCCTGGATCCCAGTTATCAGTGGTGTACCGCAGGGATCAGTTCTGGGTCCTCTGCTGTTTGTGATTTTCATGAATGACTTGGATGAGGGAGTTGAAGGGTGGGTAGTAAATTTGCAGACGATACGAAGATTGGTGGAGTTGCGGATAGTGAGGAGGGCTATTGTCGGCTGCAAAAAGACATAGATAGGATGCAGAGCTGGGCTGAGAAGTGGCAGATGGAGTTTAACCCTGAAAAGTGTGAGGTTGTCCATTTTGGAAGGACAAATATAAATGCGGAATACAGGGTTAACAGTAGAGTTCTTGGCAATGTGGAGGAGCAGAGCGATCTTGGGGTCTATGTTCATATATCTTTGAAAGTTGCCACTCAAGTGGATAGAGCTGTGAAGAAGGCCTATGGTGTGCTAGCGTTCATTATCAGAGGGATTGAATTTAAGAGCCATGAGGTGATGATGCAGCTGTACAAAACTTTGGTAAGGCCACATTTGGAGTATTGTGTACAGTTCTGGTCGCCTCATTTTAGGAAGGATGTGGAAGCTTTGGAAAAGGTGCAAAGGAGATTTACCAAGATGTTTCCTGGAATGGAGAGTAGGTCTTACGAGGAAAGATTGAGGGTGCTAGACCTTTTCTCATTAGAACGGAGAAAGATGAGGGGTGACTTGATAGAGGTTTATAAGATGATCAGAGGAATAGATAGAGTAGACAGTCAGAGACTTTTTCCCCGGGTGGAACAAACCATTACAAGGAGACATAAATTTAAGGTGAAAGGTGGAAGATATAGGAGGGATATCAGAGGTAGGTTCTTTACCCAGAGAGTAGTGGGGGCATGGAATGCACTGCCTGTGGAAGTTGTTGAGTCGGAAACATTAGGGACCTTCAAGCAGTTATTGGATAGGTACATGGATTACGGTAGAATATAGTGTAGATTAATTTGTTCTTAAGGGCAGCACGGTAGCATTGTGGATAGCACAATTGCTTCACAGCTCCAGGGTCCCAGGTTCGATTCCGGCTTGGATCACTATCTGTGCGGAGTCTGCACATCCTCCCCGTGTCTGCGTGGGTTTCCTCCGGGTGCTCTGGTTTCCTCCCACAGTCCAAAGATGTGCAGGTTAGGTGGATTGGCCATGATAAATTGCCCTTAGTGTCCAAAACTGCCCTTAGTGTTGGGTGGAGGTGTTGACCTTGGGTGGGGTGCTTTTTCCGGGGGCCGGTGCGGACTCGATGGGCCGGGTGGCCTCCTTCTGCACTGTAAATTCTATGATAATCTATGATTAATCTAGGACAAAGGTTCGGCACAACATCGTGGGCCGAAGGGCCTGTTCTGTGCTGTATTTTTCTATGTTCTATGTTCTATACCAAAACGCACGTTGCTCTTGTGAAGAGCAGCTTTCGTTCTATTAAATTTGGCCCGTCTCCTGGCTAGGTCTGTCCCAATGTCCTCGTAAATTCTAATGCATGTCCTTCCCATTTGCAGGTTCTGTTTCTCCTGGCCCAGCGTAGGATTGTTCCCCTATCTTGGTACCGGTGCAGTTTAGCTATAACTGCTCTCGGGTTCCGGGCGCAGCGACCAGTGTGCTCGGTCCATTTCTGGTGGGCTGGGAAAGGTTTTCTTCCCCACTAAGTTGCCCAGCATCTCGGCCACGTAGGCCGTGGGGTTTCTCCCCTCGATCCCCTCTGGTAAACAAACTATCCTGACATTTTGCCTCCTCGAGCGGGTTTCTTGGTCGTCCATTCTGCCCTTCAGGCTCCCCTGGGTTGTGCCCAGTCTCGCCACCTCCATCTCCAGGACCGTGATCCGGTCGCTCACGTCAGTCGCTGCTTTCTCCAGCTCCTTGATGGTCGCCTCTTGGGCTTCCAGTTTCTTCCCTTGGCCGTCCAATTTCTCCTCTGCTCTGCCCAGGGCCTGCTGCACCTCCGTCAGGGCCTTGGCCATTGCTGCCTGCACTGCGGCCTCTATGTCTGCCCTAGCCTCTGCCTTGTTTACCTGCTGATGTTCCCTCAGCACATCGGCAAAGGCTGCCTTCCAGTTCCAGCTCCCCCCTGGCCCCGGGGGAGACTGCACCTGTCTGCCCAGCTCTTTTTGATGCGGCGATATTCCGTTCTGCCGCTTTGCTCGCTGATTGGCTCGTCTGAACTGGCTCGCCCATTGCCCCGTCTGCCTTTGGTGCCCCTTCACCCTCTGCTTTGGCTCCCTTCTGGCATTTTTTCTCCCCTTTTTTTTTCCTCCCTCCCCCTCTTATTTATTTATTTATTTTCTCCCACCCCCTTCCCTTTTTCTTCTCCCGTCCCTTCTCTCCTTTACCACTTTATTTTCCCCCTCTTTTATAAAATTCTTCTCAGGTGAACTTGTTTTGGGTGAGAACAAGAAAAGTACAAAAAGCTGTTAAAATTTTTAAAGTTTTCTTTTCAGAGTTTTGTTTTTGCAAAAGTTAGTTTTTCCTTCCTTTTCCCTCACTCACCCAGGTTGAGCGGGAGAGAGAGAGTGGCTTCTGGTCCGGAGTCCCTCTTTGTTCCTGCCTCGTGGTAGTCGCCGCCGGAGGGGGGGGGGGGGGGGGGGGGTAGTCAGACGGTCTCCGCTTCGTTCCCCGCCGCTCGTCGCACCCTGCGCTCTCCTGCTTGGGGGGGGGGGGTGTCGGTCGCTCCTCCATTCCTTCCTCCTGCAGGTTCGGCCCCCGCTTCGGTCCTGGCCACCGCTTGTCCTGCCCTGTGCTCTGCTGCCGTGCATTGGGGGGGGGTGGGGGTTGCCGCCGGATCGCTCCTCTCCCGAGGGCCCAGTTCCCCTGCTCCCGATTTCGCGGGAAACTTTAAAAACTGCGGGAGCCTTTTTGCTGCGACTGCTCCGCTCACAAACGCCATCAGAAGTCCCGTTTGGGCAATATTAATACAGTTTCTTGTGGGGATGAGATTGTAGCTTTTTTATTTTAAGCGTGCCTTCTCACACACTATTTCTCCCTTTGGGGCAGTGGTGAAAGGCTACCCGAGCTGCTTATCAGCCTCTTGAACCACGTCATGAACCACGAGTTACCCATTTAAAAGATGAGGAGAATTTTTTCCTCTGAGGGTTGCAAGTCTTTGGAATTTCCATCTACAAAGAACAACCTGGGATTTTTTTATAATCTGATAGCTTTGTGGTTACTTTTATTGGTTACTGGATTGTTAGTCCAATTCGATTCGCTCCAAGTGATTTCAAGAAATGGTTGAAGGCACTGGACACTGCAATGTCTATGAGCCTTGACAATATTCTGGCAATAGTACAGGCTGGTGCTCCAGAACTAGCTGTGCCCTCAGCCAAGCTGTTCCAGTACAGCTACAATAGGCACCAACTTCAAGAGCCACACCCTCCACCACTGACACACAGTGTGCAGTGTGGACCATCTACAAGATGAAAATGAAATGAAATGAAAATCGCTTATTGTCACAAGTAGGCTTCAAATGAAGTTACTGTGAAAAGCCCCTAGTCGCCACATTCCGGCGCCTGTTCGGGGAGGCTGTTACGGGAATTGAACCGTGCTGCTGTCCTGCCTTGGTCTGCTTTCAAAGCCAGCGATTTAGCCCTGTGCTAAACCAGTCCCTAGCCCTGTGCTAAACCAGCCCCTGGTTTGCATTGCAGCAAATCTTCATGGTTCCTTCAATAGCAAACGCACGCCCTCTACCACCTAGATGGACAAGGGCAGCAGATGAATGGGGAAACCAGTCCCTGCATGTTCCCCTCCAAGCCACGCACCATTCTGACATGGAACTATATCGCTGTTCCGTCACAGGATCAAACTCCTGGCGTTCTTCCCTAACAGCACTGTAGGTGTACCTACACCACAGGGACTGCAGCAGTTCAAGAAGGCAGTTCACCCATCACTTTCTAATAATAATAATAATCTTTATTGTCACAAGTAGGCTTACATTAACACTGCAATGAAGTTACTGTGAAAAGCCCCACATTCCGGTGCCTGTTCGGATACACAGAGGGAGAATTCAGAATGTTCAAATTACCTAACAGCACGTCTCAAGGGCAATTAGAGATGAACAATAAATGCTGACCTAGCCAGCGACACCCTTGTCCAGTAAAAAAATAAATGAAACATAACTGTTACACCCCCATACACTAAAAGGAAAATTCACTATATTTAGAGAGCAGATAAGACTGTGTCTGTAGCTCAGCTTATTCACCAGCAGATGGAGATCTTCCACTAACTTTAATGTCCTCTCCCCCTCCCCCATAGCTCCACTCTGACTGGAAATAATTCTGAGATAAATCGGTTTCAAAATGTTCCCCTTTCTCAAAACCGAGTGGGGATTCAATTTGCTTATTCATCAGTAGATACCACAGGAGCTCAATGAAGTGGTGTCTCTGGGAAATACTCCTCCTACCCCAATACCCAAAGGATCTTTATGTGTTAATTCAGAATTGTACATTCCGCTGGTGTTACCAAAGAGCTAAATCCATTATTTTTTCAAAAAATATTCGTAACATTTCTAAAATTCCAAACCATTTCAAAATGGTCATTATGGAAAATACAAAAATATTCAATTTTTCTCCAGGCAGCATGTTGCATTCTGAGATGCCTCAATAAGATATGGCTGATATAAGCTGTTAATGATGGTCATCCTTCGAGTTTGATGAAGGCGATGGATTTGCAGACTCATTAACGATGAACATGGAGATGGATCTGTAGTCCCAGTCTGGAAGCACAGTCGGAAAAAGTTGGACCATTGGAACTCATTTGTTGTCACATGGACAGATGCTGCTTTATGCCAGTGTTCCCAAACTTTTTTCCCGGAAACCATTTTTGCCAACCGGCTGACCTTTGTGGGACCCACGCCGGTCGACCTTTGCGACCCAGGCCGCGTTGGCTTCCCTTTAATGCGAAAGAGGACTCAGTGTGGTCCTCACGATCTCACTCCAGTCAGGTTTACAGGACAAGAGGGCAATCTGCCTATTGGGTGCAGAGCTCAGCCAGTTCCTTTGTGCCATGAGAACAGTAAATCCAACCTCACACCTGGAGGTCATCGTGAAGGGAAATAGCAACAAAACTCAGCATTGGATACTCCTGGGAGATTCTCCTCTTGCCTGGCTTGCTAGCAGCTAGAAAATGGAAGAAGCTCTCCTCTGTGATTTGGCAACAAAAGTACGTACGTACAGAGCGCTTGAAATTAAGTGTACGTGCAGGGTGCGTGACCAGCTCACTGCTGCCGCTTATGTTCGGAAGAATGCACACAGCTTCATTTTGTCCTCATTTAAAAGCCGGTTGGGGCTGCCATTCTCAATTTAAATGGCAGTCACAGCCATTGGGCGCTTCACCCGCGATCGGGACCACCGCTGGAAGGCCGCAACCGATCGCTCTGCGACCCTCCTGACATCCGCCCGCGGCCCACCTACAGGTCGCAACCTGCACTTTATTAAACCCTGCTCTATGCTGTTGTTCAGGGGCAGAAATGAGAC
Source organism: Scyliorhinus torazame (assembly GCF_047496885.1). NCBI lineage: Eukaryota > Metazoa > Chordata > Chondrichthyes > Carcharhiniformes > Scyliorhinidae > Scyliorhinus > Scyliorhinus torazame. The sequence goes on from NC_092709.1 coordinate 304,135,029, forward strand.
ATTGACATCGATCCTCTTCAAAGGTGACAGGCGTTCCCTGGATCAGGGCTCTCCAGCGAGTTCCAACTCGCGTGGATTCTTCCAAATCAAGAGGCCTGACGCCGCACTACTTCAGACTCCCTTTAAGCATGTCTTTGTAGTTCTTGCGTGGCCGACCTTGGCTTCTGTTGCCAGACAGTAGCTCTCCGTACAGCTGCTGTCTCGGAATGTGATGGTCCTCCGTCCTGACTACATGTCCTACCAGGGCAGTTGGGCTCACAGGAACATTGTCTGTCTGGGCTTGGTGTAAGATTTTTAATAAATTAATTTTTTTATTTCAAAAATGTTTAAAGTATCACATACAAAATAATCCAATAGAATACAAACAATTTGTTATTTTAAAAAATTAAACCTAAACCCCCCTTTCCCCCCCAAGACCGAACCCACCCTTGCTTCCCCCTCCCCCCAACCAAACTCCCCCAGTTGCTGGCCACGAACAAGTCCTTAAAAAAGGTAGTGAATGGTTCCATCGGGAATAGAACCTGTCCTCCAACCCACTAACGACATACTTAATCTTTTCCAGTCTCAGAAACTCTGACAAGTCCCCAACCCATGCTGAGGCCTTAAGTAGCGCTGGCGACCTCCATCCAAGCAGGACTCAGATAGTCAGATGCTCTTTCTTAGGGTAGGAGAGTCAAGTACTAGGGGACATTGGTTTAAAGTGCGTGGGGAAAAGTTTAGAAAAGACAAGCGAGGCGTGTTTTTTACACAGAGGGTGGTAAATATATGGAACGTGCTGCCTGGGGAGGTGGTGGGAGCAGGTACGATAACGGCATTTAGGGAACATCGAGACAAATATATGAATAGGGTGGGAATGGAAGGATATGGACTCCGTAAGTGCAGACGGTTTTAGTTTAGGCAGGTACCATGGTCGGCCTGGCTTGGAGGGCCGAAGAGCCTGTTGTATTGTTCTTTGTTCTTGTTCTTTGACTTGCCTCCAGGCGATCAGCGAGGCGAAGGCCAGGACATCAGCTTTCCTTCCCTCCAGGAGTGCCAGCAAGTCCGAAACCCCAAAGATTGCCACCAATGGGCACGTCTCCAGCCTGGCACCCACGATCTCTCACATAGTCTCAAAAAAGAAGACCCAAAACTCAAACAGCATAGGGAAGGACCAGAACATCTGAGAATGGTTTGCTGCCCCCCTTAAACAACCTCACACCTGTGCTCTTGAGGTACCCTCAATAATGACGCTTAGAGATTAAACTGTAAAGAAGGCTTTATTAGACTAATAACTATGCTACAGCTAGAGACGAGAGCTGACTGCTACACAGACCATGAGGCAGTCCTTTATGTATGGCTCCCAGATGGGCGGAGCCAGAGGCGGAGTCCCCAGGGTTCCAAGCCCGGTCTTAAAGGGGACACCATCTTACATGATGATAAGGCAGTAACCGTTCATCACACCTCTATTCCAGGGAAAAACCCAGCCATGTGCACCCTGTGAACTACTTTAGACCACATCAGGCTCAGCCTGGCACACAGCGAGGTGGAATTCACCCTATGCAAAATCTCGCTCCACACCCCCTCCCTCCAACCCCAGGCCCAGCTCCTCCTCCCACTTCCCCTTTACGTCCTCCAATGGTGCTCTCCTTGTCTCCAACAACCATCCACATATATCGGATATCTTCCCTTCCCCTGTCTCATCTCGAGAGAGCATCCTGTCCATAAATGTAGGTGCAGATACCTAAACAAACTCCCTCTCGAGAGTTGAAATTTCTCCACCATCTCCTCCAGTCCCATAAACCTACCCTCCACAAACAAATCCCTGAACCTCGCGGCCCCCTCCCTCCTCCAAATTTTATATATTGCATCCATCCCGGACAAAGACTGGTATAGAACCTCAGTCATTCCACGCTTGATTGTCAAAACAAACAGCTTTGAAGCCTCTGAAAATGTGTCAAGTATGATCTGCAAATCTCTCGTCTTCGAGAGCCATTAAGGCACAATCTTCGGTGAAAAGGACTTCATGGATGAGCTCCTCAGCAGTATTGGTTTCTGTGCTGAGACATCATAGGTCAAAGAGTGAGCCGTCAAAATGATATGAAAGATATACTCCCTCTTTGAGATACTTGACAGCATGGCGGTAAAGTAGAGAACAAGTTAAAGAGCCCTGCTGCACTTCATTTGACATGATGATTTGCTATGTTTAAAAAAAATTCATTTACGGGATGTGGACTTCGCTGGTTAGACCAGCATTTATTGCCCATTCCTAGTTGCCCTTCAGAAGGTGGTGGTGAGTTGTCCTCTTGAAACGTCGTTTGAGGTGTAGGTAGGTCCACTGTGCTGTTCGGGAGGGAGTTCCAGGATGTTGCTCCAGTGACAGTGAAGGAACGGCGATATATTTCCAAGTCAGGGTGGTGAGTGACTTGGAGGGGAACCTCCAGGTGATGGGGTTCCTAGGTAGCTGCTGCTCTTGTCCTTCTAGATGGTAGTGGACGTGGGTTTGGAAGGTGCTGTCGAAGGAACCTTGGTGAGTTACTGCAGTGCACCTTGTAGATGTTACACACGGCTGCCACTGTTCGTCGGTGGTGAAGGGTTTGAATGTTTGTGGAAGGAGGAGCAATCAAGTGGACTGTTTTGTCCTGGATGGTGTCGAACTTCTTGAGTGTTGTTGGAGCTGCACTCATCCAGGAAAGTGGAGAATATCCCACTGCACTCCTGACTCATGCCTTGTCGATGGTGGACAGGCTTTGGGGAATCAGGAGGTGAGTTACACGCCATAGGATTCTTAGCCTTTGACCTATCCTGGTCGCCACAGTATTAATGTGGCTAGTCTAGTTCAGTTTCTGATCAATGGTAACCCCCCAGGATTTTGATTGGGGGATTCCAGTGGCCATGGAGTGAGCGGTCATACTTCTGGTAGCTCCCGCTCAAGGTGGATTGTTTTGGATCTTTCCCCGTTCGTAGGGTAGAAGTTTGGATGGAAAAAGGTGTAGGAGTGCCAGGCGAAAGTGAGACACCACTGGTAAGGCTGGTGGATGGATCCACGGACCAGAAGTGAACATACAGAACATACAGAATCGAATCATATGTCGAGAAGTGTGTCGAGAAGAAGAGAGCTGGTGGAGCAGAGAATCTTCGTGCTCCACAGGTCAGGATGGCGGAGGGTAAAGTGTCTGTCCTGCCTGCCCAGTGGTCAACGGAGCAGCTGGTGGGCTTCAGAAATGAGAAGTTCAGCCAGCAGAAAAGGGAAGCCTATGTGGACCTAGTCAGGGTGGTAAAGCCGCTTAAAGCGATGATTGACCTTGTGGAGCAGAGGCTGGAGTCGCAGGGTCAGGATATTTGGAGAGTGGAGGAGACGGTGGGGGAGCATCAGGAGCAGCTCACCTCATTGATGACTGAGATGGGAGTGATGCGGGAGACCTAAAAGCGTCTGAAGGAGAAGGTGAAGGATCTGGAGAACCGCTCCAGAAGGCAAAACCTGCGGATTGTGGGGATGCCTGAAGGCATTGAGGGAGCGGATATCGGCACGTATGTGGCCAAGGTGTTGGAAAAGTTGATAGGGAAGGGGATCTTCAACCGGCCTCTGGAGGTTGACCAAGCGCACGGGGCACTGATGAGGAGACCGCAGGCGGGTGAGCCGCCAAGGAAGATTCTTCGGTGGGCAAGGCAGACGAGGACGTGCACCTGAAAGGAGAACGAGCTGCGGGTGTACCAGGACCTGGGCACAGAACTGGCGAAGAGGAGGGCCGGGTTCAAATGGGTCGAGGCTGCCCTCATTAAGAAGGGGTGAAGTTTGGAGTGCTGTACCCGGCCTGCCTCTGGGTGACTTGCCAGAGTCGGGAATATTATTTTGGTACGCCAGAGGAGGTAACGGAATTTAATTTAAAAAAAAAAATTCCTTTATCAGAGTTACAAAGCTAGAGCTCAGTGTGGACAGGAGCAAACCCCTAATCCAGCTCCTTGCCTGCTCCAAAAACCAATTCAAATTGAATCCAATTCATGGCCCCCACAAGAGAGCGATACCAGATCCAGGCATTACACCTGATCCCACGCTCATCTTAGCCAAAAGGCCGAGAAACGATGGCAACGGAATTTTTGAGAGATAATTGACTGGTCGGAGAAGGAGGACATTGAACTCTTGAGGAGGTGTGAGGAGATGTTTTCTTTTGCTGGTTGTTGGAGAGCTTTTCTCGTTTGAAATGTTTTGTTGGGCTTGGTGGCGAGGTGCATCAAGGATGAGGCACTTTGTTCTGTTCCTTCGTTTCTTTCTTTCTTGAGGGAGTGCGGATGGGGTGAGGGAGGGGAATCATTGGGGGGGGGGGTAGGAGGTTTGGATGCCTTGGAGGGAGGCTGCTAGGCTAGCTGGGCAGGCAAGTTACCAGGAGCACAGTGGGGGGTGGTCAGGTGGTTGGTGCAGGGGAGGGGGATGAGAATGAAGTAAAGGGCCATGTTCTGCACAGGGCATGTATCGTGGATTTGTCTCACAGTGAACATGAGCTTGATCGATGAAAACTATTTGCACTGGAAGACCAACACGCTTTGGGCAGACCAAATAGCGTCTTTCACTGAGTTGCATATCCTCCAGCAACAGCCGATGTTTTGTTTTGGACCCTGGAATCCTGTGTCACGGAACTGCTCAGAACGAACATTGACAAAAAAAACACATCTCTCGCCAGACTTTCTTTGCAAAGGCACATTCCAAAAAAAGGTGGACAACGTGCTCTCCCCCACAGAGACTCTGGGTGTGCGTGATCTGATGTGGTGGTGGGGGTGGGGGGCTTTCTCACTACCAGCTAAGCTACATCTTGAATGTTCTAGTGATGAGGCATTCTGCCAAATGTCTTTGACAGTCTGCTCAGGGAACCCTCTGACAGGAAACACCATTTCCTTTGCCCGCAGGAGCTTAAGGACGTTACATGTAGACCATGGCCTGATGGATTTGTGGTCAAAGGTGTGTTTCTGCACAAACCTTTCCATGATGGAGGGCATGGTGGCACAGTGGTTGGCACTGCTACCTCACAGCACCAGGGTCCAATCCCAACCTTGGTTGACTGAATGGAGTTTGCACATACTCCCGATCTTTGCGTGGGTTTCTTCCAGGTGCTCCGGTTTCCTCCCACAGCCCAAAGATGTGCAGGTTAGATGTGTGGTGATGTGCATCAGTGTAAATACATGTAGGCTAGCTAGACACTAGAGGGAGCACCAGAAACATCACACACACACACTCAACCAATAGATAGGTTAGATAGGATGCGACCAATGGACATTCACGATACACAAGGAGGTGATACGACCAGAGGGGGGCATTACACCAACCCATATATAAAGGACACCACACACATGATCTGCCTCTTTCCAGTGGAGACAGTCAGTGAGTAGAGACACAGGGTTGATTCAATATTACACCCACCACGTGGATTGCAGCAACTGGTTAGTCAGTCTGGGTAGCTATAGTAGGATTAGCAGTAGTGTCGAACCAGAGTAATAGAAGTGTAAATAGTTTAATAAATGTGTTGAAGTTATCTCCACGTCTGAACCTTCCTTTGTCGAGTGCACCACAAGGAAGCCGCTTATGTTACACCTACAACATAACAAATCAAGATGGATTGGCCACGCTAAATTTCCCCTTAGTGTCCAAAGGTTAGGTTGGGTTATGGGGATATGGCAGGGGAGTGGGCCTAGGTAGGGTACACTTTCAGAGGGTAGGTAAAAATCCGATGGGCTGAATGCCCTTCTTCTGCACTGGAGGAATTCTATGGTTCTATGATTCTATGGACACCGTGACAGGTAGAACCTCAGTGCATAGATGTGCTGATAGCACTATACAGAGGTACATAGATAGCACATCCAAAGATGTGCAGGTTAGGTGGATTGGCCATGCTAAATTCCCCCTTAGTGTCCAAAGATGTCTAGGTTAGTTTAAGGGGTAATCGGGATAGGGCGAGGGGAATGGGCTTGAGTGGGGTGCTCTTTCAGAGAGTCGGTGCAGACACGATGGGCCGAATGGGCTCCTTCAGCACTGAAGGAATTCTATGATTCTATGATAGTGACACTTGGTGTTTGCGTGCCGAGGATCTACGCACTGCTTGACGCAGCCACCTACAAATGTGACCATCAGGATGATGGTGGTGTTGGACAGGACATTCCCTCTCTATTCAGAGAATTGCATATGGTGTCCCTGCAGATATGAACAAAGAACAAAGAATAAAGAAAGTTACAGCATAGGAACAGGCCCTTTGGCCCTCCAAGCCTGCGCCGACCATGCTGCCCGTCTAAACTAAAAACTTCTACACTTCTGGGATCCGTGTCCCTCTATTCCCATCCTATTCATGTATTTGTCAAGATGCCCCTTAAACGTCCACTATGATCCAACTTTTGCCTCCAGATGAGGTAGTAGATGGCTGATGTGACCACTGCGGCACAGGATCAGGGTATGCGCCATGTACAGTAACATCGAGGGCACCACACATCTGATGACCAGGTTCTTCCCCGCAATGGAGAGGGAGCATTGCTTCCACATGCCCAGTCCCTGCCTCACCTTGGAAATGTACTCCTCCCAGATTTTGGTGCATGTCTGGCCTCTCTGTACCATGGGCAGGATTCTCCGCCCCGCCACACCACTTTTCTGCCCCGACCGGCCGGCGGGATTCTCCGTTACACCGGCCGGTCTATGGGGTTTCCCATTGTGGGGCAGCCCCACATCGTCGGGAAACCCCCGGCGCCGGCAAAACGGAGAATCCCGCCGGCGGAGAATCCGGCCCCATATCCCCACCACTTTCATTTAGTGTAGTCTGACAGTGAAATGGACAAAGGATCAGTTGGCCCTGTTACCAAAGAACATGGCCTCGTTCTTGCGCCAATTTGCCTTGACTCCCGAGGCCAGTTTAAACTGGTTGTAGATGTTCAGCAGTACACGCAGAGACAGCAGATTTGAGCAGAAGACAGCCACCTTGTCCATGTACAGGGAGGCTTTGAGCTGCATGTCTCCGCTGCTGGGGACCATCAACCCTCTGTTGCTAACTTTTGGTTGGTTCAATTGGCTCTGTTTTATAACCTTTGCTCTAGAGTCGCCAGGTATCTTTATGATACTGCCACGAGGTTCAAGTTCAAGTAATGATCAATAACTCAACACACCAATTAGTAAGATTCAAATCAATACCCATTTATTATACACAGTAAATCGCTACTCATGCATAAACTCTACTTTCTAGGCTATTTCTATCACTAACAGGCCTATACTTAGCTTCGGACTGGCCCACCAGGTCAGGGGAACAAATGGCCTTTCATTCGGGTTCTGAAACTGCAGGATTCAAAAGCTGGTATGGACTGGTAGCTAGGAGCGCCTATCTCATAGCGAGTGTTGACTTGAGACTTACTTCTTTGGAGGCCGCCGGACAGGTCACTGTCAAGGGTTGCTTCGCGTTGCAGAGTAACCCTGTCAAGAAGACGATTTGAACTTGGGGGCTTTGCTTTATAGTCCCCAGGGGCTTCCCACCTTTTGGGGCGGAACCCGTACCTGGTTTCAAGTGATTGGACTTCGTTCCAATCGCTTGGTTCGATTTCTCCAATACTGGAGCGGTTCCCTGATCGTTGGGCGGTCTTTAAGTGTCCGTTAACCTCTTTTGTGTTGGTTCCTGCTGGCGCCGAGGAGTCTGGCTTGGCTTTGTTTACCTTAAATGTTTCGATTGTTCCCGGGGATCGCTCATTACTATGTAGATGGCTGCTACATTACAATGCAGATGGCTACTTGTATCGATGCTGTCTGGGTTTTTGCAGAGTCTAATACACAGTAACTTGCGCCTGCTAGTTTTTGCCTGTGTTGGCTGAATTTCCCTTCAGCCTTTGGTGTTCTCCATTTTAAGTCGGGACGTGGCCAACTCAGGTGGCTACACCTCTTATGCCCAAATCCTTCCTCAAGGGCTCAACAAAAGATTCTACAAAGATACGGACAGGACACAGGAGAGATGAAAACCCTGCTTGGCTCCAGAAAGCTTTCCAATTCCCACCCATTCATTGAAACAATGCTACTGACGTTTGTGTAATGCCATTGGATCCAATTGCGGACGTCCTCCCGAAACCCCATTTTGGAGAGCACATCCATCATGATGGTCTCGAAGGCTTTCTCCTGGTCAAGGCTGATGTCCACCCCCTGTTCACCCTCTGTGCCTCACATAGACAATGGTACCTCTGAGTAGTGCGATGCTATCAGAGCTCTTCCTGCTGGCTACATCTCAGGCCTGGTCAGGGTGGATCATTGACTACAATGCAGACTTAACCCGATTGGCGATGAACCTTGGACAGAATTTTATAGTCGATATTCAGCAGTGAAAAGGGCTACCAATTGGTCATTTCTTCCTGAATGAAAATGAACCCCATTGGATCCTCCCTAATATTTCTTCAAATGGCATCATACTCTGCTCCTAACAACTCCATGGTGTTTATAAATGCCAAAAATTAAAATTATCCCATAGTTCCAATGAAAATAATAACACTAAGTTGGCATAATTTGTTGTTCAACAGGAGTAAATAAAATTATAGTCAGAGCCGCTGCTATTTCTACCCAAGCATTCATCAAGATCTTTTGATGTTATTATTCTGATTAACTTCTTCAGTACATCAGGGGGCAGTTTTAGAAAATTCTTATGTATTTTCTACAATATGATACTTTGTATGCGGCCGAGAACCCTTTAAGTTGGGATTGCAAGGTTACAAATGAATGCCACTTAGGTTCATTTGGATAATGCTGCACAGAAGGGGGCCTTTCAGCCCATTGAGTCTGTGCTCCTTTTGTTGTATGTTGCTTGCAACTGGCCAAGGTTCAATTCCGGAGGCACAGGTACGTGTGAGCAATAATTGTTTATTGTATGAACATGACAACTTACAGATATAGAAGGCCACAGGTGATAGATACTGTTACAACACCCCGGGCTAGTGCATGGTCAATTCCAGCCCCACTTGACCCAGAGTCGTAACACAATTGAATTAACCAATGATTCTTAGAAAAATACCTGTAGTCTTTGGCTCTTGGCGGCCCAATAATTACAGTCACCAGATTTGTAAATGTAAACACAATTACTTTTTATTTATAACAAGAACTATGATGAAATATGCAGCAAATACAGCTGGTTAACTATTATCTAATTCCTAATCCCCCACTTTAACTTCCCCCCCACCCAAACACAGAGGGAAAGAGAGGGGTGAAAATCACAAGTAAAAGAAAAAATACTCTTTGTTTCCGATGGTGGTCTTCAAGCAGACCTTCCTTCAAAGTAAGCTTTCAGATCCAGGTCTCTGTTTGCAGCCTGTAATGGCTTTCACTGCAGACTCATTCAGGTCTCTGCAGTTTAAGAAATACAGCAACTCATCGCCTTTCTGGAGAGAGAGAGAGGGAGAAGAAGAGCACATCCTTCCCCTGCGTGTCCAGGATTCAAACTCTGCTTTCCTTAGGTCTCTAGAACTCACCCACTTATACAAGATCCAATCGCCACCTGTTACTGGGCAGAATACAGCCTTTTGACCAATTCATTGGTCGCCTGCCAATCAATCGAACCGAGTCCCACCCCCATCTCTTGGGTGCCAAGAAGTCTGGGACTAGCTGTCCAGAGCTAGTAGCACCATGTGCTATGTTTTAAATTCTTGAATCCCATCTCTCTGCTGCTTGACTTAAAGGTACATGTCCAATAAGCGCCCGTGGATCAAAATGACAACAGCAAAAATAAAGAAAGGGGAAATAGGGGAATCAGCAGGAAGGAGCCTTACAACACTCAGTCTAAGACATGAGCTTTCAACCTTCCAAACTCCTAGTTATGTGACTCTCTCTCTTATCACATGAGCGGTACTATTTCTCCAGTCCCACTTCACTAACCCTTTCAGGCCTGAATACCCTAATACTACCACTTTTTGAAAAGCAATTCAGTTAGTCCCACCCTCTCTGCTCTTTCCCTGAAATCCTTTCGCCTTCAAGTGTTTATCAATTCTCTTTTGAAAACTATTATTGAATCTATACCCACCGCCCAAGTGGGCAGTGCATTCCAAATTCTAACCACTTGTTGCATAATAATGCTTCTCCTCGTGATGCCTCTGGTTCTGCCAATTGTCGTCAATCAGTGCCCTCTGGTTATTGGCCCTGCAGCCATTACGAGCTATTCCCTTTGCTTACCTACCAGGGTGAACCCTCATGATTTTAAGAACCTTTATCCGATCTCCTTTTCGCCTTTTCTGCTCCAAGGAGAGCACCCACAGCTTCTCCAGTCATTTCTAATTACATTTTGGTGGGAACCAGCAGACCAAGGGCAGAGTATGTTAGGCACTTGCAGCTGTTTCATTTGTAGCCAATACCAAGCTGACATCTGTTAACTTGTCCCTTAAATGCTTACTCGAATGGTGGAAATGCCGTTTATAGAATATTTGCACCATGCTTCCCAGCATCATTTGAATTTGGAAGAAAATAAAAACCACCAAAAAAAAAAGGTTGCTGAGAGGAAGGAAGGATACTGCAGCAGAAAGTAGCTGAATGAAGAAGTCGGTGCTTGAAATTCGAAGAAAATGGGTAAACTTGCTGTTGTTGGTAGAAAGGAGCTGATGGCAGGCCAGGAATAACTTGACAGGTTGTCTAGTCATCGGGATGAGGAATGGTAGCACAGTGGTTAGCACTGTTGCTTCACTGCACTAGGGTCCCAGGTTCGATTCCCGACTGGGGTCACTGTCTGTGCGGAGTCTGCACGTTCTCCCCGTGTCTGCGTGGGTTTCCTCCGGGTGCTCCAGTTTCCCCCCACAAGTCCCGAAAGACGTGCTTGTTAGGTGAATTGGATATTCTGATTTCTCCCTCAGTGTACCCGAACAGGCGCCGGAGTGTAGCGACATGGGGCTTTTCACAGTAACTCTATTGCAGTGTTAATGTAACCCTACATGTGACACTAATAAAGATTATTATTATTATAAGAAGGACCAAGCCATTGATCACATGTTGGGGCCCAGATTTCGCTTGGGATGGCATAAAAATCACTTATTGTCATAGGTAGGCTTCAATGAAGTTACTGTGAAAAGCCTCTAGTCACCACATTCTGGCACCTGTTCGGAGAGGCCGGTACGGGAATTGAACCCGCACTGCTGACATTGTTCTGCATTACAAGCCAGATGTTTATCCCACTGTGCTAAACCAGCTCCTTATACTGAAGATAATACCTCATTATGAAGGATAATGTAAATAAATCAAATTAAATATGTCCTAGTTGCTGACGCTCTCTGCTTCTGAGCCATATTGAAACCTTTTTAAAAAAAATAAAATTTAGAGTACCCAATTTTTTTTTCCAATTAAGGGCCAATTCACCTATCAGGCACATCTTTGGGTTGTGGGGTGGAGCGCCAAGCCGACACGGGAGAGATTGTGCAAACTCCACACGGATAGTGACCCGGGGCTGCGATCGAACCCGGGTCCTTGGCGCTGTGAGGCAGCAGTGCTAACCACTGCACCACCGCACCGCCCCGAGTCATATTGAAACCTAAACAGACGCTGACACAGACTGAGAGACATGAATCTACGGTTTGAAAACCGTAACTATTGTAAGTCAAGATGTGTTCCAATTAACTTAGACTAAATTGGACCAAGCACATAAACATTACAGTTCAAAGAGTCATCGTGTCTTCTGCCGATACAAGATGTCAGGCTCGGGCAGTGTCCTGGCACTGCCCTCTGGCACTGCCTCCTGCTATTACATCCTGGCACTTTAAATCGGGGTGCTCTTTCTTGAAAGCCTCTCATTCAGAGCCCACCCTGTCAGTGTGACGTCTGGCGCCCGTCTCCAGCATTTGTTTTTCAAAGTGTTAAAGAAAATCTGGCGGGATAGCCGCCCGTGCAGCCAGAGCTCTGCACACCACCCTTCCCGCTTGAGACAGCACTTTGAAATAAAAAATGGAAAATTCCGCCCCTGGTCAGTGAGCTGAAACATTAACTCTGTTTCTATCTCCACAGATGCTGCCAGATCGGTTGACTGTCCCAGCATTATCTGTTGTTTTTAGTGCACAAGATGTCTTTGACAGATAAATTCTTCATAAATGGCTCCTTATCAAATGATATGATATACGGGGAAGCAGTGGCATAGAGGTATTGTCGCTGGACTAGTAATCCACAGAGACAGGGTAATGACATGGCTGATAGAAATGGACTTTTCTAGTCAGCTCTAACCATGAGAGTAAGGGAAGATGATAGAGGTTTAATTGAGAACTCATTAAGAATAATTAACTATAATCATATTAAGCATTACTTCAGTGCAACAATAGCTGGGAATCCACTAAGGGTTAATCCAGATAATACTCTTTAATTTATATCTTAGGTTTCACATTTTGCAAGTTGCTTGAGGCTACAAGGTCAATGATGTTTTGGTGAATGTATTATGCCAATAATCCACCATTGTATTTGTATCTGCACTGTTGCCTTTGTATTTGTATCTGTGCTATGTTGTTGCCCTAGTGGGCTCCTCCTATGGGCCATTGTATGGCATTATCCATAGGGGAACATGTTGGGGCCTGTATGGGCTCCACCCATGGCTCCTCCTCTTGAAGGGAGGTATAAAGAGCAGTCGACCTGTAGGCGGTTCTCAGTATTGGATCAGTCGCAGGCAGGCACTGTTCTAAGTTGATTAAAGCCACGGTTTAATTCCACTCTTGTTTCGAGTGAATTGATGGTCGCATCAGATGTCAACTAGCTAAAAGGCCCCATTGTATGGTAAAAACTGGGCTGCTGTCCAGTACGAGTAGTCCTGTTTCTATCGTAACAGCCAGTCTAGGGCTGATGATTTCTTAACGAAAACTGTGTTTTGCGAATTAAATTGGCAAGCGATGGAATGGGAAATTGGCACCAATATAATTAAATACATATATCTCTTAAATTGATGGTCAGACAGTTTGGGCGAATTGAGTGAATTATAAATTAGTTAAAGCCAATCAGAAGTAAAAAGAAGGCCAGACCTTAAGATAATGGGCAGCGTTCTCCGACCCCCGCCGGGTCGGAGAATCCCCGGGGGGCGACATGAATCCCGCCCACCGCTCCGGCACCGGCTGCCGTATTCTCTGGCACAGGTTTTCGGGCGGGAGCGGGTATCACGCCGCGCCAGTCAGGGGCAGTTGGCAGCGGCCCCCCGGCAATTCTCAGGGCCCCAGATGGGCCGAGCGGCTGTCGATTTCTGGCCAGTCCCGCCGGCATGAATTGGACATGGTCCCACATGGCAGGACATGGCTGTTAGGCCGGTTGGTGCTGTTGTCGGGAGGGGGGGGGGGCGGGGAGATCCGGCCCCGGGGGGGGACCCCTACCCTGGCCTGGCCCGCGATTGGGGCCCACCGATCTGCAGGCGGGCCTGTGCCGTGGGGGCACTCCTTCCTTCCGAGCCAGCCTCTGTAGGGTCCGCCATGGCCGGCGGGGAGAAGACCCCCCCTGCGCATGCACTAGAATACGCCGGCCGGTCTGCGCATGCACTAGAATACGCCGGCCGGTCTGCGCATGCACTAGAATACGCCGGCCGGTCTGCGCATGCACTAGAATACGCCGGCCGGTCTGCGCATGCGCGGAACCATGCCGGCAGTTCTGCGCATGCGCTAACTTGCGCTGTACCTTCGGTGCCGGATGGCGCGGCGCCAACCCCTCCGCCGCCGGCCTAGCCCCCGGAAGTGCGGAGGATCCCGCAACTTCTGGTCGGCCCGACAGGGAGTGGTTCGCGGCGCTTTTAACGCCGGCATCAGGCTATCGCGGAGATTCGGGAATATCCCGCTTAATAAACTCCTGAAGGATCACTTACCGGGATGGAAAAACTCATTCCGGAGTCACCCTATCTATATTTCTTTGTTGCTTGCTTTTGCTAATCGCCATCTTTCTTTTGTTTAAATCACTTAGTTATGTTATTCTGTGTATTATGATTTGAAGAATTACCACGATCTGTAATTGAATGAAAACTCAACTACTGTATTCGCTAAAGACAATCTATCTGACTAGCTTGCTGCAGGGCTTGTCGGAACTTCCTAAATGTTGTATTGAAAATAAGGTTACCAGTGGCACAGCTGACAAATAACGTACAAGTGGACTTTGCCAAAAAGCACGGACTTGACCTCTGTTATTTGGGAACTGAAAAGGGAAAGCGGATATCCAGGGTTCCAAATAGACACAGAGATCCATCACATGGGTTCGAATCCCACCACCGCAGGTGATGGAATTTAAAACTCAATAAAATATCTGGAATTAAACAGTCTAATGATGACCATGAAACCATTATCTATTGTCGGAAAAACCCACCTGGCTCACTAATGTCCTTTAGGGAAGTAAATCTGCCATCCCTACCTGGTCTGGCCCGCATCTACCTCCAGGCCCACAGAAATGTGGTTGACTCTTAACTTCCCCCTCAAGAGCAATTAGGGATGGACAATAAATGCCTACGTCCCATGAACAGATAAAAGAAAACATGTCCTTGGTCAGGACTCATCAAGCGAACCAAGTTTCTTAAAGGGAGAGAAAGGGCGGGATTTTTCCACCAGTCTGCCACGTGTTTTTTGGCGGGGGAAGCTGCCCACCAGTGGGATCTACCAGTCCCTCGTCTCCGGGAGACCCGTGTGCTGGCGTGGGACCGGAATTTCCTGCCGGTGTGAACATCCGGTAAACCCTGCCCAAAATCTATTGATTTTTTTTGAATGGATTTTCGTTCATTCTTTATTGTACAGAAACAACAGGGGCTGGTTTAGCACAGTAGGCTAAACAGCTGGCTTGTAATGCAAAACAAGACCAGCAGCATGGGTTCAATTCCCGTACCGGCCTCCCCGAACAGGTGCTGGAATGTGGCAACTAGGGGCTTTTCTTTTTTTTTTAGAAAATATTTTATTGAAGCATTTGTAATTTTCACAGTTTAACATATTAACATTTCTTAAACAACCGCGTGGGCCCACACACGTAAAAAAACCAAAAAAACAATGTCCCCTACTACCTCCGCCCTATTCCCTAATTACCCGCACACCGAGTTCCCTGTTGACTAGGGGCTTTTCACAGTAACTTCATTGAAGCCTACTTGTGACAATGAGCAATTATTATTATTATTATAAAATGGGAGCAGGGGGAGGCTATCCGGCCCTTCGAGCCCCCTGCACCATTCATGGCTGATCATCCAACTCAATAGGCTAAGTCTGCTTTCTCCCCCATATCCCTTGATCCCCTATGCCCCAAGTGCTCTTTCTAACTGTTTCTTGAAAACATGCAATGTTCAGACCTCAACTACTTCCTGTGGTAACAAATTCCACAGGCGCACCATTCACTGGGTGAAGAAATGTCTCCTCACCTCTGTCCTAAATGGTCTACCCCGTATCCTCAGACTGTGTCCGCTGGTTCTGGACACATCCACCATCGGGAACATTGTTCTTGCATCTACCCTGTCTGGCCCTGTTAGAATTTTATAGATTTCTATGAGATCCCCCTTATTCTTCTGAACTCCAGCGAATACAATCCTTTTTTTTTAAATTAAGGGGCAATTTAGCATTGCCAATCCACCTATCCTGCACATCTTTTGGGTTGTGGGGGCAAAACCCACACAAACACGGGAAGAATTTGCAAATTCCACACGGACAGTAACCCAGAGCTGGGATCGAACCTGGGACCTCGGCGCCGTGAGGCAGCAGTGCTAACCACTGCGCCACCATGCTGCCCCCAGCAAATATAATCCTAACTGATTCAATCTCTCCTCATACGTCAGTCCTACCATTCTAGGAATCAGTCTGGTAACCTTTGCTGCACTCCCTCTGGAGCAAGAACATCCCATCCTCAGATAAGGAGACCAAAACTGCACACAATATTCCAGGTGTGGCCTCACCAAGACCCTGTATAATTGCAACAAGACATCACTGCCAGGGGCTGGTTTAGCACAGGGCTAAAGAGCTGGCTTTTAGAGCAGACCAAGGCAGGCCAGCAGCACGGTTCAATTCCCGTACCAGCCTCCCCGAACAGGCGCCAGAATGTGGTGACTAGGGGCTTTTCACAGTGACTTCATTTGAAGCCGACTTGTGACAATAAGCGATTTTCATTTCATTTCATTTTTCACTGCTCCTGCACTCAAATCCTCTGGCTATGAAGGCCAACATACCATTACCCTTCTTTATCACCTGCTGTACCTGTATGCTTACCTTCAGTGAATGGTGTACGAGGACACCCAGGTCTCATTGTACATTCCCTTCTCTTAATTTATGGTCATTCAGATAATAATCTGCTTTCTCGATTTTGCCACCAAAGTGGATAACCTCGCATTTATCCACATTATACTGCACCTGCCATTCATTTGCCCACACACACAGCCTGTCCAAATCCCACTGAAGGGTCTGCTCCTCCTCCTCCCAGCTCACCTCCCCATCCAACTTGGTGTCATCTGCAAATTTGGAGATATAACATTTTGTTCCCTCATCATCTATATTGTGAATAGCTGGGGTCCTAGCACCGATCCCTGCGGTACCCCACTGCCAATTGCCTGCCAATTGGAAATATTTTTAATTGGCACTTTCCAGTTCATACTGAGTAGCAGCTCAATCTATGATACACCTGTTATTTACATATAGAATTGCTTCTTATTTACATAGATTTTTACATGTGTTCTCTCTGTCTGCCCTCCCCCCCGCCCCCTCCCTTCCCCACATTGGTAGTCTAGTTTTTCCCCCAGTACTCACTTCGCACCTGCGTGTCCCAAACTGTGCTCCGCTCCTTTCTGTTGTGATTTTTAGTTGTTGCCCTTGCGGGACCGGTGGGGAGGGCTTCCTGGACCCTCCCCTCCTCCCTTTTCCCCCTTGTTTTATTCTGTGACTCCCTTGGGTTCCCTCCTCTCCTCCCCCCCCCTTCTCCCTCTGCTTCTTTCCATTGTGTGTGCGCGCTTATTTGTTTTCCTCCACCCTGTGGTGATGTGCATCACTGTAAATACATGTAAGCTAGACAGACACTAGAGGGAGCACCAGAAACAACACACACACACACACACAACCAATAAGTAAGTTAGGTGGGAGGCGACCAATGGACATTCACGATACACAAGGAGGTGACACGACCACAGGGGGGCATTACACCAACCCATACATAAAGGACACCACACACATGATCAGCCCCCTTCGGCCAGTGGAGACAGTCAGTGAGGAGAGGCACAGGGTTGATGCACTATCACACCCACCACGTGGAAGACAGCAGCTGGTCAGTCAATGTAGGTAGCTACAATAGGATTAGCAGTAGTGTCGAACTCAAGTTATAAAAGTGTACATAGTGTAAATAAATGAGTTGAAGTTATTTACACGTCTCGAACTTCCTTGACAAATGCAACACAAGGAAGCCGCTTATGTTACAAAGGAAACATAACAAAACATGGTACCAGGAGTGGCCCCTCCTCCCCACTCTTCCTAGTCGCTATTGCCCTGCGGGGCTGTTTCACACAGGGCTAAATCGCTGGCTTTGAAAGCAGACCAAGGCAGGCCAGCAGCACGGTTCGATTCCCGTACCAGCCACCCCGAACAGGCGCCGGAATGTGGCGACTAAGGGCTTTTCACAGTAACTTCATTTGAAGTCTACTTGTGACAAAAAGCGATTTTCATTTCATTTCATTTCGAACAGGTCTTGGAACAGGCTGATGAATAGCTCCCATGCTTTGTGGAATCCCTCGTCCGACCCTCGGATGGTGTACTTGATCTTCTCCAGGTGGAGAAATTCCGATAAGTCTGCCAGCCAGTCTGCAGTTGTGGGTAGTGCTGCGGATCACCAGTCGAGCAGGATTCATTGGCGTGCGATTAAGGAAGCAAAAGCAAGGGCATCGGCCCTCTTCCTCATATATAGTTCTGGCTGGTCCAATACCCTGAAGACTGCCACTCTCGGATACAGCTCCACTCTCACCCCACAACCTTGGGTATCGCCTCGAAGGAGGCTGTCCAGAACCCGACAAGTCTGGGGCAGGACCAGAACATGTGGGTGTGGTTGGCCGGGCCTCCCTAGCACCATTCACATTTATCTTCCACCTCTGGGAAGAACCTGCTCACTTGGGTTCTCTGTGTACCACTTTAAACAGCATGATGTTTAGTGCAGGAGGAAGTGGAGTTTGCCCTGCTCAATGCTTCGCTCCAGAGCCCCCAACCCACTTCTGTCCCCAGTTTGCCCTCCCTTTTTTGCCTGGCCCCGTCCAGTGGTAGTCTTGCCCTATCCAGCAACTGTCTGTGGATGATCCCCCCTCCTTACTGTCCGTGTTGATAAGTTCCGCCAGTAATGTGTCTCTCAGGGCCCTAGGGTAGCTTGTCATCTCCTTGCGGACAAAGTGTTTAATTTGGAGGTGCCCGGGTTCCTGTCCTGTCGGTAGTTCTAGGTTCTCCATCAGTTCGCCCGAGGTTGAGAGTCTGCCCCCTCTGTGAAAGGCCCTGACTGCTGGTGTCGCCCAGTTCGGTCTCCAGCGGCGTCGAGCATGGCTGGTGGGAATTTGTGGTTGCCACAGATGGTGTCACTGGAGGCATCCTGGTTAAACCGAAATTCTGCCTCATTTGGTTCCATGTCTTCAGTGTGGCTACCACCACTGGGCAGGGCGTGTACTTTGTTGGGGGGGGGGGTGGGAGTGCTGCCGTGGCGAGGACCCGGAGGGTTGTTCCCTTGCAGGAGGATTCCTCTAGCCTCAAATATTTCGTGTTGGGTTCTCGTATCGCCCTCTCGGCTGTGGCTGCCCAGTGGTAGTATTATAGATTAGGCAGGGCCAAACCGCCCATATTTTTCCTCATTTGCAGTGTTGACCTAGAAATCCTGTGTTCTTACAAATGTCATGATAATTTTGTCTATCTTATGGAAAAAAGCCTTGGGGATGAAGATCGGTCTGGATTTAAACAGGAAGAGGAACCTCGGCAGTATATTCATCTTGATCGTCTGCACTCTCCCCGCCAGGGAGAGCGGGAGTGCATCCCATCTCTGTAGGTCCTTGTTGACTTCCTCTGCCAGACTGGTCAGGTTCCACTTGTGGATCCATGTCCAGTTGTGGGCTATCTAGATCCCCAGGTACCAGAATTTGTTGAGGGCTCGTTTGAATGGTAGTCCCTCCAGCTCCGTCCCTCCCCCTGTTCGGGTTCACCGGGAATGCCTCGTTCTTGCCCATGTTGGGTCTGTAGCCTGAGAAGGTTCCAAACTCTTCCAGAAGTTGCATATTGCTTTCAGGCCGTTCTGTGGGTCCAAGATGTGGAGGAGCAGGCCATCCACATAGAGCGACACTCTGCACTCTTTGCCTCCTCTTCAGTTGCCCTTCCAGCCTCTTGCGCCTCGCAGAGCGATCGCCAGGGGTTCAACTGCCAGGAAAACAGGAGCCGGGACAGCAGGCACCCCTGCCTTGAATCTCTGGTCTCTGTGCAACTGAAAATATTCAGTGCTTGTCGGAAGATCCGGGAGCCTCGCGGGGGAGAGAGGCCGGCGTTTTGGCCTTCTCCTCCCTGGTGGCCCGGAGATGGAATTTGCTGGGATGGAGGGACTCGGAGCCTCCAAAGTCAGTGGTGTGGGTCAGCGACATGGCAGGGTTTCTCAGGCTAGAGAAAACTAAGTCTGCCTTAATGAGTTAATTACCGGGGTCCGCTCGGAGGTGGCAGCCCTTCATTGACTTCTTCAAGGAGAATTGACCGTCAGTGGGGGGGGGGGGGGGGACCGTCAGTGGGGTGGGGGGGGGGCATGGAAGTGACGAATAAGAGCAGGGAATCTAATGTATGGGTAGTTAGTATGTTATTCTCTAATTCTGAATAACGACTGCAGACTTACAGTTAACACAAACACTTTATTCAAAGGGTTCGTTCTGCTTCCAGAGCTCAACTAGATGTAAAACAGTCAAGAGGTATCACCAGTGAAACTAAGGTAAACTGCCTAGGCTAAGCTATCCCTGTGTGCTGCTGCTCACTAGCTCTGTGCTTCTGAAAGAGGCGGATCCTGCCTTGGGCTCGACCCTTTATACCCGTCTCTGATGCTGCCTCTAGTGATGCTGTGGCTGTCACATCTGTGCTGCAGTCCCTGGTGAATGTGCAGATGTATGTACAGATGTACAGATCACTACACCCCCCCCCTTTGACTTGATATGACAAAATCAAGGGAGATGTGCGTGGAAAGTTTTTTACACAGAGGGTGGTGGGTGCCTGGAACGCCTTGCCAGCGGAGGTGGTAGAGGCGGGCACAATAGCATCATTTAAGATGCATCTAGACAGATATATGAACGGGCGGGGAACAGAGGGAAGTAGATCCTTTGAAAATAGAAGACAGGTTTAGATAAAGGATCTGGATTGGCGCAGGCTGGGAGGGATGAAGGGCCTGTTCCTGTGCTGTAATTTTCTTTGTTCTTTGATATGTTTTCAGACTGGCCTCAAGAAAACTGGACATAACAAGTGGTGAGAATAAGCAAAGCTGCACACTGTGAAAATGATAAAGTAATACAGAAACAACTAACAGTGTTATGACTCCATCGTGAGAAATTTTCATATTTGTCTTGTGGCTGTGTTGAAGTGTCGTTACAAATCTAGCCGGTCGGGTGCCTTACGGCTTCTGCTGGAGCGTCTTAACGGTGGTGGTGGAGATGACGGTTTGATGTCATCAAGAGTACTGTCTGGCGTTGTGTGGCGAGGAACGTCCTGTGGACTAATGGACTCGGTCAAATCCAGTGTGGGAAATACTGGCGTTGTGGGCCGAAGCATTAACAGATCCCGCCGGTTACGGCGAAAGGGTACTCCCGCTGACGACTTGACAATGTAGGACCGGGGTGCCTCCTGCCTGATCACCATGGCTGGCTCAGACGCCTTCTGGGTCCCTGATCCTGACAATGTCGCCCATGTTCAGTGGCTTGAGTGGGATCACATGTTCATCATAGTATTGTTTTTGTTTGGACCGTAGTACCCGCATTTTGTCGAGTACCAGAGCGTTATCGGGGTCTCGGAATTGAATCGCAGGGAGGGTTGTCCGGATGTCCCTGCCGAAGAGCATCTGTGCTGGCGACAGTCCTGAGCTCAACGGGGTTGCTCGGTAGGACAACAGCGCTAGGTTGATATCCGAGCGTGAATCTGTTGCCTTGCGAATGAGTTGTTTAACATTGTGGACACCCTTTTCCACTTTCCCATTTGACTGTGGTTAGCGCGGACTGGATGTTACATGACGAAAGCTGTAGCGATCTGAGAACTCTTTCCATTCCCAGCTCGCGAAGCAGGGACCATTATCTGACATCACCACACGCGGGATTCCATGTCGCGCGAATGTCTCCTGGCATGCCTTGATGACAGATGAAGACGTGAGATCATGGAGTTTCAGTACCTCCGGATAGTTTGAGTAATAGTCCATGATCAAGACGTAATCACGCCCTGTGGCATGAAATAGGTCAATGCCCACTTTTGTCCACGGTGCCATTGTGAGTTTGTGTTGCTGCAGTGGTTCTTTACACTGTGCGGGTTGATGTCTTTGACAGGTGTCACATGTCATGACCATGTCCGTTATGTCTTGATTCATGCCGGGCCAGTACACAGCCTGTCGTGCTCGCCTTTTGCATTTCTCAATTCCTAGGTGACCTTCATGAATCTTACGTAGCATCTCGGCGCGGAGAGTGGCCGGAATCACAATCTGCGCATTGCGTAGCAGCAGGCCGTCAACTTCAATCAGTTCTGACTTGACATTCTGAAATTGTGGACATTGTCCCCTCATCCAACCGTGCTGGAGTAGGTGCAGCCCCCTCCGTAAGGTTGCATCTTTCTGCGTCTCCTGTCGGATTAGGCAAAGCTTCTCATCCGAAGCAGGCAAATTCTCCATGCATAACTGTGTTTGGGCCTCGATTTCTCTGATAGGGGCTGATGGTGCGTTGTCAGTGCCAATTGATCGGGACAGTGTATTGGCAATGGCAAGATCTTTTCTCGGAGTGTATACTAGGGTGAAATCATACCTTCGCAGCTTCATCATGATGCGCTGCAGACGAGGTGTCATGTCATTTAGATCCTTGTCTATGATATGGACCAACGGTCTGTGGTCGGTTTCCACTATGAACGTGGGCAGGCCGTACACATAGTCATGGACCTTCAGAATCCCAGTGAGAAGTCCGAGACATTCTTTTTCGATTTGTGCATATCTGCACTCAGTTGCGGTCATGGCCCTGGACGCGTATGCCACCGGGACCCAGTCAGACTGGTCGGCCTGTTAGAGGAGAACGGCGCCAATCCCGTCCTGGCTGGCTTCAGTGGAGATCTTGGTGGGTCTGGTTGCGTCAAAGAAAGCAAGGGTCGGTGCCCTCGTTAGTTGCTGTTTGAGATCCACCCATTCATTTTGGTGACGTTATGTCCACTCAAACGCAGTGGTCTTTCATAGGAGATTGCGTAAAGCTGCCGTCCGTGCGGACAGGTTTGGGATGAACCTGACGAGGAAGTTGACGAAGCCCAGAAATCGTAGCACCGCCTTCTTGTCGTGTGGCGTCTTCATGGTCCATATTGCAGCGATTTTCGCCTCATCAGGGCTGACACCCTGAGATGAAATGGTGTCACCCAAAAAGGTTACAGACTCCTTCGCAAATGTGCATTTTGCCTGGTTCAATTTTAAACCGTATTTATGAATCCTCTGAAACACCTTCTTCAGACGACAGAGGTATTCTTCTTCAGTGGTGGACCACACGATGATGTCATCCACATAGACTCTGACTCCCTCGATGCCCTCGGTCATTTGCTCCATTATCCTGTGGAAGATCTCTGACGCAGAGATAATGCCAAAGGGCATGCGATTCAAGCAGAAACGTCCAAATGGCGCGTTGAACGTACACAGTAATCTGCTCGAGTCATCGAGCTGTATCTGCCAAAATCCCTGCGAGGCGTCGAGTTTGGTGAAGATACGAGCATTCGCCATCTCAGGTGTGATCGCTTCACGCTTGGGGATGGGGTAGTATTCCCGACGAATGTTCTGGTTCAGGTCCTTCGGGTCTATGCATATGCGAAGATCTCCAGAAGGTTTCTTAACACAGACAATGGAGCTAACCCAGTCAGTCGGCTGTGTGACTCGCGATATTACGCCTTGTGACTGCAGTCTGTTGAGTTCCGCTTTCAACTTCTCCCGCAGTGAGTTGGAACCCTCCTGGGCGGCTGAATGACGGGTTTGGCGTCTGTCTTCAGCATGATTTTGTATTGGCAGGGTAGGGTGCCCATGGCTTTGAATGTGTCGGGGTATTCTTGTAGCATGCTGTGGATTTTAGCTTCCAGGCTGGATGGATCCTGGGTGTGCATGTAAATGCATTGCACCAGCCGCAAGTCTTTGCAGGCCTGAGCGCCTAACAGTGATGATTTATTGTCGTCTACAATCTCGAATCGTAGCTGCTTGCGTATCGCCTTGTTGTCCACCCGGAGATGGCACGATCCCTTTGAGGTGATCTGATTGCCGTTATAGTCCTTCAGCTGACATGCAGCGGGTATTATTTCATGGTCTCCTGGAATCGAATGGAGATCCTTATTAGTGAGGAGGTTAGCTGAGGCCCCAGTGTCAAGCTTGAAGACTAATGGAAAGTCATTGACTTGCACAGTCGCAGTCCGCTCACTGCTGGAATCAATGCTGTTGACCGGGCGAGGCGTGGCGATTGTTGCGTCATGTTCCTCAATTGTCTCGATCGTGTCCACGACAAACGAGTTGTCACAAGCGACGTTGTCCTCATCCGAGGAATACTCATCATTATTTTCTTTGTGCTCCATTGAGTCTATGCTTTTTACGTTGAAGTTCATGTGTTTCTGTCTTGTTGTCTTCATTTGCAGTGCAGCTCTGCACTGTGAGGCAAAGTGGTTGTATTTGCCACACTTTAAACGTTGTTTTCCAGAAGCTGGACATTGCCCTTTTAAGTGGGTGTGTCCGCAGCGGGGACATGTCATGACGCTGTCCCTCCACGCTCGCGCATGCGCCGTAGGCCTTTCTTCCGTGTCAAATCTTCGGGAGAACTGCGCATGCGTGTGGCCTGCATCCAGGTTCACGCGCGCGGGATTGCCGCTAGAGGAGAGCCTTCTGGACGCCTGGGCCACCATTGTGATGGGCTCGACCTCGTGGTGAAGGCCTTGGTCCAGTAAGTAAACTCCTCATATTCTTCTTTACTTTTTTCATAAGTAGAGCATCTTTGCATGGCTGTTTCTAGGGTTAGGTCTTTTCGTTTTAATAAGGATTTTCTAAGTCCCTCGTCAGATATACCATTGACTATCTGGTCTCTGATGAGGGAGTCACGGATGTTTTCAAAGTTGCAGGATTGAGCTGGTAATTTTAAATCAGTCACAAAACTGCTGCAAGATTCTCCCGGTTTTTGTAAACGCCGGGGAACTTGAATCTTTCAAATATCTCATTGACTTCAGATTGACAGTGGGTTTCAAATTTTTTGATGATTATTTCCAGCTTGCCCTTGTCCTCCCCTTCCAGGTAGGTAAAGGAATTATATATTTCTAATGCCTGCGGACCTGCCAGGGATAAGAGCAAGGCTATCTTCCTGCATCCAGCGCTGAGGTTAGATCCTTAGCTTCTAGATATATTTTGAACAGTTGTATGAAAAGTTTCCAATTGGAATGCATATTACCAGTGGTCTTGAGCAGGCGTGGAGGTTGGATTGGGTCCATCGTGCCGATTGGTATCTGAAGGGTCCGAATGCTGCGAGGCCTTCCTTGATCAAATGTCTGGTTTACGTTCTCTTCTCTTGCTGGTGTCTAGCTGGCTTGCTGAAACCACTCCTGGTACTATATGTTATTCTCTAATTCTGAATAACGACTGTAGACTTACAGTTACCACAAACACTTTATTCAAAGGGTTCGTTCTGCTTCCAGAGCTCAACTAAATGTAAACAGTCAAGAGGTATCACCAGTGAAGCTAAGGTAAATTGCCTATGCTAAGCTATCCCTGTGTGCTGCTGCTCACTAGCTCTGTGCTTCTAAAAGAGGCGGATCCTGCCTTGGGCTCGACCCTTTATACCCGTCTCTGATGCTCCCTCTAGTGATGCTGTGGCTGTCACATCTGTGCTGCAGTCCCTGGTGTATGTGCAGATGTACAGATCACTACAGTTAGGGTTTAGGGCTGGGGGGGGGGGGGGGGGGGGGGGTTGGGTATGTTATTGTGGGATTTTTGCGTGGGTTGGATCTCCCTGTTGTTTAAAATGTGAAAATGTTAAAATTATAAATGCCTCAATATATATTTTTTAAAAAAAAGAAAATATTTAATGCTGGTGGTGTTGGTCCAACTGCTCACCTTGAGGGTGTTTTACAGGAGTATCACCCACGAGGTGAACCCAGTTCCCAGCCCAAACCGTTCCAGTACCTCAATGAGGTACTTCCATTCGACTCTGCATGGGTTTCACCCCCACAACCCAAAGATGTGCTAGCTGGATTGACCACACTAAATTGCCCCTTAATTGGAAGAAATAATTGGGTATTCTAAATTCTAAAAAAAACAAAGACCGACTGATCCTCTGCGACCATCTCCGGTCCACAGTTCTCAAGTCTCTTGGCCAGGACTTTCGCGAGTATCTTCGTGTCTAGATTGAGCAGCGAAATCGGTCTGTATGATCCGCATTCCGTCGGGTCTTTGTCTTTTTTGGGTATCAGCGATATCGTGGCTTGTGTTAGCGTTGTAGGCAGGGTGCCCTCACTAGCATATGTGTGGGGCCATGGCTGGTATGAATTTTTTATATACGTCCGCCGGGAAGTTATCGGGTACCAGTGCCTTCCCTGCCTGCATGGAGTTGATGCTCTCCATGATCTCTCCCAGTTCTATTGGTGCTTCCAGCTCCCCCCACTATCATCCCCTACGACTGACATGTCCAGTCCATTGAGGAACCATTTTAGCCCTGTGTCGCTGATGGGGGTGTTTGGAGGAGTACAGTTCCTGGTAGAGGGTCTCAAACGCTCGGTTACCAGTCTGCCTCTGCTACTCTTCACCTGAGCTATCTCTCTCGTGGCTGCCTGCTTTCTCAGCTGGTGAGCCAGTAGGTGGCTGGCCTTTTCTCCATGTTCATAGAAGGTCCCCCATTTCTGGTGGTGTTCGTGCACTGTTTTCCTGGTGGATAGCAGGTTAAGGTCCATTTGTAGCAATTTCCTCTCCGCCAGAAGCTTGGGGCCTCGGAGTACTTTCTGTCAACCTCCAGAATGGAGTCGATCGGGTGCTGCTCAGCTGCCCTCTCTTACCTGTCTCTACATGCCTTGTAGGCTATAAGCTCTCTCCTAATGTGGAGATGCCGGCGTTGGACTGGGGTGAGCACAGTACGAAGTCTTACAACACCAGGTTAAAGTCCAACAGGTTTGTTTCGATGTCACTAGCTTTCGGAGCGCTGCTCCTTCCTCAGGTGAATGAAGAGGTATGTTCCAGAAACAAATATATAGACAAATTCAAAGATGCCAGACAATGCTTGGAATGCGAGCATTAGCAGGTGATTAAATCTTTACAGATCCAGAGATGGGGTAACCTCAGGTTAAAGAGATGTGAATTGTGTCAAGCCAGGACAGTTGGTAGGATTTCGCAGGCCAGATGGTGGGGGATGAATGTAATGCGACATGAATCCCAGGTCCCGGTTGAGGCCGCACTCATGTGTGCGGAACTTGGCTAGAAGTTTCTGCTCGGCGATTCTGCGTTGTCACGCGTCCTGAAGGCTGCCTTGGAGAACGCTTACCTGGAGATCAGAGGCTGAATACCCTTGATTGCTGAAGTGTTCCCCGACTGGAAGGGAACATTCCTGCCTGGTGATTGTCGCGCGATGTCCGTTCATTCGTTGTTGCAGCGTCTGCATGGTCTCGCCAATGTACCACGCTTCGGGACATCCTTTCCTGCAGCGTATGAGGTAGACAACATTGGCTGAGTCGCACGAGTATGTACCGCGTACCTGGTGGGTGGTATTCTCACGTGTAATGGTGGTATCCATGTCGATGATCTGGCACGTCTTGCAGAGAGAACCATGGCAGGGTTGTGTGGTGTCGTGGTCACTGTTCTGAAGACTGGATAGTTTGCTGCAAACAATGGTTTGTTTGAGGTTGCGCGGTTGTTTGAAGGCAAGTAGTGTGGGTGTGGGGATGACCTTGGCAAGATGTTCATCTTCATCAATGACGTGTTGAAGGCTGTGAAGAAGATGTCGTAGTTTCTCCACTCCGGGGAAGCACTGGACGACGAAGGGTATTCTGTCGGTTGTGTCCCATGTTTGTCTGCTGAGGAGGTCGGTGCGGTTTTTCGCTGTGGCGCATTGGAACTGTCGATCGATGAGTCGAGCGCCATATCCCGTTCGTACGAGGGCATCTTTCAACGTCTGTAGATATCTGTTACGCTCCTCCTCGTCTGCTCAGACTTCGTACTGTGCTCTCTCCTAATGACAGCCTTCTGTTCCTCCCAGAACGTGGCAGGTGAGACTTCCCCATTCCAGTTATTTGGTAAACTCAACCTCTTCCTGTGCGAGGATGAGCTTGATTCAGTTTAAGGTAGTGCACAGGGTACATATGGCCCAGGCGAGGATGAGTGGGTTCTTTCAAGGGGTGGCCGATACTTGCGAGGAGTGTGGGTGAGGGCCGGCGAATAATGCGCAAATGTTCTGGGGTTGTGAGAAGCTGGAGAGGTACTGGGAAGCGGTGTTTGGAACATTGTCGAAAATTGTGGGACTGGAAGTCGGGCCGGACCCAATGGTGCCGATCTTCGGGATATCGGAAAGGCCGGAGATGCTGGTGGGGAAGGGGGCCCTGTCATCGCCTTAGCCTCTGATTACCCGGCGAAGGATATTGCTGAATTGGAGGTCGGATACGCCGCTGGGGGTGGCGGCCTGGCTGGGGGAACCCGTGTGACTTTCTCTGGTTGGAAAAGATCAAATCTGAGTTGAGGGGGTTGGAGGAGGGCTTCGGAACATGGTGGCAAATGTTCATTTGATTTATTGTAGTGTGTACAATGGTACAGTGAAAAGTATTGTTCTGCGTACAGTCCAGACAGATCGCCCCATACATAAGAACATAAGAACTAGGCCATCTGGCCCCTCGAGCCTGCTCCGCCATTTAATGAGATCATGGCTGATCTTTGTGGACTCAGCTCCACTCTCCGGCCCATACACCATATCCCCGAATCCCTTTATTCTTTAGAAAGGCATCTATCTTTTTCTTAAAAACGTTTAAAGAAGGAGCCTCAACTGCTTCACTGGGCAAGGAATTCCAGAAATTCACAACCCTTTGCGTGAAGAAGTTCCTCCTAAACTCAGTCCTAAATCTACTTCCCCTTATTTTGAGGCTATGCCCCCTAGTTCTGCTTTCACCCGCCAGTGGAAACAACCTGCCCGCATCTATCCTATCTATTCCCTTCATAATTTTATATGTTTCAATGAGATCCCCCCGCGTCCTTCTAAACTCCAATGAGTACAGTCCCAGTCTACTCAACCTCTTGTCATAATCTAATCCCCTCAACTCTGGGATCAACCTAGTGAATCTCCTCTGCACTCCCTCCAGTGCCAATATGTCCTTTCTCAGGTAAGGAGACCAAAACTGAACACAATACTCCAGATGTGGCCTCACCAACACCGTATACAATTACAGCATAACCTCCCTAGTCTTGAACTCCATCCCTCTAGCAATGAAAGACAAAACTCGATTAGCCTTCTTAATCACCTGTTGCACCTGCACACCAACTTTTTGCGACTCGTGCACCAGCACACCCAGGTCCCTCTGCACAGCAGCATGTTTTAACATCTTACTGTTTAAATAATAATCCATTCTGCTGTTATTCCTCCCAAAATGGATAGCCTCACACTTGGCAACATTGAATTCCATCTGCCAGACCCTAGCCCATTCACCTAACCTATCCAAATCCTTCTGCAGACTTCCGGTATCCTCTGCACTTTTTGCTTTACCACTCATCTTAGTGTCGTCTGCAAACTTTGCCACATTGCCCTTGGTCCCCAACTCCAAATCATCGATGTAAATTGTGAACAACTGCGGGTCCAACACTGATCCTTGAGGGACCCCACTAGTTACAGGTTGCCAACCAGAGAAACACCCATTTATCCCCACTCTCTGCTTTCTCCATAAATCCCCTCAACACTCTAGCCGCCGCCGGCTTCCTACCCGTCCCAGACCTGGAGTGATCCACTGCCGGATCCAACACCGTGTTAAAGTCGCCCCACATTATCAGGCCCCCCACTTCCAAGTCTGGGATCCGACCCAACATACGCCGCATAAAACCCGCATCGTCCCAGTTCGGAGCATACACATTGACCAGTACCACCCTCTCTCCCTGCAACTTACCACTTACCATTATGTACCTACCGCCATTATCTGCCACAATGCTCAACGCCTCGAATGACACCTTCTTTCCCACCAAGATCGCCACCCCTCGATTTTTGGCATCTAGCCCCGAGTGAAACACCTGACCTACCCACCCTTTCCTCAGTCTTACCTGGTCTGCCACCTTCAGGTGTGTCTCCTGGAGCATAACCACATCCGCCTTGAGCCCCTTCAGGTGCACGAACACGCGGGCCCGCTTAACCGGCCCATTCAGTCCCCTTACATTCCAGGCTATCAACCAGGTCAGGGGGCTACCCACCCACCTCCCCTGCCGACTAGCCATGACCCCTCCTCGGCCAGCCACGCGCCCACACCCCATACCCGGCCCGTTCCCCACAGCGGCATACCCCCGTCTCAACCCCCCCCCCACTCGCTCCAGCTCCTCCTTGACCTTAGCAGCAGCAACTCAATTCCCCCCCATCCACCCCCCCCCCCCCCACGCACCCCCCAGCCCACCCCGGCTAGGACCCATCCTAGCTGGTTTACTCCCCCCATTGCACTTCCGCAAGTCAGCTGACTCCTGCTGACCCCGGTCACTCCCGCCTCCCCTTCGACTCCTCCCATTGTGTGGCACACCCTCCTCTCCCGCTCCCCATTCACAGGCTCTCCCCCTCCCCCCTCCATTCTAAGCGCCGGAAACAATCCTCGCTTCCCCGCCCCGCCCCCCCCCCCCCCAATCTTCGGCGCGGGAAAAAAGCCCGCGCTCTCCACCTACCAGGCCCCGCCACCAACCAAAACAGTGCCCAACCCGAAAGAGAAAAACACAGAGAAAAAGAAACCCAAAACAATGCAAAGGCCCCCCCCACCCGCCCCCGAACCAAAAATAGGCATAACATACCCACCGCAGTCCCCAATCCCCCATCCCGACCCTCAGTCTGTGTCCAGCTTCTCGGCCTGAACAAAGGCCCACGCCTCCTCCGGAGACTCAAAGTAATGGTGCCGGTCCTTGTAGGTAACCCACAGTCGCGCCGGCTGCAACATGCCAAACTTCACCCCCTTCCTGTGCAGCACCGCCTTCGCTCGATTGTACCTGGCCCTCCTCTTCGCCACCTCCGCACTCCAGTCCTGATATATCCGAACCTCCGCGTTCTCCCACCTGCTGCTCCTCTCATTCTTGGCCCACCTGAGCACACACTCCCGATCGACGAACCGATGGAACCGCACCAGCACCGCCCGCGGAGGCTCGTTAGCCTTGGGCCTCCTCGCCAACACTCTATGGGCCCCTTCCAGCTCCAGGGGCCCCTGGAAGGACCCCGCTCCCATCAGCGAGTTCAACATGGTGACCACATAGGCCCCCACGTCCGGCCCCTCCAGCCCCTCCGGGAGGCCCAGAATCCGCAGATTCTTCCGCCTCGACCGATTCTCCATCTCCTCGAACCGCTCCTGCCATTTCTTGTGGAGCGCCTCGTGCACCTCCACCTTTGCCGCCAGGCCTAAGATCTCGTCCTCATTGTCAGAGATCTTTTGTCGAGCCTCTCGGATCGCCACCCCCTGGGCCGTCTGTGTCTCCAGCAGCTTATCAATAGAAGCCTTCATCGGCTCTAGCAGGTCCGTTTTAATCTCTCTGAGGCAGCGCTGGATACCCTCCTGTTGCTCCTCCGCCCACTGCCTCCACGCTGCCTGGTCTCCGCCTGCCGCCATTTTGTCCTTCTTCCCTCCACCTTCTTCTGGTCCACCACCACCTTTTTTGTCGCCCCACTCCTAGTTAAAGCCATATACTGACGGGGAGCTATTATTAACTCCTTCCCACACCGGGAAACGTCGAAAAAGTGCCCTTGGGGGCCCTGAAAAGAGCCCAAAAGTCCGTTTTTGCGGGAGCCGCCGAATGTGCGACTTAGCTCCGCATAGCCGCAACCGGAAGTCTCGAGAGGGAATCCTTTTGTCAGTGTTCGCTTCACAAATCTGCCCCAAAATGTCTGTGGAAACTCCTGAAAAAGGTCTAAGAGTCAGTTCCAGACGGGAGCTGCCGAATGCGCGACCTACTCTTCCATGGCCGCCACCGGAAGCCTCGTCCCCGCTTCTTCAGTGGCCTTGATGAGATCTTTTCACAGTTGTTCCCTCTGCTGCTAGAATTCACTTTTGACAAAGGTCCTCAGGTCAGCTTGCAGCTTTAAGCTTGCCCTTCCCCCGCCTGCATGCTGGAAGAGGCTCTGTTTATCCTGCAGTTACAGCCAAATCTTTTACTGTTTCTGCCGGGTCTGGTAACCAAAAGACACTGTCAGGGGAATGTTGCAGTCTTGTTCCCACACCGGGAAATGTCAAACAAATGCCGTGGGGGCCCTGTAAAAGAGCCCAAAAGTCCGTTCCAAGCGGGAGCTACCGAATATGCGACCTAGCTCTGCATAGCCGCACCCGGAAGTCTCCACTCTCTGCTTTCTGTTAGTTAACCAATCCTCTACCCATGCTACCACTTTACCCTCAATGCCATGCATCTTTAGTTTATGCAGCAACCTTTTGTGTGGCACCTTGTCAAAAGCTTTCTGGAAATCCAGATATACCACATCCATTGGCTCCCCGTTATCTACTGCACTGGTAACGTCCTCAAAAAATTCTACCAAATTAGTCAGACACGACCTACCCTTTATGAACCCATGCTGCGCCTGCCCAATGGGACAATTTCCCTCCAGGTGCCCCGCTATTTCCTCCTTAATGATAGATTCCAGAATTTTGCCTACAACCGAAGTTAAGCTTACCGGCCTATAATTACCCGCTTTCTACCGACCTCCTTTTTTAAACAGTGGTGTCACGTTTGCTACTTTCCAATCCTCTGGGACCACCCCAGAGTCTAGTGAATTTTGATAAATTATCACTAGTGCGTTTACAATTCCCCTAGCCACCTCTTTTAACACTCTGGGATGCACCCCATCAGGGCCAGGAGACTTGTCTACCTTTAGCCCTGTTAGCTTGCCCAATACTGCCTCCTTAGTGATTACAATCATCTCAAGGTCCTCACCTATCATATCTTTATTTCCATCAGTCACTGGCATGTTATTTGTGTCTTCCACTGTGAAGATTGACCCAAAAAACCTGTTCAGCTCCTCAGCCATTTCCCCGTCTCCTATTATTAAATCTCCCTTCTCATCTTCCAAAGGACCAATATTTATCTTAGCCACTCTTTTTTTGTCTTATATATTTGTAGAAGCTTTTACTATCTGCTTTTATGTTCTGAGCAAGTTTACTTTCATAGTCTACCTTACTCTTCTTTAAAGCTTTTTTAGTAGCTTTCTGTTGTCCCCTAAAGACTTCCCAGTCCTCTAGTCTCCCACTGATTTTTGCCACTTTGTATGTTTTTTCCTTCAATTTGATACTCTCCCTCACCTCCTTAGATATCCACGGTCGATTTTTCCCCTTTCTACCGTCTTTCTTTTTTGTCGGTATGAACCTTTCCTGAACACTGCGAAAGATCGCTCGGAAGGTTCTCCACTGTTCCTCAACTGCTTCACCATGAAGTCTTTGCTCCCAGTCTACCTTAGCTAGTTCTTCTCTCATCCCATTGTAATCGCCTTTATTTAAGCACAAAACACTAGTGTTTGATTTTACCTTGTCATCCTCCAACTGTATTTTAAATTCCACCATATTGTGGTCGCTCCTTCCAAGAGGATCCCAAACTATGAGATCATTAATCAATCCTGCCTCATTACACAGGACCAGATCTAGGACCGCTTGTTCCCTTGTAGGTTCCATTACATACTGTTCCAGGAAATTATCCCGGACACATTCTATAAACTCCTCCTCAAGGCTGCCTTTACCAACCTGGTTAAACCAATCGACATGCAGATTAAAATCTCCCATGATAACCGCTGTACCATTTCTACATGCATCCGTTATTTCTTTGCTTATTGCCTGCCCTACCATCCTGTTACTATTTGGTGGCCTATAGACTACTCCTATCAGTGACCAGTGACATGAAAAAACATATGACGTACGATAAATACACAATATAAATACATAGACACAGACAGTGAAACATATGATGATGTTTGAGGAACTGTTCGTCGCGGGGATGGGGAAAATTGTACAAACTGTGGATTGTGAGGTTGTGGACTATGTTGTTGCACATGTTACTGTCATTACAATGTTTGTAGTAAAATACATTTATAAAAAAGAAGGACAAATTGAATCTGACCGGTTGTCCTTTATCATCAAAATAATGGAAGGAGTCATTGACTGTTAGATCCGATAGACTGACCACACGGTGATGTGTTGGGTGTTCTGGATCACATACAGGTCACTAACACTTGAACTAGTGCAACACTATTTTATTAAAAGGTTAACTATTTAAACATACTTGAACTGTGGGTAAATACGATACCAGCTTTAACTAAAGACCTTTGCCTTGTCCTAACCAGTTGATGCACTCAGCACATGGTGAATGTCTGTGTTGCAGGCTGTGAGCTCTGTGCTCCTAGCTAGCTGCTACTCGAAAGAACGGGAACTCTGATGTCCCCTGTCTTTATAGTGCGTGTGCTCTCACTGGTGATTGGCTGCGGTGTTGTGTGTTGATTTGTCCCACTGTGTGTCCATCAGTGTGTGTCTGCACCATGATATACTGGTGTATATTATGACACACGGTAGACAGCACTACTTTCCAAACCCCTAAGGTTCTCATTCTCCGAACTGGACTGAGGCCGCGGTTGTTATACTGAGAAGCTCCCCTTGATTAAGGGGGAAACCCCACCCCATTTGCCGGGGTTCGTATTCAAAGAAGGTCACAGGGAACCGGATGGTGCAGACCGTGATTTCTGAGGGTGTCGTATCACCCTTCCCCCACCATTTCCAGAAAAACGTCCATGTCTACCAGCCGCAGTGAGAGACCCTTGGTCCGTTTAGTTGGTGGCGGCGTTCAGGCATTAACTGAGCTGGGCCGGGGGGCCAAACGCATTGGGGATCTGCATTTCCGGGTAGAGCATCTGTGCTGCATCGGTATGGCCGGCACGGACAGGGGGCAACAGTATGGCGATGTCTGCTGGTTGCCAGACGTCCATCTCGGAACTAGAGTCCGAGGGCTGCGTCTGCCGCAAGATCGCCAGGGACGGGAAAGGTCCGTTGACCTCGGGCAAGACTTTCTGGTTGTCAGGCAGGCGCAGCCGAAAAATCCCACCCACAGTCCGTCGGGTCGGCATCGGGCATCTCAGCATCGACAGCCAATGGGGCTGACGACTGTGACAGCAATGGTAACTGCGGAATAAGCGGGACTGGCGCGCCTGGGACAGGCTCTTGCAGCCCCTGGATGCTCCGGCAGATGTGGTCCATATGGTGATTTGATTCTCTGCCCTGTGCCCTCACGGAATATGAGACAGTACCCTTCTGGGCCTATACCACATCCAGGATCCATGTTGCGCCATCGCGGAAATTCTGGATGTAAGTTGCATCTCCGGGTACAAAACAGCACAGTGGCTTGCGCCTGCACGTGTCAGATTCGGAGCGCTCTTGACCCTGGCAGACTTTGGTGTCTTCTAGTTTTCCTGGTTTTGTGAGGGCCACGAAGAATCCAGCACGTGTTTCAAGGATACAAAGAAATAACATTTATTTACAATAACATATAGCAACCTCACTTGCTGCTAACTCCTTCCTGCTGGTTCCAAACTGGCCAGCTTTATTTATACAGGGAGTCTGCTAATGATTTCTCCGCCCCCCCCTCATTGGGGACAGGATTGTGGGATTGTCATTAGTCCCCAGCCAATGGTAAGCAGGCAGGTTATAACACCTGGTATGATCGACAACGTTGAGCCAGCTTCTCAATGTCCGTGTTGATCCTGGGCCACCAGACGCAACTACGGACCAGCCTCCTCATTGTGGAAACCCCTGGGTGCCCGTTGTGGAGATCCAGCAAAAAGGGAGGAATGCCCACGCTCTGGGATAACCACCTGAGTCCCCCACAGGATGACACCACGATCTTTGAAATATAAGCCTTCAGGTCCACGGTAAAGCCCAGTGTTGGGGCCATACAGGATAATGTAGATACATTGATACATAGAAGATAGGAGCGGGAGGAGGCCTTTTGGCCCTTCGAGCCTGCTCCGCCATTTATCATGCGTTATGGGCCAGGGTTGTTGCTAACTTTTGGTTGGTTCTTAATTTGGCTCTATTTAATCACGTTTGCTCAAGAGTCGCCAGGTATCTTTCGACACCTCCACAAGGCTCAGAACCGAATACTGATCAATGACTCGATACACCAGTTAGTAAGTTCAAAAGCAATGCTCATTTATTTACACACAGTCAAACCTACTCATGCATAAACTCTACAAACTAAACTATCACTATTACTAAAGCCTATACTTAGCTTTGGGCGCCCACTCAGTCAGAGGAACAATGGCCGTTGCTCGGTTCTGAGGCTGCTGGATTGAGCTGTTTGCAGGGTAGCAACTAGGAGCGTCTATCTCGTAGCGTGCATTGACTTGGAACTTACTTGGTCTGCTGTAGCTGCTAGGCTGGTCTCTCTCTCCGCTGAGAGCCAAAGCCAAAGGAGGGCGTTCTCCCTTGGGGGATACCTTTTATACCCAAAGGCGGGCCTTGAATTTGGCCTCAACTAATTGGGTCTTTCCCAATCATCGGTATCAATTTTCCTCCAATAGAGTGATGGTTCCCTGATCGCTGGGCGTGTCCTGGTGACTGTTAGTCTGCTTTGTCTTAGCTTCTTCTGGTGCCGGGGAATCTGTCCTAACATTGTGTATCTAAATGTTTCCCTTTTGTCCCCGGAGGTGGCTCATTAGTATGTAAATCGTTTGGTAGTTTCTGTCCTGTCTGATCGTTTAAGGTTCTAATCAACAGACAGAGCTTGCACCTGCTTGTTTCTTAGCATTGTCCAATTTTCCCTGCAGTCTTTGCAAGTGTCCATTTTGAAATCGGGACATGGCCATCCCAGATGGCTACACCCCCTCTTTGTGATCCTCAACGCGATGCGTGAAGGATCACATTACCATGGCGCCTTCATCCTCTGATCCCCGGGGCACCCATGCTTAGGCTCTACACTGTCCTATCCTATGCAACACAATTTTACCTAAACCATTTTAAATACATTCATTCTCAAAAAATTCTACGGGGCGCTATGACATTAATACATGCATTACATTAAAATTAAAAAACTGAAACCTCTAACTATTCTCAATAAACTATCCTCATTCAAACAATCCCAAAATACAAACAATCCAAAAATAATCTACACATCTTAAACTGTACAAAATAGCAGCACACAAATTTATCTGGCCTGGCAGTCAGATTCAAAGGTTTACATCTCTTTATTCCATAGAATACATAAAGAAAATGGATGCTCTTTAATCCGTCCCAATGGGTTCGGGGGCCTGGTGAAATCCGAAAATGGGGGACCTAAACCTGTATACTTGGGTGCGAGAGCGATATGCTCTCTTTCGCCATTTCCCAACTCTAAACGTTTGCACGACACTGCAAAGTATCGCCAGCACTAAGAGTGCTCCGACTACATATGAGAGTGAGTACCAGGTGATAAACCTATCACACCAGGTCGGGGTATTGCTAACTGTCGCTGGGCTAGTTATCTCGGGGTTCCGTGTATTACAGGGGTGAGAGTCATTTACGGTTTGTGTGGTAGGGGTCAGGGGGGTAGTGTCCGCGCGCAACTGAAGGGTTCCCGCTAAGATCCATGTGAACACGAAGGCTGTCTTCACCTTTGTCGGTCTGGTTCTTTGTCTTCCTCTGGGGTTTCGGGGTTTCCGGAGTTCTGTGAACACAACATAATTTCTGTTATTATCTTGCTTAAGATCTCGTATGTCTGTCTGTTTGTCCTTTGTTGCCAATTTCCCTTTATAATTGGTCACCATCTGTGACTCCCTCATTTAAAAAAAAACCCCGAATATTTGGAGAAGACATCTAAGAAAAATATTGCCGTACTGCGAGCCGTCTCACAGCCTGTGAGATTTACCATCCCAGGATGAGGTTTGAGGATGTAAATAGCAGAGCGAAGCAACGTAAGAGTTGCCAAAACCAAATAAAAGAATTTCGAACGTAATGAGCCAAAATGGGGTGCGTATGGGCCGCGGTGGGTGGAATCCCCGGGTAGGACAGTGATCAATGCCGTATGTGCTCTACCCGAGCGTAGCTGACCAGAGTGGGGTCCTCAGGCAGGGCGGGGACCAATGGCGTTTCTCCACTGCCTGAGCAACCAGCAAGAACGGGGAAAACTGTGGTCGTCGTGGAGGGCTGCCTCTCAAATTAGGAGAGCAACTATGAGTCT
The DNA here is from genome assembly GCF_047496885.1 of Scyliorhinus torazame. Classification (NCBI taxonomy): domain Eukaryota; kingdom Metazoa; phylum Chordata; class Chondrichthyes; order Carcharhiniformes; family Scyliorhinidae; genus Scyliorhinus; species Scyliorhinus torazame. The sequence continues at coordinate 304,172,485 of NC_092709.1, forward strand.
GGTTCTGTAGACAAACTAGTTCCTCTGAACTATTGTCTGCGACAAACTTATACCTTTAACAAGGTTCTGTCGACAAACTAGTTCCTCTGAACTATTGTCTGCGACAAACTTGTACCTTTAACAAGGTTCTGTCGACAAACTAGTTCCTCTGAACTATTGACTGGGACAAACTTGTTCCATTAACAGCCGGGGGGCGTTAAAGGAATGGTGACGTGGGGCCGTGAAAAACTTTCGAGTTTACGAACAACACTTAACGTTAACACTAACGAACAAACATTCAACAAACATGGTGCAGGTTCCATCAGAAAGGACACCGTATCTCTCCAGAGGTTCCTTTTTTCTCCCTCACTGCTCAATAGCGAACAGGGTCGCAATGGGATTCGCTTGGTGGGAGTCAGACTCGAAGTCATCATCTACTCCCGGCTACCAAACTCTTGTCTGTAGTACGAAGTCTTACAACACCCGGTTAAAGTCCAACAGGTTTGTTTTGAATCACTAGCTTTCAGAGCGCTGCTCCTTCTTCAGGTGAATGAAGAGTTCCAGAAACACATATATAGACAAATTCAAAGATGCCAAACAATGCTAGGAATGCGAGCATTAGCAGGTGATTAAATCTTTACAGATCCAGAGATGGGGTAACCCCAGGTTAAAGAGGTGTGAATTGTACCAAGCCAGGACAGTTGGTAGGATTTCGCAGGCCAGATGGTGGGGGATGAATGTAATGTGACATGAATCCCAGGTCCCGGTTGAGGCCGCACTCATGTGTGCAGAACTTGGCTATAACTTTCTGCTCGGCGATTCTGCGTTGTCGCGGGTCCTGATGGCCGCCTTGGAGAACGCTTACCCGGAGATCAGAGGCTGAATGCCCTTGATTGCTGAAGTGTTCCCCGACTGGAAGGGAACATTCCTGCCTGGTGATTGTTGCGCGATGTCCGTTCATTCGTTGTCGCAGCGTCTGCATGGTCTCGCCAATGTACCACGCTTCAGGACATCCTTTCCTGCAGCGTATGAGGTAGACAACGTTGGCCGAGTCGCACAAGTATGTACCGCGTACCTGGTGGGTGGTGTTCTCACGTGTAATAGTGGTATCCATGTCGATGATCTGGCACGTCTTGCAGAGATTGCCATGACAGGATTGTGTGGTGTCGTGGTCACTGTTCTGAAGACTGGGTAGTTTGCTGCAAACAATGGTTCGTTTGAGGTTGCGCGGTTGTTTGAAGGCAAGTAGTGGGGGTGTGGGAATGATCTTGGCAAGATGTTCATCTTCATCAATGATGTGTTGAAGGCTGTGAAGAAGATGACGTAGTTTCTCCGCTCCGGGGAAGTACTGGACGACGAAGGGTATTCTGTCAGTTGTGTCCCATGTTTGTCTTCTGAGGAGGTCGGTGCGGTTTTTCGCTGTGGCGCGTTGGAACTGTCGATCGATGAGTCGAGTGCCATATCCCGTTCGTACGAGGGCATCTTTCAACGTCTGTAGATGTCTGTTACGCTCCTCCTCGTCTGAGCAGATCCTGTGTATACGGAGCGCTTGTCCATAGGGGATGGCTTCTTTAATGTGTTTAGAGTGGAAGCTGGAGAAGTGGAGCATCATGAGGTTATCCGTGGGTTTGCGGTAAAGTGAAGTGCTGAGGTGACCGTCCTTGATGGAGACGAGTGTGTCCAAGAATGCAACTGATTTTGGAGAGTAGTCCATGGTGAGTCCGATGGTTGGATGGAACTTATTAATGTCATCGTGTAGTCGTTTCAGTGATTCTTCTCCGTGGGTCTAAAGGAAAAAAATGTCATCGATGTATCTGGTGTATAACGTCGGTTGAAAGTCCTGTGCGGTGAGTAGGTCCTGTTCAAACTTGTGCATGAAGATGTTGGCGTATTGGGGTGCGAATTTGGTCCCCATGGCTGTTCCGTGTGTCTGGATGAAGAACTTGTTGTCGAAGGTGAAGACGTTGTGATCCAGAATGAAGCGGATGAGTTGCAGAATTGCGTCTGGAGATTGGCAGTTGTCGGTGTTGAGTACTGAGGCTGTTGCAGCGATGCCGTCGTCATGGGGGATGCTGGTGTAGAGTGCCGAGACGTCCATTGTGACGAGGAATGTTCCTGGTTCAACTGGTCCATGGGTGCTGAGTTTCTGTAGGAAGTCCGTCGTGTCGCGACAGAAGCTGGGTGTACCTTGTACGATGGGTTTCAAGATGCCCTCGATGTAGCCAGAGAGGTTCTCACACAGGGTCCCATTGCCTGAAACGATAGGGCGGCCTGGTGTGTTGGCCTTGTGTATTTTCGGGAGGCAGTAGAGATCTCCAATGCGGGGAGTACGTGGGATGAGAGCACGTAGGGTGCTCTGAAGATCTGGATCCAAGGTCTTGATCAGTCTGTTAAGTTGGCGGATGTGTTCCTTGGTCAGATCTGCGGGTAACTGTCTGTAGTGTTCTTGGTTGTTCAGTTGTCGGTATACTTCTTTGCAGTAGTCCGTTCTGTTCAGTACGACAGTGGCCCCCCCTTTGTCTGCTGGTTTGATGACGATGCTGTGGTTGGTCTTGAGAGCGCGGATGGCATTGCCTTGTGCTTGGGTGACGTTCGGGGCTGTCTTGTGAATGCGACTGATGAATCTGGCATTGACGCGACTCCTGACGGCTTGAGCATACATGTCGAGTCTAATGCTTGCATTCCTAGCATTGTTTGGCATCTTTGAATTTGTCTATATATGTGTTTCGGAACAGACCTCTTCATTCACCTGAGGAAGGAGCAGCGCTCCGAAAGCTAGTGACATCGAAACAAACCTGTTGGACTTTAACCTGGTGTTGTAAGACTTCGTACTGTGCTCACCCCAGTCCAACGCCGGCATCTCCACATCTTGTCTGTAGTAACCGTGCTAAAGCTGCTTGGGGCGAATTGGGGTCCATCTCATCATTCCAAATGAGCCTGAACGAATTGTCTCGGTGCCAGAATCGTGTGTCGAGGTTGGAGCTACGATGCTTCAATCCGTAATCATCGGGCGGTGGGTCTGGGTCAGGGGCTTTGATATAAGTGATCTCAAATGGGTCAGTAGAATCATGCTCAGATTCACTGGGTGTGGGGCCTGGTGCAGGGGTGTGGTCGTATCGTGGTGTGCTGTGGCTGTCGTCATTGTGATCGCTATCACTGTCGCTGTCGCTGCTGGTTGAGGGAAGGGAGAGGCGACGTCGTGCCGCTGGGGGCGGAGTTGAAGTCGTGTCTGAGGGTGGGCTGGAGTGGTTGGGGGAGGGTAGGAATACGTCATCTGTGGGCGGGGCGTGATCATCTGCTGCTGCGAGCAGGATGTGGTGTGTGTGGTTATTCTGTGAGCCATAAGCCTTGAGCTGGTTTATATGAAACCACGCAGACTTACCATTGGGATAGGTTATTTTGTATACTGAGGGGCTGACTTTGTCCGAAATGGAGTACGGACCGGAACATTTTGGGGAGAGGAATAAACTGGGGTTGTAAAGGGAAGCATAACATGTTGCCCTACTGTAAACTCAGTGGCTATACTGTTTTGTCGAAACAGTCCTTGCTCTGTTTCTTCCTGGTTCCAAGTCTCACTGCTGCGGCGAGTTGGGCTGCCTTTATGTTCTGTACTAGTTGTGTGATCGCGTTTTCATGTGTGAGGGCTGGCCAAATCCAGTCCTAGTAAATACTCAGTACCTTTCATGGGGTGTCCGGTCATGAGGGTGTGGGGAGTGTAACCTGTGGATGTAGATACTGTGTTTCTTAAAAACATCAAAGCAAATGGGAGTACTGAATCCCAGGTGCTATTATTCTGCTGTACCATTTTCCTGAGGGTGGCTTTCAATGTCCTTTTAATTCGTTCTACAATACCACTTGACTGGGGGTGGTATGCAATATGGAACTTTTGTGTAATTCCAAAAATCGTGAGGATGTTTTTCATTACACGTCCGGTGAAATGGGAGCCTTGGTCGGACTCTACACTGCGTGGGAGGCCCCATCTTGTAAAGATGTGATGTGTTAATATTTTAGCCGTCGTCTTGGCCGTATTAGTTCTTGACGGAAATGCTTCCACCCATTTTGTGAAGGTGTCTATGACCACCAACACATACTTGTGACCATTTCTGCACGGGGGTAGGGGTCCTATATAATCTATCGGGAGATTCGTCCAGGGTCCATTAACGGGGCGGGTATGGCTAAGTTGAGCCTTTTTAGCATATCTGTCCGGATTGTTCTGGGCACAGATTAAACAATTCTCTACGTAGTGTGTGACATTAGTTTTTAAATCAGGCCACCAGCAAAGCGGTCTGAGGTGGGCTAGGGTAGGTTCACTACCTTGGTGTCCATGATTGTCATGGAACTGACAAATGATCTGGTTCCTGTCCTGGCTGGGGGCTATATAAATGCCATCCTTTAAAATCACACCGTCGTGTGTGGTGATTGCGTTTCTAAACTTATCGTACGGGGCTGGGAAGGTTCCCTTTAAAACTTCCCTGAGTTTCTCGTCCTCTTTCTGGGCCTTCGCTAAATCCTGAATGTTAGTCTGTGAGACCTGAACTGCGTGTACAGGGGTGCTTTCGGGGGGGGGTTCCAGAAATAACCATGCCTGGAGCCTGCCTTCGCTAGGGTGTCTGCTTTAACGTTACCAGGGGGGGGGGGGGAAGAACGGTGATGACTGCGAACCTTAATTATGCCGTATTTTCTATCCTTCGCTGTCTCTAAGATATGGCGCAGTAATGGGGCTGAGGGTAGGGGTTTACCGTCCGCAGAAACAAATCCTCTTGTTTCCCAGAGTGATAGGAACTCTGTCAAACTATTACAGACATACTAGCTGTCTGAATAGATGTCTGCTGGGGTCGGGAACGACTCTGGGTGGTCTACAATGTACGCAATTGCTGCCAGCTCTGCTGCCTGCGAGCAGTGTCCTGGCAACTTCAAGGAAATTTCATCAAGGGCGCGTCCCTGCGCGTCCTCTACATATATACCGCAACCGGTAATTCTCTCTCCATTGAACACTGTGGAGGAGCCATCCACATATATCTTCAGGGGTGTGCACGTGTCTGTGGGCTGGGGTCTCTGGGGTGTACTACCTGTTTTCCTGGGGGGTGTTTTGGGAATAAATGGGCCTGTGTTCGGTTTAGTGGTGATGATCTCACATTCATGAGGGGTGCCTGCATACTGTAAATTATCGGCAATGAAGGTGTGGATTTTGGTTCTCTTTACTGTGATGTCCCGTCCCTGTAAAAGGGTCCAACGGGCTGCGCAGATTTGGCTGACTGCCATCCTTAAGTCGGCCGTCTAACAGTAGCTGTGTCGGGGTGTGTTCTATGAGGATGGTGATGGGGTTGAGTCCTGTAATGTAGGCGAAGTATTGCACTGCCCAAAAAACTGCAAGTAGGTGCCTTTCACAGGCAGAAAATCCTTGCTCTATGGGGTCTAACATGCGTGAGGTGTATGCTACGGGGCATAACTGGTCATGGCGTTCCTGGAGGTGCACGGCCGAAAGGGTTCTGTCGGTGCCTGCTACCTCTATAGCGTACGGAGAATGTGGATCTGGGACCTGTAGTGTGGGGGCTGTGCTGAGGGCTCTTTTTAAAGCGTCCATGGCATCTGTATGCTGTGGAAGCCATTCCCAAGGTGCCTGCTTCTTGAGAAGTTCGGAAAGGGACGCTGCTTTAGTGGCGAAACCGTCAATATGGTTTTGGCAGTAACCAACTAGTTCTAAAAATGACCGGAGAGCTGAGACATTGTGGGGAAGGGGCAATTTGACGATCGAGTCAATTCTCTTGTGCTCGATCTCGCGTTTACCATGAGTGATCACTATTTCCAAGTAAATCACTTTTTCTTTCAGAATTTGGGCCTTCTTGGGGTTGACTTTACAACCAATTTCTTTTAGGAGTGCTTGGAGTTCGGTGAGAAGCGAAATGTGCTCTCCCTTTGTGTCCGTCTGTGGTAACAAGTCGTCTACAAGTGCTCTGACTGTGAGATGTGGCAGGTCCGGGAGGCTTCCAGCGTCCCGGATGGCTTCATCTGCAGAAAGTGCACCCAACTGCAGCTCCTCACAGACCGCATGGTTCGGTTGGAGCAGCAATTGGATGCACTTAGGAGCATGCAGGTGGCGGAAAGCGTCATAGATCGCAGTTAAGTAAGTGTGGTCACACCCAAGGTGCAGGCAGAGAAATGGGTGACCACCAGAAAGGGCAGGCAGTCAGTGCAGGAATCCCCTGTGGTTGTCCCCCTCTCGAACAGATATACCCCTTTGGATACTGTCGGGGGGGATAGCCTATCAGGGGAAAACAGCAGCAGCCAGAGCAGTGGCACCACGGCTGGCTCTGATGTTCAGAAGGGAGGGTCAAAGCGCAGAAGAGTAATAGTTATAGGGGACTCTATAGTCAGGGGCACAGATAGGCGCTTCTGTGGACGTGAAAGAGACTCCAGGATGGTATGTTGCCTCCCTGGTGCCAGGGTCCAGGATGTCTCCGAACGGGTAGAGGGAATCCTGAAGGGGGAGGGCAAACAGGCAGAGGTCGTTGTACATATTGGTACTAACGACATAGGCAGGAAGGGGCATGAGGTCCTGCAGCAGGAGTTCAGGGAGCTAGGCAGAAAGTTAAAAGACAGGACCTCGAGGGTTGTAATCTCGGGATTACTCCCTGTGCCACGTGCCAGTGAGGCTAGAAATAGGAAGATAGAGCAGACAAACACGTGGCTAAACAGCTGGTGTAGGAGGGAGGGTTTCTGTTATCTGGACCACTGGGAGCTCTTCCGGGGCAGGTGTGACCTGTATAAGATGGACGGGTTGCATCTAAACCGGAGAGGCATAAATATCCTGGCCGCGAGATTTGCTAGTGTCACACGGGAGGGTTTAAACTAGTATGGCAGGGGGGTGGGCACGGGAGCAATAGGTCAGAAGGTGAGAGCATTGAGGGAGAACTAGGGAATAGGGACAGTGTGGCTCTGAGGCAGAGCAGACGGGGAGAAGTTGCTGAACACAGCGGGTCTGGTGGCCTGAAGTGCATATGTTTTAATGCAAGGAGCATTACGGGTAAGGCAGATGAACTTAGAGCTTGGATTACTACTTGGAACTATGATGTTGTTGCCATTACAGAGACCTGGTTGAGGGAAGGGCAGGATTGGCAGCTAAACGTTCCAGGATTTAGATGTTTCAGGCGGGATAGAGGGGGATGTAAAAGGGGAGGCGGAGTTGCGCTACTTGTTCAGGAGAGTATCACAGCTATACAGCGAGAGGACACCTCAGAGGGCAGTGAGGCTATATGGGTAGAGATCAGGAATAAGAAGGGTGCAGTCACAATGTTGGGGGTATACTACAGGCCTCCCAACAACCAGCGGGAGATAGAGGAGCAGATAGGTAGACAGATTTTGGAAAAGAGTAAAAACAACAGGGTTGTGGTGATGGGAGACTTCAACTTCCCCAATATTGACTGGGACTCACTTAGTGCCAGGGGCTTAGACGGGGCAGAGTTTGTAAGGAGCATCCAGGAGGGCTTCTTAAAACAATATGTAAACAGTCCAACTAGGGAAGGGGCGGTACTGGACCTGGTATTGGGGAATGAGCCCGGCCAGGTGGTAGATGTTTCAGTAGGGGAGCATTTCGGTAACAGTGACCACAATTCAGTAAGTTTTAAAGTACTGGTGGACAAGGATAAGAGTGGTCCGAGGATGAATGTGCTAAATTGGGGGAAGGCTAATTATAACAATATTAGGCGGGAACTGAAGAACATAGATTGGGGGCGGATGTTTGAGGGCAAATCAACATCTGACATGTGGGAGGCTTTCAAGTGTCAGTTGAAAGGAATACAGGACAGGCATGTTCCTGTGAGGAAGAAAGATAAATACGGCAATTTTCGGGAACCTTGGATGACGAGTGATATTGTAGGCCTCGTCAAAAGAAAAAGGAGGCATTTGTCAGGGCTAAAAGGCTGGGAACAGACGAAGCCTGTGTGGCATATAAGGAAAGTAGGAAGGAACTTAAGCAAGGAGTCAGGAGGGCTAGAAGGAGTCATGAAAAGTCATTGGCAAATAGGGTTAAGGAAAATCCCAAGGCTTTTTACACTTACATAAAAAGCAAGAGGGTAGCCAGGGAAAGGGTTGGCCCACTGAAGGATAGGCAAGGGAATCTATGTGTGGAGCCAGAGGAAATGGGCGAGGTACTAAATGAATACTTTGCATCAGTATTCACCAAAGAGAAGGAATTGGTAGATGTTGAGTCTGGAGAAGGGGGTGTAGATAGCCTGGGTCACATTGTGATCCAAAAAGACGAGGTGTTGGGTGTCTTAAAAAATATTAAGGTAGATAAGTCCCCAGGGCCGGATGGGATCTACCCCAGAATACTGAAGGAGGCTGGAGAGGAAATTGCTGAGGCCTTGACAGAAATCTTTGGATCCTCGCTGTCTTCAGGGGATGTCCCGGAGGACTGGAGAATAGCCAATGTTGTTCCTCTGTTTAAGAAGGGTGGCAGGGATAATCCCGGGAACTACAGGCCGGTGAGCCTTACTTCAGTGGTAGGGAAATTACTGGAGAGAATTCTTCGAGACAGGATCTACTCCCATTTGGAAGCAAATGGACGTATTAGTGAGAGGCAGCACGGTTTTGTGAAGGGGAGGTCGTGTCTCACTAACTTGATAGAGTTTTTCGAGGAGGTCACTAAGATGATTGATGCAGGTAGGGCAGTAGATGTTGTCTATATGGACTTCAGTAAGGCCTTTGACAAGGTCCCTCATGGTAGACTAGTACAAAAGGTGAAGTCACACGGGATCAGGGGTGAACTGGCAAGGTGGATACAGAACTGGCTAGGCCATAGAAGGCAGAGGGTAGCAATGGAGGGATGCTTTTCTAATTGGAGGGCTGTGACCAGTGGTGTTCCACAGGGATCAGTGCTGGGACCTTTGCTCTTTGTAGTATATATAAATGATTTGGAGGAAAATGTAACTGGTCTGATTAGTAAGTTTGCAGACGACACAAAGGTTGGTGGAATTGCGGATAGCGATGAGGACTGTCTGAGGATACAGCAGGATTTAGATTGTCTGGAGACTTGGGCGGAGAGATGGCAGATGGAGTTTAACCTGGACAAATGTGAGGTAATGCATTTTGGAAGGGCTAATGCAGGTAGGGAATATACAGTGAATGGTAGAACCCTCAAGAGTATTGAAAGTCAAAGAGATCTAGGAGTACAGGTCCACAGATCACTGAAAGGGGCTACACAGGTGGAGAAGGTAGTCAAGAAGGCATACGGCATGCTTGCCTTCATTGGCCGGGGCATTGAGTATAAGAATTGGCAAGTCATGTTGCAGCTGTATAGAACCTTAGTTAGGCCACACTTGGAGTATAGTGTTCAATTCTGGTCGCCACACTACCAGAAGGATGTGGAGGCTTTAGAGAGGGTGCAGAAGAGATTTACCAGAATGTTGCCTGGTATGGAGGGCATAAGCTATGAGGAGCGATTGAATAAACTCGGTTTGTTCTCACTGGAACGAAGGAGGTTGAGGGGCGACCTGATAGAGGTATACAAAATTATGAGGGGCATAGACAGAGTGGATAGTCAGAGGCTTTTCCCCAGGGTAGAGGGGTCAATTACTAGGGGGCATAGGTTTAAGGTGAGAGGGGCAAAGTTTAGAGTAGATGTACGAGGCAAGTTTTTTACGCAGAGGGTAGTGGGTGCCTGGAACTCACTACCGGAGGAGGTAGTGGAGGCAGGGACGATAGGGACATTTAAGGGGCATCTTGACAAATATATGAATAGGATGGGAATAGAAGGATACGGACCCAGGAAGTGTAGAAGATTGTAGTTTAGTCGGGCAGTATGGTCGGCACGGGCTTGGAGGGCCGAAGGGCCTGTTCCTGTGCTGTACATTTCTTTCTTCTTTGTTCTTTGTACATACTGGACCAGACAATCGGGGCGGGAAAATTTGCTAATCCATTTGCCAGCTGTCGGTGGAAAATGGAGGGGGAGTTGTGGAAGCCTTGTGGAAGGCACGTCCACGTGTATTGTTGCCCTTGCAATGTAAAGGCTAATTCTATTTACGTATTCTCCTACTGTAAGCGTAGCGGGGCCTCGTGCTGCCTTTGCCATTTTCCATACACACTTTGTTCACTGTGTCCAAGGACAGGTTATGGGAGCTCATGAAATCGATCCCAAGGATATGTTCTGCTGTCTGGGGCAGATCAACTAAAACTACGGGGTGCTAGGTTGCGATGTCCCCTATCTGTATTGCTATAGGGGCTGTGATGAGTCCCTGTTGTAAATGGCCTGTAAAGCCGCTGAGTGTAATGGTGTCTGTTGTGGGCCACGTGTCTCGTTGGAACATCGTGGAGGAATTGAGTGTGGTGCAGGACCCTCCTGTGTCCCAAAGAAATTCCACGGGTTGTCCCCGAACTTTGCTTGCTACTACCGGTCAACCGGACTTGTCCCAAACCCAAGTTGGGGAGCCCGAACACCGTCAGTCAGTGCCGTTCATGTCTGTGTTCTCTGAACGGGCGCTAACGCTATGGATCGGCTTTGCCCTATTCTTGTTTAGGGTGCCTGTCTGTTGGTTTCTCTGCTGCTTCTGGGGCACGTTGCACTCTCGTGCAAAGTGTCCTAGCTGTCCACAGTTGTAACATTCCTGAGTTTTGGGCTGGGGTGGGCTGTTCCTGCCCTCATTTACCCATGCGGGGTTCTGGTGTGCTTGAACTGGGTTCATTTCTACCTGCTCCTCATCGGGTGTTATAAATGCGGTTTTGCCTGCAATTGATTGCTCCCAAGTGTGGGACAATCTCTTCAAAACCCATTTTTCATTGTGGGCCTCATCTGAGGGGTCATAATTTGCGCAAGCTTTTCGTCCTGCTTCTGTGGCGTGGGAGACTAGAATTCAGGTCCATTTGGCCATATTATCTGGGGACAAATGGGCACAGGCTAACTCTCCAAAAACTGCGGTAAAGTGAATCCACAAACGTCCAGCAAATGCTGTGGGGTGCTCTGTCTTCTTTTGCCTACACTTATTTAGGCCTTCTACGGGGTCTCCTCTGTTAAAGCCGATCGCATCAAGGATCGCTGTGTGCATCTCTTGGAGTGTGCCTCCTACATTCTGTGGGTCGGGAAGGGCTGCCATGACTGAAGGGTCGAGGCTTAATACTGTGAGCTTCACTTGCTCCTTTTCGTCCAGGCCGTACAGGGTTGCCTGTTGTCTGACTTTCGCGAAAAATTGGTGGGGGTCGGATGTGGGAAGGAACGGTGTAATTTTTCCACACGCGTCCCGTTTTCTTGATCTAATTGTGGTCCGAATGTACTCTGAAATCCATTTTGTACGGACAGCAGAGATTGCAATTCTGCAATTTGCTTCCGGCACTTTGCATGGTCGACTGAGCTCTGCTGTTGTTCCGTCGTGGAAGTATGAGGCGCTCGTAGGGCTGCTTTTAAATCGTTGCACTGTTTCTGCAATTTCTCAACTTGCTGTTCTGTTTCTTGTCTGTTGCGTGTCCTGGTAGGCCTTATCGCATTGTGTCTGAAAGCTGTTCAAATGCGCGAGACAAGACTGATGTGCCCTCATGGCATCATCCACCTCTCTGTCTCTTGCTGCTAACTGCTCTTTCAGATCTCGATTCTCTTTCTCTACCTTACTCACTTCTACCTCACTACTTTTGTCTCTCTCCTCTATCTCTCTACGGAGCGTCCAAACGACCTCCTCTGTGCCTCGCAATTGTGCCAAACAGGACCTAATTGCCATCGGCTTGCGAGCTTTTCCCAAGCTCTTCTTGTGGATCTCTGACAGGTTCTCCCACCAAGTATGTCCTATACTCCCGGGTCCTGTTTCCTCATTATCACAGAATTCACTCCAAAGGATATTTCCTGATCTCTTCTTCCCAAACGGGACACTGTCCTACTCTGCTGCTGGTCGCTGCGACCTTGAATTCCTGGAGCTTCATAAGGCGTTCCATTGCCTTCATTGCCATTCTCTCTACTAGGATTTCTACCGAATTTGGAACAGGGGGTGATAAAGCGGTGATGTAAACACGGGTACAGCTTATGCTAATTTCCGGCCTACAAAACACCCGGCAGTTTTTCGCAACAAAATCTCTCAGGTTTACCTTATATCCCTGTTAGTACACATGCATTAACACACTTCCGAATCTCAGAGGCTTGATCAGTACTGTTTTGACGCTTGTGGTTTTTCTTTCTGTTCCCAATTGGATTCTCAGTTCAAATTTTGGGTTCTCTCAGAGTGGTTAGGCCACTTCTAAGTCGAGTCCCACCAGAGTCGCCAGTAAATGTTGCTAACTTTTGGTTGGTTCTTAATTTGGCTCTATTTAATCACGTTTGCTCAAGAGTCACCAGGTGTCTTTCGACGCCGCCACAAGGTTCAGAACCGAATACTGATCAATGACTCGATACACCAGTTAGTAAGTTCAAAAGCAATGCTCATTTATTTACACACAGTCAAATCTACTCATGCATAAACTCTACAAACTAAACTACCACTATTACTAAAGCCTATACTTAGCTTTGGGCGCCCACTCAGTCAGAGGAACAATGGCCATTGCTCGGTTCTGAGGCTGCTGGGTTGAGCGTGCGTTGACTTGGAACTTACTTGGTCTGATGCAGCTGCGAGGCTGGTCTCTCTCTCTCCGCTGAGAGCCAAAGCCAAAGGAGGGCGTTCTCCCTTGGGGGATACCTTTTATACCCAAAAGGGCTTTGCGCTCTTTTGGGCGGGCCTTGAACTTGGCCTCAATTAATTGGGTCTTTCCCAATCATCGGTATCGATTTTCCTTCAATAGAGGGGTGGTTCCCTGATTGCTGGGCGTGTCCTGGTGACTGTTAGTCTGCTTTGTCTTAGCTTCTTCTGGTGCCGGGGAATCTGTCCTATCATTGTGTATCTAAATGTTTCCCTTTTGTCCCCGGAGGTGGCTCATTAGTATGTAAATCGTTTGGTAGTTTCTGTCCTGTCTGATCGTTTAAGGTTCTAATCAACAGACAGAGCTTGCACCTGCTTGTTTCTTAGCATGGTCCAATTTTCCCTGCAGTCTTTGCAAGTGTCCATTTTGTAATCGGGACGTGGCCATCCCAGGTGGCTACAGGGTGTAGAAAACTCCAAAGTATATCACGGAGTTCCCCTGACCTACAACTGTTTATTGATTTTGGTTTTGAGGAGCACAAGGGCCTACCTTTCAGGTGTTATTCAACTCGCTACCAGAGGAGGTGGTGGAAACAGGGACGATAGTGACATTTAAGGGGCATCTTGACAAATACATGAATAGGATGGGAATAGAGGGATACGGACCCAGGAAGTGTAGAAGATTGTAGTTTAGTCGGGCAGCATGGTCGGCACGGGCTTGGAGGGCCGAAGGGCCTGTTCCTGTGCTGTACATTTCTTTGTTTCTTTGTTCTTTGTAAGAGGCCTTAAGCATTTTTAATCAAAAACAGTTTATTCTACAAGTTAAGTTAACATTTCTATTAACACACACAGTAAGCAGTTTTATCAACTACAAACATAAATATCCCACAGTTACAGTTGTCTATATATATATATAACCCTTAATAACTTCCCTTTTCATTGTTTCAATTTGATAACGACATCCAATAAACCAGACCAACTCTTTATCAAAACAGTAGGTTTAAATTCTTTCCAGAAAACAGTTAGCACTTTTAAATTATCAAGTGATCTGGACACCTTTTAACATGCAGAGAGAAACAAGAGAAGCTTCTTTGTCTGAATCCAGCTTCCAACGGTGTAAAATGAAAGTAAAATGCAGAGCCACAGCCCAGCTCCATCCACACATTGGCATCACTGAAGCCATTTGATAAACACACGTTTTTTTAAAGGGACACTCCCATGACACACGATCATGGTTGATCATCCAACTCAATAGTCTAATCCTCCTTTCTCCCCATAGCCTTTGATCCCATTCGCCCCAAGTGCTATATCTAACCGCCTCTTGAATATATTCAATGTTTTAGAATCAATTATGTCCTGTGGTAATGAATTCCACAGGCTCACCACTCTTTGGGTGAAGAATGTCTCCTCATCTCTGTCCAAAATGGTTTACCCTGAATCCTCAGACTGTGACCCCTGGCTCTGGACACATCCACCAACGGGAACATCTTCCCTGCATCTACCCTGTCTAGTCCTGTTAGAATTTTATCAGTCTCTATGAGATCCCCCTCATTCTTCTGAACTCCAGCGAGAACAATCCTAACCTAGTCAATCTCTCCTCATATGACAGTCCCGCCATCCCTGGAATCAGTCTGGTAAACCTTTGCTGCACTCCCTCGAGAGCAAGAACATCCTTCCTCAGAGAAGGAGTCCAAAACTGCACACAATACTCCAGGTGTGGCCTCACCAAGGCCCTGTATAATTGTAACAACACATCTCTGTTCCTGTACTCGAAACCTCTCACAATGAAGGCCAACATACCATTAGCCATACCACCTACTGGACCTGCATTCTTACCTTCAGCGACTGGTTCACAAGGTCCCGCTGCACACTCCTCTCCCAATTTACAACCGTTCAGGTAGTAATCTGCCTTCCTGTTTTTGCTTCCAAAGTTAATAACCTCACACTTATCCAAATTACACTGCATCTGCCATTGATTTGCCCACTCGCCCAACCTGTCCAGATCATGCTGTAGGATCTCTGCATCCTCGTCACAGTTCACGCTCCCACCCAACTTGCGATCATCTTCAAACTTTGTAATGTTATATTTTGTTCCCTCATCCAAATCATTAATATATTGTTGTGCCTTCTGAACCACAGTGTGTGTTTAACCTGTACACAATGAACAAATGATCACACAAATTACTTAATATAATAATAGTTTATTAATACACACACAAGGTTAATATTAATCAATCACATAGGACTCTAAACTAATACACAAAAACAACCTTAACTTAACTTCCAGGTGACTGGCACGTACAGTGCAGATATAGCCTTATCTGTAATCTTGTAGTCTGGCAGTGCTGGAGTTCTGGTTGCTGGCCGTCTGTGTCCTTGGCACTGGTCCCTCTGTGGATTGCGTGGATGGGCTTCCTCTTGGCTGGTGAAAGGTTCACCGTTGTTGTTGGCTGTCAAAGCTGTAGTCGAGAGGGCTTCAATCGAGAGAGCGAGTGATGGGCTTTTATCACTGAGACTTTCGAGCTCTTTTGGGCGGTCCCAGGTGAAGGTCTAATGGATCGATCAGGTCTCAATCACCCTGATCGATCTTAACCAATTGGGGGCGGACACCTTGATGGCTGGGCGGATCCTGGTGTGGCCATAACCATTTGTGTCCGAGGCATGTAGGCCTTCCCAAATAAGGAAAGCAGGCGCCACCGAGTCAGCCACTTATTGTCAGTTTCTACCTGGGGCCCATTGTCCCGGGATGGCCTTTTAATGGTCTGTTCCCCATGATAGTTTCTGAACAAGTCTGAGCTGCAGCCTGCCTGTGCTCAGGCTTGGCCAAATTTCCCATCGATCTTTGCGGGCGGCCATTTTAGATGGCCACAATATATTGTGAATAGCTGGGATCCCTGTGGCACCCCACTAGTTACTGCCTGCCAATTTGAAAAGGACCCATTAATCCCTACTCTTTGTTTCCTTTCTGCCACCCAGTGTTCTATTCACCTCAATACACTTCTCCAATCCCATGCACTTTAATCTTGCACAATGGTCTCTTAGGCAGGACTTTGTCAAATGCCTTCTGAAAGTCCAAATATACCACATCAACTAGCTCCCCCTTGTCAACTGTACTAGTTATATCTCCAGTGCCGTTGATGTAAGACATTTTTGCTGCACTTCCTGGAGGACAGAAATTCAGTAAAATTGATCTTTCACAGGCATATCTGCAGATGAATGTAGCTGCTGAATAACCGCAACTACTCACCACAGTGACCAAAAAGGTCTGATTCATCACAGAAGGCTTCCCTTCAGAATAACATCTGTGCTTGCTCTTTTTCAAAGATCCATGGATGAAATTCTAAGTGGATTGAATGAAATGAAATGAAAATCGTTTATTGTCACAAGTAGGCTTCAAATGAAGTTACTGTGAAAAGCCCCTTTGCAATGGAATGCAATGTTATTCAGATGAGACTCATCACTGGTTCGAGTGAACAGGAACACGTGACAAATTTGAAAGATATTCAGAAGAGGTTACAGAGCCACATCCAGAGATTTAAAAAGGAAATGTGGGACTTTTTCAAATCATCCAGAAATTACCTTGGTCATATCATCGACAAAGATGGGTTCACATGTAACCAATGAAAATGTCACCAATCTTAGAAGCACCGCATCCTCAAAATGTGACACAATAAAGTTTGTTTTAGTATTGATCAATGATGCAATGCAGCTAGGAGGGGTCCTAGCTGGGGGGGCGGGGGACGGGGACGGGGGGCAGGGGGGGGGGGACCGGGTTGCTGCTGGTATGGTCAAGGGGGAGCTGGAACGAGTAGAGGGGGTTGGGACTGGGGTCTGCCACTGTGGGGAATGGGGCGGGCATGGGGCGCGGGCATGTGGCTGGCCGAGGAGGGGTTATGGCTAGTCGGTGGGGGAGGGCGGTGGGTAGCCCCCTGGTCCGGCTGATAACCTGGAACGTAAGGGGACTGAACAGGCCGGTTAAGCGGGCCCGGGTGTTGGCGCACCTGAAGGGGCTGAAGGCGGATGTGGTCATGCTCCAGGAGACACACCTGAAGGTGGCAGACCAGGTAAGATTGAGGAAGGGGTGGGTAAGCCAGGTGTTTCATTCGGGGCTGGATGCCAAAAATCAGGGGGTGGCGATCTTGGTGGGAAAGAAGGTGTCGTTCGAGGCGTCGAGCATTGTGACAGACAATGGCGGCAGGTACGTAATGGTAAGTGGTAAGCTGCAAGGGGAGAGGGTGGTGCTGGTCAACGTGTACGCCCGAACTGGGACGTTGCGGGTTTTATGCGGCGCATGTTGGGTCTTATCCCGGACTTGGAAGTGGGGTCCTGATAATGGGAGGGGGGGACTTTAACACAGTGTTGGATCCGGCACTGGATCGCTCCAGGTCTAGGACGAGTAGGAAGCCGGCGGTGGCTAAGGTGCTGAGGGGGGTTTATGGACCAGATGGGCGGGGTGGACCCTTGGAGATTTGCAAGGCCGGGGGCTAGGGAATTTTCATTCTTCTCGCACGTTCATAAGGCCTATTCCTGGATCGGCTTTTTTGTTATGAGCAGGGCGCTGATTGCGAAAGTAGAGGATACCGAGTACTCGGCGATAGCCATTTTGGATCACGTCCCGCATTGGGTAGACCTAGAGCTGGGGGAGTAGAGGGACTGGCGCCCATTGTGGCGCTTGGAGGTGGGGCTGTTGGCGGGCGAGGAGGTGAGCGAGCGGGTCCGAAGAAGCATAGAGAGATACCTGGAGACCAACGATAACGGGGAGGTCTGAGTGGGGATGGTCTGGGAGATGCTGAAGGCGGTGGTTAGGGGAGAGCTGATCTCCATTAGGGCACAAAAGGAGAGGAGGGAGCAGAGGGAGAGGGAGAGGCTGGTGGGGGAGATGGTGAGGGTAGACAGGAGGTACGCGGAGGGACTGTTGAGGAAGAGGCGCAGCCTCCAGGCCGAATTCGACCTGTTGACCACCAGGAAGGCAGAGGCGCAGTGGAGGAAGGCCCAGGGGGTGATTTATGAATATGGGGAAAAGGCAAGTCGGATGCTGGCGCACCAGCTTCGGAAGCGGGACGAAGCTAGGGAGATCGGGGGAGTTAAGGATAGGGGAGGGAGTGTGGTGCGGAGTGGGGTTGGCATCAATGGGGTCTTCAGGGACTTATATGAGGAACTGTATCTGTCCGAGCCCCCACTGGAGGAGGGAGGGATGGGCCGCTTTCTGGGCCACCTGAAGTTCCCGAAGGTGGATGAGGGACTGGTGGTGGGATTAGGGGCCCCGATTGGGTTGGAGGAGCTGGCCAAAGGAATAGGGAGCATGCAGGCAGGGAAGGCACCGGGGCCGGATGGTTTCCCGGTCGAATTTTAACCAAAATATGTGGATCTGTTGGGCCCGTTGCTGGTTAGGACCTTCAACGAGGCAAGGGAGGGGGGGGGCTTTGCCCCCGATGATGGCTCGGGCACTGATCTCCTTGATCCTGAAGCGGGGCAAGGATCCCCTGCAGTGTGGGTCTTACAGGCCGATTTTGTTGTTAAATGTAGATGCCATGGTGCTGGCGAAGGTCTTAGCCACGAGAATTGAAGATTGTGTACCACAGGTCATCCACGAAGACCAGACGGGGATCGTGAAGGGGAGGCAGTTGAACGCGAATGTGCGGAGGCTCCTGTTCGTTATTATGATGCCGGCAAGGGAGGCGGAGATAGTGGCGGGATGGACGCTGAGAAGGCCTTCGATAGGGTAGAGTGGGGGTACTTATGGGAGGTGAAGAGGTTCGGGTTTGGGGAGGAGTTAGTCAGGTGGGTTAGGCTGTTGTACGAGGTCCCGATGGCGAGTGTGGCCATGAACAAGAGGAGGTCTGAGTACCTTCGGTTGCATCGAGGGATGAGGCAGGTGTACCCCCTGTCCCCCCTGCTCTTTGCACTGGCGATTGAACCCCTGGTTATGGCACTGAGGGAGTCGAGGAACTGGAGGGGGCTGGTGCAGGGTGGGGAGGAGCATAGGGTGTCGCTCTATGCGGACAATTTGCTGGTATATGTGGCGGACACGGTGGGGGGAATGCCAGAGGTAATGAGAATTCTCAGGGAGTTTGGGGATTTCTCAGGGTACAAGCTCAACATGGGGAAGAGCGAGCTGTTTGTGGTTCACCCAGGGGACCAGGAGAGGGGATTGGCAAGCTCCCACTAAAGAGGGCTGAGAGGAGCTTCAGGTATTTGCGGGTCCAGGTGGCCAGGAGCTGGGGGGCCCTGCATAGACTTAATATCATGAAGCTGGTGGAGGAAATGGAGGAGGAGTTTAAGAGGTGGGACGCGTTGCTGCTGTCCCTAGCGGGTAGGGTGAGTCAGTCAAGATGACGGTGCTCCCAAGGTTTTTGTTCCTGTTCCAGTGCCTCCCCATTCCTATCCCGAAGGCCTTCTTTAGGTGGGTCAACAGGAGCATAATGGGGGTTGTGTGGGCGCGAGGGACTCCGAGGGTGAGAAGGGTGTCCCAGGAGCGGAGTAGGGATGGGGGTGGGGCTGGCGCTGTGGGTACCAACCCAGTGGGTACTACTGGGCCGCCAATGCGGCGATGGTGCGCAAGTGGGTGATGGAGGGGGCGGCATGGAAGAGGCTGGAGATGGCGTCTTGTGAGGGCACGAGTCTGGAGGCGCTGGCAACGGCGCCGCTGCCACTCCCTCCAATGAGGTTTACCACGAGCCCGGTGGTGGCAGCTACCCTCAAAATTTTGGGGCAATGGAGGCGGCACAGGGGGGAAGTGGGGGCCTCGGTGTGGACCCTGATACAGGGGAACCACCGGTTTGTCCCAGGGAGAATAGATGGAGGGTTTTCGGGGTGGCACAGGGCAGGGATAAGAAGGTTGGGGGACCTGTTTGTGGATGGGAAGTTCGCGAGCCTGGGTGAGCTGGAGGAGAAGTACGGGCTCCCCCCGGGAAACACCTTTAGGTATCTACAGGTAAGGGCGTTTGCCAGGCGGCAAGTAGTGGAACTCCTGCTGCTGCTGAGAAATCTTAAATTCTTTACCCGTCAGTCTGGCCTCAATAAAACTCGAGATGGATTTGCAGGCATAGCATTAGTTATTTTTATTTGACTTGCAAGTCTGACTCGTTTCACACAGACACAGAACGCAAGCTGCATCCTGAATCTCCCGAATCGAGTGATTCTGTAGAACAAAGAAATCTCTACCAACACATTCAAATGGCATCAAGTTTCCCATTCACAATTCCCGTAGGTCATCCTATACCCCTCCTGACCTGGCCATACATCCTAATTGGCTCACTTCTCATCCCTTTCCCTGGCCTCCTATTACCCAGCATCCTTTTCTCCTCCTCCACTGGACACCCCATCCCCCCTCCTTTGCCATGCGTTCTGAAATCCTTTGTCTGTGAACTAACAGAATTAGACTGGCCTATATCTACATTACAGCAACTAATATCTTTAAAGCAACTATTTTATATCACATTCGTCATTCCTCCTTTTACCATTTCATGATAACCGAGCTATTCAATCCATAGCTAAGGTCCCTCATCTAAAAAGATTTGTCGCTGCATTTCCAATTCCTGTAGTAGCCCCCCCCTCATCCGCTGCACCCTCGTGGATCCTAACAGCCAAGGTTCTAGGGGCGTTGATCTGTTCCAGTGCACCCCGCATTCTACCCATCATGCATTTAAGGATGGCCAGGCCCACAAAGATACAGCCAATAGCCACCGCTAAATACATGACCATATTTATCAACCAGTCCTTCCAACCTCCAAATCCCCAGCTACCCCAAGAGCCAGGATCCTGCATTCCGTCCAGGTGATCCCGTATGCGATCCATAAATTTAGTGATGTTAGCGGTTAAGTCTTGAACTCAGATGATACACTTGCCCTGCACTATGGCGCATGCCCCACCCTCACGGGCCAGAAGATAGTCAAGGGCATACCGGTTCTGCATTGCAAACAACCGCAGCTGAGGCAATTCCTTGGTTATTGCCCCGAGGGCTCCCAAGGTTTCATTTCCCAAGATGGTAAGGCCACAAATAAAATAATTCCTATCGCTGACCACCAAGGAACCCCCCACACCTCCCAGTGTCAAGACGCTCAGAATTCCCCACCCGGCTGAGTGGCCCCGGTTGGGTGCGAGAACCTGAGGTTGTTTCCAGTTCTCGCAGAATTCAGCTGAAACTGCCCGGTGTGCTAACCGATTATGCAGCATCCACGCCGAGGGGCAGGGGACTGTGGTAGGGACTAGAGTCCCAATAGCAATTTGGCAGGGAAATGGGGTGACAAAACATTGGTCGCTGAGCCATTAAATAAAAAGTAGTATCCTTGCTCCGTGTACAGGCTAGCATCACAATCAGTATATCGGTTGCGTAGGGATCCCCCAGTAGCCCAGTTTAACCAGCTTTTGAACGCCCATTCGGGCCGCCTAGCAATGCGGAAAGCCCTAGTCCCAACAGTGATATGAGAGACATTCGCCCAGCCACAGAGGAGCTGGAGGCCGGCGTTCAATGGAACGCAAGTGGTGTTGTAACAAACGCATTGGCCAGACGCCTGGGTGATATGACGACACCTGTCCGTACAGGTGGGGAACAGACATGTTATATTTGTGTCCACCTCTACCAGCAAACAGCCGTATCCTTCACTGCTGAAACAATTCTCGTGCGACCGGGAGTCCCTATTGGGAGTGAAGTGGCTAGGTATGTACGCCCTCCACCGTTGCAGCCTATCATACTGTGAGTGGGAATTATCCCGAGGAAGGGGAAGGCAAATAGCCGGTGGTGCTGAACCCGGATCGTAAGGAAGAGTGACTTGCTCGGGCGGTGGCTTGGAATGCTGACAATGAACCACCGTTTGGGGAGTGCCCCAATGCGGTGAAACAGAAAATAACCTAGACACCGCTGCGGGGTTCGGGTAGCAGACAACCCGTCCCTGGCCACACAAGCGGTGGTAAATCTGGTAGAAGAGATTCATACTACCCAGGTTTTCCTCAGTTTGGCCTCTAAATGAATTAAGTGTATCTCCTGATAACCTACGTTCTAGTTGTACTCCCCTCCTTACACGCCCCGTCTTCTCTCTAGTCCCCCTCTTTCTTCCACAACCTCTTCCTACCCTCTCCTGACGGTCTGATTTTACCTTTATGGCACCAAGCTTAACACATCCAAAATCAAATTTACATGTACTCCAAAAACAAGGCAATGTCCATGTAATGTTCCCTTCCCATCGCCAGGACCGGTGCAATTGCTTCATGAGTCCTGCATTGTCCATTAATTTGATGACCTTCCACGAGTCGATACCATGTCCTCGTATATGGGGGCATTGAAGAACATCACCTCTGCATAAACAAAATGTCCTGTAGTGTGGTTGGGGTTACAGATGTAGATGATATTTCCCTTTTCCATGTCCGTCGCCCATGATACTCCAAGCGAGGTGAGGCCGAAGATCACACAGGCGGTGCGTAGCCACCCCATCATGCTTCACACCTGTAAAACAGCGCTGGGGAAGGGAGGCGGGTTAGTAACCGACCTTTTTACAGTGGTAGAGGTGGACCCAATTTACAGTAGTGGAGGTGGACCCAAGCACTCCGCCCCTCCACTTTAACTGCCATGGGGGTGGTAAGGAGAACTTGGAAGGGCCCCTCCCATCACGGCTCCGACCCTTTCCGAGTCCAATTTTTGACCATGACATAACTACCGGGCTGCACTGAAAGTGAGCTAGGTAATGGGGGCGGTGGCTGGTGAGCCGTGTGGACCTGGCCACGGACCACCTTGAGCACCGAGTGAGGGCTAGAACATAGGTGGTCATCTCTTCAGTCATGTGGTGAAACTGAACCAGTCTGGGAACCTGCAGGCTCCAGGGAGTTCTAAGAGGCCTGCCATAAAGGATCTCGGCAGGAGAGAGCCGGGCCGGTCCCGCAGGTGTAACCCGCAGCTGGAAGAGGGCAACGGGGAGCAACTTAAGCCATGTCAGTCCCGTGTCTGCTCTTAATTTAGCCAATTTAGTTTTGAGGGTCTGATTGTGTCTCTCAACCAACCCGGCCGCCTGCGGTCTGTACGCACAGTGTAACTGCTGGCGTATGCCCAACTGGGAGCAGAACTCCTTGTTAATCTGTCCAACAAAATGAGGCCCGTTATCAGAACTTAACTGAGCTGGTATACCGTACCAGGGAATGATTTCCCTCATCAGAACTTTAACCACAGTAGCAGCTTTATTATCGATAGTCGGATACGCCTCAACCCATCTGCTGAACACATCCACAATGACCAAAACATATTTATAATATTGACACCTTTCCAACTCAATGCAATTCATTTGGAGCGTCTCAAAGGGACCACTGGGCAACAGGGTTTGCCCCATACCACAAGGGATACCTTTGCCGGTGTTATATTGCTGACAGATTAAACACCGATTACTGATACTCTGGGCCAACCCCTGCATTTTAGGGTGCCATCAAGTGTCCAGCAACAAATCACTAGTCCCCCGAGCCCCACAATGAGTTGCAAAGTGTACACATTCAATGACTCATAAAGCCAGTACATCAGACATACAAGTCTGATGTGCTGGCGTGGTCCATAAAGAGGAAACAGAATCATATGTACAACCTAACCGTTTCCACATTTGTTTATCACTCTTAGGAGCGTCCTCCTGTAACCTTATGACGTCTTGGATGGTTGGCATTGGCTTGTCAGAAGCAGACATATTTATAGTAGATTGTTTAGTCTGACTTAACATTTTAGGCACCATCACTTGCTGAATTTGCACGGCTGTCCGCGCTGCACAATCTGCTTGTTCATTACCAATGTCAACTGGGGTCTTACCATTTGTATGGGCAGCGCATTTAATGACGGAAATCTGCGCTGGCAGAAGGAGGGCCTGCAGTAAGTCATTAACTAAACCCCGGTTGGATATTTCCGTGCCGGCCGAGGTAAGGAATCCCCTATTCTTCCAGAGCTGTCCGAAGTCATGAACTACCCCGAAAGCATATCGGGAGTCAGTGTAAATATTTACCCGACAATCTAACCCAAGTATACATGCACAGGTAAGGGCAAAAAGTTCGGCTTGTTGTGCTGAGTAAGGGGTCTGAAAAGCTGCCGCTTCTAGGATCAGACCATCCTGATCTACTATTGCGTAACCGGACAGTCTCCTGCCAGTGGGGCTTACTAATGCACTGCCATCAACATACATAATCATGTCAGGTTGTTCTAACGGAATATCACTCAGATCGTCCCTTATTGTTGTAGTTTCCTGAATCAAGGCTAAACAGTCGTGGCCAGGTGCGTCTTCATGGACAGGGGGACCGCTAAGAAAACAGGCTGGATTGATAGTGGTACAGTGTTTAAATGTCAGACGTGGATTGTTCAAAAGGTATATCTCATACCTATTCTGACGAGCTGCGGTAAGATGCTGAGTCTGCAGTTGCCCCAATAGTGCGATTACCGAGTGGGAGCTATACACCGTAATATCCTGTTGGAGAGTTATATTGGCAGCAGCCTGCAAACTATTGTATATCGCTGCCAAGATCTGGGTGCAAACAGGGTGGCCCAATGCCACTGGATCAAGTTTGGAAGAGTAATATGCTACAGCCCGGTCCTTGTCCCATGTTGCTGGGTGAGTACCGCTGTTGAACATCCTTCCAGAACAGTACAGTATATCTGGAACGGTCGGTCGTACAAGGGCCTCCCGAGGGCCGGTGCCTGTAACAAGGCCTGCTTCAGGCAACGGAAGGCTTAGAGTGCCTCGGTGGTGAGAGTAAAATTCCCCCCTTCACTAGTGGAAGGCGTCAGCAGCTTTGTATAGACAGCAATGTTTGGTATCCACTGCCGACAATAATTCACCATACCCAGACAATGACGAACCTCCTTGGCTATGGTAGGGGCAGGGAATTAGCATATTGATTCAATCCTACTGGGTTCAAGACTTCTTTCTGTGGCTGTAAGTAAAACTCCTAAGAACTTGACCTTTGTCTGAGCCACCAGGATCTTTGATTGTGAAACAACATAACCCAACGAGGATAGGTGGTTTAATAACTGGATCACATTATCCCTGTTACTGGGCTCGTCAGGACTCGCTACCAATATGTCATCTACATACTGCACTAGAGTGGAACCATGCTCCAATGCCAAAGCCTGGAGTTGGGTCTGCAGACATCTGGAGAAGAGCGTAGTTGAGTTGACGAACCCCTGTGGCAGTCGGGTCCAGGTATACTGCTGTCCATTGTAAGTGAAGGCAAACAAATATTGGCTTTCAGATGCAAGTGGGAGGGCAAAGAAGGCATGCTGAAGGTCTATTATGGCGAAGACCCGGGCTTGAGCTGGAATTTGAGCCAGTATGTGGGCAGGGTTAGGGATGAGAGCATTTAACGGCTGTGCGATGGCATTGATTGAACCTAAATCCTGTACTAATCGGTACTGGTCTGGTTTGGCTGGTTTAGGCACAGCAAGTATGGGGGTGTTACATTCTGATTGGCAAAGGACCAAAATACCCTGTGGCAACAGCTCTCGGATTAATTTGTCTATAGACGGGGCAGCTTGGGGTTTCAGGGGGTATTGCCGAATGGAAGGCAGCTTTACATGGTCCTTAATCGTTACCTTAATAGGTGTAACATTTGTCTGTCCCACTTGTGATGGGTATTCCGTCCAGACCTGTGGATTGACATATTCCAAAACATCACGTCCCCTGTGATGCTGCAGTCGAGTGTTAATCGTTTCAGGGACCTCAAAATATTTTATGGCAGTGCCGTCTGGCGTGACTTGAAGTGCGTACTCTGTTGGATCTGAATGATCCACCTTACCATAGGCCCCAGATCCTTGGCACGGTACTGGTCGTGGACCTGACGTGTAATATGAGGGCTTACCGAAGCTGACTGTGGCCATAAATGTGGTGGTATTGTAACAAAATCGGCTAGACCTTCTTTTCCCGTGACTGTGGCTGTAACCTTGACTGGCCATTCGGTCCCAATTAACGGCCGGTATTTGTCCTCCAACTCCCCGTTTTGTCCGGTTCTGTCATAGGCCAGGGTAACGTGATGCAGTGAATGTTCAATGTCTAACGTCCACCGCTGGGGAGTGATAGAAATATAGCACTGTTGTCTCATCCTCCATGATTGAACCGTTACCCCTTCGTCTCCGCACTCTAGTTGTAGCTGGAAGATACACAGTAAATCTCGGGCCAACAGGTTACAGTCCAATCCAGTAGTCACTACAAACTGATGATCTGCAGACTTATTCTCGTAAGTGACTGTCACAGGTTCAGAAATAGGATACTCACACACCTGTCCTTGGAACCCCGACAAATGCTGGGTGTGGTCGGATAGTGGTAGTCGAAGTTCTGATTGCACTGAAGACATGGCTGCTCCAGTGTCGATTACAAATGGGTGATGTTGATCTCCTATCTGCAGAGAAATAATAGGTTCCCTGTCTGATTGGAGAGTCTTTATTACTAAATTAGCTAGTCAATCCTGTGTTGGGAAAGGGTTTGCCTGGGAGAAGTCAGTGTATCTCGTCTGTCCTCCCCTTGGTGGGTACCCCCTCCTTTGAGTCAGGTAGTCTCCTTCTGCTGCCTGTCTTTTAAAGGGGCATTCCTGTTGCCAGTGATCTGCACGGCCGCAATTAAAACATGCATTGTTCCCTCTATATCTGCCCCGTCCTCTTCTCCCAGTAGACCAATGTCCCCTCAGAGGGGGCGGCGGTTGTAAAGCTGTTGGTACATACGGTGGGCCATAAAGAGGAGCTGAGGGTCCATTTGGGTGGGTTTGATATCCTCCCCCTTGCTGATCCACCCATCCAAAGTCACAATATTGGGGTTCCAGCTGGTAAGCCACTGTTTCTGCCATTGGTTGGGGTCTCAGATCAACCTTTTTCATTACATACTCAGTCTTAATCTTTGTAACTGAGCCTCCTTCCTGGCCTACACCCTCCTTCCAATAAAATCTGACTGCCCTGGCCATCTGGGAAGGGTCGTTCTCTGTCCAATTCATGTTATTACATTTCACGGCAGTAGCCACGGAAGGTGGTAGGCAATGCATTAACATAGCACAATATTGAGGGGAATTCTGACCATTTTGGCATGGCAAGTCGCCTGACTGCCCACGGTAGATTTCATTAAAACATTCCAGAAATTCCTCTGGCTCTTCAGTCTTTTTAGGTTTGAGGTCTAAGATAGCAGAAATGTTTATGGGCTTTTGAAATGTGACATTCAACGCATTCAGGATTTGTGTCCGTCTGTCATCGTCCAACGCATGGGCCTGCTGGAGTGCATCGTGGCTAGCATAATTCAAGTGACTGAGATGATTGCGGTACTCTGCTGGGGTTAAAACCTGCTGGACTAGGGCCCAGAGGTCCCTAGAATCAGCTTGATAAACGGAGATGGTAGTTCTCAGATGATCCACGAAAGCAGCAGGAGATTTTTTCTATCTGGGATTGCAGCCATAATAGCCATCATCTCACTGGGTCTCCATGGGAAATAAACATCTATTGTGAGCTGGGCCGCTGCCGTCACAGCATCAGGGTTTGGTATTTTCCTAATCGGCAACTGTCTCAGAGTCTCACCAGGGGGCACTCTAGCTGTTTCCTCTGGCTCTTCCAAGACTTCGACGTCCCTCCCTGTCACTAGAGGGAGCTCCAGCTCCTCAGAGTCAACCCTATCCTCTCCCTTTGTTCTCGGACTTTTCTGTCACTCCTTATCGGTCTGAAGGGATTTAGGTGGTATGCGTGATTGTTTCTGGATAGGATCAGGCCCTTCTCTCGCTGTCCAAGATCGGGTCCTAGAGCTAATTGGGCTTGTGGAACAGAGCTCCCCTCTCTTAGACAGTGAAGATGGTAAAATAGGACCCACGCTATCAACCGAAGGGGCTGGAGAGGCTGGCATGATTTGAATCTGGGGAGCAGTGACTGGATATAAATTATGATACTCTGGTGGTTCCGGAATTAGTGCAGACAATGCTACAGGTGCAGTCGGAACCCTAGCTGACCTGGTCAAATTATCTAAATCTTCATCTTCTGTCAATGCAAGGCCAGCCATTGAACTACATCGCCTATTTTCTGTTTGACTCGAACCTTCCCTGTCTTTACTAGCGCGTTTTTTGAATGCACACTCCTTTTTCAAGACCTCTAACGTTTTCTGGTTTCCCCCTTCACTAATTGGAATTCCAATTTTAAGGGCATTGTGCTGCCAACTTGATAACATGATCTTATCTCTTTCCTCTTGACAATATTGTCTCCATAATCCAATTAATTCTTTTGCTTTCATACTTTAGCTCTTTTTCCAGATTTGTCCCTGAATTTTCTTAATGATATTGAGGTCTTTGGTGCCCCCTAGTGGCCATTCATCACCCAATTTGTTCCTTAAGGTTGCTGACATTTTCCTATAATCTTTCGCTTTATCTGGATAAATATCACATAATATTTTCAGTGGCGTGCCTGGATCATTCGTGTTATCCAAGCAATTCCCCATAATCTCAACCAGTCCTCAAGACTGCGTTTTTCACCACCACAATCCAAGGGTACAATTTTAGCTTAATCAACTATAGATTTAAAACACTCATTGAACTAAACCCTCCTTTCTGAGGTCCCATTAGTTCTTAAAAACACTCACACATGGAATTAAACCATCTTTTTTTAGATGTCCCATTAATTCCAAAACCTAACCCAAAACCGAATCATAACTCACACATGGAATTAAACCATCTTTTTTTAGATGTCCCATTAATCCCAAAACCTAATCCAAAACCGAATCATCAATTATGAAATCCCATCAATTAAATTTCTAATCCCCAGACTGACCTTTGATTTCGTCAAGATGATCTTTCCGTACCAACCGCGAGTGACCAGACTAATCAGACCATAAGAAGAGGGGAAAAATCAATGCGCGGTCATTTTCCAGCTATACATTGTGGGCCCTTTTCCACTTTCCTTGTCCAAAATCAGTCTAATTCTGATTTCGCGGTTGGTCAGAACCGTCTTGAGAAATCCAGGGTTTTCGGCACCAAATGAGAAATCTTAAATTCTTTACCCGTCAGTCTGGCCTCAATAAAACTCGAGATGGATTTGCAGGCATAGCATTAGTTATTTTTATTTGACTTACAAGTCTGACTCGTTTCACACAGACACAGAACGCATGCTGCCTCCTGAGTCTCCCAAATCAAGTGATTCTGTAGAACAAAGAAATCTCTACCAACACATTCAAATGGCATCAAGTTTCACATACACGATTCCCATAGGGCATCCGATACCCCTCCTGACCTGGCCATACATCCTAATTGGCTCACTTCTCATCCCTTTCCCTGGCCTCCTATTACCCAGCATCCTTTTCTCCTCCTCCACTGGACACCCCATCCCCCCTCCTTTGCCATGCGTTCTGAAATCCTTTGTGAACGAACAGAATTAGACCGGTCTATATCTACATTACAGTAACTAATATCTTTAAAGCAACTATTTTATATCACATTCGTCACTGCCACCATGCACTGTACAGGACAGGGTGCTCTCGGGGGTGTGGGTTGGAGAGGGGAAGATTTCGGCAACATACCTGGTGATGCAGGAGGAGGAGGAGGCCTCGGTGGAGGAGCTGAAAGGTAAGTGGGAGGAGGAGTTGGGGGAGGAGATCGAGGAGGGGACGTGGGCAGATGCCCTAGGGAGGGTGAACTCTTCCTCTTTGTGCGCGAGGTTCAGCCTCATACAGTTTAAGGTGCTGCACAGGGCACACATGACTGGGACAAGGATGAGCCGGTTTTTATGGGGGGGGGGGGGGTGGGGGAGGACAGGTGTGTTAGGTACTCAGGGAATCCAGCAAACCACACCCATATGTTCTGGGCATGCCCAGCGCTGGAGGAATTTTGGAAGGACGTAGCGAGGACGGTGTCGAGGGTGGTAGGATCCAGGGTCAAACCGGGCTGGGGGCTCGCAATATTTGGGGTTGCAGAGGAGCCGGGAGTGCAGGAGGCGAAAGAGGCCAGAATTCTGGCCTTTGCATCCCTGGTAGCCTGGCGAAGGATTCTTCTTCAGTGGAAGGATGCGAGGCGCCCAAGCGTGGAATCCTGGATCAACGATATGGCGGGGTTTATTAACTTGGAGAGGGTGTAATTTGCCTTAAGGGGATCGGTGCAAGGGTTTTTCAGGCGGTGGCAACCGTTCTTAGACTTCCTGGCAGAACGGTAGACATTGGTCAATGGCAGCAGCAGCAGCAACCCGGGGGGGGGGGGGGGGGGGTTACATTTTGTTGTTGATATTTTGTGAAAACTTTAATAAAAGTTATTTTTTTAAAAAAGGATTGATCAAAGATTATATTAAATTCTTGTTGAATTTTGCAACACAATTGAAGCCTTTACACACGTTACTATGTGTCAATCAGGCAAGGCCCTGGTCAGAATGATGTGAAAATGCAGACAATGAAGTGAAAGACGTTTCACTGAAGTCAGAGATGTTGGTTCATTATAATCCCAAAAAACCTCACCCTCTGGGGTTGGCGCAGTCGTCTTGCACATTATACCTTCAGGGGTAGAATGACGCGTAAGCATTTACTTCACGTCCTCAACTTCACGTCCTCTTACTAGCGCAGAAATGAATTACGTTCAGCTAGAAAAAGAAGCTTTGAGCACCATTTTGGTGTAAGAAGGTTCCATCATTAACTTTATGGGAGTCATTTTACCGTTTGATGGATCATCGACCCTTGAGTACAACCTTGTGCCGTAAAATATGCCTCCTTTGACAGCAAGAAGTTTTTTTTTTTTTTAATCGTTCATGAAATGTGGGTGTCGCTGGCTTGGTCAGCATTTATTCCCATCCCGGAGGGCATGTAAGAGTCAATGGGCAGCATGGTAGCACAGTGGTTAGCACAGTTGCTTCACAGCCCCAGGGTCCCTGGTTCGATTCCCGGCTTGGGTCACTGTCTGTGCGGAGTCTGCACGTTCTCCCTATGTCTGCATGTCTGTGAGGTAATTTGGACATTCTGAATTCCCCCTCAGTGTACCTGAACAGGCGCCGGAATGTGGCGACTAGGGGCTTTTCACAGTGACTTCATTACAGTGTTAATGTAAGCATACATGTGATAATAAAGTAAGAAGTCTTACAACATCAGGTTAAAGTCCAACAGGTTTGTTGGGATGGTGTGTGTGTGGGGAGTGGAGTGTGTTGGGATGGTGTGTGTGTGGGGAGTGGAGTGTGTTGGGATGGTGTGTGTGTGGGGAGTGGAGTGTGTTGGGATGGTGTGTGTGTGGGGAGTGGAGTGTGTTGGGATGGTGTGTGTGTGGGGAGTGGAGTGTGTTGGGATGGTGTGTGTGTGGGGAGTGGAGTGTGTTGGGATGGTGTGTGTGTGGGGAGTGGAGTGTGTTGGGATGGTGTGTGTGTGGGGAGTGGAGTGTGTTGGGATGGTGTGTGTGTGGGGAGTGGAGTGTGTTGGGATGGTGTGTGTGTGGGGAGTGGAGTGTGTTGGGATGGTGTGTGTGTGGGGAGTGGAGTGTGTTGGGATGGTGTGTGTGTGGGGAGTGGAGTGTGTGGGGATGGTGTGTGTGTGGGGAGTGGAGTGTGTGGGGATGGTGTGTGTGTGGGGAGTGGAGTGTGTTGGGATGGTGTGTGTGTGGGGAGTGGAGTGTGTGGGGATGGTGTGTGTGTGGGGAGTGGAGTGTGTGGGGCTGGTGTGTGTGTGGGGAGTGGAGTGTGTGTGGGGAGTGGAGTGTGTGGGGATGGTGTGTGTGTGGGGAGTGGAGTGTGTTGGGATGGTGTGTGTGTGGGGAGTGGAGTGTGTTGGGATGGTGTGTGTGTGGGGAGTGGAGTGTGTTGGGATGGTGTGTGTGTGGGGAGTGGAGTGTGTTGGGATGGTGTGTGTGTGGGGAGTGGAGTGTGTTGGGATGGTGTGTGTGTGGGGAGTGGAGTGTGTTGGGATGGTGTGTGTGTGGGGAGTGGAGTGTGTTGGGATGGTGTGTGTGTGGGGAGTGGAGTGTGTTGGGATGGTGTGTGTGTGGGGAGTGGAGTGTGTTGGGATGGTGTGTGTGGGGAGTGGAGTGTGTTGGGATGGTGTGTGTGGGGAGTCAATGAAATCTCTTCTAGTGGTAGCCCTGCTGCCTCACAGCGCCGAGGTCCCAGGTTCGATCCCGGCTCTGGGTCACTGTCCTTGTGGAGTTTGCACATTCTCCCCGTGTTTGTGTGGGTTTCGTCCCCACAACCCAAAGATGTGCAGGCTAGGTGGATTGGCCTCGCTAAACTGCCCCTTAAATTGGAAAAAATGAATTGGGTACTCTAAGTTTTTTGATTTAAAAAAAACTCTTTTAATTGAGACTTTGGGTGCGATTCACCCAAAAAATGACTAAGGGTGTGATTTAATGGCATTGATGCTCCCATCTTGCTGATGCGACAAGGCCATTGAATCTTCCGATTTCAAAGTGAGTTTGAGGGTCCCCCACACATCCCAACCATGGACAATGTGACCCCCCGCGGACATGGGCAACACCCGCAACCTCAACCCTGAGGGCAACCTCCCCCCATCAATAAAAGTTATCGTGAGCCACCCAGGCATGAAAACGACCCTGCCCCACACCCATCCATCCTCGTGGGCATTGGGGCATCACCTCCCCCTCCCCCAAGTGTGCATGGCCATCCTCAGGGCCCTGCCTAATGGCACTGCCAACCTGGCACCCGCACAATGCACCCATCTCCCTGGTATTGCCAACTTGGAGCACCAGGAGCCAGTAGACGTGCTTTATCCTGCCCCGTCCCCGACCACCTGAGGGGGCTCCAATGGTCTCCGAGACCCCTGGAGTAGCCATTATTCCTGGTCTCCGTTTGTGGAGTACTAATCGGCACCCAGGTGAGGCCTTGCCGGTATGGCCGGTGACTCCTGGGAGCCTCAACCCGGCCGCCCATATTTAGATGAGCCTAATAGCTTATTTACATATGATTATCTGCCCAGCGAGGACGTGATCCAGATCACACCGGGCGCTGCCAGGCGGGTGGCTCGCACATGATTCGGCACCCGCGCGAAGCCCATTTTGGACCTCTCCCTGTGATGCACCCACTGCAACGGGATTGGCTCCAGGCACAACAGGGTGGGAAAATCATGGCCTTTAGGGGAGCAATAAGATCAAGGGAACTGGCTTAACTTGCCTGGCAGATAGGATAGTAGGACCATTAACAGTTCTCCTATGTTAAAGGTGCTATGTAAATACAAGTTGTTGTTTGAGATTTTCACTCATGACTCATATACATGCCTGAGCCTGAGGGGAAGACTTGCAGCAAAATTATAACCATGAGTAAAAGCTGCTTCAGTCAGATGGGAAGGGGGACGTGGTCATGTGCCACACTTGCAGTTAAAAACTGTTTATTTAAAACTTTTCAAAGGAGGGACAAATTTAAATCAGCTGTCCACATCAAAGGCAAGGCTTTGTAGAAATAAAAGTCGAGAAGGAAAGCTCAATATAAGGGAGTGGATGATGTACAGAGCAAATGACAAGTGCTGTAAATCTGAAACCGGAAGAGAAAATGCTGAAAGCGAACAATCAGTCCATCACAATGGAGAAGACAACAGTGGCCATTGCCACTGTATAAAATGGGTGATGATAACTGGGTTTCTATCTGGTTTCGCCCTCTTGGATGGGATAGGGAGTGTGGCACATAATTGTGATGTTTGCCAGAGGGATCCTTCTTTCGTTGTCATTGATTCGTATTAATTGGCAGCCACCTCCAGATATTAATTTTCGTTGACTCCAACGGCAAAGGAGGCACGAGAGGGTGCGGGCGAGAGGGCGCACGTGAGGACGCGCAAGAGAGGCGCGAGAGGGCACGCAAGAGAGGCGCGAGAGGGCGCGCAAGAGGGGTGCGAGAAAGGGCAGCCCGGGGCGCAGTGGGTTAGCCCTGCTGCCTCACGGCGCCGAGGTCCCAGGTTCGATCACGGCTCTGGGTCACTGTCCGTGTGGAGTTTGCACATTCTCCCCGTGTTTGCGTGGGTTTCGCCCCCACAATCCAAAGATGTGCAGGCTAGGTGGATTGGCCACGCTAAAATTGCCCCTTAATTGGAAAAAATGAATTGGGTACTCTAAATTTATTTTTAAAAAGAGAGGCGCGAGAGGGCGCGCAAGAGAGGCGCGGGAGGGCGCGCAAGAGAGGTGCGGGAGGGCGCACAAGAGAGGTGCGGGAGGACTTCCGGGTGCGGCGATGACCAGCTGAGTCGCACGTTTCGGCAGCTCCCGGTGGAACGGACTTTTGGGCTCTTGATAGGAGCCCCAACGGCAATTTTAACGGCTGAAAACACCGTGCGGTAAACCAGAAGGGTGTTCCCCCTGGACACGGATGGAAAAAGGAGAGGAAAGTGGCCGGATTGCAGCGGATCCTTTGGAACAACGGCAAGGAAGGCAAGCAGAAACCAAGATGGCGTCGGAAGGTGGCAGTTTCATATGGGGCCCTGAACAACAAGAGTTTTTGAAACGCTGCGTGGAGGAGATAAAAAAGGAAATGAAGAAAGAGTTGTTGGCCCCGATATTACAGGCGATTGAAGGGCTGAAAGAGGAACAAAAGACCCAGGAGCAGGAGCTTCGGGTCATGAAGGCGAAAGCAGCAGAGAATGAGAACGATATACAGGGCCTGGTGGTGAAGTCGGAGATACAGGAGGCACACCAGAAACGATCTGTGGAGAGGTTGGGGGCACTGGAAAACAACGCAAGGAGGAACAACTTGAGGATTCTTGGCCTTCCTGAAGGTGTGGAGGGGGCGGACGTCGGGGCATATGTGAGCACGATGCTGCACTCGTTAATGGGAGCGGAGGCCCCGACGGGTCCGTTGGAGGTGGAGGGAGCATACCGAGTTATGGTGCGAGGATCGAGAGCAGGAGAAACTCCCAGAGCCATAGTGGTGAGATTCCTCCGTTTTAAGGATAGAGAAATGGTCCTTAGATGGGCGAAGAAAACTCGGTGTAGTAAATGGGAGAACGCGGTGATCCGCGTTTATCAAGATTGGAGTGCGGAGGTGGCGAGAAGGAGGGCGAGCTTTAATCGGGCCAAAGCGGTACTTCACAAAAAGAAGATAAAATTTGGAATGCTGCAACCGGCAAGACTGTGGGTCACATATCAAGGGAGGCACCACTACTTTGAAACGGCGGATGAAGCGTGGACTTTTATTGTAGAAGAAAAATTGGAATGATTGGATTATGAAAATGAACGTTTGGACAAAGTGGTGGGGCGAATGGGGGGGGACAAAGAGGGGTTTTATGTTTTAATCCTGCGGTATGGTAACTTTTCTTTCTCCCACAGGTGGTGATGGGGGAGGTGGGGAGGGAGAGGAGATGGGGTGTTGGCCATGGGAGGCGGGGCCGAGGGAGAGGCGCGGGCTTGGTTCCCGCGCTATGATAATTATGGCGGGAATAGAGAAGCAGGAAGGAGGGGGCGTCGCACGGTGCGAGCCGTGATCACGGGGGGAAGCCGAGGTCAGCCAGAGTTTGCTGACTTCTGGGAGCAACATGGGGGGAGTAATTACGCTAGCGGGGGGTCTAGCGGGGGGGGGGGGGGGGGGAATTACTGGGTTGCTGCTACTGGGGAAAGGGGGGAGTGGGTAGGGGAAAGGATGGGCGGGGGGGCACCGTCTGGGAGAGATACAGCTGCGTGGGAACTGGGTGAGAAGCTGGAAAAAGATGATGGCTAACCGGCAAGGGGGGGGGGGGGGGTGGGAAGCCCCCCAACTCGGCTGATCACGTGGAACGTGAGGGGGCTTAATGGGCCGATAAAGAGGTCACGAGTACTCGCACACCTTAAGAAACTTAAAGCAGATGTGGTTATGCTACAGGAAACGCACCTGAAACTGATAGACCAGGTTAGGTTGCGCAAAGGATGGGTGGGGCAGGTGTTCCATTCGGGGCTGGATGCGAAAAACAGGGGGGTGGCTATATTAGTGGGGAAGCGGGTAATGTTCGAGGCGAAGACTATAGTGGCGGATAACGGGGGCAGATACGTGATGGTGAGTGGCAAATTACAGGGAGAGATGGTGGTTTTGGTAAACGTGTATGCCCCGAACTGGGACGATGCCAACTTTATGAGGCGAATGCTAGGACGCATCCCAGACCTAGAGACCGGAAAGCTGATAATGGGGGGAGACTTTAACACGGTGTTGGAACCAAGGCTGGATAGGTCGAAGTCCAGGACTGGTAGGAGGCCGGCAGCAGCCAAGGTGCTTAAGGATTTTATGGAGCAGATGGGAGGGGTGGACCCGTGGAGATTCAGTAGACCTAGGAGGAAGGAGTTCTCGTTTTTCTCCTATGTCCATAAAGTCTATTCACGCATAGACTTTTTTGTGTTGGGTAGGGCATTGATCCCGAGGGTGAGGGGAACGGAATGTTCGGCTATAGCCATTTCGGATCATGCCCCACACTGGGTAGACTTGGAGATAGGGGAGGAAACAAGAGGGCGCCCACCCTGGAGAATGGACATGGGACTAATGGCGGATGAGGGGGTGTGCCTAAGGGTGAGGGGATGCATTGAAAAGTACTTGGAACTCAATGACAATGGGGAGGTTCAGGTGGGAGTGGTCTGGGAGGCGTTGAAGGCGGTGGTTAGGGGGGAGCTGATATCAATAAGGACACATAAAGGGAAGCAGGAGAGTAAGGAACGGGAGCAGTTGCTGCAAGAACTTTTGAGGGTGGATAGACAATATGCGGAAGCACCGGAGGAGGGACTGTACAGGGAAAGGCAAAGGCTGCATGTGGAATTTGACTTGCTGACTACAGGCACTGCAGAGGCACAATGGAGGAAGGCGCAGGGTGTACAGTATGAATATGGAGAGAAGGCGAGCAGATTGCTGGCACACCAATTGAGGAAAAGGGGAGCAGCGAGGGAAATAGGGGGGGTGAGGGACGAGGAAGGAGAGACGGAGCGGCGAGCGGAGAGAGTGAACGAAGTGTTCAAGACATTTTATAAAAAATTGTATGAAGCTCAACCCCCGGATGGGAGGGAGAGAATGATGGATTTTTTGGATCGGCTGGAAATTCCCAAGGTGGAAGAGCAGGAAAGGGTAGGACTGGGAGCACAGATCACGGTAGAAGAAGTGGTGAAAGGAATTAGGAACATGCAGACGGGAAAGGCCCCGGGACCGGACGGATTCCCAGTTGAATTTTACAGAAAATATTTGGACTTGCTCGCCCCGCTACTGACGAGGACCTTTAACGAGGCAAAGGAAAGGGGACAACTGCCCCCGACTATGTCAGAAGCAACGATATCGCTTCTCTTAAAGAAGGAAAAGGATCCGCTACAATGCGGGTCCTACAGACCAATTTCCCTCCTCAATGTGGATGCCAAGGTCCTGGCCAAGGTAATGGCAATGAGAATAGAGGAATGTGTCCCGGGGGTAGTTCATGAGGACCAAACTGGGTTTGTGAAGGGGAGACAGCTGAACACGAATATACGGAGGCTGTTAGGGGTAATGATGATGGCCCCACCAGAGGGTGAAACGGAGATAGTAGTGGCGATGGATGCCGAGAAAGCATTTGATAGAGTGGAATGGGATTATCTGTGGGAGGTGTTGAGGAGATTTGGGTTTGGAGAGGGGTATGTTAGATGGGTGCAGCTGTTGTATAGGGCCCCAGTGGCGAGTGTGGTCACGAATGGACGGGGATCGGCATATTTTCGGCTCCATAGAGGGACAAGGCAGGGATGTCCTCTGTCCCCATTACTGTTTGCACTGGCGATTGAGCCCCTGGCGATAGCGCTGAGAGGTTCCAAGAGATGGAGGGGAATACTTAGGGGAGGAGAAGAACACCGGGTATCTTTATATGCGGATGATCTGCTACTATATGTGGCGGATCCAGCGGAGGGGATGCCAGAAATAATGCGGATACTTGGGGAGTTTGGGGATTTTTCAGGGTATAAATTGAACATGGGGAAGAGTGAGCTGTTTGTGGTGCATCCAGGGGAGCAGAGTAGAGAAATAGAAGACCTACCGTTGAGGAAGGTAACAAGAGACTTTCGTTACCTGGGGATCCAGATAGCTAAGAATTGGGGCACATTGCACAGGCTAAATTTGACGCGGTTGGTGGAACAGATGGAGGAAGATTTCAAGAGATGGGATATGGTAGCATTGTCAATGGCAGGGAGGGTGCAGGCGGTTAAGATGGTGGTCCTCCCGAGATTCCTCTTTGTGTTTCAGTGCCTCCCGGTGGTGATCACGAAGGCTTTTTTCAAAAGGATAGAAAAGAGTATCATGGGTTTTGTTTGGGCCGGGAAGACTCCGAGAGTGAGGAAGGGATTCTTACAGCGTAGTAGGGATAGGGGGGGGCTGGCACTACCGAGCCTAAGTGAGTATTATTGGGCCGCTAATATTTCAATGGTGAGTAAGTGGATGGGAGAGGAGGAAGGAGCGGCGTGGAAGAGATTAGAGAGGGCGTCCTGTAGGGGGACCAGCCTGCAGGCTATGGTGACAGCCCCATTGCCGTTCTCACCAAGGAACTATACCACGAGTCCGGTGGTGGTAGCTACACTGAAGATTTGGGGACAGTGGAGACGACATAGGGGAAAGACCGGAGCATTGGGGGGGTCCCCGATAAGAAACAACCATAGGTTTGCCCCGGAGGGAATGGATGGGGGATATGGAATGTGGCAAAGAGCAGGTATAACGCAATTGAAAGATCTATTTGTGGATGGGAAGTTCGCGAGTCTGGGAGCGCTGACTGAGAAATATGGGTTGCCCCAAGGGAATGCATTCAGGTACATGCAATTGAGGGCTTTTGCGAGGCAACAGGTGAGGGAATTCCCGCAGCTCCCGACACAAGAGGTGCAGGACAGAGTCATCTCGAAGAAATGGGTGGGGGACGGTAAGGTGTCGGATATATATAGGGAAATGAGGGATGAAGGGGAGACTATGGTGGACGAACTAAAAGGGAAATGGGAAGAAGAGCTAGGGGAGGAGATCGAGGAGGGGCTGTGGGCAGATGCCCTAAACAGGGTAAACTCGTCGTCCTCGTGCGCCAGGCTAAGCCTGATTCAGTTTAAGGTATTACACAGGGCACGTATGACTGGAACACGGCTCAGTAAATTTTTTGGGGTGGAGGATAGGTGTGCGAGGTGCTCGAGAAGTCCAGCGAATCATACCCATATGTTTTGGTCATGCCCGGCACTACAGGGGTTTTGGATGGGGGTGACAAAGGTGCTTTCGAAAGTAGTAGGAGTCCGGGTCGAACCAAGCTGGGGGTTGGCTATATTTGGGGTTGCACAAGAGCCGGGAGTGCAGGAGGCGAGAGAGGCCGATGTTTTGGCCTTTGCGTCCCTAGTAGCCCGGCGCAGGATATTGCTAATGTGGAAAGAAGCCAAGCCCCCGGGGGTGGAGACCTGGATAAATGATATGGCGGGGTTCATAAAGTTAGAGCGGATTAAGTTCGTCCTAAGGGGGTCGGCTCAAGGGTTTACCAGGCGGTGGCAACCGTTCGTCGAATATCTTGCGGAAAGATAGATGGGGGAAAAAAGAAGGCAGCAGCAGCAGCCCAGGACTTTGGGGGGGGGGGGGGGGGGGGTGGCCTGAGACAAGGCAGTTGCCAATTAGGGCTAGTTTTTATTTTTGTTATTTAATATTTATTTATTTGTTGTTGTTTTCTTTTGTTCTTGTTTAAATAAAAAAGGTCATTATTATCTGTATTGTTATAATGTTGTGTAAAGGATGCACAATGTACTGTGTTGGTTGACCAAACATTTTCAATAAAATATTATTTTAAAAAAAAAAGAGAGGCGCGGGAGGGCGCGCAAGAGAGGCGCGGGAGGGCGCGCAAGAGAGGCGCGGGAGGGCGCGCAAGAGAGGCGCGGGAGGGCGCGCAAGAGAGGCGCGGGAGGGCGCGCAAGAGAGGCGCGGGAGGGCGCGCAAGAGAGGCGCGGGAGGGCGCGCAAGAGAGGCACGAGAGGGCGCACAAGAGAGGCGCGAGAGGGAGCGCAAGAGAGGGCGCGCAAGAAAGGCGCGGGAGGGCGCGCAAGAGAGGCGCGAGAGGGCGTGCAAGAGAGGTGCGAGAGGGAGCGCAAGAGAGGGCGCGCAAGAGAGGCGCGGGAGGGCGCGCAAGAGAGGCGCGAGAGGGCGTGCAAGAGAGGTGCGAGAGGGTGTGCAAGAGAGGTGCAAGAGGGCGCGCAAGAGAGGCACGAGAGGGTGCGCAAGAGAGGTGCGAGAGGGCGCGCAAGAGAGGCGTGAGAGGGCGCACAAGAGAGGTGCGAGAGGGCGCGCAAGAGAGGCGCGAGGGCGCGCAAGAGAGGCACGAGAGGGAGTGCAAGAGAGGGCGCGCAAGAGGGGCGCGAGAGGGCGCGCAAGAGAGGCGCAAGAGGGCGCGCAAGAGAGGCGCGCAAGAGAGGCGCGCAAGAGAGGCGCGCAAGAGAGGCACGAGTGGGTGCGTAAGAGAGGCGTGAGAGGGTGCGTAAGAGAGGCGTGAAAGGGCGCACAAGAGGGGCGCGAGAGGGCGCGCAAGAGAGGCGCAAGAGGGCGCGCAAGAGAGGCGCGCAAGAGAGGCGCGCAAGAGGGGCGCGCAAGAGGGGCGCGAGAGGGCGCACAAGAGAGGCACGAGAGGGCGCGCAAGAGAGGCGCAAGAGGGCGCGCAAGAGAGGCGCAAGAGGGCGCGCAAGAGAGGCGCGCAAGAGAGGCACGAGAGGGCGCGCAAGAGAGGCGCGCAAGAGGGGCGCGAGAGGGCGCACAAGAGAGGCACGAGAGGGCGCGCAAGAGAGGCGCGCAAGAGAGGCGCGAGAAGACGCGCAAGAGAGGCGCGAGAGGGCGCACAAGAGAGGCGCGAGAGGGCGCACAAGAGAGGCGCGAGAGGGCGCGCAAGAGAGGCGCGAGAGGGCGCACAAGAGAGGCACGAGAGGGCGCGCAAGAGAGGCGCGAGAGGGCGCACAAGAGAGGCACGAGAGTGCGCGCAAGAGAGGCGCGAGAGGGCGCGCAAGAGAGGCGCGAGAAGGCGCGCAAGAGAGGCGCGAGAAGGCGCGCAAGAGAGGCACGAGAGGGCGCACAAGAGAGGCGCGAGAGGGCGCACAAGAGGGGCGCGAGAGGGCGCGCAAGAGAGGCGCGAAAAGGCGCGCAAGAGAGGCGCGAGAAGGCGCGCAAGAGAGGCGCACAAGAGAGGCGCACAAGAGAGGCGCACAAGAGAGGCACGAGAAGGCGCGCAAGAGAGGCACGAGAAGGCGCGCAAGAGAGGCACGAGAAGTCGCGCAAGAGAGGCACGAGAAGGCACGCAAGAGAGGCACGAGAGTGCGCGCAAGAGAGGCACGAGAGGGCGCGCAAGAAAGGCGCGGGAGGGCGCGCAAGAGAGGCGCGAGAGGGCGTGCAAGAGAGGTGCGAGAGGGAGCGCAAGAGAGGGCGCGCAAGAGAGGCGCGGGAGGGCGCGCAAGAGAGGCGCGAGAGGGCGTGCAAGAGAGGTGCGAGAGGGTGTGCAAGAGAGGTGCAAGAGGGCGCGCAAGAGAGGCACGAGAGGGTGCGCAAGAGAGGTGCGAGAGGGCGCGCAAGAGAGGCGTGAGAGGGCGCACAAGAGAGGTGCGAGAGGGCGCGCAAGAGAGGCGCGAGGGCGCGCAAGAGAGGCACGAGAGGGAGCGCACGAGAGGGCGCGCAAGAGGGGCGCGAGAGGGCGCGCAAGAGAGGCGCAAGAGGGCGCGCAAGAGAGGCGCGCAAGAGAGGCGCGCAAGAGAGGCGCGCAAGAGGGGCGCGAGAGGGCGCACAAGAGAGGCACGAGTGGGTGCGTAAGAGAGGCGTGAGAGGGTGCGTAAGAGAGGCGTGAAAGGGCGCACAAGAGGGGCGCGAGAGGGCGCGCAAGAGAGGCGCAAGAGGGCGCGCAAGAGAGGCGCGCAAGAGAGGCGCGCAAGAGAGGCGCGCAAGAGGGGCGCGAGAGGGCGCACAAGAGAGGCACGAGAGGGCGCGCAAGAGAGGCGCAAGAGGGCGCGCAAGAGAGGCGCAAGAGGGCGCGCAAGAGAGGCGCGCAAGAGAGGCACGAGAGGGCGCGCAAGAGAGGCGCGCAAGAGGGGCGCGAGAGGGCGCACAAGAGAGGCACGAGAGGGCGCGCAAGAGAGGCGCGCAAGAGAGGCGCGAGAAGACGCGCAAGAGAGGCGCGAGAGGGCGCACAAGAGAGGCGCGAGAGGGCGCACAAGAGAGGCGCGAGAGGGCGCGCAAGAGAGGCGCGAGAGGGCGCACAAGAGAGGCACGAGAGGGCGCGCAAGAGAGGCGCGAGAGGGCGCACAAGAGAGGCACGAGAGTGCGCGCAAGAGAGGCGCGAGAGGGCGCGCAAGAGAGGCGCGAGAAGGCGCGCAAGAGAGGCGCGAGAAGGCGCGCAAGAGAGGCACGAGAGGGCGCACAAGAGAGGCGCGAGAGGGCGCACAAGAGGGGCGCGAGAGGGCGCGCAAGAGAGGCGCGAAAAGGCGCGCAAGAGAGGCGCGAGAAGGCGCGCAAGAGAGGCGCACAAGAGAGGCGCACAAGAGAGGCGCACAAGAGAGGCACGAGAAGGCGCGCAAGAGAGGCACGAGAAGGCGCGCAAGAGAGGCACGAGAAGTCGCGCAAGAGAGGCACGAGAAGGCACGCAAGAGAGGCACGAGAGTGCGCGCAAGAGAGGCACGAGAGGGCGCGCAAGAGAGGCACGAGAGGGCGCGCAAGAGAGGCACGAGAAGTCGCGCAAGAGAGGCACGAGAAGTCGCGCAAGAGAGGCACGAGAAGGCACGCAAGAGAGGCACGAGAGTGCGCGCAAGAGAGGCACGAGAGGGCGCGCAAGAGAGGCACGAGAAGTCGCGCAAGAGAGGCACGAGAAGTCGCGCAAGAGAGGCACGAGAAGGCACGCAAGAGAGGCACGAGAGTGCGCGCAAGAGAGGCACGAGAGGGCGCGCAAGAGAGGCACGAGAAGGCACGCAAGAGAGGCACGAGAGGGCGCACAAGAGAGGCACGAGAAGGCGCGCAATAGAGGCACGAGAGTGCGCGCAAGAGAGGCACGAGAAGGCACGCAAGAGAGGCGCGAGAGGGCGCACAAGAGAGGCACGAGAAGGCGCGCAAGAGAGGCACGAGAAGGCGCGCAAGAGAGGCACGAGAAGGCGCGTAAGAGAGGCACGAGAGGGCGCGTAAGAGAGGCGCGAGAGGGTGCGTAAGAGAGGCACGAGCGGGTGCGTAAGAGAGGCACGAGAGGGTGCGCAAGAGAGGCGCGAGAGGGCACGTAAGAGAGGCGCGAGAGTGCGCGCAAGAGAGGCACGAGAGTGCGCGCAAGAGAGGCGCGAGAGTGCGCGCAAGAGAGGCACGAGAGGGCACGCAAGAGAGGCGCGAGAGGGCGCACAAGAGAGGCACGAGAGTGCGCGCAAGAGAGGCACGAGAGGGCGCACAAGAGGGGCGCGAGAGGGCGCGCAAGAGAGGCACGAGAGTGCGCGCAAGAGAGGCACGAGAAGGCACGCAAGAGAGGCGCGAGGGGTCGCACAAGAGAGGCACGAGAAGGCGCGCAAGAGAGGCACGAGAAGGCGCGCAAGAGAGGCACGAGAAGGCGCGTAAGAGAGGCACGAGAGGGCGCGTAAGAGAGGCGCGAGAGGGTGCGTAAGAGAGGCACGAGCGGGTGCGTAAGAGAGGCACGAGAGTGCGCGCAAGAGAGGCGCGAGAGGGCACGTAAGAGAGGCGCGAGAGTGCGCGCAAGAGAGGCACGAGAGTGCGCGCAAGAGAGGCGCGAGAGGGCACGTAAGAGAGGCGCGAGAGTGCGCGCAAGAGAGGCACGAGAGTGCGCGCAAGAGAGGCGCGAGAGTGCGCGCAAGAGAGGCACGAGAGGGCGCGTAAGAGAGGCACGAGAAGGCGCGTAAGAGAGGCACGAGAGGGCGCGTAAGAGAGGCGCGAGAGGGTGCGTAAGAGAGGCACGAGCGGGTGCGTAAGAGAGGCACGAGAGTGCGCGCAAGAGAGGCGCGAGAGGGCACGTAAGAGAGGCGCGAGAGTGCGCGCAAGAGAGGCACGAGAGTGCGCGCAAGAGAGGCGCGAGAGTGCGCGCAAGAGAGGCGCGAGAGGGCACGTAAGAGAGGCGCGAGAGGGCGCGTAAGAGAGGCACGAGAGTGCGCGCAAGAGAGGCGCGAGAGTGCGCGCAAGAGAGGCACGAGAGGGCGCGTAAGAGAGGCGAGAGAGGGCGCACAAGAGAGGCGCGAGAGGGCACGTAAGAGAGGCGCGAGAGGGTGCGTAAGAGAGGCGAGAGAGTGCGTAAGAGAGGCGAGAGAGGGCGCACAAGAGAGGCGCGAGAGGGCACGTAAAAGAGGCACGAGAGTGCGCACAAGAGAGGCGCGAGAGGGCACGTAAGAGAGGCACGAGAGGGCGCGTAAGAGAGGCGCGAGAGGGCACGTAAGAGAGGCACGAGAGGGTGCGTAAGAGAGGCGCGAGAGGGCACGTAAGAGAGGCACGAGAGGGCGCGCAAGAGAGGCGCGAGAGGGCGCGCAAGAGAGGCGCGAGAGTGCGCGTAAGAGAGGCACGAGAGGGCGCGTAAGAGAGGCGCGAGAGGGCGCGTAAGAGAGGCACGAGAGTGCGCGCAAGAGAGGCGCGAGAGTGCGCGTAAGAGAGGCACGAGAGGGTGCGTAAGAGAGGCGCGAGAGGGCACGTAAGAGAGGCGCGAGAGGGCACGTAAGAGAGGCACGAGAGGGCGCGTAAGAGAGGCACGAGAGTGCGCGCAAGAGAGGCGCGAGAGTGCGCGTAAGAGAGGCACGAGCGGGTGCGTAAGAGAGGCACGAGAGTGCGCGCAAGAGAGGCGCGAGAGGGCACGTAAGAGAGGCACGAGAGGGCGCGTAAGAGAGGCGCGAGAGGGCGCGTAAGAGAGGCACGAGAGTGCGCGCAAGAGAGGCGCGAGAGTGCGCGCAAGAGAGGCGCGAGAGGGCGCGTAAGAGAGGCGCGAGAGTGCGCGCAAGAGAGGCGCGAGAGGGCGCGTAAGAGAGGCACGAGAGGGCGCGTAAGAGAGGCACGAGAGTGCGCGCAAGAGAGGCGCGAGAGTGCGCGCAAGAGAGGCACGAGAGGGCGCGTAAGAGAGGCGCGAGAGTGCGCGCAAGAGAGGCACGAGAGGGCGCGTAAGAGAG
Source organism: Scyliorhinus torazame (assembly GCF_047496885.1). Taxonomy (NCBI): domain Eukaryota; kingdom Metazoa; phylum Chordata; class Chondrichthyes; order Carcharhiniformes; family Scyliorhinidae; genus Scyliorhinus; species Scyliorhinus torazame. The sequence continues at coordinate 304,216,992 of NC_092709.1, forward strand.
GCACGAGCGGGTGCGTAAGAGAGGCACGAGAGGGTGCGTAAGAGAGGCACGAGAGGGCGCGCAAGAGAGGCACGAGAGGGCACGTAAGAGAGGCGCGAGAGGGCACGTAAGAGAGGCACGAGCGGGTGCGTAAGAGAGGCACGAGAGGGCGCGCAAGAGAGGCACGAGAGGGCACGTAAGAGAGGCGCGAGAGGGCACGTAAGAGAGGCACGAGCGGGTGCGTAAGAGAGGCACGAGAGGGCACGTAAGAGAGGCACGAGAGGGCGCGTAAGAGAGGCGCGAGAGGGCACGTAAGAGAGGCGCGAGAGGGCACGTAAGAGAGGCGCGAGAGGGCACGTAAGAGAGGCGCGAGAGGGCACGTAAGAGAGGCGCGAGAGTGCGCGTAAGAGAGGCGCGAGAGGGCGCGCAAGAGAGGCGCGAGAGGGCACGTAAGAGAGGCGCGAGAGGGCGCGCAAGAGAGGCGCGAGAGGGTGCGTAAGAGAGGCGCGAGAGTGCGCGTAAGAGAGGCGCGAGAGGGCGCGCAAGAGAGGCGCGAGAGGGTGCGTAAGAGAGGCACGAGCGGGTGCGTAAGAGAGGCACGAGAGTGCGCGCAAGAGAGGCGCGAGAGGGCACGTAAGAGAGGCGCGAGAGGGCGCGTAAGAGAGGCGCGAGAGGGCACGTAAGAGAGGCGCGAGAGGGCGCGCAAGAGAGGCGCGAGAGTACGCGCAAGAGAGGCGCGAGAGGGTGCGTAAGAGAGGCACGAGAGGGTGCGTAAGAGAGGCGCGAGAGGGTGCGTAAGAGAGGCACGAGAGGGTGCGTAAGAGAGGCGCGAGAGGGTGCGTAAGAGAGGCGAGAGAGGGTGCGTAAGAGAGGCGAGAGAGGGTGCGTAAGAGAGGCACGAGAGGGCGCGCTAGAGAGGCGAGAGAGGGTGCGTAAGAGAGGCACGAGAGGGTGCGTAAGAGAGGCACGAGAGGGCGCGCTAGAGAGGCGAGAGAGGGTGCGTAAGAGAGGCGCGAGAGGGTGCGTAACAGAGGCACGAGAGGGCGCGCTAGAGAGGCGAGAGAGGGTGCGTAAGAGAGGCGCGAGAGGGTGCGTAACAGAGGCACGAGAGGGCGCGCTAGAGAGGCGAGAGAGGGTGCGTAAGAGAGGCACGAGAGGGTGCGTAAGAGAGGCGCGAGAGGGTGCGTAAGAGAGGCGAGAGAGGGTGCGTAAGAGAGGCGCGAGAGGGTGCGTAAGAGAGGCGCGAGAGGGCACGTAAGAGAGGCGCGAGAGGGTGCGTAAGAGAGGCGCGAGAGGGTGCGTAAGAGAGGCGCGAGAGGGTGCGTAAGAGAGGCGAGAGAGGGTGCGTAAGAGAGGCGCGAGAGGGTGCGTAAGAGAGGCGCGAGAGGGCACATGAGAGGGCACGTAAGAGAGGCGCGAGAGGGCACGTAAGAGAGGCACGAGAGGGCACGTAAGAGAGGCACGAGAGGGCGCGTAAGAGAGGCACGAGAGGGCACGTAAGAGAGGCGCGAGAGGGCACGTAAGAGAGGCGCGAGAGGGCACGTAAGAGAGGCGCGAGAGGGCACGTAAGAGAGGCGCGAGAGGGCGCGTAAGAGAGGCGCGAGAGGGCGCGTAAGAGAGGCGCGAGAGGGCGCGTAAGAGAGGCACGAGAGGGCACGTAAGAGAGGCACGAGAGGGCGCGTAAGAGAGGCACGAGAGGGCACGTAAGAGAGGCGCGAGATGGCACGTAAGAGAGGCGCGAAAGGGCACGTAAGAGAGGCGCGAGAGGGCACGTAAGAGAGGCGCGAGAGGGCACGTAAGAGAGGCGCGAGAGGGTGCGTAAGAGAGGCGCGAGAGGGCACGTAAGAGAGGCGCGAGAGGGCACGTAAGAGAGGCGCGAGAGGGCACGTAAGAGAGGCGCGAGAGGGCACGTAAGAGAGGCGCGAGAGGGTGCGTAAGAGAGGCGCGAGAGGGCACGTAAGAGAGGCGCGAGAGGGCACGTAAGAGAGGCACGAGAGGGCGCGTAAGAGAGGCACGAGAGGGCACGTAAGAGAGGCGCGAGAGGGCACGTAAGAGAGGCGCGAGAGGGCACGTAAGAGAGGCGCGAGAGGGCACGTAAGAGAGGCGCGAGAGGGCGCGTAAGAGAGGCGCGAGAGGGCGCGTAAGAGAGGCGCGAGAGGGCGCGTAAGAGAGGCGCGAGAGGGCGCGTAAGAGAGGCACGAGAGGGCGCGTAAGAGAGGCACGAGAGGGCACGTAAGAGAGGCGCGAGAGGGCACGTAAGAGAGGCGCGAGAGGGCACGTAAGAGAGGCACGAGAGGGCACGTAAGAGAGGCACGAGAGGGCACGTAAGAGAGGCACGAGAGGGCACGTAAGAGAGGCACGAGAGGGCACGTAAGAGAGGCACGAGAGGGCACGTAAGAGAGGCACGAGAGGGCACGTAAGAGAGGCACGAGAGGGCACGTAAGAGAGGCGCGAGAGGGCACGTAAGAGAGGCACGAGAGGGTGCGTAAGAGAGGCACGAGAGGGCACGTAAGAGAGGCACGAGAGGGCACGTAAGAGAGGCACGAGAGGGCACGTAAGAGAAGCGCGAGAGGGCACGTAAGAGAGGCACGAGAGGGCGCGTAAGAGAGGCACGAGAGGGCGCGTAAGAGAGGCACAGGAGGGTGCGTAAGAGAGGCACGAGAGGGTGCGTAAGAGGGGCGCGCAAGAGAGGCGCGAGAGTGCGCGCAAGAGAGGCGCGAGAGGGTGCGTAAGAGGGGCGCGAGAGGGCGCGCAAGAGAGGCGCGAGAGTGCGCGCAAGAGAGGCACGAGAGGGCGCGCAAGAGAGGCACGAGAGTGTGCGTAAGAGAGGCGCGAGAGGGCACGTAAGAGAGGCGCGAAAAGGCGCGCAAGAGAGGCGCGAGAAGGCGCGCAAGAGAGGCGCGAGAGGGCGCACAAGAGAGGCGCACAAGAGAGGCACGAGAAGGCGCGCAAGAGAGGCACGAGAAGGCGTGCAAGAGAGGCACGAGAAGTCGCGCAAGAGAGGCACGAGAAGGCACGCAAGAGAGGCACGAGAGTGCGCGCAAGAGAGGCACGAGAGGGCGCGCAAGAGAGGCGCGAGAGTGCGCGCAAGAGAGGCACGAGAAGGCACGCAAGAGAGGCGCGAGAGTGCGCGCAAGAGAGGCACGAGAGGGCGCGCAAGAGAGGCGTGAGAAAGCGCGCAAGAGAGGCACGAGAGTGCGCGCAAGAGAGGCACGAGAGGGCGCACAAGAGGGGCGCGAGAGGGCGCGCAAGAGAGGCACGAGAGTGCGCGCAAGAGAGGCACGAGAAGGCACGCAAGAGAGGCGCGAGAGGGCGCGTAAGAGAGGCGCGAGAGGGCGCGTAAGAGAGGCGCGAGAGGGCGCGTAAGAGAGGCACGAGAGGGCGCGTAAGAGAGGCACGAGAGGGCACGTAAGAGAGGCGCGAGAGGGCACGTAAGAGAGGCGCGAGAGGGCACGTAAGAGAGGCACGAGAGGGCACGTAAGAGAGGCACGAGAGGGCACGTAAGAGAGGCACGAGAGGGCACGTAAGAGAGGCACGAGAGGGCACGTAAGAGAGGCACGAGAGGGCACGTAAGAGAGGCACGAGAGGGCACGTAAGAGAGGCACGAGAGGGCACGTAAGAGAGGCGCGAGAGGGCACGTAAGAGAGGCACGAGAGGGTGCGTAAGAGAGGCACGAGAGGGCACGTAAGAGAGGCACGAGAGGGCACGTAAGAGAGGCACGAGAGGGCACGTAAGAGAGGCGCGAGAGGGCACGTAAGAGAGGCACGAGAGGGCGCGTAAGAGAGGCACGAGAGGGCGCGTAAGAGAGGCACAGGAGGGTGCGTAAGAGAGGCACGAGAGGGTGCGTAAGAGGGGCGCGCAAGAGAGGCGCGAGAGTGCGCGCAAGAGAGGCGCGAGAGGGTGCGTAAGAGGGGCGCGAGAGGGCGCACAAGAGAGGCGCGAGAGTGCGCGCAAGAGAGGCACGAGAGGGCGCGCAAGAGAGGCACGAGAGGGTGCGTAAGAGAGGCGCGAGAGGGCACGTAAGAGAGGCGCGAAAAGGCGCGCAAGAGAGGCGCGAGAAGGCGCGCAAGAGAGGCGCGAGAGGGCGCACAAGAGAGGCGCACAAGAGAGGCACGAGAAGGCGCGCAAGAGAGGCACGAGAAGGCGTGCAAGAGAGGCACGAGAAGTCGCGCAAGAGAGGCACGAGAAGGCACGCAAGAGAGGCACGAGAGTGCGCGCAAGAGAGGCACGAGAGGGCGCGCAAGAGAGGCGCGAGAGTGCGCGCAAGAGAGGCACGAGAAGGCACGCAAGAGAGGCGCGAGAGTGCGCGCAAGAGAGGCACGAGAGGGCGCGCAAGAGAGGCGTGAGAAAGCGCGCAAGAGAGGCACGAGAGTGCGCGCAAGAGAGGCACGAGAGGGCGCACAAGAGGGGCGCGAGAGGGCGCGCAAGAGAGGCACGAGAGTGCGCGCAAGAGAGGCACGAGAAGGCACGCAAGAGAGGCGCGAGAGGGCGCACAAGAGAGGCACGAGAAGGCGCGCAAGAGAGGCACGAGAAGGCGCGCAAGAGAGGCACGAGAAGGCGCGTAAGAGAGGCACGAGAGGGCGCGTAAGAGAGGCGCGAGAGGGCACGTAAGAGAGGCGCGAGAGTGCGCGCAAGAGAGGCGCGAGAGGGCACGTAAGAGAGGCGCGAGAGTGCGCGCAAGAGAGGCGCGAGAGTGCGCGCAAGAGAGGCGTGAGAAAGCGCGCAAGAGAGGCACGAGAGGGCGCGTAAGAGAGGCACGAGAAGGCGCGTAAGAGAGGCGCGAGAGGGTGCGTAAGAGAGGCACGAGAGTGCGCGCAAGAGAGGCGCGAGAGGGCACGTAAGAGAGGCGCGAGAGTGCGCGCAAGAGAGGCGCGAGAGTGCGCGCAAGAGAGGCACGAGAGGGCGCGTAAGAGAGGCACGAGAAGGCGCGTAAGAGAGGCACGAGAGGGCACGTAAGAGAGGCGCGAGAGTGCGCGCAAGAGAGGCGCGAGAGTGCGCGCAAGAGAGGCACGAGAGGGCGCGTAAGAGAGGCACGAGAAGGCGCGTAAGAGAGGCACGAGAGGGCGCGCAAGAGAGGCACGAGAGTGTTCGCAAGAGAGGCGCGAGAGTGCGCGCAAGAGAGGCACGAGAGGGCGCGTAAGAGAGGCACGAGAAGGCGCGTAAGAGAGGCACGAGAGGGCGCGTAAGAGAGGCGCGAGAGGGTGCGTAAGAGAGGCACGAGCGGGTGCGTAAGAGAGGCACGAGAGTGCGCGCAAGAGAGGCACGAGAGGGCACGTAAGAGAGGCGCGAGAGTGCGCGCAAGAGAGGCACGAGAGTGCGCGCAAGAGAGGCGCGAGAGTGCGCGCAAGAGAGGCGCGAGAGGGCACGTAAGAGAGGCGCGAGAGGGCGCGTAAGAGAGGCACGAGAGTGCGCGCAAGAGAGGCGCGAGAGTGCGCGCAAGAGAGGCGCGAGAGGGTGCGTAAGAGAGGCGCGAGAGGGCGCGTAAGAGAGGCACGAGAGTGCGCGCAAGAGAGGCGCGAGAGTGCGCGCAAGAGAGGCACGAGAGGGCGCGTAAGAGAGGCGAGAGAGGGCGCACAAGAGAGGCGCGAGAGGGCACGTAAGAGAGGCGCGAGAGGGTGCGTAAGAGAGGCGAGAGAGTGCGTAAGAGAGGCGAGAGAGGGCGCACAAGAGAGGCGCGAGAGGGCACGTAAGAGAGGCACGAGAGTGCGCGCAAGAGAGGCGCGAGAGGGCACGTAAGAGAGGCACGAGAGGGCGCGTAAGAGAGGCGCGAGAGGGCACGTAAGAGAGGCACGAGAGGGTGCGTAAGAGAGGCGCGAGAGGGCACGTAAGAGAGGCACGAGCGGGTGCGTAAGAGAGGCACGAGAGTGCGCGCAAGAGAGGCGCGAGAGGGCACGTAAGAGAGGCACGAGAGGGCGCGTAAGAGAGGCACGAGAGGGCACGTAAGAGAGGCACGAGAGTGCGCGCAAGAGAGGCGCGAGAGTGCGCGCAAGAGAGGCACGAGAAGGCGCGCAAGAGAGGCGCGAGAGGGTGCGTAAGAGAGGCGCGAGAGGGTGCGTAAGAGAGGCGCGAGAGTGCGCGCAAGAGAGGCGCGAGAGGGCGCGTAAGAGAGGCGCGAGAGGGTGCGCAAGAGAGGCGCGAGAGGGTGCGTAAGAGAGGCGCGAGAGGGTGCGCAAGAGAGGCACGAGAGGGTGCGCAAGAGAGGCGCGAGAGGGTGCGTAAGAGAGGCGCGAGAGGGCGCGTAAGAGAGGCGCGAGAGGGTGCGCAAGAGAGGCACGAGAGGGTGCGCAAGAGAGGCACGAGAGTGCGCGCAAGAGAGGCGCGAGAGGGCGCGTAAGAGAGGCGCGAGAGGGTGCGCAAGAGAGGCGCGAGAGGGTGCGCAAGAGAGGCGCGAGAGTGCGCGCAAGAGAGGCACGAGAGGGTGCGCAAGAGAGGCGCGAGAGGGTGCGTAAGAGAGGCGCGAGAGGGCGCGTAAGAGAGGCACGAGAGTGCGCGCAAGAGAGGCGCGAGAGGGCGCGTAAGAGAGGCGCGAGAGTGCGCGCAAGAGAGGCGCGAGAGGGCGCGTAAGAGAGGCACGAGAGGGCGCGTAAGAGAGGCGCGAGAGTGCGCGCAAGAGAGGCGCGAGAGTGCGCGCAAGAGAGGCGCGAGAGGGCGCGTAAGAGAGGCGCGAGAGGGCGCGTAAGAGAGGCGCGAGAGTGCGCGCAAGAGAGGCGCGAGAGGGCGCGTAAGAGAGGCGCGAGAGTGCGCGCAAGAGAGGCGCGAGAGGGCGCGTAAGAGAGGCGCGAGAGTGCGCGCAAGAGAGGCGCGAGAGGGCGCGTAAGAGAGGCGCGAGAGGGTGCGTAAGAGAGGCGCGAGAGGGCGCGTAAGAGAGGCACGAGAGGGCGCGTAAGAGAGGCGCGAGAGGGTGCGTAAGAGAGGCGCGAGAGGGCGCGTAAGAGAGGCACGAGAGTGCGCGCAAGAGAGGCGCGAGAGTGCGCGCAAGAGAGGCACGAGAGGGTGCGTAAGAGAGGCGCGAGAGTGCGCGCAAGAGAGGCGAGAGAGGGCGCACAAGAGAGGCGCGAGAGGGCACGTAAGAGAGGCGCGAGAGGGCACGTAAGAGAGGCGCGAGAGGGCACGTAAGAGAGGCGCGAGAGGGCACGTAAGAGAGGCGCGAGAGGGCACGTAAGAGAGGCGCGAGAGGGCACGTAAGAGAGGCGCGAGAGGGCACGTAAGAGAGGCGCGAGAGGGCGCGTAAGAGAGGCGCGAGAGGGCGCGCAAGAGAGGCGCGAGAGTACGCGCAAGAGAGGCACGAGAGGGCGCGCTAGAGAGGCGAGAGAGGGTGCGTAAGAGAGGCGCGAGAGGGTGCGTAAGAGAGGCGAGAGAGGGTGCGTAAGAGAGGCGCGAGAGGGTGCGTAAGAGAGGCGAGAGAGGGTGCGTAAGAGAGGCGCGAGAGGGTGCGTAAGAGAGGCGCGAGAGGGCACGTAAGAGAGGCGCGAGAGGGCACGTAAGAGAGGCGCGAGAGGGCACGTAAGAGAGGCGCGAGAGGGCACGTAAGAGAGGCACGAGAGGACGCGTAAGAGAGGCACGAGAGGGCACGTAAGAGAGGCGCGAGAGGGCACGTAAGAGAGGCGCGAGAGGGCACGTAAGAGAGGCGCGAGAGGGCACGTAAGAGAGGCGCGAGAGGGCGCGTAAGAGAGGCGCGAGAGGGCGCGTAAGAGAGGCGCGAGAGGGCGCGTAAGAGAGGCGCGAGAGGGCACGTAAGAGAGGCGCGAGAGGGCACGTAAGAGAGGCGCGAGAGGGCACGTAAGAGAGGCGCGAGAGGGCACGTAAGAGAGGCGCGAGAGGGCGCGTAAGAGAGGCGCGAGAGGGCGCGTAAGAGAGGCGCGAGAGGGCGCGTAAGAGAGGCACGAGAGGGCACGTAAGAGAGGCACGAGAGGGCGCGTAAGAGAGGCACGAGAGGGCACGTAAGAGAGGCGCGAGACGGCACGTAAGAGAGGCACGAGAGGGCACGTAAGAGAGGCGCGAGAGGGCACGTAAGAGAGGCGCGAGAGGGCACGTAAGAGAGGCGCGAGAGGGCACGTAAGAGAGGCGCGAGAGGGCACGTAAGAGAGGCGCGAGAGGGCGCGTAAGAGAGGCGCGAGAGGGCGCGTAAGAGAGGCGCGAGAGGGCGCGTAAGAGAGGCACGAGAGGGCACGTAAGAGAGGCGCGAGAGGGCACGTAAGAGAGGCGCAAGAGGGCACGTAAGAGAGGCACGAGAGGGCACGTAAGAGAGGCGAGAGAGGGCACGTAAGAGAGTCGCGAGAGGGCACGTAAGAGAGGCGCGAGAGGGCACGTAAGAGAGGCGCGAGAGGGCACGTAAGAGAGGCGCGAGAGGGCACGTAAGAGAGGCGCGAGAGGGCGCGTAAGAGAGGCGCGAGAGGGCGCGTAAGAGAGGCGCGAGAGGGCGCGTAAGAGAGGCACGAGAGGGCACGTAAGAGAGGCGCGAGAGGGCACGTAAGAGAGGCGCGAGAGGGCACGTAAGAGAGGCACGAGAGGGCACGTAAGAGAGGCACGAGAGGGCGCGTAAGAGAGGCACGAGAGGGCACGTAAGAGAGGCGCGAGAGGGCACGTAAGAGAGGCACGAGAGGGCACGTAAGAGAGGCACGAGAGGGCACGTAAGAGAGGCGCGAGAGGGCACGTAAGAGAGGCACGAGAGGGCACGTAAGAGAGGCGCGAGAGGGCACGTAAGAGAGGCACGAGAGGGCACGTAAGAGAGGCGCGAGAGGGCACGTAAGAGAGGCACGAGAGGGCACGTAAGAGAGGCACGAGAGGGCACGTAAGAGAGGCACGAGAGGGCACGTAAGAGAGGCGCGAGAGGGCACGTAAGAGAGGCGCGAGAGGGCACGTAAGAGAGGCACGAGAGGGCACGTAAGAGAGGCACGAGAGGGCACGTAAGAGAGGCACGAGAGGGCACGTAAGAGAGGCACGAGAGGGCACGTAAGAGAGGCACGAGAGGGCACGTAAGAGAGGCACGAGAGGGCACGTAAGAGAGGCGCGAGAGGGCACGTAAGAGAGGCACGAGAGGGTGCGTAAGAGAGGCACGAGAGGGCACGTAAGAGAGGCACGAGAGGGCACGTAAGAGAGGCACGAGAGGGCACGTAAGAGAGGCGCGAGAGGGCACGTAAGAGAGGCACGAGAGGGCGCGTAAGAGAGGCACGAGAGGGCGCGTAAGAGAGGCACAGGAGGGTGCGTAAGAGAGGCACGAGAGGGTGCGTAAGAGGGGCGCGAGAGGGCGCGCAAGAGAGGCGCGAGAGTGCGCGCAAGAGAGGCACGAGAGGGTGCGTAAGAGGGGCGCGAGAGGGCGCGCAAGAGAGGCGCGAGAGTGCGCGCAAGAGAGGCACGAGAGGGCGCGCAAGAGAGGCACGAGAGGGTGCGTAAGAGAGGCACGAGAGGGCACGTAAGAGAGGCACGAGAGGGCGCGTAAGAGAGGCGCGAGAGGGCGCGTAAGAGAGGCGCGAGAGGGCACGTAAGAGAGGCGCGAGAGGGCACGTAAGAGAGGCACGAGAGGGCACGTAAGAGAGGCACGAGAGGGCACGTAAGAGAGGCACGAGAGGGCACGTAAGAGAGGCGCGAGAGGGCACGTAAGAGAGGCACGAGAGGGCGCGTAAGAGAGGCGCGAGAGGGCACGTAAGAGAGGCGCGAGAGGGCACGTAAGAGAGGCACGAGAGGGCACGTAAGAGAGGCACGAGAGGGCGCGTAAGAGAGGCGCGAGAGGGCGCGTAAGAGAGGCACGAGAGGGCACGTAAGAGAGGCGCGAAAGGGCGCGTAAGAGAGGCGCGAGAGGGCGCGTAAGAGAGGCGAGAGAGTGCGCGCAAGAGGGGCGCGAGAGGGTGCGTAAGAGAGGCGCGAGAGGGCGCGCAAGAGAGGCGCGAGAGTGCGCGCAAGAGAGGCACGAGAGGGCACGTAAGAGAGGCGAGAGAGTGCGCGCAAGAGGGGCGCGAGAGGGTGCGTAAGAGAGGCACGAGAGGGCGCGCAAGAGAGGCGAGAGAGTGCGTAAGAGAGGCGCGAGAGGGCACGTAAGAGAGGCGAGAGAGTGCGTAAGAGAGGCACGAGAGGGTGCGTAAGAGAGGCGCGAGAGGGCACGCAAGAGAGGCACGAGAGGGTGCGTAAGAGAGGCAGGAGAGGGCGCGCAAGAGGGGCGCGAAAGGGCGCGTAAGAGAGGCGCGAGAGGGCACGTAAGAGAGGCACGAGAGGGCACGTAAGAGAGGCACGAGAGGGTGCGTAAGAGAGGCACGAGAGGGCACGTAAGAGAGGCACGAGAGGGCACGTAAGAGAGGCACGAAAGGGTGCGTAAGAGAGGCACGAGAGTGCGCGCAAGAGGGGCGCGAGAGGGCGCGTAAGAGAGGCGCGAGAGGGTGCGTAAGAGAGGCACGAGAGGGCACGTAAGAGAGGCACGAGAGGGCACGTAAGAGAGGCACGAGAGGGCACGTAAGAGATGCACGAGAGGGTGCGTAAGAGAGGCACGAGAGGGCACGTAAGAGAGGCGCGAGAGGGCACGTAAGAGAGGCACGAGAGGGCACGTAAGAGAGGCACGAGAGGGCACGTAAGAGAGGCACGAGAGGGCACGTAAGAGAGGCACGAGAGGGCATGTAAGAGAGGCACGAGAGGGCACGTAAGAGAGGCGCGAGAGGGCACGTAAGAGAGGCGCGAGAGGGCACGTAAGAGAGGCACGAGAGGGCACGTAAGAGAGGCACGAGAGGGCACGTAAGAGAGGCACGTAAGAGAGGCGCGAGAGGGCACGTAAGAGAGGCACGAGAGGGCGCGTAAGAGAGGCACGAGAGGGCGCGTAAGAGAGGCACGAGAGGGCACGTAAGAGAGGAACGAGAGGGCACGTAAGAGAGGCACGAGAGGGCACGTAAGAGAGGCACGAGAGGGCACGTAAGAGAGGCACGAGAGGGCACGTAAGAGAGGCACGAGAGGGCACGTAAGAGAGGCACGAGAGGGCGCGTAAGAGAGGCGCGAGAGGGCGCGTAAGAGAGGCACGAGAGGGCACGTAAGAGAGGCGCGAAAGGGCGCGTAAGAGAGGCGCGAGAGGGCGCGTAAGAGAGGCGAGAGAGTGCGCGCAAGAGGGGCGCGAGAGGGTGCGTAAGAGAGGCGCGAGAGGGCGCGCAAGAGAGGCGCGAGAGTGCGCGCAAGAGAGGCACGAGAGGGCACGTAAGAGAGGCGAGAGAGTGCGCGCAAGAGGGGCGCGAGAGGGTGCGTAAGAGAGGCACGAGAGGGCGCGCAAGAGAGGCGAGAGAGTGCGTAAGAGAGGCGCGAGAGGGCACGTAAGAGAGGCGAGAGAGTGCGTAAGAGAGGCACGAGAGGGTGCGTAAGAGAGGCGCGAGAGGGCACGCAAGAGAGGCACGAGAGGGTGCGTAAGAGAGGCAGGAGAGGGCGCGCAAGAGGGGCGCGAAAGGGCGCGTAAGAGAGGCGCGAGAGGGCACGTAAGAGAGGCACGAGAGGGCACGTAAGAGAGGCACGAGAGGGTGCGTAAGAGAGGCACGAGAGGGCACGTAAGAGAGGCACGAGAGGGCACGTAAGAGAGGCACGAAAGGGTGCGTAAGAGAGGCACGAGAGTGCGCGCAAGAGGGGCGCGAGAGGGCGCGTAAGAGAGGCGCGAGAGGGTGCGTAAGAGAGGCACGAGAGGGCACGTAAGAGAGGCACGAGAGGGCACGTAAGAGAGGCACGAGAGGGCACGTAAGAGATGCACGAGAGGGTGCGTAAGAGAGGCACGAGAGGGCACGTAAGAGAGGCGCGAGAGGGCACGTAAGAGAGGCACGAGAGGGCACGTAAGAGAGGCACGAGAGGGCACGTAAGAGAGGCACGAGAGGGCACGTAAGAGAGGCACGAGAGGGCATGTAAGAGAGGCACGAGAGGGCACGTAAGAGAGGCGCGAGAGGGCACGTAAGAGAGGCGCGAGAGGGCACGTAAGAGAGGCACGAGAGGGCACGTAAGAGAGGCACGAGAGGGCACGTAAGAGAGGCACGTAAGAGAGGCGCGAGAGGGCACGTAAGAGAGGCACGAGAGGGCGCGTAAGAGAGGCACGAGAGGGCGCGTAAGAGAGGCACGAGAGGGCACGTAAGAGAGGAACGAGAGGGCACGTAAGAGAGGCACGAGAGGGCACGTAAGAGAGGCGCGAGAGGGCACGTAAGAGAGGCGCGAGAGGGCACGTAAGAGAGGCACGAGAGGGTGCGTAAGAGAGGCACGAGAGGGCACGTAAGAGAGGCACGAGAGGGCACGTAAGAGAGGCACGAGAGGGCACATAAGAGCGGCGCGAGAGGGCACGTAAGAGAGGCACGAGAGGGCGCGTAAGAGAGGCACGAGAGGGCATGTAAGAGAGGCACGAGAGGGCACGTAAGAGAGGCACGAGAGGGTGCGTAAGAGAGGCGTGAGAGGGTGCGTAAGAGAGGCGAGAGAGTGCGCGCAAGAGAGGCACGAGAGGGTGCGTAAGAGAGGCGTGAGAGGGTGCGTAAGAGAGGCGCGAGAGGGCACGTAAGAGAGGCGCGAGAGGGCGCGTAAGAGAGGCACGAGAGGGTGCGTAAGAGAGGCACGAGAGGGTGCGTAAGAGAGGCACGAGAGGGTGCGTAAGAGAGGCACGAGAGGGTGCGTAAGAGAGGCACGAGAGGGTGCGTAAGAGAGGCGCGAGAGGGCACGTAAGAGAGGCACGAGAGGGCGCGTAAGAGAGGCACGAGAGGGTGCGTAAGAGAGGCACGAGAGGGTGCGTAAGAGAGGCACGAGAGGGTGCGTAAGAGAGGCACGAGAGGGTGCGTAAGAGAGGCGAGAGAGTGCGCGCAAGAGAGGCACGAGAGGGTGCGTAAGAGAGGCGAGAGAGGGCACGTAAGAGAGGCACGAGAGGGCGCGTAAGAGAGGCATGAGAGGGTGCGTAAGAGAGGCACGAGAGGGTGCGTAAGAGAGGCGAGAGAGTGCGCGCAAGAGAGGCAGGAGAGGGTGCGTAAGAGAGGCACGAGAGGGCGCGTAAGAGAGGCACGAGAGGGCGCGTAAGAGAGGCACGAGAGGGCGCGTAAGAGAGGCGCGAAAGGGCGCGTAAGAGAGGCGCGAGAGGGCACGTAACAGAGGCACGAGAGGGCGCGTAAGAGAGGCGCGAGAGGGTGCGTAAGAGAGGCACGAGAGTGCGCGTAAGAGAGGCGCGAGAGGGCGCGTATGAGAGGCGCGAGAGGGCGCGTAAGAGAGGCGCGAGAGGGCGCGTATGAGAGGCGCGAGAGGGCGCGTAAGAGAGGCGCGAGAGGGCACGTAAGAGAGGCGCGAGAGGGCACGTAAGAGAGGCGCGAGAGGGCACGTAAGAGAGGCGCGAGAGGGCACGTAAGAGAGGCGCGAGAGGGCACGTAAGAGAGGCGCGAGAGGGCACGTAAGAGAGGCGCGAGAGGGCACGTAAGAGAGGCGCGAGAGGGCACGTAAGAGAGGCGCGAGAGGGCACGTAAGAGAGGCGCGAGGGGGTGCGCAAGAGAGGCGCGAGAGGGCACGTAAGAGAGGCACGAGAGGGCACGTAAGAGAGGCACGAGAGGGCACGTAAGAGAGGCGCGAGAGGGCACGTAAGAGAGGCGCGCGAGGGCACGTAAGAGAGGCACGAGAGGGTGCGTAAGAGAGGCACGAGAGGGCACGTAAGAGAGGCACGAGAGGGCACGTAAGAGAGGCACGAGAGGGCACGTAAGAGAGGCGCGAGAGGGCACGTAAGAGAGGCGCGAGAGGGCACGTAAGAGAGGCACGAGAGGGCGCGTAAGAGAGGCACGAGAGGGCACGTAAGAGAGGCACGAGAGGGCACGTAAGAGAGGCACGAGGGGGCACGTAAGAGAGGCACGAGAGGGCACGTAAGAGAGGCGCGAGAGGGCACGTAAGAGAGGCGCGAGAGGGCACGTAAGAGAGGCGCGAGAGGGCACGTAAGAGAGGCGCGAGAGGGCACGTAAGAGAGGCACGAGAGGGCGCGTAAGAGAGGCGCGAGAGGGCACGTAAGAGAGGCACGAGAGGGCACGTAAGAGAGGCACGAGAGGGCGCGTAAGAGAGGCGCGAAAGGGCACGTAAGAGGGGCGCGAGAGGGCGCGCAAGAGGGGCGCGAGAGGGCACGTAAGAGAGGCGCGAGAGGGCACGTAAGAGAGGCACGAGAGGGCACGTAAGAGAGGCACGAGAGGGCGCGTAAGAGAGGCGCGAGAGGGCACGTAAGAGAGGCGCGAGAGGGCACGTAAGAGAGGCACGAGAGGGCGCGTAAGAGAGGCGCGAGAGGGCACGTAAGAGAGGCACGAGAGGGCGCGTAAGAGAGGCACGAGAGGGCACGTAAGAGAGGCACGAGAGTGCGCGCAAGAGAGGCGCGAGAGGGCACGTAAGAGAGGCGCGAGAGGGCGTGCAAGAGAGGCGCGAGAGGGCGCGCAAGAGAGGCGCGAGAGGGCACGTAAGAGAGGCACGCGAGGGCGCGTGAGAGAGGCGTGTAAGAGAGGCGGGAGAGGGTGCGCAAGAGAGGGTGCGTAAGAGGAGAGAGTGCCAATCTGCCAATTCTCCGAACAAGCACGTCTTTTGGAACTTGTGGGAGGAAACCGGAGCATCCGGTGGAAACTCACGCAGACACGGGGAGAACGTGCAGACTCTGCACAGGCTGTGGCCAAGCTGGGAATGGAAAGCTGGGACCCTGTTCCTGTGAAGCAACCGTGCTAACCACCGTGCTACCATGCTGCCCAAATAGTTTTGAAACCACACATTTGTGGCTAATTAGTTTATCACCTGGACAAATCAAAGTTTGTTTCTCCACTTCAACGCTCTTCACCCCACAACCACCCCCACCTGCCTGAAGCAGGGGCGCCCGTTTCTCATTCATTCTTCATGTCTGCACCTGTTTTCCCGATACTTCCACCCGATTGCATGGCACCCCAGTGTTGTTCTTTATCAGCCCTTACTGAAGCACATTTCAGTGTCACTTGGACTCCACAAGGTGCTGCTCCCACTTTTGTCACATGACAGCCGTGCAGGGATACTTACAGGTGAGACTCTCACGCCTCGCCACCTGGCTGGCATGTTGTGTTACAACACTCTCAATCAATCAAATGCACCCGTTGTATTTTAAACCCAGCTTCAATAAACCGTTGATAATTGGCTGCGATCTACCAGACACACCGCGCCCGAAAAACAGCACATCGTGGGCAGTAAATGCCAGACGATCCTGCTCCTGGGATCCACCTTGCTCGCCACACCTTGCGACATCTAACACGATCTTGCGAGATTTTGCGATGTGAAGCCTGCCCATTGTGGGCAGGATCACTTTATGGCAAATCTGCATATTAGAACGAGACAGCTAGTTCGATAACTGCGAGCACCGGGAAATACACGGCTACACACACTCACTATCCCATTTGGTTTGATCGCGCCCATTATAATCTGGCACGGGGACTTGTGCTGAAGCTTTGTGATGGCACTGGTGCCCGAGACCCATCTCCTTTGCTTTTGAGTAAACACTGTGCCTCCACATGCACACAGAGGGTGCCAGCCAGGCTGCCAGTTACTAAGGTTGTGCCCCAGAGTCAGCACCTTACTCATGCATTTCCCCTGAACAGTGCAAAGGCCCTTAGCTAAGTTTGAGTTGTTGTTTATAACTGACCTTTTCAACACATACATCCATTCACACATGTTGGTTTGTGCAAGCTGCTGCTGGTGGTGTTACAGTAAGTGTTCACACAGCACCTTCGTTCTACCAGATCGTGCAAGTTAAAAAGGAAGGTTGTAGAACAACCAACCAGCTCGGGGAGACGCAGGAAAACCCCAATCCGCAGTGTGTTGGGACATTTTGCAACAACTCTATGAAGGTTGCACAGAGGCTGACTCAGCCCACTGAGCTCTTCAATATCCACCACAAGCCCTGCAATCCCAGAATCAGGAGGGTTTCCTCTTTCTGAACATGCTGATAATCATTTTTTCTTTGTTTGTGATTTCTGCAGAAGTAAATAAATTCCAGACTGCGATCCCAGTTGTACATTTCCGATGTGTGTGATTTCATGCTTAGTCCTGTGGACATCCTTCCTTGGCTTTAAGACACAGATAGATTGATTAAATAGCAGATCAGGGTAGACTTCCGGAGGCGGCCATGGAGTGAATGGTCGCACATTTGCTGGCTCCCGCTCAAGGTGGACTTTTCCGGTCCTTCCCCACCAAAACGGTCGGGTATTTGAGGGCAAAAGGTGTGCGAGTGCCCCGGGAAGTAATATTCCTGTGGTGAGGCTGGTGCATGGATCAGCAGACTCGAAGTGCCACGAGAAAGAGCGAGCAACAGGAGCAGGAAAGTTTTTGTGGTGCGACACAGGTGAAGATGGCAGAGGGCAAGGGGGGGGGGGGGGGGGGGGGCGGCGGCGCAGTGGTATTGTCACTGGATAGTCCAGAGATTCAGGGTAATGCTCTGCAGATCAGGGTTCAAATCCCACACTGCAGATGGTGAAATTTGAATCCTGGAAAATAAAAATCTGGAATTAAAAGTCTCATGATGACCAATGAAATTTTTGTCAATTGTCAGAAAAAAACCATCTGGTTCAATAATGTCCTTCAGGGTAGGAAATCTGCCAACCTTACCTGTGACTCCAGAAACACAGACTCTTAACTGCCCCCCTCTGAAATGGCCGAGCAAGCCACTCAGTTCAAAGGCAATTAGAGACGGGCAACAAATGCTGGCCCAGCCAGAGTCACCCACACCCCAAGAACGAATTTTAAAAAGCGCTGCCCGCCCAGTGGGCAGCAGGGCAGCTGGTGGCGTTTTTAAAATGGCAAATTCCAGCAGCAGAGGAAAGAGGCCTGGGGAGGATTTGGCCAAGGTGGTGGAGCCGCTCAGGGTGGTGATTCAGCGGGTGGGGCAGAGGCAGGAGGCACAGGGCCTGGTGATCCAGAAGGTGGAGGGGTCGGCAGGGGTGCATGAGGGTCGGCTGACCTCGCTGGAGACGAGATGAGCAGCCAGGAAAGGAGAAATCGGAGGTCCTCGAGATCCGCTCCGGGAGGCAGAATCTGAGGATTGTGGGGAGGGCTGATGGCATCGAAGGTGCGGAGGCCGCCAAGTTTGTGGCAAGCATGTTGGAGAAGCTGATGGGGGAAGGGGGCCTTTGACCGGCCCCTCGAGGTGGAGCGGGTGCACAGGGCGCTGAGGAGGAGGCCGCAGGTGGGGCAATCGCCGAGTGCAATGGTGGTAAGGCTGCATCGGTTCCTGGATAAAGAGAAGATCCTGAGGTGGGCGAGGCAGACCAAGAAGTGCACTTGGGAAGGGAGTGAGCTGCAGATTTACCAGAACCTGGGTGTGGAGCTGGCTAAGCAGAGGGCCGGGTATAATCGGATAAAGGCCACCCTCTACAAGAAGGGGATGAGGTTCGGGGCGTTGTCTGCTTGTGGGTACATGAGGGTGGACCCATGGAGGTTTGGGAGGCCGAAGGTGAAGCAGTTTTCATACTTTTCACATGTGCATCGGGTGTACTCCCGGGTTGACTTTTTTGTTATGGTGGTGGCCAACTTGGAGTACTTGGTGAATGTGGTTTCCAACAACGCGCCACATTGGATGGATTTGAGCATGGTGCGGGAGAGGCCCAACGGCTGCAATGGAGGTTAGATGTGGGGTGGTTGGCAGATGAGGGTGTGTGTGATTGGATTTTATTTATTGTCACGTGTACCAAGGTACAGTGAAAAGTATTTTTCTGCGAGCAGCTCAACAGATCGTTAAGTACATGAACAGAAAAGAAAAATACATAATAGGGCAACACAAGGTGCACAATGTAACTACATAAGCACTGGCACCGGATGAAGCATACAGGGTGGTGTTAATGAGGTCAGTCCATAAGAGGGTCATTTAGGAGTCTGGTAACAGCGGGGAAGAAGCTGTTTTTGAGTCTGTTCGTGCGTGTTCTCAGACTTCTGTATCTCCTGCCCGATGGAAGAAGTTGGAAGAGTGAGTAAGCCGGGTGGGAGGGGTCTTTGATTATGCTGCCCGCTTTCCCAAGGCAGCGGGAGGTGTAGATGGAGTCAATGGGAGGCAGGTTTGTGTGATGGACTGGGCGGTGTTCACGACTCTCTGAAGTTTCATGCGGTCTTGGGCCGAGCAGTTGCCATACCAGGCTGTGATGCAGCCAGAGCGGGTGAGGGCTGCTATTCGGGGTTATGTGGAGTTGAACGGCATGAGGGAGGTCACAGCTGCCACACTGTGGGAGGCACTTATGGCAGTAGTTAGGGGTGAATTTATGTCAATCTGGGCACAGAGGGAGAAAGTGGAAGGAGGAGAGGGCAAGGCTGGCAGTTGAGATTCTGAGGGTGGGCCGGCGGTTCGTGGTGGCACCACAGGAGGGCTAGTTAAAGGAGAGGCAGAGGCTCCAGATAGAGTTTGGGTTAGTGTCCACAGGGAAGGCGGTGGGGCAGTTACGGTGGGCCAGAGGGGCAGTGTATGAGTGCAGGGAAAAGGCGAGCAGGATGCTGGCCCATCAGCTGATGAAGGCGGCAGCAGCAAAGGGGATTTATAGGGTGAGGGACGAGAAGGGCGAGGTGGGAATGGACCCGGAGGGGGTGAACGGGGTATTTGAGGCCTTCTATAAGAGGCTGTCTGAGCCACAGCCTCCAGTTGGGGAGGAGGGGCTGAGACGGTTCCTGGATTGGTTGGAGTTCCCCAAGGTGGAGGAGGAGAGGGTGCAGGGCTGGGGGGCCTGGTCGGCTTGAGGGAGGTGATAGACGGCATGACAGGGAAGGCCCCAGGGCTGGACAGGTTCCCAGTAGAATTTTAAGAAGTTTGGTGCAGAGCTGGGGGCCGCTGTTATTCATCTGCCCACTGGCCCAATTGATCAAGATCCCGTTGCAATCCTAGATAACTTTCTTCACTGTCCACTATGCCACCAATCTTGGTGTCATCCACAAATTTACTAACCATGCCTCCTAAATTCTCTCCCAAATCATGAATATAAATAACAAATAACAGTGGACCCAGCACCGACCCCTGAGGCACACCGCTGGTCACAGGCCTCCAGTTTTAAAAACAACCCTTTACAACCACCCTCTGCCTTCTGTTGTCAAGCCAATTTTGTGTCCAATTGGCCACCTCACCCTGGATCCCGTGAGATTTAACCTTACACAACAACCTACCATGTGGTACCTTGTCAAAGGTCTTGCCAAAGCCCATGTAGACAACGTCAACTGCACTGCCCTCATCTACTTTCTTGGTTACCCCTTCAATAAACTCACTCAAATTTGTGAGACATGATTTTCCACTCAGTCATGCTGACTGCCCCAAATCAGTCCTTGCCTCTCTAAATGCCTGTAGATCCTGCCTTTCAGAATACCTTCTAACAACTTACTCACCACAGACGTTAGGCTCACCGGTCTGTAGTGCCCAGGCTTAGCCCTACAGCTCTTCTTTTTTTTTTTTATATTGAGAGTACCCAATTATTTTTTCCAATTAAGGGGCAATTTAGTGTGGCCAATCTACCTATCCTGCACATCTTTGGGTTGTGGGGGTGAAACCTACGCAGACACGGGGAGAATGTGCAAGCTCCACACGGACAGTGACCCAGGGCCGGGATTCAAACCCAGGTCCTCAGCGCCGTAGGCAGCAACGCTAACCACTGTGCCACCGTGCTGCCCTCCTACAGCCCTTCTTAAACAAGGGCACAACATTTACTACCCTCCAATCTTCAGGCACCTCACCTGTGGCTGTCAATGATTCAAATATCTCTGTTAGGGGACCTGCAATTTCCTCCCTGCCTCCCACAACGTCCTGGGATACATTTAATCAGATCCCAGGGATTTATCTACCTTGATGCGCTTTAAGACTTCCATAACCTTCTTCTCTGTAATATGTACACAGTTCAAGACATCACTATTTATTTCCCCAAGTTCCCTAACATCCATGCCTTTCTCAACAGTAAATACCGACGAGAAATATTCATTTAGGACCTCACCCATCTCTTGTGGATCCGCACATAGATGACCTTGTAGATCCTTAAAAGGCCCTACTCTCTCCCTAGTTACTCTTTTGCCCTTCATGTATTTGTAGAAGCTCTTGGGATTCCCCTTTGCCTTTTCTGACAAAGCAATCTCATGTCCCCTTTTTGCCCTCCGGATTTCTCTATCCTCTTCAAGGGATCCATTTGATCCCAGCTGCCTATGCATACCATATGCCTCCTTCTTCTTTTTGGCCAGGGCCTCAATATCCCAAGTCATCCAGGGTTTCCTACTTCTACCAGCCTTGCCCCAAGAGGAATGTGCTCACCCTTAACCCTGGTTAAGACACTTTTGAAAGCCTCCCACTTACCAACCATCCCTTTGGCTGCCAATAAACTCACCCAAATCAACCTTTGAAAGTTCCTGTCTAATACCATTAAAATTGGGCCAGACCAATCATTCTCCATAGCTATCTTAAAACTAATGGTATTATGGTTACTGGTCCCAAAGTGATCCCTCACAAACACTTCTGTCACCTGACCTTCCTTATTCCCCAAGAGGTCAAAGTTTTGCCTCCTCTCTAGTCAGGCCATCCACATACTGAATGATGTACTGAATACATTCAACAAATGTCTCTCCATCCAAGCCCCTAGTGCTATGTCTGTTCCAGTCAATGTTGGGAAAGTTCAAGTCCCCAACAATTACCACCCTATTTTTCTTGCAGCTATCTGTAATCTGCTTACATATTTGCACCTCAATTTCACACTGACTATTTGAGGGACTGTAGTACAATCCTACAAAAGTGATCTCTCCCTTCTTATTTTTCAGTTCTACCCAGATGGACTCCGTGGGCAAACTCTCGGATATATCCCCTCTCCGCACCGCCGCGACATCCCCTCTCCGCGCTGCCGCGGCATCCCCTCTCCGCACCGCCGCGACATCCCCTCTCCCCACTGCCGCGACATCCCCTCTCCGCACTGCCGCGACACCCCCTCTCCGCACTGCCGCGACATCCCCTCTCGCCACTGCCGCGGCATCCCCTCTCCGCACCGCCGCGACATCCCCTCTCCGCACCGCCGCGACATCCCCTCTCCGCACCGCCGCGACATCCCCTCTCCGCACTGCCGCGACATCCCCTCTCGCCACTGCCGCGGCATCCCCTCTCCGCACTGCCGCGACACCCCCTCTCCGCACTGCCGCGACATCCCCTCTCCGCACTGCCGCGACATCCCCTCTCCGCACTGCCGCGACATCCCCTCTCCGCACTGCCGCGACATCCCCTCTCCGCACTGCCGCGACATCCCCTCTCGCCACTGCCGCGGCATCCCCTCTCCGCACTGCCGCGACACCCCCTCTCCGCACTGCCGCGACATCCCCTCTCCGCACTGCCGCGACATCCCCTCTCCGCACTGCCGCGACATCCCCTCTCCGCACTGCCGCGACATCCCCTCTCCGCACTGCCGCGACATCCCCTCTCCGCACTGCCGCGACATCCCCTCTCCGCACTGCCGCGACATCCCCTCTCCGCACTGCCGCGACATCCCCTCTCCGCACTGCCGCGACATCCCCTCTCGCCACTGCCGCGGCATCCCCTCTCCGCACCGCCGCGACATCCCCTCTCCGCACCGCCGCGACATCCCCTCTACGCACCGCCGCGACATCCCCTCTCCGCACCGCCGCGACATCCCCTCTCCGCGCTGCCGCGACATCCCCTCTCCGCACCGCCGCGACACCCCTCTCCGCGCTGCCGCGACATCCCCTCTCCGCACTGCCGCGACATCCCCTCTCCGCACCGCCGCGACATCCCCTCTCCGCACCGCCGCGACATCCCCTCTCCGCACTGCCGCGACATCCCCTCTCCGCACTGCCGCGACATCCCCTCTCCGCACCGCCGCGACATCCCCTCTCCGCACCGCCGCGACATCCCCTCTCCGCACCGCCGCGACATCCCCTCTCGCCACTGCCGCGGCATCCCCTCTCCGCACTGCCGCGACATCCCCTCTCCGCGCTGCCGCGACATCCCCTCTCCGCACTGCCGCGACATCCCCTCTCCGCGCTGCCGCGACATCCCCTCTCCGCACTGCCGCGACATCCCCTCTCCGCACTGCCTCGACATCCCCTCTCCGCACTGCCGCGACATCCCCTCTCCGCACTGCCGCGACATCCCCTCTCCGCACTGCCGCGACATCCCCTCTCCACGACATCCCCTCTCCGCACTGCCGCGACATCCCCTCTCCGCACTGCCGCGACATCCCCTCTCCGCACTGCCGCGACATCCCCTCTCCGCACCGCCGCGACATCCCCTCTCCGCACCGCCGCGACATCCCCTCTCGCCACTGCCGCGACATCCCCTCTCGCCACTGCCGCGACATCCCCTCTCCGCACCGCCGCGACATCCCCTCTCGCCACTGCCGCGGCATCCCCTCTCGCCACTGCCGCGACATCCCCTCTCCGCACTGCCGCGACATCCCCTCTCCGCACCGCCGCGACATCCCCTCTCCACGACATCCCCTCTCCGCACTGCCGCGACATCCCCTCTCCACGACATCCCCTCTCCGCACTGCCGCGACATCCCCTCTCCACGACATCCCCTCTCCGCACTGCCGCGACATCCCCTCTCCGCACCGCCGCGACATCCCCTCTCCGCACCGCCGCGACATCCCCTCTCCGCACCGCCGCGACATCCCCTCTCCGCGCTGCCTCGACATCCCCTCTCCGCACCGCCGCGACATCCCCTCTCCGCGCTGCCGCGACATCCCCTCTCCGCACTGCCGCGACATCCCCTCTCCGCATCGCCGCGACATCCCCTCTCCGCACCGCCGCGACATCCCCTCTCCGCACCGCCGCGACATCCCCTCTCCGCACTGCCGCGACATCCCCTCTCCGCACCGCCGCGACATCCCCTCTCCGCACTGCCGCGACATCCCCTCTCCGCACCGCCGCGACATCCCCTCTCGCCACTGCCGCGGCATCCCCTCTCCGCACTGCCGCGACATCCCCTCTCCGCGCTGCCGCGACATCCCCTCTCCGCACTGCCGCGACATCCCCTCTCCGCGCTGCCGCGACATCCCCTCTCCGCACTGCCGCGACATCCCCTCTCCGCACTGCCGCGACATCCCCTCTCCGCACTGCCGCGACATCCCCTCTCCGCACTGCCGCGACATCCCCTCTCCGCACTGCCGCGACATCCCCTCTCCGCGCTGCCGCGACATCCCCTCTCCGCACCGCCGCGACATCCCCTCTCCGCACTGCCGCGACATCCCCTCTCCGCACCGCCGCGACATCCCCTCTCCGCACTGCCGCGACATCCCCTCTCCACGACATCCCCTCTCCGCACTGCCGCGACATCCCCTCTCCGCACCGCCGCGACATCCCCTCTCCGCACTGCCGCGACATCCCCTCTCCGCACTGCCGCGACATACCCTCTCCGCACTGCCGCGACATCCCCTCTCCGCGCTGCCGCGACATCCCCTCTCCGCACTGCCGCGACATCCCCTCTCCACGACATCCCCTCTCCGCACTGCCGCGACATCCCCTCTCCGCACTGCCGCGACATCCCCTCTCCGCACTGCCGCGACATCCCCTCTCCGCACTGCCGCGACATCCCCTCTCCGCACTGCCGCGACATCCCCTCTCCGCACCGCCGCGACATCCCCTCTCCGCACCGCCGCGACATCCCCTCTCCGCACCGCCGCGACATCCCCTCTCCGCACTGCCGCGACATCCCCTCTCCGCACTGCCGCGACATCCCCTCTCCGCGCTGCCGCGACATCCCCTCTCCGCGCTGCCGCGACATCCCCTCTCCGCACTGCCGCGACATCCCCTCTCCGCACCGCCGCGACATCCCCTCTCCGCACCGCCGCGACATCCCCTCTCCGCACTGCCGCGACATCCCCTCTCCACGACATCCCCTCTCCGCACCGCCGCGACATCCCCTCTCCGCACTGCCGCGACATCCCCTCTCCGCACCGCCGCGACATCCCCTCTCCGCGCTGCCGCGACATCCCCTCTCCGCACTGCCGCGACATCCCCTCTCCGCACTGCCACGACATCCCCTCTCCGCACTGCCGCGACATCCCCTCTCCGCGCTGCCGCGACATCCCCTCTCCGCGCTGCCGCGACATCCCCTCTCCGCACTGCCGCGACATCCCCTCTCCGCGCTGCCGCGACATCCCCTCTCCGCACCGCCGCGACATCCCCTCTCCGCACCGCCGCGACATCCCCTCTCCGCACTGCCGCGACATCCCCTCTCCGCACCGCCGCGACATCCCCTCTCGCCACTGCCGCGGCATCCCCTCTCCGCACTGCCGCGACATCCCCTCTCCGCACTGCCGCGACATCCCCTCTCCGCACTGCCGCGACATCCCCTCTCCGCACCGCCGCGACATCCCCTCTCCGCGCTGCCGCGACATCCCCTCTCCGCACCGCCGCGACATCCCCTCTCCGCGCTGCCGCGACATCCCCTCTCCGCACTGCCGCGACATCCCCTCTCCACGACATCCCCTCTCCGCACTGCCGCGACATCCCCTCTCCGCACTGCCGCGACATCCCCTCTCCACGACATCCCCTCTCCGCACTGCCGCGACATCCCCTCTCCGCGCTGCCGCGACATCCCCTCTCCGCACTGCCGCGACATCCCCTCTCCGCACTGCCGCGACATCCCCTCTCCACGACATCCCCTCTCCGCACTGCCGCGACATCCCCTCTCCGCGCTGCCGCGACATCCCCTCTCCGCACTGCCGCGACATCCCCTCTCCGCGCTGCCGCGACATCCCCTCTCCGCGCTGCCGCGACATCCCCTCTCCGCACTGCCGCGACATCCCCTCTCCGCACTGCCGCGACATCCCCTCTCCACGACATCCCCTCTCCGCACTGCCGCGACATCCCCTCTCCGCACCGCCGCGACATCCCCTCTCCGCACTGCCGCGACATCCCCTCTCCGCACTGCCGCGACATCCCCTCTCCACGACATCCCCTCTCCGCACTGCCGCGACATCCCCTCTCCGCGCTGCCGCGACATCCCCTCTCCGCACTGCCGCGACATCCCCTCTCCACGACATCCCCTCTCCGCACTGCCGCGACATCCCCTCTCCGCACTGCCGCGACATCCCCTCTCCGCACTGCCGCGACATCCCCTCTCCGCGCTGCCGCGACATCCCCTCTCCGCGCTGCCGCGACATCCCCTCTCCGCGCTGCCGCGACATCCCCTCTCCGCGCTGCCGCGACATCCCCTCTCGCCACTGCCGCGGCATCCCCTCTCCGCGCTGCCGCGACATCCCCTCTCCGCACTGCCGCGACATCCCCTCTCCGCACCGCCGCGACATCCCCTCTCCGCACCGCCGCGACATCCCCTCTCCGCACCGCCGCGACATCCCCTCTCCGCGCCGCCGCGACATCCCCTCTCCGCACTGCCGCGACATCCCCTCTCCGCACCGCCGCGACATCCCCTCTCCGCACTGCCGCGACATCCCCTCTCCGCACTGCCGCGACATCCCCTCTCCGCGCTGCCGCGACATCCCCTCTCCGCACTGCCGCGACATCCCCTCTCGCCACTGCCGCGACATCCCCTCTCGCCACTGCCGCGGCATCCCCTCTCGCCACTGCCGCGACATCCCCTCTCCGCACCGCCGCGACATCCCCTCTCCGCACCGCCGCGACATCCCCTCTCCACGACATCCCCTCTCCGCACTGCCGCGACATCCCCTCTCCACGACATCCCCTCTCCGCACTGCCGCGACATCCCCTCTCCGCACTGCCGCGACATCCCCTCTCCGCGCTGCCGCGACATCCCCTCTCCGCGCTGCCGCGACATCCCCTCTCCGCGCTGCCGCGACATCCCCTCTCCGCACCGCCGCGACATCCCCTCTCCGCGCTGCCGCGACATCCCCTCTCCGCACCGCCGCGACATCCCCTCTCCACGACATCCCCTCTCCGCACTGCCGCGACATCCCCTCTCCGCACTGCCGCGACATCCCCTCTCCGCACTGCCGCGACATCCCCTCTCCGCACTGCCGCGACATCCCCTCTCCGCACTGCCGCGACATCCCCTCTCCGCACCGCCGCGACATCCCCTCTCCGCACCGCCGCGACATCCCCTCTCCGCACCGCCGCGACATCCCCTCTCCGCACCGCCGCGACATCCCCTCTCCGCACCGCCGCGACATCCCCTCTCCGCACCGCCGCGACATCCCCTCTCCGCACCGCCGCGACATCCCCTCTCCGCACCGCCGCGACATCCCCTCTCCGCGCTGCCGCGACATCCCCTCTCCGCGCTGCCGCGGCATCCCCTCTCCGCGCTGCCGCGGCATCCCCTCTCCGCACTGCCGCGACATCCCCTCTCCGCACCGCCGCGACATCCCCTCTCCGCACCGCCGCGACATCCCCTCTCCGCACCGCCGCGACATCCCCTCTCCGCGCTGCCGCGACATCCCCTCTCCGCGCTGCCGCGACATCCCCTCTCCGCGCTGCCGCGACATCCCCTCTCCGCGCTGCCGCGACATCCCCTCTCCGCGCTGCCGCGACATCCCCTCTCCGCGCTGCCGCGACATCCCCTCTCCGCGCTGCCGCGACATCCCCTCTCCGCGCTGCCGCGACATCCCCTCTCCGCGCTGCCGCGACATCCCCTCTCCGCACTGCCGCGACATCCCCTCTCCGCACTGCCGCGACATCCCCTCTCCGCACTGCCGCGACATCCCCTCTCCGCGCTGCCGCGACATCCCCTCTCCGCGCTGCCGCGACATCCCCTCTCCGCACCGCCGCGACATCCCCTCTCCGCACTGCCGCGACATCCCCTCTCCGCGCTGCCGCGACATCCCCTCTCCGCGCTGCCGCGACATCCCCTCTCCGCGCTGCCGCGACATCCCCTCTCCGCGCTGCCGCGACATCCCCTCTCCGCACTGCCGCGACATCCCCTCTCCGCACTGCCGCGACATCCCCTCTCCGCACTGCCGCGACATCCCCTCTCGCCACTGCCGCGACATCCCCTCTCCGCGCTGCCGCGACATCCCCTCTCCGCACCGCCGCGACATCCCCTCTCCGCACTGCCGCGACATCCCCTCTCCGCGCTGCCGCGACATCCCCTCTCCGCGCTGCCGCGACATCCCCTCTCCGCACTGCCGCGACATCCCCTCTCCGCTCTGCCGCGACATCCCCTCTCCGCACTGCCGCGACATCCCCTCTCCACGACATCCCCTCTCCGCACTGCCGCGACATCCCCTCTCCGCGCTGCCGCGACATCCCCTCTCCGCACTGCCGCGACATCCCCTCTCCGCACCGCCGCGACATCCCCTCTCCGCACTGCCGCGACATCCCCTCTCCGCGCTGCCGCGACATTCCCTCTCCGCACCGCCGCGACATCCCCTCTCCGCACTGCCGCGACATCCCCTCTCCGCACTGCCGCGACATCCCCTCTCCGCACTGCCGCGACATCCCCTCTCCGTACTGCCGCGACATCCCCCACAATCAAATCTCCCCCTCCTCTCTTACCTCCTGTTCTATCTTTCCTTTATCATCTGCAACCCGGAACATTGAGCTGCCAGTCCTGCCCCTCCCTTAGCCATGTTTCAGTAATAGTTATAATAT
This sequence comes from Scyliorhinus torazame, assembly GCF_047496885.1. Classification (NCBI taxonomy): domain Eukaryota; kingdom Metazoa; phylum Chordata; class Chondrichthyes; order Carcharhiniformes; family Scyliorhinidae; genus Scyliorhinus; species Scyliorhinus torazame. Next base: position 304,244,439 of record NC_092709.1, read on the forward strand.
TCCAGTCCCGTATTGCTATCCATGCCCTGAGTTCAGGTACCCTTCCTGTGACCCTGGCTCCTTCACGTGCAAGAAAGGTGTCCAACCGCAGATAAAGAATACTGAGGGAGATAGAAAATGGGTGACCATCAGACAAAGGAAGAACAAGGCGGCAGTACAGGGGTTACCTGCAGTCATCTCCCTCCAAAACAGATGTACCATTTTGGATACTGTTGAGGGAGATGGCACACCAGGGGAAGATGGCAGCAGCCAGGTTCATGGCACCGTGGTTGGCTCTGCTGCACAGGAGGGCAAGAAAAAGAGTGGCAGAGTTATCGTGATAGGGGACTCAACTCTACGGCCGCAAACGATGGTCGCCCATTTCCTATCTCCCGCAGTATTCTTTATCTGCGGTGTGACCAATTCGCTAAACATGCTATCCACGACTTCCTCAGCATCATGGATGCCCCAAAGTGAATCCATCTGCAGCTCCAGAGCCGTCAAGCGGTCTAACAGGAACTGCAACGGGACACACTTCTTGCACCTAAAGGAGCCAGGGTCAGTGGAAAGGTATCTGAATTCCCACATCACACGAGAGGAGCATGACACGGGTCTATGACTCCTGCCATATCATAACCCTTAAGTCAGCTTACAATAACAACAACAATATCAAGAGAAAAAGAGAAAAAAAGAAAAGAAAAAGCAACTTGCTAGTCACCAGCCAGTCACTTATCTGCTGGCTGTAACGGCACATTTCGATTTCTTTCTACCTCTCACTTGCCCTCGAGTCTCCCTCGTAGGTCCGCCTCTCCACTCCTCCCGATGATGAGCACCTCGAGTCTCCCTCGTAGGTCCGCCTCTCCACTCCTCCCGATGATGAGCACCTCGAGTCTCCCTCGTAGGTCCGCCTCTCCACTCCTCCCGATGATGAGCACCTCGAGTCTCCCTCGTAGGTCCACCTCTCCACTCCTCCCGATGATGAGCACCTCGAGTCTCCCTCGTAGGTCCGCCTCTCCACTCCTCCCGATGATGAGCACCTCGAGTCTCCCTCGTAGGTCCGCCTCTCCACTCCTCCCGATGATGAGCACCTCGAGTCTCCCTCGTAGGTCCGCCTCTCCACTCCTCCCGATGATGAACACATCTTTCCCCTCAGCACTGAATTCCTACTCAGCTCCAAATGCTTAATACCTTCACTCTGGCTGAAGTCTCACTCCAGCTGACGGTCGCATGCTTAACCTACTGCCTTATATGAGCTGGGATGACTCACGCACCAGTTTAAAATTCCTACATAATTTTTGTGAGGGCCACGAAGAATCCAGTGCAAGTTTGTAGGATTGAAAGAAATAACTTTATTTACAATTGCATAACAACGGCCGCGGCAGTACTCCACCACTGCTCTCTCCTCTCTAGCTGGTCCCACACTGACCAGCTCTATTTATGCAAGTGACTCTGCTAATGATTTCTCCACCCTCCTCATTGAGGGAGCTCATACATATTAAGGATTGTGGGATAGGCAATAGTCCCCAGCCAGTAGTAATCAGGCAGGTTATCACAGTAATCACACCCATTGAGTCCCTGATCAGGCTTCAATTGATTAACTGAGTTTTTAAAAAAAAATTTAATTCAAAAAAATATACTTTATTCATAAAATTTATCATAAGCATAACAGAGCATTTCGAATTGGCTTGACTGTACATTTCCATCAGAGTTACACATTGCCTTGACTTTCTTCCATTCGATTCAATTTTGATAATATTATACACATATCACTCTTTACATTACAATTCCTTCTTAAATATTTACATTGTCATGTTTGTTTTATACATTGGAGTGTTGGTGGCCCAGACTGAGGGGGGTTTACACTGTTACCCGTCCCTCGGTGTACATTTGCTGGTAAGACCTTACACAGTGGTCTTTCCCCATTGCGCCTTGGCGGCAGCTGCCCCAAGCTTGAGTGCGTCCCTCAGCACGTAGTCCTGGACCTTGGAATGTGCCAGTCTGCAACACTCGGTCGAGGACAGCTCTTTGCACTGGAAGATCAGCAAGTTTCGGGCAGACCAAAGAGCGTCTTTCACCGAGTTGATGACCCTCCAGCAGCAGTTGATATTTGTCTCGGTGTGTGTCCCTGGAAACAGTCCGTAGAGCACAGAGTCCTGTGTCACAGATCTGTTCGGGATAAACCTTGACAAATACCACTGCATCTCTCTCCAGACCTTCTTTGCAAAGCCACATACCACAAGGAGGTGTGTGACCGTCTCATTTCCCCCACAGCCACTCCGAGGACAGCGTGCATTGGCGCAGAGCCTTCGGGTGTGCATGAAGAATCTGACAGGGAGGGCCCTTCTCACCACCAGCCAAGCTAGGTCTTGGTGCTTGTTTGAAAGTTCTGGTGATGAGGCGTTCTGCCAGATGACTCTGGCAGTCTGCTTAGGGAACCATCCAACGTCCTCCACGGTCTCCTTTTCCCTGAGGGCCTCGAGGACATTACGTGCTGACCACTGCTTCATTGCCTTGTGGTCAAAGGTGTTTTTCTTCAAAAACCTTTCCACGAAGGACAGGTGGTACGGTACGGTCCAACTACTTGGAGCGTTCCGCGGCAATGAGGCCAGGCCCATCCTTCGTAACACCGGGGACAGGTAGAACCTCAGTATGTAGTGACACTTGGTGTTTGCATACTGGGGGTCCACGCACAGCTTTATGCAGCTGGACACAAAGGTGGCCAACAGGATGAGGGAGGCGTTGGGTACATTCCGCCCTCCCTACTCCAGAGGTTTGTACAGGGTGTCCCTTCGGACACGGTCCATCTTGGATCTCCAGATGAATTTGAAGATGGCTCGGGTGACTGCTGCGGCGTAGGGTCGGGTTATGGGCCAGACCTTCGCCACGTGCAGTAGCACCGAGAGTACCTCACACCTGATGACCAGGGTTTTGCCCGCAATGGAGAGGGAGCGTTGCTCCCACCAGCCCAGTTTCTGCCTTGCCTTTGCTAAGCGCTCCTCCCAGGTTTTGGTGCACGCCCCAGCAGCTCCGAACCATATCCCCAGCACCTTCAGGTAATCTGACCTGACAGTGAAGGGGACAAAGGACCGGCCGGCCCAGTTCCCAAAGAACATGGCCTCGCTCTTGCCACGCGTTACCTTGGCTCCCGAGGCCAGTTCAAACTGGTCGCAGGTGGTCAAGAGCCTGCGTACAGATGCAGGATCCGAGCAGAAGACGGCAACGTCGTCCATGTACAGGGAGGCCTTGACTTGCATGCCTCCACTGCCTGGGATCGTCACTCCCCTTATACCCGGATCCTTCCTGATGGACTCGGCAAAAGGTTCTATGCAGCACACAAACAGGGCAGAGGAGAGAGGGCAGCCCTGCCTGACTCCGGATTTGATCTGGAACTTTTCTGTTTCCCACCCATTGATTGAGACTGCGCTATAGATGTTTGTGTGGAGCAGTTTGATCCAATTGCGAATTCCCTCCCCAAACCCCATTTTGGAGAGCACATCCATCATGTAGGTGTGCGATATTCTGTCAAAAGCGGTCTTTCCTGAGTTGGCTTCTCCCAGAATCCTCTTCTGCCACCTCTACTGAGTGAACTTCCTCCTGTTTGTCACTGGAGGGGTTCTTCGGCTCCCCACAGTACAGTCGAGGTGACTGATTGACTTCGCCCAGGATCTTCTTCTGCCGCCTCTACTGGATCATCCAGTCTCATGTGATATATGACGGGCAGCTTCCCAATAACATCACAGTCAAACGGGTCTTTGCATTTTATCTTCTCTGGGATTTGCTACTGCAGAGTGTATACATCTGGCCCCAGGTGGGTTATCCCCAATGCAATGCTGCCCTGGAGATCCAACAGCGGCTTCACATCTTGGCTGACAATGTGGAACTGGAAGTTGTCCTGCGTGCAGTGGAGAGAGGCTATGCCTCCCACACGTATGGTTTGTCCACCATATGCAACAAGATTTCCCTTTGTGGTGGAATCTAGTGCAGCACAGGGCCCGATTTCAACAGAAACGGCTTCGACAATACATTGCATTTTGCTCGGGTGTTGATTTTGACTTTAAAACTTTGCATTACTGCAAGCAATGTTAAACGTTTAAAATATTTCACCTTTGCCCATGAAATGAAAATCGCTTATTGTCACAAGTAGGCTTCAAATGAAGTTACTGTGAAAAGCCCCTAGTCGCCACATTCCAGCACCTGTTCGGGGAGGCTGTTACGGGAATCGAACCATGTTGCTGGCCTGCCTTGGTCTGCTTTCAAAGCCAGCGATTTAGCCCTGTGCTAAACAGCCCCTTAACATGATGAAGTCGACACTTTTGTAGTAGGATGTTTTGAGAGGCTCAGTGCTCTGGTTGTTTTGCTGTACCTCCAGCTTATTCTCACTGTTCATGTTGTGAACCGTGGAGCTGCAACGCGGCCAGTGGTAGTGGCAGGTTTCCGTGGCTTAGAGCTGCGGCACTTGGCAAAGCGATTCCATTTGCCACAGTTGTTGCAATGTTTACTAAATGCGAAGCTTCTTTTTTGTGGATGCTGGCCGTGGCAGTCTGGGCAGAGTGCGTCCTGAACTGAGAAACCAGTTCCTTGGTGCTCCTCCCGGGTTGCTCATTTAGCACGCAGATACTAATAGTGGGTTGAGATTTCTTCTCCCAGAGCAAATGCTTGCGCACAGCATCGCTGTGTATTCTGCATACTGTGCAATCTCTTCCGAGTTCATCGGTTAGGGATTTGACCACATCGACTTGTCGAGTTTCTGGTCAGTGGTGTTAAAAATGTGTCTGTCCAAGGTGTCTTCTTTGCTGGCGCACATATCTGTTCAATCTTTCTACAGTAGCTCAGGGTGCTCTTGGTCTTTCTCCTCTTGGAAGATAAGGGGTTCAGATTTTTCAACCATCTCCAGGCCGACTGGGTTCGACAATGTGTATGCTTGTATCTTCATCAATTTATCAGACAGACTGGCAGAGCAGGACTTGTGCCATTCTTTTTCAAAACTTCTTCCAGTTGTTGGAAATGTTTTCATCGAAGTTGAGCGGGTTGATGGGGTGAAGTCCTTGTGCCACCTCAGCCAGCTTCTGACGCCCATGTAAAGTTACTGGGTTGAATGGACTAACAATTTAAAGGGTTTACTGGAGTTCTTAAGCAGCTCTTACGTGCTGAGTGTGTGGCCATGCCAGGGAGAATGCCTGCGGCACCAACACATCACTTCCTGTATACAGGTTGTCACAATATACACATGGACACACAGTCTACACAAAGGAATATAGGGTGCGATCGAAAGGCCACGCTGTGCCCGAAATGCGTGGCTGCTGGAAGCCGAGAGACCCCGCTCAAAGGATCTACCCGGCTCCCAACGCCTCACAAGATCTAACATAATCTCGCGGGACGTTGCGAAATAAAGTCCGCCCATTGTGGGCGGGATCACTTTTGGGCAAATCTGCATATTAAAGCGAGACAGCTAGTCTCACTTTAATGTACAGTTTCCTGAGGTGCCCAAGGCGTTGGGATCTATCCCCTTCCCCTCGGAGACCTCGGGTGAGCGTTGTTCAGTACTGGTCTCCAGCAGAGCCAACAGCAAACTAGACGCTGCGTCCAGCCTCCTGATGAAAACGGTAAAAGACGCCAAGTTGCTCGACGTCTTCAGCAACCCTGCAGACGGAGCGCAGCGTAGATACACATGGTTACGGCCAGATTGGTCCGTCCGCTCCAGAATAGACTTCTTCTTTGTGTCCCGTGCTTTCACGGTCAGGTCCACCGATGTGAAGCCGGTGTTCTTCTCTGACCACTGCCTCCTACAGGCCGACTGCCACCTGCAGGAAGACCAGGGGGCGGGCAGGGGGACATGGAAGCTGAATGTAAAACTGTTGACTCCAGAGAACCTCAAGGAACTGAAAAGGCATTCAAAAGGTGAGAGAGAGACGAGGGGCCATGACCAGGCTCCAGAAATGTATGCAAAATTTGCCCCAGCTGCAGTCGATGGGGTTGATGTCAAGGAGGATCTCCAAGAGGTGAAGAGCCAGCAAGCCTCGCTCTACACCTCGGAGGCCTCCAAGGTTATCTTCCGTTCCAGAGTCCGCTCCGTGGAGCAGGATGAAAAGTGCTCACGATATTTCTTCCAAAAGGTGCACAGAGAGACCTTTGTGATCAGCAGCCTGAAGGAAGAAGATGGCTCTGTAAAGTCATCGCAGTCTGACATCCTGAGGATCAGCAAATCATTTTATGCCGGACTGTATGATCTGTTGCCAACAGATAACACTTTCTCAGGCCTTGCTATCGTCTATCACGGAGGTCTTAGGCAACAGCGAGCGGGAAAACCTGGACAAACCGCTAACTCTGGAAGAGCTGACAAAGGCCGTCAGGTCCTTTGAGATGAGTAAAACTCCCAGAAGCGACGGCTTACCGGTTGAGTTGTATTCGGCTCTGTGGGACTGGATGGGCCCAGGTCTGCTGGAAGTGTACGAGAATATGCTTCTGGACAGCAGCATGCCAGAATCCATGAGGAAAGGCATCATCACCCTCATCTACAAGCAGAAGGGGGAAAGGGAAGAAATTCGAAATTGGCGACCCATTTCACTGTTGAATGTGGATTACAAAATTCTAGCCAAGGTCATCGCCAATCCGGTCAGGTCTGCTCTGGAGTCAGTGATCAACCCTGACCAGACCTGTGCTGTACCCGGCAGGAAGATCTCTGATAGCCTCATGCTACTCAGGGATACGCTCGCCTATGTGCAGGACAGGAAGGTGGACACCTGCCTCATCAGCCTTGACCAGGAGAAGGCTTTTGACAGAATATCGCACACCTACATGATGGATGTGCTCTCCAAAATGGGGTTTGGGGAGGGAATTTGCAATTGGATCAAACTGCTCCACACAAACATCTATAGCGCAGTCTCAATCAATGGGTGGGAATCAGAAAAGTTCCAGATCAAATCTGGAGTCAGGCAGGACTGCCCTCTCTCCTCTGCCCTGTTTGTGTGCTGCGTAGAACCCTTTGCCGAGTCCATCAGGAAGGATCCGGGTATAAGAGGAGTGACGATCCCAGGCAGCGGAGACGTGCAAGTTAAGGCCTCCCTGTACATGGACGACGTTGCCGTCTTCTGCTCGGATCCTGCGTCTGTACGCAGGCTCTTGAATGCCTGTGACCAGTTTGAACTGACCTCAGGAGCCAAGGTAAACTGGCAAGAGCGAGGCCATGTTCTTTGGGAACTGGGCCGACCGGTCCTTTGTCCCCTTCACTGTCAGGTCAGATTACCTGAAGATGCTGGGGATATGGTTCGGAGCGGCCGGGGCGTGCATCAAAAACTGGGAGGAGCGCATCGCCAAGGTAAGACAGAAACTGGGCGGGTGGAGGCAACGCTCTCCATTGCGCGCAAAACCCTGGTCATCAGGTGTGAGGCACTCTCGGTGTTACTGTACGTAGCGCAGGTCTGGCCCATTACCCGACCCTACGCCACAGCAGTCACCCGGGCCATCTTCAAATTCATCTGGAGATCCAAGATGGACCGTGTCCGAAGGTTCACCATGTCCAAACCTCTGGAGAAGTGAGGGAAAAACGTACCCAACGTCTCCCTCATCCTGATGGCCACCTTTGTGTGCAGCTGCATCAAGCTGTGCGTGGACCCCCAGTATGCAAACACCAAGTGTCACTACATACAGAGGTTCTACCTGTCCCCGGTGTTACGAAGGATGGGCCTGGCCTCATTGTCGCGGAACGCTCCAAGTAGTTGGACCGTGCCGTACCACCTGTCCCTCGTGGAAAAGTCTTTGAAGAAAAACCCTTTGACCACAAGGCAATGAAGCAGTGGTCAGCACGTAATGTCCTCGAGGCCCTCAGGGAAAAGCAGACTGTGGAGGACGTTGGATGGTTCCCTGAGCAGACTGTCAGAATCATCTGGCAGAACGTCTCATCACCAGAACTTACAAACAAGCACCAAGACCTAGCTTGGCTGGTGGTGAGAAGGGCCCTCCCTGTCAGATTCTTCAGGTACACCCAAGGGCTCTGCGCCGTTTCACGCTGCCCTCGGAGTGGCTGTGGGGGAAATGAGATGGTCACCCACCTCCTTGTGGAATGTGCCTTTGCAAAGAAGGTCTGGAGAGAGATGCAGTGGTATTTGTCAATGTTCATCCCGAGCAGCTCTGTGACACAGGACTCTGTGCTCTACGGACTGTTTCCAGGGACACACACCGAGACAAACATCAACTGCTGCTGGAAGGTCATCAACTCGGTGAAAGACGCTCTTTGGTCTGCCCGAAACTTGCTGATCTTCCAGTGCAAAGAGCTGTCCTCGACCGAGTGTTGCAGACTGGCACATTCCAAGGTCCAGGACTACTTGCTGAGGGATGCAATCCAGCTTGGGGCAGCTGCCGCCAAGGCACAATGGGGAAAGACCACTGTGTAAGGTCTTTCCAGCAAATGTACACCGAGGGGCGGGTAACAGTGTAAACCCCCCTCGGTCTGGGCCATTAACACTCCAATGTAGAAAAGAAACATGACACTGTAGATATTTAAGAAGGAATTGTAACGTAAAGAGCTATATGTGTGTAAGGTTATCAAAATTGAATGGAAGAACGTCAAGGGAATGTGTATCTCTGATGGAAATGCACAGTCCAGACAATTCGAAATGTTCTGTAATGTTTATGATAGATTTTATGAATAAAGTATATATTTTTTAAAAAAACTGGTCTCCATAAACGGCGATCAGATGGAACGTCACTTGTGGGGGGTTCCCCAGGGGATTGGAGGCCACCAGGTGCATGCCCTTTGGGCAGAGTGGTATCCTGGCACTGTGGGTGCCACCCAGGCAACCTGTCAGTGTCACCTGGGTGCCAGCCTGGCATTGCCAAGATGCCGAGTGGCACTGCCAGGGTGCCAAGCTAGCATTTTGTGCGCGATGGCAATCAGGCCGGGATGTCCTTTGCGGGTGTTGGAGGGGTGCGCAGGGGGCCTGGGGACCCTCCCATTGGGGCTTGGGAGGGGGTGGTCAGGGACTACTTTGGGGGCTCCAGAGATCAGGATGCCATTTCTCATCTCACTACACTGAGAGGGTTCGGCGAGTGGAGCTCCTCAGTGCACTAACGGGGCTATGTGCAGCCTCGCCTGCGTGATCCCCGCTGCAGCCTCCAGCTAACCCGAGTGCCATTTTATAGCATTGTGTTTCTTGGAGCTGGAAGCGCTGGGAAACACGGCGTCAACCACACTCGCTATGGGACTTTGTTCCCATTTAGTTAAATCCTGCCCATATATTCATTAACCAACATCACTGATGCACAATCAATTACTCTCGAGACAAGGTGAGTCATAACTAATAGGCTTTAATCAGCTAGAACTGTACCCAGCAGCTTCGATACAGAAAGTGAAGGCTGCTGGGACGGCATTGGTTCTTATATCCCGCCTCTCAGGGCGGAGCTATGTACGTTAGCCAATGGTAGACTCCGAGGTCTTGCCAATGGTCATCCACCTCTCAGGTACTGCAATACCTGGTATTACCACATTCACCCCCTGTTAAAAAAGAACCCAGCGGGGTGATGGCCAGCGTTACTGTCGCCTTTTTGCATGGTAGGACCAGGTATGGAGGTACTGTGATGTCGAGGGTACAGAAAAAAGTTTTTATGGTGCAGCAATCAGACGATTGGATGGCCTGGTCGTCCTTCTGGAGCGTCTGGGCTTCGGTGATGATCCTGGTGGGGGCCCCGGCGGTTGTGGCTCCGGGAACGTGGTGTCTTCCTCCCAGGCAGCTTTGTCACCCCTAGGTGGCGCTGTTGGGGTGAAAAGTGGGCAGGGGGGAGGGGCGCCTGTAGGGGGCGTCGGTGCCTGTTCGGTGCTGGATAGGGGCGGCGGCAGTACTGACCCTCCGGTCAGGTGCTGCGGGGAGGGTGGGGGTGGGGGCAATGGTGCGGGTGCGCGTGGGGCTCCGGCGGGCACCAGGTCCCGAAGGGAGACCGTGTCTTGGCGGCCGTAGGCATACTGGGGGTTGGCATGCAGCAGGTGGACCCTCTCGACCAACGGGTCCGACTTGCGCGCCCTCACATGTTTCCGCAGCAGGACGGGTCCGGGTGTCACTAGCCTGATTGGGAGCGAGGTCCCGGAGGAGGACTTCCTGGGGAAAACAAGGAGACGTTCGTGAGGTGTCTGGTATGTGGTGGTACAGAGCAGCGACCGGATGGATTGAAGGGCCACTGGGAGGACTTCTTGCCATCGGGAGACTGGGAGATTCCTGGACCGAAGGGCCAGCAGGACGGTCTTCCAGACCGTTCCGTTCTCCCTTTCTACCTGCCCGTTTCCCCGGGGGTTGTAACTGGTCGTCCTGCTCGAGGCGATGCCTTTGCTGAGCAGCAATTGATGCAGTTCGTCGCTCATAAAGGAGGACCCCCTATCGCTGTGAATGTATGCGGGGAAACCGAACAATGTAAAAATACCCTGGAGGGCCTTGATGACGGTGGTCGTGGTCATGTCCGGGCAGGGGATGGCGAATCGGAACCGGGAGTACTCGACAATCACGTTAAGGAAGTACGTGTTGCGGTCGGTGGAGGGGAGGGGGCCCTTGAAATCCATGCTGAGGCGTTCAAAGGGACGTGAAGCCTTTATCAGGTGCGCCCTCTCTGGCCGGTAGAAGTGCAGTTTGCACTCCGCGCAAATTCGGCAGTCCCTGGTGACTGTCCTGACCTCCTCGATGGAGTAGGGCAGGTTGCGGGTCTGAATGAAATGAGTGACCCCCGGGTGGCAGAGGTCCTCGTGGAGGGCTCGGAGGCGGTCCACTTGGCGGTGGCACAAGTGCCGCGGGACAGGGCATCAGGAGGCTCGTTCAGCTTCCCGGGACGGTACAAGATCTCGTAATTGAAGGTGGAGAGTTCTATCCTCCACCGCAAGATCTTGTCATTCTTAATCTTGCCCCGCTGCGCATTATCGAACATGAAGGCCACCGACCGTTGGTCCGTGAGGAGAGTGAATCTCCTGCCGGCCAGGTAATGCCTCCAGTGTCGCACAGCTTCTACTATGGCCTGGGCCTCCTTTTCGACCGAGGAATGGTGAATTTCGGAAGCATGGAGGGTACGGGAGAAGAAGGCCACGGGTCTGCCCGCTTGGTGGAGGGTGGCCACCAGAGCTACGTCGGACACGTCGCTCTCGACCTGGAAGGGGAGGGACTCGTCGATGGCGCGCATCGTGCCTTTTGCGATGTCCGCTTTGATGCGGCAGAAGGCCTGGCGGGCCTCCGTCGACAGGGGGAAGGTTGTGGACTGGATCAGGGGTCGAGCCTTGTCTGCGTAATTAGGGACCCATTGTGCATAATAGCTAAAGAAGCCGAGGCAGCGCTTTAGGGCCTTGGGGCAGTGAGGGAGGGGGAACTCCATGAGGGGGCGCATGCGTTCAGGGTCGGGGCCTATGACTCCATTTTACACTACGTAGCCTAGGATGGCTAGACGGTCGGTGCTAAACACGCATTTATCCTTATTGTAGGTCAGATTAAGGATATTCGCGGTCTGGAGAAATTTTCGGAGGTTGGTGTCGTGGTCCTGCTGGTCATGGCGGCAGATGGTGACGTTATCAAGATACGGGAACGTTGCGCGTAAGCCGTACCGGTCAACCATTCGGTCCATCTCACGCTGGAAGACCGAGACCCCGTTCGTGACACCGAAGGGAACCCTTAAAAAGTGATAGAGCCGCACATCTGCTTCGAAGGCAGTGTACTGGCGGTCACCATGACGGAGGGGCAGCTGGTGGTAGGCAGACTTGAGATCCACCGTGGAGAAAACCTTGTACTGCGCAATCCTGTTTACCAGGTGGCTATACGGGGAGATGGTACGCGTCCAGTTGCGTAAACCTGTTGATGGTCTGGCTATAGTCGAAGACCATCCTATGTTTCTCCCCGGTCTTTACCACCACTACTTGAGCCCTCCAGGGGCTGTTGCTTGCTTCAATGACCCCTTCCTTCAGCAGCCTTTGGACCTCCGACCTGATGAAGGTCCGGCCCTGGGCACTGTACCGTCTGCTCCTGGTGGCGACGGGTTTGCAATCCGAGGTGAGGTTCGCAAACAGGGAAGGTGGGTCGACCTTAAGGGTCGCGAGGCCGCAGACAGTGAGGGGGGGTATAGGGCCGCCAAATTTAAAGGTCAGGCTTTGTAGGTGGCACTGGAAATCCAGCCCAAGAAGGGTGGCTGCGCAGAGGTGCGGCAGAACGTACAGGCGGAAATTGCGGAATTCCCTGCCTTGGACAGTGAGGTTCGCTAGGCAGAACCCCTTTATCTCCACTGCGTGTGACCTGGAGGCCAGGGAGATCCGTTGGTTTACGGGATGGGTGACAAGAGAACAGCGCCTTACCGTGTCGGGGTGGACAAAGCTTTCCGTGCTCCCGGAGTCGATCAGGCACGACGTCACGTGGCCATTGATGGCGATCGTTGTGGTGGCTTTCGCTAGCGTCCGGGGCCGACTCTGATCCAGGATAACGGAGGCCAGCTGCAGCAAGGGGGAGTTCTGGTCGGGCAGCGTGGAGTCGGCTGTGCTGGGGCTTGAGGCCCCATCCAAGATGGCGTCAGCCACGGGTCGCACATGGAGTCCGGGGATGCTGAAGATGGCGGCGGCGAGGGACAAAATGGCGGCGCCCACCCATCCAGCGTGGTGGCCGGGGGGCAAAATGGCCGCGGCCGTGGGTCGCACGTTGCCTGGGGATAGAAGGGCGGCGGTGAGCCTTGGACGGCCGGGACCTGAAAAAAAGGCTTCCGATAGTTGCTGGAGACTGCTGCCATGGCACAGCCCTGGCAGACCGCGACATAGTGGCCTTTCTTGCCGCCCCCTTTGCAGGTGGCGGTGCGGGCTGGGCAGCGCGCGTGCGGATGATTCGCCTGGCCGCAGAAGAAGCAGCGTTGGCCGGTGGTGAAAACGGGCCGTCTCGCGGCGCAGGCCTGCGGGGTTAGCGGGAAAGTCTGGGGGGCTGCCGCGACGGGGTGCCACGCAGCCCAGGGGGGCGCCGTGCGTCCGGGAGCAAAAGCCAGTGCGTTTTTGTACGCAACGTCCATGGACCCTGCCATGGCCCGTTCCTCAGTGAGGTCCAGTGTGTCCATTTCAAGGAGCCTTCGGCGGATGTCGGGGGAAGTCATACCTGCCACGAAAGCATACCGAATTAAAAGTTCCGTATGCTCGTTCCCCGTAACTGCTGGGCAGCCACAGTTTCGGCCCAGCATTAGTAGTGCCCGATAGAAGTCTTCCAGTGTTTCTTCTGGGCTCTGCCTTCTCGTAGCCAGCAGGTGACGGGCGTAATCCTGGTTCAGAGGACGGATGTAATGTCCTTCTAGCAGCTCCATAGCTGCAGCATAGTTCGCCGCCTCTTCGATCAGAGGGTAGATCGCAAGGCTGACCCGCGAGCGTAGAAGGTGCATTTTCTGCCTTTCCGAGGGGGTGTCGGCGGCCGTGTTGAGGTAGCCCTTAAAACACGCCAGCCAGTGCTTGAAAATAGCAGCGGAGTTGTCTGCGTGGGGGCTGAGCTGAAGGCACTCCGGCTTGATGCGGAGATCCATCCTTTCAGAAGTTCTAGCTGATTAAAGTCTAGCACAAGCAATTACTCTTGAGACAAGGTGAGTCATAACTAATAGGCTTTAATCAGCTAGAACTGTACCCAGCAGCTTCGATACAGAAAGTGAAGGCTGCTGGGACGGCATTGGTTCTTATACCCCACCTCTGAGGGCGGAGCTATGTACGTTAGCCAATGGTAGACTCCGAGGTCTTGCCAACGGTCATCCACCTCTCAGGTACTGCAATACCTGGTATTACCACAATCACTAAAATAGATTGTATCACATTGCTGTTTGCGGGGGGGGGCTTGCTTTTTGAAAATTAGCTGCTATGTTTCCAGCACAACAACAGTGATCACATTTAAAAAATATTTTGCATCCTGTGAAGCACTTTGGGACATCTTGAGGTTGTGAAACTTTCTATTATCTTGCTACTGCTGCCCGCTTCCTCTCATATTTCCAGCTCATGGTGTGGTATCCCTCACCCACGCAACACCATATTGTTTTGCCCGATGTTTTCCTGCATTGCCTTCCTCGGCCTCAGACCTCATTATTTTGCTTAAAGCTGAACCCTGAATAGGGTCTGCAGATATCACTACAATGGCGGATTCTCATCCAGATCCAGGGCGGAGTGTCTCTGCTTCTAAGGAGGTTGTAGCCCCTGCTTCTTCCCCTTTAGCACCATTTGCTTTGTGAAGGAGAGGTGGAAATGTAAAGGACGGTGTGTAAAGGAAATGTAAATGTATAGGCGGCATGGTGGCGCAGTGGGTTAGCACTGCTGAATCACGCCGCCGAGATCCCAGGTTCGATCCCGGCTCTGGGTCACTGTCCGTGTGGAGTTTGCACATTCTCCCCGTGTTTGCATGGGTTTCGTCCCCACAACCCAAAGATGTGCAGGCTAGGTGGATTAGCCATGCTAAATTGCCCCTTAATTGGAAAAAAATGAATTGGGTCTCTAAATTTATAAATAAAAAATAAAGGACAATAACGTTTAGTTGTTTCAAAAGTTTCATTTGGACCATTTTATAAGGCCACAAAGAGTCCACACCGAGTTTTGCAGGAACAACTGGGTCTTCCTTCGTTGATACCTGACTGGTCGTCTCTATTTATACACAGCCAGACATTGTCAGAGGTTTCCCACCCCTTGTCGGGGGAGCTCGTGTTCTGGAAGATCCATGGTGTAGTTAATCATTTCCACCCTGTAAGACACGTTTGGGTTATAACAGACCAGGAGAAACATAACTATGCAAGGCACTTCCAAAGGATTGCAAAATGTATTCTTAAAATAGCACCACTGCAGTATAACCTAGCAACTCAGAGACAGTAGAATTCTGAACCTGACTTGATCAAAATGAATATAAAGTGGAGTGGGGTGAAGCAACAAGCTGGAAAGGAGAGACTGTCTCTTGGACAGAATGGTAACTGAAATGAAATGAAAATCGCTTATTGTCACAAGTAGGCTTCAAATGAAGTTACTGTGAAAAGGCCCGAGTCGCCACATTCCGGCGCCTGTTCGGGGAGGCTGGTACGGGAATTGAACCGTGCTGCTGGCCTGCCTTGGTCTGCTTTAAAAGCCAGTGATTTAGCCCAGTGTGATAAACCAGCAGACATCAATACAGTATTATATTTTATTGATTCATTGAACAGGGACCTGACAATCAACAAGTAATAAACAGTCCACTCATCATTTTCTTTGCATCCCAGTTGTTATATAAGGGTCAAAAGCCACTGGTCCTTTCAAGGATCTGAGCGACAATGAACCTATCTAAATGGAGCTGTGCCTATTTTTAGAGTTGTTAAGTTAAAACATTTACTTTTTAAACGGAATTCACAGAAATGGTGTAAAGCGTGTGACAACAAGTCTATAGGCCATATTATATCTCTCTCAATCTCTCAACTCGCTATCACCCATTTTAAAATATCACGCAAAAGTCATATGATCTGTCCCAGGGAGTGCAACATGATTGAACTTATTTACAGAAGCCATTAGCTATAAATGAAGAATTCACCTTAACTTCACATACTGAAATTCCAAATTCTCCTAAAGATAATTCTTACTATTGGCTCACAGTTTGGGGAAGATGGGCAGGCAGCATGGTAGCACAGTGGTTCGCACTGCTGCCTCACAGCACCAGGGACCCGGGTTCAATTCCGACCTCGGGTAACTGCCTATGTGGAGTTTGCACATTCTTCCCGTGTCTGCGTGGGTTTCCTCCGGGTGCTCCGGTTTCCTTCCACGGCCCAAAGATGTGCAGGTTAGGTGGATTGGCCATGATATATTTATTGCTCCTAGGTGAGGTTACAGGGTTAGGGTGGGGGATTGGGCCTAGGTAGGGTGCTCTTTCAGTGGGTCGGTGCAGAATCGTTGGGCCAAATGGCCTCCTTCTGCACTGTAGAGATTCTATGATTTTCTGATGATCTAAATCTAAAATCTAAGTCTTGCAGTGGTATTGTCACTGGGTTAGTAATCCAGAGACTCAAGCTGGGGACATGTATTCAAATCCCACCAGATTCTGTCCTTTTTTTAATAAGACCTTTGTGAAGGGCTGGTTCATGATGTGGAGCGACGGCAACAGCACAGGTTCAATTCCCCGACCAACTGGGGTTATTCCTGCTCAACCTTGCCCCTCTCCTGAGTGTGGTGACCTTAATGTTAAATCACCACCAATCAGCCCTCCCTCTCAAAGGGTCCCCTGGGACTGTGGAGACATTTATCCTCTTGTTGCACTAATTACACTAAACAGCACTCTAAGGTCAAATATAGAACGGATTAGATGCAAAACATCTCTCTTGCACTCTATTCTAGCATATATTTCACTCTCAATTTTAGAAAAGCATTAATTATTGGAGCAGTTTAAAATTATCCACCCAGTAATCCTAACAGTCTGTCTGGGTAGGATGAACTATTCAGTGTGATTCATGGCATCTAGGAACTGGTGCCAAATGCTTCTAAGAGTCTTTGCTGAAAGAGAACGTTTCTTTCAATATTTAAGGTGTCTGAAAGGGTGAGGCAGAACCAGACATATCTAAAAGATGAAATGCCAACCTGGTGAAGCTACAGCACAGGATAAGCAGCAATGTAATAATCACGCCAAGACCAGTCTTCCGGCACCATACCCTTTTATTTATACAATGGACAAGGCCGCAGCCACGGCCTACAGCGCACATGGAAACTGACACAATACCGGCCCAGGTGGAAGCAGCGAGCTTCTCATTGGGTGAGCTCCCACCTGCTCAATAGTGAGGTTCATACACCACAAAGTCCATGGGAAGATCTATTGATGATCCCTTGTGTCCTTCGTGGCCACTATAACATCCCTCCCTCCTTAAGTCCATTTTCCCCCCCCGGTACCCCCACTGTGAGAAAGACCCTTCTGCCGCTTGGCAATTGGTCTGAGGTCAGCAGAGGGTGGGACCTGATCTGAGCTGGTGACCTTTGTTTCTGGAGGGAGTGCCAAAGGGTTACTGACGTGGTTCCTCTTTGGGGTCTGCTTCAGTCATCGATCGCTACAGTGCAGAAGGAGGCCATGTTGGCCCATTGAATCTGCACTGATCCTCTGAAAGAGCCCCCCACCTAGGCCCCATCTGCTGCCCTGTCCACGATACCCCACCTAGCCTTTGGACACTAAGGGGCATTTGAGCATGGCCAATCCACCTAACCTTCACATCTTTGGACTGTGGGAGGAAACTGGAGCACCCGAAGTAAACCCACACAGACACGGGGAGAAAGTGAAAACTCCACACAGACAGTTACCTAAGGTCGGAATCAAACCCGGGTCCCTTGCGCTGTGAGGCAGCAGTGCTAATCACTGTGCCATTGTGCCGTACAGTTGGGGCACCAGCGTTCTCAGCTCCTATCTCAGAGTCCGTGTCCCCATTATCAGGAGGGACACGCACTGGATTGGCTTTGAACTATTGTCCGGCTCTGGCAACAGCCACCTCCATGGCCGGCAATGAGGCTTGTTCGGGGGTGGAGTCCCTGCTCCTGAGGTGGTCCAGGTGTTTTTTTATGACCTTCCCCTGAACCTCAATTTTCAATGACACTGGCTCCCTTTTCTCTATTATGACCCCAGGGATCCAGCTGGGACAGTCTGTTAAGTTCTTCACATAAACCTGATCGCCTGTTTCGAATGTTCTTTCTCTCCTTGTAGAGTCGTAATTTATTTTCTGGTTCTCTTGTTGGGACTCCGCGCTCCCCTCCAGGTTTGTGAATAATAGTCTTAGTCTAGTATGACGCCGCCGTTCGATTAACAGTTCTGCTGAGGCAATTCCTGTTGTTGTGTGAGGAATGTTCCTGTAGTTGAATAAAAATGATGCCAATTTGGTCTCAATGGATGTCGTAGGTTGCTTCTTCACGCCACCTGTTCCACCAGCCCATTTGACAATGGGTAATAAGGTGCTGTTCTGATGTGTCTGATGCCATTGGATAGCGTGAAGTTTTGGAACTCATTACTGCTGAAGACAGTGCCATATCGGAAACCAGGACCCTGTTGTATTTCCTCAATTGTAGCGTGGGAGCATGTGGAGCTCATGTGGTGTATCTCCAACTATTTAGAGTGTGCAGATACCAGGATCAAAAACATGGAACCCATAAAATGCCATGTGCACTTGTACCTATGGCCTGCCAGGCCACTCCCATGGATGTAGGGAGGGTGAGGGAAGGAGCTTACAATTCTCCTGGCATGGATCGCACTGTCTCACCAAGACTGTGCTTTCTGAACAGAGGCTGGGCCACCAGATGTAGCTCCTGGCGAGCATTTTCATTTTCAATGTTCCAGGGTGGCCATGATGTAGTTCCATAAGTATCGGACACCGCCCTGGGCGAGGAACAAATACTCGGAACCATCAGAGAATGATGCCGTCCTCAACACTGAGCCCATCTTCCTTAGTCAGATGGGGTTTGATTTCTTCTGAGAGTTGTCCTTGGAATCCACCTTTCAGGATCATGTACTTAGGGTGGCATGCTGGCACAGTGGTTAGCACCGCTGCCTCACAACACCAGGGACCCGGGCTCAATTCGTTCTCCCCGTGTTTGCGTGAGTTTCCTCCGGGTGCTTCGGCTTCCTGCCACAGTCCAAAGGTTTCAGGTTGGGTGGATTGACCATGCTAATTGCCCCTTAGGGGTGGTTGCAAGATAATGGCAGGGCAATGGTCCTAGGTAGGGTGGCCTTTTGAAGGGTCGATGCACACTTGATGGGCCGAATGGCCTCCTTCTACACTGTAGGAATTCTAAAATTCAGGTTCACTTTAGTTTAGGCAGAGTTAGAGAACAAAGAACAAAGAACAATATAGGATAAAAGCAAATTACTGCAGATGCTGGAATCTGAAACAAAAGAGAAAATGTTAGAAAATCTCAGCAGGTCTGGCAGCATCTGTACGGAGAGAAAAGAGCTAATGTTTCGAGTCCAATGACTCTTTGTATAAGCTAACAGTCAGAGAATGTGGGGAATATTGGGGAAATGTGGGGAATGTGGGGAAAAGAACAATACAACACAGGAACGGGCCCTTCGGCCCTCCAATCCTGCGCTAATCATGTGTCCTATCTAGACCGCCTGTATCTTTCTATACCCCGTCTGTTCATGTGCCTATCCAGATAAGTCTGAAATGTCGCTAACGTATCTGCCTCAACCACCTCACTTGGCAGTGCATTCCAGGCCATCACCACCCTCTGTGTAAAAAACTTACCCCGCATATCTCCACTGAACCTTTCCCCCTCATCTTGAACTTGTGCCCCCTTGTAATTGTCGTTTCCGCCCTGGGAAAAAGCCTCCAACTGTTCATCCTATCCATACCCCTAATAATTTTATAAACATCTATCAGGTCGCCCCTCAGCCTCCTTCTGTCCAGGGAGAACAGTCCCAGTTTGTTCAATTTCTCCTCATAGCTAATACCCTCCATACCAGGCAACATCCTGGTAAACCTTTTCTGCACTCTCTCCAAAGCCTCCATGCCAGCCATGGTCTCATTGAATGGAGAAGCAGGCTCGAAGGGCCAGATGGCCTACTCCTGCTCCTAGTTCTTATGTTCTTATGTTATGTCCTTCTGGTAGTGTGGTGACCAGAATTGGACACATGTGACCTAACTAGCGTTCTATATAACATAGTTTTCGAGCTTTTATACTTGATACCCTGCCCTATGAAGGCAAGCATGCCATATGCTTTCTTTACCACCATTTCCACCTGTGCTGCCACTTTTAAGGATCTGTGGACCTGCACGCCCAGATATCTCTGTGTCTCTATGCTCCTGATGGTTCTGCCATTTATTTTATAGCTCCCACCTGAATTGGATCCACCAAAATGCATCACCTCGCATTTGTCTGGGTTAAATTCACCTGTCATTTCTCTGCCCAATTTTACAGCCTATCTATATCCTGTTGTATTCTCTGACAATTTGCATCACTATTATACTCCCTATACACACATGAATGCGTAGCAAAATTTGGTTCCAACTCCATCTACAAGTTTACTGACGACATGACCATAGTGGGTCGGATCTCGAACAACGACGAGTCAGAATACAGGAGGGAGATAGAGAACCTAGTGGAGTGGTGTAACGACAACAATCTCTCCCTCAATGCCAGCAAAACTAAAGAGCTGGTCATTGACTTCAGGAAGCAAAGTACTGTACACCCCCCACGTCTTTATCAACGGGGCCAAGGTGGAGATGGTTGACAGCTTCAAATTCCTAGTTGTGCATGATGTGTTGGGTGTTCTGGATCACATACAGGTCACCAACACTTGAAATAGTGCAACACTATTTTATTGAATCATTAACTGTTTAAACTTACTTAGACTGTGGGTTAATACGATACTAGCTTTAACTAAAGACCTTTGCCTTGTCCTAACCAGTCGATGCACTCAACACATGGTGAATGTCTGTGTTGCAGGCTGTGAGCTCTGTCCTCCTAGCTAGCTGCAACTCGAATGAGCGGGAACTCTGATGCCCCCTGTCTTTATCGTGCGTGTGCTCTCACTGGTGATTGGCTGTGGTGTTGTGTGTGTTGATTGGTCCCACTGTGTGTCCATCAGTGTGTGTCTGCACCATGATATACTGGTGTATATTATGACTGTGCACATCACCAAAAATCTGTCCTGGTCCACCCACGCCGACGCTACCACCAAGAAAGCACAACAGCGCCTTTACTTCCTCAGGAAACTAAGGAAATTCGGCATGTCCACACCGAGTCATACCAACTTTTACAGAAAGCATCCTATCTGGCTGGATCACAGCCTGGTATGGCAACTGCTCGGCCCAAGACCGCAAGAAACTTCAGAGAGTCGTGAACACAGCCCAGTCCATTACACGAACCTGCCTCCCATCCATTGACTCCATCTACACCTTCTGCTGTCTTGGGAAAGTGGGCAGCATAATCAAAGACCCCTCCCACCCGGCTTACTCACTCTTCCAACTTCTTCCATCGGGCAGGAGATACAGAAGTCTGAGAACACGCACGAACAGACTCAAAAACAGCTTCTTCCCCGCTGTTACCAGACTCCGAAACGATCCTCTTATGGACTGATCTGATTAGTACTACACCCCTGTGTGCTTCACCTGATGCCGGTGTCTATGTACTTACATTGTGCACCTTGTGTTGCCCTACTACGTATTTTCTTTTCTTTTCCTGTACTAAATGATCTGTTTGAGCTGCTCGCAGAAAAATACTTTTCACTGTACCTCGGTACGCGTGACAATAAACAAACCCAATTCAATCCACTCACTCAGCCTGTCCAAATCCCACCTTGGCAGCCTGCTAATGTATAGTTCCAGCATTTGGACATAATACTCTAGTTGAGACCTATAAAGGTTTATAAATGTTTAGCTGTATTCCTTACTTTTGTTATAAAGCCAAGGAGTCCACATCGTATTATAATGACTTGAGCATCTTATCTTGCCACTGTGAAAGATTTCTGTGCGTAAATTCCAAGATCTTCCTGTTCCTCCACCCACACTAAAATTGTCCCATTTTGTCTCCTCAATAATTTTGTCAGACTCCATTCCAAGTATATTATGATGTAGAAAATTCTGTGCCATGAGTCATTGCAGACTATTGATAAAAGTTCTTGTTGCCTGTCTGGTTACAACAGGGGCTGAAAGCAGAGTGTCTCGGTGAATGGTAGGGAATTGTGAAGTGCGGTCCCCCAGGGGTGAATGACCACTGCTCTATCTGGTATATATTAACAACCTGGACTCAGGTACACAACGCATAATTTCAAAGTTCACAGTTGACATGAAAATTGGTAAAGTAAACAGTGAGCAGGACAATAACAAGCTTCAAGAGACATAGATGGACTGGTGAAATGAGTAGACACATGTCAGGTGAAATTTAATGCAGAGCAGTGTGAAGTGATACATTTTCATTGGGTAAATTAGTAAAGGTAAAAATGGGGTGCCGTAACATCGAGACCTAAAGCGTGGATGAACACAGATCTTTGGTCGTGACAGTTGAGAAGGTTGTTAAAAAAAAATAGGATCCTTGATTTTATAAACAGAGAAACCATCGGTTGTGCTCCAGCTAGAATATAGGCTGCGATCTAACGGCCTCATTGCGCGGGAACCTGGCAGAATGGCTGCTGAGGGGATTGGAGGGGCTCTGTGGCTGCTGCTCCAGTGCTCGGGGAACATGGGGGAGCACCTGGGGGTGTGGGGAGGGGGGGGGGTACTGGCCGAGAGGGCTGGGTGCCATCGGTGGGCTGGAGGGGTGAGGGGCTCAGTGCCCATGGATCACACAGGCCACCCCCTGGATTGTGTATACCCATAACAGGGGCAACAAACACCCCCAGGGCAGAGCTCTGTCCATGGTAATATGATGAAGGTCACTTTAACTCCCTCTGACTATGAGCAGCTTCTGGCCGCACATTGAAGGCTATTGCGAATGGGGAATTGGCATTGTTAGTTATATGAACACTTCACAGCTCC
The DNA here is from genome assembly GCF_047496885.1 of Scyliorhinus torazame. Classification (NCBI taxonomy): domain Eukaryota; kingdom Metazoa; phylum Chordata; class Chondrichthyes; order Carcharhiniformes; family Scyliorhinidae; genus Scyliorhinus; species Scyliorhinus torazame. The sequence continues at coordinate 304,266,828 of NC_092709.1, forward strand.
CAAGTAGAATCCCGTGGGTACACCTCTCAGGTGAGTGTTATTGCCTAGCATCCCAATCAAACTGTGAGGCCTGGACATTTTGCCTGAACCCTGGAGGTGTCATCACCAGAGAGGCAACAGTCAACAATCTAAAGCTGGGGATATCCCAGCGATCAGAGGGTGAGTGTGTGTGGATCGAGGAGGTAACCTAAGTCTGTCCAAGTTATGTTCCCGGCAGGGGTCCAGGGTCTGGGGTCCGGTGTCCAGGGACCCTGCTGTGGGTGGGGTGATGGTGGTGGTGGTGGTGGTGGTGGTGGTGGTGGGGGGGGCAGGCAGACTCCACCAGCACAACCGGATTACACCCTGAGGGAGAATGCGGGGAATGTCAGGGCCGGGGAGGCTCGAAGGACCCAAGAGGTTCCACTCCCTGAATGTTCAACTCATGTATGACCATCACCTCTAGGCCAGGCACGTGTGTGTACGTTTCCCAGGGAGTGGGCATGACAGTTACAGCCTAGGACACTCAGAGATGCCCACCTTCTTCCAGAACAAATCCAGGATGATAGGTTGGCTCTTGGGGGATAAGGGGTACGTGCTGAGGTCCTGGCTAATGACACCAGTGCAGAGGCCGGAGACCAATGCGGAGGCCCGGTATAACAAGGCCCATGTGACCACCTGGGATGTCATTGAGCGGTGCATTGGTTTCCTCAAAATGTGGTTCCGATGCCTTGGCCGCTCTGGTGGTGCACTGCATTACATCCCCTGGAGGGCGATGTGCTGGAGATGGAGGAGGCCTGTGGTCTTATCTGAGGGAGGAGGACGAGGAGGAGCCAGACCAGGAGGGGCTGGGACACGTTCCTCAGCAACTGGGAAATGCTCTGGAGTGCCTCGGCAAAGTTTGGGACATGTCCCCCAGCGACTGGGACATGATGTTAAGGTGCTCTGCCATGGCTGTCACTAACTGAGCCACGCCTTGGATACACCACTGATGATGCTAATGTCATGCTGCAGGCTTTCCACTGTGGGCAACACCCAAGCAGCGTTGGCCTCGGTGCCACACATTGCCTGCGCAATATCTTGTGCCTGTAGCTTTTGGGACTCCTCCAATCGGCTATGGACCCACTAGAGTGTTACTGACATTGCCTTCTTGAATCTCATGGCCACACCCTGGCACCTGCATCAGCTCTGGGATAATCTTGTTCAGATACTCGGCATCTGACTGGGACCCAGCTGTGTCCTGGAAGCCAGCAGATATTCGATAGAAGCAGGAGGGTTGTTTCCACTGGCGGGTGAAACTAGAACAAGGAGGAATATCCTCAAAATAAGGGCGAGCAGATTTAGGACTGAGTTGAGGAGGAATTTCTTCACCCAAACGGTCGAGAATCTGTGGAATTCCCTGTCCAGTGAAGCAGTTGAGGCTACCTTGTGAAATGTTTTAAGTCAAAGATAAGCCAAATGTCTTCTTACTGCGATTATTCTCTGATTCTATGACCATAAGATTGCCTAAAATATGACATTAAGTTGAGAGATCTGCCAATATGTGTTTATAATATCTGGTGTGAGAAATGGAGGAGCGTTATTCTGTGTTTGAGGTTAAGGCACATTGTTGGGTGTGTATAGAAGCAGCCCGTCAAGTCTACAGTAACCCTCTGAAAGAGAACCCTACCTAGCTCCAGTGCCCCGCCCATCTTCGTAACCCCATTTAACCTGCACATCTTTGGACATTAAAGGGCAGTTTAGAATGGCCAATCCACCTAATCGGCACATCTTCGGACTGTGGGAGGAAACCGGAGCACCTGGAGGAAACCTATGCAGACACGGGGAGAACGTGCAAACCCCACATAGACAGTCATAGATTATCATAGAATTTACAGTGCCGAAGGAGGCCATTCGGCCCATCGAGTCGGCACCGGCTCTTGGAAAGAGCACCCTACCCAAGTTCAGCACCTCCACCCTATCCCCATAACCCAGTAACCCCACCCAACACTAAGGGCAATTTTGGACACTAAGGGCAATTTATCATGACCAATCCACCTAACCCGCACATCTTTGGACTGTGGGAGGAAACCGGAGCACCCGGAGGAAACCCACGCACACACGGGGAGGATGTGCAGACTCCGCACAGACAGTGACCCACGCCGGAATCGAACCTGGGACCCTGGAGCTGTGAAGCAATTGTGCTATCCACAATGCTACCGTGCTGCCCCTAAGGTCATCTGAGGTCGGAATTGAACATGGGTCCCTAGCACTGTGAGGCAGCTGTCCTAGCCACTGTGCCAACCTGCCGGGGGGGACCTTTTATGGTAAAAGCCACCATCAGCTGACAATGCAGAGCGGGCGGGCTATAAAAGAGCCTCCTGGACAAACAAGCAGGCTCTTTATCATGGATACAACTTACCTGCCCAACTCCATGATAATTAACGGAACAGTTACTGTGAACACAAGGGTGCTATTTAAATTTAAATGTTACTTGTAAATAATTCACTTTATATTGGTTTCATTTTTCCAAGTGTGCATCATCGTTCTTTGTTGAGATCAGCTTAGTCAGAGAGCACAATGTAGTGACACACCTCAGGATTGGCACGTATTGATGGTTACAGGGAAGTTAGGGCGTTTCTTTACTGTGGAACAAACAATGTGATTTTTGTAGCTCACTCTTTATTGAATGTTCATGTTAGTGTCCACTGTTGTACTCGCCACTCTGTGAGGTATGTCTGAACCTCGAGACTCAATTCGCCTTCCCTTCTACATATTGGCAGGGACAGTGGCTGTGATCACTCTCAGTGGAATAGTTGAAGCATTGCAGATGAACTCAAAGCTCTGTGAGGACTCTGCCAGCCAACATCCTGAGATGGAGCTACATGTGGACAGTATTGATACCGCCCTTTTCTGACCTTGGCCGACTTTTTCCATCAGCTCCCACCCCCCGCACAGCACCTGTACACCAGACTCTTCCTTCTTCCACTCCTCCGCACCTCCAATCCCGTCCTCTGTCTTCCCTTGGATTTCACTTCCACTCTTCCATCCCAGACCCCATTTCACATCCCCACCCTTCCACCCCTCACCACTGACTCATCCTTGGTGGTCCCGAGCCTCTGGGCATCCTCCTAATCCCCTCTGTAATGGCATCCTCCTAATGCCCCTCTGGAGGGCGGTGGAGGCCGGGGCGTTGAGTGTCTTTAAGACAGAAGTTGATGAATTCTTGATTTCCCGAGGAATTAAGGGCTATGGAGAGAGAGCGGGTAAATGGAGTTGAAATCAGCCATGATTGAATGGTGGAGTGGACTCAATGGGCTGGATGGCCTTACTTCCGCTCCTATGTCTTATGGTCTTATGGTCTTATGGTATTGCTGTAGAACTCAACAAAGAAAACCGCTGACCTCAGGCATAACTGTGCAAAGCTGATTGTTGCACATCACCTTTAAACAAACACGAACAGTGCCATGAGAGTCCTGTGTGCCGCTGGCTTTATCTTGAAGGTAGGACATAATTAATAAAAGATATGGGGGGGGGTCACGTCATGTGAGCACAGGATTGGCTGCAGTTTTGCGAGCTTCGGATCTGCTCATGTTTTATTCTGTCTTTCCATCCTGTTGCACACTTTGGATTTGTCTTTTCTTGGGGTGCATGACTTGTGTTATGTCCCGGGAAGTGTTTTGTCAGTGTTCTTGCAAGAAAGAGCCGAGACAAAATGCCCAAATCCTTGTTTGTCGGTAGCGGCTGGAGAGGGTTGGTGTGGGCCTTGCTTTCAGTGGTGCAGTTGCACTTCAGCGGCACTTGGTAGTGCTGGGTGCATCGAATGATGGCTGCCAGCAGAGATGCCATCCTGGCTGAAAGTCAGGGCTCACTGCCAAGAATTGCCGGGTACTGATTTGGAGGCGCACAAGGAAGTTCTTGCACTTTCCCTGGTGGGGCCCATCTCCATTCTGTCGAATTCCTGCTTCGTGGCTTGTTGACCATCCTGACCATTTGGGAGAGGGAGAGGAGGACTGAGTGGGGAAAATCACTGAGCCCGGTCGCCGGGATGAGGTGGCGGAAAAGTTCCCGCGTGAGTTTGAAGATTGGCTGCCATGTTTTAGCAATCTCGACTTGGAAACCGGCAATTTCAGATTCGATAGGGCACATTGTATTCTGCCTTTGAGGCTGGGGTCCGCTTGGTCTACCAATTGCTGGTCCTATATCGTCCTGTTCTCGATGTTCGTCGGAGGGGTTGGAGATGGCCATACCGGTCAAGTCACCCCTCCCCCACCGGCCGAGGGCTAGGCTGTGGACCGCCTGGGTGTTGGTGAGATAGCATGGTGGAGGTAATGGTGTCTCGTACTTCAACGTCGGAATCCGTGGGAGATCCTGGAGACTGTTCGTCGATTCTTGGCTTTTGCTTTCTTCATGCCTTCGAGAAGCTGTCTTTATGCTGAGCACTGCCCTGAAATTCATTAGTTATCGTGAACATTACTTGCTATTGATCATGTTGCTGTTTGCTTGATGCTGTCCTTTTTCCTACAGTGGAAAGTGCAATGTGGGTAAGATGACCTGTACTGTTCATTACCCTGATTCAGCACGTTCACGTTTCGTCGAATATAAAAAATGGGGTTTGTGCATAGTTTCAATCGTAAAAGTAATCATGTCTCATGGTGTCTTATAATCCTGGTGGTTAAAGGAAAAGGGTGTTCTTTGTCTTCACCTTCCTGTCTCATTTAGTGGGAGATGGAGCTTGGAGGTAGGAGATGGGTAGGATGTTGGGGTTGGTAGGGTTAGTTCATCCTCACTGTAATTGAAGATCGTTCCCCCCAGTTAGAGCTAATCCGTTTCGGGTTTTTCTTTTGTTTCCTTTTGAAGTTAAGAATCCGTGCTTTTATCCTTTGTCGGCCCGGAGAGATTTTTTGTTATCCTGGGGAGGACTGGGTCCTGTCTGACTCCTCCTTCGGGTTGAGTTTGCCTTTTCTCCTTACTTGAGTCTCTCTCTTCAGCTGTTTTCAGTACTATTGGAGCTGATTGACTGGCAGTCTGCTACTGAGCAGACTGAGATGGAATTGGTGTATATGGTTGAAGATGGTGGGAGGTGAGGATGGCCCTGGGTATCCTTTGTATGGCGGTGGTTTCTGCAAATTGGCTTGGGAGGCCCTCCCTACCAGGGCGTCCTTTTGATGTCACCGTGATGGCCCCCCCTTCTCTTTGGGGCTGGGAGGGAATGCCTCCTTTCTTCTGTTGTGGGTTTTGTGAGTGTCTTGTTGTCCCCCATGAGGGAGGGTCAGTTCTGGTAGCTCTGGTCGTTTCTTCCTCCTCAATGGGAGATCCTCGGTCCAAGCTTTACATGGACCTATTGCTGCTGGTTCTCTCTTCATTATTTTTTGACTATATGGGCGGCATGGTAACACAGTGGTTAGCACTGTTGCTTCACAGTGCCAGGGCCCCAGGTTCGATTCCAGCTTGGGTCACTATCTGTGCAGAGTCTGCACGTTCTCCCTGTGTCTGCGTGGGTTTCCTCCGGGTGCTCCGGTTTCCTCCCACAAGTCGCGAAAGACGTGCTGTTAGGTAAATTGGACATTCTGAATTCTCCCTCTGTGTACCCGAACAGGTGCCGGAATGTGGCGTCTAGGGGATTTTCATGGTAACTTCATTGCGGTGTTAATGTAAGCCTACTTGTGACAATAAAGAATATTTTAAAAAATAATAATAATTGAGTCTCAGGCCTGGATGGGGGTTCGACTGCACTTTGGATGTGTTTGTAACTTCCTCTGAGAGCTGGGGTTTGCGCGGGCTTCCTCTGGGCATGATGTATCCATTCATGGCTTCTGCATGGATGCAGTTGGGTCTGATATCTGATAGAGAAGGTTGGGTTGCTGATGCCTGTGGTGTTGCCGCAGACGAGGGGGCTGTGTGGCGGTGTGTGCCTGTTGTGGCTGCGGGGAGTGTGGCGTGGGAGGGTGGACACCATTCTGCCATGTCATGCTTTTGTGACTTCATCTTGTTCTTCCCTTGGTGTCTCGTGGGGTCGCAGGAATATTGGGTTTTGCCCAGCGATTGCTCCCAGCCAGCCATGATGTTGCACTCCTGTTCCATGTTGTGCCCATGTTTGTTGAGCCTTTTGCTTCTGCTCTTCTTTTGTATGGTATTAGTTTGTAACTTTGCTGCGTCCGTTTCTAAATTGTACTATTCCAATATACTTTCAAAAAATAAAAGATTTACAGTCATGGATTGTAAATGTATTACAAGTGGGAATGCGCTACATCATGGTGTGAGGGCCTATACCCGAACCTGATCCTCTGCATCTCGGCCCACCACCAGAAAACTGACATTTCAGCAGCCACTTAATTCAGTCGCCTGGGACACTTAGCTTTTAAATTGTAGATTTATTTGTTTAAATGATTTTAAACCCTCCCCCCCCAGCTTTTAAATTGTAGATTTATTTGTTTAAATGATTTTAAACCCTCCCCCCCCAGCTTTTAAATTGTAGATTTATTTGTTTAAATGATTTTAAACCCTCCCCCCAGCTTTTAAATTGTAGATTTATTTGTTTAAATTATTTTAAAGCCTCCCATTCCTCCCCAATGATATGGTGGGATTTGAATTCATATCTCTAATTTAGCAGTCCAGTACTATTGGGACATGCATCACATTGGGAGTGCCTAATGCCAGCACATGGCTAAAACAGAAACTTTTTCCAGTGCTGGCCACTGGGATTCAGCACTTCAATAAACAGAAAACATCCTGAACTCAAATCGAAATAACACCACGTGGATCAATGACAATCTGTTGCGTGCTGTCTACACAGAGTCGGATGTCGTTCAGTAGGCTTTAGGACCCAGAGGAATCCAATTGCGTCTCCTCTGTATCTGTGTGGGTTTTTTTTGAGTCAAGGAGTTAAGCAACCGAGAGGGAACTAAAAAGAATTTTGTGAAGTCAAAGTTGGCAAATCGTCTTCAAGACAGCAGTGGCTCCGAGGCTGCCGGCTGCACAGGACAGCGCTACTCCCCAAACAGGGAGTGAATCCGGGGACAGTGTGAGAGGCTTGCACCGAACGTCAACATGAGAGAGCCGCGCTTCAGGGACAACTTCTGGGTGAGTGGCTGAAGCTTGCGTGGGAGCGAAGCGGGGGCATTGGTGACAGACCTCCTGAGTGAACAGGGTACAGCGACACCCCCAGCACCGCTTTCACCATTCTCCCTTCATCTGCTGGGGGTTAAAGACATGTTTCACTCTTCCAGTTTCCATATGTGTGTCTGGAGGAATGTGTGTATGTATGTGTCTGTAGGGGAATGTGGGTGTAGGAATGTTTGTGGGTGTTTCTGTGTGTGCGTATGTATGTATGTGTGTGCGTCTGTGGAGGAATGTTTGTTGGTGTATATGTGCGAGTGTATGTGTGTATGTATATGTGGGTGTTTGTATGTGTGTGTATGCATATGTGTGGGTGTATGTGTGTGTGTATGCATATGTGTGGCTGTATGTGTCTGGAGGAATGTTTGTTGGTGTATATGTGCGAGTGTATGTATGTGGGTGTGTGTGTCTGTGTGTCTGGAGGAATGTTTGTGTGTGTGTGTATGTGTCTGGAGGAATGTTTGTGTGTGTGTATGTATCCCTCATGAATTCTGAAGGTCAGAATTATTCCTGGCTTTGTTCCTGGATTGATGGAAAGACTGCCTGCCTATGGGTGTCTTTGCATTCTGTGATTCCATCTAGTTCGCACCTACATTTTTTTCTTGGAATGATTCCGCATGCTGTCCCCCCTCCCCCCTCTTTTACTCACACAAAGGACAATTACAAAAATATAATACTGTTGGTGTTGGAAATCCAACCGCTGATATACTCAGACTGGCAGCTTCAGCGGGGAGAGAAACAGAGTTAACACTTCAGGTTAAATAACCTTGGTCATTTCCCATGTCAGGGCCTTGCCCTGAAACACTCTTGTTTCTCCTTCCACTGATGCTGCCTGACCTGCTGAATATTTCCAGCACTGACTTGTGTTTATCATGAAGAAATTTGAGGAGGCAAAGAAACATCAGTTTAAAAAGCACCTCGAAACAGATGGGAGGAACTGGGAGACTGAACCAGCTGAAATCTGCTTCCTCCTCCATACAAAGCATGATTTAATATGCCTCTGGAATGTGCCTCGAGTCAGCAGGGCTTATTTTAAATCGAGGTGTCACTATGAGGGAAATATCTGTGAGATTGCTACACGGCATTGGTCCGACTATCTAGAGGAGTGTGTACAGTTTTGATTTTATTTAAGGAATGAAATGAATGAAAATCGCTTATTGTCACAAGTAGACTTCAATGAAGTTACCGTGAAAAGCCCCTAGTCGCCACATTCCGGTGCCTGTTCGGGGAGGCTGGTATGGGAATTGAACCGTGCTGCTGGCCTGCCTTGGTCTGCTTTCAAAGCCAGCGATTTAGCCCAGTGCTAAACAGCCACTACCAATGCATTAGAAGCGGTTCAGGTGACTGATTTCTGGAAATGTGTGAGGGAGGAGAGAAAAACAAAGAACAAAGAACAAAGAAATGTACAGCACAGGAACAGGCCCTTCGGCCCTCCAAGCCCATGCCGACCATGCTGCCCGACTAAACTACAATCTTCTACACTTCCTGGGTCCGTATTCCTCTATTCCCATCCTATTCATGTATTTGTCAAGATGCCCCTTAAATGTCACTATCGTCCCTGCTTCCACCACCTCCTCCGGTAGCGAGTTCCAGGCACCCACTACCCTCTGCGTAAAAGAACTTGCCTCGTACATCTACTCTAAACCTTGCCCCTCTCACCTTAAACCTATGCCCCCTAGTAATTGACCCCTCTACCCTGGGGAAAAGCCTCTGACTATCCACTCTGTCTATGCCCCTCATAATTTTGTAGACCTCTATCAGGTCTCCCCTCAACCTCCTTCGTTCCAGTGAGAACAAACCGAGTTTATTCAACTGCTCCTCATAGCTAATGCCCTCCATACCAGGCAACATTCTGGTAAATCTCTTCTGCACCCTCTCTAAAGCCTCCACATCCTTCTGGTAGTGTGGCAACCAGAATTGAACACTATACTCCAAGTGTGGCCTAACTAAGATTCTAATCAGCTGCAACATGACTTGCCAATTCTTATACTCATAAATAATCTTTTATTGTCAGAAGCAGGCTTACATTAACACAGCAATGATGTTACTATGAAAATCCCCTAGTCACCACATTCCGGCGCCTGTTCGGGTACACGGACGGAGAATTCAGAATTCTCAGCTGGTACGGGAATTGAACCCGCGCTGCTGGCCTTGTTCTGCATCACAAACCAGCTGTCTAGCCCACTGAGCTAAACCAGGTTGAGGGAAGGTTGGAGATGCTGGGCCTGTAACCATTTGGAGTTTAGAAAGTTGAGAGGTGACTTGATTGAAACCCATAAGATCCTGAGGTGTTTTGGCAGAATGGATGTTTCCACTCGCGGGAGAGACCAGAACTAGGGGAGAATGTTTTTAAAAAAAAAAAAAGGAGAGCTCCCATTGAAGACGGCGACGAGAAGAAACTTTTTCTCTCAGAGGGTTGTGATTCTTTGGAATTCTCTCTTGACTAACCAGGGAGTGAAAGGTTATCAGGGGGTTGGTGGATTGTGGAGTTGAGGCCATAATTAAATCAACCGTGATCTTATTGAATGGTGGAGCAGGCTCAAGTGGTTGGATGGGCTGCTCCAGTTCCTAATTTGTATGTTTATAAGAATGTGAACCTTCCAGATGCACTCAGTTTTTTATGATGAAAGGTTCCACTGCAATGAAGCTAAGACTACACATTTTTATGAAATATATAAATATCATCGTGGCTACTTCCTAAAATTTTAAAAACTGAACTGAAGCTTTAAAATGACTGAAGCCATATCTGGCTATGACATTTGAAGAAAAGGAACTTTCTGGCCATATCAGAGAAGTAGACACCTCATTATTTCTGAACAACCGCTATTGGGTAGTGGGGGAGGGTATGGGAGCCGGTGAAGGCAGCATCATGTAAGGACACGAGTTTGGGGGCACTGTTAACGGCACCTCTGCCATTCTTGCCATCTCGGTACTCCACAAGGCCGGTAGTAGTGGCATCCTTGAGGGAGAGGGGACAGTGGAGGCAGCACATGGGGCTAGAGGGGTCGGTGTGGGCACCGATATGTGATAACCACTGGTTCGCTCCGGGGAGGCTGGACTGGGGGGGGGGGGGTTTCGGAGATGGCAGCAGGCAGGGATCGAGAGATTTGGGGATCTCTTTATAGATGATGGTTTCCCGAACTTGGAGGAGCTGGAGGAGGAGTTTGAGTTGCCAGGTGGGAATGGGAACCGATATCTACAGGTGAGGGATTTGTGCGGACGCAGGTTTCAACATTCCCGCACGTGCCGCCTCAGAGGCTACAGGATAAGGTGGCATCAAGAACAGGAGTCAGAGAGGGGAAGCTCTCCGAGATCTATACAGAACTGATGGAGTGGGACGGAACCCGATAGGAGAGGTGAGGAGAAAGTAGGAAGAAGAGTTGGGTGGGGAGTTGGAGGCCGGGTTATGGGAGGAGGCCCTGAGGAGAGTTACTGCATCCTCGTTGTGCGCCAGGCTTAGCCTGATACAGTTTAAGGTGGTGCACAGGGCACACAGGACTGTGGCCCGGATGAGCAGGTTCTTTGAGGAGGTGGGGGATAGGTGTGGGCGCTGTGCGGGAGGGGGGTCCTGCAAACCATGTCCAAATGCTTTGGGCATGTCCGAGGCTGAGGGGTTTCTGGCAGGGGATTTCTGACGTCATGTCAGAGGTATTAAAACAGAGGACGGTTCCGAGTCCAGAGGTGGTGATCTTCAGTGTGCCAGAAGATCCGGGAGCCCAGGCGGTGAGAGAGGCCAACGCCCTGGCCTTTGCCTCCCTGGTGGCCCGGAAACAGATCTTACTAGGGTGGAGGGACTCGGAGCTCCCAAAGCCGGGAGTGTGGGTTAGTGACATGGCGGTGCTTTTAAATTTGCCTTGAGCGGTTCATTGTAGGGGTTCGCTCGAAAGTGGCAGCCGTTCATTGACTTCTTTAAGAAAAATTAAGCTGTCAGTGGGGGGGAGGGGGGAAAGGAGAGGCATGGGAGAGATGAGTAAGGGTAGGAGAATGGAGGGGTGGTTGGGGAAGGTGGCATTGATTGTGTAAGCCATATTGGCTGGGGTCTGAGCCTGGAGGGGTTTGTTGGTTATATTATTGTGTTTTTGTTTTTTTGTTGAAATTTGATGTTTTAAAATTATAAATGCCTCAAAAAAATAATTTCTGAACAAACGCTAACAGCACTGTGGGCTGTGGGAACCAAATTCAAAGTGTCACGAGAATGTCACTTGAAGAAATGTTTGGTTGCTCATATTACTGCAGTGATGTTGGAGTGTGGGTGGAGCTGGGCTGTCTGTCAGCTTTTTACTTTTGTTTTAGGCTGTTTGCTGCAGGGTGTGTTTTAGTTTAGTTTTCAGAGCTGGATAGCTGCAGTCACAGCCAGAAGGTGTATTAGAGTCTCTCTAAAGACTGTAAATCGATCCTGGTGATTTAAAACTAATAACAGTAGTGACTTTAACTTGATGTGCTTCTGGTTTTCAGTCTTATGGGTGTTAAAAGGAAAGCTTAAACATAGAACATAGAACATAGAAAAATACAGCAGAGAACAGGCCCTTCGGCCCACGATGTTGTGCCGAACCTTTGTCCTAGATTAATCATAGATTATCATTGAATTTACAGTGCAGAAGGAGGCCATTCGGCCCATTGAGTCTGCACCGGCTCTTGGAAAGAGCACCCTACCCAAAGTCAACACCTCCACCCAACACTAAGGGCAATTTTGGACACTAAGGGCAATTTATCATGGCCAATCCACCTAACCTGCACATCTTTGGACTGTGGGAGGAAACCAGAGCACGCGGAGGAAACCCACGCAGACACGGGGAGAATGTGCAGACGCCGCACAGACAGTGACCCAAGCCGGAATCGAACCTCGGCCTCTAGAGTTGTGAGGAAACTGTGCTAAACACTGTGCTACCCACGGAAATTGTGAAAAACAAAATTGAATTGAGAAAAAACTTAATTTCACATGCACCCAGAAAGCAAATGAGCAGCCTTTGGGGGTGGGCACGCTCTGAGATATATCCTGACCTTTGGGTGGACTCATTGCCAAGCATTGCTTTGGCTCGTTCATAGCGGCATTAAGAGTAATCTGTATGCAGAAGGCAGCAGATAAAGGGCGACAGGCTTTTTACTTCATTTTGTTTGGTTGGAGGTTTTGGAACTGCTTTTGTATCATAATGAAACTGATGTAAATACAGTGCTCCCAAGAGCTATGAGGAACGAGAAGACCCTTGAACAAAGCAGGATCTGTGAAATGGCCCCCAAAGTATACCAACGTACACAGTATTCCAGGAAGCAATCATTCCAAGTTGCAGAATTATGTACTGTATTTTCATTTAAGAACAATCCACCAAACTCTCATTTATATTTTGGAGCCTCAGGGTGTCCTTAGAATATTCTAAAGTGCTTTGACTGCAAACTACAAAGACCAATGCTGTTTGGCAGGTCAATGCTAATAATTAATGCTCAAGTTTGCTTTCAAGGTGGCCCGATAGCAATATTTCAAATTCTAAAATAATACATTTGCTGACACGAGCAGAAAGAAAATCTGTAGACAAAGCAGTAAGGAAGTAAACTCAACATGTTCCCCTTCGTACTTGGGTCATACTTGTATAGTGTTATTTCCCTCCAAATTCCTCCTGTAATGTGAGGTCTGAAGAAGGGACGTACGGACTCGAAACGTTGGTTCTATTTTCTCTCTCCACAGATGCTGCCAGATCTGCTGCGTTTTTCTGATTTTGGTTTGGATTCCAGCATTCACAGTATTTTGCTTTTATATTATTGAGGTTTCTGTTCATTTATTTGTTCACAGGATGTGGGCGTCACTGCCTAGGCCAGCATTTATTGTCCATCCCTAATTGCCCTTAAGATCCTTGAACTGCTGCAGTCCATGTGGTGTAGCTACACCCACAGTGCTGTTAGGAAGGGGGTTCCAGGATTTTGACCCAGCGACAGTGAAGTCTGCTGCCCATGTCCTCATGGTGGTAGAGGTTGTGGGTTTGAAGGCGCATCTTGCAGATGGTACACACTGCAGTCACTGTGTCGGTGGTGGATGTAATGTAAGGGTTTGGCACCTAGAAAGTTAATAATAATCTTTATTGTCACAAGTAGGCTTACATTAACACTGCAATGAAGGTACTGTGAAAAGCCCCCAGGCCCCACATTCCGGTGCCTGTTTGGGTACACTGAGGGAGAATTCAGAATGTCCCATTCACCTAACAGCACATCTTTCGGGACTTGTGGGAGGAAACCGGAGCACCCAGAGGAAACCCAGGCAAACACGGGGAGAATGTGTAGACTCCACACAGACAGTGACCCAAACGGGGAATCGAACCTGGGACCCTGGAGCTGTGAAGCAACAGTGCTATCCACTGTGCTACCATGCTGCCCCATATAATGTGGGACTGAGTACAGTACTGCCTGCACAAATGTAAGAGAACATATGACCTGCACCCAGAGTTAGTCATATTGGACAGATGCGTGTGCATACCCAAGAATGGAGACAGTTCTGAGCTTGTACCTTTACTGTATATTTGCAAATAGTTCTACAAGTCAGCAAAGATGTGCAGTTCATAGAATCCCTACAGTGCAGAAGAAGTCTGCACCGACGCTTCGAAAGAGCACCCTACCCATGTCCACTTCCCTGTCCACCCTGCCCTATCCCAATAACCAGCACATGCCTGGACACTAAGGGGCAATTTTATCATCGTCAATCCACCTAACCTGCATATCTTTGAACTGTGGGAGGAAACGGGAACACCCGGAGAAAACCCACGTAGACACGGGGAGGATGTACAAACTCCACACAGACAGTGACTCAAGGCTGGAATTGAAGCCGAGTCCCTGGCGCTGTGAGGAAGCAATGCTAACCACTGTGCCACCTTGTTGCCCCTTTTAACAGCAACGGGGTCATTAGTCTACTTCAGACTATAAAGACTTCATCAAAACCTATTGGGATGTAACAGTGAGATGTTTTGGTCCCCATATTCAAAGAAAGATATTATTTCATTCGAGGCGGTTCAGAGGAGGTTCACGGATGATCCCCCGGTATGGAGGGATTGTCTTGTGAGCAAAGGTTAAACAGGTCGATACTCTACTCATTTGAATTTAGAAGAATGAGAGGTGATCTCATCGAAACATATAGGGTTCTTAAGGAGCTTAACAGGGTAAATGCTGAGAGGATGTTTCCCCTCATGGGACAGTCTAGGGCCAGAGAGCATAGTCTCAGAATTCTGCTCAAGCTCCGGAGGTACGACTTCCAACTGGTCATATATTCAGCTGCACTCAGTACACACCAATATTTATTACCATATAGGCACATATTCTTGTGAAAAGGGGGGATGTCATGATATTCATATAAACATATCATGGTGCAAACACACACGCACACTGATGGACAGATCAACGGACCAATCAACACACACGCAACATCACAGCCAATCATCAGTGAGAGCACACGCACTATAAAACGGGGAACACCACAGTTCCCACTCATTCCAGCAGGAGATAGCTCAGGGCACAGAGCTCACAGCGTGCCACTCAGACATACACCATGTGCTGAGTGCCTCTCGAAGATAGTGCAAGGGCTGGGTACACAGGTTAACTGGTAAAGTACGAACCACAGCCAGAAGTATACAGTAGATGTTATCAAGAATAATAAGACAGAGTTGTACCATCTACAACCGTGTTGGTGCGTTTGTATAGCGGAACACCCAACACGACAGCGCCATTAGTTTACATGAAGTACGGGGAGAGGAGCATAAATACCAGCACAAATCAGTTGGGCTGAATGGCCTGGTTCTTTCCTGTAAACTAAATGTAATGGCTTATATTTTGTATTCTCCACATCCTAATCTTGTGATCCTTCTCAGTGCATTCTGAGTGACCAGTATAAAAGAGGTGGCTGCTTATCAGGAACCGCGTGTAAGTATTGTAAACTGTGAGGAGGACAGAGTAGAACTTCAAAAGGCCATATGCAAGTTGGTGGAGTAGGTGGTCGATGAAGTTCAATGCGGAAAAAGTGTGAGATGATTCATTTTGTAAGGCAAAACATGAAGGCAGTATAAAATAATGGTTGAAATTCTTAAAGGGGTGCAGGAGCAGAGGGACCTGGTATTTCAGTGCATAGGTCATTGAAGGTGGCAGGGCAGGTGGCGAGAGCAGTTAATGAAGAATGCGGTATTGTGGACTTGATTAATCGGGACACAGTACAAAAGCAAAGAGCTGAACGTATACAAGACCTTCGTTAGACCTCAACTGGAGTATTCTGTACAGTTCTGGGTGGCATGGCACTCTATAAGAAGGATGTGAACACATTGGAGGGAGTGCAGAAGGGATTTGCAGAATGGTTCCAGGGATGAGAAACTTCAGGATAGATTGGGACTGTTCTCCTTGGTGAGAAGAAGACTAAGAGGAGATTTGGGCGGCACAGTGGTTAGCACTTCTTAGCGCCAGGGCCCTGGGTTCGATTCCCAGCTTGGGTTACTGTCTGTGCGGAGTCTGCACATTCTCCCCGTGTCTCCGTCGGTTTCCTCCCACAAGTCCCGAAAGACGTGCTTGTTAGGTAAATTGGACATTTGGAATTCTCCCTCGAGTACCAAACAGGTGCCAAAATTGTGAGGGGGCTGGACAGAGCAGATGGAGAGAAACTTTTCTGCTTGTAAAAGGATCAAGAACGAGATTTAAAGTGTTTTGTAAAACAAGCGAATGTGATGTGAGAAAAACGTTTGCACACGAGTGGTTCGGGGCTGGAATGTGCTGCTTGGAAGTGTGGTGGAGGCAGGTTCAATCGAGGCATTCGTAGAACATGCGGTGCAGAAGGAGGCCATTCGGCCCATCGAGTCTGCACCGACCCATTTAAGCCCTCATCTCCACCCTATCCCTGTAACCCAATAACCCTTCCTAATCTTTTTCGTCACTAAGGGCAATTTATCTTGGCCAATCCACCTAACCTGCACATCTTTGGACTGTGGGAGGAAACCGGAGCACCCAGAGGAAACCCACGCAGACACGGGGAGAACGTGCAGACTCCGCACAGACCGTGACCCAGCGGGGAATCGAACCTGGGACCCTGGCGCTGTGAAGCCACAGTGCTATCCACTTGTGCAATAGGGCATTGGATGATGACTTGAATAGAAATTGCAGAAGAATGGCACTAAATCATGACATTCGTTTGAAGAATCGGTGTAGATACAATGGGCCAAATGGCCTCCTTGTGCTCTGCGAATTGTGTGATTCTGTGAAGTTGCTTTGGTAAAGGGTACATTTATTTCACCCTTCTATTAAACTGTGTAGCAATGGCAGCAGTTATCCCAGATGATATTATCAGGTTTGCAGTTTCCATATTATTTAAAGTTAGAAGCGGGATTTTCCGGGCCTTCCCGTCGGTGGGATCTTTCGGCCCTGTTGAAGTCAACCCTCTGCCGTCGGTTCCCTGGCAGCGGGAAGTGTAAACCATGCAAATTTCCATTGATTGGTGGGAGATCCGACCGGCAGCCAATGGTGAGCCACTATCACTATGGGCAAACTCGCTGCAGGAGGACTGGGAAACTCCGGCGTGGGCCTTCTGAATGGTTAGCGCAGCACTGGCATGGAGTAGCACTGGGCTCTCTGGCTGCCAGTTCTGTGAGTTTGGTGCATGAACTCGGAATCGTCTAGTACTTTATTTGTCCTGCTGCTTCAGGAAGCCTTGGTGTTCTGATATGCTTTTGCTGCAATGCAATGTTACACAAGTTGTTACACAAGACGCACGTGGCTCTTCAGCAGGCAGATTAGATCCTGCAGCTCTCAATGAGGAAAATGTGACAGGTCTGGGACGGTCAGAGTGCATCATTCGGTGTGATGCTGGGCTGAGTGTGTCACACTGAGCACACAATATTAAACAGTAGAATGCTTTGAAATTCGCATCAGGTCTATGGAAGAAGGAGAAAATGATTAGACTTTGGGCGAATTTTAGTCAGGAGTGACATGCAGACTGTTAAGTTAACTGAAACATCAGAGAATTAGATTGAATGCATAGCAGAGAAACAGATCATTCAGCCCACATGTCCATGCCTATGTTATTCGGCACGAGTCTACCATCCATTGCATTTCCTTCCTCTCCGCTATTAAGACCATGAGACATAGGAGCCGAAAGAACCCACTCGATCCATCAGGTCTGCTGTGCCAGTCAATGAGATCATGACTGATTGGATACGCTTATCCTCAACTCCACTTTCCCGCTTTATCCCCAGAACACTTGATTTCCTTACTGATTAAAAATCTGTCTATTTCGGCCTTGAACATACTTAACGACCCGGCCTCTACAGCTCTCTGCGGTAAAGAATTCCACAGATTCACTACCCTCTGAGAGAAGAAATTCCTCCTCTGTCTTAAATGGGCAGCCCCTTACTCTGAGATTATGCCCCCTGGTTCTAGACTCTCCCACAAGGGGAAACAACCTCTCAGCATCTATCCTGTCAAACCCCCTGACAATCCGATATATCTCAATAAGGTCACCTCTCATTCTTCTAAACACCAATGAGTCCAGGCTCAACCTACTCAACCGCTCCTCATAAGAAAATCCCTCCATACCCAGGGTCAACCGAGTGAGTCTTTTCTGGGACTGTCTCCATTGCCAGTGTATCTTTCCTTGGATAAGGGACCAAAACTGTTCACAGTATTCCAGGTGTGGTCCAACTAGTAACTTGTATAGTTTTAGCAGGACTTCCCTATTTTTATACTCCATTCCCTTTGAAATAAAGGTCAGAATTCCATTTCCCATTCAAAATACCTGCTGAACTTGCATGCTAGCTTTTTGTGATTTCTGAAAAAGGACCCCCCAAATCCCTCTCTTTTTAAATTTATTTTGCAGTCTTTCTCAATTCAAATAATATTCAGCTCCTTTACTTTTCCTACCAAAGAACATAACTTCCTACAGTATATTCCATCTGCAAAGTTTTTGCCCACTCACCTAACCTGTCTATTACCCCTCTGTCATCCTCACCATTTGTCTTCCTATTTATTTTTGTGTCATCCGCAAACTTGGCAACAGTGCATTCACTTCCCTCGTTTAAGTCATTAATATATTTGGGGGTGAATTTTCCGAAGGCGGGGATCTCCGTTCTGCCGGCAGCGCCCCCCCCCCCACTTGTTTCCTGATGACGTGGGGTGGCTACAATGGGAAATCCCATTGACCAGCGGTAGGAATGGAGAATCCCAGTGCCAGCGATGGGGTGCCACCAAGAAACACGTGACTGGGGAGCTGGAGAATTCACCCCATTTGTAAATAACTGTGGCCCCAGTACTGATCCCTGTGGCACTCCACTAGTTACAAGTAGCCATCCTGGAAATGCTCCTCTTATCCCAACTCTCTCTCCTCTATCAGTTAACCAATTTTCTATCCCTGCTAGTATACTTCCCCCAACACCATGGGTTCTTATCTTATTAAGAAGCCTTTTGTGTGGTACCTTATCCAACTCTTTTTGGAAATCCCATCTACTGGTTCCCCTTCATCTCATTACCACCTCAAAGAATTCTAATACATTTGGCAGACATGATTTTCCCTCCATGAAGCCATGCTGACTCTGCTTGATTGTATAATGCATTTCTAAAAGCTCTGCTATTACATCCTTCACAATGGACTCCAACATTTTCCCAATGACAAAAATTAAGCTTATAATTACTTGTTTTTTGCCTCCCTCCTTTCTTGAGTAAAGGTGTTACATTGGCAGTTTTCCAATCCTCTGGGACAATTCCAAAATGTCACCATACCCTTCTGTTAATTTTCCTCATGATCATCTAGTTTCCCTTTGAAAACATCTAAGGTTATTTGCATCAAACACTTCCTGTGACAGCGAGTTCCACTTTCTAACCATGTTCCAAGAAAAGAATATTGTGATTATTTTTGTATTGTTTCTCTGAATAACCTTCTTCTCAAACCAGGGGCCGTAAGTGTATCCTCTCACAAGTGGGAATGTTCTCTCCATATCTAATCTGTCCAATTAATTCATAATGCCTTCGACCAAATCGTCTTTCACTCTTCTCTTCTATAAATAAAATAGTCAAACCTACTCAACCTTTTTCAATGGCTGTAATTTTCCTGTTCTTGTAAAACAAAATATTTGTGCATACCCCAGTGTTTTCATGTCCATTTTACAGTATGGAGATGAGAAGTGTACACCTTGCTGTAAGTGCAATTTAACATGACTTTAGTACTTTTGAGTTCCATTCCCACGAATATGAATTGTAAGCAGGAGTGGGCCATTCCGCCCCTCGAGCCTGCTCCAACATTCAATCAGATCACGGCCAATTTAATTGTGGCCTCAACTCCACATTGCATCTCCCCCAATCCTTGGGCAGATATTTCCTCCCCTTCTTACCAGCAGGTATCATCCGGTCCTGCCAAAGGCGACCCCCCCACTCCCTGGGAGGCAGGTTCCCCAGCGAAGAGACGGGCGCCTGCTGACGACCAATAGGAAGTCGCCTCTGTCGACTGCGGGGGAGCCAGAAGTCCCACAATTATTTTGAAACTGTGTCCCCTAGCTCTCCCACACTGAGAAACATCCTTTCAGCATCCACCCTGTCAAGTCCCCTCAGAATCTTGTGTTTCAATAAGATCATCTCTCATTCTGCTAAACTCCAATGGATACAGGGCCAGCAACTTCACCCTTTCCTCAAAAGAACCCCCCCCCCCCCCCAATCCCAGGTATCAATTAAGTAAGTGTGCCTTCTCTGTACTGCTTCTAATCCAGTTATATCCTTTTCAAATGGGGAAACTAAAACTAAACACAGTACTTCAGATGTGGCCTCACTAACACCCTGTACAATACTTCTGCTCCCAACTTTTATTTTCCATTCCCCTGGCAAGAAACGACAAAATCTCATTTGCCTTCCTAATCACTTGCTCTACCTGTGTACTAATCTTTGGTGATTCATGTAACAGGACACGCAGATCCCTCTATACCGCAGAGTTTTGCATCAATAATATGCTGCTGTCTTATTCTTCCTGCCAAAGTGGGCAAGTTCAATTATTCCCACTTTATACTCCAACTGCCAAATTTCTGCCCACTCATGTAACCTACCTATATCCCTTTGCTCCTTGCTCCTTACTCCTTACATCCTCTTCACAACTTACTTTCCAACCTTCCTACCTATGTTTGTGTCATCAGCAAATTTAACAACCATACATTCAGTCCGTTCGTCCAAGTAATTGATATAGGGCGTAATCCAACAGCTGTGCCGCGTCCGACTCGGGATGCGACTGCGAGAGGCCTCTCAAGATTTTTTTTAAAAAAATGTATTTTATTATAAACTTATCAAAACAGGTTACAGCGAATAAACACCCCGGGAAACATACTTCCCAACAATCAACTACACAGCCTATACAGATTTTTCCCCTTTTTCACCCCTACAGCCCCTGCAACGAACAGCCCCTCAAACACGGTCTCAAATATCCCCCACCTTTTCTGAAACCCCCCTGCTGAACCCCTTAACTCATACTTTATTTTCTCTAACCGCAGGATGTCATACAGGTCACCAAACCATGCTATTACCCCCCGTGGCGATGCCTACCACCACTCCAGTAAAATTTGTCGCCGTGCAATCAGAGAGGCGAAGGCCAAGACATCGGCCTTCCTCCTCTCCATGAGCTCCAGCTTCTCTGAAACCCCAAATATCGCCACCAAAGGGTCCGGATCCACCTGCTCCTTCACTATCCTGGCTAAGACCGCGAACACACCTGCCCAGAATCTTCCCAATTTTTCACAATCCCAAAACATGCGTGTGATTCACTGGCTCCCGCCCACACCTCTCACACTCATCTGCTACCCCCTGAAAGAACCCACTCATTCTCGCCCGAGTCATATGCACCCCGTGCACCACCGTAAGCTGTATCAGGCTCATCCTTGTACAAGAGGAGGTCCCGTTTACCCTACGCAGTGCCTCACTCCATACTCCCCAATTGATCTCCCCTCTCAACTCCGCTCCCCATTTCTCCTTGATCTTCCTTATCCGCTCGCCTCCCTGCTCTCCCAGCCAATTGTATATATCCCCAATTGTATATATCCCCTCCCCTTCCACATCCGGAACCAGCAGGTGCTCCAGCAGGGTGTATCCCGACAATCTAGGGAACCCCTTCCAGACCTTTTGTGCAAATTCCCTAACCTGCAGATTCCTGAGCTCACTCCCCCTCAGCAGCTCTATCCTCTCCCTTAGCTCCTCCAGACTAGCAAACCCTTACTCCAAATACAGATCCCTCACTTTGATCAGCCCCTCTTCCCTCCACCTCCTATATACACTATCCATCCCCCCTGGCTCAAACCTCTGATTCTCGCACAGCGGCGTTAACGCCGACATCCCTTCCACCCTAAAATGTCTCCTCAACTGATTCCATATCTTCACCGTGGACTGCACCACTGGGCTCCCTGAATACCTACTCGGAGCCATTGGCAACGCTTCCGTCACCATAGCCCTCAAACTAGACTCCCTACAAGATTCATGCTCCATCCTAACCCACTCTACCCCTTCTTCCCACCACCGCCGCACCTTATCCACATTCGGCGCCCAATGGTTAGCGTAGCGTTCAGGATAATGTCAACAACATGGATTCGGTTCTCGTTCTGGTTGAGGTAGACCTACCTCCTCAATCTGCCCCTGAGAGTAGAAACCACCGCTGACAAAAATCTGCTGGAAAACTGCTCTGGATGAAGCATCAGCAGAAAACCGCTCTGTACGAAGCATCTGCAGACAATGGGCCAAGGAGTTGTCTTCAGGGCGACTGCGCATTGTGATGATGATGATGACACCAGGAACAGGCCATGAGGCTTGCCAGATCCATGCCAGTGTTTCTGCTCTACACTGAGTCCTTCTGCACCTGTTTGCACAATATCAGAATAGAACAATTCCTGTGCTGTTAATACCACCTCAGCAAAGTTAGGAAAAGGAGCTTCCATGCTTGGAAAAGCTGACCGACCAACCTCAAAATGTCCCCTTAAAAGCTGAGAGCTCAAAGTACAAATGTGCTTTGTTTCACGGCGACTAAACTAAATTAATTTTATTACACAGAATTCCAGGTTTACTCAACCCTCCGAAGAGATGACTGAATGAATATAACGCAACAGACTTGCATGCATGATTGTGCCATGAATGCGATCTGCTGAGCAGCACATTCTTGGATCAGCATTCCTTCAAAAATTACAAGTCAAAATGACTCGAGACTTGCCAGGAACGGCTGCCAGGCAACCTTTTTTTAAAAAAAAAAAAATGACGTCAGGTTTCAAAAATATAAATCTGATTGAACCTGAAAGTAATAATATGGAAAATAAGTTAGTGGGGTGATAGAAATAAATTATGTTTGGATAACTTTAAGTGCTATTTGGTACCTGAAAGTAATGACGGGAATGGATTGACTGACTATTACTATTAGAACTGGTAGCAATGATCAGGAACATATTACAAGCAGCACCTTGCCCTGTTCAGTTTTAAGCAAACTAAACTTGTTATGGTTGCCTGGATGAATATTAGAAAATCACCTCCCCTCTGCATTATAACAGTAAATAGTAATTTGCAGAAGAGGTTATGTCATTTTTGAATCACATCATTGCAGTAAAGTTGCCAATTTGGACAAGACCGTTCTATACCTCATGGACATGTTGTTAGTTAGTTTGAACTTGTTTTTTGTGTGTTCGTCATGGCCATTGTGGGAAAGAGCAAGCGCCAGGAGCTGCTTGCTGGTTTGTGGCGTCCGAGGAATGTGATGCCACATCGGTTGTTTCAAACTGAATAGGTGACAGTAAAGCAAAGGAGCTAATTGTGCTCCTGCCCAGCCTTTTAAACCCACATCGCTGACTCGTTCTCAACATTCGGTCAGGTCA
This sequence comes from Scyliorhinus torazame, assembly GCF_047496885.1. Classification (NCBI taxonomy): domain Eukaryota; kingdom Metazoa; phylum Chordata; class Chondrichthyes; order Carcharhiniformes; family Scyliorhinidae; genus Scyliorhinus; species Scyliorhinus torazame. Next base: position 304,289,726 of record NC_092709.1, read on the forward strand.
ATATTAACCTTCGGGCAAGTCTAAAATATTCCCTGCCCAAAGAGAGTTGGAGAATTATGGAGAATCTTACTCTGCTGCAGATCCTGATTTTGTGCAAAATGGGTGGCAGTGAGCTGGAAGCTCAATGTAAAACAAACTTCAGGCTTGTTATCCTCTGTTTAACACTGACACACCAAGCCAAGACCTACCCCACAGTCTGAGAACAAGACTGGGCAATGTCTAGCCCCACGAACGGCAACCTAGAAGCAGTGTAAATATAATTAATTAATTTTTGTCCTATTTTTAAAAAGAAACATTAGTACTTACCTACCTTGACACTGTGCGTGGGGTGGATTGGGTGGGGGGGGGGGGGGGGGGGGGGGATTTTAACAGGCCAGCACAAGTGGGTGGAGTGTATGCTTAGCATGTCCAAAGATGTGCAGGTTAGGTGGATTGGCCATGCTAAAATTGCCCCTTAGTGTCCAAAACGATTGGGTGGGGTTACAGGGATAGGGTGGCGGCGTGGGCTTAAGTGGGGTGCTCTTTCCAAGGGCCAGTGCAGACTTGATGGGCTGAATGGCCTCCTTCTACATTGTAAATTCTATGTGGAAAATTGAAGCACGTCCGCAACCCATCCCTAATGTACTGACAGCGCACTTGTTTAACTGCGACCTGTTTGGCTGCATGCGAGTACCTGGCTTGTTAGAGTCTGCAGCATCATTCGTGATTAATTAAGACACCAATTAACCTCAATGACATGGAAACAAATTGGATTTAACACCTTCAGCGTGGCTTTCACGAGGTTCAGGAAAATTGTCTGTGAAAAAGGGGTGCCTATTGGATACAGTTCATGAGCGTTTTTAAACTCCAGGCTGTCTATTGTCATGAAAAGGTCAGTTCCTCCTGGCTCCCATCGGTTAGCATCGTTCTTTCTAGCATTAGATTTTGGAGATGTTTGGGCACTCTCCAAAGAGAGGAGCACCATGATAGAAAGTGCGATGGATATTTATCATACTAAATCAGGAAAAGCAATAATGTGGTGTGGTGGCATCAGGAGGTGGAGAAGGGAGAGGGGGGTCAAGATCAAATAATGCACGAGGTGGCACAGCAGCACAGTTAGCACTGCTGACTCATGGTGGCGAGGACCCGGGTTCAATTCCGACCACTGGAATTTGCGTATTCTCCCCAAGTCTGTGTGGGTCTCACCCCCACAACCCAAAGATGTGCAGGGTAGGTGGATTGGCCGCCGAAAAAAAGAATCGGCTACTTTAAATAAAAAAAGATCAAGGAATGCACTACCCAAAGGCACAGGGTTCTGTGACGTGGGAGGGGGTGAGAAATGACATGGTCAGGGGCGGAGAAAGGGGCCATCAGGGATGGGCTAGGTACAGAGTGGAATTAAAGGGGCAGGAGTTAAGTGGGGAAGATGATGGACGGCAGTGGGGATTGGAGGCGCAAGCCTCCGGTAAGGTTGGTAACGTGGAACGTCCAGGGACTGAATGGCCGGTTAAAAGGTCCCGGGTGTTTGCATACCTCAGGAGCTTGAAAGTGGGGGGTGATCTTTCTGCAGGGGTCGCACCTCTTTGTGAAGGACCAGGTTAGGTTAAGGAAGGGGTGGGGCAGGCAGGTTTTTCCACTTGAGGTTTGATTTAAAATCAAGGGGACTGGCGATTTTAATGAGCAAAAAAATGGGATTTGTGAGTGTGAAGGAGGTGAGGGATCCGGGTGGGAGATATGTGATTGTGAGTGGGGTATTGGAAGGGGCACCGGTAGTGTCGGTGAATGAGTATGCCCCAAATTGGGATGATGTGGGTTTTATGAGGGGGTTGCTGGCAGCAATCCCGGATTTGGCCACTCACCAGTTGATCATGGGAGGAGATTTTAACTGTGTCCTGGAGCCGAGGGTGGACAGATCGAGCCCCAGGTCGATGGGTCGGGTACGAATGGCAAGGGAGCTGGGGGGTTTATAGAGAGGATGGGTATGGTGGATCCATGGCGCTTTCAGAACCCAGGGGGAAGGGAGTATTCCTTCTTTTCACACGTCCATAAGGTGTATTCGATGATTGACTACTTTGTAGTGAATCGGGAGATTTTATTTGGGGTGGAGGGGGCAGAGTATGCGGGTATAGTTATCTCACACCATGCACCCCACTGGCTGGAGATCCAGTTTAGAACGGGACGAGAGCAGAGGCCGGGGTGGAGGTCTGACTCGGGGTTGTTGGCGGATGGAGGTTTTTGTGATCAGGTGCGGGTGGCGATTAAGGATTATGTGGAGTTGAATCAGAATGGGGAGGTGTCAGCGGGCGTCTTTTGGGAAGCACTGAAGGCAGTGGTCTGGGGAGAAATTATTTTGTTTACGGCTCGTGCAGATAAGGAAAGGAGGGCAGAACATGACCGTCTAGTGAGCGAGATAGTGGAGGTGGACAGGGAATATTCGAGGGTGCCCACCATGGAGGGATTGGCGAGGAGGATAAAGTTGCTGGGGCCCGGGGGTGGTGGCAGAAGATCAAACAGGCTTCGTGAAGAGCAGGCAGCTCGCGAGTAATATAAGACGGCTATTGAATGTGGTGATGAATCCGTCGAGAGCTCTGGTACCGGAGGAGGTGGTGTCCATGGACACGGAGAAGGCATTTGATCAGGTGGAGTGGCAGTACTTGTTTGAAATTTTGAGAAGGTTTGGATATAAGCCGAGATTTGTGGCATGGGTGCGGTTGCTGTATGTGATGCCAAGGGCGAGGTGAGGACGAATGATATGAGCTCATGAAGCTTTGACTTACACAGGGGTACGAGGCAGGGGTGCCCGCTGTCGGCGCTGCTGTTTGCGATGGCCATAGAGCCGTTGGCGATGGCTCTCAGGGGGTCGGCAGAGTGGTAGGGGATAATGAGGGGACAGAGGGAGCATCGGGTGTCGCTATATGCCGATGATCTCTTGATGTATGTTTCGGATCCGTTGGAGAGTATGGGAAGGATTATGGGCCTATTAGGGAGGTTTGGAGGGTTCTCGGGATACAAGCTGAATGTAGGGAAAAGCGAGGTATTCCCGGTGAATGAGCTGGCACAGCGGGCGGATTTAGGGGGGATGCCATTTACGGTAGCGAGGGATAGGTTTAGGTACTTGAGGATTCAGGTAGCGAGGGAATGGATGGGGCTCCATAAGTGGAACTTAACGAAGCTGGTGGAGGAGGCCAGGGAGGGTCTTAAGAGGTGGGATACACTGCACTTAACGTTGGCGGGGAGGGTCCAAGTGGTGAAAATGAATATTCTGCCGAGGTTCTTGTTTATCTTTCAGGCTCTCCTGATCTTTATACCAAAGGCCTTATTTCGGAAAGGGTAAACGGGACCTCCTCTTGTGCAAGGATGAGCCTGATGCAGTATAAGGTTGCACAGGGTGCATATGACTCGGGTGAGAATGAGTGGGTTCTTTCACGGGGTAGCAGACGAGTGTGAGAGGTGTGGCCGGGGGCCAGCGGATCACGCGCACGTTTTGGGGTTGCGAAAAATTGGGAAGATTCTGGGCGGGAGTGTTCGCGGTCTCAGCCAGGGTAGTGGAGGTGGACCCGGACCCTTTGGTGGCGATATTTGGGGTTTCAGAGAAGCCGGATCGAATTTTGCTGGAGTGGCGGTCGGCATCGCCACCGTGGGTAGCAGCTTGGTTGGGTGACCTGTATGACTTCCTACAGTTAGAGAAGATAAAGTATGAGTTAAGGGGCTCAGCAGGGGGGTTTGAGAAAAGGTGGGGGATGTTTGTGACCGTGTTTGAGGAGCTGTTCGTCGCGGGGGAGAGGGGGTGAAAAAGGGGGAAAATCTGTACAGACTGTATAGTTGATTGCTGGGAAGTATGTTTCCCAGGGTGTTTATTTGCTGTAACCTGCTTTGATACATTTTGTAATAAAATACATTTAAAAAAAAAAAGAATGCACTACCCACATCAATGAGTGTGGAGACACAGGCACAACTTCCTTAACCTTATGGAAGAGCAGTGTTTCTGCAGGCTGAATTTTGTTTTTGTTCATGGGAAGTGGGATTCAGCATTTATTGCCCAACTTTTAATTGCCCTCCAGAAGGTGGTGGTGAGCAATCACCTTGTACCACTACAATTACCTGGTGTAAGCACACCCACAGTGCTATTACCGAGAGACTTCCTGGAATTTTGACGGTGACAGCATGGTGATATGTTTCCAAGTCAGGATGGTGCATGGACTCATTAGAGAACCTCACTTAAACCACCATGAAGGTGGCCTCTCTCTCACCTTGGCATTCTTGTAAGTCCCTGTGACATCAAAACACTCGCAGCAAGGTCAGGGCCCTTCATCCTCTCTGCTATCGTGGAGAGTGTGTGTGGCTTGTTTTTCAATATCCTGTGGAGTTGATGTTGCAGCTCCAGCAGTCTCCTTCTCGATGTTAGTCCATGGGGGTCCCAGTGAGCAGAATCTGGAGAGGATTGCACCCACCCCATCACCCAATATGCACTCTTCAGCGTGTCCCTCTCCCCTGCTAGTTTCTGCTAGTGTTCACTTGTAAATCATTCGTCACCAGGTGAAAACCCAACAAGCTTTCTAACTGGCTCACTAAAGGCCTGAGTAATTACACTGCTGAATGGGCTGTGTGTCCTGTCATGAGATATCCTTGGAGGAAATGAGGTCCTTTTTTTTTTTTCTTTTATAAATTTAGAATGCCCAATTCATTTTTTCCAATTAAGGGGCAATTTAGTTTGGCCAATCCACCTTTGGGTTATGGGGACGAAACCCACGCAAACACGGGGAGAATGTGCAAACTCCACACGGACAGTGACCCAGAGCCGGCACCGAACTTGGGACCTCGGCGGCGTGAGACTGCAGTGCTACCACTGCGCCACCGTGCTGCCTCAAAATGAGGTTCTTTGAGGAATAGTTAGAGGGTAACTCCTGCGACACTTGCAGCACAGATGAAGACTTTGGAAGACAAATGAAGGGAATATGAATTTGTTGTGGTATTGATTTTGACAGTCATCATAAGTCAATCTTCTGACAGTTCAATCATTGATGATATAAGGTCAGCATGTGTGTGTCAAGTATTTTTAGTTGTCCACCAACCATCTCACAGGTGTTCCGTGCCCCTCCATCTTTACTTGAGAGCCACTTAACTTAATGACCTCTTCCTTTGCATATCTGATCTGCACAGTTTGCAGTGGCCCATGTCCAGTCGCTCTCGCACTCTCTCTCTCTCTCTCTTTTTTGCACTTCCACTCTCTTCTGCAAAGGAGGAGGTGAGTGAGTGAAGGTGAGGTTTTCACCCAGTGGATGGATACAGCACATCTGGTAAGGGACCAGATGACATGTAAGGATTGACCTAAAAGTGGATTGATAAATTGGGAGATGAGGATGTGGATAGAAAGTGGAAATTAGGAGTGATGTGGTGGAGTGCACTCGGTGTAACAGAGGGAAGGTGAGGAGGGTAGAGGTGGATGTGGGGTGAAACATCACTTTCTGATCTGGTAGGGCCATAAACTGCTTCCTGCATTGCCTGGGTGCAACACTCCTGGTTCTCGCCATCACAGCCACCCCCGAGCAGGCCTTCCTTGTGTCAGTCATAAGATTCTTCTCTGTAACTAGGGAATAGCATGTCCTGCCTTCTCCTGACTACATCCGGCAGTAACTCCAGGAAGGCATCGTTAATTCTGGTTGCTGCCCATGCTCTTTTTCTATCCATCCAAAGCAGCTGCTGACTCTCCCAATTTCCATTTTGCTATTGGCCATTTAAGCAATGGCCCTCAGATTGTGCCAAGTGAGTGTGCATTATGCCAGCTCCGGGGTTCAAAAGGAAGTTGTGCCATGTGAGTGTGCATTATGCCAGCTCCTCCCGTGCCCGCCCAGGAGTGAAACAGGAACAAACAGCGAAACGCTCCCGGAGACAACAACGCCCGAGCAAGCACCTGCACCACCACCGGGGCTGAGGCGATCGACGAGGAAGACCAGACCGCCCGCTCGACTCGTGGAATCCGCGTGACACCAAGAAAAAGCAAGAATGTTGTTGTAACAAAAAAATTTTTTTTTGCCCGTATTGTAAATAGTTCTCACAAACTTGTACATAGCCCAGTGTAGGGCTAAAGCTGTATTAACGCAGTCCGAAATTTGTTCCAGGGCCAGCCGTGTAAACCCCTACCACCATGCGAACCACCACCCCGCCGGGTTCCTTTTTAACAAGGGGTGAATGTGGTGGTATGTATTAGGGGTAATGTGGTACCTGTGAAGCCGAGAGGCTATTGGCTGACAGGTCCCGGGTCCTGGTTGGATCTGCCGACTTCTGGCTCCACCCTGAAGGCGGAGTATAAGAGCTCGAGTTTCTCCCCGCAGCCTCATTCTGTTGCTGAGCTGCTGGGGACAAGTCTCGCTTAATAAAGCCTAGATAGACTTCATCGCTTCTCGTCTCGCGTAAGTCATTGTGCGCTACAATAACCATGTAACTGTTGCAAGTTCTCATCACTTAAAATTGTGAAAGGATCTTGGAATGGTAACCACGATAAGTAAATTGTGAAATGGCTGCAAAGAGCATGACAATGTTCTGGGAAAGCTTCCATTTCATCATTAGCAACTGCAGTGTTCGACAATGCCTATTATTAGGTCACACAGAACGTTGTCACATGTTTAACAGGTTGTAGGTAAAATCCATCTCTTGTTTTTGGCCCCTATGCGCTCCAAAGGCATCCTGAACATTGTATCTGATGAGACTGGAAACTCTGTCTATTGCGAATGGCATGCTCTGCTAAGTTTCTTTTTGTTTTATTTGTTCACTGGATATGGCATCACTGGTCAGGCCAGCATTTATTGTCCATCCCTAAACCTGTCTTTAACTCTCCTTGGCTGAAGGGTAGATCATGAGGCACACACGTTCTCCATCCTGGAGGGCTGGAGAGCTGTCAGCCAATCTGATTGGTCATCAGTTCTCCAAGGCGGGTCTTCCTTCCAAGTCGGCTGCCAATCAATGTTCACTTGAGAGTAAAATGGCAGCAGATCTGTCAGAGATGGTGGGGTTGAGCCGCTGCCATCTGAAATATTCAGGCCTAGATGTTGGGAAAGATGCCTTTCCAGGCATTTGAAATTAATCAAACAGGAAGGATCTAGACCATCCAGAGGAATACGTTTGCAATGCAATAGACAATTAAATTTGACTCCTATGACCCATAAGGTGCCAGTAACCAACGTTGAACGATTACATTCTATCAGATTTACAAAGGAGTGCTAAAAATAACAGGAAATCTTCACTGTATAAATGACCTTTTACAGTCCTCATTCAATACTTATGTAAAAATTTACACTAGATGCTGCGATACTTCTCTTTTCCGAATCCTAGTTCAAACGTTGCCTTGGGGGCAGCAACAACTTGTATTTACATAACAACTTTAATGGAGTAAAATGTCGCAGTATCATTATCAAACACAATTTGGCGCCAGGCACAGATTGGGGAAACTGAGGAAAAGCAGTCAAAGAGGTAGATATTATGGAACATCTTAAACCTCTCCATCTCTCTCCTTCCGTTATGAAGGAAATGTTAGCACTTAATGGCCGGGATTCTGCGTTTGGGAGACTATGGGTGTGGTTCCTAATGGCACCTTCAGCGGGGTGATTCTTGGCACCTGCAGTGCCACAAAACACCCCACTATTCAACGGCACTTTACCTTTTTCTTTGACCTCTGGGAGATTCTCTCTGCCGAAGCTGCACTTAGAATTTCCTGCTGGCGAGCTCGTCGCCATTTTGTCTGGCTACTCCAATCGTCTCCACCTCCCTACCACCCCCCCCCCCCCCCCCTCCATCTTTCACCCCTCTATCATCCCCAAACTTAGGGTGGCCTCTGGGAAACCCGCCTCACCCCCACTACCTGGGAAGGAGCCCCCGCGCCAGGCCTGATGCCTGGCAGTGCCACATGGGTGCCTTGGCAGTGCCAGTGTGGCACTCAGGAACCAGGCTGGCAGTGCCAAGGTGCCCAGGTTCCAGGGGGAGAACCAGGGTGCCGTACTGCCCTGTTTCCGACCATCTCGGGGTCTCGTATAGCCTGGGAGACACCCCCCAGGTGCAATTCCACCTAGTCCATGTTTGTGTGGACCCATACTAAACCACACGCTGGCGATGTCTCCCAGGTGTGGTCGTTGAGTGCCGGGTGCATTTGGCAAATGGATATTTAAATGAGAGGCCTCTTGCGAGATTCAACAGCCTCATCCCCACACCATATTGGGCGCGGTGAGGCTCCTAAGGTTCCCTCTGGAGCTGAAACTTGCGCTGGGAACACAAATCAGGACGTGATTCCCAATCCTTAGCCATGCAAATTTATGTGTGGGGGTCTCTTTAACTAGAGGGTCTTCTAGGTGGGTGGGTGGGGGGGGGGGATGTCAGTGGGGGGGAGGTGGGCCTCCGATGGACTTTGGGGGTAACTCTCTTAAAGAGTTACCCCATTGGACCACCGCTCGGCCCACCGCTTGTCAAGACCTGCACAAATTCTCGTGCACGTGATTCCAGGCCCAGAGGACTGGAGAATCACGAGGGCCGGATAATTATGGTGTCCGGCCCGATAAATGTGTCATTAAGACCCCACTTGTATCCTCTCGCTGGAGCAGGCGTGAACCTCGATCCCAGCGGCAATGCCATTTTCTGCCCGACGCTTGATTCTCCGCCGCCGGTAACGGAGTTCCCGTGCAGCTAAGAAATAGTCCAATTTTTATGCATATATTAGGTTGATGCGACCATAAATTCACACGAGACTATGAGTAGAAGTGAACAGTGGTTTTAATCATCTAGATCTGTGCCTGTCTGCGACTGCACTGTACTGAGTGCCGCCTACAGGCTGCAGATCTATATACCAGCCCTGAGGGGGTGGAGCCATAGGCGGAGCCCACAAGGGCATCAACATAATACAATACAATGTAATGCAATACAATGGTGAATGGTAGCAGTAATACATTCACCACATCCACCCCCTGTTAAAAATTGAAGTCCAGCGGGGGTGAAGTGGGTTCACAGATTGAGTCTGCCCAGCGCCTTGATCGTTCGCTGCGATTGTCTGAGCTCTGGCTTCGCTGCGGGCACGGGTGTTGAACTCGTAGCTGCAGGCACGGGTATTGGGCTCGTTGACTCCGGGAGCGTGTCGTCTGGAGCTTCATCACTGTAGGTCGGCGATGGGGGAAGGGGGGGTGTAGGCCATGTAGGGGTGGGGGCAGTGTTCGGTGTGGGGGGGGGGTTAGGTAATGGTCACAGGGGAGCTGGCGGGTGCCAGATCCCAGAGGGAGACTGTATCTTGTCGGCTGTCGTGGTGCGCCATGTAGGCATACTGAGGGTTGGTGTGAAGGAGCTGGACCCTCTCGACCAGGGAATCGGACTTATGGCTCCTCATGTGCTTTGCTTCCGGAGGAGGACAGGCCCCGGTGTCGCCAGCCAGGACGGAAGTGAGACCCCAGAGGTTGACTTCCTGGGGAAGACAAATAGGCAGTCATGAGGGGTCTCGTTCGTGGCTGCGCAGAGCAGCGACCTAATTGAGTGGAGCGCGTCGGGGAGGACCTCCTGCAAGCGGGAAACTGGGAGGCTTCGAGACCGTAGGGCCAGAAGGACGGCCTTCCAGAACGGTGTTCTCCCTCTCCACCTGTCCGTTTCCCCGGAGGTTGTCACTGGTAGTCCTGCTCGAGGCAATGCCCTTACCGAGCAGGTACTAACGCAGTTCGTCGCTCATAAACGAGGAGCCCCGGTCACTGTGGACGTAAGTGGGGAAACCGAACAGGGTGAAGATGCTATGTAGGGCCTTAATGACCGTGGCCGCGGTCATGTCGGGGCATGGGATGGCCAAGGGGAAATGGGAGGAGAGGGGCCCTTTGAAATCGACGATGAGGCATTCAAAGGGGCGGGATGCCTTCACCAGGTGGGCCTTGTCTGGCCCATAGAAGTGCGGCTTGCACTCCACGCAGACTTGGCCCTGACCTCCTCGGTGGAGTAGGGCAGGTTGCGGGCCTTGATGAAGTGGAGAAGCCGGGTGGCCCCGGGTGACAGGTCATTGCGGATGGCACGGAGTTGGTCATCTTGCGTGCTGGCGCATGTGCCGCGGGACAGGGCATCTGGGGGCTCGTTGAGCTTCCCGGACGATACACAATATCGTAATTATAGGTGGAGACTTCGATTCTCCACCAAGATTTTATCATTCTTGATCTTGCCCCGCTGTGTGTTGTTGAACATAAAGGCTACCGATTGTTGGTCGGAGACGAGGGTGAACCTCCTACCAACCAGGTAGTGCCTCCCATGTGCCACAGTTTCCACAATGGCTTGAGCTTCTTTTTCGACCAAGGAGTGTCGAATCTCGGAGGCGTTGAGGATACGGGAAAAAAAGGCCACGGGCCTGCCTGCCTGGTTAAGGGTAGCGGCCAGGGCGACATCTAACGCGTCGCTCTCCACCTGGAAGGGGATGGACTCGTCCACCGCGTGCATCGCGTTGTCAGCCTTGATGCGGCTGAAGGCCAGACGGGCCTCGGTCATCAGGGGGACGATGGTGGCTTTGATAAGTGGGAGGGCTTTGTCCGCATAGTTGGGGACCCACTGGGCATAATACGAAATGAACCCGAGGCATCTTTTCAGTGCTTTGGGGCAGTGGGGGAGGGGGAGTTGCGGTTGGGGTCGGGCCCTAGGACTCCTTTATCCACGACATAGCCGAGGATGGCTGGTCGGGTTGTGCGGAAAACTCATTTCTCCTTGTTGTAGGTGAGATTGAGGGCTTGGGCGGTTTGGAGAAACTTCTGACGGTTAGCGTCGTGGTCCTGCTAATCATGGCCGCAGATGGTGACATTATCCAAGTACGGAAACGTGGCCCACAGCCCGTACTGGTCCACCATTCGGTCCATCGTTCTTTGGAAGACCGAGACCCCGTTGATGACGCCGAAGGGAACCCGGACGAAGTGGAAGAGGCGGTCGTCTGCCTCAAAGGCAGTGTAGTGGCAGTCTTCCGGGCGGATTGGGAGCTGGTGGTATGCGGACTTCAGATCTACTGTGGAGAAAACCCGGTAGTGTGCAATCTGATTCACCATGTCCGCTATCCGGGGAAGGGGGTACGCATCGAGCTGCGTGTACCGATTTATCGTCTGGCTGTTGTCTATAACCATCCGGTACTTTTCCCCAGTCCTGACGACCACCACTTGGGCTCTCCGGGGCTATTACTGGCCTCGATGATCCCCTCACTCAAGAGCCGCTGGACCTCTGACTTGATAAAAGTCCTGTCCTGGACACTATACCGCCTGCTCCTGGTGGCGACGGGTTTACAGTCGGCAGTGAGGTTCGCGAAGAGCGAGGGAGGGATGACCTTAAGAGTCGCGAGGCTACATCCGGTGAGAGGGAGGTAGGGGCCTGCCGAATTTCAGGGTCAGGCTCCTGAGGTTGCACTGGAAGTCCAGTCCTAACAAGAGAGGAGCGCAGAGATGGGGGAGGACATAGAGTTTAAAATTGGCGTACTCGGTGCCCTGTATCGCGAGGTTCACGACACAGTACCCCCTGATCTGCACTGAATGTGATCTGGAAGCAAGGGAGATTGTTTGGGATGTGGGGGAAATCTGGAGAGAACAGCGCCATACCGTGTCTGGATGTATGAAGCTCTCCGTGCTCCCAGAGTCAAACAGACAGGGTGTTTCGTGCCCATTGACCCTGACGGTCATCATCGAGTTCCTGAGGTGCTTGGGCCGTGACTGGTCGAGGGTGACAGCGCCGAGCTGCTTGTAGCCGGCGTGGTCGCAGGTAGTGGGGTGGTCCCAAGATGGCGGCCCCCTTCGGTCGCACGTGTCGGGCGGTGTTGAAGATGATGGCCAAGATGGCGGCCCCCATGAATAGCACATGGCAGGCTGGGTTGAAGATGGCAGCCAAGATGGCGGCCCCCATGAGTCCCACATGTCGGGCGGAGTTAAAGATGGCGGCCCCCACGGATAGCACAAGGCGGATGGCGTGTCGGAAAGGGGAGGTACCGGCAGGCATCAGCCATGCTGCGGGGTCTGCGGGCCTGTGAGTCTGTGATTCGGGCCTGCGATTTAGGAGCTTTGAGTTGGGCCAAGCAGACTTTGGCAAAATGTCCTTTCTTGCCGCAGTCGCTGCAGGTCGCGTTCCGGGCCGGGCAACGCTGCCTGAGGTGCTGGTTCTGCCCACAGAAATAGCAGGGCGGCACCCCGGGTTGGGCGGGCAGCCGTGCGGCACAGGCCTGGGATAACCTCGGGTCAGGTGACCACGAGGGACTTACGTGGTCGGAGGGGAAAGCATTGATGCTCTGGAAAGCTACTTCTAAGAAGGTGGATAGTTTTACCGTCTCTTCTGGTCGAGGGCACCCTATTCGAGCAGGCGCTGTCTGACATAGTTGGACCGGACTCCAGCCACATAGGTGTCCAAGATGGCGAGTTCCATATGCTGCGAGGCAGCGACATCCTTGTAATTGCAGTTTTGAGCGAGTACCCTCAGGTCACGTAGTTATTCCTCCAGCGATTCCCCGGGGCGTTGACGACGAGTGTCAACGAGCGTTGACACCGGCCTCAATTAGTGTCTTTTCGGGATCGCGACTGCGTCTGCGTACGTGGTCGCTTCCTCGATAAATACGGAGATCCGGTGGCTTACCCGGGCGTGGAGCAGACTCCGCTTCTGTGCCTCGGTGACGGCGGGCGAGGAAGAGGCAGCGAGGTAGGCCTCAAAGCAGCGGAACCAGTGCAAAAAGATTATTTTGGCGTCAGCTGTCTGTGGGTCGAGTTCCAGTCGATCAGGTTTGAGGGCGGCTTCCATAGCGATATCTTAGCTGATTAAAATGATGCGACCATCAATTCATACGAGACAATGAGTAGAAGTGAACAGTGGTTTTAATCAGCTAGATCTGTGCCTGCCTGCGACTGCTCTGTACTGAGTGCCGCCTACAGGCTGCAGATCTATATACCTCCCCTGAGGGGCGGAGCCCACAAGGGCATCAACATAATACAATACAATGTAATGTAATACAATGGTGAATGGTAGCAGTAATGCATTCACCACATAGGAGCAGGAGGGGAGCAAGATAAAGAGTAGGCCCACTCAAGAAAAATGGAGGGTGGTTATGCGTGGCATCACAGGAAGTGGGTGAAACCCTTAATGGGCACTTTGTATCGATATTCACCAGGGAGAAGGACATGATGGATGTTGAAGTCAGGGATAGGTGTGTGAACATTATTGAGAACGTCAATATATTAAAGGAGGGGTGTTGAGTATGCTAAATTGCGTTAAGGTAGACAAGTCCCCGGGGCTGGATGGGGTTTATCCCAGATTACTGTGGGAGGCGGCTGGTGAGCCTGACATCAGTGGTGGTGAAGCTTTTGGAAAAGATACTGAGGGACAGGATATATGCACATTTGGAGAAAAATAGACTAATTAGTGACAGGCAGCATGGTTTTGTACAGGGAAGGTCATGTCTCACCAACCTGATTGTGTTTTTGAAGAGGTGACAAAGAAAATTGATGACGGAAGGGCTGTGGATGTAGTTTATATGGACTTTAGTAAGGCGTTTGACAAGGTCCCACATGGCAGACTGGTAGAAAAACTAAAATCACATGGGATTCGAGGTGGTCTGGCGAGATGGATACAGAACTGGCTTGGTTACAGAAGACGGAGAGTAGCTGTGGAAGGATGTTTTTCTGAATGGAGATATGTAGCTGGTCGTGTTCCGCAGGATCAGTGCTGGGACCTCAGTTGTTTGTAGTATATATAAATGATCTGGAGGAAAATGGGGGTGGTCTGATTAGTAAGTTTGCGGATGACGCAAAGATTGGAGGAGTTGCTGATAGTGCCAAGGACTGTCATAGGATACAACAGGATATGGATAGATTTGAGACTTGGGCACAGAAATGGCAGATGAAGTTTAATCTGGACAAATGCGAGGTGATGCATTTTGGAGCATCAAATCTAGGTATGAATTATACTGTAAAAGGCCTTAGGAACATTAACATACAGAGGGATCTGGGCGTGCAGTTCCACAGTTCCCTAAAAGTGGCAACACAGGTGGCCAAGGTGATTAAGAAGGCCTATGGCATGCTTGCATTCATCAGCCGGGACAATGAGTACACGAGTTGGGAAATCATGTTGCAGCTTTATAAAACCTTGGTTAGGCTGCAGATGGAGTATTGCATACAGTTCTGGTCACCACATTATCAGAAGGACGTGAAAGCTTTGGAGAGAGTGCAAAAAAGGTTCACCAGGACGTTGCCTGGTCTCGAGGGTATTGGCTATGAGGAGAGGCTGGATAAACTAGGATTGTTTTTGCTGGAAAGACGGAAGCTGAGGGGAGACCTGATCGAGGTCTAGAAAATTGAGAGGCATAGACAGGGTGGACAGTCAGAGGCATTTTCCAAGGGTGGAAGTGTCAATTTCTTTGTTCTTTGTCTCAGAAGCTGAAGGTGCATTCAATAAATCTGGAGCAATTATAAACAGGAATTCTCAAGAAGCCAGTAATGGAAGAGTTCCAATAGTGCAGGAGCAGGAAGAGGAGCAAGTGATACCTTGGCTACGATTGGGTAGATAAGAATGAAACTAGGTGAGAACAGCACCACCCAACTGGGTGACATTGGAGACGTGTTGGAGAAGGATGGTGTGCCCAACCATGTCAGAGGCTGCAGATAGGATGAGGAGGAATAGTTTACGTTTTTCACAGTCGCATTGGACATGATTTATGACTTTGATTAAAGTCGTTTTGGTAATGTCAAGAGACCTGATTGGAGAGATTCAATTATGGATTTCTGAATTGGCGTTGCCAGTTGCTTAAAGCAATCGGTTTTACAGAAAGTAAGAGTAAAAAAGAACAAAATGATTAAAACGCTAATCAAACACTTGAAATGTTCTAAAAATGTAATTGGAGCTTCAACTGTTGGGTAGAATGGAGTTTCCATCTGTAACCGTAAAACTTGAGTTTATTGGGACACATACCACATAAAATTTCGAAACACCTTCACTATGGGCTGCATAATAAAGTTTGACAGCCTTCCCATTAGGCCTACATTACATCTTTAGTTTGGTAGATTGAGGAATAATAACCTTCTGGTTTTATGGACTCTTTTGTTCTATCACCTGAATGAATGGTGGTTTGTGATGAGTCAGGCTTAAACCAACACGTACTTCCTCAAAGAACTTGTTTTACCCTGCTTGTTTATCAACAGATCTACCTTGCTCCCTCTCTCGCACTCTATCCCTGCTCTCACAATCTCAAGTACTTTCAAAACTATACTGATCCATTCTTGGCCAACTTGAAACAACATTTTGCCTGAATTAACAGGCACTATTAATTGACCAAGAAATGAATTCATCAAGCCCTTTGCCAGGCCAGAGCATTATATGGACTTCCTCAAAAGTGTATTCCATTGTTTTGATTGGGGCTTTGTGTTGGCTGGACCTGTTGAGCTTTGAATCTTTTTGATTCATTTTTGGGATGTGGGTGTCGCTGGCAGGGCCAGCATTTATTGTCCAGTCCTAATTACCCATAAAATATTATGATGTGGAGATGCCGGCGTTGGACTGGGGTGAGCACAGTGAGAAGTCTTACAACGCCAGGTTAAAGTCCAGCAGGTTTGTTTTGAATCACTAGCCTTCGGAGCACTGCTCCTTCCTCAGGTGAATGAAGAGGTAAGTTCCAGAAACATATATATAGACAAAGTCAAAAATGCAAGACGATACTTTGAATGCGAGTCTTTGCAAGTAATTCTGGCTTTACAGATCCAGATGGAGCAATTGGAGAGAGGGATAGTCACAGGTTAGAAAGGTGTGAATTGTCTCAAGCCAGGACAGTAGGTAGGATTTTGCAAGCCCAGGCCAGATGATGGTGAGGTGAATGTAATGCGACATGAGTTCCTGGTTGAGGCCGTACTCATGTGTGCGGAACTTGGATATAAGTTTCTGCTCAGCGATTCTGCGTTGTCACGTGTCCTGAAGGCCGCCTTAGAGAACGCTTACCCGAAGACCAGAGGCTGAATGCCCTTGACTGCTGAAGTGTTCCCCGACTAAACATTCCTGCCTGGTGATTGTCGCGCGATGTCCGTTCATCCGTTGTCGTTCATCCTTAGAATGTTGGCGGTGAGCTGCATTAATGAGCCGTTGCAGCCATGCCGAGTAGGTACACCCAGAGTGTCGGGAGGAAATTTCGGATTTTTGACTCTGTGATAATAAGACCATAAGACACAGGAGCAGAATTAGGCCATTCGGCCCATCGAGTCTGCTCCGCCATTCAATCATGGTGGATATGTTTCTCATCCCCCATTCTCCTGCCTTTAAAAAAAAAAGAATTTATTCAGTCACTTGTATAACAAACAAAACAAATAAGAGCAGAAGTGAAATTGTACAACATAATAAATAACCAACACCCACTCCTCCTCCTCTGCCCCCTTCTGCTGACACCTCAATCCTCCTTAAAAAAGTCAATGAACGGCTTCCACCTCCGAGCGAATCCATCGACCGACCCCCCTCAAGACCAACTTGACCTTCTCCAGCCTCAGTAATTCTGCCAGGTCATTCACCTACACACTTCGCTTTCGGTGGCTCCGAGTCCCACCATCCAAGCAAAATCCGTCTGCGGGCTATCAGGAAGGCAAAGGCCAAGACATCGGCCTCTCTCGCCTCCTGGACTGCTCGGTCTTTTCCGACACCCCAAATATCGCTCTCTGGACTCGGGGCTGTTGTGTTGAGTGCTCTGGATCCGTGGATCACATACAGAGGGCGGTGGAGGCCGGGACGTTGAGTGTCTTTAAGACAGAAGTTGATAAATTCTTGATTTCTCGAAGAATTAAGGGCTATGGAGAGAGAGCGGGTAAATGGAGTTGAAATCAGCCATGATTGAATGGTGGAGTGGACTCGATGGGCCGAATGGCCTTACTTCCGCTCCTATGTCTTATGGTCTTAAGGTCACCAACACTTGAAATAGTGCAACACTATTTTATTGAATCATTAACTGTTGAACACACTCTGACTGTGGGTTAACACGATACTAGCTTTAACTAAAGACCTTTGCCTTGTCCTAACCAGTCGATGCACTCAGCACATGGTGAATGTCTGTGTTGCAGGCTGTGAGCTCTGTCCTCCTAGCTAGCTGCAGCTCGAATGAACGGGAACTCTGATGCCCCCTGTCTTTATAGTGCGTGTGCTCTAACTGGTGATTGGCTGCGGTGTTGTGTGTGTTGATTGGTCCCACTGTGTGTCCATCAGTGTGTGTCTGCACCATGATATACTGGTGTATATTATGACAGGGGCCACCTTCACCTCTAATACCACAGACATTACGTCTGCAAACCCCTGCCAGAACCCCTTCAGTTTCAGACATGGTTCGTGGGGCTCCCCGCGCACCGCCCACACGTGTCCTCCACTTTCTCAAACAGCCTGCTCATCCTCGCCACCATCATATACGTCCTGTAGACTACTTTAAACCGAATAAGACTGAGCCTTGTACACGACCAGGACGCAATCGTCCTCCGCAGGCCCCCCCCCCCCCCCCCCCCCCAATCCGTGGGCTCTGACTCCTACAACCTCCTGTAAAATTCCTCAAACACTCCATTCACCCCCACCGGGTCCAGCACCATGCTTCCCATGGTTTACTCTACCAATCTCCCTCACTGCCTCCTGTTTCCTAAACCGGTTGACCGCCATCCTACTTGCCTTCTCCCCACACTCGTACATTGCCCCTCTGGCCCTCCACAACTGCCTTACCGCCTTCCTCAAACTTCATCTGGAACCTCTGCCTCTCCCTCAACAATCTTGCCTCTGGGGCCTCCGAAAACCTCCTGTCCACCCTCAGAATCTCTTCCATCAGCCTTGCCTGTTCCGCCTTCTCTCTATGTGCCCAAATCGAAATAACCTCCTCCTTGAGTGCCTCCGATAGCATGGCGGCGGTGACCACCCCCGTGTCGTTCAGCTCCACATACCCACAAAGAGGCAACCCTCACTCACTCGCACACCTCCTCATCCACCAACAGCCTCACATCCAGCCTCCACTGGGGTCGCTGGGCCTCCCCTGGTCCACTTGCAAATCCACCCAGTGCGGCGCGTGGTCCAAAACCATGATTGCCGAATACTCCGAATCGACCGCCCCTGCCAGCAATGCCTTGTCCAACAGAAAAAAGTCAAAAAAGCCTCCCAAACCTCCACGGGTCACTCCCCCCTCCCCCATCCGCTCCATAAACACCTCCAGCTCCCTCACCACCCACCTCATAAACTCCACATCATCCCAATTTGGGGAGTAAACATTTACCAGGACCACCAGCATCCCCTCCAGCTTCCCACTCACCATCACGAAGCCCCCCCCCCCCCCCCCCCCCCCCCCCCCGCCGAATCAGCCACAATATCTGGCAGCTCGAACGTCACCCACTTATTCACCAGCACCGCCACCCCCCCTCGTCCTCATGCCCAGTCCCGAGTGGAACACCTGCCCTACCCATCCTCTCCTCAACCTTGCCTGATCCCCTATCTTTAAATGAGTCTCTAGTACAAAACAAAAGCTACGTCCTCAGGCGCGCAAACACACGTGACCGTTTGACCCGCCCATTCAGCTCCCTCACGTTCCACGTGATCAGCCTGGTCGGGGGGCTCCCGCATCCACCTCCCTTGCCGATCAACCACATCCCTTTCTGGGCCAGCCCCTTCCCTGTGTCATGCGCGCCCCCCCCCCCCCCCCCCGGATGTCCGCTGTCATCGCTCCCTTTTCAACTGCTCCACACCTTCCACACCCTTGTCAGCATCCCCCTTCCCCCAAAGAGAACAGCCGCACCCCCATCTCCTGCACCAACCACCTAACAATCCCCCACTGCCCTCCCGTTAACCAGCCCACCCAGCTAGCCTGACAGCCCCATGCCCAAGACCTCCAAACCTCCTACTACCACCCCCACCTGATTTCCCCCCCCCCCCCACCACATCCGCACTCCCTCAAGAAATACAGAAACAGAAAAAGGTGCACTCACCCTTGATGCTCCCCAATACCCTGCCACCAAACCCAACAAAACATTTCAAAGGAGAAAAAGCTCTCCAAAAACAACCAAAAGAAAACATCTCCTCAAACGTTGAATGTCCTCCTTCTCCTGCCAGCCCATTGTCCTTAAAAACTCCACCGCCTCCTCTGGCTTACCAAAATAATATTCCCGACTCTGGAAAGTCACACAGAGACGGGCCGGGTGCAGCACCCCAAACTTCACCCTCCTTATTGTGGAGGGCAGCCTCGACCTGGTTAAACCCGGCCCTCCTCTTCGCCAGTTCGGCTCCCAGGTCCTGTTACACCCGCAGCTCGTTCCCCTCCCAGGTACACTTCCTCGTCTGCCTCGCCCACCGCAGAATCTTCTCTTTGTCCAAGCAGCGGTGTAATCGCACCGTCGCCCTCGGCAGCTCGCCCGCCTGCGGCCTCCTCATCAGCGTCCTGTGCGCTCGGTTGACCTCCAGAGGCTGGTCGAAGGCCCCTCTCCCATCAACTTTTCCAGCATTTTGGCCCCATATGTGCCAGCCTCCGCTCTGTCGGTGTCTTCGGGCATATCCACACGTTCTGCAAATTTTGCCTTCTGGAGCAGTTCTCCAGATCCTCCACCTTCTCCTTCAGCTTCTTTTGGGTCTCCCGCATCACCCCCACCTCAGCCACCAATGAGGCCAACTGCTCCTAATGCTCCCCCACCACCCAGTCCACTTTCTAGATCTCCTGGCCCTGGGACTCCAGCCTCTATTGCAGTCACTTAAAATTCCAGTACCAGTCTCCCCGAACAGGCACCGGAATGTGGCGACTAGGGGCTTTTCACAGTAACTTCATTTGAAACCTACTTGAATAAGCGATTTTCATTCATTTCATTTCATTTTCAAATGGCCAACTCCCGATTCAAAATGGCGAACGGCAAAGGCTGATGGGAAAGTCAGCCAAGAAGACACAAACGAGCAGCTGCAGGTTGGCTGTGTATTTACCTCTGGAAAGGCCAGACACTATCGATACCAGCAACCATCAGCATAACAAAACACCAGCCATCTGCATACTAATGAGCAATCCCCGGGAACAATAAGCAACATTTAGACACACAAAGCAAAACCAGACTCTTCGGCGCCAGCAGGAGCCTACACAAAAGGAGGTGAACGAGCACCTCAAGACCGCCCATCGATCAGGGAACCGCTCCAGCATTGGAGAAAATCGAACCAAGCGATTGGGACAAAGTCCAATCACTTGGGATCAGGTACAGGGTCCGCCCCGAAAGGCGGGAAGCCCCTGGGGACTATAAGAATTGAGCCCCAAGTTCAAATCGCTCTCTTCTTCTCCACCTCTTCGCCCGGGTCACCCAGCAACAACGAACCAACATTGACCGTGACCGGTGCAGCGACTCCAGTGATCATCGAACTTGTAAGTCTTAATTCAACGCTCGCTATGAGATAGGCGCTCCTATCTACCAATCTGTACCCACTTCGAATCCCGCAGACTCAGAACCCGAACGAAAGGCCATTTGTTCCCCTGACCTGGTGGGCCAGTTCCAAGTTAAGTATAGGCCTGTTAGTTGTAGAAGTAGCTTAGATGTAGAATTTGTACATGAGTAGCGATTACTGTGTATAATAAATGTGCTTTGATTTAAATCTTACTAATCGGGGTATTGGATTATTGATCATTACTCAGACTTGAACCTCGTGGCGGTATCATAAAGATACCTGGCGACTCGAGAGCAAAGGTAATAAAACAGAGCAATTGAACTAAGGCAAAGTTAGCAACACTATCTACTCGCTCAATCCCCACTTTGGCGGCTCTACCACCTTCGCTAGGTCTTCCTGGGCTTCCCTTCTCTGCTGGCTGAACTACTCATTTAAGAAGTCCACCAGCTGCTCCATTGACCACTGGATGGCCAGAACAGGCACTTTGCTCTCTGCCATCTTAACCTGTGGCACATGAAGACTCTCCTGCTCCATCAGCTCCCTTCTTCTCAACTCACTCTTAATTCGTGGATCCATCCACCAGCTACACCAGAGGAGTTGCACCTTCTCCTGGCACACTTGCACCTCTTTCCATCCAAAGTTCCACCCCTCCGACAGGGAAAGGACTGAAAAATTCCACCTTGAGCGGGATACACGAGGAGAATGTGCAGTGACCGCCCCGGCCTGGCATACCGCCACAAAATGGCCCTTTTTGCCACAACCTTTGCAGGTGGAGGAGTGGGCCGGGTAGCGCTGCCGGGGGTGCTTGGCTTGCCCGCAAAAATAATAGCGGGGCCCCCCAGGTTTGCCTGGTAGCCGCGCGGCACAAGCTTGTGGGGGGGATGCATCGGGGCCGGCCGAGGGTGGGTTCCATGCTGCCCAAGGGGCTGCCGCGCGGTCGGGGACGTACGCGCAGGCGTTTCGGGAGGCCACATCCAGGGAGCTAGCAAGGGCCCGTGCCTCCTTGAGGCCTAGTGTCTCTTTCTCCAGCAGCCGCTGACGGATTTGGGAGGACAGCATACCTGCAACGAATGCGTCCCAGATTAAAAGTTCTGTGTGGTCGCTGGCTGAAACTTGCGGGCAATCACACTTCCTACCCAGTACCAGGAGCGTGCGGTAGAATTCATCCAGCGACTCCCCTGGGATTTGTCGCCTTGTCGTTAGCAGATGTTGGGCGTCAACCTGGTTTACTGGGCGAATGTAGTGTCCTTTCAACAGGGCCATCGCTGCCTCGAAATCGTCCACATCCTCGATAAGGGTGTAGATCTCTGGGCTCACCCTCGAGCCAATCTAAGGAATTTTGGAAAATTAAGAGGGAAATTAAAACCAATGCATCTATTATCGCAGCAGCCACTTTTTAAAAGACTCTAGGACTAAGCCCATCAGGACCTGAGAACTTGTCAGCCTTTAGTCCTAATATTTTTCTTGGTTGTCTTCGTACCCTTTCCCTGGTGACCCTCAGTGGGGGAGACGGTGGGTGGCTTTGGAAGACTTCCACGAGAAACTCTGGGCCTCGAAGATCAGGCTCCGGACTGCACCAACCAGATATGGCAGCTGACTGGGCTGGCTGGCTGAGAAACAGCAACGGGGCACTGGTAGAAGTGCGAATGCTGTCATTCTGAGAGAAGGTGGCAGTTTGTGCTCCAGGGAGCTACTGCTATTCCACCCGGGGCGATGCTTTAGCAACATAGAAGTCTGCTGGATCTCAGACAGCTGTACGCGATAAGAACTGGAAAGGTCCTTTTGAACAGCGGTATCCACAGTCCTGAACATAGCAGTCTCGGCCTTGAATGGCAGTGAGCATCAGCCTCATGACCAAGCTTCGGCTACAGTGTCGAGGCCTTGCTTTTGTTGTGGTGGAAGTTGAGACCTACAGATGTTGCATCATGGCCACGTTTACAAGTGCTGTCATTGGAGTTGCCCACCAACTCCAAGCTGGAAAAGATGGGCTCAAGGCTCAGCACAAATAACTGTTTAAAGTTGGAGCTGGACTCCTCCATGCCCCTTAACAGTGACCACAGCTTGTCTGGCATGCCTGTCAAAGCACCAAGCACAGGCTATCATCATTTACCTGTATATCTCCCATTGAATCATCTGAATACCCTGCAGCAAACACATCACAAAGTCCGTAATCACACAATCTGTGGCTTGCATCATTCCAAGGGCCAGTGCAGACACGATGGGCCAAATGGCCTCCTGCACCGTAAATGTTATGATTCTATGAATAACATCCCTAATTTCCCATGTAAGCCATGGGAAGCCACCTTTATCATAGAATTTACAGTGCAGAAAGATACCATTCGGCCCATCGAGTCTGCACCGTCTCTTGGAAAGAGCATCCTACTTAAGCCCACGCCTCCACCCTATCCCCATAACCCAATAACCCCACCTAACCTTTTTGGACACGAGGGCAATTTATCATGGCCAATCCACCTAACCTGCACATCTTTGGACTGTGGGAGGAAACTGGAGCACCCGGCGGAAACCCACGCACACACGGGCAGACTCTGCACAGACAGTGACCCAAGCCGGGAATCGAACCTGGGACCTTGGAGCTGTGAAGCAACACTGCTAACCTCTGTGCTACCGTGCCACCTTTTCTTGTTTTACTTTTGTGCCAGACAGGAATAAACAATTGTTGCAGTTCCTCAATGCGCTCTTTGAATGTTTGCCATTGCCTATCCATGTTATCCCTTTAAGTGACATTCCCCAATCGATCATAGCCAACTCATTTTATTGTAGTTTCCTTTATTAAGATTCAGGACCCTAGTTTCAGAATCAATAACTTCACTCTCCATTTTGATGAAAAATTCTATCATATTATGGTCGCTCATCCCCAAGAGATCGCACACAACTAGATTGCCAATGATTCCATTCTCATTACATAGTACCCAGTCTAGGATGGCCTGTTCTCTAGTTGGCTCCTCAACATATTGAACCAGAAAACCATCCCGCATACACTCCAGAAATTCCTCCTCTATGGTATTGTGGCTAATTTGATTTTCCCAATCTATATGCAGATTACAATCATCCATAATTACAGTTGTTCCTTTATCACATATGTCTCTAATGCCATTCCCAACAATATCACTGTAATTTGGGGGTCTATGTATGACGCCCACTAAAGGTTTTTGCCCCTTGCTGTTTCGCAGCTCTACTCAAACAGATTCTGCATTATTGGAGCTATTATCCTCCCTCACTATTGTGTTAAGTTCCTCCTTAACCAGCAATGAAACCCCATTGCATTTTCCTTTTTGTTTGTCTGTCTTTCCTAAATATGATGTGGAGATGCCGGTGTTGGACTGCGGTGAGCACCGTAAGAAGTCTTACAACACCAGGTTAAGGTCCAACAGGTTTGTTTCGAAGATTCGAAACACACCTGTTGGACTTTAACCTGCTGTTGTAAGACTTCTTACTTTCCTAATACTGAATACCCCTGGACATTCAGTCTCCATCTCTGGTCACCCTGCAGTCATGTATCTGTAATCCCGACAATCCATTTGTTCATCCACTTTATTGCAAATGTTCCACAGTTAAGGCACAAAGTCTTTAAGTTTGTCTTTTTAACATAACCAGTCCCACTCCCAATATTTTTCACTATGGCCCTGTTTGAATATGTCTCTTGGTTTATCTGCCTATCACTTCTTATTCCCCTTTCTGTCTTTTGTTTTTGTTCTTATTTCCTCTTCCTCTGACTCCTTGCATACGTTCCCATCCCCTTGCCCTTTTAGTTTAAACCCTCCCCAACCACTCTAGCAAATACACCTCCAAAGACATCAGTCTCGGTCCTGCCCAGGTGTAACTGGTCCCAATGCCCCAGGAATCTGAAACCCTCCCTCCCATCCCATCTCTTCAGCCACGTATTTATCCGATGTATCCCGCTATTTCTACTCTGACTATCACGTGGCACTGGTCGTAATCTTGAGATCACTACCTTAGAGGTCAAACTTCTCAATTTCTTCCTAGCACCCTGTATTCTGCTTTCCGGACCCTCATCCCTTTTTTACCTATGTCGTTGGTACCCATGTTACCACGACCACTGGCTATTCTCCCTCTCTCTCCAGAATGTCCTGTACCCGCTCCGAGACATCCTTGACCTGACACCAGGGGAGGCAACATGCCATCCTGAAGTCTCATTTGCATCCACAGAAATCTATCCATTCCCCTTACAATTGAATCCACTATAACTATTCCATCCTCACACTTTTTATTCCTCCCCTCTGCAGCAGAACCAACTGTGGTGCAACAAATTTGGCTGTTGCCGTTTTTCCCTGAGAGATCATTCCCCTCAACAGTGTCCAAAACGGTACCTGTTTTGCAGGGTAATGGCCACAGGAGATTCCTGCACTGCCTGCCTAGCTCTCTTCTGCCTGGTGTTCACCCTATCCATTGCAAGTGGTTTGGGTCTGGAATGCTCTGCCTGGAAGTGTGGTGGAGGCAGGTTCAATTGAGGCATTCAAGAGGGCAGTAGATGTGCAGGGGTATGGGGAAAAGGCAGGGGAATGGCACTATGTCAGAATGCTCATTCGAGAGTTGGTGCAGGCACAAGGACCAAATAGCCTACTCCAGTTATGAAAGCAACTTCTAATCCCACGAGACAACTGGTGGAATTTAAATTTAATTAATAAATCTGGAATATAAGATAGTTTCATGACTATCGCAAAGACCCATCAGTTTCACTAATGGGAAGGAAATCTGCCAGTGTTATCCAGTCTGGCCTACATGTGGCTCCAGACCCACAGCAATGCGGTTGGCTCTTAATTGCCCTCTACAGTGGCCTAGTGAGCTCCAGGCATTTGGGGGTGGGCAACAAATGTTGGCAGGAATGGCCTTGCAAAAAAAATAAACATGTGCCTCATCATAGGAGTTGCACCACAATTGTTCATCACTAAAACTTGGTTCTTGTATATATTGACATGTGTGCGTGGAAGAATGGTATAGTAGATATACAAAGAACTTGAGCCATCACGCCTGCAGCTCCCGCAGGACCCCACTGCTTTATTATTGTATTTAATCTGAACAAAAGCTAAAAGAGGAGACTTATCGAATGCTGGGGGGGGGGGGGGGGGGGGGGGGGGGGGGGGGGGGGGGGGAGGGGGAAGAGAGAGAGAGAGAAACCAGTCAGTGCAGAACTTTCCACTTCCTGTCAGCTATTCATGGAGCAACATCTGTTTCTGTAACCATTGGTCTGTGATGGTCCTGAGCCACAGAGAAAACAGAGGGAGAACTAGTTTGGGGGGGAAGAAATATAATTTCAACCCTTTCGACTGTTTGGATTTTCAACAAGGCCGTCCCTTGTAACCATGAATGGTTAATTCCAATTGTGAGGTACCCTCAATAATGATGCTTAGAGATTAAACTGTAAAGAAGGCTTATTAGGCTAATAACTATGCTACAGATTTGGACGAGAGCTGACTGCTATACAGACCATGAGTCAGGCCTTTATGTATGGCTCCCAGATGGGCGGAGCCAGAGGCGGAGTCCCAGGGTTCCAAGCCTGGCCTTAAAGGGGACATCACCTTACATGATGATAAGGCAGTAACCGTTCATCACAAATTGTTTCTTTCCCTCTGGCTTATGATATTTGCATTTCTTTCTACTTCCAGAGTACAGACATAACCAGTTCCGTTGGCTATGATAATCTGATCCAACACATGAACGATGGCGAAAAACATGCAAAGAGTTGGAGGATTTTATCAAACAGAGGTATGGGACTTATTGTGACTCACAGCTGGGTTAAGGATCTCCACTGACAGTCTATGGTGTGGTGTGAGGCGGGTGGCAGCACACTGGTCAGCGAGAGTTTGGGTAGAATTTGGATCCACTCTGTGCTGTGGAAATGGCTACACGGCACACAGACCTGTTTTCCTGATCAATTCCCACCGACTACCACCTTAATATGACGGAGTTGCCCAGACTGGGCAACCCTCAGCTGGGACCCTCCAAGAACCCATGAAAACCAGTGTGCCGTTACAAAGAACAATACAACACAGGAACAGGCCCTTATGCCCTCCAAGCCTGTACCGGTCATTATACCAACCTGTGCCAAAACCCTCAGCTCTTCCTTGCGCCGTATCCCTCTATACCCATCCTATCCATGTGTTTGTCAAGGTGCCTTTTGAACGCTGTGACATTGAGATGACCCCATAATATTTACAGGGCAGGCAGTCTGTGGAGCAAACTCTGGGAGGGAGAAAACAAATCCCCACTCCCTCTGCACTGCGCCGGTTTTGTGAGACATACTATTATCACTGGAATGGGACTTCCTTCCATCCCACAAGCGAGTGTCGCTACTAAGCTGATGCCGACATCTCCAAAGTCAAAGATGTGCAGGTTCGGTGGATTGGCCATGATAAAAAATTGCCCTTCGTGTCCAAAATTGCCCTTAGTGTTGGGTGGGGTTACTGGGTTATGGGGATAGGGTGGAGGTGTTGACCTTGGTAGGGTGCTCTTTCCAAGAGCCGGTGCAGACTCGATGGGCCGAATGGCCTCCTTCTGCACTATACATTCTATGATTCTATGATAATCGGGAGCTATCAGGACAGAAGGCTATGAGAACGTTTTCTAGAGGTTTAGAAAACTGTGAAGGGTCTTTTCTCATTCTTCCCTGGGATGTGGGCAACTCAGTCCCGAAGTTGGTCTTGACTGAGTGGCTTGTTAGGCCATTGCAGAGGGCAATTAAGAATGAACCATATTGCTGTGGGTCTGGATCACGCGGAGGCCAGACCAGGCAAGGGTGGCAGATTTCCTTCCCTAAAGGGGCATTAGTGGGACAAATGGTTTTTATGGCAATGTCACAGTTTTAAGACGTCAACCATTACTGGGACTAGTGTTTTTATATTTCAGATTTATTAATTGATTTCAAATTCACCTGATGCCATGGTGGTTGGTATTGGAACCCATGTTCCCAGGGCATTACCACTACACCCACCATCTCCCTGTCTTGATGGTTACAGAAGGAAATGCTATTCACTTGGCAGGGCATCTACAGAGTGAGGATAGAAATTGAGGAAACTTCATACTGAGAATTGTCAGAGTATGGAAAGCTTTGCCCTTGTACATCAATATTGCGAAGCACTTCAGGACGTCCCTAGGCAGCTAAAGGTCCTTAGGTAGCGAAAGATTCTGAGGGGTGTCCATTATGTCGTTTAAATGAGGAGCAGATTAATATTTGAAGCTGAAGAAATTGTACAGTTGACTAAGAGACAGCAGTGCAGTGGAGTTGGTCTAGAAATACTCGCAGGAAGACCCACAGACTCGTATAACTCAATGGCCCCTTCCGTTTTATAAATGTTGATGAATCCACGGTGGACTACATCACAGTACTTTTGGTGTGCGATGGCCTTGGGTTTCATGCCTGTTCTCTGAGTCATTTGGCTCAGGTGAAGCAGCAATAGGGGCTCTACAGTTAGCCTCAATATCCTTTTGGCTAGGAGAGAGTGAATGCAATCGGCAGAGTCTAGCGACAAGCCGCGATTCCCTCATGATCGAATATTTTGCCGTCTTGTGGTTCACACCGTGCAGAATGGCCACATGGCTGAGGGATCAGCAAAGTTATGGGCAGTGGCATCTGGTTCCAGCACGGCTCGCAGCTGCAGGAAATGAGGCAAGATGAACTGTATAAGACTAGACATAGCATCTTTTGGTGAATGAACATTGTTCAACAGGAAACAGGCCTTGTGCTCCGTGGAAGTGGCAGAGCTGATTGCGAATGGCTATTTCCGGAGTGTGAGTCTCTACAAAAGCTGAAAAGCTAAGGACATAAAACACTGGAAATACCCGGACAGTCAGTTGCCATCTGGTGCCAACTGGAGCATCAAGATGATGTGCCCATCCTCACTTTCCCATAGCAACTTGGGTGAGAATCAATATGCTCTTTCCCCAACAAATCTCACATTACAGGAAGGGCTTAAAAGATTTGTGCAAAGTTGTTCACATCCAACATTTTTTTTCTGGAATTCTAAATTCGAGCTGTTGCTGAGATCAAAGCTGAAAATGATATTTGTGGATCTTTGCCTTGTTATATTCCTTGACGCAAACACTGTGCAACTGGCAAAATGGGGTTGCTGGGGACTGGCAAAGTGCAGTTAGAAGTCACGATAAGTGAAACTCGATGTGTAGTAAATGCAGAAGACGGAATGAGGATGCTGGATTCGTCTCTTCATACTGCAGTATCGCAATTACAACCTCAGTCATTGGCAGATCAAGATGGTGAAACACTTTGAACGGAAATCATGAGTAACTTTCCTCCTGCTGACTGGGTGAGGAGGGGGGGCGGTGTTAGCAGGAGGTCTAACTACTGACTGAAATCAAAACCCAGTTACAGTCACATAGTTGACAAATCTATGGACGTTGCACAGACTTTCCCATTAGATCATTTTGTCAGAATGTTGCAGGTATCTTCAGCTAATTGACTTATTGGGCGGAATTCTCCATTTTTCTTTGTCTTAAGTGCAATGGCGGGCAGCACCATTCTCGGTGGCCAGATGAGTGAATTCATGTCCGATTCAGCGCTTGGAGCATCATTAATTATGCATGAGCGAGAATCTCTCTGAATCACCTGGCATGCCGGGAGCTGATTCATCCACCCGCTATCAGTTGACGGGTTCCAAGGCCGAGGTGCCATATGTACCCACCAGTCGGTACTCTCCTATCACTTCCCACAGCCCACTTGTCTTCACGAGAGCCTGAAGGATATCTGGAACCCAGAGGCAAAAGGTTAGCAACCTCCAGAGGTCTGCACCGCAATTCAACCACCATGCCCTCGAGGACTCGATTTGAGGAGTCCAGGTGCAAAGACATATCATCTACCTAAGGAATGGGCCCAGAAAACACATCAACCTCACCTCTCTGTCTTGGGAGGCCATTGCCCAGGAGTCAGCACAGCTGGCAACTGCGCCTGAAGCACCACGCAGTGCAGGAAGAGGATGAATGATCTTGTCCCTCCACCACGGTAAGTCCTCTCTCAGCTCCCTCCACCATCTAACTGGCATCATGTACTCAAAGTGCATCATCTTCATGGATCTCACACATCCAATTGCTCATTCTCTCATGGACACTTTCGCATCTGTCATGTTGCTCACACTCCATCCCTGACCCTTGTGGGGTCGGCTCCCCTCTCTGCTTAGCCAGATTGTGAAGGGCACAGCAAACTGTGATAATGCAGGAAACCCTCCGATGTGTATTGCAGAGAGCCCCCTGAGTGGCCCAGACATCTGAATCGCATCTTCAGAAGGCCTATGGTCTGCTCTGTGAAGGAGCATGGGGAGCTGTGAGCAGGGCTGTTCCTCTCATTGGCAACCGATTCGGCAGCCTTCCACTGTTCGTCATCCTCATCTACCTCCTTGCCCCCCCGCCTGCGATCGTGCCCCTTCAACTTTCCACCACTCCCTGCCCTTACCCCTGTCCTTCCACATTGCCCCCATCGTCTTCATTATCTCCCCCTCACCTTGCACCCGACCTCCAGTCAAACTTCGGTCTGTGGGAATGGAGGCTGCATGGGTCCATAATGACCAGCTTGGCATGGAGCTGGAGGGCATGAATCATTCTTCCCCAGCAAAGTGGCGTTCAGTATTACAGGACCGGCGCAGCACTCTGGTGGGGCGGAGGATGGGGGGGTGCGGGTCTGTGGCAGTCAAATCGCAGTGCTGAGTGAACTGTGGTCCGCCTTGCACCGCCACTCTTTTTCAAACCGGTTTGAGGCCGGCGTGATTTCCTGCTGCTGTGACACTAGATTGGGAAGCCGTGTGGAGATTCCGGCGAGCAGAAATTTTGATGAACATTCATGAGATACAAATGAATGTCATGGGCGGGATTCTCCACCCCCCGCCGGCTGCCCTATTCTCCGGTGCCGTTTTTCGGGCAGGGGCGGGATTCACGCCATGCGTGTCGCAGGCCATTGGCAGCGCCCCCCCCGACGATTCTCTGAGCACCGACGGGCCGAGCGGCCGTCCGTTTTTGGCCAGTCCCGCCGGCATGAATCACTCAGCTCTGACACCGGCGGGACCTGGCCGGTAAGTCGGCGGGGGCGGTCCTCTGCGGGGGGGGTCCACGGTGGCCTGGCCCGCAATCGGGGCCCACCGATCTGTGGGTGGGCCTGTCCCGTGGGGGCACTTCTTCCTTCCGCGCCAGCCCCTGTAGGGCTCCGCTATGCGGCTCGGAGAAGAGAACCCCCCGCGCATGCGGCAAAATGTGCCAGCCGGTCTGCGCATGCACGGAACCACGCCGGCGGTTCCGCGCATGCTCGAGATCACACTGGCCCTTCGGCGCATTTGCAAACTCGCGCAGTCCCTTCGCCACCAGCTGGAGTGGCGCCAAAGACTCTGGCGTCCACCTAGCCCCCGAGACAGGTGAGAATTCTTCACCTTGTGGGGCTGTTGACGCCGGAGTCGTTGGCGCCGGTTTTCCCGCTGGCGTGGGGACTTAGTCCCCGGAAGGGAGAATCCCGGCCATGGTGTTCACGCCACCAGGCAATGGAAGATCCGACCCGCCATTGGGAGAATTTCAAACTGAGTTTTCGCTGGCGGGTTTCCGACTATTCGGCTCCCGCGGGATTCTCTGCTCCACCCGCCGCCAAACATGCCATGGACGGGATGAGACAATTCCGCCCGTTGTTGGTGGTGTGTTTTATTGCAAGTCTGTAATCATTTCAGTAGCATTCTACCTAGTTGTTAACACAAAAGCAATTCACCCTGCTCTCCACAGCAATAATTACTGCTTCTGCACCCGTGGGTATATATAACTTGGTGTTCAATACGTTTCATTTTGGATTTCTTTCCCCATGACAACCAGATCACACGGGCCCGTCTCCGGACAAAGTTTGAGTATAACATTCGTTCCCCTATCTAGAACATTCGGTTTCATCTCGAGTTAACAGAGACATTTTAAAACAAAACTGTCCTGTAAAGTCCCACATTCGTAAAGGTAGCCCGCTGAAATAACTTGGGGATTAGGAAATCATTCAGCAAGATGTGATCAACAAATTGCTGACCTAATTGTACCTTTTTCAATAAATCCATTTTCATTTGCAGATGAAAACTGGCCATCTGGACAAGTCACTAGAGCACTAGGCGTCCACAAAACTGTACATTTGCATTTACCCAAAATATAATAGTGCCAGGGTTGTGAAACGTCAGTTACATTAGAGACTGGAGAAGCTGTTTTTTCCCCTTAGAGCAGAGAAGGTAAAGGGGATATTTGACAGAGGTGTTCAGAATCATGAATCGTTGTGATAAAGTGATTAAAGGGAAATTAATTCCCGTGGCAGTAGAGTCGGTAACCAGGGCCGGGATTCTCCCCTACCCGGCGGGGCGGGGGATCCCGGCGGGATGGAGTGGCGGGAACCACTCCGGCGTCGGGCCGCCCTAATGGGGTGGAAAATCCGCACTTTTTGGGGCCAAACCCTCACCTTGAGGGGCTAGGCCCGCGCGGGAGTGGTTGGCGCGCCGCCAGCCGGCGGGAAAGGCCTTTGGTGCCACGCCAGCTGTGGCTGAAAAGACTTCGCCGGCTGGCGGAAGTCCGCACATGCGCGGGAGCGTCAGCGGCTGCTGACGTCATCCCCGCGCATGCGCAGGGGGGGTGTCTCTTACGCGTCGGCCATGGTGAAGGCTGTGGCCGAGGCGGAGGGAAAAGAGTGCCCCCACGGCACAGACCCTCCCGCGGATCGGTGGGCCCCGATCGCGGGCGCAGCCACCGTGGGGGCACCCCCAGGGGCCAGATCGCCCCGCGCCCCCCCCAGGACCCCGGAGCCCGCCCGCGCCGCCTGGTCCCGCCGGTAAGAGAGGTGCTTTGATTCTCGCCGGCGGGAGTGACATTCCAGCAGCGGGACTTCGGCCCATCGCGGGCCGGAGAATCGCCGGGGGGGGTTCGCCGACCGCCGCGGCGCGGTTCCCACCCCCGCCGAATATCCGGTGCCGAAGAATTCGGCAACCGGCGAGGGCGGGATTCACGCCAGCCCCCGGCGATTCTCCGACCCGGCGGGGGGTCGGAGAATCTCACCCCAGAAGTCACTGATTTAAGATAATTGCCAAAAGGTGAAATGAGGAGAATTTCTATTGCAATGAGTTGATATGATCTGGAATGCACTGCCTGAAGGAGTGGCGAACACAGATTGCAAAGCAACGTTCAAAAAGAGAACAGGAATTAGGTGAATTGCCATAGAGGGATTGCAGCGAAGGTTGACGGACTGTTTCCCAGGGTGGTAGGATTGTTGTACAAGGAGAGATTGGGTTGTGTGGGCCTGTATTCACTGGAGGTTAGAAGAATGAGAGGGGATCTCATTGAAACATATAAAGCTGTGACAGGGCTGGCCAGACTGGATGCAGAGATGTTGTTTCCCTTGGCTGGGGGGGGGGGGGGATCTAGAACAAGGGGGTCACAGTCTCAGGATACAGGGTAGGACTGAGATGAGAAGAAACCTCTTCACTCAGAGGGTGGTGACCCTGTGGAATTCTCTACCACAGAAGGTTGTGAAGGTCACGTCACTGAATGCATTTAAGAAGGAACTAGATAGATTTCTAGACACTAAAGGCATCAAGGGGAATGGGGAGAGAGCGGGTGTGCGGCGCTGAAATAGACTCGGCCATGATATTGAATGCTGGAGCAGGCTCGAAGGGCTTAATGGCCTCCTCCTGCTCCTGCTTTCTGTGGTTCTGTGAATGCATGGCAGTTTCAAGGAGCTGGAGCAAGTCCGGAGAATGACACAGGCAGGGGAATGGAATTTACCAGAAGGGATGTTTTGTTGCAGTTGTACAAGGTGAGAGCACCTCTGGAGCACTGTGCAGTTTTGACCTCATTTGAGAAAGGGTATAAATGAGTTAGAGACAGTTCAGAAAAGGTTCACTTTACTGATAGCTGGAATGGGGGTGTGGTGAAGGAAATATCTTATGAGGAATCAACATCCTGGGGGTTACCATTGATCAGAAACTAAGGATTAGCCATGGGGAGGTGGTGGCGTAGTGGTATTGTAATTGGACTTGTAAACCAGTGACCCAGAAGGTGTAACACCTGCCACTTGACCTCTTCCATGCTTAACATCCCAGGCCCAAAACACTCATTCCAGGTTAAGGAGCGTTTCACTTGCATCCCTTCCAATTTGGTCTACTGCATTCGCTGCTCCCAATGTGATCTGTTGTCAACAGGGGCTGTTTAGCACAGGGCTAAATCGCTGGCTTTGAAAGCAGACCAAGGCACGCCAGCAGCACGGTTCAATTCCCGTAACAGCCTCCCCGAACAGGCGCTGGAATGTGGCGACTAGGGGTTTTTCACAGTAACTTCATTTGAAGCCTACTTGTGACAATAAGTGATTTTCATTTTCATTTTTCATTTCATTTCATCTCTATATCGGAGAGGCCAAACGCAGACTGGGTGATCGCTTTGCTGAGCATCTTCAGTCTGTGCGCATTCAGGACCCTGATCTTCCTGTTGCTTGCCATCTTAGCAAAAGACCCTGCTCCCATGCCCACATGTCTGCCCTTGGCCTGCTGCAATGTTCCAGTGAAGCCCAACGCAAACTGGAGGAACAACATCTCATCTTCCGGTTAGGCACGCTACAGCCTTCCGGCCTGAACATCGCATTCAACAACTTCAGATGATCAGCTCGACCCCATCTCGACCCATTTGTTTTCATCCCATTTCATTTTAACTGTCTTTTACCATTTCTTTCTTTCTTAATATATATTTAATTCCCCCCCCCCCCCCCCCAATCTTATCCACCTTTCTCCTCTTTGCTTCTCTCTTCCCCTCCCCTACATCTACAGTTTACCCACTGATGTTAGTTGCCCTGCTGTTTGACCTTTCACATCTTTTGTTCTCTCTGGGGACTGCCATGAGCACTCTTTCCCCTTGGGTTCTGTGGCCATTAGCACCCGGTTTCCCTGGGTTTCTGTGGCTACGACTCATCTTTCATTCTCACTCCACAGTATAAATGTTTCCCACTTTCTCTGTCTGTTAGCTTTGACAAAGAGTCACCGGACTCGAAACGTTCGCTCTTTTCTCTCCCTACTGATGCTGTCAGACTTGCGGAGATTTTCCAGCATTTTCTCTTTCGACCCAGAGTAATGCTCTGGGGACCCAGGTACAAATTCCTCCACAGCCGATGGTGAAATCTGAATTCAATAAAAAATCTGGAATTAACCATTGTCGATTGTCTGGTGTCCTTTAGGGAAGGAAATCTGTCGTCCTTACCTGGTCTGACCTACACGTGACTCCAGACCCACAGCAATGTGGCTGACTTTTAACTGCCCCCTCAAGGGCAATTAGAGATGGGCATTAAATCAAAATCAATCAAAATAAAATATAAAAATTCTGTGGCTACCAGTGTAGGTCAAAGGTGAAAAATCCTATCACGTGTAATAGGATCCTGACACCCCCCAAAGCCTGTTCACCATCTACAGGGCACAAGTCAGGAGTGTAATGGAATACTCTCCACTTGCCTGGATGAGTGCATCTCCAACAACACTCAAGAAGCTCAACACCATCCAGGTTAAAGCAACCCGCTTGATTGGCACCCTATCCACAAACATTCAAACCCTCCATCACCAAATAGTAGCAACCGTGTGTACCACCTACAAGATGCACTGCAGTAACTTGCCAAGATTCCTTAGACAACACCTTCCAAAGCCACAACCATCTAGAAGGACAAGACCAGCAGATACCTGGGAACCGCACCACCTCCAAGTCACTCATCTCCCTGAATTGGAAATATATCGCCGTCCCTTCACTGTTGCTGGGGCATCATCCAGGAACTCCATCCCTAACAGCACTGTAGGTGTACCAACACTTCAGGGACTGCAGCGGTTCAAGAAGGCAACTCACCACCACCTTCTGTAGGGCAACTAGGGATGGGCAATAAATGCTGGCCTAACCAGTGATGCCCACATCCCATAAAATGAATACATTTTTTTCAAAAAGGAAAGGTTGGACTGGCTGTGCCCGTGTCCATTGGAGTTTAGAAGGTGAGAGGTGATGTTATTGAAACATATAGGATCCTGAGGGCACTTTTACAAAAGAATAAATTCAGAGTGCCAAATACTTTTTTCCCAATTAAGGGGCAATTTAGCGTGGCCAATTCACCTACCCTACACAAATTTGGGTTGTGGGGGTGAGTCCCATGCAAACACTGGGTGAATGCAAACTCCACACGGACAGTGACCCGGGACGGGATCGAACCCGGGTCCTGAGCGCTGTGAGGCAGCAGTGCTAGCCACAGTGCTGCCCAGATCCTGAGGGGACTTGACAGGGTGGATGCCCCCTTGTAGGAGGGATGGAACTTGGGGATACCATTTAAAAATAAGGGATCTCCCAATTTAAAGCAGCGATGAGGAGAGGGTCGTGAGTCTTTGGAACTCTCTTCCCCGGAGATCAATGGAGGCAGGGTCAATTAATATTTTTTGAACAAAGGTAGACAGATTCTTGATTAACAAGGGAGTCAGAAGTTATTGGGAGCTGGGAATCTAACATTGAGGCCACAATTGAATCAGTCAAGGCTCGAGGAGCCAATTGGCCTACTCTTGCTCCTAATTGTATGTTCATATGCACAATGGGCAGAATGGTTTCCTGTGCATTATAATTCTATAATGTAAAAACTGCTTTCTTCCTCTGTGTTCTTTCCAGGTCCCGGGCTGGCTGCACTGCTAAATCTTCCTTCCCACCCCCATCCCAGTGGTCAGATAGATAGGTTCTTGATTAATAAGGCGATCAGGGATTATGGGAAAAGGCAGGAGAATGGGTTGAGAAAAATATCAGCCATGATTGAATGGCGGAGCAGACTCGATGGGCAGAGTAGCCTATTTCTGCTCCTGTGTCTTATGGTCTAATGGACGAAGTCTTTAGTGGATGATCACAACATTTTAGGCAAATATCATAAAGTATAGGGCAGTTAACAGACTTTAATTTCCCCGAGCCGTTAGGAAAGAGTTAATTAGATAGAAATGCTGTTGATTGCTCTTTACGTAAATTTATTTATATTACCTGTGTCCAGTAACTTCTTGCTGGCAGTATAATGATTCCTTTGATATTAACATGCCCCATTGTTAACAAGGCCATGTCAGTTTATGTGCCTGAGTGAGTATGTAGACATGGGTTCATAGGTCCTAGAGATTCATTAATTGACACATACATTCCACAAGTTGCTGTTTAGTGTCAAGTGGAAAAAGAAAGCCGTTTGTCTGATATCACTGAGGACTAGGTCCACTATCCAGAAAGGACATAGTGGGGGGGATATGTTGGGAGACTTGACAGGGTGGATGCCCCCAGCCCAGGGGTGATCGGGGACATGTGGGGCAGTGGACCTGGCACGCTGGCTATGCCAACCTGGCACTACCAGGTTGGTGGTGGTGGGTGTCTGTGCCAGATTGGCACTGCCAAGGGGGTGAGGCTTGAAAGGGGTGGGCTTGGAAGGGGGGAGAGAGGGATGATTGCTACCGCGATTGGGGTGGGGGGGCTGATGCCAGCAAGAAGGGGGAGGGGGACATTA
This sequence comes from Scyliorhinus torazame, assembly GCF_047496885.1. NCBI lineage: Eukaryota > Metazoa > Chordata > Chondrichthyes > Carcharhiniformes > Scyliorhinidae > Scyliorhinus > Scyliorhinus torazame. The sequence continues at coordinate 304,326,573 of NC_092709.1, forward strand.
GTCCTGACGCTGGCAACGTTGCAGAGGGAGGCCTGAGCAGTCACCAGGTGTCCTTTTCTCTGTGAAGTCGGGTTTGCTGGTGCGTTTAGGCCCTGCATCTCTCAGTGCTGGTACAAATTATGCCCCCTCCAAAAAAAATGACTAAATGCGGGAAGATCGCGATGCATGATTGGCAGCAGTTTTCTCGCCCGAAGAAACACTGTCATTTTTTGAGGAATTCCATCTAGTGTGTCTTTCACTGAGAGAAATCTGTCACACTATTCACGACGCCCTATGCTACTCTTGCTCATGTATTTGCTTTGTTTGGCCCCTTGTTCCGCACTGTAACCAATCACTGTTTGTCGATGTATCATTTGTCAATGTTCTCTGTTGATAATTCTCTTTTGTCTACTGTGTACGTTCCCTCGGCCGCAGAAAAATACTTTTCACTGTACTTCGGTACATGTGACAATAAATCAAATCAGAATCAAATAATGAGATTGCATTTCTGTGAACCAGGGCTTCCATCGAGGAGAAGTACGGGAAGGAATTGGTGTCATTGTCAAAGAAAGTGTGTGGGCAAACTGAACTGAAGTAAGTGCATTCTTCAGATTAATCTTTCTGCTTAAAGTTCAAGAGTGTTCCGAAGGGGATTAAAATAAATCTGCCAAGTCCCCCCAAATATGATGGTTGATATGAAGGGTGATGAACCAGTATACATGGGAAAAGCTGAGGGAAGGAGGATTAGAATCCTGTCAGAGGCTAATGTTAATAAGGAGTATTTGGTCTGCACCACATTAATTTTTTCTTTAATGCGATGCAAATTGAAGGGAATCCTCTTCAATTAAGGTAATAACCGGTTTGGTATGTGGCAGATGGTATGGGGACACGTTCTGTCAGTGGACTAGTAATCCAGAGGCCCAGGCTAATACAAAAATACGAACATACAAATTAGGAGCAGGAGTAGGCCGCTCAGCTCCTCGAGCCTGCTCCACCATTCAATAAGATCATGGCTGATCTGATTGTAACCTCAACCCCACATTCCTGTCTACCCCTTTTGACGCCTTGCTTATCATAAATCTATCTACCTCTCCCTTAAAAATATTCAAAGACTCTGCTTCCACTGCCTTTTGAGGACGAGAGTTCCAAAGACTCTCTACCGCTGAGAGAAAAAAATTGGCCTGGTCTCTGTCCTAAATCTAGTTCTGGCTTCTCCCACACAAGGAAACACCCTCTCCACGTCGACTATGCCAGAAATCTTCAGTATCATATGTTTTGATCAAGTCACCTCTTACTCTTCTAAACACCAGTGGACACAAGCCCAGCCTGTTCAACCTTTCCTCATTAGACAACCTGCCAAGTCCAGGTATTAGTCAAGTAAATCTTCTCTGAACTGCTTCATACACATTTACAACATCCTTCCTTAAATGAGGAGATCAATACTGTAGGTTGCACTCCAGATGTGATCTCACCAATGCCCTGTATAACTGAAGTATAACTTCTCTACTTTTCCAATCAATTCCCCTCGCAACAAAGCTTAACATTCCATTAGTTTTCCTAATTACTCGCTGTACCTACATTCGAATCTTTTGTGATTCATGCATTAAGATTCCCAGATCCCTCTGCACTCCAGAGCTCTGCAATCTCTCACCATTCAGATATTTTAAAACATTTTTCCTGCCAAAATGGACACTTCCACACTTTCCCACATTGTACACCATCTGTCAGACCTTTTCGTATTTATAGCCCTTTGTAACATCATTCTGACCTCTTAACATCTTACTTCCATACCTTTGACCCCATTATCCAAGTCATGTATGTAAATTGTAAAATGTTGAGGCCCCAGCACTGACCCATGTGGTACACCACTTGTTACATCTTGCCAACCAGAAAATAATCCAATGGGCCAACTCTGTGTTTCTTGTTAGCTGGCCAATCTTCTATCCATACCAGTAAGATACCCCCTACACCTTGAGCTTTTATTATTTGCAACAACCAGGTTGGTATCTCATCAAGTGTCTTCTGGAAATCTAAATACAGTACATCCACAGGTTCCCCATGATCCACAGCATCTGTCACTACTTCAAAAAACTCCCAATAAATTGGTTTCCCTTTCACAAAACCATGTTGACTTTGCCTGATTGCCTGAATTTTTTCTGTTATAATGTCTTTAATGGTAGCTTTCCGATGACATGTTAAACTAACTGGCCTATAGTTGCCTACTTTCTGTCTTCCTCCCTTTTTGAACAAAGGGGTTACATTTTCCATTTTTCAATCTAATGGAATACTCTGGGGACATGGGTTTGAATCCTACAATGGCAGCTGGTGGGATTTAAATTCAATTAATAAAATATAGATTCAGTTCATTAAAATATAAAATATAAATTTAGTTAATAAAATATATACATCCCTGCACCAAAAAAAAGTCAAGCCTTAATGAATATCGTCCAGTGGCTCTGACATCCATCATCATGAACTGCTTAAGTCATGAAGGTTAGTCATGGCACGAATCAACTCCAGCCTCCCGGATTGCCTTGATCCACTACAGTTCGCCTACCGCTGCAACAGATCCATAGCAGACACCATCTCCATGGCCCTGCACTCAACACTGGAACACCTAGATAACAAAGACACCTATGTCAGACTCCTATTTATCGACTACAGCTTAGTCTTCAACACCATCATTCCTATGAAACTTATCTCCAAACTCCGTGGCCTTGGCCTCGGCTCCTCCTTCTGCGACTGGATCCTGAACTTTCTAACTCACCGGCCACAATCAGTAAGGATAGGCAACAACACCTCCTCCACGATCATCCTCAACACCGGTGCCCCACAAGGCTGTGTCCTCAGCCCCCTACTATACTCCTTATAGAACATAGAACATAGAAAAATACAGCACAGAACAGGCCCTTCGGCCCACGATGTTGTGCCGAACATTTGTCCTAGATTAATCATAGATTATCATTGGATTTACAGTGCAGAAGGAGGCCATTCGGCCCATTGAGTCTGCACCGGCTCTTGGAAAGAGCACCCTACCCAAAGTCAACACCTCCACCCAACACTAAGGGCAATTTTGGACCCTAAGGGCAATTTATCATGGCCAATCCACCTAACCTGCACATCTTTGGACTGTGGGAGGAAACCGGAGCACCCGGAGGAAACCCACGCAGACACGGGGAGGATGTGCAGACTCCGCACAGACAGTGACCCAAGCCGGAATTGAACCTCGGACCCTGGAGCTGTGAAACAATTGTGCTATCCACAATGCTACCGTGCTGCCCTTGAGAACAAATAAATCTACACTATATCATTTTACCATAATCCATGTACCTATCCAATAGCTACTTGAAGGTCCCTAATGTTTCCGACTCAACTACTTCCACAGGCAGTGCATTCCATGCCCCCACTACTCTCTGGGTAAAGAACCTACCTCTGACATCCCCCCTATATCTTCCACCATTCACCTTAAATTTATGTCCCCTTGTAATGGTTTGTTCCACCCGGGGAAAAAGTCTCTGACTGTCTACTCTATCTATTCCTCTGATCATCTTATAAACCTCTATCAAGTCGCCCCTCATCCTTCTCCGTTTTAATGAGAAAAGGCCTAGCACCCTCAACCTTTCCTCGTAAGACCTACTCTCCATTCCAGGCAACATCCTGGTAAATCTCCTTTGCACCTTTTCCAAAGTTTTCCACATCCTTCCTAAAATGAGGCGACCAGAACTGTACACAGTACTCCAAATGTGGCCGTACCAACGTTTTGTACAGCTGCATCATCACCTCACGGCTCTTAAATTCAATCCCTCTGTTAATGAACGCTAGCACACCATAGGCCTTCTTCACAGCTCTATCCACTTGAGTGGCAACTTTCAAAGATGTATGAACATAGACCCCAAGATCTCTCTGCTCCTCCACATTGCCAAGAACTCTACCGTTAACCCTGTATTCCGCATTCATATTTGTCCTTCCAAAATGGACAAACTCACACTTTTCAGGGTTAAACTCCATCTGCCACTTCTCAGCCCAGCTCTGCATCCTATCTATGTCTCTTTGCAGCCGACAACAGCCCTCCTCACTATCAACAACTCCACCAATCTTCGTATCGTCTGCAAATTTACTGACCCACCCTTCAACTCCCTCATCCAAGTCATTAATGAAAATCAAAAACAGCAGAGGACCCAGAACTGATCCCTGCGGTACGCCACTGGTAACTGGGATCCAGGCTGAATATTTGCCATCCACCACCACTCTCTGACTTCTATCGGTTAGCCAGTTCGTTATCCAACTGGCCAAATTTCCCACTATCCCATGCCTCCTTACTTTCTGCATAAGCCTACCATGGGGAACCTTATCAAATGCCTTACTAAAATCCATGTATACTACATCCACTGCTTTACCTTCATCCATATGCTTGGTCACCTCCTCAAAGAATTCAATAAGACTTGTAAGGCAAGACCTACCCCTCACAAATCCGTGCTGACTATCCCTAATCAAGCAGTGTCTTTCCAGATGCTCAGAAATCCTATCCTTCAGTACTCTTTCCATTACTTTGCCTACCACTGAAGTAAGACTAACTGGCCTGTAATTCCCAGGGTTATCCCTTGTCCCTATTTTGAACAGGGGCACGACATTCACCACTCTCCAATCCCCTGGTACCACCCCTGTTGACAGTTAGGACGAAAAGATCATTGCCAACGGCTCTACAATTTCATCTCTTGCTTCCCATAGAATCCTTGGATATATCCCGTCAGGCCCGGGGGATTTGTCTATCCTCAAGTTTTTCAAAATGCCGAACACATCTTCCTTCCTAACAAGTATTTCCTCGAGCTTACCAGTCTGTTTCACACTGTCCTCTCCAACAATATGGCCCCTCTCATTTGTAAATACAGAAGAAAAGTACTCGTTCAAGACCTCTCCTATCTCTTCAGACTCAATACACAATCTCCCGCTACTGTCCTTGATCGGACCTACCCTCGCTCTAGTCATTCTCATATTTCTCACATATGTGTAAAAGGCCTTGGGGGTTTCCTTGATCCTACCCGCCAAAGATTGTTCATGCTCTCTCTTAGCTCTCCTAATCCCTTTCTTCAGTTCCCTCCTGGCTATCTTGTATCCCTCCAATGCCCTGTCTGAACCTTGTTTCCTCAGCCTTACATAAGTCTCCTTTTTCCTCTTAACAAGACATTCAACCTCTCTTGTCAACCATGGTTCCCTCACTCGACCATCTCTTCCCTGCTTGACAGGGACATACATATCAAGGACACGCAGTACCTTATACACCTATGACTGTGTGGCCAAATTCCCGTCTAACTCAATTTTCAAATTTGCTGATGACACCACCGTAGTGGGTCGAATTTCAAACAATGACGAGACAGAGTACAGGAATGAGAGAGAGAATCTGGTGAACTGGTGCGACGACAATAATCTCTCCCTCAATGTCAGCAAAACAAAGGAGATTGTCATCGACTTAAGGAAGCGTAGTGGAGAACATGCCCCTGTCTACATCAATGGGAACGAAGTAGAAAGGGTCGAGAGCTTCAAGTTTTTAGGTGTACAGATCAGCAACAGCCTGTCCTGGTCCCCCCATGCCGACACTATAGTTAAGAAAGCCCACCAACGACTCTACTTTCTCAGAAGACTAAGGAAATTTGGCATGTCAGCTACGACCCTCACTTCTACAGATGCACCATAGAAAGCATTCTTTCTGGTTGTATCACAGCTTGGTATGGAGCCTGCTCTGCCCAAGACCGCAGGAAACTACAAAAGGTCATAAATGTAGCCCAGTCCATCACGCAAACCAGCCTCCCATCCATTGACTCTATCTATAATTCCCGCTGCCTCAGAAAGGCAGCCAGCATAATTAAGGACTCCACGCACCCGGGACATATTCTCTTCCACCTTCTTCCGTCAGGAAAAAGAGACCAAAGTTTGAGGTCACGTAACAAACGACTCAAGAACAACTTCTTCCCTACTGCCATCAGACTTTTGAATGTACCTACCTCGTATTAAGTTGTTTTTTTTCTCTACACCTTGCTATAACTGTAACATTATATTCTGCAGTCTCTCCTTCCTTCCCTATGTAAGGTATGCATTGTTTGTACAGCATGCAAGAAACAATACTTTTCACTGTATACTAATACATGTGACAATAATAAATCAAATCAAAAAATCAAATATAGAACATAAAGCTAGTCTCAGTAATGGTGACCATGACAACTAGCATTGATTATTGTAGAAACCCATATGGTTCACTAATGTCCTTCAGGGTAGCACGGTGGCCCAGTGGTTAGCACTGCTGCCTCACGGCACTGAGGTTCGATCCCGGCCCCGGGTCACTGTCCGTGTGGAGTTTGCAAATTCTCCCCGTGTCTGAGTGGGTCTCACCCCCACAACCCAAAGATGTACAGGGTATGTGGATATAAAAATGTTTTTTAAAAGTTTAATGATGTCGTTTAGGGAAGGAAATGTGCTGTCGTATTTGGTCTGGCCTAAATGTGACTCGAGACTCGCAGCAATGTGGTGGCACAGTGGTTAGCACTGCTGCCCAACAGTGCCAGGGACCTGGGTTCAATCTCAGCCTTGGGTGATTGTCTGCGTAGAGTTTGCACGTTCTCCCCATGTCTGTACAGTTTCCTCCGGGTGCTCTGGTTTCCTCCCACAGTCCAAAGATGTGCAGGTTAGGTGGATTGGCCATGCTAAATTGCCCCTTAGTATCCAAAGATATGTAGGTTAGGTGGGTTATGGGGATAGGGCAGGGGAGTGGGCCTAGGTAAAGTGCTTTTTCAGAAGGTCGATGCAGATATGATGGGCTGAATGACCTCCTTCTGCTCTGCAGGAATTCTATGACTCTTAAATGTCCTCTGAAATGACCTAGCAAGCCATTCAGTTCAAGGGCAATTAGGGATGGACAACACATGCTGATCTTGTCACATCCCAAAAAAGATTAAGTAGAAAAGATGCAATTCATCACTCTCTCTACATTATTTGAGCACAAAGATTTTATTTCAGCTCTTGGCATCCTGTTTGTCCTGGTCAGACTAAAGTATTGGCCACACTTCATTGCTCCCCTGACATTGTATTTATTCCTGTCCTTTGTTATTTTCTGTAGATCCACAATTTCTTGGAAAAAGTGGTAATTAAGTTGCCTTATTAGTAATTAATAGAATTAATTAATAGACTGTACAACTAAATGGTCTGCCAGGTCTTCTGAGGGCATAAGGAGTCAATTGCATAACATGAAATGGGATTAAACATAAGAACATAAGAACTAGGAGCAGGAGTAGGCCATCTGGCCCCTCGAGCCTGCTCTGCCATTCAATTAGATCATGGCTGATGGACTCCGCTCCACTTTCCGTCCCGAACACCATAACCCTTAATCCCTTTATTCTTCAAAAAACTATCTATCTTTATCTTTAAAACATTTAATGAAGGAACCTCAACTGCTTCACTGGGCAAGGAATTCCATAGATTCACAACCCTTTGGGTGAAGAAGTTACTCCTAAACTGAGTCTTAAATCTACTTCCCCTTAATTTTAGGCTATGCCCCCTAGTTCTGCTTTCACCCGCCAGTGGAAACAACCTGCCTGCATCTATCCTATGTATTCCCTTCATAATTTTATGTTTCTATAAGATCCCCCCTCATCCGTCTAAATTCCAATGTGTACAGTCCCAGTCTACTCAACCTCTCCTCGTAATCCAACCCCTTCAGCTCTGGGATTAACCTAGTGAATCTCCTCTGCACACCCTCCAGCACCAGTACGTCCTTTCTCCGGTAAGGAGACCAAAACTGAACACAATACTCCAGGTGTGGCCTCACTAACACCTTATACAATTGCAGCATAACCTCCCTAGTCTTAAACTCCATCCCTCTAGCAATGAAGGACAACATTCCATTTGCCTTCTTAACCACCTGTTGCACCTGTAAACCAACTTTTTGCGACTCATGCACAAGCACACCCATGTCTCTCTGCACAGCACCATGTTTTAATATTTTATCATTTAAATAATAATCCCGTTTGCTGTTATTCCTACCAAAATGGATAACCTCACATTTGTCAACATTGTATTCCATCTGCCAGACCCTAGCCCATTCACTTAACCTATCCAAATCCCTCTGCAGACTTCAGGTATCCTCTCTACGTTTTGCTTTACCACTCATCTTAGTGTCGTCTGCAAACTTGGACACATTGCCCTTGGTCCCCAACTCCAAATCATCTATGTAAATTGTGAACAATTGTGGGCCCAGCACTGATCCCTGAGGGACACCACTAGCTACTGATTGCCAACCAGAGAAAAACCTTTAATCCCCACTCTTTGTTTTCTATTAATTAACCAATCCTCTATCCATGCTACTACTTTACCCTTAATGCCATGCATCTTTATCTTATGCAGCAACCTTTTGTATGGCACCTTGTCAAACGCTTTCTGGAAATCCAGATATACCACATCCATTTTCTCCCCGTTATCTACCGCATTGGTAATGTCCTCAAAATTGCAGGCCACACCGAGTAAAAGTAACACTTCCCTTTTTCCTGGTGGACATAACAACTATGTGGCAGAGTCTGTCATGGTATCTTTCTCCGTTGCTACCTCACAAACTGTAGGCTTTAGTTACTGATTAACTGGACTAGTCATCTGAAAATAAAAAAATGCTGTTATGGTAGGTTGTGAAACTAAACTCAGTAAATCTAGTAAACTGTGGGTCAAGAGTGACTGTGATTGTTTGTCTGCAGAATTCAGGTTTCCTAAAGTTGTTCCTTGCCACCAGAGTGGCCTACATGAAACCCAATCCCAATATTTGGTTAATTCTTAATGCCCTCTGAAGTGGTCCCTCCTGCTACTTTTTTAACCCAACTAACAGATGGGTGATAAATCCCGAGAACAAAGTACTATAGAATTCCTACAGTGCAGAAGAAGGTCAGTTGGCCCATCGAGGCTGCACTCACCCTCGATCCGAAGTATACTATCATTGTGAATGTAAAGAAGGCTTGTTACACTTTCAGGTTACTTCTAATGAGGGCACAACTTGTTACAACTCTCTACTCTTATAAAGGGAGTTTAATAATTAGTTGAATGATCACATCTACAAGCGAAAGAACAACATTTGAAGTTTATAAAGAACACGGATTTAATCGTATATTTCAATGACTGTCGATCACTTCCTCTGCACTGATCATACCTTATAGTCCCAGCTGTCCGCTCAGTCTTCTCTTTTTCTTTGCTCCCCCCTCTAGCACTTTGAAGAGAGCGTTTGATGTCTTTAAGCAACGTAAGTATTTCCCTTTTCTAAGCTGCGAGTGAGAAGCTGGTGAAGTGGTCCCAGTTTTCTGCTAATGTTACTTTGAGCGGCATGCGAGAGTTGTTTTAGTTTGGATTCTGTGATTGGTGTTTGTGGGTTGTCTGCCATTGTGTACAGTGTGACACTCCGATGAGATAATACTGGACAAAAGCAGCAGTGCCGACTCGCTGCCATGAAGGACTATGACTGCAAGAGAGAGAGAGTTGAAACGTCGGAACTGATTTTATTAACCAGCGATTTGAGGGAGATTTTTTAATACTATAAATTATTAAATAGAAAAGGACTGTTCCTCCAGTTGAGGAGTCTAAATTTAGTGGACCGATATCATTCTGTTTTATAATTGGGTCCGTCAGTCTTGAACTCTAGGCATGGGACCTAGACAGATTATAGACATTGGGCTGGATTCTTCCGCCCAGCCCGCCGCAAGATCGCCACGGGTGAGACTATTATGGGCCAGGGTTTAGAAAACTCCAAAGTATATCATGGAGTTCACCTGACCCACGATTTTTAATAGATTGTGGTTATGGGGAGCACGTGGGTCCACTCTCCAGGTGTTATGCAACAGAGGCCCTAAGTATTTTTAAAACAAAACAATGTTTATTCTATGAACCCAGTTAACATTTTCTAAACACACAGTAAACATCTTATCAATCACCAGCACACGTAACCCCCACAGATACAATACTCTATAGGTAACCCTTAATACCTTTCCTAGCAACATCCAAAAGTTAAACCCTTTTTACAAAGACAGCAGGTTTAATTCTCTACAGAAACAGGAGAGAGAAATATACAGCATCTTGTTCGAATGCAGCTGTCCATCTCTGAAAACAAAACCAAAAACAAAACCAAAAACAGAGCCACAAAGCAGCTTTGCAGCTCAAAACGAAAGTAAAAAGACAGACAGCCCAGCTCCACCCACATACTGACATCACTGCAGCTATTTGATAAACAGCTAATTCTTAAAGGTACATCCACCTGACAGAGACGCGGACAGTGGAAAAGTCCATTGACCTCGGACAGGGTTCTCCGGTCGCCGGGCAGATGCGGCCAGAGAATACCGCCCATAATCTGGTATTTGCTCAATGCTTTTTAAATGTATTACATGTAAACAGGTCATAGAGTAGGCATGTTGCTCCTATATCTGATTCCAACCCCCCCCCCCCCACTCTCTCGTGTATCACACGTGACTAAGTGGTACATCATCAACTATGCCGTACATTAACGTATCCCATCTGTTCACCCTTTATGCTACAGTGGATACATGACCAAGTGCAAGAGATTTAGCACACGGAGCAGAAGAAACTGTTGACGCAGAGTAGGATGACCTGATTTTCAGAAGTGAAAACCAGGACAAACTGAGGTAATGCTCCCTCACAACAGAAACGGACTTCTCTTTGCAGTTCCTCACCTGCGGCAACCTCTCTGTTTTTATCATGGTGTTGCCAAAAACAGATTAGGCAGCCATGAATTGGTACCTTTTCTCCTGAAGCAGACCTGGGGCTTGATTCTCCGAGCCTCCGCAGTGAAATCGCGTTCGGCGCGGGGGCAGAGAATGGGCGTTCGTCCAGAAATCATGCCAGGCGCTGCTGAATCAATTCGCCCGGGAGTCGCGCGCGCAGATAGGGGGTCATTGGCAGAGCCCCCCCCAACTGCCGTGATTTTCCACGCGCAACTGGCCGAGTTCCCGACGGTGTGGGTCTAACCACGTATCGGCCGACAGGAACCGTGGGTGAAGGCTGCGGGCCCAGTCTGCGGCAGCCCTGGTGGGGGCATGGGGATCAAGTACCGGGGGGGGGGGGCCTCGTGCGGCTGGGAGGGGGGGCGTGATTGGGCAGGTAATATGGAGCGGCACGGGGCTGATCGCTGGGACCTTCTTTCCTGGTCCAGGACCGCCGGCTGAGTCCGCCATGTCGCATGGGACGGACGCCACAGGCCGCCCCCGTACGCATGCGCGGTCTCCGGACTGGAAGTGTGGGGCCCCGTATCCGCAGCCAGAGCTGCGAGAAGCATTCCGGGCCCTGCTAGCCCCCTGCAGATGGGAGAATCACTCAGGACTTTCTTAAGGGAAGTCCAGAGTGAAACGCTGGCGTGGGGTCATGGCCTCATTTTTGGAGAATCCAGCCCCTGAACTGTGCTGACTGATGTTGTGAAGCAGACACAAACTATACCAACTGCTGGGCAAAGTGGCAGATGTAGGACGCATGTGCAAACCTAAATTCAATTCTATCTTGTTCTGCTCCTGCAGAATAAATGGGAAAGCTGAAAACTGGGATATTTGAACCATTTTGCGGAAATGTCAGGACACTGGGGCACTGAATGAAAAACTGGTAGTGCCCCCAACAAATTCTAGCTGTTCACCTATCACAAGAGGCTGGATATTTGGCCCACAGGGGCCGGAATCCGAAGTGAATGGGAGCGAAATTTAGCCAGGGCAGGATGCCGGTTCCCCAGCTCCATCCTGCCTTTGGGTATCAGATGAAGATTAAATGAAGGAGTAAGTTTTGCGCATGAGCAGTGGGAGAGAGCACATCCTGAGTGAGACACAACCAGAGTGAGTGTGGGCATCGGGAATTTGGAGCGGGAATTCAGTGCAAAGGGGAAAGTGCTGCTTTTTTCTTTTTTTTTTGCTTTATAGATTTTTTAATCTTCAGAGTAGTCTTGCCCTGCTGCAGCAATAGAGGCAACAAGCTAATTGGTAAGTAGGGGTAATGTTTCTAATTTACTACTTTTATCACTTGGACTATAAGGTCTTTTTGTGGTTTGTAGTTTGTAGGGGTTATATTCTGCAGCAAGAAGGCCCTAGAGTATTTGATATTACCTGATATTAAGCATCTTCCAAAGGTTTAATTTAAAGGGGTAATTCATGGGAGAGTTCACAGCCATGGTTTGCTCCTTCTGCTCCATGTGGGAAGCAGGGAACATTTCCAGTGCCCGGGGCCAGCATGTGTGCCTGGACATGTCTCCTGGAAGCCCGGGTTTCTAAGCTGGAGTGGCGGCTGGGGACATTGTGGAGCATCCACGAGGCGGAGACTATCGTGGATAGCACATACAGAGAGGTGGTCACACTGCAGGCTGAGACATCACAGGCAGGAAGGGAATGGGTGACCACCAGGCAGAGCAAGAGGACTAGGCAGGCAGTGCAGGAATCTCCTGTGGACATTCCTCTGCTAAACATATATACTATTTTGGATACCGTTGAAGGGAATTGGCGGATTTGTTCAATGTGGATAAGTGTGAGGTTCTCCATTTTGATCAAAAAAATGGAAAGGCACCTTATGATCTAAATGGAAAGGAACTGCGAAGTGCTTCAGTGCAGACAGATCTGGGTGTCCACGTGCATAAATCTCAGAAAATTAACATGCAGGTACAGCAGGTAATAAAGAGTCCTGGCCTTTTATAGCTAAAGGAATAGAGTAATAATAATAATCTTTATTGTCACAAGTAGGCTTACATTAACGCTGCAATGAAGTTACTGTGAAAACATAAAGTAGGGAAGTGTTGCTCCAACTATACAAGGTATTGGTGAGATCGCACCTCCAGTACTCTGTACAGTTTGGTCCCCCTTCTTGAAGAGGGATGTAGTTGCATTCGAAAAGAGGCAGTTCAGAGGAAGTTCACTATATCGATGAGGATTTGTCTTGTGAGGAGAGGTTGAGTAGCTTCGGCCGATACTTGTCTCGAATTTCGAAGAGTGAGAGGAGATCTAATTGAGGTATATAAGACGATAAATGGTATTGACAAAGTAGACATAGAGTGGATTTTGCCTCTTGTAGGGCAATCTAGAATGAAAGGTCATAATTTTAGGATAAGGGGTAGCAGATTTTAAAAGGGATGAGGAGAAATTGCTTCTCTCAAAAGGCTGGGAATCTGTGGAATTCACTACCCCAGAGTGCAGTGGATGCTGGGACATTGAGTTAATTTAAGGAACAGATAGACAAATTTTTAATTAGTAATGGGTTGAAGATGGAGAACGGGCAGGAAAGTGAAGTTGAGACTGAGAGGAGATCAGCCATGATCATATTGCATGGTGGAGCAGGCTCGAGGGGCTGAATTACTCCGAGTTTCCTATGTCTTACAGTCAGAAACGGGAATTTATAATGGAGAACAAAGAAATGGCTGACCAACTACGTATATACTTTGATTCTGTCTTCACAATGGGGACACAAATAACATATCAGAAATGTTGTGGAATGCAGGGTTTAGTGAGAGGGAGGAACTGTAGGAGTTCAATTTTAGTAGAGAAATGGTGTTGGGGAAATTGATGGGATTGAAGGCTGATAAATCCCAGGGCCTGATGATCTATATCCCAGAGTACTTAAGGAACTGGCCCTACAAATAGTGGATTCATTGGCAGCCATCTTGCAAGATTCTATAGACTCTGGAACAGTTCCTACAAATTGGAGGGGAGCTAAAGTAACCTCGCTATTTTAAAATGGGAGGTAGAGAAAAAACAGGGAATTATAGACCAGTCAGCCTGATGTCGGTAGTGGGAAAAATTCTCGAGTCCATTATCAAAGATTTTACAGCAGAGCACCTGGAAAACATGGCAGAATCAGACAGAATCAGCATGGAATTACCTGATAAATCTACTCGACTTCTTCAAGGATGTACCTAGTAGAGTTGATGAGGTAGAGTCAGTGGGTGTGGTTTATTTGGACTTTTGGGAGGCTTCCGACGAAGTCCCACATAAGAGATTAGTGTGTAAAATCACAGCTCAGGAGATTATGGGTAGTGTATTGAGATGGGTAGAAAACTGGTTGGCAGACAGGAAACAAAGAGCAGGAATTAACGGCAGTTAGGAATGGCAGTGACTATTGGGATACTGCAGGGATCAGTGCTGGGACCCCAGATATTCAGATGAGGGAGCTAACTATAATGGGTGTAATTCTCCCCCAACGGCGCGATGACCGCCGACTGGCGCCCAAATTGGCGCCAATCAGACGGGCATCGCGCCGACCCAAAGGTGCGGAATGCTCCGCATCTTTGGCGGCCTAGCCCCGACATTGAGGGGCTAGGCCGGCACCGGAGGGATTTCCGCCCCGCCAGCTGGCGGAAATGGCGTTTGTTGCCCCGCCAGCTGGCGCGGAAATGCGGCGCATGCGCGGGAGCGTCAGCGGCCGCTGAAAGTTTCCCGCGCATGCGCAGTGGGGAGAGTCACTTCCGCCTCCGCCATGGTGGAGACCATGGCAGAGGCGGAAGGGAAAGAGTGCCCCCACGGCACAGGCCTGCCCGCGGATCGGTGGGCCCCGATCGCGGGCCAGGCCACCGTGGGGGCACCCCCCGGGGTCAGATCACCCCGCGCCCCCCCCCCCCCAGGACCCCGGAGCCCGCCCACGCCGCCTGGTCCCGCCGGTAAATACCAGCTTTGATTTACGCCGGCGGGACAGGCAATTTCTGGGCGGGACTTCGGCCCATCCGGGCCGGAGAATTGAGCGGGGGGTCCCGCCAACCGGCACAGCCCGATTCCCGCCCCCGCCCAATCTCCGGTACTGGAGACTTCGGCGGGGGCGGGGGTGGGATTCACGGCGGCCACCGGCCATTCTCCGACCCGGCGGGGGGTCGGAGAATGACGCCCAATATCTCCAATTTGCAGATAGCACAAAGCTGGGTGGGCGGTTGAGCTGTGAGGAGGATGCAGAGATTCTTCAGTGTGATTTGGACAAGTTGAGTGAGTGGGCAAATGCAATGCAGATGCAGTATTTTTTTTAAACGTGTTTTTATTGGGTTTTGTACATGATATAAATACAGATATATACACATAAAAACAAAACACAAAGGAAGTAGGAAACACGTAATAGAAAGGGGGGACTCTTTCTCCCCCCCCCCCCCCCCCCCCCACCTCCTTTCTTTTTTTTCTTTTTACATAACAGCAAAACAGGGTGGAGGGGGCATCCGGGTGCTGCCCCTAATGTTATTTACATTTCTCGGTGCGGTGGCCTCGGCCATTGTTCGTTTTCTTCTTCCCATTTTTTTAAACTCTCTCTCGCCTTGCTGTGGTTGTTGTGGCCATTGTCCCCCTCCCCCCGGGTCCTCCCTCACTTCTGTCTTGTCCTGACTATTTATCCCTGGCTTCTTCTTTAATTATGTAGTCGTCACAAACAGGTCCCGGGACAGTCGGGTGACTGGCTCCCACGTTTTGAGGAAGCCATCTTCCGACCCACAGATGGCAAATTCCGACAGGTCGGACAGCCAGTCTGCAGCTTTAGGTGGTGCCGCTGACCGCCAGCCGAACAGGATTCTACGGCAGGCGATCAGGGAGGCAAAGGCAAGGGCGTCTGCCTTCCTCCCCATGAAGAGATCTGGCTGATCTGATACCCCAAAGACCACCACTTTCGGGCACGGCTCCCCCCTCATCACCACCACTTTGGACATCGCCTTGAAGAAGGCTGTCCAGTACCCTGGGGCAAGACCACAACATGTGGGCGTGGCTGGCTGGGCCTCCTTGGCACTGCTCACATCTGTCCTCCACCTCCGGGAAGAACCTACTCATTTGCGTTCTTGTTCAGTGGGCTCAATGTATCACTTTTAGTTGCGTTAGGTTGAGCCTTGCGCACGTGGACGTGGAGTTGACCCTGTGCAGTGCTTCCTCCCATTTCCTCCTTGTCGCATCCAGTTCGGTGTCTGCCCTCTCTATCAGTCTTTTGTACATGTTGGCAGATACAGTATAATGTGGATAAATGTGCAGTTATCCACTTTCATTGGAAAAACAGGAAGGCAGATTATTAGCTGAATGGCTATAAATGAAGAGAGGGGTGGTTGCAAAGGGGCCTGGGTGTCCTCATACACCAGCTGCTAAAGGTAAGCATGCAGGTACAACAGGGAGTAAAGAAGGCAAATGCTATGCTGGCCTTCATTGCAAGAGGATTTGAATACAGGAGTAGGGTTCTGAGTTGGATAAAGATGATATAATTAATGGGAGCAGCCAGGTCTGTCTGTAGTTTTGCAGTTTGATTTGGGTTTGGCAATATGCTAGGGGTTTTTAAGTTGAGCAGCAGTTTTGCCAAATGCTGTAAGGTTGCGCAGGAGTCTGACAGAGACAGAAGGATCTGCAGGCTTGCCTGAAAAGGGTGTGTCTCTACTTTCCTGAAAGGAAATTTCTGCACAATTGTGCAGCAAGTATCCCTGTGTTGGCTAACTTTATTTACCAGGGGCTTTTGTGGGCAGCACGGTAGCATAGTGGTTAGCACAATTGCTTCATAGCTCCAGGGTCCTTGGTTCGATTCCCGGCTTGTGTCACTGTCTGTGTGGAATCTGCACGTTCTCCCCGTGTGTGCGTGGGTTTCCTCCCGGGTGCGCCGGTTTCCTCCCACAGTCCAAAGATGTGCAGGTTAGGTGGATTGGCCATGCTAAATTGCCCTTAGTGTCCAAAATTGACCTTAGTGTTGGGTGGGGTTACTGGGTTATGGGGCTAGGGTGGAGGTGTATGGTTGGGTAGGGTGCTCTTTCCAAGAGCCAGTGCAGACTCGATGGGCCGAATGGCCTCCTTCTGCACTGTAAATTCTATGACCTGTAATGGGCTTTGCTTAATTGGAGATAGAGACGGTAGAAGTTAGTAGTTAGTGTTTCTTTTTATTTTAAGAATTGTTTAACTGTTAATTGAAAAGATATCTTCTGTGATGTTAATGTGGTTACTCGTGTGAATAATAAAGTTTAGTTTAATATGACAGCTCCCTATTTGTCACTGGAATCACCTCTGGGGCAAAGTATCATTTCCTCACAGTTTACAAATAGAAAAATTGTTGGTTTTATGAAGTCATGGGGAGTCCACACTGAGTTGTAAATCAAAGAAACGTAATTTTATTTACAAAGCTATAATGCACGGTGGTGCAGTGGTTAGCACTGCTGCTTCTCGCCGCTGAGGACCCAGTTTCGATCCCGGCCCTGGGTCACTGTCCGTGTGGAGTTTGCACGTTCTCCCTGTGTCTGCTTGGGTCTCACCCGTCAACCCAAAGGTATGCAGGGTAGGTGGACTGGCCACTTTAAATTGCCCATTAATTTGAAAAATAAAATTAAAATTAAATTAATTGAAGAAAAAGCTACAGTACACAGTTCCCGGTAGATCCCAACTGGGTCTTAACGGTCAGTGCCGAATTGGCCGACCTCATATACAAATGGAGAAAGCTTACCCCACCCTCTTAATGAGGGAGCTTATACTCCGCAAGGGACACGGGGAAGACGATCATCCCCACCCCGTAACCCCCGTGGGTGGGTTATGACATTTGTGGTTCCTTGTCTGGTTTCCTAATATAATTTGCAGAATTTCCTGATGTGACTCTGCCTCACCTCCCCAACCACTTTTACTCTCAGATGTGGCTACACAATCGTTACAGCTATTGATCAACACTCTGGTCAAAAATGTCAAAAATGTCATGCCTGTCAGCACAGTGTGGACGCATCCAACCCGCAAGTTATTACCAACGTTGTTAACACCATCTTCCTCACCTGTTTCCTGCCGGCCACAAAATATTCACATACCAATTGGTCATAAATCTTAATATACTCACAAGCTTCCGATTTCTGCCTGATCCTCAACCAATACATCTGAAACACCGGGAATGGTTTGCAAGCGTACTAATGGAGAGCTATTAATTTTGCCTCGCTTCATTTCTTCCAGAGATGGAGAATGTGGGACTGTTGCACATCCAGCTGGCAGTCAGCTTACGTGAAGAGATGAAGAAGCTGGAGGAATTTCGGGAAAAGCAAAAAGATCACCGGAAAAAGGTGATCTGGTTGTACATCTTGTTGAAAGCAATGGTTGTTATCCTAGTCACTTCCTTTTGTTTTCTTTCCCTCTTCCCCAGCTTCTCTTGAAAAGACTGCTTTATTTGCTTTTCATTCTTGCCTTTTTGAATCTAGTTACTCTGGTCTCCTTACTTTAGACTCCAACCTAAATTAATTTTGGCTTACTGTGGCCTCATGAGTATCTGTCCGGCTTCTGATATCTAGGCAAGTATTTGATAGTGCGTGTCTCCCCCCCCCCCCCCCCCCCCCCCGGCTGACCATTGTCTACCGTCCGATCCCCTTAAGGCAAATGTCACCCTCTCCAATTTAATGAACCCTGCCATATCATTGATCCCGGATTCCACGCTTGGGGGCCTCGCATCTTTCCACTGAAGAAGAATCCTTCGCCGGGCTACCAGGGACGCAAAGGCCAGAATTCCGGCCTCTTTCGCCTCCTGCACTCCCGGCTCCTCTGCAACTCCAAATATTGCGAGCTCCCAGCTCGGTTTAACCCTGGATCCTACCACCCTCGACACCGTCCTC
Source organism: Scyliorhinus torazame (assembly GCF_047496885.1). Taxonomy (NCBI): domain Eukaryota; kingdom Metazoa; phylum Chordata; class Chondrichthyes; order Carcharhiniformes; family Scyliorhinidae; genus Scyliorhinus; species Scyliorhinus torazame. The sequence goes on from NC_092709.1 coordinate 304,345,114, forward strand.
GCTGCGCTCTTCCAAAATTCCTCCAGCGCTGGGCATGCCCAGAACATATGGATGTGGTTTGCTGGGCTCCCTAAGCACCTAACACACCTGTCCTCACCCCAATAAAATCGGCTCATCCTTGTCCAGGTCATGTGTGCCCTGTGCAGCACCTTAAACTGTATGAGGCTGAGCCTCGCGCACGAAGAGGAAGAGTTCACCTTCCCTAGGGCATCTGCCCACGTCCCCTCCTCGATCTCCTCCCCCAACTCCTCCTCCCACTTACCTTTCAGCTCCTCCACCGAGGCCTCCTCCTCCTGCATCACCTGGTATGTTGCCGAGATATTCCCCTCTCCAACCCACACCCCCAAGAGCACCCTGTCCTGTACCGTGCGTGGCGGCAGCAGCAGGAATTCCACTACTTGCCGCCTGGCAAACGCCCTTACCTGTAGATACCTAAAGGTGTTTCCCGGGGGGAGCCCGTGCTTCTCCTCCAGCTCACCCAGGCTTGCAAACTTCCCATCCACAAACAGGTCCCCCAACCTTCTTATCCCTGCCCTGTGCCACCCCGAAAACCCTCCATTCTCCCTCGGACAAACCGGTGGTTCCCCCGTATCGGGGCCCCCACTTCCCCCCTGTGCCACTTTCATTGCCCCCAGATTTTGAGGGTAGATGCCACCACCGGGCTCATGGTATACCTCATTGGAGAGAGCGGCAGCGGCGCCGTTGCCAGCGCCCCCAGACTCGTACCCTCACAAGACGCCGTCTCCAGCCACTTCCATGCCGCCCCCTCCCCCTCCATCACCCACTTGCGCACCATTGGCGTCCCAGTAGTACCCGCAGAGGTTGGGCAGTGCCAGCCCCCCCCCCCCATCCCTACGCCGCTCCAGGAACACCCTTCTCACCCTCGGAGTCCCTCGCGCCCACACAAACCCCGTTATGCTCCTGTTGACCCGCCTAAAGAAGGCTTCGGATATGAATGGGGAGGCACTGGAACAGGAACAAAAACCTTGGGAGCACCGTCAACTTGATTGACTTTGGATCCTCACTGTCTTCAGGTGATGTCCCGGAGGACTGGAGAATAGCCAATGTTCTCTGTTTAAGAAGGGTAGCAAGGATAATCCAGGGAACTACAGGCCGGTGAGCCTTACTTCAGTGGTAGGGAAATTACTGGAGAGAATTCTTCGAGACAGGATCTACTCCCATTTGGAAGCAAATGGACGTATTAGTGAGAGGCAGCATGGTTTTGTGAAGGGGAGGTCGTGTCTCACTAACTTGTTAGAGTTTTTTGAGGAGGTCACAAAGATGATTGATGCAGGTAGGGAAGTGGATGTTGTCTATATGGACTTCAGTAAGGCCTTTGACAAGGTCCCTCATGGTAGACTAGTACAAAAGGTGAAGTCACACGGGATCAGTGGTGAGCTGGCAAGGTGGATACAGAACTGGCTAGGGCATAGAAGGCAGAGAGTAGCAATGGAAGGATGCTTTTCTAATTGGAGGGCTGTGACCAGTGGTGTTCCACAGGGATCAGTGCTGGGACCTTTGCTGTTTGTAGTATATATAAATGATTTGGAGGAAAATGTAACTGGTCTGATTAGTAAGTTTGCAGACAACACAAAAGTTGGTGGAATTGCGGATAGCGATGAGGACTGTCAGAGGATACAGCAGGATTTAGATTGTTTGGAGACTTGGGCGGAGAGATGGCAGATGGAGATTAATCCGGACAAATGTGAGGTAATGCATTTTGGAAGGGCTAATGCAGGTAGGGAATATACAGTGAATGGTAGAACCCTCAAGAGTATTGAAAGTCAGAGAGATCTGGGAGTACAGGTCCACAGATCACTGAAAGGGGCAACACAGGTGGAGAAGGTAGTCAAGAAGGCATACGGCATGCTTGCCTTCATTGGCCGGGGCATTGAGTATAAGAATTGGCAAGTCATGTTGCAGCTGTATAGAACCTTAGTTAGGCCACACTTGGAGTATACTGTTCAATTCTGGTCGCCACACTACCAGAAGGATGTGGAGGCTTTAGAGAGGGTGCAGAAGAGATTTACCAGAATGTTGCCTGGTATGGAGGGCATTAGCTATGAGGAGCGGTTGAATAAACTCGGTTTGTTCTCACTTGAATGAAGGAGGTTGAGGGGCGACCTGATAGAGGTCTACAAAATTATGAGGGGCATAGACAGAGTGGATAGTCAGAGGCTTTTTCCCAGGGTAGAGGGGTCAATTACTAGGGGGCATGGGTTTAAGGTGAGAGGGGCAAGGTTTAGAGTAGATGTACGAGGCAAGTTTTTTACACAGATGGTAGTGGGTGCCTGGAACTCACTACCGGAGGAGGTGGTGGAAGCAGGGACGATAGTGACATTTAAGGGGCATCTTGACAAATACATGAATAGGATGGGAATAGAGGGATACGGACCCAGGAAGTGTAGAAGATTGTAGTTTAGCCGGGCAGCATGGTCGGGACGGGCTTGGCGGGCCGAAGGGCCTGTTCCTGTGCTGTACATTTCTTTGTTCTTTGTTCTTTGTTTGACTGCACCCTACCCGCCATGGACAGCGGCAACGCGTCCCACCTCTTAAACTCCTCCTCCATTTGCTCCACCAGCCTCGTGAAATTAAGTCTATGCAGGGCCCCCAGCTCCTGGCCACCTGGACCCCCAAATACCTGAAGCTCCTCTCCGCCCTTTTTAGTGGGAGCTCGCCAATCCCCCTCTCCTGGTCCCCTGGGTGAACCACGAACAACTCGTTCTTCCCCATGTTGAGCTTATACCCTGAGAAATCCCCAAACTCCATGAGGATCCTCATTACCTCCGGCATTCCCCCCACCGGGTCCGCCACATATAGCAGCAAGTCGTCCGCATAGAGCGACACCCTATGCTCCTCCCCACCCCGCACCAGCCCCCTCCAGTTCCTCGACTCCCTCAGTGCCACAGCCAGGGGTTGAATCGCCAGTGCGAAGAGCAGGGGGGACAGGGGACACCCCTGCCTCGTCCCTCGATGCAACCGAAAGTACTCAGACCTCCTCTTGTTCGTGGCCACACTCGCCATCGGGACCTCGTACAACAGCCTGACCCACCTGACGAACCCCTCCCCAAACCCGAACCTCTTCAGCACCTCCCACAAGTACCCCCATTCTACCCTATCGAAGGCCTTCTCAGCGTCCATCGCCGCCACTATCTTCGCCTCCCCCTCCCTCGCCGGCATCATAATAACGTTCATGAGCCTCCGCACATTCGCGTTGACCTGCCTCCCCTTCATGAACCCCGTCTGGTCTTCGTGGATGACCTGCGGCACCCAATCCTCAATTCTCGTGGCTAAGACCTTCGCCAGCACCTTGGCATCCACATTTAACAACAAAATCGGCCTGTAAGACCCACACTGCAGGGGATCTTTGTCCCGCTTCAGGATCAAGGAGATCAGTACCCAAGACATCGTCGGGGGCATCGCCCCCCTCCCTTGCCTCATTGAAGGTCCTAACCAGCAACGGGCCCAACAGGTCCACATATCTCTTGTAAAATTCGACCGGGAAACCGTCCGGCCCCGCTGCCTTCCCCGCCTGCATGCTCCCTATCCCTTTGGCCAGCTCCTCCAACCCAATCGGGGCCCCTAATCCCGCCACCAGTCCCTCCTCCACCTTCGGGAACCTCAGTTGGTCCTGAAAGCGGCCCATCCCTCCCTCCTCCAGTGGGGGCTCGGACCGATACAGATCCCCATAAAAGTCCCTGAAGATCCCATTGATGCCAACCCCACTCCGCACCACACTCCCTCCCCTATCCTTAACTCCCCCGATCTCCCTAGCTGCGTCCCACTTCCGAAGCTGATTCGCCAGCATCTGACTTGCCTTTTCCCCATATTCATAAATCGCTCCCTGGGCCTTCCTCCACTGCGCCACCGCCTTCCTGGTGGTCACCAGGTCGAATTCGGCCTGGAGGCTACGCCTCTCCGTCAATAGTCCCTCCTCCGGCACCTCCGCATACCTTCTGTCTACCCTCACCATCTCCCCCACCAGCCTCTCCCTCTGCTCTCTCCTCTTCTTGTGGGCCCTAATGGAGATCCGCTCTCCCCTAACCACCGCCTTCAGCGCCTCCCAGATCATCCCCACTCGGACCTCCCCGTTATCGTTGGCCTCCGGGTATCTCTCTCTGCTTCCTCGGACCCGCTCGCTCACCTCCTCGTCCGCCAACAGCCCCACCTCCAAGCGCCACAATGGGCGCCAGTCCCTCTACTCCCCCAGCTCTAGGTCTACCCAATGCGGGGCGTGATCCGAAATGGCTATCGCCGAGTACTCTGTATCCTCTACTCTCTCAATCAGCGTCCTGCTCATAACAAAAAAGTTGATCTGGGAATAGGCCTTATGAACGTGCGAGAAGAATGAAAATTCCCTCGCCCCCGGCCTTGCAAATCTCCAAGGGTCCACCCCTCCCATCTGGTCAAAAAAACCCCTCAGCACTTTAGCGCCGCCGACCTCCTACCCGTCCTAGACCTGGAGCGGTCCAGCGCCGGATCCAACACCGTGTTAAAGTCCGCCCCCCATTACCAGGCCCCCCACTTCCAAGTCCGGGATAAGACCCAACATGCGCCGCATAAAACCCGCATCGTCCCAGTTCGGGCGTACACATTGACCAGCACCACCCTCTCCCCTTGCAGCTTACCACTTACCATTACGTACCTACCGCCATTGTCTGTCACAATGCTCAACGCCTTGAACGACACCCTCTTTCCCACCAAGATCGCCACCCCCCGATTTTTGGCATCCAGCCCCGAATGAAACACCTGGCCTACCCACCCCTTCCTCAATCTTACCTGGTCTGCCTCCTTCAGGAGTGTCTCCTGGAGCATGACCACATCCGCCTTCAGCCCCTTCAGGTGCGCGAACACCCGGGCCCGCTTAACCAGCCCGTTCACTCCACTTACGTTCCAGGTTATCAGCCGGATCAGGGGGCTACCCGCCCCCCTCCCCCGCCGACTAGCCATAACCCCTCCTCGGCCAGCTCAGCGCCCCACGCCCGGCCCGTTCCCCACGGTGGCAAACCCCCGTCCCAACCCCCTCTACTCGATCCAGCTCCCCCTTGACCATACCAGCAGCAACCTGGTCCCCCCCCCACCCCCACCCCCATATCCCCCCAAGCTGGAACCCCTCTTAGCTGCATTGCTCCCCCCATTGCACTCCCGCAAGTCAGCTGACTCCTGCTGACTCCGGCCGCTCCCGCCTCTCCTTCGACTCCTCCCATTGTGGGACTTCCCCTCCCCCTCCATTACCCACCCGCAGGCTCTCCACCTCCTCCTTCCATCCCAAGCGCGGGAAAAACCCCACCCTTCCCTGCCCCGGCCCCGCCTCCTCCAGCCTTCAGCGCAGGAAAAAGCCCACGCTTTCCACCTGCCCGGCCCCGCCTCCTCTGGCGCAGCTCTTTTTACAGGCCCAGTCCCCTCAGCCCCGACTCGGGCCCCACCCTCCCCCGCGGGGCCCCATCCCTCCTACCGGCCATCCACCCCCTACTCCGTTTACTTGCCCCCGTCCAAGAGCCCACCCGACAAACCCAACCAAAACAGTGCCCTACCCACCCTAACCACCCACACCAAACCAAAAATAAACAAGAATAAAGAACCCCCCCTCAAAATGTAACACAACAACAACAATCCCCGACCATCCCCACACCAGACCCCCCCAACCCGACCCTCAGTTTGTGTCCAGCTTCTCGGCCTGAGCAAAGGCCCACGCCTCCCCCGGGGACTCAAAATAATGGTGCCGGTCCTTGTAGGTGACCCACAGTCGCGCCGGCTGCAGCATGCCAAACGTCACCCCCTTACTGTGCAGCACCGCCTTCGCTCGATTGTACCCGACTCACTTCTTCGCCACCTCCGCGCACCAGTCCTGATATATTTGAACCTCCGCGTTCTCCCACCTGCTGCTCCTCTCTTTCTTGGCCCACCTGAGCACACACTCCTGATCAGCGAACCGATGAAACCGCACCAGCACCGCCCGCGGCGGCTCGTTAGCCTTGGGCCTCCTCGCCAACACTCTATAGGCCCCTTCCAGCTCCTGAGGCTCCTGGAAGGGCCCCGCTCCCATCAGCGAGTTCAACATGGTGACCACATAGACCCCCACATCCGACCCCTCCAGCCTCTCCGGGAGGCCCCGGATCCGCAGATTCTTCCGCCTCGACCGATTCTCCATCTCCTCGAACCGTTCCTGCCATTTCTTGTGGAGCGCCTCATGTGCCACCACCTTTACCGCTAGGCCCAAGATCTCGTCCTCGTTATCTGAGATCTTTTGTCGGACCTCGCGGATCGTCACCCCCTGGGCCGTCTGGGTCTCCAGCAGCTTATCCACAGAAGCCTTCATCGGCTCCAGCAGGTCTGCCTTGTGCTCCCTGAAGCTGCACTGGATAACCACCTGCTGCTCCTGCACCCACTGCATCCACGCTGCCTGGTCCCCGCCTGCCGCCATCTTGCTCTTCTTCCCTCGCACTTTCTTTGGCTTCACCACCACTTTTTTAGTTGCTCCGCTCCTGCTCCAAGCCATACACCGTCGGGGGAATGTTGCAGTCTTCTTCCCACACCGGGAAATGTTGAAAAAACGCCGTTGGGGGCACTGAAAAGAACCCAAAAGTCCGTTCCAAGCGGGAGCTGCCGATCGTGCGACTTAGCTTCGCATAGCCACAACCGGAAGTCCAATATACTTCATATTTTGATACCTTTTTAAAAATTAAGACCACTACTCTAACCCTAAATCATTGATACATACACAGTGACCAGAAGTGGCATCAGAATTGAACCTTGTCGGACATGACTTTAAACTTCTAACCACTCGGATAAACTGCTTTGAACCCCTGCTCTCTGTTTTATGCTTTCTAACCAATATTATTTTGGTTTTCTATCCTTCCATGCCCCTTTATTGTGATATTTTCCTAAAGCTGACGTACACCATATCCACTGAAGATCAAAAGCAGGTAAATGGAATTGAGGTACATATTCCGGAATCACGGGCTTGGATACCTTCTTCATACCTTAACCGTTTCTTTTTGAAATTCATGTTTAATGTTGTGCCAAATCCGATCCCAGACAGCTGCTGCTGGGTTTCTTGCTGAAGGGGAATGAAAAAGTCGAAATGCTTTTTGGAGGGGGCTGGCGAAAGGGGTTATTTTTACTCCAGCAGAAACGGGAAGTGTTGGAAATGTTCAGCATGTCTGGCGGGATCTGTGCAGAGAGAAACAGAGGTCACTGACCCTTCATCAGAACTAGTGCAGGTGTGGACCTGAAGCATCGAATCTGATTCTATTTCCACAGATGCTGCTGGACCGGAGTATTTCCAACATTTTCTGCTTATAGTTCAGATGTCCGGCATCTGCATTTGCCCTCGTGTAATAAGCTGCATGCTGGGCATTTGTAAGTTTGGTTAGTTTCAGTTTAAAATAAGGAAAGTGTCATTTTTCTGTCAACAAAGACTTCTCGTGTAGATGGAAATAGCACATTATTGCTAGTGAATTGGTCGGTTTTAAGTTACTGGAAGATTCTGCCATTTTTAAACTGTGAAAGTAGAACCAGGAATCCTGCCCCAATAGAATATGTCACTGTTAGTTCAAGATATTCTCACTGGTACGTAGATTTGTTGTTTGTGGTGCTTGGGAATTCAGGTTTTGGGATGTTGCAGGCTGGATATTGTACAAGGCCAGGTACTAAGAAGCTGAGCTGATTGCATAATATGAAGGACCAAGTTGTTTGTAATTGATTGACAAAGACGGGAAGTATATCATTATGGAAACAACTTTAGATGGGCTTTATAAATAGAGGCACAGAGTAGAAAAGCTATGAAGTTTTGCTAAACCTATGTAAAACGGTTGTACCCCACTGTAAATGTGGTTCCCAATTCAGGAGGATTCCAAGGGGTGTGGGAGGGTCAAAGGAGGCCTGTGTGATAAGGGGCCCAGAAGCAGGAGACGCACCAGGTCCAAGATTCATCTCCCCGGCCCTGCTGCTCATCCAAGTTCTTGCAACCATCCACCACAATTTTCCATTTTCTGTCCCTAAGCCAATCTCCTCTGTGGTTCTGAGGACACGTAATCGGCGCAGGCTTGGAGGGCCGAAGGGCCTGTTCCTGCGCTGTATTATTCTTGGTTCTTTGTTCTCTCCTCCTGTTCCTGCTCTCGAATTGAACGCCGAATGGGCATGAGGAACTGAGTGGCCTCCTCCAGTCCCTGCAATTAAACCGTCGGTCATGACTTTCATTCCACTGCGACTACCATCATCCCAAAGAACTTTCCCTGCGGCTGACTTTGGGCTTTCCCTGCGGCTGACTTTGGGCTTTCCCTGCGGCTGACTTTGGGGTGCGAGATGCTGGGAGAAGCATTTTGTTGAAATGATGTTGCTTTGAAGCATCGACGTCTTGAGCACAAAACATCATTTAAAGTAAAACAGAAAATATGACTCATTCTAATTACATTTCAAACAAGGAAGTTGGAGATTGCTGCGGGCTTTTGACAGGAAAGAGGAATCAGGACTGCAATTTGGTTACTCATTTACTTTCCAATTTGTTTTAATATATATTTTTAGCGATGCACCGTAAATGGGGAACATGCTGATACACTTGTTTATTTCAGCAATTTAATATCTTCTTCAACATTAAATTATATTAGGTACATTAAACATATTCTACTTGATTTCCCACTTTTGTTACCAGAGATACCTGGGATGTTCCAGCAGTCTTACAATATAATGGATCGTAGCACAGTGGTTAGTCGGTTCGATTCGGTAGCTGGGATTCGATTCCTGGCTTGGGTCACTGTCTGTGCGTAGTCTGCATATTCTCCCTGTGTCTGCGTGGGTTTCCTCCGGGTGCTCTGGTTTCCTCCCACAGTCCTGAAAGACATGCTGTTAGGTGAATTGGACATTCTGAATTCTCCTTCAGTGTACCTGAACAGGTGCCGGAGTGTGGTGACTAGGGGCTGTCCAATTCACCTAACAAGCACATCTTTCGGGACTGTGGGAGGAAACCCACGCAGACACGGGGAGAACATGCATACTCCGCACAGACAGTGACCCAAGCCAGGAATCGAACACTGGTTCCTGGCGCTGTGAAACAACAGTGTTAACCAGTGTGCCGGCCCCCACTGTGAATAATTTGAACCTTTCTGAATACAATTGTAGACACCTTGGGCGGGATTCTCCGGTTGCCGACGCCGAAATCGCCTCGGAGATTCCGGCCGTGGAATTCCCGTTTGCACCGAAATCGGTGGCGACGCTGCTTTTGCGATGCTCCGCCCCCTCCAAAACGGCGTTCTCGGTAAGTACGCCGTATGGACGGCCTCAGGACGTCACCTGAGGCCCTCCCCCAATGCTCCGCACCCGATGGGCTGAGTTCCCGACGGCATGGGACACGTGTGCTCACATCGTTCGGGGACCTCGCGTGACGGCTGCAGACTGTGTCCAGTGTCGCCACAGTCGGGGGTGTTGCTAACTTTGGCGGTTGTCTCTTAATTTGGCTCTGTTTAATTACGTTTGCTCAAGAGTCGCCAGATATCTTTCGACACCGCCACAAGGTTCAGAACCGAATACTGATCACAGACTCGATACACCAGTTAGTAAGTTCAAAAGCAATGCTCATTTATTTACACACAGTCACATTTACTCATGCATAAACTCTACAAACTAAACTATCACTATTACTAAAGCCTATACTTAATTTCGGGTGCCCACTCAGTCAGAGGAACAATGGCCGTTGCTCAGTTCTGAGGCTGTTGGGTTGAGCTGTTTACAGGGTAGCAACTAGGAGCGTCTATCTCGTAGCGTGCGTTGACTTGGAACTTACTTGGTCTGATGCAGCTGCTAGGCTGGTCTCTCTCTTCGCTGAGAGCCAAAGCCAAAGGAGGAAGATTCTCCCTTGGGAAATACTTTTTATACTAAAAAGGGCTTTGCGCGCTTTTAGGCGGGCCTTGAACTTGGCCTCAATTAATTGGGTCTTTCCCAATCAGTCGTATCGATCTTCCTCCAATAGTTCCCTGATTGCTGGGCGTGTCCTAGGTGACTGTTGGTCTGCTTTGTTTTAGTCTCTTCTGGTGTAGGAGTATCTGCCTCAACATTGTGTATCTAAATGTTTCCCTTTTGTCCCCGGAGATGGCTCATTAGTATGTAGATTGTTTGGCAGTTTCTGCCCTGTCTGAGAGCTTAAGGTTCTAATCAACAGACAGACCTTGCAGCTGCTCGTTTCTTAGTATTGTCCAATTTTCCCTGCATTCTTTGCAAGTGTCCATTTTGTAATCGGGACGTGGCCATCCCAGATGGCTGCACACCCTCCTTGTGATCCTCATTCAAACAATCCAAAAATACAAACAATCCAAAAATAATCTATACATCTTAACTGTACAAAATAGCAGCACACACATTTCTCTGGCCTGGCAGTCAGACACAGAGGTTTACATCTCTTTATTCCACAGAATACATTAAGAAAAATGGATGCTCTTTAATCCGTCCCAATGGGTTCGGGGGTCTGGTGAAATCCGAAAATGGGGGACCTAATATTAACCGTTTTAGTTGCTGTGATATGAAGAGTCTAAAGTTCTTGTTCCTTTTCACCAAATACCATTTATTTCACTTCCACAGTCTCTGCTCAAAACTCTTAACAACACACCACCTGACAGAGTCCACCTGAAGCCCCTTTACATATCAGTGTCAATTAATGGATACTTAACATAAATGAGACAACTAATTGCAATGTCGCTTAACCCATTACTTAACAGTCTCCCCTTCCTAGGAGAAAAAAAATAATTAGGTGAAAACAAAATTTCAAGAAACTCAAAAACACACACATGATGTCCCCCCTTTTTCTTTGTTTGGACGAGAAAGAGAGAAAAAAAAGTCACAGAAACAAGTGCCCTTCATTAACAAACTTTTGTTATTTCCCCTCTGTCCAACATCTGCTTCAAACTTGCGATGTCTATCCGTAACGTCTTTTCATTGACACTTTTTGTAGAGTGCACATTTTCCCACAGGGATTTATTGTCAATGTGACAGTCAATAGGTATAATACCCAAATCCCCTAATCCCCAAATTTCTGTCAATATCATACTTGTGTAAAATGCCATATCCACCGCCTCTACAAGGCTTAACGTCTCAGCAGCCAATGTGCTTTTTACCACTCTCCTTATTTTCCTTGTTTCCCACACAAGCGGGCAACATTTACCATTGTTCCCCAAAAGGAAAATTATAAAACCTCCTGCGCTTGAAACCCCATCACAAATTTGCGTAGGACGCATCACTATAAACTATGAGTTTCAAGTGCCTAAGGTCACCTAAAACCGGGAACTTCAAAACACACTCCTGCATTTTTAGTTTGGCCAACGCTTTATTTGCTCTTATTATGTCTTCCACTTTGGGATCATTCATTTTTGTACTCAACTCTAAGACATCAAAACTCACGTCCGGTCTAGTCTGTCTACCTAACCAGTTCAGTTGCCCAATTACACTTCGCAGTTGCTCATTTTCTATCTTTGAAACCATTGCGTCTTTTTGTGAAATTCAGCCACGACTAATTGCTATTGGGGTGATGCTTTCCAAATAAGATTGCTGACGTAAAGCTGCCCCTAACTTAGTCTGTCCAATTTCCAGTCCAATATATTTAAATGCACCGGAAGCCTGACTTCCAACCCTGAATTCTTTCCTCAAACCAGAGATTACAATAGCTTCAAAATCACTAGTTCCACCCCACAAAAAATCATCGACATGCATCATAAAAATGCCAGAAAGATTTCCTTTATAGTGCCAGTAAAACATTGCAGGATCTGCTTTCAACCGGCAACAGCCTAACTTTAACAAAACTGACCTTACCGAAAAATACCAGACTCTAGATGCATCATTTAATCCATATACACATTTGTTCAACTTCCAGAGTACCCCTTCTGTGTTAGCTGCTTCTTTAGGAGGACGGAGAAAAATGTCTCTCTGGAGCTGATGCCCCTGCAAAAAGGCAGCTTTTATATCAATAGGTTTGCATTCCCATGCCTTTGTGGCTAATAGAGCCAAGAAAATCTTTAAAATAACCTTTCCTGCTGTAGGTGAATCTACCCTTAAATCCTGATCTTCTAAGTTTTCTTCAAATCCCCTTGCCACAAGCCTGGCCTTTGCCTTATAAGTTCCATCCGGAAGAACCTTTTCCGTGCAAATCCATCTGTGGGATAGAGCTCTTTGTCCCCTATCCGGTACTTCCGTGTATACCCCAAATTCACTCCAACTATGCAATTCTTGCTGTTTAGCTTCTTTAATAACTTTTTCATCTAATTTATTTGAAGCCACCAAAATCTCACGTGCATGTGGGCTTCTACTCCTATTAGTATTCATAGTTTTACTCCTGTTCCAAGATCTTGACAAACTACGTCCCCTCTCCCGCCTGGTATCTTGTTCTGTACTGCTACTACTTGATCTTTCCCTTCTGCTGTGGGATGTCCTTTCAATAGTTCTCGACCTTTTCCTGCGGACCTGTTCACTATCCGATGTAGTATCTGAACTGGCACTGCGTTTCTGTGCCCTCCATTTTTGAACTTTGTTTTCGCAATCCATTGTCTTGACTCCTTCCCCTGAATGCTGTACATTCAACCAATGTTTATACTTTCCAGTGGCCTTCCCTGCTCTACTAATAACAGTTGCATCCTTCCATTGACTATACCCTTCAGGCAAATATGTCATTTTTGTACCAACTTTTGGCAGTTGCCCTTTCGGAAAAATGGCCTGTTTTAATTCACCAGAAGTGTTGTGTTCCTCCACAAAAACCCTGTCTATATCATTTAATTGGTCCTCATAGTTCTGTAACACATGCGTACCAGATGACTCTGGTTCCTCGTCATGTCTGTCTGCTCTGTCTAAATTTGAAAATTTATAATCTGTACCCATTATCCTTGATGAATGGACCCTAACCGTTTGATTACCATGTTGCAAAACAATTGTTTTGCCATCTATGCCTATGATCTTCCCTAGGCCTTTCCATTCATTAGAATTGTCTCTCTTATAGTATACCATGCCTCCTTGCTGAAAAACGGCATCTGATGGCCGTACGTTATGTCTTAAAGCTCTGCGAATTCTTTCAGAGACTTCTGCTTCCAAAAAAGCTTTTCTACTGCTATGTAATGCATTGAAATGTTCAGCAAAACCAGAGCTAATTGTAGTCCCCTCCCAAGCTGGAGGCTGGTCATCCAAAATGGACGGAATTTTAGGATTTCTACCAAACACTAATTGATAAGGACTATAGCCCCCAACCATCTGCAATGAATTCTTTGCATGTACTGCCCATGCTAAAGCTGAATTTAGCCTGCAATTTGGTCGATCTGCCAACATTTTCCGAAACATGTCATCGATGACAACATGATTTCTTTCACAGACACCATTACTTAACGGGCTTTCTGCAGCCGTATTCATAACACTGATATTCATGTTTTCACACATATCCCTAAACTCATCATTAGCAAATTCTTCCCCATTGTCCGTAAGGAATTTTGCCGGTGGACCCATTCCTGTCCCTATCCATTTTTCCACGATTTAATCCAGAATTACTCTCTTTTCTTTACTTCGTTCAATCGTTGATTGACTAAATCTGGTTGCTAAATCTACAAAATGCAAAATAAATATATTATTTTCTTCATCCCAGATCTTAAGGTCCATGGCCACAATGTCATTAAAATCCCTGGCCAAAGGTAGGGTTACTATCGGTCGTGCTGGTGTCCTTCTGTACTTCCTACAAACTTCACAACGGTCACTAACCTGTTCTATCAGTTTAGTATAGTCGTCATCCCTTACCCCTGCATCCTTTAATACATTTTTCAGCGTCCAAGGAGACGGATGTGCAAATTGCCTATGCAGTTTTAATACCACAAGCTTTTTATCAGCTAAAGTCCCATTTTCAACTGCCATTAACACATCCTTAACCACTCTACTTGAAAAAATATTTGTCAGTAATGGAATACAATAGTGTCCCGACTGTGTAAAGTGTAAGTCCACCGTCTTTCCAAAAACTGTTGCCTTATCCTGTTCCATATCCAGTTTCATGTGTGCTTTCTTCATCGATGGTCTGCTCAGAAGCAAAGGTATCTCACTTGATACAACATCCGTGCTAATGAAATGATTCACTCCGGCAATATTGCAAGGGATCACCACTCTTTTCAGCGACTTCAGAGTATTATCATCCCCAAACCTGAAACTTGTGGAACTTTCAAATTCCTTGTATTAGTGAGAGGCAGCACGGTTTTGTGAAGGGGAGGTCGTGTCTCACTAACTTGATAGAGTTTTTCGAGGAGGTCACTAAGATGATTGATGCAGGTAGGGCAGTAGATGTTGTCTATATGGACTTCAGTAAGGCCTTTGACAAGGTCCCTCATGGTAGACTAGTACAAAAGGTGGAGTCACACGGGATCAGGGGTGAACTGGCAAGGTGGATACAGAACTGGCTAGGCCATAGAAGGCAGAGGGTAGCAATGGAGGGATGCTTTTCTAATTGGAGGGCTGTGACCAGTGGTGTTCCACAGGGATCAGTGCTGGGACCTTTGCTCTTTGTAGTATATATAAATGATTTGGAGGAAAATGTAACTGGTCTGATTAGTAAGTTTGCAGACGACACAAAGGTTGGTGGAATTGCGGATAGCGATGAGGACTGTCTGAGGATACAGCAGGATTTAGATTGTCTGGAGACTTGGGCGGAGAGATGGCAGATGGAGTTTAACCTGGACAAATGTGAGGTAATGCATTTTGGAAGGGCTAATGCAGGTAGGGAATATACGGTGAATGGTAGAACCCTCAAGAGTATTGAAAGTCAAAGAGATCTAGGAGTACAGGTCCACAGATCACTGAAAGGGGCTACACAGGTGGAGAAGGTAGTCAAGAAGGCATACGGCATGCTTGCCTTCATTGGCCGGGGCATTGAGTATAAGAATTGGCAAGTCATGTTGCAGCTGTATAGAACCTTAGTTAGGCCACACTTGGAGTATAGTGTTCAATTCTGGTCGCCACACTACCAGAAGGATGTGGAGGCTTTAGAGAGGGTGCAGAAGAGATTTACCAGAATGTTGCCTGGTATGGAGGGCATAAGCTATGAGGAGCGATTGAATAAACTCAGTTTGTTCTCACTGGAACGAAGGAGGTTGAGGGGCGACCTGATAGAGGTATACAAAATTATGAGGGGCATAGACAGAGTGGATAGTCAGAGGCTTTTCCCCAGGGTAGAGGGGTCAATTACTAGGGGGCATAGGTTTAAGGTGAGAGGGGCAAAGTTTAGAGTAGATGTACGAGGCAAGTTTTTTACGCAGAGGGTAGTGGGTGCCTGGAACTCACTACCGGAGGAGGTAGTGGAGGCAGGGACGATAGGGACATTTAAGGGGCATCTTGACAAATATATGAATAGGATGGGAATAGAAGGATACGGACCCAGGAAGTGTAGAAGATTGTAGTTTAGTCGGGCAGTATGGTCGGCGCGGGCTTGGAGGGCCGAAGGGCCTGTTCCTGTGCTGTACATTTCTTTGTTCTTTGTTCTTTAACCTTGTTATGATTTTCAGCATTCAAAGAGTCCAGGTAACATTTTAACCAGTCAATTCCACACACAGTAGATGTGCAGCCACTGTCCAATACAGCACAGTTGAAGGATTCTGCAACCAACACCCTCATTACCGGCGTAAAACTGCTTGTCAATAGGACAATGCCTTCTTTCTGGTCACTATCTTTTTCCTCTTCGGACTCTTCCATGTCATGTGTCGCTTCAAACACTCTTATCATAACGAGTAGGACAGTTGAAAGCATAATGTATTGAGAGTCACATCGAAAACATCGATTTATCATGTCCCGTGCATTTCTGGTGTTCATCTTCCTATTGTAGGTTCTAACTGGGTTTCTGTCTTCATAATTTCCTTGTCTCGGTTCCGTCTATAGTCTTGAGCCCTGTTTGTAGCCATACGATTTCGCCATCCTGTTACTATCTTCAATATTCTGCCTTATTGCAGGCTGACCTATTTGGGTCATCAGAGCCATCGGAATCGAATGTTTCCCCAGAAACCTTTGTAAAGCTTTTGTCATCTGTTCGAATAAGGTATTCTTATCAGTAAACTGAACTCCTGTCAAAACCAGGAGCCTATCCATGTTGCTCACTCTAGCACAGTCAAGTAATTTAAAGGCCAACACAGACTGTGGAAATTCCAGATTGTGTTTCTGCAGCCTTTTATATAGTCTGCCAAATTCCATTATATAGTCTTCCATGGAGATATCCTCCATTTTCCGGAACTTATCAAAATCCGACCATGCTTCAAACGCACTTAACAAGTCATCTTTCTTATAAATCTTATCTATATAATGTAATAAAGTCTCCAGACCTTCTTCGGAGTCTAACTCTTCCAATTCCAGCTCAGAAAGCACTTTGTTTCGGATTTTACTGCCATATGGTAGAGAAAGAGCCAATGCCATACCTTGTTTTCTCTTTCCCAAAGCAGTTACTTTAGTCCACATAACTACTGCACTTCTCCATTGGTCGTACGATTCCCTTTCAGAAAATAAGGGAGGATAGTCATATCCAGCCATCTTTATCCTCGGTTCAGCATATATCCCTTTTTATTTTTTTCCTTTTCTCACTCACTCCTTGGTTTGATCTGGAAAAGTTGTATCTTTCAACCCTTCACATTTACACAGCAACCATCCTCTGCTACTAATTGTTAGCCATTTTAGTTGCTGTGATATGAAGAGTCTAAAGTTCTTGTTCCTTTTCACCAAACACCATTTATTTCACTTCCACAGTCTCTGCTCAAAACTCTTAACAACACACCACCTGACAGAGGCCACCTGAAGCCCCTTTACATATCAGTGTCAATTAATGGATACTTAACAGAAATGAGACAACTAATTGCAATGTCTCTTAACCCATTACTTAACACCTAAACCTGTATATCGGGGTGCGAGAGCGATATGCTCTGTTTCGCCATTTCCTAACTCTAAACTTTGCACGACACTGCAAAGTATCGCCAGCACTAAGAGTGCCCCGACTACATATGAAAGTGAGTACCAGGTGATAAACTTATCACACCAGTTCGGGGTATTGCTTGTTGTCGCGGGGCTAGTTATCTCGGGATTCCGTGTATTGCAGGGGTGGGAATCAGTTACAGTTTGTGTGGTAGGGGTCAGGGGGGTAGCGTCTGCGCGCAACTGAAAGGATCCCACTAAGATCCATGTGAACACGAAGGCTGTCTTCATCTTTGTCTTCCTCTGGGGTTCCTGAAGTTCCGGAACACGAGCATAATTTCTGTTATTATCTTGCTTAAGATCTCGTATGTCTGTCTGTCCTTTATTGCCAATTTCCCTTTATGATTGGTCACCTCTGTGACTTCCTCATTTTTTTTTAAACCGAATATTTGGTCTAGACATTTAAGAAAAATATTGCCGTACTGCGAGCCGTCTCGCAGCCTGTGTGATTTACTATCCCAGTGTTTGAGGATGTAAATAGCAGAGCGAAGCAACCTAAGGGTTGCCAAAACCAAACAAAAGAATTTCGAACGTAATGAGCCAAAATGGGGTGCGTGTGGGCCACAGTGGGTAAGAAATGGGTGGAATCCCCGGGTAGGATGGTGATCAATGCCGTATGTGCTCTACCCGAGTGTAGCTGACCAGAGTGGGGTCCTCAGGCAGGGTGGGGACCAATGCCATTTCTCCACTGCCTGAGCAACCGGCAAGAACGGGTAAGAATGTGGTCATCGTGGGGGGCTGCCTCTCGGATTAGGAGAGCAACTATGAGTCGTGTTCTGTCGCCAAACTAGTTCCTCTGAACTATTGTCTGGGGACAAACTTGTTCCATTAACTGCCAGGGGGCGTTAAAGGAATGGTGACGTGGGGCCGTGAAAAACTTTCGAGTTTACGAACAACACTTAACGTTAACACTAACGAACAAACATTCAACAAACATGGTGCAGGTTCCATCAGAAAGGACACCGTATCTCTCCAGAGGTTCCTTTTTTCTCTATCATCTGGACACCTCACTGCTCAGTAGCGAACAGGGCCGCAAAGGGATTCGTTTGGTGGGAGTCAGACTCAAAGTCATCATCTTCTCCCGGCTGCCAAACTGTTGTCTGTAGTAACCGTGCTAAAGCTGCTTGGGGCGAATTGGCGTCCATCTCATCATTCCGGATGAGCCTGAACGAATTGTCTTGGTGCCAGAATCGTGTGTCAAGGTTGGAGCTACTATGCGTCAATCAGTAATCGTCGGGCGGTGGGTCTGGATCAGGGGCTTTGATATAAGTGATCTCAAATGGGTCAGTAGAATCATGCTCAGATTCGCTGGGAGTGTAAATGTAAATCGCTTATTGTCACAAGTAGGCTTCAGATGAAGTTACTGTGAAAAGCCCCTAGTCACCACATTCCGACGCCTGTTCGGGGAGGCTGTTACGGGAATCGAACCGTGCTGCTGGCCTTCCTTGGTTTGCTTTCAAAGCCAGCGATTTAGCCCAGTGTGCTAAGCAGCCCCAGTGGGGCCTGGTGCAGGGGTATAGTCGTAACGTGGTGTGCTGTGGCTAATGTCAACGTGATCGCTATCACTGTCGCTGTCGGTTGATGGAAGGGGGAGGCGGAGTCGTGTCTGAGGGCGGGCTGGAGTGGTTGGGGGAGGGTAGGAATACATCATCTGTGGGCAGGGCGTGACCGTCTGCTGCGATGAGCAGGATGTGGTGTGTGTGGTTATTCTGCGAGCCGTAAGCCTTGAGCTGGTTTATATGAAACCACGCAGACTTACCATTGGGATAGGTTATTTTGTATACTGAGGGGCTGACTTTGTCCGAAATGGAGTACGGTCCGGAAAATTTTGGGGAGAGGAATGAACTGGGGTTGTAAAGGGAAAGCATGACTTGTTGCCCTACTGTAAACTCAATGGTGTGTACTGTTTTGTCGAAACAAGCCTTGCTCTGTTTCTTCCTGGTCCAAGTCTCACTGCTGCTGCGAGTTGGGCTGCCTTTAGTTCTGTATCAGTTGTTTAACCGCATTTTCACGTGTGAGGGCTGTAACTGCGGGGCCGGCCAAATCCAGTCCCAATAAATACTCAGTGCCTTTCATGGGGCGTCCGGACATGAGGGTGTGGGGGGTGTAGCCTGTGGACGTGGATACCGTGTTTCTTAAAAACATTAAAGCAAATGGGAGTACTGAATCCCAGGTGCTATTATTCTGCTGTACCATTTTCCTGAGAGTGGCTTTCAATGTCCTATTCTTTCGTTCTACAATATAACTTGACTGGGGGTGGTATGCGATATGGAACTTTTGTCTAATGCTGAAAATCGTGAGGATGTTTTTCATTACACGTCCTGTGAAATGGGAGCCTTGATCGGACTCTATACTTGTAAAGATGTGGTGTGTTAATATTTTAGCTGTCGTCCTGGCCCTATTAGTTCTTGATGGAAATGCTTCCACCCATTTTGTGAAGGTGTCTATGACCACCAACACATACTTGTAACCATTTCTGCACGGGGGTAGGGGTCCTATATAATCTATCAGGAGATTGGTCCAGGGTCCATTAATGGGGCGGGTATGACTAAGTTGAGCCTATGTAGCATATCTGTCGGGATTGTTCTGGGCACAGATTAAGCAATTCTCTATGTAGTGTGTTACATCAGTTTTTTAAATCAGGCCACCAGCAGAGTGGTCTGAGGTGGGTTAGGGGGGGGTTTAGTTCCTTGGTGTCCATGATTGTCATGGAACTGACACATGACCTGGTTCCTGTCCTGGCTGGGGGCTATATAAATGCCATCCTTTAAAATCACACCGTCGTGTGTGGTGATTGAGTTTTTAAACTTGTATTACGGGGCTGGGAAGGTTCCCTTGAAAACTTCCCTGAGTTTCTCGTCCTCTTTCTGTGCCTTTGCTAGATCCTGAATGTTGGTCTGTGAGACCTGAACTGCGTGTACTGGGGTGCTTTCGGGGGGGGTTCCAGAAATACCCATGCCTGGAGCTTGCCTTCGCTAGGGTGTCTGCTTTAACATTACCAGGGGGGGAAGAACGGTGATGACTGCGACCCTTAATTATTCCGTATTTCCTACCCTTCGCTGTCTCTAAGATATGGCGGAGTAATGGGGCTGAGGGTAGGGCTTTACCGTCCGTGGAAACAAATCCTCTTGTTTCCCACAGGGATAGAAATTCTGTCAAACTATTACAGACATACAAGCTGTCCGAATAGATGTCTGCTGGGATCGGGAATGAGTCGGGGTGGTCTACAATATATGCAATTGCTTCCAGCTCTGCTGCCTGCGAGCCTAAGTGTCCTGGCAACTTTCATGACATTTCATCTAGGGCGCGTCCCTGCGCGTCCTCTACATATATACCGCAACCCGTAATTCTCTCTCCGTTTAACACTATGGAGGAGCCATCCACATAAATCTTGAGGGGTGCGCACGTATCTGTGGGCTGGGGTCTCTGGGGTGTACTACCTGTTTTCCTGGGAGGTGTTTGGGGAATAAATGGGCCTGTGTTCTGTTTCGTGGTGATGATCTCACATTCATGAGGGGTGCCTGCATACTGCAAATTATCGGCAAGGAAGGTGTGGGTTTTGGTTCTCTTTACTGTGATGTCCTGTCCCTGTAAAAGAAGGGTCCAACGGGCTGCGCAGATTTGGCTGACTGTGCCATCCTTAAGTCGGCCGTCTAACAATAGCTGTGTCGGTGTGTGTTCTGTGAGGATGGTGATGGGGTTGAATCCTGTAATGTAGGTGAATTATTGCACTGCCCAAAAAACTGCGAGTAGTTTTTCACAGGCAGAAAATCCTTGCTCTACAGGGTCTAACACACATGAGGCGTATGCAACGGGGCGTTCCTGGAGGAGCACGGCCGAAAGGGTTCGGTCGGTGCTTGCAACTTCGATTGCGTATGGGGAAAGTGGATCTGGGTTCTGTAGTACGGGGGCTGTGCTGAGTGCTCTTTTTAAAGCGTCCATGGCATCTGTATGCTGTGGAAGCCATTCCCAAGGTGCCTGCTTCTTGAGAAGTTCGGAAAGGGACGCTGCTTTAGTGGCAAAACCGTCAATATGGTTTCGGCAGGAGCCAACCAGTCCTAAAAATGACCGGAGGGCTGAGACATTGTGGGGAAGGGGCAATTTGACGATCGAGTCAATTCTTTTTTGCTCGATCTCGCGTTTACCATGAGTGATCACTGTTCCTAAGTAAATCACCTTTTCTTTCAGAATCTGGGCCTTCTTGGGGTTGACTTTACAACCAATTTCTTTTAGGAGTGCTAGGAGTTCGGCGAGAAGCGGAATGTGCTCTCCCTTTGTGTCTGTCTGTAGTAACAAGTCGTCTATGTACTGGACCAGACAATTGGGGCGGGAAAATTTTGGTAAACCATTTGCCAGCTGTCGGTGGAAAATGGGGGGGGAGTTGTGGAAGCCTTGTAGAAGGCACGTCCACGTGTATTGTTGCCCTTGGAATGTAAAGGCGAATTTGTACTGGCACACTTTAGCCAATGGAATGGACCAAAAGCCATTACTAATGTCCAAAACCAAAAAAGAATTTGACTGGAGTCCCTGTTTGACCATGGTCTCGGGACTCGTGGCTACGGTGGGGGCTGCTGATGGGGTTACTTTGTTCAGTTCCCGGTAATCAATGGTCAGTCACCATGATCCATCTGGTTTCCTGAAGGCCAAATTGGTGCGTTGTTTGTGAAGGCTACTGATCTGAGTACGCCTTGATCCAACAAACTCTCTATTACTTTGGAGATTTCTCCCTCTGCTTCCTGGGGAAATCCGTACTGCTTCTGGGGTTTAGGGTCGGAACCTGTAATGTTCACAAAGCCAGCCAAATTGCCACAGTCGTGCTTGTGCTGTGCAAATTCTGCTTTATGTTCCTGCAGGACTGCCCTAACCTGTTTGTGTGCACTAATGGCTCGAGGGTCGAACCAGAAGTCTCCGACTGAGCTAATCCTGTTTACGTACTCTCCTACTGTGAGTGTGGCGGGGGCTCGTGCTGCCTTTGCCATTTTCCAAACACACTTGTTAACTGGGTCAAAAGAAAGGTTATGGGGACTCATGAAATCGATCCCAAGGATATGTTCTGCTGTCTGGGGCAGATCAACTAAAACTACGGGGTGCTTAGTTGCGATGTTCCCTATTTGTATTGCTACAGGGGGTCTGATGTGTCCCTGTTGGAAATGGCCTGTAAAACCGCTGAGTGTGATGGTGTCTGTTGTGGGCCACGTGTCTCGCTGAAACATAGGGGAGGAATTGAGTGTGGTGCGGGACCCTCCTGTGTCCCAACAAAATTCTATGGGTTGTCCCCGAACTTTGCCTGCTACTACCGGTCTTGTCCCAAAGGGTGTCGCAGACCCAAGTTGGGGAGCCCGAACACCGTCAGTCGGTGCCGTTCATGTCTGTACTCTCTGAACGGGCGCTAACGCTATGGATCAGCTTTGCTCTATTCCTGTTTAGGGTGCCTGTCTGTTGGTTTCTTTGCTGCTTCTGGGGCGGGTTGCACTCTCGTGCAAAGTGTCCTAGCTGTCCACAGTTGTAACATTCCTGAGTTTTGGGCTGGGGTGGGCTGTTCCTGCCCTCATTTACCCATGCGGGGTTCTGGTGCGCTTTAACTGGGTTCATCTCTTCCTGCTCTTCATCGGGCGTTATAAATGCGGTTTTGCCTGCAGTTGATTGCTCCCAAGTGCGGGACAATCTCTTCAAAACTCATTTTTCATTGTGGGCCTCATCTGAGGGGTCATAATGTGCCCAAGCTTTTAGTCCTGCTTCTGTGGCGTGGGAGACTAGAATTCGGGTCCATTTGGCCATATTATCTGGGGACAAATGGGCGCGGGCTAACTCTCCAAAAACTGCGATGAAGTGAATCCACAAACGCTGTGAGGTGCTCTGTCTTCTGTTGCCTACACTCATTTAGGCCTTCTATGGGGTCTCCTCTGTTAAAGCAGATCGCATCAAGGATCGCTGTGTGCATGTCTTGGAGTGTGCCTCCTCCTACATTCTGTGGGTCGGGAAGGGCTGCTACGACTGAAGGGTCGAGGCTTAAAACTGTGAGCTTCACTTGCTCCTTTTCGTCCAGGCCGTACAGGGTTGCCTGTTGTCTGACTTTTGCGAAAAATTGGTGGGGGTCTGAAGTGGGAAAGAACGGTGTAATTTTTCCACATGCGTCCCGTAATTGGGTCACGGTTAACGGGGTTGTGTAAAGGAAATCTGCTTCTCCTTCTCCTGCGGCCCTGCGGTGTGTGGTTACAGGGTTCATGGGGGTGTGTTCTGCCTGTTCGGTTGGGGGTTGGGGCGCTTTCCTTTTCTGGGGTTTTTCCTGCGTACATGTCCCATGTATGTATCTATGGGCAGTCTCGTTCAATTCCTGCCAGTCGGGGCCGTTTTCTTGACCTAATTGGGGTCCGAATGTACTTTGAAATCTATTTTGAACGGAAAGTTTGCTTCCGGCATTTTGTGTTGTCTACGGAGCTCTGCCTTTGTTCCGTTGTGGAAGTATGGAGTGCTCATAGGGCTGCTTTTAAATCATTGCACTGTTTCTTCAATTTCTCAACTTGCTGTTCTGTTTCTTGTCTTACCAAGACCGCACGTTGCGTGTCCTGGTAGGCCTTATCATATTGCGTCTGAAAACTGTTCAACTGCACGAGACAAGACTGATGTGCCCACTTGGCATCATCCACCTCTCTGTCCCTTGCTGCTAACTGCTCTTTTAAATCTCGATTATTTTTCTCTACCTCACTCACGTCTACCTCACTAGTTCTGTCTCTCTCCTCTATCTCTCTACGGAGCATCCTAACGACCTCCTCTGTGCCTCGCAATTGTGCCAAACAGGACACGATTGCCAACGGCATGCGAGCTTTCCCTAAGCTCTTCTTGTGGATCTTTGACAGGTTCTCCCACCAAGTATGTCCTATACTCCCGGGTCCTGTTTCCTCATTATTGCAGAATTCACTCCAAAGGGGCCATGCTTTCCCTTTGAGATATTTCCTGATCTCATCTTCCCAAACGGGACACTGTCGTACTCTAGTGGTCTCTGCGACCTCAAATTCCTGGGGATTCATAAGGCGTTCCATTGCCATTTTCTCTATCTAGGTTCTCTACTGAATTTGGAACAGGGGGTGATGAAGTGGTGATGTAAACACGGGTTCGGCTTACGCTAATTTCCGGCCTACAAAACTCCCGACAGTTTTACGCAACAAAATCTCTCAGGTTTACCTTATATCCCTGTTAGTACGCATGCATTAACACACTTCCGAATCTCAGAGGCTTGATCAGTACTGTTCTTACCCTTGTGGTTTTTCTGTTTCCAATTGGATTCTCAATTCAAATTTTGGGTTCTCTCCAAGTGGTGAGGCCACTTCTAAATCGAGTCCAGTCAGATGTCACCAGTCAATGTTGCTAACTTTGGCTGTTGTCTCTTAATTTGACTCCGTTTAATTACGTTTGCTCAAGAGTCTTTCGACACCGCCACAAGGTTCAGAACCGAATACTGATCAATGACTCGATACACCAGTTAGTAAGTTCAAAAGCAATGCTCATTTATTTACACACAGTCAAATCTACTCATGCATAAACTCTACAAACTAAACTACCACTATTACTAAAGCCTATACTTAGCTTCGGGTGCCCACTCAGTCAGAGGAACAATGGCCGTTGCTCGGTTCTGAGGCTGCTGGGTTGAGCTGTTTACAGGGTAACAACTAGGAGCGTCTATCTCGTAGCGTGCATTGACTTGGGACTTACTTGGTCTGATGCAGCTGCTAGGCTGGTCTCTCTCTCCGCTGAGAGCCAAAGCCAAAGGAGCAAGATTCTCCCTTGGGGAATACCTTTTATACTAAAAAGGGCTTTGCTCGCTTTTGGGCGGGCCTTGAACTTGACCTCAATTAATTGGGTCTTTCCCAATCAGTCGTATCGATCTTCCTCCAATAGGGGGGTGGTTCCCTGATTGCTGGGCGTGTCCTACGTGACTGTTGGTCTGCTTTGTTTTCATCTCTTCTGGCGCCGGGGTGTCTGCCTTAACATTGTGTGTCTAAATGTTTCCCTTTTGTCCCCTGAGATGGCTCTTAGTATGTAGATTGCTTAGCAGTTTCTGTCCTGTCTGAGAGCTTAAGGTTCTAATCAACAGACAGACCTTGCAGCTGCTCGTTTCTTAGTATTGTCCAATTTTCCCTGCATTCTTTGCAAGTGTCCATTTTGTAATCGGGACATGGCCATCCCAAATGGCTACAGGGTGGGCGGGGGGGGGGGGGGCATTCCGCTGGCAGGGGTGTCTTCGGCGGGGGCTGGAGGCACTGGTGGGGAGGTGGTCCGGGGGTGCCGAGGGGAGTTACTGGGGGACAGTATCTGGCAGGCCGGATCCGCACACAGCTGACGCCATGTCGTACGGTGCAGCCGCCACAGGCCGCCGCCCTGCGCATGCACGGCCATGGACCTGGCAATTCTACGGCCATATCCGCAGGTAAAGCCGGGGCTTTATGCTGTGCGGCTGCTAACCCCATGGAGGATCGGTGCGGGGACGCCGCCGATTTTGCTGACGTAAAACACCACTGTTCCCACGCCGGCGTCAGCACTTAGTCTGCAAATCGGAGCATCCTTGTCTCCACCAAGAACCTCAGGAATGGGCCGCGCATTGGATACAGTTATCCCCACGTCCAAATGTGACCATATTAAATAAACATAGGCCATCCTTTGATTCTCTGAACATTTTTAAAGATGGAGACACATTCTGTGATTCCCAAGCTTCTTTTGGAGACAATCCTTTCCCTATTTCCATCCGGAAGATGAGGCAGCCTGTTCTTGGCCCCTTTCAATGGCGTTCAATTGGGATCTTGATGGATTGGAGCTTGGACTCTGCGTCTTGTTTGAGCACAGTTCTGTTCCAGAGAGCCAGCTGATGAAGGATAACACTGGAACCAATCTTTGCATGCCTCAATATTAATTTACAGAGTTAAACATTGCAATTCTTGTGTACAAGCGAATGTCCAGTTAATGCCCAAAGCCTGCATACAATACGCTCAATTAATGTACAATCAGGGATCCGCAAAGAGGTTCGAATCGGAGGAGCATTCAGAATTCAGAGATTTGTAGGGTTGTTCCAGCATTTGGAGGGAGGGGCCGTGGAAGGAACTGGAAACAAGGATGAGAACTTTAAGGTCATCAAGGACGATTAGGAATTGGTGCAAATTAGGATATGGATGGTAGAGTATTGGATCGACCTTTGCTTTTGGATGGAACAAAAGTGTAAGACGGGCTAAGAGAACACTGGAATAGCTGAGAGTGGAGGAAACAAAGGCAAGGTCAGGGGGTTTGGCTCAGTTGGCTAGACAGCTGGTTCGTGATGCAGAGCGATGCAAGCAGCGCGGGTTCAATTCCCCTACCGGCTGAGATCCCACATGAAGACCCCGCCTTCCCAACCTTACTCCTCGCCTGAAATGTGGTGATCCTCGGGTTAAACCACCGCCAGTCGGCTCTCCCCCTCAAAGGAGAAATCAGTCTATGGTCATCTGGGACTATGTCTACTTTACCTTTGATAGTTAGCTTTCATTGATCTCACTGCAGCCTTAACTCCCCTTCCCTGGCTGTCCCCCTTTAATCTCGACTCCCATGTATATTAAAAATCTGTCTATCTCAACCTTGAATATATTCAATACCCCAGCCTCCACTGCTCTCTGGGGAAGAGAATTCCAAAGTCTGACCCCCTTAAAGCTTTTTCTTGCTCACCGTTCAATATTTTACTCGTACTGCTATAGTTCATTTTAGGCCAGATGCTTTAACTACTATAGCCTTTGTAAATAATTCTCTAATTGTCTGCTTTATCATCTGAAGAGTCCCGTAATTTCTAACCTTCCCTTACTCTTGAGAGAACAAGAACGTAGAACATAGAACATACAGTGCAGAAGGAGGCCATTCGGCCCATTGAGTCTGCACCGAGAGAAGGAATACCGTCTCATCTCTTGCTTACACGGGAGACCCCTTATTTTTAAACTGTGCCGCCTAGTACTGGATATCCCCCACAAGGGGAAACAACATCTCAACTTTCCTCCAGTTATCTTATTTCTTTCCTCTTTTCAGACCGAACATTGCATGGAAAATTTGCACAAGCAGAAGGCAGCATTCTTCAAGAAAACTATGGATGTAAGCGTTTACTGTTAATTTATTTTCTTTCCCTTAATGAACTGGTGCTAGTCTGTTACCGGGGACCCATGCCGGGGACCCCCAACGCTTTCGGGACAATTCAGGCCCAATGTCCCAGTTCAGTGCGAATGTACCTCAGTGACGTACCTGACATTATACCTGTCACTATGGGATTGTACCTCATTGACTGACCTGACATTAATCCTGTCACAGTGGGATTGTTCCTCAGTGACTGACCTGACATTATACCTGTCACTATGGGATTGTACCTCATTGACTGACCTGACATTATACCTGTCACAGTGGGATTGTTCCTCAGTGACTGACCTGACATTATACCTGTCACAGTGGGATTGTTCCTCATTGACTGACCTGACATTATACCTGTCACAGTGGAATTGTTCCTCATTGACTGACTGATACTGTACCTTCACTGTATTCGGAGACTCACCCAGTTGCTGGCATTACACCCATCGTAGTGAAATTCTTCCACTAAACAAATGAAATCCCCATTACAATGGGATAGTCTCACTTCCCTGCATTAAAACATATTATTGTGGGTTTGCAACTCTCTCATGACATTACACCTTGTTATAGAGAGGATTTCCCTCGCTGCCTGATATATCATCCACATTAGTAGGAGAAAGAGAGTAGTTGGTTGCTGAAAGGTATTAAGGTAAATGGATAAGGGTGAGGACTTTCATTCAAAATCTCTGTTTTTTGAATAACTGTTCCTTCTTTTGTATTTATTCTAGTCCAAGAAGACGTACGAGCAAAAGTGTAAGGAAAAGGATGAGGCTGAACAGACACTGAATCGAGGTTCTGGGATGAATAATTCCAAACAGCAAGAGAAAGTAGGAATTCCTCACGGCAGATTATTAAATATTCTACCCTACTGTGTATTTCTTAACCTTTCTGTAGCTACTCTGTTTCAGTTCTTCTTCTACTATTTTACTTTGTATAAGATATTATTGGAGCTTCACTAACTCCTCATCTGACCAGCACAGTGTTCAGCTAAAGAGCAGGTCAGAAAACCAGAAAACAAAGAAAACTTCTCGGGTGAAGAAACATAGAATTTACAGTGCAGAAGGAGGCCATCTGGCCCATCGAGTCTGCACCGGCCCTTGGAAAGAGCACCCTACACAAGCCCACACCTTCACCCCATCCCCGCAACCCACTAACCCCTCCTAACCTTTTTGGCCACTAAGGGCAATTTAGCATGGCCAATCCACCTAACCTGCACCTAATCTTTGGACTGCGGAAGGAAACCGGAGCATCCAAAGGAAACCCACGCAGACACTGGGAGAAAGTGCAAACTCCGCACAGACAGTGACCCAAGCCGGGAATCGAACCTGGGAGTCTGGAGCTGTGAAGCAACTATGCTAACCACTGTGCTGCCGTGGCCCCCAAACACTGAAGCTCCTATCATGAGCAACTGGGCTGTGAGTGATGTATTGATGGTGTACACTGGGCTGTAAGTGCTGTATTGATGTGGTACACTGGGCTATGAGTGCTGTGTTGCTGGGGTACACTTGGTTGTGAGTGCTGTACTTATGGGGTACATTGGGTAGTGGGTGCTGTAATGATGGGCTACACTAGACTGAGTGCTGAATTGATGGGGTACACTGGATTGTGAGTGCTGTGTTGATGCGGTACACTGGGCTGTGAATGCTGTATTGCTGGAATACACAGGGCTGTGAGTGCTGTGTTGATGGGGTACACTGGGCTGTGAATGCTGTATTGCTGGAATACACAGGGCTGTGAGTGCTGTGTTGATGGGTTATGTACCTCCCTTCTACGGCCAGGAGGACAGCAATATATCACCGCAACAAATGCAATTTTGTACCACAGTAACAGTGACATTTTCTTTCTAAAAACAGGGATCAATGTTAATTTCCGAATTTTGGACCATGTAACAAGTAAAAGTTTTAATTTTGATCGGTAATCGAGCCCGACATTACAGCTCCGTTTCCTCCCAGTCCTATTTTTCCAACTTAATTCACCTTTATTTCTTTTTTCTGCAATTCCCTGTTTTGCTTTGGGAGGTAAATGAGAGCACTTTTGTCCATAGAACGCCTTTCATAACCTCAGCAGAGTCCTGAACGCTATAGAGTCAATGAAATGTTGCAAGAAAAGTGGCCGCCAATTGCAACATACCAAGCTTCTCCAACCAGCAATGTTTAACGGCCAGATAATCTGCTTCCTGTGATGTAGATATGTTGATTGAGGGAGAAATATATGCCAGCAAGCTCAGAATAACTCTACCGCTCTTCTTTGTAATTGTACCCTGGGATCTTTTACATCCGTGTGCAAGAGTGTAAGGAGCCTGGGGTTAACATCTCTCCCAAACGATGGCACCTCCAGCAGTGTGGCACTCCCTCTTGAGTCAGAAAGTCATGGGTTCAAGTCTCACTCCAGAGCATAGCAGCCCAGGCAGTACAGTACTGGAGGAGTGCTGCACTGCCGAGGTATCATCACACTGGCCATTGAAGTGCATCCAGTGACACTGTAACCCAGCCAATGATTTCCGGTGCTAAAGAAGGGAGGAAAGCAAAATGACTGGAGAAAGCATGACATCCTTTTTAATTCAGTACCAATCGATACTCTGGCCCAAACCCATGACTGAGAGTCTGATCAGTGGCCCAGCACAAGAATGTTTTAATGTGTGCTGTGATAGTGTGCTGTTTTCTTATATCATTCCATCTGGCAATATTATGTTTTCCAGCTGCAGGCAAAGGCAAACCAGAGTAAACAAAGTGCTGAAGATGCCAGTGAGTGAATCACCAGTAAAATGATTTCAGTGGGGAGGGGATGAGGGGGGGACCTCAGTTACATTGTGCGTGGAAAGCCAGACATAGCAAGTATTGCTCATCAGAAATTATATCGCCTGGATTAAATGTGACCCTGTTTTTCTCTCTTCAGTCAAGTCAAGCATTTTATTAACTTCTCTTGTTTGTCCTTGAGAAGGCTTCGGGTTTTCTTCAACTAATGCTGGTAAGGGTACTTGCACAATGCTCTTGGATAGGGATTAATAAATGACTGTATCCCAGGTTGGGATGGTATGTGACTCTCATAAATAAACACAGCTCCTTACTGAATGGTTCGCATTCAGTACCAGACATTCTCACTGTAAATTCTCCTCCTACTGTTTCATTGAAAAGGAATGGAAGGCTATGGAGATAGGGTGAGAGGAGCCTTGCATAGAGCACAAAAACTGCCACGAACTAGTTGGGCCGAATGGCCAGTTTCTTTGCAATAACATTCTAAATAATTACGGCATTGGTCAGTTAATTACAGTGGAGGGGCTGGCCTCTGGCTTACTCATTGGTGATGTCTGTTGACCGAAAGAGACCCAATTTGTTGGTTGTGTTCCAGAGTCAATGGTTTCACTGAAGCCAGTAATGTTTTGTTTTCTTTTCTGCCCAAATGTCTTTCTCCCCATCTGAAGGCATCGATTCCTGGCGGACAGTAGCACAGTGGTTATCACAGTTGCTTCACAGCTGCAGGGTCCCAGGTTCAATTCCCGGCTTGGGTCACTGTCTGTGCAGAGTCTGCACGTTCTCCCCGTGTCTGCGTGGGTTTCCTCCGGGTACTCCGGTTTCCTCCCACAGTCCAAAGATGTGCAGGTTAGGTGGATTGGCCATGCTAAGTTGCCCTTGGGTTAGGTGGGGTTACTGGGCTACAGGGATGTGTGGGCTTAAGTGGGGTGCTCTTTCCAAGATCCTGTGCAGACTCGATGAGCCGAATGGCCTCCCTCTGCACTGTAAATTCTATGAATTCTATGATTCCTTGCTATGTAAATCTTTCGCATTTCACGAGGGGAATGATCGTTTTTCATGTGCAATCCTTAACATTGAGTCATCAGCCTATTTTACTATTTTGTCAAGGAATGGGGGCATCACTGGCTTGTCAGCATTTGTTGCCCATCCCTAATTACCCTGATCAGAGCAGGGCAGATAAGGTGGGTGCAGGTAAGGATGGCAGACTTTCTGCCTACAAGAACATTCGCGAACGAGATGGGGTTTGACAACAATCGATGCTAGTGATGGTGACCGTGAAACCGAGATTAGCTTTTATATTTTTTTTAATAATCTTTATTGTCACAAGTCGGCTTACATTAACACTGTAATGAAGTTACTGTGAAAAGCCCCCAGTCGCCACATTCCGGCACCTGTTCGGGTACAGAGGGAGAATTCAGAATGTCCAATTCACCTAACAGCACCTCTTTTGGGACTTGTGGGAGGAAAGCAGAGCACCCGGAGGAAACCCACGCAGACACGGGGAGAATGTACAGACTCCGCACAGAGAGTGACCCAAGCCCCAATCGAACCTGGGACCCTGGATTTATTAGTTGAATTTAAATTGCATCAGCTGCTGTGGTGGGATTTCAACCTGTGACCCCAGACCATTAGCCTGGGCCCCTGGATTACTAGTCCAGTGACTGCTACGTTATCATATTCCCTTATAGTGGGGCATCGCAGTCCTCTCATCACTTTATCCGACATCCATCAATAGAAACCATCAGTAATTGGATAGCAATCAAGAAGTTACCCGGTCAATTCTACCCTTCCTGCTTGATGCCAACAGCAGGATTTCTACCACTGCCCAATTATGATCAGCTAACTCAACGTAGAGTGAGGATTGAGCCTATGTCTATCTATCTTGTTTTGAATGGTTCAAATTGACTGGGCTTGGCTGCCACATTATTTATTTTATTTTATTTTTATTTCAGTATTTAGATAGTCCTTTCTTTATAATTGTTTAAACTTATAATTGTTTAAACATTGTATCTTCACTCAGCCGGGATGGTGGGCACACTGGCCAGGATTCTCTGTTCCCCCAACTGCGTCTTCCTGGGCGCCACGTCCTCGCCAGCAGCGGGATTCTCTGTTCCCGCCAACTGGATTTCCCTTTGTGGTCACTCCAGGACGCCGGGAATCACGCGAGCGTGGGCGCGCTGCCGACTAAATGGCGATCCAGCTGACAGAGAATCACGCTGATTGTCTGCTTCTTAGCCTCTGCCTGCCCCCGTAGTGGTCAGGGACATTGCCCGGGTATTGCCCTTTCAACATCTTCTTCTTCTGGTAGGAAGATGCTGCAGCCTCTGCTCACTGCCTCCCTAGTCAACACAGGTGTGTGTTTCGTTCATGGGTAACTAGGGGTGTGTGGAGGCCCTGATGAGACCAATTTTCTGGTGTTGGGAAAGAAGAGGGCGGGCCTCCTTCGTGCCTGGCCCTCTACCCCTCCACACTCCTTTTGCTGGGTCCTGCCAGCCAGGCCCTGCCAACAACCTGGACTTTCCTTAATAATAATAATCCCTTATTATCACAAGTAGGCGTCAATGTAGTTAATGTGAAAAGCCCCTAGTCGCCACATTCCGGCACCTGTTCGGGGAGGCCAGTACGGGAATTGAACCTGTGCTGCTGGCATTGTTCTGCATTACAAGCCAGTTTAGCCCACTGTGCTAAACCAACCCCTTTAAAAGCCTTGATATGGAGATGTTGCCATTGGATTGGGGTGGGCACAGTAAGAAGTCTTACAACACCAGGTTAAAGTCCAACAGGTTTGTTTGGAATCGCTAGGTGGGTTACACAAGCACATATAGATAAAGCCAATGATGCAAGATGATACTTTGAATGCGAAACATGCCAGATCATCGACATGGATATCACCGTTACATGTGAGAACACCACCCACCAGGTACGCGGTACATACTCGTGCGACTCGGCCAACGTTGTCTACCTCATACACTGCAGGAAAGGATGTCCCGAGACCATGCAGATGATGCGACAACGGATGAATGGACATCGCGCGACAATTGCCAGGCAGGAATGTTCCCTTCTAGTCGGGGAACACTTTAGCGGTCAAGGGCATTCAGCCGCTGTACCTGTGGCATGCCAGTGATGGTGACGAATCCTGCTGCCCAGGCATCCTGGTGGACCTGGTCCAGGTTAAAGGTGATATAGTCTGATGCCCAGGTGCAATGGGCATCCATTACAGCGCGAATGCACCTGTGTGCGGGTTTTTGTGATATCCCACACTGCTCTCCACTCGTGCCCTGGAATGATCCAACGGTGTAAAGGTTCAAGTGAAAGTAACTTTAATGGCCTCTGGGAGCAGCTGTCTCCTACAAACCCCCGCTGTGTCAGGAGCACCACCATCTGGCACGGGTGTCTCACAGTCTCCCTGGTGAGCCAGAATCAGCGTCGGCACAGGAGGCTCGCCAGCTCTTTGAAGGATAGGTGCCAATGGTATACACGTGCCCTCGTGCGGCACCTCCTTCACACCTCCTGCTCGGCATGTTGAATGGCTGGCACATGTGTCTCACCAGTTGGCCCCTGTTTTTCTGGGGCAGGCTCCTCTTGTGCAGGGTCTTCCCTAAGCTGGCCCTGCTCGTCCAGCCTCCAGGAGTACACAACACCAGCAGCAGCCAGGTAGTTACCAAGCATAGCTGGCTGTACTCCAATTCATTCTTTGCAGCGGGTTGGGGCGAAGAGACAGAGAATGTTAGCAAGATGAGTGCCAAAATGAGGTGCGTATGGGCCGCGACGGGTAAGAGTTGGATGGAGTCCCCGGGTAGGACGGCTACCAATGCCGTGTCTCTCCTACCCGAGCGTAGTTGACCAGAGGGGGAGTTCCCAGGCAGGGCGGGTCCCAAGCCGTTTCTCCACTGCCTGAGCAACCGACAAGAATGGGCAAGAAATGTAGTCATCGTGGGGGGGCTGCCGTAGTGGTTCTTTCCTTCGAACCAGAAGGGCAGTTACGATCGGGCGTCTGGTACATTAACAAGTCTTTGCAGACAAGCTAGTTCCGCTGAACTAGTGTCTGGCAATAGTGAGTCTCTGTGGGCAAGTCCACAGAGGTATCGGCCGAAAAGGCGCGGGGCCGTGAAAAATGTTTTCCTGTCTGACATACAACATTTAACAAACTTACAAACAACATAAAACATGCTGCAGGTTCCATCAGAATACGGGACACCGTGAATCACATTTGGGCTGGGGTGTAACTAACTGGAGGGAGTGCAGCGTGACTGAAGAAGAAAGGAAGGAGGAGTGAAACAAAAATGAAGTGGCCTTGCTGAGGTAACGCTGCCATGAGAAGTGGTGGGTAAGCGCTCACAGTTTGCATGGGGCAGCTGGGACCTTGTAGCTGCTGTGGGTGGTCTTCTCTTTCATATCTGGGGGCTAGTCTAGCTGGTGGGGGTCTCCTGCAATCTCGGGCGAAGTGTCCTGACTGCCCACAGTTGTAACATGACCCCTGAGGCACATAAGGTGGAGCAGGCTCTCTGGTGCATTGTTTCCTTGGGTGTGGTTCCCTGGGTGGGGGGTCGGGGCTGTTGGTGTCTTTGCTGGTTCGGGGGGCATTTGTGGGCTTATTCCGTTGCAGTTTCAGGGGGGCTTGACATTCTTGTGCGTAATGTCCTAATTGTCCGCAATTGTAACATTCCGGTGGTTTCTGTGGGGGGCTGTTCCTTCCCTCATTTACCCATGCGGGGTTCTGGTGCGTTTTAACTGGATGCATGTCTACCTGCTCTTCCTGCTCTTCCTCGGGCTTCCTAACTGCGGGTTTGTTTTGGACAGACTGCTCCCAGGCGCGGGACAATCTTTTTAAAACCCATTTCTCATTGTGGGCTTCCTCTGAGGAGTCATAATTCGCACAAGCTGTTTGTCCTGCCTCTGTGGCATGGGAGATAAGGGTGCGGGTCCATTTGGCCATGTTGTCTGGGGACAAATGGGCACGGTCTACATCTCCAAAGACTGCTGCAAAGTGGATCCACAGGCGTCCAGCAAACGCTGTGGGGTGCTCGGATTTCTTTTGCCTGCATTTGTTGAGGCCATCTACGGGGTCACCCCGGTTATACCCAATCGCATCCAGGATCGCCGTATGCATTTCTGCAAGGGTGCCTCCTCCTACATTCTGTGGGTCGGGAAGGGCTGCTGCTACTGAAGGGTCTAAACTTAAAACGGTGAGCTTTACATGCTCTCGCTCATCCAGGCCGTACATGGTCGCCTGATGTTTAACTGTGGCAAAGAAATGGTGGGGGTCTGAGGTGGGGAGGAACGGTGTGATCTTATCGCACCTGGAAATCTTTCTGAACTGAAAGCAGCGATTGCAGCTCTGCAATCTGCTTCCGGCACTTTGCGTGATCTAGCGTACTTTGTCTTTGTTCTGTGGTGGCAGCAGGGAGAGCTCTTAACGCTGCCTTTAGGTCACTACACTGTCTCTGTAATGCTTCTACCTGCTTCTCGGTTTCTTCACATACCAGGACTGCACGTTGCGTGTTCTGATAGGCCTTTTCGTATTGAAACTGGAAGCTGCTTAAGTGCGCCAGACAAGACTGGTGTGCCCTTTTGGCATCCTCCACCTCTACATCTTTTGCTGCCAATTTCCTTCTCAATTCTAAATTCTCCTTTTCTACCTCACTTACATCGACCTTACTCATTCGATGTATGCCCTCAACTTCTTTCCGGAGCGTCCTAACGACCTCCTCTGTGCCTCGCAATTGTGCCAAGCAGGACACGATTGTCATCGGCTTGCGAGCTTTCCTTAAGCTCGTTTTGTGGTTCTCGCTCCGCTTCTCCCACCAAGTATGTCCTATACTCCCGGGACCTGATTCCTCATCACAGAATTCATTCCAAAGGGGCCATCCTTTCCCTTTGAGATATTTCCTGATCTCTTCCTCCCAAATGGGACATTGTCCCACTCTACTGCTGCTGGTCGCTGCGCCCGCAAATTCCTCTGGGTTCATTAGGCGCTGCATTGCCTGCATTGCCATCTTTCCTATCCGAATGCTGCTCTTCAAATATGGGACAGGGGTATTAAGGTGGTGCTGTAAACACGGGTACGGCTTTCGCTACTTTCCGATATACAAACTTCCGACAGTTTTGTCGCAACAAACAAAATCTATCAGTTTTACCTTATCGCCCTGTTAGTTACGCATACATACACACACTTCCGAATTATGAGAATTGATCAGAACTGCTTGAACACTTGTGGTTTTCTGTTTCCAATTGGATCTCGAATTCAAATACTGGGTTCTCCCGGAGTGGTTTTCCGCTTCTAGATCGGGTTCCGTCAGGATGTCGCCAAATAATGTTGCTAACTTTGCCTTAGTTTAATTGCTCTATTTTATTACCTTTGCTCTCGAGTCGCCAGGTATCTTTATGATACCGCCACGAGGTTCAAGTCCGAGTAATGATCAATAATCCAATACACCGATTAGTAAGGTTTAAATCAAAGCACATTTATTATACACCGTAATCGCTACTCATGCACAAATTCTACGTCTAAGCTACTTCTACAACTAACAGGCCTATACTTAACTTTGAACTGGCCCACCAGGCCAGGGAAACAAATGGCCTTTCGTTCGGGTTCTGAGCCTGCGGGATTCGAAGTTGGTACAGATTGGTAGCTAGGAGCGCCTATCTCGTAGCAAGCGTTGATTTAAGACTTACGATTTCGATCTTCACTGCTCTGGTCACGGTCAATGTTGGTTCGTTGTTGCTGGGTGACCCGGGCGAAGAGGTGGAGAAGAAGAGAGCGATTTGAACTTGGGGCTCAATTCTTATAGTCCCCAGGAGCTTCCCACCTTTCGGGGCGGACCATGTACCTGGTCCCAAATGATTGGACTTTGTCCCAATCGCTTGGTTCGATTTTCTCCAATGCTGAAGCGGTTCCCTGACCGATGGGCGGTCTTGAGGTGCTCGTTCACCTCCTTTTGTGTAGGCTCCTGCTGGCGCCGAAGAGTCTGGTTTTGCTTTGTGTGTCTAAATGTTGCTTATTGTTCCCGGGGATTGCTCATTAGTATGCAGATGGCTGGTGTTTTGTTATGCTGATGGTTGCTGGTATCGATAGTGTCTGGCCTTTCCAGAGGTAAATACACAGCCAACCTGCAGCTGCTGGTTTTTGTCTTGTTGGCTGACTTTCCCATCAGCCTTTGCCGTTCGCCATTTTGAATCGGGAGTTGGCCATTTTAAGTGGCTACAGCGGGTCTTGTCCGCATAGTTAGGGACCCACTGGACGTAGTACGAGAAGAAGCCCAGGCATCGTTTGAGGGCATTGGGGCAGTGGGAAAGGGGGCGCATGCGATCGGGGTTGAGGCCTATAACTCCGTTCTGGACCACATAGCTGAGGATGGCTAATCGGTTTCTGCTGAACACGCACTTCTCCTTGTTGTAGGTTAGGTTGAGGAGTTTAGCGGTGTGGAGGAATTTGGAAAGGTTAGCGTCGTGGTCCCGCTGGTCGTGGCTGCAGATGGTGACATTATTCAGGTACGGGAAGGTGGCCCGCAGTCCGTACCGGTCAACCATCCGGTCCATCTCCCGTTGGAAGACCGAGACCCCGTTAGTGACGCCAAAGGGAACCCTATGGAAGTGGTAAAGGCGGCCATCCGCTTCAAACGCGTGTACGGGCGGTCCGCCTTGCGAATGGGGAGGTGGTGGTAGGCAGATTTTAGGTCCACTGTCGAGAAGACCCGGTACTGTGCAATCTGATTGGCCATATCAGATATGCGTGAGAGGGGGTACGCGTCGAGCTGCGTGTACCGATTGATGGTCTGACTATAGTCCACGACCAGCCTGTTTTTCTCCCCAGTTTTCACAACTACCACTTGGGCTCTCCAGGGGCTGTTGCTGGCCTCGATAATACCTTCCCGTAGCAGCCGCTGGACCTCAGACCTGATGAAGGTCCTGTCCTGGGCGCTGTACCGTCTGCTCCTGGTGGCGACGGATTTGCAATCCGGGCTGGGGTTTGCAAACAGAGAAGGCGGGTCGACCTTAAGGGTCGTGAGACTGCAGACAGTAAGGGGTGGTAGGGGCCCGCTAAATTTCAGGGTTAGGCTCTGGAGGTTGCACTGGAAGTCCAGGCCGAGTAGCAAGGCAGCGCAGAGATTGGGGAGGACGTAGAGCCGGAAGCCGCTGAACTCTACGCCCTGGATGGTGAGGGCGACGGTGCAGTACCCCCGGATCGCCACGGAGTGGGATCCGGAGGCCAGGGAGATTTTCTGGTTACTGGGTGTACCGTGAGGGAGCAGCGCCTTACCGTATTGGGGTGGTTGAAGCTCTCAGTGCTCCCGGAGTCCAGAAGGCAGGATATCTTGTGCCCGTCGACCTTCACTGTCGGCGACGCGGTCGCGAGGTTTTGTGGTCGGGACTGGTCGATCGTGATGGAGGCGAGACACGGCTGGTCGGCGGCGGTTGCAGGCGATGAGTGGCCCAATGAGGTGGCCGACGAGCAGGGGTCCTGAGGCGGGGAAGATGGTGACGTCCAGGGACCGCACGTGTCCTGAGGCAAGCAAGATGGCGGCACCCACGGGCCGCACGTGTTGTGAGACGAGCAAGATGGCGGCGACCACGGGCCGCATGTGGTCTGATGCGAGGAAGATGGCGGCGCCCACGGGTCGCACGTGGGGGGTGCAGGGACAATGGCGGCGATCGAGTGGGCCTGGCACACAGCAGCGAAATGTCCTTTCTTCCCGCAGGCCTTGCAGTGCGCGCTCCGTGCCGGGCAGCGCTGCCGGGGGTGTTTTGTCTGTCCGCAGAAGTAGCACTTGGGTCCCCCGGGGTCTTCGCTGGCGGGGTCCACGATGCCCAGGAGGGGTGGGACTGTGAGCGAGATCGCTAGTTTCTTGGTCGCCACGAGGTCGAGGGTAGCCCCTTCTAAGAGGCGCAGGCAGATGTAGGTCGGCCCTATGCCCATAACGAACGCGTCTCTGACTAGCAGGTCAGAATGTTCAACGGTCGAAACGGCCTGGCAATCGCAGTCTCTCACCAGGGCGTGCAGGGCACGCCAGAAATGTTCCACAGACTCACCGGGGAGTTGATGCCGTGTGGACAGGAGGTACCTGGCGTAGATTTTGTTGGTCTGCTGAGTGTAGTTCTCCTTCAGTAGTGCCATGGCCTCAGCGTAGGTTGGCGCATCCCGGATGAGGGGAAAGATATCGGAGCTCAGCCGTGTGTAAAGGATCTGGAGGTTCTGTGCCTCTGAGGGTGGTTCAGTCGCAGATCCGATGTACGCTTCAAAGCAAGCTCGCCAGTGTGCGAAGGCAGACGTGGCATTGTCTGCTTGAGGGTGCAGCTGCAGGCGATCAGGCTTGATGCGGAGATCCATCGTTGTAAACTCTGTGTAATAAATTGATGCACTATCAATTACAACAAGACAAGAGTAGAGTGTAATTGAGGCTTTATTACGGAGAGGTGTGTAGCCTCCCAGAGTTGCTGCCGAAATGGCTGCAGCTCGGAGAGCCCACACATTTATACTCCATCTACTGGGCGAAGCCAGCAGACAGGGATCTACCCCCGTACCTGTAGTACAGGTGCCTTACTGTAATACCCCTCGTATGCGGTATATACAATACAACAGTGGTGACTACCACAGAGAGATTCCAAGAGGTCCAACAGCCAGTCTGCAACTTTGGGTGGTGCTGCTGACCGCCAGCCGAACAGGATTCTACGGCGGGCGATCAGGGAGGCAAATGCAAGGGCGTCCGCCCTCCTCCCCAGGAATAGATCTGGCTGGTCTGATACCCCGAAGACTGCCACTTTCAGGCATGGCTCCACCCTCATCCCCACCACTTTGGATATTGTCTCGAAGAAGGCTGTCCAGTACTCCACAAGTCTGGGGAAGACCTGAACATGTGGTTGGCCGGGCCTCCTTGGCACTGTTCACATCTGTCCTCTACCTCCGGGAAGAACCTACTCATACGAGTTCTTGTTAAGTGGGCTCTATGTACCACTTTTAGTTGCGTCAGGCTGAGCCTTGCACACGTGAAGGTGGAGTTGACCCTATGCAGTGCTTCGCTCCAGAGTCCCCACCCTATTTCAATCCCCAGGTCATCCTCCCATTTCTTTCTTGTTGCGTCCAGTACAGTGTTGGCCCTTTCTACCAGTCGGTCATACATGTCGCTACAGTTTCCTTTATCTAGTATGCTTGCATCCAGTATCTCTTCCAGTAATGTCTGTTGTGGCGGTTGTGGGTACATCCTTGTCTCCTT
This sequence comes from Scyliorhinus torazame, assembly GCF_047496885.1. NCBI lineage: Eukaryota > Metazoa > Chordata > Chondrichthyes > Carcharhiniformes > Scyliorhinidae > Scyliorhinus > Scyliorhinus torazame. The sequence goes on from NC_092709.1 coordinate 304,385,156, forward strand.
TCGTAGGAATATTTTGTGTTGCAGGTACCTTAGCTCGTTCCCCCTGGCTAGCTGGAATTTCTCTATCAGTTCGTCCAGTGTTGCGATCCTGCCGTCCGTGTGTAGGTCCCTGACTGTCCGTGTCCCTCCGTCCTGTCCCCACTTTTTAAAGGTGGCGTCAGTCAGCGCTGGTGTGGACCTGCGGTTGTTGCAGATGGGAGCTTTGTCCCGACATTTTGGTCAGGCCAAATTGCTCAATCACTACTCACATTTGGCAGGTCCTTCGGGTGGAGCCCAGTGGTTCCTCATCTCCGTGGTTTCCGCATGTCTCTGCGTGGGGGACCGATCTGTCATCGGCCTCACCAGTCACCTCCACGGTAGCATAGTGGTTAGCACAGTTGCATCGCAGCTCCAGAGTCCCAGGTTCGATTTCCGGCTTGGGTCACTGTCTGTGTGGAGCCTGCTCGTTCTCCCCGTGGCTGCGTGGGTTTCCTCCGGGTGCTCCAGTTTCCTCCCACAGTCCAAAGATGTGCAGATTAGGTGGATCGGCTCTTCTAAATTGCCCTTGGTGTCCAAAAAGGTTAGGTGGGGTTACTGGGTTACGGGGATAGGGTGGAGGTATGGGGCCTAAGTAGGGTGCTCTTTCCAAGGGCCGGTGCAGACCCGATGGGCTGAATGTCCTCCTTCTGCACTGTAAATTCTATGGTCTATGGAAACTCCCTGAAAAACCCGCCACAAATTAACTTGAAATATTTTGAGAGAATTACGCCCTCTGCCTCCACCCCCGTTTCAGGAAAGTTCCAAAGACTTGCGGCCCCCTGAGAGAAAAGATTCCTTCTCATTTCTGTCATAAATGGGCAACCCTTTATTTTTAAACAGCGACCCCGAGTTCTAGAGTCTCCCACATCCCCCCCCTGTCACGACCTCTCAGGATCTGAGGGGCTATGGTCCAGCTATCAGCCTGCGTGCAGGTGGATGGTAAATTCCTCCTCATCCTATCGGTGCAATCTCACAAATTTACATCGCAGCTTAAATAATTTGGAGCGATGAATCACGAACAATGTCCCCAGAGATGGCTCAATAGTGATTAGCAAGTGTCAATTTTCTCTGCCCCCATCTCCCCTCACCCAGGCACCTTTCATCAGTGGTTCTGCTGAGATCAACTACTGACTCGGGATTGACCCTGTGACCCTTCTGCTTTGTATGACTCAGCTGAGCTCCCAAGGACGGGATTTTCCATATGAGCAATTATTTGATTTGTGCTGCATCTGGGCTCTTTGCACGCTCAAGTGAAGTTGCTTTCCTAACAGCTGAATGAATCAGAATAGCTTATTTATTGGCACTGCCTGTTTGGAAGATTCCCAGCATCCATCAGCCCAAATGAAACGTCGCTTCCTCGCTCTTTTTCTTTGGACTGTTTCCAATCATTTTCTGTTTTGCTCACTTACGATGTAAAGGTGCAAATCTTCCTTTTCTGGAGACGAGCTTCGAATAAAGGTCAAAAAACAAGAACATTGAGCATGGGCTGTTGTCAAAATACCAATGTGGCAAATGGCACTTGTGATTTTATGAAAAATGAAAATCGCTTATTGTCACAAGTAGGCTTCAAATGAAGTTACTGTGAAAAGCCCCTAGTCGCCACATTCCGGCGCCTGTTCGGGGAGGCTGTTACGGGATTTTGTGTGCAAGCACTGCTTCAGGCGAGTGGCCGAGGTGCAGTTAACACCGAGTTTGCTGGCTGATTCATTGCTAGCTTCACAAAAACAGCACCTCGCTATCTGCCGCATCATTGATCGGTGTGAAGTTGCTGTATTTGTGCACCAAAAACTAATTAAACTCACCACAGAAAATTAAGTTCTCTATTTCAGTCCAAGTGCCCTTTTAACAATGTCATATGTTAACTGTTGCCGCTCCTCCTCGCTGGCACTAAAAATGAACTCTTCTAAGCGTGCGGTTTCAGTCCCTTAGCCTTTAATTGCTTTGGCAGATTTAAAAAATATAATTTTGAAATGAACATTTCTGCCACTCTTTCTGTCCCTTTCTCTGTCAATCCGATATTTCTTTGCCTTTCATTTCTGTTTATGTAGCTGATAAAGTCATCTTCACCGATTAACACTTCCCTCTCGTTCATCGTGCTGGTTATTTCACTGTCCTTCCATCTGATTGGTTAAGAAGTTGTTTGTCGACTTCCGGGTGCGGCGATGACCAGTTGAGTCGCACGTTTCGGCAGCTCCCGGTGAAACGGACTTTTGGGCTCTTGATAGGAGCCCCAACAGCAATTTTGACGGCTAAAAACACTGTGCGGTAAACCAGAAGGGAATCCCCCCTGGATACGGATGGAAAAAGGAGGAGAAAGTGGCCGGATTGCAGTGGATCCTTTAGAACAGCGGCAAGGAAGGCAAGCAAAAACCAAGATGGCGTCGGAAGGTGGCAGTTTAACATGGGGCCCTGAACAACAAGAGTTCTTGAAATGCTGTGTGGAAGAGCTCAAAAAGGAGATGAAGAAAGAGCTGTTGGCCCCGATACTACAGGCGATCGAAGGGCTAAAGGAGGAACAAAAGACCCAGGAGCGGGAACTTCGGGTCGTGAAGGCAAAGGCAGCCGAGAATGAGGACGACATACAGGGCCTGGTGGTGAAGACGGAGACGCATGAGGCACATCAGAAACGATGTGTGGAAAGGTTGGAGGCACTGGAGAACAACGCAAGGAGGAACAACCTGAGGATTCTTGGTCTTCCTGAAGGTGCGGAGGGAGCGGACGTCGGGGCATATGTGAGCACAATGCTGCACTCGTTAATGGGAGCGGAGGCCCCGGCGGGTCCGTTGGAGGTGGAGGGAGCATACCGAGTGATGGCGCGAGGACCGAGAGCAGGAGAAATTCCCAGGGCCATAGTGGTGAGATTCCTCCGTTTTAAGGATAGAGAAATGGTCCTTAGATGGGCAAAGAAAACTCGGAGCAGTAAATGGGAGAACGCGGTGATCCGCGTTTATCAAGACTGGAGTGCGGAGGTGGCGAGAAGGAGGGCGAGCTTTAATCGGGCCAAGGCGGTGCTTCATAAAAAGAAGATAAAATTTGGAATGCTGCAACCGGCAAGACTGTGGGTCACATATCGAGGGAGGCACCACTACTTTGAGACGGCGGATGAAGCGTGGACTTTTATGGTGGAAGAAAAACTGGAATGAGCGGGTTATTAAAAAGAACGTTTGAACAAAGTGGTGGGGCGAATGTGGGGGGCGAAGAGGGGGGTTAAAAAGGGGGGAAAGAGGAGTTTTATGTACTAATCCTGCGATGTGGTAACTTTTCTCTCTTCCACAGGTGGTGATGGGGGGAGGAGGGGAGGTGGAGGAGATGGGGCGTTGGCCATTGGGGGCGGGGCCAAGGGAGATGCGCGGGCTTGGCTCCCGCGCTATGATAATCATGGCGGGAATAGAGAAGCAGGAGGAAGGGGGCGTCGCACGGTGCGAGCCGAGGTCACGGGGGGAAGCCGAGGTCGGCCAGAGTTTGCTGACTTCTGGGAGCAACATGGGGGGAGTAATTACGCTAGCGGGGGATCTAGCGGGGGGGGGTGGGAGGGGGGAATTACTGGGTTGCTGCTGCTGGGGAGAGGGGGGAGCTGGTATGGGAGGGGATGGGCGGGGGGGCACCGCCTGGGGGAGATACAGCTGCGTGGGAATCGGGTGAGGAGCTGGAAAAAGGGGATGGCTAATCGACAAGGGGGGGGGGGATAGGAAGCCCCCCAACCCGGCTGATCACGTGGAACGTGAGAGGGCTGAACGGGCCGATAAAGAGGGCACGGGTACTCGCACACCTTAAGAAACTTAAGGCAGATGTGGTTATGTTACAGGAAACGCACCTGAAACTGATAGACCAGGTTAGGCTACGCAAAGGATGGGTGGGGCAGGTGTTCCATTCGGGGCTAGATGCGAAAAACAGGGGGGTGGCTATATTAGTGGGGAAGCGGGTAATGTTCGAGGCAAAGACTATAGTGGCGGATAACGGGGGCAGATACGTGATGGTGAGTGGCAAACTACAGGGGGAGACGGTGGTTTTGGTAAACGTATATGCCCCGAACTGGGATGATGCCAATTTTATGAGGCGGATGCTAGGACGCATTCCGGACCTAGAGATGGGAAAGCTGATAATGGGGGGAGATTTTAATACGGTGTTGGAACCAGGGCTGGATAGGTCGAAGTCCAGGACTGGAAGGAGGCCGGCAGCAGCCAAGGTACTTAAAGATTTTATGGAGCAGATGGGAGGTGTAGACCCGTGGAGATTTAGCAGACCTAGGAGTAAGGAGTTCTCGTTTTTCTCCTATGTCCATAAAGTCTACTCGCGAATAGACTTTTTTGTGCTGGGAAGGGCGTTGATCCCGAAGGTGAGGGGAACGGAGTATACGGCTATAGCCATTTCGGATCACGCTCCACACTGGATAGACTTGGAGATAGGGGAGGAAACAGGAGGGCGCCCACCCTGGAGAATGGACATGGGACTAATAGCAGATGAGGGGGTGTGTCTAAGGGTGAGGGGGTGCATTGAAAAGTACTTGGAACTCAATGATAATGGGGAGGTCCAGATGGGAGTGGTCTGGGAGGCACTGAAGGCGGTGGTTAGAGGGGAGCTGATATCAATAAGGGCACATAAAGGGAAGCAGGAGAGTAAGGAACGGGAGCGGTTGCTGCAAGAACTTTTGAGGGTGGACAGACAATATGCGGAAGCACCGGAGGAGGGACTGTACAGGGAAAGGCAAAGGCTACATGTAGAATTTGACTTGCTGACTACGGGCAATGCAGAGGCACAATGGAGGAAGGCACAGGGTGTACAGTACGAATATGGGGAGAAGGCGAGCAGGTTGCTGGCACACCAATTGAGGAAAAGGGGAGAGCGAGGGAATTAGGGGGAGTGAGGGATGAGGAAGGAGAGATGGAGCGGGGAGCGGAGAGAGTGAATGGAGTGTTCAAGACATTTTATAAAAAATTATATGAAGCTCAACCCCCGGATGGGAGGGAGAGAATGATGGGCTTTTTGGATCGGCTGGAATTTCCCAAGGTGGAAGAGCAGGAAAGGGTGGGACTGGGAGCACAGATCGAGGTAGAAGAAGTGGTGTAAGGAATTAGAAGCATGCAGGCGGGAAAGGCCCCGGGACCAGATGGATTCCCAGTCGAATTCTATAGAACATATGTGGACTTGCTCGCCCCAGTATTGACGAGGACCTTTAATGAGGCAAAGGAAATGGGACCACTGCCCCCGACTATGTCTGAAGCAACGATATCGCTTCTCTTAAAGAAGGAAAAGGACCCGCTACAATGCGGGTCCTATAGACCTATTTCCCTCCTAAATGTAGATGCCAAGATCCTGGCCAAGGTAATGGCAATGAGAATAGAGGAATGTGTCCCGGGGGTGGTCCACGAGGACCAAACTGGGTTTGTGAAGGGGAGACAGCTGAACACGAATATACGGAGGCTGTTAGGGGTAATGATGATGCCCCCACCAGAGGGGGAAACGGAGATAGTAGTGGCGATGGATGCCGAGAAAGCATTTGATAGAGTGGAGTGGGATTATTTGTGGGAGGTGTTGAGGAGATTTGGTTTTGGAGAGGGGTATGTTAGATGGGTGCAGCTGTTGTATAGGGCCCCGATGGCGAGCGTGGTCACGAATGGACGGGGATCTGCATATTTTCGGCTCCATAGAGGGACAAGGCAGGGATGCCCTCTGTCCCCATTATTGTTTGCACTGGCGATTGAGCCCCTGGCGATAGCGTTGAGGGGTTCCAAGAAGTGGAGGGGAGTACTTAGAGGAGGAGAAGAACACCGGGTATCTTTGTATGCGGACGATTTGCTACTATACGTGGCAGACCCGGCGGAGGGGATGCCAGAAATAATGCGGATACTTGGGGAGTTTGGGGATTTTTCAGGGTATAAATTGAACATGGGGAAAAGTGAGTTGTTTGTGGTGCATCCAGGGGAGCAGAGTAGAGAAATAGAGGACCTACCGTTGAGGAAGGTAACAAGGGACTTTCGTTACATGGGGATCCAGATAGCCAAGAATTGGGGCACATTGCATAGATTAAATTTAACGCGGTTGGTGGAACAAATGGAGGAGGATTTCAAGAGATGGGATATGGTATCCCTGTCACTGGCAGGGAGGGTGCAGGCGGTTAAGATGGTGGTCCTCCCGAGATTCCTCTTTGTGTTTCAGTGCCTCCCGGTGGTGATCACGAAGGCTTTTTTTCAAAGGATTGAAAAGAGCATCATGTGTTTTGTGTGGGCCGGGAAGACCCCGAGAGTGAGGAAGGGATCCTTACAGCGTAGCAGGGATAGGGGGGGCTGGCACTACCGAGCCTAAGTGAGTATTATTGGGCCGCTAATATTTCAATGGTGAGTAAGTGGATGGGAGAGCAGGAGGGAGCGGCGTGGAAGAGATTAGAGAGGGCGTCCTGTAGGGGGACTAGCCTACAGGCTATGGTGACAGCCCCATTGCCGTTCTCACCGAGGAACTACACCACAAGCCCGGTGGTGGTGGCTACGCTGAAGATTTGGGGACAGTGGAGACGGCATAGGGGAAAGACTGGAGCCTTGGGGGGGTCCCCGATAAGAAACAACCATAGGTTTGCCCCAAGGGGAATGGATGGGGGATATGGAATGTGGCAAAGAGCAGGAATAACGCAACTGAAAGATCTGTTTGTGAATGGGAAGTTTGCGAGTCTGGGAGCGCTGACCGAGAAATATGGGTTGCCCCAAGGGAATGCATTCAGGTATATGCAACTGAGGGCTTTTGCGAGGCAACAGGTGAGGGAATTCCCGCAGCTCCCGACACAAGAGGTGCAGGACAGAATGATCTCAAAGACATGGGTGGGGGATGGTAAGGTGTCAGATATATATAGGGAAATGAGGGACGAAGGGGAGACTATGGTAGATGAACTAAAAGGGAAATGGGAAGAAGAGCTGGGGGAGGAGATCGAGGAGGGGCTGTGGGCAGATGCCCTAAGCAGGGTAAACTCGTCGTCCTCGTGTGCCAGGCTAAGCCTGATTCAGTTTAAGGTATTACACAGGGCGCATATGACTGGAGCACGGCTCAGTAAATTTTTCGGGGTGGAGGATAGGTGTGCGAGGTGCTCGAGAAGCCCAGCGTATCATACCCATATGTTTTGGTCATGCCCGGCACTACAGGGGTTTTGGATGGGGGTGACAAAGGTGCTTTCAAAAGTAGTGGGGGTCCGGGTCGAACCAAGCTGGGGGTTGGCTATATTTGGGGTTGCACAGGAGCCGGGAGTGCAGGAGGCGAGAGAGGCCGATGTTTTGGCCTTTGCGTCCCTAGTAGCCCGGCGCAGGATATTGCTAATGTGGAAAGAAGCCAACCCCCCGGGGGTGGAGACCTGGATAAATGACATGGCAGGGTTTATAAAGCTAGAGCAGATTAAGTTCGTTCTAAGGGGGTCGGCTCAAGGGTTCACCAGGCGGTGGCAACCGTTTGTCGAATACCTCGCAGAAAGATAGATGGAAGGGAAAAAAGAAGGCAGCAGCAGCAGCCCAGGATCGGGGGGGGGGGGGGGGAACCAGAAGGACTCTCAGGGTTGTTAATATATACTGTATAGTATGTATAGGTCGTTGCTACAGATAATTATATATTGGACTGTTAAATTATATTTTTGGAGAGTGTTACTTGTGATAAGGCAGTTGCCAATTAGGGCTAGTTTTCATTTTTGTTATTTATTATTTATTCATTTTCTGTTTATAAAATAGGTCATTGTTATTTGTGTTGTTATAATATTGTGTAAAGGATGCACAATGTACTGTGTTGGTTGACCAAAAATTTTCAATAAAATATTTTTTTAAAAAAGAAGTTGTTTGTCCAGTTCACTCTGGTCCCTAGTGCCCTGTCTCCCTCGCTGTGGCATCTACTCTCACTTTCAGCATCTTGGGATGAAACGTTGGGGGAGATGGTGCCATGGGATAATGTTACTGGACCAGTAACCCAGAGGCCCAGGCTAACCTGCTAGGGGGCCTTTTAGGGGCACAAGGCCAAATCCCACCATGACGGCTGGTTAGAATTTAAATTCAATTGATAAAATCTGGAATTGAAAGCTCACCTCAGTAATGGTGATCATGAAGCCTTCATCGACTGTTGTGAAAATCCATCTGGTTCACTCATGCCCCTTGGGGAAGGAAATCTGCCATCCTTACCTGGTCTGGCCTACCTGTGACTCCAGACCCACAGAAATGTGGTTGGCTCTTAACTGCCCTCCAGAAGGACCTGGGAAGTCGGTTTAGCTCCGTTGGCTGGACAGCTGGTTTGTGATGCAGTGCAAGGCCAACAGCGCAGGTTCAATTCCCGTACCGGCTGAGGTTATTCATGATGGCCCCACCTTCTCAACCTTGCCCCTCGCCTAGGTGTGATGACCCTCAGGTTAGATCACCACCAGTCAGCTCTCCCCCTCAAAGGGGAAAGCAGCCAATGGTCATCTGGGACTATGGTGACTTTACTTACTTACATACTGGAATAGGACTTCTGCTCCCCCCCCCCAAGGCTGCAACCTTGACCCCATGCAGATTTTTCAGGGTCAGGATAATTTTCACTTACTTTAGTTACAGGAAAAGGTGAGTTTCCAAACCATTGTCAGGGGATCTGTCTCGAGAGGAGTTGCTGCAGTCTACTTGCCTGTTGACTTGGGGTGTATTTGTGGAAACGTTACACAACAGACGGTTCCAGGGCTGAGCTTCAAAACCACTGTTGCATGGCAGGTATCAGATTGAAATACTGGGATTTCCTGGCCGTGCACACTGGCGGGATTCTTACAGTCCCCTCGGCGGCCTACCCCATCACTGGTTTCACGCCAGCAAGGGGAGGTGCATTCAACAGGAAACCCAGTTGACACTGGCAGGACCTGAAGATCCCATTGCTGGCCACTAGTGAGCTACCCTCCGCCTCCACAGAACATGCCGCGGAGGGGGGAGGCGGAGGTGCGGAGGGTGGGGCCGTGGAGGGGGGAGGGGGGGTCCCACGGGGTGGGGGGGGGGGGGTCCCACCATTTAACTCTGTTTCTCTCCCTCCACAGAAGCTGCTTGACTTTGTCTATGTATCATTTCTATTTCAGATTTCCAGATTCCTCAATATTTTGTTTTGTGTTCCAGATTATTCCGATATTTTCCTGGTTGGCTTCCCATCTTCTGTCTTGCATAAAATTCCAGCTTATCCAACATTCTACTCCCTGTATCCTCACTTGCACCGAGTCCTGTTCACTGCCCTTGCTGACTGACATTGCTTCCTTGTATTCGGAGGTCTCCGTTTTAAATTGCCTTATGTTAAAATATCTCCATGGCTTCGCACCACCTTGGGTGCGATTTAACACCCAAAAAGCCGAGACCCGTTTTGTATGCGTTTAGCAGGTGTTTCTTGGCACTAACGACACTGGTATCAAACGGGGCTTTTTCCTTGACCCTCGGCGAGAAACGCCCCACCGAGGACACAAGCAATCGGGAAGCCATTTTTAAATGCCACCACAATCTCTCCACTCCACACTGTGGCGTTCGGACCCCCACCCCCTGCAACTTACCTCTTGGGGATCCTCGAGCACCCCCTCATCTCACCTCTTAAGGCACCCCCGGGCCCAAACCCCCAGCACCGGACAACCTAGCATCCAGACATATTGGCACTGTCAGTCTGGCACTTGGCAGTGCCCCTTCCAGGCTGGCAATGCCTCCCAGGCACCCTGGCACTGCCCAGGTACCAGTGAGAGTGCCACGGTGTCACCCATGTCCAGAGACCAACCACCCGGGTCTAATCACCTGGGAGGCGACCCCCCAGATGCCGTTACGCCTGGTCCACGAGTGTGTGGACCAGTGCTAAATGGTGCCATGGCAAGGTCTTTGTTCCTAGGCCTCGGGAGAATAGATGCTGATATATTTAAATAAGCCTAATGACTTACTCAAATATGTAAACCTTGCCCAGCGAGGGCGAGATCCAGATCGTGACGTCACGCAAGATCTCTTTGGACCTTGTGAGGCATTCCAAGCTTCGTAAATCCTGCAAGATGCCTGTCGCGAGATTTAACGGCCTTGCTGTGTCGGGCACAGCGAGGCTATTCGATTGCACCCCTTATCTCCAGAAGCTTCTCCAACCCTATAACCCTCCACAAACTCTGCAATTTTAAACTCTTGGGCTTGCCTGGTTTTAATTGCTTCACCATTAGCAGCCATGCCTTCTATTGTCTCGGTCCAGAGCTCTGGAATTCCCTCCCTAAACCTTCCCACATCTCCACCCCTCTGTTCTCCTTTATGATGCTCCTTAATATCTCCATTTTTCACCAAGCTTTTGCCCACTTCTCCTGTTCTCTCTTTATGTAACTCACGGTTCATTTTTTTGTCTGACAACATTCCTTTGAGGTGATGTCTTGTTATGTTGAAGACTCAATATATAAGTGCATGGTGCTGTTCTTGTCTTTGTCCAGCAGTGTTACATCAGGGAGTGGCCGTAGCTTGAGTGAAACATTTGCGACCTTGAGTATCAATTAGTAAAATTAAATTTATATTGAATGTCCAAGAAAAAAAAGTATTCTGGAACTAAGATCATAAGAAATGAGCAGGAGTGGACCACATGGCCCATCGAGTCTGTTTTGCCATTCAATACGATTATGGTGCTCTTGGGCTTCAAATCCCCGTATCCCTGAGGGCCCAAAATTCTATCTATCATTGCGTTAAATATAATGAAATGATCAGAATGTTGGGGAAACATACCTCAGGGTTTCCAGAGCTGGGAAGAGGCTCATGTATTTGATTGCTGTTATGTTCCCACAAAGATTGTTGAGGGTTGATACACGATCAATCATTACTGAAGCGAGATTGTAGTCCAATTGAAGGCTTTAATGAACAAGTAGTTACCCCAGCAGCTCCGGTACAGAATGACTGCTGTGGGTGAAACACAGACTCTTATGCTCCGCCTGCTGGGCGGAACCAGCAGGCAGGTTCTACCACTCATACTACAGAATAAGGTACATCCCACCTAGGTACCGCGATACCCCTAATATAGCCTACCACATTCACCCCCTGTTTAAAAAAGAGTCCGGCGGGGGTGGTGGCCTTGCTTTTACAATGGTAGAGGTTATAGCGGTACCCTTCGGTGCCTTTACATGCAATACACATATTTACAGACAATTATTTCACAATGAAACTATCAGCCGGTCGGGGGCCCTGATCGTCCTCTGCAATCGACGCAGTCCTGGCGGTGATGCTGGCGTCGGCTCGGGCATCCGTGGCTCTGGGAGCATGTCGTCTTCAGCTTCATCGCATTCGGATGGGGCCAGTGGGAGGATGGATCCTCCTGGGAAGGGGGCTGCGGTGGTGTGCGCCGGTGAAAAAATGGTTGGGGGTTGGTGAGGGGGGTGAGGGTGGGGATCCAGCGGGGGCCAGATCCCGGAGGGAGATCGTGTCTTGTCGGCCGTCGGGGTGCGCCACACAGGCGTACTGGGGGTTAGCATGGAGGAGATGTACCCTCTCGATCAGTGGTTCCGACTTGTGGGCCCGTACGTGTTTGCAGAGTAGGACGGGTCCGGGGGCTGCCAGCCATGTTGGGAGCGAGGTCCCTGACGAGGAGTTCCTAGGGAAGGCAAGGAGACGTTCATGAGGTTTTTGGTTGGTAGTAGTGCACAGTAGTGATCGGATGGAGTGAAGTGCATCGGGGAGGACGTCCTGTCATCGGGACACTGGGAGATTCTTGGACCGTAGGGCCAGTAGGACAGCCTTCCAGACCATCCCGTTCTCCCGCTCTAGCTGCCCGTTTCCCTGGGGGTTGTAACTGGTCGTCCTGCTGGAGGCAATGCCCTTGCTGAGCAGGAATTGACGTAGCTCGTCACTCATGAAGGACGACCCCCTAGCGCTATGGATGTAGGCGGGGAAATCGAACAGGGTAAAGATGCTGTGGAGGGCTTTGATGATGGTGGCAGCCGTCATGTCGGGACAGGGGACGGCGAAAGTGAACCGCGAGTGCTCCTCAATCACGTTTAAGAAATACGTGTTGCGGTCGGTGGAGGGAAGGGCCCTTTGAAATCCATGCTGAGGCGTTCAAAGGGGCGGGAAACCTTCACCAGGTGTGCTTTCGCTGGCCTGTAGAAGTGCGGCTTGCACTCTGTGCAGATTTGGCAGTTTCTGGTTATGGCCCTGACCTCCTCGATGGAGTAGGGCAGATTGCGGATTTTAACAAGGTGGAAGAACCGGGTGACCCCCGGGTGGCAGAGGTTGTCGTGGAGGATCCGGATTCGGTCTACTTGTACACTGGCACAAGTGCCGCGGGACAGGGCATCAGGAGGCTCGTTGAGCTTCCCGGGACGATACAAGATCCCGTAATTATAGGTGGAGAGCTCGATCCTCCACCATAAGATCTTATCATTCTTAATTTTGCCCCGCTGTGCATTGTCAAACATGAAGGCTACCGACCGTTGGTCAGTGTGGAGAGTGAATCTCCTGCCGGCCAGGTAATGCCTCCAATGCTGCACAGCTTCGACGATGGCTTGGGCCTCCTTCTCGACAGAGGAATGGCGGATTTCTGAGGTGTGGAGGGTGCGTGAAAAGAAGGCCACGGTCTGCCCGCCTAATTGAAGGTGGCAGCCAGAGCTACGTCTGATGCGTCACTCTCGACCTGAAAGGGGAGGGACTCATCGATTGCGTGCATCGTCGCCCTGGTGATGTCTGCTTTGGTGCGACTGAAAGCCTGGCGGGCCTCTGCCGATAGGGGAAAAACAGTGGACTGGATTAGTGGGCGGGCCTTGTCCACATAATTGGGGATCCACTGGGCGTAATAAGAAAAGAAGCCCAGGCAACATTTCAGGGCCTTGGGGCAGTGGGGGAGGGGAAACTTAATGAGGGGGCGCATGCGTTCGGGATCTGGGCCTATGACTCCATCTTGCACTACCTAGCCGGGGATGGCTAGGCGATCGGTGCTAAACACGCATTTGTCCTTGTTATAGGTTAAGTTAAGGATTTTTGCGGTATGGAGGAATTTGCGGAGGTTGGTGTCGTGGTCCTGCTGGTCGTGGCCGCAGATGGTGACATTGTCGAGGTACAGGAACGTGGCCCACAGACCGTACCGGTCAACCATTCGGTCCATCTCCCGTTGGAAGTCCGAGACCCCATTTGTGACAACAAAGGGAACCCTTAGAAAGTGGTAGAGCTGCCCATCTGCTTCGAATGCAGTGTACTTGCGGTCGTCCGGGCGAATGGGGAGCTGGTGGTAGGCTGATTTAAGGTCTACTGTGGAGAAAACCTTGTATTGTGCTATCTGGTTGACCATTTCAGATATGCGGGGGAGAGGTACGCGTTGAGCTGCATATACCTGTTGATGGTCTGACTGTAGTCTATGACCATCCTATGTTTCTCCCCGGTCTTTACAACCACCACTTGAGCTCTCCAGGGGCTGTTGCTGGCCTCGATAATGCCTTCCTTTCGTAACCGTTGGACTTCCGACCTAATGAAGGTCCCGTCCTGGACACTGTACCGTCTGCTCCTGGTGGCGACGGGTTTGCAATCGGGGTAAGGTTTGCAAACAGGGAAGGCGGGTCGACCTTGAGGTCGTGAGGCCGCAGACAGTGAGGGGGGGTATGGGTCCGCCGAATTTGAACGTTAAACTTTGCAGGTTACACTGGAAGTCCAGTTCCAGGAGTGTGGCAGTGCAGAGATGGGGGAGGACGTAGAGTTGGAAGTTATTGAACTCCACGCCCTGGACCGTGAGATTGGCTATGCAGCATCCCCAGAGTGGGACCCAGAGGCCAGGGAGATCTTTTGTTTAATCGGGTGTACAGCGAGGGAGCAGTGTCTTACCGTATTGGGATGGATGAAGTTCTCCGTGCTGCCAGAGGCGATCAAGCAGGATGTCTTGTGCCCATTGATGAGTACCGACGTCGAAGCGGTTGAAAGTGTTCGGGGCCAAGACTGGTCCAGTGTCACTGAGGCAAGTTGTGGCAGAAGCTGAGAGATCTCGTCGGGCGATACAAGAGTCAGGGTCCTGAGACGTCATCCAAGATGGCTGGCCCCATGAATCGCACATGGCCGGCTGAGAGGTCTCATCAGGCGATACATGGCCAGCCGAGTCGGGGTCCTGAGACGTCATCCAAGATGGCTGCCCCCCATGAATTGCACATGGCCTGTGAGGAGAGGAATGGCAGCGGGCCCGGTTCGTCTGTGGAGTCAGCGGCGGCCGACCGGGCCTGGCATCTTGCCACGAGGTGCCCCTTCTTCCCGCAGCCCTTGCAGATTGCGGATCGGGCCGTGCAGTGTTGCCGGGGGTGTTTGTTTTGCCCTCCGAGGTTTCCTGGCTGCCGCACTGCACAAGCTTGTGGGGAATTTAGGGGTGCTTTCGAATCGGCCGCGGGTGGGGTCCACCCTGTCCATGCGGGTACCGCGCGGTTGGGAACGTAGGCCTGGGCATTGCGGGAGGCTACATCTAGGGAGTGCTCAAGTTTCCGTGCCTCTTTAAGCCCTAGCGTGTCAATTTCCAGCAGTCGCTGGCGGATTTTAGAGGACAGCATGCCCGCAACAAAAGCATCCCGTATTAAGAGTTTGGTGTGGTCATTGGCTGAGTCTTGTGGACAGTTACAGTTTCTACCTAACACTAACAATGCACGGTAAAAATCCTCCAGTGATTCCCCTGGGATCTGCCGTCTGGTAGCTAAAAGATTCAGAGCATAGACCTGATTCACAGTGCGGACGTAGTGCTCTTTTAACAAAGTCATTGTGTCCTCGAAACCGTCGGCGTCTTCGATAAGCGTGTAGATTTCTGGGCTCACCCTTGAGTGGAGGACTTGCATTTTCTGTTCCTCCGTGGGGGTAGTCGGGGCCGTCCTGATGTACCCGTTGAAACATGCCAGCCAATGTTTAAAAGTTGCTGCTGCATTTGCCGCTTGGGGTTGATTTGTAGACACTCTGGCTTGATGCGGAGAGCAGCCATTCTTCAATTTTGTTTATTAAATTGATGCACGATCAATCACTACACTGAAGCGAGATTGTAGCCCAATTGAAGGCTTTAATGAACAAGTAGTTACCCCAGCAGCTCCGGAACAGAAATGACTGCTGTGGGTGAAACACAGACTCTTATGCTCCGCCTGCTGGGTGGAACCAGCAGGCAGGTTCTACCACTCATACTACAGTATAAGGTACATCCCACCTAGGTACCACGATACCCCTAATATAGCCTGCCACAAGGGTTAACGGCCCTTTTTAAATTTTGGTTTAAATTTGGACTCATGACTGAACATTGACTTACTACTATCTCAGAAAGTCTCCCTGGAAGCATCCTTAAATAGATGTAAACAGATCATAAATTAATATTATGTGTCACCCAGTAGAATGGCAGCCGGGACTAATTCTATCTTGTGTGCTTCTGGGAGAGTGTCCTCATCAAAGCTCTTTTCAATCTCTTTTTATATTAACAGTCACTTGGTAGTTAAGAGTGTGAATATTACTGAAGAGACACATGTTGCACTCAACAGGACAGATGCAAGAATGTCAAATTTCAAACTATCACAACAATTTCTACTGCAGGGGAAAAGGGTGCTGATTGGCTGGCCAGTCGTCCCTGATTGGCCGAGATATGGTGCCATGGAGAAAGCAGTGGGGAACTATGGGTTCCCCATTCTGCTGGGTGATGAATGCAAGCAAAAAGCTTCAGCAATATGTTCTCTTCATACTCTTGAGGTCCCAGATCGGTGTGCTCAGTGGCATGCCTGCCGACCATTTGATTGTAGCAAAATAATTCAAAAAAGTTCTATATATGAAGAAAATGGCAAATCCCAGCCCCCCCCTGCCTGCCCCATTCTGGGTCCACTTTTAAAAACATTTGTTCTTGGGATGTGGCTGTCGCTGGCTGGGCCAGCATTTGTTGCCCATCCCTGAGTGGCTTGCTGGGCCATTTCAGTGGGGTGCAGTTAAGAATCTACCACATTGCTGTTTGGGTCTGGAGTCACATGTAGGCCAGACTGGGTAAGGACAACAGATTTCCTTCCCTAAAGTGAACCAGATGGGTTTTTACAACAATTGGCAATGGTTTCATGGCCATCATTAGACTTTTAATTCCAGATTTTTATTGAATTCCGATTTCATCATCTGCATGGTGGGATTCGAACACGATGTTAATGCAGTCGAAAGCTAGACAAGACATCCCCTGGGGGGGCCATATTCAAGATGTTGGACCTGCCGGAGTTGCAGACGGGTGCGGGATCAGATGTGTTAGCCTTCTCCTCGCTGATCGCTCGCAGGCGGGTCCTATTGGGGTGGAGATCAGCTTCTCCACCCTCTGCCTCGGTGTGGCTGGGGGTTCTAATGGAGTTCCTGGGCTGGATTCTCTGCAGCCCCGCACCGAAATTGCTTTAGGCGCAGGGGCGGAGAATCCAATTTCACGCTGAAATCGGGCCCAGCGATTCTCCGGGACCCGAAAATCGGCGTGTTCGCGGAGTACTCCGCGCAGCTGGGGGGCCATTGCCAGAGCCCTGCCCAGCGATCCTCCGCTCCTGACCGGCCGATTTCCTGAGGTTTATAGGCGGCCGGGGGACAGATCGGTCCGGCCGGATCTTCGAGCACACGGCCGATTGGGGGGGGGGGCGTACATTTTTCATCTGCCTCTGCGGTCCGAGTCCGCCATGGCGCTCGATGCGGCCGCTGGAGGCCACCGCCGTGCGCATGCGCAAACTCGAAACCGGAGGTGCGGAGGCCCGTATCTGCAGCTAAAGTGGCGTGACTCACTCTGGGTCCCTGCTAGCCCCCTGCAGGTGAGTGAATCGACTGATCTTTTTTTTAGGAAACTCGGGAGTGAAACGCCAGCGTTTTTACGCCGGCATGGGGACATAGCCCCATTGAGGGAGAACAACCAAGGGTGTTTGGAAAAGGTGAAATTTGCCTGGAGGGGAATGAGTGAGGGGTTCCAGAAGAAATGGGGTCTGTTCATATTACATTTCGGAGAGCTAGTTGACACTGGCAGGGTAGGGGGGAGGATTGGTTTGTGGAGTTGCTTCTGGGGTATTTCAGTTGTAAATGTTGTGTTGTGTGATTGTTAAAATGTTAAAATATATACAAAAAAAAAAGCTAGGCTCGACAAACCTCATTCAAGATGTTACCAGATCACAAGGGGCTGGTTTAGCACAGGGCTAAATAGCTGGCTTTTAAAGCAGACCAAGGCAGGCCAGCAGCACGGTTCAATTCCCGTACCAGCCTCCCCGAACAGGCGCCGGAATGTGGCGACTAGGGACTTTTCACAGCAACTTCATTTGAAGCCTACTTGTGACAATAAGCGATTTTCTTTTTTTTTTTCACCAGTGAACAAACTAAATCATCGTGTTGCGGCGTAATAAGCTTTATTCAATCCAAACCTGCCAAAAAGTATAATAAGTTTTTAAAATGGTACAATACAGGGGATGTGATTGTTTTAAACTTTACACCGCAGCAATCGTACATGTCTCTGCCAAAGAATCTTGAGTTGCACTCTCTTTCTCTGGCAGAATGAATGGTCAGCTCTGTCCACCTTTCTCGGTGTTACATTAGAATGCTGCTCCACGGCATGTCACAAATGTCAGAACAGCATTCTAAGCTTTGGTGGCCTCACTGTAATCTCTTCAGTGTTTCATCCAGGTTATGTTATGGGGTTTCTCCAACGCCGTTAGTTCCATGAGGTGTACCGTGGTTGCCAAGGTGACACAGCTAAGATAATTCATCCTCCAGTGCCCCTTGTGGTACTATTGGGTCTCGCAATTCCTGCCACATTTTTGTCAATGTTTTAAAAAAAAAACCTTTGTGAGGCGACTCTGAATTTTGTTGACTGACGAGGGTCCCATTGGTGGACAAAATCTGAGAGTTTTTTGTATTACACACTGAGATGCTGTCAGGTTGGCATTCATGTACCTCTCTTCAAGGACTCTCATTCATTGATTTAACATGATGCTGCTTCAGAAGACAGACGTGGATATTTCGTAAATTCCAAATAAGGGGCAATTTAGCTTGGCCAATCCATCTACCCTGCACATCTTTGCGTTGTGGGGGTGAGACCCACACTAGAGACGGGGACAATGTGCAAACTCCACGCAGACAGTGACCGGGACTGGGATCGAACCAGGGTCCTCAACGGCGTGAGGCAGCAGTGCTAACCACTTCCCCCCCCCCCTTGCCGCCCCGGCAGACGTGGATTTTGATCCATTTCCCAGATATAAAAGATCAATGTCAAACGCAGTGTAATACCCGTGTAATTCAAACTTTAATCTCCTCAGTGCTTCACCCTGACTGGATGTTGTTTTCCACCCTCACAGATCGATTGTACCAACAAAATGTTTCCACTCTGGAGAAGATCCAGGAAGAATGGCAAATGGAGCACATCCAAACCTGTGAGGTCGGCAGAATATACATAAGCAAGATAATATCAAATACCTCTCCATGATGAGAGGCGATTTAATAGAGGTTTATAAGATGATGAAGGGGATAAATAGAGTGGACCTTCAGAGACTATTTCCTCGGGTGGAAGTAGCTGTTACAAGGGGCCATAACTATAAGGTTCGGGGTGGGAGATATAGGAGGGATGTCTGAGGTAGGTTCTTTACTCCGAGAGTGGTTAGGGTGTGGAATGGACTGCCTGCTGTGATAGTGGAGTCGGACACTTTAGGAACTTTCAAGCGGTTATTGGATAGGCACATGGAGCACACCAGAATGACAGGGAGTGGGATAGCTTGATCTTGGTTTCGGACAAAGCTCGGCCCAACATCGAGGGCTGAAGGGCCTGTTCTGTGCTGTATGTTCATACATCTTTGAAAGTTGCCACTCAAGTGGATAGAGCTGTGAAGAAGGCCTATGGTGTGCTCGCGTTCATTAACAGAGGGATTGAATTTAAGAGCCGTGAGGTGATGATGCAGCTGTACAAAACTTTGGTAAGGCCACATTTGGAGTACTGTGTACAGTTCTGGTCGCCTCATTTTAGGAAGGATGTGGAAGCTCTGGAAAAGGTGCAAAGATGATTTACCAGGATGTTGCCTGGAATGGAGAGTAGGTCTTACGAGGAAAGGTTGAGGGTGCTAGGCCTTTTCTCATTAGAGCGGAGAAGGATGAGGGGCGACTTGATAGAGGTTTATAAGATGATCAGGGGAATAGATAGAGTAGACAGTCAGAGACTTTTTCCCCGGGTGGAACAAACCATTACAAGGGGACATAAATTTAAGGTGAAAGGTGGAAGATATAGGAGGGATATCAGAGGTAGGTTCTTTACCCAGAGAGTAGTGGGGGCATGGAATGCACTGCCTGTGGAAGTAGTTGAGTCAGAAACATTAGGGACCTTCAAGCAGCTATTGGATAGGTACATGGATTACGGGAAAATGATATAGTGTAGATTTATTTGTTCTTAAGGGCAGCACGGTAGCATTGTGGATAGCACAATTGCTTCACAGCTCCATGGTCCCAGGTTCGATTCCGGCTTGGGTCATTGTCTGTGCGGAGTCTGCACGTCCTCCCCGTGTCTGCGTGGGTTTCCTCCGGGTGCTCCGGTTTCCTCCCACAGTCCAAAGATGTGCAGGTTAGATGAATTGGCCAATGATAAATTGCCCTTAATGTCCAAATTGCCCTTGGTGTTGGGTGGAGGTGTTGAGTTTGGGTAGGGTGCTCTTTCCAAGAGCTGGTGCAGACTCAAAGGGCCGAATGGCCTCCTTCTGCACTGTAAATTCAATGATAATCTATGGTTAATCTAGGACAAAGGTTCGGCACAACATCGTGGGCCGAAGGGCCTGTTCTGTGCTGTATTTTCTATGTTCTATGGGCCAGTGAATTCACGAGAGACCTACTAACGTCTGTGAAGTAAATTTATGTGATTCTAAACTCCACATTTGGATTGCTGTTGTTGATAATGGTACAGCAAGGTGAAACATTTATATTGTATTTCTTCATTTCACCTATGGTGATGAATTATTTGTTTTTTAAGACATTCTTTGCCATCATTCTGAAGATGCACTGAGTTTGTGGTTTAAGAACCTGATGCATTTCAATTTTTAGATATTGAATGATGGGAAAGCCTCTTCCTTGTACATTGTATTTTAAAATAGCAGCAGCAATAAGGAAGTGTATGTCTGCCTCAGGCACCCTTTATTTCCTCCACACATACATCTCGCTCTCCTCACCTCCCTCTCTCGCTCCCTCCTGCCGCCTCTCGCTCCCTCCTGCCGCCTCTCGCTCCCTCCTGCCGCCTCTCGCTCCCTCCAAGCCTACCCCTCTCTCCCTTCTGCTGCCTCCCGCTCCCTCCTACCATCCATTTGCTCCCTCCTTCCGTCCTCTGGCTTCCCCCTGCCATCCTCTGGCTCCCCCCTGCCGCCCTCTGGCTCCGCCCTCTGGCTCCCCCCCTGCCACCCTCTGGCTCCCCCCACCACCCTCTGGCTCCCCCCTGCTGCCCTCTGGCTCCCCCCACCGCCCTCTGGCTCCCCCCTGCTGCCCTCAGGCTCCCCCCTGCCGCCCTCTGGCTCCCCCCTGCCGCCCTCTGGCTCCCCCCGCCGCCCTCTGGCTCCCCCCTGCTGCCCTCTGGCTCCCCCCTGCCGCCCTCTGGCTCTCCTCTGGCTCCTCCTGCCGCCCTCTGGCTCCCCCCGCCGCCCTCTGGCTCCCCCCCCCGCCGCCCTCTGGCTCCCCCCCGCCGCCCTCTGGCTCCCCCCCGCCGCCCTCTGGCTCCCCCCCGCCGCCCTCTGGCTCCCCCCCGCCGCCCTCTGGCTCCCCCCCGCCGCCCTCTGGCTCCCCCCCGCCGCCCTCTGGCTCCCCCCCGCCGCCCTCTGGCTCCCCCCCGCCGCCCTCTGGCTCCTCCAGCCGCCCTCTGGCTCCCCCCCCGCCGCCCTCTGGCTCCCCCCCGCCGCCCTCTGGCTCCCCCCCGCCGCCCTCTGGCTCCCCCCCGCCGCCCTCTGGCTCCCCCCCGCCGCCCTCTGGCTCCCCCCCCGCCGCCCTCTGGCTCCCCCCCGCCGCCCTCTGGCTCCCCCCCCGCCGCCCTCTGGCTCCCCCCCGCCGCCCTCTGGCTCCCCCCCCGCCGCCCTCTGGCTCCCCCCCCGCCGCCCTCTGGCTCCCCCCCGCCGCCCTCTGGCTCCCCCCCGCCGCCCTCTGGCTCCCCCCCGCCGCCCTCTGGCTCCCCCCCGCCGCCCTCTGGCTCCCCCCCGCCGCCCTCTGGCTCCCCCCCGCCGCCCTCTGGCTCCCCCCTGCCGCCCACCTCCCCCTCTCACTCTTTCCGCCTCCCTCTGTCTGTCCCCCACCACCCTCTCTCTGTCCCCCGCCTCCCTCTCTCTGTCCCCCACCTCCCTTGAGGTTTCTTGAGCATCACGAATCTTGCGAGAGGCCTCTCACGAGACTTAGCGGCCTCATCGCATCCCGAGTCAGGCGTGATGAGGCCGTTTCTGCTCTCCCTCTCTCTCCACCCTCCCCGTGTCTGTGACCCAGCCCCACCCTCCCCGTGTCTGTAACCCAGCCCCACCCTCCCCGTGTCTGTAACCCAGCCCCACCCTCCCCGTCTCTGTGACCCATCCCCTCCCTCCCTGTGTCTGTTACCCATCCCCGCCCTCCCTGTGTCTGTTACCCATCCCCACCCTCCCCGTGCCTGTGACCCAGCCCCACCCTCCCCGTGTCTGTGACCCACCCTCCCCGTGTCTGTGACCCATCCCCACCCTCCCCGTGTCTGTGACCCAGCCCCACCCTCCCCGTGTCTGTGACCCATCCCCACCCTCCCCGTGTCTGTGACCCAGCCCCACCCTCCCCGTGTCTGTGACCCATCCCCACCCTCCCCGTGTCTGTGACCCAGCCCCACCCTCCCCGTGTCTGTGACTCATCCCCACCCTCCCCGTGTCTGTGTCCCACCCCCACCCTCCCCGTGCCTGTGTCCCACCCCCACCCTCCCCGTGTCTGTGCCCCACCCCCACCCTCCCCGTGTCTGTGACCCAGCCCCACCCTCCCCGTGTCTGTGACCCACCCCCACCCTCCCCGTGTCTGTGACCCACCCCCACCCTCCCCGTGTCTGTGACCCATCCCCACCCTCCCCGTGTCTGTGACCCACCCCCACCCTCCCCGTGTCTGTGACCCAACCCCACCCTCCCCGTGTCTGTGACCCACCCCCACCCTCCCCGTGTCTGTGACCCATCCCCACCCTCCCCGTGTCTGTGACCCACCCTCCCCGTGTCTGTGACCCATCCCCACCCTCCCCGTGTCTGTGACCCATCCCCACCCTCCCCGTGTCTGTGACCCATCCCCACCCTCCCCGTGTCTGTGACCCATCCCCACCCTCCCCGTGTCTGTGACCCACCCCCACCCTCCCCGTGTCTGTGACCCAACCCCACCCTCCCCGTGTCTGTGACCCACCCCCACCCTCCCCGTGTCTGTGACCCAACCCCACCCTCCCCGTGTCTGTGACCCACCCCCACCCTCCCCGTGTCTGTGACCCACCCCCACCCTCCCCGTGTCTGTGACCCACCCCCACCCTCCCCGTGTCTGTGACCCAGCCCCACCCTCCCCGTGTCTGTGACCCATCCCCACCCTCCGCGTGTCTGTGACCCAGCCCCACCCTCCCCGTGTCTGTGACCCATCCCCACCCTCCCCGTGTCTGTGACCCACCCCCACCCTCCCCGTGTCTGTGACCCAACCCCACCCTCCCCGTGTCTGTGACCCACCCTCCCCGTGTCTGTGACCCACCCCCACCCTCCCCGTGTCTGTGACCCAACCCCACCCTCCCCGTGTCTGTGACCCACCCCCACCCTCCCGGTGTCTGTGACCCACCCCCACCCTCCCCGTGTCTGTGACCCACCCCCACCCTCCCCGTGTCTGTGACCCAGCCCCACCCTCCCCGTGTCTGTGACCCACCCCCACCCTCCCCGTGTCTGTGACCCACCCCCACCCTCCCCGTGTCTGTGACCCATCCCCACCCTCCCCGTGTCTGTGACCCACCCCCACCCTCCCCGTGTCTGTGACCCAGCCCCACCCTCCCCGTGTCTGTAACCCACCCCCACCCTACCCGTGTCTGTGTCCCATCCCCACCCTCCCCGTGTCTGTGACCCACCCCCACCCTCCCCGTGTCTGTGACCCACCCCCACCCTCCCCGTGTCTGTGACCCACCCCCACCCTCCCCGTGTCTGTGACCCACCCCCACCCTCCCCGTGTCTGTGACCCACCCCCACCCTCCCCGTGTCTGTGACCCACCCCCACCCTCCCCGTGTCTGTGACCCACCCCCACCCTCCCGTGTCTGTGACCCATCCCCACCCTCCCGTGTCTGTGACCCACCCCCACCCTCCCCGTGTCTGTGACCCACCCCCACCCTCCCCGTGTCTGTGACCCACCCCCACCCTCCCCGTGTCTGTGACCCACCCCCACCCTCCCCGTGTCTGTGACCCACCCCCACCCTCCCAGTGCCTGTGACCCACCCCCACCCTCCCGTGTCTGTGTCCCTTGAAAATGTAAAACAAATTGAGGAAATGCTGCTAACACTCAGCTGATCAGTCAGCAACTGAGAAACAAATAAGCTCAGGTATAGATTCTTCCAGAAGCTGGATTTGGATTTGTTTATTGTCACGTGTACCGAGGTACAGTGAAATGGATTTTTCTGCGAGCAGCTCAACAGATCATTAAATACATGAAAAGAAAAGAAAATACATAATAGGGCAACACAAGGTACACAATGTAAACACATAAACACCGGTATCGGATGAAGCAAACAGGGTGTAGTGTTAATCAGGTCAGTCCATGAGAGGGTCATTTAGGAGTCTGGTAACAGTGGGGAAGAAGCTGTTTTTGAGTCTGTTCGTGCGTGTTCTCAGACTTCTGTATCTCCTCCCCGATGGAAGAAGTTGGAAGAGTGAGTAAGCCGGGTGGGAGGGATCTTTGACTATGCTGCCCGCTTTCCCCAGGCAGCGGGAGGTGTAGATGGAGTCAATGGATGGGAGGCAGGTTTGTGTGATGGACTGGGCGGTGTTCACGACTCTCTGAAGTTTCTTGCGGTCCTGGGCCGAGCAGTTGCCATACCAGGCTGTGATGCAGCCAGATAGGATGCTTTCTGTGGTGCATCTGTAAATGTTGGTAAGGGTTAATGTGGACCTGCCGAATTTCCTTAGTTTCCTGAGGAAGTATAGGCGCTGTTGTGCTTTCTTGTCGGTGGCGTCAACATGGGTGGGCCAGGACAGATTTTTGGAGATGAATTTGAAGCTGTTA
Source organism: Scyliorhinus torazame (assembly GCF_047496885.1). Taxonomy (NCBI): domain Eukaryota; kingdom Metazoa; phylum Chordata; class Chondrichthyes; order Carcharhiniformes; family Scyliorhinidae; genus Scyliorhinus; species Scyliorhinus torazame. The sequence goes on from NC_092709.1 coordinate 304,409,297, forward strand.
ACCATCTCCACCTCAGCAACATTGATGCTGACAGGGGTGTATACAGTTCTTTGCTTCCTGAAGTCAATGACCAGCTCTTTAGTTTTGCTGGCATTGGGGGATAGATTGTTGTCACTGCACCACTCCACTAGGTTCTCTACCTCCCTCCTGTATTCTGACTCGGAGAAAACCAATGAAACTGCGGAAGCCCATGGAGCCATGGGTAAAGATATTGAAGTGGCCATTTTGAACCACAGTAATCAGATTACCTCACAGGAATCGGAGCTATCTTTGGTGGTCAAAGCGAACAAGTCGTTGAAGGCCAAGGTGAATGATCTAGGGATCCAGGTCCAGGAGGCAAAATATCGAATTGTGGGGTTGTCAGAAAGGATGGAAGGTCCAATGCCCATGGAGTACTTTGCAGTTATGATCAGTTGGTGGGTGAGGGTAGATTCACATCCCCTCCTGAGTTGGACCAAGCCACCATACACTCCGGCAAAGGCCTCGTCCTGAGGATCCACCACGTGCGGTAATAGTGAAGTTTCATATCTTCAAGGAGAAAGAGCAGGTTCTGAGATGGGCGAAGGAACATTGGGACTTCAAGTGAGAAGGTCACGCTATCGGGTTCTACCAAGACGTAGGAAGAAGAGGGCTGGGTTCAATAGAGCCAAGGCCGCCGTGTACAAACAGTGGAGCCCAGTTCAGTTAAAATGACTGACTTCAGATTGAGGGGGGAGCCCCCCCACTTCGCTTGGACACCTGGAATGTTAGGGGGTTGAATGGCCCAGTGAAAAGGTCGAGAACATTTGCTCACCGTAAGAGTTTAAATTCCGATGTGGTGACTTTGCAAGGCACATTTGCAGGTCAGGGACCAGACAAGCCTGTGGAAGGCTGGGTAGGACAGGTCTTTCATTCGGGTTTCGATGGTAGGGACAGGAGTGCAGCAATATTAATGAATGAAAGGGTTCAGTTTTCTGCCTCATAAGATTTTGACCGCCCTCAACGGCAGACATGGTAATGTCTGTGGCTTTCTGCTGGGCACCCCGGTGGTTATGGTTAATGTCTACTCCCTGAACTGGGATAATACCAACTTTATTAATAATCTGCTGGCTCCCTCCTCGATTTAGAATGCACCAGCTCATTTTGGGTGGTGGTAGATAGGTCTCTCCTCCTTTCAGTGGTGGTGACTAAGTTCTCCGCTACTGTGATTTTGGACCATGCCCCGCAGTTTGTTGATTTGGCGATAGAATCAGGTCCGTCCCAATGTTTGCAATGGAGGTTGGACACAATATTATTAATGGATAAGAACTTTTGTGAACGCATGTCCACTGCCATTGATGACTGTATAAAATTTAATAAAACTGAGTCAAACCCACCTTCCACACTGTGGGAGGCCCTCAAGGTGATCCTCGGGGGGAAATTGTCTCCTATAAAGAGCATTTGGTGAACACAGTGAGGGTGGAGCAGCAAAGGCTGGTGGATTCCATTCTTAAGGTGGACCACCAGTACTCGCTTGCCGTGACACCGGAGTTTTTGGCAAGTAGGAAAAAGCGGCAAACACAATTTGAGCTATTATCAACAGACGGGGCAGTGTGCCAGCTGTGATGCTCAAGAGCCATGTTTTATTGCTTTCAGACCGAGGTAATGAGATATATATATTTTTTAAAAATTAAAATCAAATTAGAAACTAATTAAAGAAAATAGAGATGGAAAGTTAAGTCCTGAATAATGTGGGAGCTGGTGGACTCCATTGTGGTTCCCAGTGAACACATCTGTAGCAAGTGTTGGTTGCTTGAGGAACTCCTGCTCAGTGTTGATGAGCTGGATTCTGAGCTTTGGACCCTGCGACACATCAGTAGGGGGAGAGGTGCCTGGAGACTTTCAGGAGGCAGTCACACCTCCTAGATTAACTACCTTGGATTCAGCCAGTGGTCCAGGACAGGAAGGTGTGACTATGTGTGAGGCATGTAGAGGGATCCAGGAGGTAGGGTTGCAGGATCCTCAGCCCTTGTCCCTATCCAACAGGTTTGAGGTTGTTGCTCCCTGCGTGGACGAGGGCGGGGACTGTAGGGAGGATGAGCAAACTGACCACAGCACCGTGGTACAGGGAGCTGTTCAAGTGGGGGAAGAGAAAAGACATGTTGTCATAATTGGAGATAGTATACTTAGGGGCATTGACATGTTCTCTGTGACCATGATCGAGAATCCCAAAGGTTGTGTTGCCTGCCTGGTGCTCGGACTCGGGATTTCTCTGGGTTACAGAGGAACTTGGAGTGGAGGGTAAAGATCCAGTTGTCGTGGTCCAAGTAGGTACCAATGACATAGGTAAAACAAGGACTGAGTATCTGCTAAGGGAGTATGAACAGCCAGAAGCTAAATTACAAAGCAGAAACAAAAAGGTAATAATCTCCGGATTACTACCTGAGCCACAAGCTATTCGGCATAGGGTCAATAAGATTCAAGAGGTAAATACATGGCTGAAAGATTAGTGTGAGAGAAATTGGCACCAGTACTCGGGAAGATGGGACCTGTTCCGATGGGATGGTCTTCATCAGGGGACCAGAGCCCTGGCGAATCGATTAACTAGGGCTGTAGATGGGGCTTTAAATTAAATAGTGGAGGGGGACGACGACACAAAGTTAAAGAAGAAAGTAGGGGGCAGCATGGCGGTGCAGTGGTTAGCACTGCTGCCTCACGGCGCCGAGGACCCAGGTTCGAACCCGGCCCCGGGTCACTGTCCGTGTGGAGTTTGCACATTCTTCCCGTGTCTGCGTGGGTCTTACCCCCACAATCCAAAAAGATGTGTGGGGCATGTGAATTGGCCACACTAAATTGCCCCTTAATTGGGAAAAAAAAGAATTCGGTACTCTGAAATTTTTTAAAAAATAAATAAAGGAGAAAGTAGAAGTGCAGGTTAACGACGAGGACTTTAAACTAGGTAAAGGAGTCGAGGGCTCAGGAGAGGTTAGTAAAGTTTCCAGAACATGTAATAGAATAGAGAGGTGGCAGAGCAAATAAGGGGACAAATATGGGAAGGGGAGGCGGTTAATGCAGGGCTGAGAAAAATCAGGTTGTTAGTTTCCTTCCAAGAAAAGGAAGGAACCCTTAGGTTAGGGGGCAGTGACCACAATATGATAGAATTCATCCTGCAATTTGAGAGGGAGAAGCTGGAATCAGATATAACGGTCCAATGTCAATTAAGTAAAGGTAACTACAAAGACACGAGGGAAGAGCGGGCCAGAGTTTTTTTAAAAAAAAACATTTTATTAAGGCATTTATGGTTTTATAACGATGAACGATACAAGTACAAATGTAAACATAGTTCAGTGCATAATCCACCCCTCCATCTCCCACTGTTCCCGCCTACTCGAAACACAAAATAGCCTAACTCCCCCCGAGTTTACTGAATCTGCTGACAGTTTAGTTTTCCCCGAAGAAGGCGATAAACGGCTGCTACCTCCAAACGAACCCTAACATTGATCCTCTCAGGGCGAACTTAATTTTCTCAAATTGAATTTAATAAAAATCTGGATTTAAAAGTCAATTTAAAACATTGTCAATTGTTGGGGGCAGCACGGTAGCATTGTGGAAAGCACAATTGCTTCACAGCTCCAGGATCCCAGGTTCGAGTCCCAGCTTGGGTCACTGTCTGTGCGGAGTCTGCACATCCTCCCCATGTCTGCGTGGGTTCCTCCAGGTGCTCCGGTTTCCTCCCACAGTCCAAAGATGTGCAAGTTAGGTGGATTGGCCATGATAACTTGTTCCTTAGTTTCCAAAAAGGTTTAGGGGGGTTACGGGGATAGGGTGGAGGCGTGGGCTTGGGTGCTCTTTCCAAGAGTAGGTACTGATTCGATGGGCCGAATGGCCCCCTGCACTGTAAATTCTATGATTCTATGACCCACATTGCTCTGGGTCCTTCTCCCGCTTCAGGATCAATGAGATCGAAGCCTGCAACATTGTTGGGGGAAGAACACCTCGCTCCCTTGCCTCATTAAATGCCCTCACCAGCAGCCGGCCCAGCATCCCAGAAAATTCCTTGTAAAATGCCACAAGATAGCCATCCGGTCCTGGGGCCTTGCCCGACTGCATGGCCCCCAATCCCTCTACTACTTCTACAATCCCGATCGGGGCTCCCAATCCCTCCACTGACCCTTCCTCCACCTTCGCAAACTCCAACCCTTCCAAAAACTGCCACATCCCCTCCATCCCTGCTGGAGGTTCCGACTCATCCAGCCGATTATAATCCTATCTCCCTTGCCGCCTCCCTCTTCCTTAGCTGGTGTGCTAGCATCCTACTGGCCTTCTCCCCATGCTCATATATCGCCTCCCTCGCCTTCCTCAACTACCCCACCGCCTTCCCTGTGGATAGCAGACCAAACTCCATCTGCAGCGTCTGCCGCTCCTTCAACAATCCCGCCTCCGGGTCTTCAGAATACCTTGTGTCCACCTGGAGTACTTCCCTAACCAGCCTATCCATCTCTACCCGCTCCACCTTCTCCCATATCAAAAGAGCCCGTATCAAAATTACCTCCCCCCTAACCACTGCCTTCAGCGCTTCCCACAGCATTGCTGCCGAAACTCCCCCACATCATTTATCTCCCAATAATTCTGGATGTCCTCCCTCATCCGCCCGCACATCTCCTCATCTGCTAGCAGTCCTACATCCAATCCCTCATAAACTCTGCATTTTCCCAATTTGGTGCGTAAATTTTCACTAGTACCACCAGCATCCCCTCCAGCTTCCCACTCACCATGATATACCTACCTCCTTAGTCCGCCACTATGTTCCCTACCTCAAAGGACACCCGCTTATTAATCAAGATCGCAACCACCCTAATTTTAGAGTCTAGCCCCGAATGAAATACCTGCCCGACCCACCCCTTCCTCAGCCTAGTCTGATCCACTAGCCTCAGGTGTGTCTCTTGTAACATTGCCACGTCCGCCTTCAACCTCCTCAAATGCGCGAATACGCGAGCCCTCTTGACCGGCCCATTCAGCCCTCTCGCATTCCATGTGATCAGCCTGGAGCTGGCCAGAGTTGGTTGGAAAAGGAGACTAGCAGGAAAGACAGTGGAACAGCAATGGCAGGAGTTTTGGGGTTATTCGGGAGGACAAAAGAAATTCATCCAAGGGAGGAGGAAACATGCTAAGGGGAGGACGAGGCATCTATGGCTGATGAGGGAAGTCAAGGACAGCATAAAAGAAAAAGAAAAAGCATACAAAAGTGGTGAGCATTAGTGGGAAGCCAGAGGATCGGGAAGCCTTTAAAAGCGAGCAGAGGACAACTGGAGAGGGCGGGTGGGGGGGGAGACGATGACATATTAGTGTAAGCTAGCTGGTAATATAAAAGAAGATATGGTGTGGAGATGCCGGCGTTTGTAAAAAGATAATCCATGTCTACGGCAAATTTAAAAGTCTATGTATTTAATTGACTGGGCACACAGAATAAAACAATTTCAAGGGGCCATTGATAACATAGAGCTGCAACACTTAAACATAGCAACCAGCCCAATTAGTCAGTGTTTATCATCCACATAATCCTATGTACCTGCCCTCTGGCTGTATCTCTTCATTAACTTACCGATCTAAAGGGGCGCAGTGGTTAGCACTGCTGCCTCACAGCGCCGAGGTCCCAGGTTCGATCCCGGCTCTGGGTCACTGTCCGTGTGGAGTTTGCACAATCGCCCCGTGTTTGCGTGGGTTTCGCCCACACAGCCCAAAGATGTGCAGGGTAGGTGGATTGGCCACGCTAAATTGCCCCTTAATTGGATAAAATGAATTGGGTGCTCTAAATTTATTTTTTTAAACTTGCCTATCTAACCTATATTTATAAAGTGGGACGAGCCAGCTGTAGAGTCTTTCATGAGTTTAGAAAGTTCCAGAATGCTTCATTGTCAGTGAAGTACTTTTGAATACATTCAGTGTTATAAAGTAGGAAACACAACTGTCAGTTTGTGCACAGCAAACTCACAGAAATTTGATAAATGGCCAAATCAGCTCCTTTTTTTAGTTAGTTAGTTGAGGGATAAATATTAGCCAGGAAAAGCTCCTGCTTTTCTCCAAAACCATACATCCACCTGAGAGGGAGGATGAGGCCTTACTTTAATGTCTCACCTGAAAGACGGCTCTGCAGACATTGGCACACCTCCGTCATATCCACCTGTAATCTGTATTGTCCCGATGAAAACCCCCCCACGTTTCAAATCCGCAATTTGTATTGCTGGTTCCCCAGACAGGGCAGCCTGGCAGTGAATATGCCTGTAACATTGCATCAACATTCTTCCTGTACTGTGGGGCCAACAACTGCACACAATCCTCCCCTTCTGCACTTAATAAGATCTTTATACATGTTGCAACGTTCTATATGTTGGATATAAATATAACTGTATTAATATGTTGTTGTTGATGTCATGATATTCAGGTAAACATCATGGTGCAAACATACATACATACTGATGGACAGATCAACGGACCGATCAATACACACACAACACCACAGCCAATCACAGGCAAGAGCATACACACTATAAAACGGGGAACACGACACTCCCCGCTGATTCCACCAGGAGACAGCTCAGGGCACAGAGCTCACAGCAAGCCACTCAGACATCCACCATGTGCTGAGTGCCATTGTGTTAGGGATAGGTCCACAGATTCAAGGGTAATGAACGAACCACAGTAACCAGTTTACCACTGTAAATATATGTCAGTAATAAAACTGAGTTGTACCATCCACAACCATGTTGGTTCGTCTGTGTAGCAGAGCACCCAACACGACAGTTGATTATGTTATGAATATGACTGTGGTTCAAGATCAGCACTGTAGAAACACCCCTGGTGGTGGTGCTGAGTACAAGCTCAACACTGACCCCAGGAGGCTCGGAGTGGGACTACAGGTATTTGGAAAGGAGCAGAATGAAAATTTTAAAATGCAAACGGGGGAAATGCCATTTTAAAAACAAAAAATACTGGACATGTTCACAGATGCCCTGTATGGGTTACATCAGGATCTTTTTGTTCCAACCTCAATACAGCTTTAGCTGCAGGCATGGACACGAGAGAGCTGAATTAGAGAGCTGAGGTGAGAAGTGACTGCCTTTGACATCAAGGCAGCCTGAGGTCTAGTAACTGGAGTCAGTGGGAATTGGAAGAAAGCTCTCCTCTGGCTAGAGTCCATACGTGGAGCAAAGCAAGATGGTTGTGATGTCTGGAGGTCAGTCATCTCAGCACCAGGTCATCACTGTAGGAGTTCCTCTGGGTAGTGTCCTCGGCCCAACCACCTTCAGCTGCTTCATCAATGACCTTTCTTCTATTCTAAGATCAGAAGTGGGGATGTTTGCAGATGACTGCACAATGTTCAGCATCATTCACAACACCTCATAGACTGAAGAAGTCCATGTTCACTTGGAGCAAGACTTGGGCGATATTCACTTCATGCAAGCACCAGGCAATGACCACCTCCAACAAGAGAGGATCTAACCATCTCCCCTTGACATGCAATGGCATTTCCATTGCTGAAATCCACACCATCAACATCCTGGAAGTTACCACTGACCATAAGCTGAACTGGACTAGCCATATAAATACTGTGATTCCAAGAGCGGGTCAGAGGTTGGGAATTCTGCAGTGAGTAACACTGATTCACTAGGCATGTCTCTCCAAGCATAGGTCAGCAGTGTGATGGATTGGTCGCCACTTGCCTGGATGAGCGCAACTCCAACAGCGATCAGCCTGTTTGATCAGCACCCCATCCACTGACTTAAACATTCACTTCCTCCAACATCATTACAGGAGCCGTAATGTGGCAACTAGGGAGATTTTCACAGTAACTTCATTGCAGTGTGACTGTAAGCCTACTTGTGACACTAATAAAAATTATTATTTAGTGCTGGGCTTTAAATGTAATGACTGTGGAAAGAACATTCCCTTTCTTTTAAAAGTTTAAAAAAAGCAAGCACCAGTTTCCCTTCATTGACTTGTAGGCAATCTGATTTGAAATGGAGAAAACACCATCTGTTGTTTCAGTTTCAAGCTTTGGAGTTTGGAGGCCAATGTTTCGTTAGCTGTGGCTATTTTGAATGCTTGGTCTGTTGACTAGCAGTTTTATGGGGTTATAATAACATGTTCTGTCTTTGATGTGGTTTCAGAGTACATGGTTTTTATTGTTTACACAAAGGATGAAAGTTTTCTATATGTGAAACAGTTTTTTGCATTTTGAATGGCAGTGTGTTTAAATTACGGTTTTATTAGATTGTCACAGATTGAATTCTTTTCAACAATTTAAAAGAAATCCCCTCCAGGCAGCACGGTGTCGCAGTAGTTAGCACTGCTGCCTTGTGGCGCCAAGGACCCAGATTCGATCCCGGCCCCGGGTCACTGTCCGTGTGGATTTTGCACATTCTCCCCATGTCTGCGTGGGTCTCACTCCCGCAACACACATGTGCAGGGTAGGTGGATTGACTATGCTAAATTGCCCCTTAATTGCAAAACAAAAAAATTGGGCATATTACATTTTTTAAATAAAAGAATTCCCCTTGATGTTGCATGGTTCCTGAGGACATGCATGGTGCATATTGGGTGAGTGGCTATGGAGTCATAAAGGGGGCATGCAGGTAGCATCGGGTTCTGCGGGCGCATGGAGGTGTCATAGAGAATCTGGGAGCATGGAGGGGGTAGGGCTGGCATGAGTTATCTGAGGGGGCATGGAGATTGAGAGGATGAGATTTATCAGGCCTTTAGATGATATTGAGAGCAGGCTGCTATCTCTGAGAACTAAGGATGTCCACATCTGCACCCACACTCCTCCCACACTATCGCGGCTTGCAAAATGCACCATGGACCCCGCAAGGCTGTGTACTTAGCCTCCTACTCTACTCCCTGTGCACACACGACTGCGTGGCAAAATTTGGTTCCAACTCCATCTACAGGTTTGCTGACAATATGACCATAGTGGGCCAGATCTCGAATAACAACGAGTCAGAATACTGGAGAGAGATAGAGAACCTAGTGAAGTGATGCAGCGACAACAATCTCCCTCAATTCCAGCAAAACTAAAGAGCTGGTCATTGACTTCAGGAAGCAAAGTACTGTACACCCCTGTCAGCATCAACGGGGCTGAGGTGAAGATGGTTAGCAGTTTCAAATTCCGAGGGGTACACATCTCAAAAAATCTGTCCTGGTCCACCCATGTTGACGCCACCGACAAGAAAGCACAACAGCGCCTATACTTCCTCAGGAAACTAAGGAAATTCGGCATGTCCACATTAACCCTTAGCAACTTTTACAGATGCACCATAGAAAGCATCCTATCTGGCTGCATCACAGCCTGGTATGGCAACTACGTGGCCCAAGACCGCAAGAAACTTCAGAGAGTCGTGAACGCCACCCAGTCCATCACACGAACCTGCCTCCCATCCGTTGACTCCATCTACACCTCCTGCTGCATGGGGAAACATTCATAGATTATCATAGAATTTACAGTGCAGAAGGAGGCCATTCGGCCCATCGGGTCTGCACCGGCTCTTGGAAAGAGCACCCTACCCAAGGTCAATACCGCCACCCTATCCCTGTAACCCAGTAACCCCACCCAACACTAAGGGCAATTTTGGACACTAAGGGCAATTTATCATGGCCAATCCACCTAACCCGCACATCTTTGGACTGTGGGAGGAAACCGGAGCACCCGGAGGAAACCCACGCACACACTGGGAGGATGTGCAGACTCCGCACAGACAGTGACCCAAGCTGGAATCGAACCTGGGACCCTGGAGCTGTGAAGCAATTGTGCTATCCACAAGGCTACCGTGCTGCCCAAGCGGGCAGCATAATCAAAGACCCCTCCTACCCGGCTTACTCACTCTTCCAACTTCTTCCATCGGGCAGGAGATACAAAAGTCTGAGAACACGCACGAACAGACTCAAAAACAGCTTCTTCCCCACTGTTTCCAGACTCCTAAATGACCCTCTTATGGACTGACCTGATTAACACTATACCCCTGTATGCTTCACCCGATGCCGGTGTTATGTAGTTACATTTTGTACCTTGTGTTGCCCTATTTATTTTCTTTTATTTCCTTTCTTTTCATGTACTTAATGATCTGTTGAGCTGCTCGCAGAAAAATACTTTTCACTGTACCTCGGTGCACCTAACAATAAACAAAATCTACGATCCAAACGCTGTATTAAAAAGCACGAATCCCAAGCAAAATCATACATGTGTCAGATCTATACCAAAGTTCTCAAGTCAGGTTTTCCCCCAATCCACATGAAAATCCATGTTATACGTTTTAGTTGCTGTGAAATGAAGAGTCTAATGTTCTTGTTCCTTTTCACCAAACACCATTTATTTCACTTCCACAGCCTCTGCACAAAACTCTTAACAACACACCACCTGACAGAGGCCACCTGAAGCCCCTTTGCATATCAGTGTCAATTAATGGATACTTAACATAAATGAGACAACTAATTGCAATGTCTCAACCCATTACTTAACAATCCAGGCCAATGTGTTTGGAACATTAAGAACCGAGACCTCCTTCCACCTGCCTGGAGTGAGTGAATAAACAAATGGAATTATATAGAATTTACAGTGCAGAAGGAGGCCATTCGGCCCATCGAGTCTGCACCGGCTCTTGGAAAGAGCACCCTACCAAGTCCACACCTCCACCCTGTCCCCATAACCCAGTAACCCCACCCAGCACGAAGGGCAATTTTGGACACTAAGGGCAATTTATCATGGCCAATCTACCTAACCTGCACATCCTTGGACTGTGGGAGGAAACCAGAGCACCCGGAGGAAACCCACGCACACACTGGTAGAACGTACAAACTCCGCACAGACAGTGGCCCAGCGGGGAATCGAACCTGGGACTCTGGAGCTGTGAAGCAATTGTGCTAACCACCATGCCACCGTGCTGCCCACGGTGATTGTCCTGAGAAAAGCCCGAATGATCCATTCGGAACACTTCAGCTCAGCGTGAGGAATGTGGATCTCTCTCAATCAGGCGAGCCATGCCCACAGAGAGCAAAGTTAATGTTAGGATATAAATCCCATTCACATAAACATAAAATATATTGGCCATGGCTTTTCTGACTCTGTGAAGCACCTTGAGACGTGTACCTGTGATAAAGGCGCTATAGAAATACAAGTTGTTATAGTGTCTCAATGAGGTAAGAGCGTGTATCCAGTCCAGTTTTTGAAATGAAGAGAATTATGCATTGACATGCGATACATTCCAACATTCGGTGTGCATGGTAGAGCATTCCATCTTATCCCTGGCCACACAATATTTACCAAAATGTTGGACAGCAAAGGGTGCAATCTGTATTGTGGGGCATGCGATGACCTTCGGGACGGCCACTGATGCTTAATCCATCAGCATATCTGGCCCAAAAGCATTAAAATGTGGCAGTTTGAGAGATGGCAGATCTCTTATCCATCAGTTGTTTTATGCTTCATTTTCTAACCAATCTGATGAAGCTTGTAGATGAAAAATGAAACCAGGAGCTCTCATAGGAAATCTGAGTGCTGGGGCTAACTAGCGCTTGATGAATATGAAACCTGGTCTGGCATGGCAGTAAGTTTATGTCTGTTTGAAAATATCCCTCCAGAAGCCACAAGGACAGTCTCTGGTGGAAAGATTAAAAACTGATGACTTGGTAACAAAAAAAACATTTATTCTAATTGCAGTTCCTTGAGAAGCAGGATTGCGAGCGAATACATACTATGCGTAATGCCATGTGGGTACATGCCAACCAGCTCTCCAAGGAGTGCGTGACCAGTGACGAGGTAAGATATTGTTTATTGTTTTCTCGCCTGTTTCAGATTTTCTCTTTATTTTTTTAATTCCTCACCTGGGGGAGATGCATCATTTCTTGCCTCCCTCAATGAAAAGACAGACGACTTCCGGTGGCGGCATGTAGATGGAAGTCGCACGTTGGGTGGATCCTGCTCGAGGCTCTATTTTTTTGATTTTAATGCCTGGTTTCAAGGACAGTTTTTGAACAAACTGGTGCAGGAAAGTATAAGGAAGGTGGGGAGTTTCGAAGACCCAGAAGAAAGCCGCTGGGAAGAAGGAGCACAGTAAGAAGTTTTACAACACCAGGTTAAAGTCCAACAGGTTTGTTTCAATGTCACTAGCTTTCGGAGCGCTGCTCCTTCCTTCACCTGAGGAAGGAGCAGTGCTCTGAAAGCTAGTGACATCGAAACAAACCTGTTGGACTTTAACCTGGTGTTGTAAAACTTCTTACTGTGCTCACCCCAGTCCAACGCCGGCATCTCCACATCATGGGAAGAAGGAGGCGAGCGAAGTTCACCGTCGAGTGAGCGGATCAGCCCAACAGCAGGAAAGATGGCGGAGGCTGGATCTGGATCTCTGGGTGGGGCCGCTCCCCTCACAGTGGAAACTCTGACCGAGGTGATGGCTGGAGAATTTGTGAGGCAGTTTGCTAAGCACATGGAGATGCTGCGAAAGGAGATGATGGCTGCGATGAAGGAGTGGGTGGAGGAGGCGATTGCCCCGGAGAAGGTGGCAATGTCGAAGACATCGGCCGAGGTACGGGAGCAAGGAGAGAAGTTGAAGGGGGTGGAGAAAGCTCTGTCACAGCACAGAGACCAGTTTACCTCGATGGGTGAGGAGCTGCGGAGGGTGGCGGAGGCTGACAAAGGACTTGGAGCCAAGGTGGGGGACCTGGAGAACAGGACGAGACGGCAGAATCTACAAATTATGGGCCTGCCCGAGGAGGTGGAGGGCCTGAGGCCGACTGAGTACTTCACGAAGGTGCTGGCAGAGTTGTTGGGGGAGGGGGAAGAGCCCTCCTGAAATGAGCTGGTCAGGACTCATTGGCCGCTCAGGCCTAAACCGAAAGGAAACGAGCCACCGAGGGTAGTTATAATTTGCTTCCACAAATTTCACATCAAGAAGAAGGTCGCGAGTTGGGTGAAGCAAAGGTGTGAGGTGAAGTGGAAAGGAGTTGGTATTCAAATATACCAGGACTTGATGGTGGAGCTGATGAGAAGACAGGCGGACTTCGGACAGATGAAGGCGGCACTCTACAGTAACGGCGTGAGGTTTGCCGTTGTCTACCCGGCGAAGTTGAGGGAGACCTACAATTAGAGAGACTTCTACTTCGAGATGGTGGAGGCGGCAGAGGCATTCGTGAAGGCCGAAGGATTGGGACTGAAATGAGGGGTGGGACTGAGATTGGGACTTGGACTGAGGGGATGGGGACTGTGCTTAGCTTATATCTCTCATTTCGGATTGTTTTTTGTTCTGTACTTTTGGGGGGGAACAGCTGGGATTTTGGGTTGGTTGAATGGGGAAGGGTAGATTGGCTTTGTTATAGTCTACAGTTGGTCACAATTATATTGGGCTCTAGGGTTATGGCGGTTTTCTGGGGCGCGATTCTACACCGGCTCTGGTTATTTGTTTGTTTCCAGGGACTGGGTCATGGGGAGGGGATTGGGAGAAAAGAGGCCTCCACACTGGCAAGCGAAGATTGGCTAGTGAGCGGGAGTGTGGTAGGGGGAGGGGCCGTGGTCTTTGGAACATGGTCGACAGGTTTCGATGTGCCTGAGAGGTGTGAAAGGTGGGGGGATGGGATTGATACCGGGAGAAGTGTTTTCAAGAGGAAGTGGATGGGGGTATTTTGGGAGGCGGGAAGGGGTTCGATGGTAACAAAGGGATGGGGTGGGTCAGGCTTGAAGGGCAGGTTCCGGCTCTATGATGATGGCAGATAGGAGGGGTGGAGGGGGTGACACACCTTCGGTCAGAACAGTGAAGTGCAATGAGAGGGGGTTAGGGGGGAGGTGAAGAGGTTGAGGGTTTTTACACTTAAAGAGCTTAATGGCCGACGTGGTGATGTTGCCAGAGACCCATCTGAGGGTGAAGTTTAGGTGAGGCTTAGGAAGGTTTGGGTGAGTCAGGTTCTCCACTCGGGGTTCGATAGCAGGGTTCGCGGGGGGGGGGCGCGGTATTGGTGGGCATGCGGGTGAGGTTTCAGCTGCAGAAGGTAGTGGTGGATCAGGGGGGCAGGTACGTGATAGTGATGGGAGTGCTAGGGGGAGGTTGATGGCATTGGTGAGTGTATATTGCCCCAACTGGGATGATGTAGGGTTTGTGAAGAGGGTGCTGGGTGCCATCCCAGATTTGGACCCCCATGAGTTAATAGTGGGGCGGGGGGGGGGGGTTTGAATATAGTGCAGGAACTGAGGGTGGACAGGTCTCAGCCGCACTCGCTGGCCCAGTCAGGGAGGGCAAAGGCGCTGGCTCGGCTCTTGAGGGAAATGGGAGGAGTGGACGCGAGGATGTTCTTACACCTGAGGGAATGGGTGTATTTGTTTTTCGCCCCGGTACACAATGTGTACTCGAGGAGAGACTTTCATGGTGAGGAAGGTGCTGTTGGCTGGGGTTAGCAGGTCAGAATACCCAGCAATAGTGATCTTGGACCATGCTCCGCATTGGTAGGATGTGGTTCTGGAGCAGAGGGTGGCCCAGAGGCTGGAGCGGAGAATGAACTTGGGGTTGTTAGCGGACCGGAGCTTTTGTGAGAAGATTGGGAAGGTGATCGAGGAACTTGTGGGGTTTAGCTGCACGGGGAGGTTTCACAGTCGGTGGTTTCGGAGGCTCTGTTGAGGGGGAAGGTGATCTTGTTCAAAGCTAAGATGAACAAGGAGGAGAGCGAGGCACGCCAAACATTGATAGAGGTTAGGGCGGCACGGTGGCGCAGTGGTTTGATTCCGGCCCCGGAGTTTGCAGGGTCTTCTGTGTCTCCATGGATCTCACACCCACAACCCAAAAAGGTGTGCAGGGTAGATGGATTGGCCACGCTAAATTGCACGTTAATTGGGGAAAAAATTAATTGGGTACTCTAAATTTATTATTTTTTTAATTGATAGAAGAGATTCTAGAGATGGATAGGAGGTACGTGGGAGACCAGGGGCGGGATTCTCCGACCCTCCGCTGGGTCGGAGAATCGCCGGGGGCTGGCGTGAATCCCGCCCCCGCCGGTTGCTGAATTCACCGGCACTGGATATTCGGCGGGGGTGGGAATCGCGCCGCGCCGGTTGGCGGGCCCCCCCCCAGCGATTCTCCGGCCCGCGATGGGCCGAAGTCCCGCTGCTGGAATGCCTGTCCCGCCGGCGAGAATCAAACCACCTCTCTTACCGGCGGGACAAGGCGGCGCGGGCGGGCTCCGGGGTCCTGGGGGGGGCGCGGGGCGATCTGTCCCCGGGGGGTGCCCCCACGGTGGCCTGGCCCGCGATCAGGGCCCACCGATCCGCGGGCGGGCCTGTGCCGTGGGGGCACTCTTTTCCTTCCGCCTTCGCTATGGTCTCCACTATGGCAGAGGCGGAAGAGACCCCCTCCACTGCGCATGCGCGGGGATGCCGTGAGCGGCCGCTGACGCTCCCGTGCATGCGCCGCATGGCAAAGTCATTTCCGCGCCAGCTGGCGGGGCGCCAAAGGCCTTTCCCGCCAGCTGGCGGGGCGGAAATCAGTCTGGCGCGGGCCTAGCCCCTCAAGGTGAGGGCTCGGCCCCTCAAGATGCGGAGGATTCCGCACCTTTGGGACGGCGCGATGCCGGACTGATTTGCGCCGTTTTTGGCGCCGGTCGGCGGACATCGCGCCGATTGCGGAGAATCCCGCCCCAGGATCTGGACCTCTTGGAAAGTGGTGTGCCAGTTGAGAAGGTCGAGGGGGGTGGTCTACAAGCACAGGGTGTATGCTGGCCAGCCAGCCCTGGAGGGAGGCGGCAGCGAGGGAGGTAGTTCAGTAACGGGATATGATGGGGAAGCTGGTGGTGGCACTGGATCAGATCAATAAAATATTCAAGGAGTTTTATAAGGATCTATATAGGTCGGAACCACTGGGGGAGGAGCGGGGATGAGGGAGTTTCTGGACAGTGTGGGAGTATCCGAGGCTGAGTGAGGACAATAGAGCAGGCCTGGAGGGGCCGGTAGGGGAGCAGGGGGTGAAGAAGGCGATTGGGAGAATGCAGGCAGGGAAGGTGACAGGGCCTGACGGGTTTCCAGTTTAATTCTATAAGAAATTTAAGGATAAGTTGGCACCGTACCGCTGATGGTGGGAATGTTTGAGGATGCGATGGGCAGGGGTGTCTTGCCACAGACGATGAGGCAGGCTTCGATTTCGCTGTTGCCAAAAAATGATATGGACCCAGTGGAGTGTGGGTCGTATACACCTATATCCCTACTGCAGGTAGATGCCAAGATATTGGCAAAGGTTCTGACGATAAGGTTGGAGGGATGTCTTCCGAAGGCGATTGGGGAGGATCAGCCTGGGTTCATGAAGGATAGGCAGCTGTTCTCGAATGTGAGGAGGTTGCTGATTGTGATCCTGTTTCCGGCGGAGGGAAAGTAGACGGAGATGGCGGTGGCACTGGACGCAGAGAAGGTGTTTGATTGGGTAGAGTGGGGTTACTTGATGCCGGTATTGGAGAGATTTGGAATTGGGCCGAGGTTTGTGGCATGGGTGCGGCTGTTGTACAAGGAGCCAATGGTGAGTGTTGGCACTAATAGCATGAACCCGGGGTACGAGGCAGGGGTGTCCTCTGTCCCCTCTGTTGTTTGTATTGACTCTGGAGCCCTTGGCCATCTCGCTAAGGAGTTTGGGGCTGTGGGAGGGGATAGTGATGTGGAGGGGTGGAGCATAGGGTGTCCTTGTATGCTAATGCTCTGCTACTATATATCTCAGAACCCAGAAAGTCGGTGAGGAGTATTAGAAATGAAAAGACAGATAGCTGACCTACTCCTTAAAAAGCAGTGTTGCTATAAACTTTGCAGCAGACTTGCATTCGAGCTACTGTTAGGTCCTTATCTGCAAGGCAGGGGAGAGAGAAAGGGGTCCGAATGAATCCTATATGTGGCAATAAATGACATGCCAACAAGATTACAAAGTGCGTTTTCAGCTTGGAATTCCGGCCAATATTTTTTTTTCTTTTAATCCTCTTTCATCTTTTTGCTTCATCTTTAGATGTATGAAGAAATACGGAAGGTTCTGGAACAGTGCAACATCCAGAAAGACCTTGAATTCTTCATAGACTTGAAAAGGACTGGTGACTCTCCACCAGGTAAAGCTGTCATCTTTAGCAGGAGGCTGTGCTACAACTCGTGACAGATACGCTGCATTCCAGTTAGAGTTTATGGAAGAACCCTTGAGCACAATTCCTGGCTTAACGAGTGTAATAAAATCAAATGCTGAATTTAGCCCTCCCCCTACCCCATCCTCCAGTAACCCCTACCTGAATTTTAGAGTCACAGAGGTCTGCAGCACACAAGAGGCAATTTGGCCCATTGGGTATGCACCACTCATATGGTCTTGTCATATTCAGGTATTCATAGATAAACCCATCGTTTTGGCTATGGTTACAGGCTCCAGGTCTCTGAGCTGTGTATACCCCACAGAGAGGGAATAATTACTGAAGATTCATCCCAGCGTCTCGTCTCGCTCACACATTGACAGAGGCTGGAAACAGGCCTGACAGCAACACTGCCAAAAAGCATTTCTGTGGTCATAGAAGCCCTACAGTGTAGAAGGAGGCCATTCGGCCCATCGAGTCTGCACCGACCCTTGGAAAGAACACACGGCTTGAGCCCACACCTCCACCCTATCCGCATAACCTAGTGGCCCCACCTAACCTTTTGGACACTAAGGGACAATTTAGCATGGCCAGTCCACCTAACCTGCACACCTTTGGACTGTGGGAGGAAACCGGAGCACCCGGAGGAAACCCACGTTGACACGGGGAAAACGTGCAAACTCCACATAGGCAGTGACCCAAGGCTGGAATTGAACCAGGGACCCTGGAGCTGTGAGGCAGCAGTGCTAACCACTGTGCCACCATGTGGTGCAAGTGGGGAAAGGAAATTTTGGGCCCCATCTATCGGCCACATTGTGCCCGAACGGCAGTACGAAGCTGCCGGGAGAGGCCTCCTGCTGGGCTTCCCGACAGCCAGTACGCCTCACAAGATCTATCCAGATCTCATGAGGTGCCGCGATCAGGGTCCCGCCCACAATAGGCGGGACCAAGCCACGCGCACCTCAGTTGGATTAAAACCTTCGGATCGGGTAGCATGGTGATTCAGTGGTTAGCATTGCTGCTTCACGGCACTGAGAACCCGGGTTCGATCCCGGCCCTGGGTCACTGTCCATGTGGAGTTTGCACATTCTCCCCATGTCTGCGCGGGTTTCACCCTCACAACCTAAAGATGTGCAGGTTAGGTGGAATGGCCACGCTAAATTAACCCTTAATTGAAAAAAAACATAATTGGGTACTCAAAATATTCAAAAAAACCCGCTTAGGTTTGCTGACCCGGGATTTATCGCGTTCCCGGCATCTACCGGCCACCCCAGCCGGGTGCCGTTCAGTACTGCTCCAAGTGGAATGGCATCCGGGGGTTTCCCAGGCCACCGAAGCCTCCTCGTTGGTCAGGGGCCGGGCTGGGCGGCCCCTGGCCCTCCCCCTGGCACCCAGGCACAGTGGTGCTGCCAGGCTGGCACTGTGGCACCTCCCAGGTGCCCGGGTAGCACTGCAAAACCAGCAGGAGCACTGCCAGGGTGACAGTGCCAGCGTGACACAGTCAAGGGTCAGTGCCAGAGGGGGGCCATGTCTATGAAAGGTGGAGGAGGTATGAATGGTGGGGGGGTTGCAGGATGGGTATGAAGAGGCCTCTGGAAGGTCGAGGAGTGAAGGGTAGGGTTCCTGGAAGTGGGGGGACCCATTGGTGGTGGTGTGGGGGGGGGGGGGGGGGGCGGTTCAGGATCCTCAAGCCCGCTTAGAGATCAGGGCACCCTTTCAAAATGGTGGCCTGATCTCTGCAGAGCCAGTCTGGCCAGCATTTAGTTCCCCAGTGATGAAAATAATTTATGTGTGGGCTTGACCAGTGAGAATCTCCCCAGGGCCCGAATAAAGCGACAGAACGACGGAGAAACTCCCAGCAATAGGCGCCACAAATGACACTTTACAACTTTCCATTAGATCGTGCATATTATTATTTGAATTTTAATAAAAAGCTGTGCTTAAATTCATTTGTTTTATTCAGCCTCCATTCCATATGAGAATTACTACACAGGGCAGAGAGGGCTGCCTCCGAGCCGGGCTCCAGTCACCCCAAGGTGAGACCTATAAGCAGCAAGGAAAGAAAAGGGCTTCAGGCTTCAGCATTGTTTATTCCCTCTGATTAGGTTCTTCAGTCTGTCCCAGGATGGGAGAAAGGAAACCTCATAAAATCAGACTCTCACCGTAAAATCACATTAATATAAAATGTGAGAGCTTTGAATGTATTGTGCACAGTACAAAATCTCCTTTTAATTCTCTCTCCTGAGCTCTTGATTTCAAACTGAAAACTGGTCAAGGTTTGGGAGAACAATTGCCAATCGGTGGTGCAGGATATGTAATGATGGGAGGTTGGGCTGGATCAGTAATGGTGGGAAGTTGGTCAAGGATCAGTAATAGTGGGAAGTTACACTTGATCTTAGCCAAAAGGCTGAGAAGCGATAGTAATGGTGGGAAGTTGGTGTAGGATCAGTAATGGTGGGAAGTTGGTGTGGGATCAGTAATGGTGGGAAGTTGGTGTAGGATCAGTAATGGTGGGAAGTTGGTGTAGGATCAGTAATGGTGGGAAGTTGGTGTAGGATCAGTAATGGTGGGAAATGTAGCCATCTAAGATGGCCACCTGCAAAGGGCCATGGGAATTATGGCCAACACAGGACTCAGACAGATACAGAGCCTATGTGTATCTGAAACACAGGTAACCAGACCTGATCGAAATCCCCGCTCGTTTGCATTTCAATGGCACATTTTCCCAGGACAATAGAACTCCAATCAAGCAACCGGTACAGCCACAGACTGATCGGCACCACTCCCCTTACTCAGAAAGCCCAACTGCCAAGGTCAATGACTGCTAAGGACCCGCCCAGCTACCAAGGCACCCGCCCCTTTATGGCCGACATCGAAGACAATGATCAGAGCCCTGTCGAATTCTTGGGTCCAAGGTGTTAAGGACCGCCCTAAAGAGCGCAAAATCCCAGATGGATAAAAGAGGACACAGCCATGTGTTCTGTCCCTTTTGGATCCGGCCTGTGCCAACCCAATCGTAGCAGGAACAGCCAGCCAAGTTCAAGACCAATGATCGCAACCTGATGGATGAGCCTAGCAGAGACAGAGTCACTTTCTTCGAGCCAAGAGAAATCCAGATAAAGGCCTTATCCATTTGCACAGTGCCGGTCGCCCTGAAGTTAAGTATAGGTTATTGTAGCTGATAGGTGTAGTTTAACTCATAGTAGATATTGTGTTTGCATGTCGCGATAACTCTTGTGTATGTAAACCATCTATTGAACTAACTAACTGGTTGTGTGGTCATTTGATCAATATAAGGGAAGGCTTGTGGTTCACCAACATTATTAATTGGCAACAGAAGTTGGTGTAGGATCAGTAATGGTGGGAAGTAGGTGTGGCATCAGTAATGGTGGGATGTTGGCCTTGATCTGTTATGGTGAGAAATTGGTCTTGACCTGTACGGGTGGGAAGTCAGTCTGCGATCTGTCATGGTGGGAAGTTGGCCTGGATAAGTAATGGTGGGTAGTTGGTGTGAATAAGTAATGGTGGGAAGTTGTTCTGGATTGTAATGGTGGAAAGTTGGACCAGGATCAGTAATGGTGGGAAGTTGGCCTCGACCAATAATGGGGGAACTTGATCTAGGATCAGTAATGGTGGAAAGTTGGACCAGGATCAGTAATGGTGGAAAGTTGGCCTGGATCTGTAATGATGGGAAGTTGTTTGGGATGAGAACAAAGAACAAAGAAATGTACAGCACAGGAACAGGCCCTTCGGCCCTCCAAGCCCGTGCCGACCATGCTGCCCGACTAAACTACAATCTTCTACACTTCCTGGGTCCGTATCCCTCTATTCCCATCCTATTCATGTATTTGTCAAGATGCCCCTTAAATGTCACTATCGTCCCTGCTTCCACCACCTCCTCCGGCAGCGAGTTCCAGGCACCCACTACCCTCTGTGTAAAAAAAATTGCCTCGTACATCTACTCTAAACCTTGCCCCTCTCACCTTAAACCTATGCCCCCTAGTAATTGACCCCTCTACCCTGGGGAAAAGCCTCTGACTATCCACTCTGTCTATGACTATCCCTCATAATTTTGTGGACCTCTATCAGGTCGCCCCTGAACCTCCGTCGTTCCAGTGAGAACAAACCGAGTTTATTCAACCGCTCCTCATAGCTAATGCCCTCCATACCAGGCAACATTCTGGTAAATCTCTTCTGCACCCTCTCTAAAGCCTCCACATCCTTCTGGTAGTGTGGCAACCAAAATTGAACACTATACTCCAAGTGTGGCCTAACTAAGGTTCTATACAGCTGCAACATGACTTGCCAATTCTTATATCAATGCCCCAGCCAATGAAGGCAAGCATGCCGTATGCCTTCTTGACTACCTTCTCCACCTGTGTTGCCCCTTTCAGTGACCTGTGGACCTGTACTCCTAGATCTCTCTGACTTTCGATACTCTTGAGGGTTCTACCATTCACTGTATATTCCCTCCCTGCATTAGACCTTCCAAAATGCATTACCTCACATTTGTCCGGATTAAACTCCCATCTGCCATCTCTCCGCCCAAGTCTCCAAACAATCTAAATCCTGCTGTATCCTCTGACAGTCCTCATCGCTATCCGCAATTCCACCAACCTTTGTGTCGTCTGCAAACTTACTAATCAGACCAGTTACATTTTCCTCCAAATCATTTGTATATACTACAAACAGCAAAGGTCCCAGCACTGATCCCTGCGGAACACCACTGGTCACAGCCCTCCAATTAGAAAAGCATCCTTCCATTGCTACTCTCTGCCTTCTATGACCTAGCCATTTCTGTATCCACCTTGCCAGCTCACCCCTGATCCCGTGTGACTTCACCTTTTGTACTAGTCTACCATGAGGGACCTTGTCAAAGGCCTTACTGAAGTCCATATAGACAACATCCACTGCCCTACCTGCATCAATCATCTTTGTGACCTCCTCAAAAAACTCTATCAAGTTAGTGAAACATGACCTCCCCTTCACAAAACCATGCTGCCTCTCACTAATACGCCCATTTGCTTCCAAATGGGAGTAGATCCTGTCTCGAAGAATTCTCTCCAGTAATTTCCCTACCACTCAAGTGAGGCTCACCGGCCTGTAGTTCCCTGGATTATCCTTGCTACCCTTCTTAAACAGAGGAACAACATTGGCTATTCTCCAGTCCTCCGGGACATCACCTGAAGACAGTGAGGATCCAAAGATTTCTGTCAAGACCTCAGCAATTTCCTCTCCAGCCTCCTTCAGTATTCTGGGGTAGATCCCATCAGGCCCTGGGGACTTATCTAACTTAATATTTTTTAAGACTCCCCAACACCTCGTCTTTTTGGATCTCAATGTGACCCAGGCTATCTACACACCCTTCTCCAGACTCAACATCTACCAATTCCTTCTCTTTGGTGAATACTGATGCAAAGTATTCATTTAGTACCTCGCCCATTTCCTCTGGCTCCACACATCGATTCCCTTGCCTATCCTTCAGTGGGCCAACCCTTTCCCTGGCTACCCTCTTGCTTTTTATGTACGTGTAAAAAGCCTTGGGATTTTCCTTAACCCTATTTGCCAATTACTTTTCGTGACCCATTCTAGCCCTCCTGACTCCTTGCTTAAGTTCCTTCCTACTTTCCTTATATTCCACACAGGCTTCGTCTGTTCCCAGCCTTTTAGCCCTGACAAATGCCTCCTTTTTCTTTTTGACGAGGCCTATAATATCTCTCGTTATCCAAGGTTCCCGAAAATTGACGTATTTATCCTTCTTCCTCACAGGAACATGCCGGTCCTGAATTCCTTTCAACTGCCACTTGAAAGCCTCCCACATGTCAGATGTTGATTTGCCCTCAAACATCCGCCCCCAATCTAGGTTCTTCAGTTCCCGCCTAATATTGTTATAATTAGCCTTCCCCCAATTTAGCACATTCACCCTAGGACCACTCTTATCCTTGTCCACCAGCACTTTAAAACTTACTGAATTGTGGTCACTGTTCCCGAAATGCTCCCCTACTGAAACTTCTACCAGCTGGCCGGGCTCATACCCCAATACCAGATCCAGTACCACCCCTTCCCTAGTTGGACTAGGGAACTTGGACTTGTTTTAAGAAGCCCTCCTGGATGCTCCTTACAAACTCTGCCCCGTCTAAGCCCCTGGCACTAAGTGAGTCCCAGTCAATATTGGGGAAGTTGAAGTCTCCCATCACCACAACCCTGTTGTTTTTACTCTTTTCCAAAATCTGTCTACCTATCTGCTCCTCTATCTCCCGTTGGCTGTTGGGAAGCCTGTAGTAAACCCCCAACATTGTGACTGCACCCTTCTTATTCCTGATCTCTACCCATATAGCCTCACTGCCCTCTGAGGTGTCCGCCCGTAGTACAGCTGTGATATCCTCCCTAACCAGTAGCGCAACTCCGCCACCCCTTTTACATCCCCCTCTATCCCGCCTGAAACATCTAAATCCTGGAACGTTTTGCTGCCAATCCTGCCCTTCCCTCAACCAGGTCTCTGTAATGGCAACAACATCATAGTTCCAAGTACTAATCCAAGCTCTAAGTTTATCTGCCTTACCCGTAATACTTCTTGCATTAAAACATATGCACTTCAGGCCACCAGACCCGCTGTGTTCAGCAACTTCTCCCTGTCTGCTCTGCCTCAGAGCCACACTGTCCCTATTCCCTAGTTCTCCCTCAATGCTCTCACCTTCTGACCTATTGCTACCGTGCCCACCCCCCTGTCATACTAGTTTAAACCCTCCCGTGTAACACTAGCAAACCTCGCGGCCAGGATATTTATGCCTCTCCAGTTTAGATGCAACCCGTCCTTCTTATATAGGTCACACCTGCCCCGGAAGAGCGCCCAGTGGTCCAGATAACAGAAACCCTCCCTCCTACACCAGCTGTTTAGCCACGTGTTTTGCTGCTCTATCTTCCTATTTCTAGCCTCACTGGCACGTGGCACAGGGAGTAATCCCGAGATTACAACCCTAGAGGTCCTGTCTTTTAACTTTCTGCCTAGCTCCCTGAACTCCTGCTGCAGGACCTCATGCCCCTTCCTGTCTATGTCGTTAGTACCAATATGTACAACGACCTCTGCCTCTTTGCCCTCCCCCTTCAGGATGCCCTCTACCCGTTCGGAGACATCCTGGACCCTGGCACCAGGGAGGCAACATACCATCCTGGAGTCTCTTTCACGTCCACAGAAGCGCCTATCTGTGCCCCTGACTATAGAGTCCCCTATTACTTTTGCTCTTCTGCGCTTTGACCCTCCCTTCTGAACATCAGAGCCAGCCGTGGTGCCACTGCTCTGGCTGCTGCTGTTTTCCCCTGATAGGCTATCCCCCCCGACAGTATCCAAAGGGGTATACCTGTTCGAGAGGGGGGGGACAACCACAGGGGATTCCTGCACTGACTGCCTGCCCTTTCTGGTGGTCACCCATTTCTCTGCCTGCACCTTTGGTGTGACCACATTTATATAACTGCTATCCATGACACTTTCCACCACCTGCATGCTCCTAAGTGCATCCAATTGCTGCTCCAACCGAACCACGCGGTCTGTGAGAAGCTTTCTGTGAGGAGTTGGGTGCACTTTCTGCAGATGAAGCCATCCGGGACGCTGGAAGCCTCCCGGACCTGCCACATCTCACAGTCAGAGCACTGCACCCCTCTAACTGACATTGTGTCAATTAATTAGTAAATTAAAGTTAAAAGTTTTTGAAAAATGTAAAAAGTAACTGTTAACTATCTGTTTCCTAGCACTAGATTTGTACTGTAAATGTGAAAGCTAAATATAGTAGTCTCCGATCTCTGGCTTAGATACCCCTCTAAATTATAATTAAGTAATTATGTTTAATTAGCTACCAATGCTTAATTTTTAAATTTAGTGTAGATTCCCAACCAGCCGCTCAGGTCACAGCTTTTCTGTGATGTCTCATCAGTTTCCCCCCCCCCCACACACACACAATTTGAAAAAGTAATAAAAGTAAAAATGAGTAAAAATCACTTACTTACCTTCTGTGAGGGTCTTAGATGTTCTCAGGTTCTCTCCCTGACAGAGACTGCTCCTCCTCCTCCGAACGGCTCCCGAAACTAGGCCACGATCTTTTTAAATCTCTGCTCTGACTCGCAGCTCCCACGCTTTTTAAATCTCCGCTCCGACTCGCAGCTCCCACTCTTTTTAAATCTCCGCTCCGACTCGCAGCTCCTGCTCTTTTTAAATCTCCGCTCCGACTCGCAGCTCCCGCGCTTTTTAAATCTCCGCTCCAACTCGCAGCTCCTGCTCTTTTTAAATCTCCGCTCTGACTCGCAGCTCCCGCGCTTTTTAAATCTCCGCTCCGACTCGCAGCTCCTGCGCTTTTTAAATCTCCGCTCCGACTCGCAGCTCCCGCGCTTTTTAAATCTCCGCTCCGACTCGCAGCTCCTGCGCTTTTTAAATCTCCGCTCCGACTCGCAGCTCCCGCGCTTTTTAAATCTCCGCTCCGACTCGCAGCTCCCGCGCTTTTTAAATCTCCGCTCCGACTCGCAGCTCCTGCGCTTTTTAAATCTCCGCTCCGACTCGCAGCTCCCGCGCTTTTTAAATCTGCTCCGACTCGCAGCTCCCGCGCTTTTTAAATCTCTGTAATGGTGGGAAGTTGATCCAGGATCAGTAATGGTGAGAAGTTGGTGTAGTATCTGTAATGGTGAGAAATTGCTCTGGATTGTAATGATGGAAAGTTGCTCTGGATTGTAATGGTGGGACTTTGATATTGATCTGTAATGTCTCTCTCTGTGTACTCGAACAGGTGCCGGAATGTGGCGACTAGGGGATTTTCACAGTAACTTCATTGCAGTGTTAATGTAAGCCTACATTACTAGTAAAAGGTTATTATTAATTGATTAAATTGGCCTCTATCTGTAATGGTGCGAAGTTGGTTTGGATCTGTTGGAGTGGGAAGCTAGTGTAGGATCTTTAATGGTGAGAAGTTGGTCTAGATCTGTAATGATGTGAAGTTGGTCTGGATCTGTAATGGTAGGAAGTTGATCTGGATAAGTGATGGTGTGTTGTTGATCTGGATCTTTAATGGTGGGAGGTTGGTCTGGATCTGTGATGATGGGAAGTTGGACTTTAATCTGTAATGATGGGAAATTTGTGTAGGATCAGTAATGGTGGGAAGTTGGTCTAGATCTGTAATAATGGGAAGTTGGTCTAGGACCTGGTTCCTTCACCCATCCCCTCACTCTCTCTGCTGTGCTGATCATCTCCCTGGACGCAGAAAAGGTCTTCAAAGAGTCGATTGGAAATACCTCAATGAGGTACTGGAGCGTTTGAGCTAGAAACAGGGTTCACCTCCTGGGTGAGACTCCTGTACAACGCTCCTATGGCAAGCCTACGGACCAACACCATCAGCTCTAAGTGCTTCCAGCTGCTCAGGGGCACAAGGCAGGGATGCCCTCTGCCCCGCTTCTATTCGCGCTGGCATTTAAGCTGCTGGCAATCGTCCCCAGAATGGCGAAAAATTGGAAGAGAATCCAGAGAGGGGGCAGGGAGCACAGAGTTTCACTCTATGTGGATGACCTACTCCTCTACATCTCGGACCCGCAAGGCAACATGGAAAGGATCATGAAGCTCCTGAAGAGTTCAGGGCCTTCTCAGGCTACAAACTCAATCTGTGCAAGAGTAAAATCTTCCCACTCAACCCGAAAGGGAAAGGGGGGCAGAGCTAGAGGTGCTACCTTTCAAGCAAACCCAAAGCAAATTCTGCGACCTGGGAATCCCAATTGCCCACGACTGGACACGGATCCACAAATGGAACCTGACTAGTTTGGCAGAGGAAGTTAAAAAGGACCTGCAGAGGTGGGACACACTCCCTCTCTCCCTAGTGGGGAGGTTGCAAACGATCAAGATGAACATACTGCCCAGGTTCCTCTTCCTGTTCAAATCCATACCGATGTACATCCTAACACAGTTGACAAATTGATCATGGCGTTCATCTGGGGGCAGGGGGCGTGGGGGGGGAGAATCCAAGGATTCCCAAAAGGGTCCTGCAAAGAAAAAGAAATATGGGTGGCCACTCCATCCCAAATCTACAATATTACCACTGGGCAGCAACTTTATACAACAACCCATAGTAGCACTTGGAACTGTCATGCCTTTCAAGGACTGGCTTCTTCAGCCATCACCAAAGATGTGCCATATGAAGACACCCCATTTGAAATTGTCTTTCATTGGTCAGAACATTGAATACAGGAGTTGGGACGTCTTGCTGAAGTTGTACAAGACATTAGTAATGCCACACTTGGAATACTGTGTACAGTTCTGGTCACCCTATTATAGAAAGGATATTATTAAACTAGAAAGAGTGCAGAAAAGATTTACTAGGATGCTAATGGGACCTGATGGTCTGAGTTATAAGGAGAAGCTGGATAGACTGGAACTTTTTTCCCTGGAGCGTAGGAGACTTGGGGATGATCTTATAGAGGTCTATAAAATAATGAAGGGCATAGATAAGGTATATAGTCAACATCTTTTCTCAAAGGTACGGGAGTCTAAAACTAGAGGGCTTTGGTTGAAGGGGAGAGATACAAAAGGGTCCAGAGGGGCAATTGTTTCACACAGGGTGGTGAGTGTCTGGAACGAGCTGCCAGAGGCAGTAGTAGAGGCAGATACAATTTTGTCTTTCAAAAGTATTCAGATAGTTATATGGGTAAGCTGGGTATAGAGGGATATGGGCCAAATGCGGGCAATTGGGACAAGTTTAGTGGTAAAAACTGGGCGGCATGGACCAGTTGGGCCGAAGGGCCTGTTTTCATGCTGTAAACTTCTATGACTCTATGGCCTGTAATGATAGAAGTTGGTCTCAGATCCGATATGATGGGAAGTTGGTCAAAAATGCAGAAAACAGAAATTGGAAGTTTGAGTAAAAGAACTGAAAGCAACAGGTGTGCAGGTATAGTCTTCATTTCCTCATTCAGTTATGGTGACATCTAGCTAATTAACATTGTAGCAACGAATTGATACCATTGGCTCATTATTCCAAAGTAACTTGAGGCTGAATATTTTGTGCTTCTGGAAGGTAAATAACTTACAATCTTTGTTTCTTTCCTTCAGACGTATGCCTCTGCCAAGCCCTGACAATACAGCATGTAAGTAACCAGCCCTACACATAATTCATAAATCATATTAAAGACCGAGCCTTCAAAGGTATTTAGATGAACTTCCGGTGACGGCGGGCGGGAAGCGGCCGCACAATGGAGGGCTCCCGTTCGGGAACGGCATTTTCAGGGCTTTAAGCCCGGTCCCAGGGTCCATGGAGGCGGCAAAAGCAGGAAGAAACAGTGAAGGCACAGTGAAGAAAAATGTCGAGGGTAAGCAAAAAATCATCCGTAAAGGAAACAGCTGAAGGTCCGTCGGGGAGTGGAAAGGTCACCGCGGGGTCACCAAGGAAAATGGAGGCTGGAGCACCAGTGGAGGCCGCATTTCTTACGGCTGAAGAAATAACTAAGGTGATGGCTGCGGAATTCGAAAGGCAGTTTACAAGATACATGGAGACAATGAGGAAGGAGATGAGAGAGGTTTTGAATGCGCTGGTGGAGGAGGCGATTTCCCCAGTGATGACAGCGGTGGCGAGCGCAGTGGCGGAGGTGCGAGAGCAAGGGGAGGCGCTGAAGGAAGCGGAGGAGATGTTATTGTAGCACGGTGATCAACTTGCCTCGATGGGGAAGGAGATGTGGAAGGTGATGGACATTAACAAGGATCTGCGAGGAAAAATGGAAGACCTGGAAAACAGATCCAGGCGACAGAATTTGAGGATTGTGGGGCTGCCCGAAGGAGTTGAAGGACCGAGGCCGATTGAGTATTTTGCCGCGATGCTGGCGAAACTATTGGGTGAGGGGGAGGATCCCTCCTGATATGAACTGGATCGGGCTCATCGGTTGTGGAGGCCTGTCCCAATGGCGAGTGAGCCGCCAAGGGTAGTGACTCTGTGCTTCCATAGGTA
The DNA here is from genome assembly GCF_047496885.1 of Scyliorhinus torazame. Lineage (NCBI taxonomy): Eukaryota > Metazoa > Chordata > Chondrichthyes > Carcharhiniformes > Scyliorhinidae > Scyliorhinus > Scyliorhinus torazame. The sequence continues at coordinate 304,438,336 of NC_092709.1, forward strand.
CAGTGTGAAGGAGAAGGTCCTAAGCTGGGCCAAGCAGAAGCGGGTGGTGCAGTGGGCTGGAGCTGGTATACGTCTATACCAGGACTTTACGGTGGAGCTGGCGAGGAGGCGGGATGCCTTCAACCGGGTGAAGAGGGCACTGTACATTAGCAAGGTGCAGTGCGGCATTGTATATCCAGCGAAGCTGAGGGTGACTTACAAGCTCAGGGACTTTTATTTTGGAACGGTGGAAGCAGCGGAGGTGTTTGCGAAAGCAGAAGGACTGTGGCAGAACTGACAAATTGAGAAATGGACATGTGCCAATGTAACCTCATGACTGACTGTATTTTCTTCTTTTTTTGTTTTGCGGGTGTATGGGCTAAAGGAGCCAATGTTGTATATATTTGGACAAGGGAAGTGATGGGACTTTCACTCGAAATGAGGGCTCTTTGGGGTGTAGCTGGATATGCGGGGTTTGTGTGCTAAAAGGGGATTTCTGGGCTTTCCTAGGGCCGGGCAAGGGGGAAAGGGACCCGGGCGGGGGCCTCCACGCTGGCCGGTTTAAGTCGGCCAGTGAACGGGAGTGGGGTGGGGGGAGGGGCTGCGGCCATCGGAGCCTGGCAGAACAGGGTCCGAGTGGTCTAGCCGGGGTGGAAAGTTGGGGGGAAGGAACCGAGGTTGGGGGGAGGAGTTTTACAAGAGGCAGTGGACTGGAGGAGTTGGAGACTGGGGGGGGGGGGGGGGGGGGGGCGGGGGGGTGTACAACTCTTGGGTATCATGTACGGTACTCTTTCAGAGGTTGGGTGGTGTTGGGTGGAGGGGGAGTGGACTCTATAGGTCAATGGTGATCATGGGCGTTCCTGGACTCCTTTTTCTTTTTCTCCTTTGTTTTTTGTTGCCACCGTGGGAGGGTTTGTTTTATTGGATGCATATATTGACAGGTGGGCTGTTGTTTGGGGTGGTGGGAGGATGGGATCGTTGGTATTGTTAGGGGGATTGATTTTGCATTTGTTACCGTTTACTGTTTGTGGGTGGGGTGTAAATTCTGAAGGAAAATGTGAAAATGGAGAATAAAAACATTTTTTTTAAAAGGGTATTTAGATATTCAGTTACGGCCTCCGCGTTCTACCTTATTATTTTGGTAATGGGTCTGATGTTGAAGCTGTGGTAAGAAAACTAGAATCAGAAAGAATGCTGTTGAAATATTGTTAACATAATGTACAACTGACAGCATGAGATTCGCGGACCACCTCTTGCTGTTGACACAGGTGTGGCCACTTTACAAAAGTGTGTGTTATCAGTTTAGCTGTAGATTTTGACCAGGAAATAAAATGCCTAGAGGACCGCAAGAGATCCGCTAGTAATTGGAGCATTCCAGGGCGGCACGCTGGCGCAGTGGTTAGCACTGCTGCCTCGCGGCGCTGAGGACCAGTGTTCAATCGCAGCTCCGGGTCACTATCCGTGTGGAGTTTGCACATTCTCCCCATGTGCGGGGTAGGTGGATTGGCCAAGCTAAATTGCCCCTTTAATTGGAAAAAATTGGATACTCTAAATGTATAAAAATAAAATTAAAAATTGGAGCATTCCATCTACAGGAGTAAGAAACTGGCAAAACCTGCTAGAATGATTTAGCCTGCATTATGCTAACAGTTTTTCAACAGCATTCTTTATGATTCAAGTGTTGATACCACACTCCCAGCTGTACCATTTCAATTCCATGGAAGTATGGCATTGTGTTGTTTCAGTACTTCTTAAATGATTGTAGAGAGATGTAATTAATTAAGAGACTACAACTAAACTCAGAAAATGCTGGGAAAATTTGCATGGTCGCCATCTTTGGAGAGAGTTAATGTTACAGGTCACTCAACAGAAATGTCAACTGTTTTCCTCGCTCCATAGATGCTCCTTGATCTGCTGTGTGATTTTTGCTTTTATTTCAGATTTCCAGTATCTGCCATATTTTCCTTTTGTTTGTAAGTCCACATGTTTTGGCTTTAGTTGTTGCTTTATTTTCTCAGACAGGAGATGATTCAATGTCTTTGCTTATTCTCTTACCGCAGATGCTGCAGTTGGAGAAAATAATTACAGTTTTATTCACTACAAATAGCAGTGTAAGTATATCAAATGTTCCTGTTTTCTCTGATTTTTCTTTCTCTCTCTTCCCTATGGTAATAATCACTGTTCATTTCTTTCTGCCAAATCATTGATCTTAATGTGAGTCCAAACAATAAGCATCAACGGCCTGTTAAATAATGAGGGGATCAGCTGAGATCAATCTCTATCTCGCCAATATTTACCAGCAGGAGTCACTGGATAGGGATCAAGCATGGGCCTGGAACAGAATCTGTGGAACTGCACGAGCAGTGTTGTCCAATATATTAGTCATAACCCATGTGTGGCTAAGTGGAAATCCAGGTGTGATGAGTTGTATTTTGGTTCGTAAATAACTAACTTCAAGACGCTGTTGTTGGGTATGTGATCTCAACAACCACATTCACATTGTTATTTGTGTGTGTACATTAACCTTTTTGGCAAAATGGTTATTCAAAAAGCAGAGTGTGCAAGTGAAAACATCAGACTTCAACACCATGAAACATCAGCGAGAGAGAGCTGTCAGCCATGACTGTTTGGCCAATTGGAATGACCTCTGCAGGCCAGCAGAAGAAAGCAAGGGTTACCATTACTTCACACCCTTTAATGGACATGTAATTGGCAAAAGTCTGTTTCATTGTGCACAGCAACATTCTCACCAATCTTTCTGACATCAAAATACCGCTCGTAGTGGGCGGTACGGTGGCACAGTGGTTAGCACTGCTGCCCCACAGCGTCAGGGGTCTGGGTTCGATCCTGGCCCTGGGTCACTGTCCGTATAGAGTTTGCACATTCTCCTCGTGTCTGCATGGGGCTCACCCCCAAGTCCAAAGATGTGCAGGGTAGGTGGATTGGCCACGCTAAATTGCCCCATTAATTGGAAGAAAAATAATTGGATACTCTAAACTTTAAAAATATTTATAATTTTTTATAAAGTACAGCTCGTAACTGCTGGGCTATAAACCTGCAAACTGCATTTAGATGTTTTATCTCTGATGGATTCAATTCAGAATTTCAAACTTTGGAGTTAAAGGAAGGCCACAAAGATTCACACTGAATGGTAGTAGATGTTTATTAAGTAACTGCACCCATGAGGAACATTTACCTAGAAAGAGTGTAAGGTATTTATTCTAACCACATGCAACAATTATAGTGTTGCCACAGCCAGATCTGTGGTTAGTCATCATTTTCCATTGAACATCGCTGCGCTATTAATTGTCCTTAGCAGGAACTTAACCATTTTTACTTCTCGTTTTCTAATATCAAAGCGGTTTCTATTCGGAGCATTCATTAAATATTAATTCAACGAGCCCTAATTTCATTTAAAACGCTCACAAGGAATTTTACTAAGTGCCTTTTGAAAATCCAAACAAATTATATTGACTGGATAGCAAATTGTTATGCCAACCTGGGCAGGTACATGATCAATTCCAGCCCCATGTGCCCTGGATTCACAACACAAGTGACTTAACCAATAATTCTTGTACAAATTCCTGAAGTCCTTGGCTCTTGGTTACCCAATAATTACAGTCACCAGGTTTGTAAGTTGAAACACAATTACAATTTATATATAACAAGATTACTGGTGAAATACGCAGCAGATACATTTGGTTAAATATTAATAAGTACCGAACTGCTATTGTAACTTGCCTCTCCCCGCCCCCCCCCCCGCCCCCTATCCTATATATATATATATATACACACACACAAGGCAAACACAGAGGGAGGGAAGGGAAAAAATATAAATGAAAGAGAAAAGAGTCTGCTTCAAACGATGGTCCCTTGTAGGCTTTCTCCAAATAAGCTTGGAAATCACAGTCCTTGTTTTGCAGCCTGTACTCACAATTTCCCTGGACAGACAAAGTCCCTGTTTCATCAGACTTTGCTCTCATAAGACCATAAGACATAGGAGCGGAAGTAAGGCCATTCGGCCCATCAATTCCACTCCACCATTCAATCATGGCTGATTTCAACTCCATTTACCCGCTCTCTTTCCATAGCCCTTAATTCCTCGAGAAATCAAGAATTTATCAACTTCTCTCTTAAAGACACTCAACGTCCTGGCCTCCACCGCCCTCTGTGGCAATGAATTCCACAGACCCACCACTCTCTGGCTGAAGAAGTTTCTCCTCATCTCTGTTCTAAAGTGACTCCCTTTTATTCTAAGGCTGTGCCCCCGCGTCCTAGTCTCCCCTGCTAATGGAAACAACTTCCCTACATCCACCCTATCTAAGCCATTCATTATCTTGTAAGTTTCTATTAGATCTCCCCTCAACCTCCTAAACTCCAATGAATATAATCCCAGGATCCTCAGACGTTCATCGTATGTTAGGCCTACCATTCCTGGGATCATCCGTGTGAATCTCCGCTGGACCCGCTCCAGTGCCAGTATGTCCTTCCTGAGGTGTGGGGCCCAAAATTGCTCACAGTATTCTAAATGGGGCCTAACTAATGCTTTATAAAGCTTCAGAAGTACATCCCTGCTTTTATATTCCAAGCCTCTTGAGATGAATGACAACATTGCATTTGCTTTCTTAATTACGGACTCAACCTGCAAGTTTACCTTTAGAGAATCCTGGACTAGGACTCCCAAGTCCCTTTGCACTTCAGCATTATGAATTTTGTCACCGTTTAGAAAATAGTCCATGCCTCTATTCTTTTTTCCAAAGTGCAAGACCTCGCACTTGCCCACATTGAATTTCATCAGCCATTTCTTGGACCACTCTCCTAAACTGTCTAAATCTTTCTGCAGCCTCCCCACCTCCTCCATACTACCTGCCCCTCCACCTATCTTTGTATCATCGGCAAACTTAGCCAGAATGCCCCCAGTCCCGTCATCTAGATCGTTAATATATAAAGAGAACAGCTGTGGCCCCAACACTGAACCCTGCGGGACACCACTCGTCACCGGTTGCCATTCTGAAAAATAACCTTTTATCCCAACTCTCTGTCTTCTGCCTGGCCTGCTTTCAGGCCCTGTTTTCAGAAATCCAACCCCCACAGGTGTTATTCGAGAGTATGCTGGATCTTTTTAGCAGCAGTTTTCTGTAGAGGATTCAGCTGGAACTTTTATCTCCACTGCCAGAATCAAAAGTGAAACTAAATGGAACCTCGTGGCTCTGAAAAAAACATTCCAGATGGATGATATCCAATCACCACCTGTTACCGGGCAGAGCACAGCCATTTGAAGAACAAAGAACAGTACAGCACAGGAACAGGCCCTTCGGCCCTCCAAGCCCGTACCGGTCATGATACCAACCTTTGCCAAAACCCTCAGCACTTCCTTGTGCCATATCTCTCTATACCCATCCTGTCCACATGTTTGACAGGATGCCTTTTGAATGCCATCAATGTATCTGTTTCCACAACCTCCCCTGGCAACGCGTTCCAGGCACTCACCACCCTCTGCATAAAAAAACCTGCCTCGCACATCTCCTCGAAACTTTGCCTTGCGTACCTTAAACCTATGCCCACTGGTAACTGATCCCTCCACCCTGGGAAAGAGTGCCTGCCCATCCACTCTATCCATGCTCCTCATAACCTTGTAGACCTCAACCTCTGTCTTTTTAAAAATAAATTTAGAGTACCAATTCATTTTTTCCAATTAAGGGGCAATTTAGCGTGACCAATCCACCTAATAATAATTACACATAATAATAATAATTAAATGTGGGTTGTGGGGGCGAAACCCACGCAAACACTGGGAGAACGTGCAAACTCCACATGGACAGTGACCCAGAGCCCGGATCGAACCTGGGACCTCGGTGCCGTGAGGCAGCAGTGCTAACCACTGCGCCGCCGTGCTGCCCCAACCTCCGACTTTCTAATGAAAACAGTCTGAGTCTACTCAGCTTTCCATTCTTTCCAGTTGTCACTAAAACTAACTTGTTTAAGTCATCCTCTCCTTTGCCTGTACCATCTCATGCCAGATGTCACTATTTTTATTGCTTTCCTCCTTACTTTGGATATCAGTAGTCGCTCTGTTCTTTTCCATCTCATCTGATATGCTGGAATCCAATGTCAAATGTTTGGTATAGATCTTTGCTCTGTGGCTATTTAACCTTGACAACTTCTGTTGCAAGTTGTTCATGTATTATGTTACACTTCGCTATTCAGTTATAGTTATCTTAATGTCTTGAAACTAACTGTGAGAATTACCTAATCCCTCTCATTTTTTCATAATACTGTCACTTGGGGTATCATGCATAGTTCTGCTCCGCACTTTATATAAAGGATATCGTGGCCCAGGAGAAGGCACAAGAATATTTACTAGAATTATATCAGAAGTGAAAGGGTATAACTATCGGGAAAGGCTGAACAGTCTTGGTGCTTTTTTCTCTAGAAATTAGAATATTTTTGCTTCAAGAGCAGGTGGGATTTCTGTGGGGAGTAACTCACCTCCTGTCTCCTCAAAGTCTGTCCACCATCTACAAGGGCCAAGTCGATGGTGTGATGGAATACGCTCCACTTGCCTGGATGAATGCAGCTCCAACAACACAAGATGCTCAACACTATGCAGGATAAATCAACCCACTTGACTGGCACTCCACACAACACAATAAACGTTCTCCACGTCACACACTATCCTGACTTGGAATTATATTGCTGTTCCTTCACTGTTGTTGGGTCAAACTCCTTGATCTCCCTTCCTAACAGCACTGTGGGTGTACCTACACAACATGGACTGAAGTGGTTCAAGAAGGGAGCTCATCACCAACTTCCCAAGGGCAATTCAGGATGGGCAATTCGGGATGGGGATTACAGGCCTAGCCAGCGAAGCCCTAATGCCATGAATGATATAAAAAAACCTAAGGTCTTCAAGATTATTAAAGGGTTTTATAAGATAGATGTAGAAAATATGTTTCTGTTTGCTCAAGTTTATGCAGTGCGAGGCCAGCCAGGAGAGTCAAATCTGGAGGTGCGAAAGTGTAAGTTATTATTATTGTAAGTTACTATAGTTATTATCAGCAAACTTGGGAAATCCCAAAACATCAATTTGTAAGGGATCCCTGAGGAAACATCATTTGTGCTCCCACAGTCTCCAGCCAACATTTGCATCAAGATAGGAGCACGAGTAGCCCATATGGCTCCTCAAGCCTGTTCCACCATTCAACACGACCATGGCTGATCTTTGGCTTCAACTCCACATTCATGCCCACTTCGCACATCCCTTAATTCCGTGAGAGACCAAAAATCTGTCCATCCCAGCCTTAAATGTATTCATCGATGGAGCATCCACAACTCTCTTGATTTTCAAAGATTCACAACCCTTTGAGTGCAGAAATTTCTCTTCACCTCAGCTCGAATTGATCATTCCCATAACCTGAGACTGTGCCCGTGTGGTCCAGATTCCCCAGCCAGGGGAAACAACCTTTGCAGTATCTTGGTTTTGTTTTTTTAAATTTAGAGTACCCAATTCATTTTTTCCAATTAAGGGACAATTTAGCGTGGCCAATCCACCTAGCCTGCACATCTTTGGGTTGTGGGGGCGAAACCCACGCAAACACGGGGAGAATGTGCAAACTCCACACGGACAGTGACCCAGAGCCGGGATCGAACCTGGAACCTTGGCGCCGTGAGACCGCAGTGCTAACCCACTGCGCCACTGCAGTACCTTGTATGCTTCAATAAGATCACCTGTCATTGTTCTAAACTCCAGATATTATAGGTCCAATTGACTAAGCTTCTTATCCCACTAACATAGCTACTAAACCTGCAGAATAGAAACTGACCACTCCAACTAGTTTGTGCTGGTGTTTATGCTGTAAACGAGCCTCCTCTCAACTGACTTCATCAGTATAATCTTCTATTCCTTTATCCCTCATGTGTTTGGCTCTTCAATGTGGCTAATCTTATGTGTAGCCAAAGGCAAATTTTTCAACTAGCTCAAACTCTGAAATTTGTAGCTGGTTCTGCCTAGAATCAAACAAAACTCCATGTTAGTTGTGTAACGTTACCAGTTATTGATGTAACATCTTAATTTGAGTTAATCAACCTCGATTACTTATATCCACAGACTGGAGATCTCTGAGATCAGATCTCAGCAGCAGAAATGCCATTGGATGCTCTACAATGTTGGGGCAGTAGACACTCTATTCATCGAGGAATGGAAGTTCACTTGAGGACTGTGGCATACATGTCGATCACAAGGAATATGGTTGTTGCTGCCAGAATTAATATATTTTCATTTTTATATTTCTCTGTCATATTGACACATCAATGATATCAAACTCTGTTGCGATCACAATCGGTACGAGGATGGAATTATGATTTGAACATTGTTTTCGTTCTTTCCCCCTCATGTCAAACCGAATGACTAACTCTACAAAGACCTGCTTGCCTGATGGCTCAGCTGGTTAAGTCTAAGTAACTGAGGCATGCAAACAAGGAGGGAGTCGATAAATCTCCAATCCGTCATGCTGGCCAGTGTCATGTGGAGTGGAATTAAAGGCACAAAGGTTTCCATCTTCCTGGGCTAAGAAGAGGAACATCAGCCACGGTTCCTGGTCAACAGTTGAATAATCCTGCCAACACAGTTAATTAGTCTTACTCTGGATTGTTTCTTGTCTTTTTCTAGAGCAAACCTAAACCTTCTGATACAATGATTGCTGTCCCCTAATTGCTCCCCTACTGACACTTGATCCAGTGCAGATTGGATTCTGTACCATTATATTCTTAGCCCTGTTTCAGGAATGTAGATGCATGGTACTCACTGTAAGTAGTATAGAGGCAGAGTTTTGAAAGCTGTAAGATTTTTGTTTTGGTATTTTGTACAATCTTACTGAATGGCGTAGGAAACGCACATAGAACTCTGGAACTATTGCAAATACTGTTTGGGTTTATGTAACAACTCCTTATTCCTCTGGTAACCTAGTAACTGTTGCAGTTCTGTTTCTTGATTAGCTTGTCGCTGGTTGGGTTACTATTACTTTTTTTTATATTTCCAATTCCCTTTCTGTACAATTTCTCACGTACAGCTTGCTACATCATTTCAGAATCAGCCACATATTATGGGGCTGAAGTCACATCAGCTCAGGTAGGTAGGGTCTCTTCTCTGAAAGACATAAATGAACTTCTTCGGTTTCATGGAAGTCCAACAGTTTTCAAGGTTATTTCCTGATTCTTGCCCATGAATTAATATGTGTATTGAATTCCGTTACACAACTTGGTGGGATGCATGGTTTCTGCATCACTAATCCATTGCCATGTGTACTATCCGACTGCACAACCCAGAATGGATAGATGGGATGATGGTGTTATCTCTAGTTGTGTTTTCATCCGGAGAAGCACCCTTATCCAGAGTCGAGCTGACTGATATGGACCAGTGAAGTCCCAGGTTCAAGCTCTTGTCTGTGTCAAGTTAGCTGCTTTTAGCCCAGATTTGGGCAGTGCAGTGGCTAGCACTGCTACCTCACAGCGCCAGGGTCCTGGGTTAAAATCCGGCCTTGTCTGTATGGAGTTTGCACATCCTCCCCGTGTCTGCGGAGGTTTCCTGCCACAGTCCAAAGATGTGCAGGTTACGTTGATTGGCTATGCTAAATTGCCCCTCAGTATCCAGGGATGTGCATAGGTTACAGGGATAGGACGGGGTGACTGGGGGAGTGGACCTAGGTAGACTGCTCTTTTGGAGGGTCGTGCAGACTCAACGGGGCTGAATGGCCTCCATTGCACTGTTGGGATTCTATGAACAGCAGGTGGGATTTCAATAATTGACCTCCGCACCATTGGGCTCAGGAGAGAAAGATTCCGTGACTCCTCTGAGGCATCTCACTGATGAGCCGGGAATCCAGGCTCAACCTGCAATACTGTTCATGGTTGAACAGCCTTTCAATCCACGTGATCACAACTTGCCCTGTGAAACAACACCCCAGTGAGGGAGGAACACTTTTATAAGGGCATGAGAGAAAATCAATAAAGTAGATGGATAGATTATAAAGAAAAAAGCTTTTGAGTGTATCATCGCAATCGTAGATGTGGGAGTTCTGTAATCTTCAAAGAAAATAAAAGATGAATAGAATCTTACGGCACAGGAGCAGACCATTCAACCCATCATGCCTCTGCCAGCTCTTTGAAAGATGTATTTAGTTAATCCCAGTCCCCTGTTGTTTCCCTTTGGTCCTGAAATTTCTTTCTTTTCATGTGTATATCCAGCCCCCTTCTGTGAAAGTCAGTGTTGAATCTGCTTCCACTCTCCTTGGAGCCAGTGCATTCCAAATCATAAGAATTTACTGCGGAAAAGAGATCTCCTATCCCCCACTGATTATTAACCCTCCTGCCAATGAAAAGTGTTTCTTTTCTAAAAAAAACCTTTCCTTTTTAAATTCTTTCCCTCCAATTAAGGAGCAACTTAGCGTGGCCAATCCACCTGCACATCTTTGGGTTGTGGGAGACCCATGCAGACACGGGAGAATGTGCAAACTCCACACGGGCAGTGACCCAAGGTCGGATCGAACCTGGCTCCTCGGGTGCCATGCGACAGCAGTGCTAACCACTGCGCCACCGTGCTGCCCTGGAAAGTGTTTCCTTACCAAAACCAGGCGGAATTTTAAACACCTCGAACAACTTCTCACCTACCTGCAAACTCACCCCGTAATATGAGGGTTGGGGGGACTGAAATTGGCAGCCCACCTTCCACATTTCGATTAATATGAGGTGCTAGCCAAGCCAATTGACCCCGATAATACACTGTCCATACCATAAAATGGTTCGCATAGGCAAAGACAGGAGGACACTTGTTAAAAAATATATATTTTTCAGAGGCTAGAAAGGAAGGAGGATATTATATTTGAGGGGCCCTTTGTGGTTCGCCTGTTCCATTAAACACGTCTTCCCACCCCGACTTCCCTAAACTGCCCAAACCCTTCTTGCCTGTTACCTGGGATCCATTGGGCCTCCTTCATGTTCCTGGTTCCAGTCCCAGCAGTGCCCACAATGCTGTCTTGGCACTGCCAGGACTGATAGAACTGCCAGCCAATCCTATTGGATAGTCACTCCTGAGGCCGGGCTCCCCACACTGCGGGGAAGGCTGGTGTGGAGCAGGTTAGCTCCATGCAGGCTTTGCTTCTGGGCGGGCGATACCTCTACTGCACCGGCCCTAATATTCTGCCCTAGGTGCATCCAGTACCGAACTGCTTTGAGCTGTACTTGTTGCTCCCAGTGCTCTGGCACTGCCAATCCTCATCACATTGCAGGACAGATTCCAAAACACTGACGACATATAAACAGCACACAGCTTAAAGGATGCGCCATCATATTCTTATGGGTAAATTTAAGGAAAGACTTCCTTTTATGAAACACCTTTTACAATTCCGGCAGTCCTGTGCTTTACACATAATTGGAAGTGTTGTAATATGGATATGTGGTAACCAATTCCCCAAAATCAATGAAATAATTGACCAGACATTCTGTTGTAGTGATGTTAGTCAAGGGTAATTAAATGTTGGACAGGACACTGGGGAAAATTCCCTTACTATTGTTCCAATAGGGTCATGGGAACCAAGAGGGCAGACAGACCCTCAGTTTTTTATTTTTCCAATTAAGGGGCAATTTAGCCAATCCACGTATGCTGCACATCTTTGGGTTGTGGGGGTGAGAGCCACGCAAACATGTGGAGAATGTGCAAACTCCACATGGACAATGACCGGGGGCCAGGATCGAACCTGGGTCCTCGGCAGCGTGAGGCAGCAGTGCTAACCACTAGGCCTCCATGGCACCTGACAGGCCCTCAGTTTAACATCTCACTCAAAAGAAGGCAACTCTCACAATGCAGTACCTTCAGTGCTACACTGGAGTGGTAGCCTGGATTACGAGTTCAGGTCACCAGAATGGGGCTTGAACCCACATACTACTGCCTCGAGAAGCATGAATGCTTCCAATTGATCAAGACAGGCACATTCTTGGTTTATTTAATCGAAATTTCTACAACTGTGAAATACAAAAATAAGCAAATTGCAATTAAATAATTCACTGCATCAATGAAAACAAAAAGAGGGTAATGATATGAAATAGGTATGAAAATAGTCACAGCCCCGCCGTCAGTACTCCTATCCCTGCAGCACAGCTGGCCACTTAGAGTTAGAGTGCCTTTGGAGATTAATGTGAAACCTATTAACTACAACCAACTTATTTTATTTACATAGTTCTCTTTGCTTTGCAGAGTAAAATTCTTCAAATGTTAGGGGTAAGAGTGAGAGGAAGTAGAACAGAACAGTGCACCATAAAAGCAAAATACTGCGGATGCTGGAAATCTGAAATATAAAACAGAAAATGCTGGGAAAACGCAGCAGTTCTGGAAGCATCTGTGGAGAGAGAAACAGAGTTAACGTTTTGAGTCTTCTAAAGTATATCAGTTGGTCAGAGTTTCTCAGAAACACAATGCGCCACATGAAAGAATCACGTTAATATATGGTTCACACTGCAGTAAGAAGCTAGTGACTACTGGGACTGTCACGATTCTAATGTGCTACACCACACATTTAATCTCCAGTGATTCTTGATTCTTGACATTTCTACTTGAGTTTGGAATTTTAACTGTCTGCTAGTAATGGGATTGGCATTCTTTTAAATGTTTGTTCTCAGGATTTGACGTGTCACTGACCGGTCTTGAGGTTATAGTCAAGTGGGTGACACTGGCATTAGGTATTAGGAGTCAGCCAGTGTGAATTCTAGCACTGGAGCCCAATTTGGGCCGGGCCGGGTAAGGGGGTGTAGTCAAATACTAATAACTCATGACTACAACTACAATGAATGTTCCTTCATTATTTTCTTGTTACATTTGTTTTAATTAACTTGCTGGCTAAGCTTACCTTTTATTTATTTTGTGAAGGGTTTTGGTAGATTATCAATTCTGATTTTTACTACATACCAAATGGTTTCTTTTTTGCTTGAGACTTGGCTGCTGGATAATACTGTACTGCACAATCAAAATAATTAACTGCTTGTATTTAATTTAGATTGTAATTAAACTTTTGGAGGAAAGCAATTGCACGTGCATTATTGTTGGATTCTCGTGCCTAGATCTTGACTACGTGACTGTGTAAGATAGCTTTTAAAATGGGTTTGTGATTCACTGTCACCTGTAATATTTCCCATTCGCCAATTAGTTAATAATAACTGCAACATTTATTTACATATAATTACAATGCATAGGCATTCAGCCTTCAACCTCATGTCTGCAAGTCACAATACGCAAGGCCAAACAGCTGCCTCCTGTTGCAAGATTCTTTGGTTGTATTTGAGGCAGGCAACACAAATTAAATTCCATTTTCATGAACAGTTGTGTGAATGATTTAAGAAGAATGAGGGGCCTAATAATTAGTGTTGGCTCATAATTCTGCATGAGAACACCACTAGGTATGAGTACCTATGGGAATCATGTCTCTCTAAATGTTTAGATATTCCAGTAACAATATGGAGAGCTGTGCTGATGTTGGAATTCGGTGACCAATTTAATCCATTCATACCTGAAGGGTGTAACCCAGCAATAACTGAGAAAACAACAAGGGCAACTGCAATGAATACAACAGTCACAGGCTGTGTTGACATGCCCAGTGCCAGCTTTCAGGACAACTGCTCAGGACTGGAGATAACCTTGCAATGGGAGGGGGAAGGATCCAGTTGTCTAGGTCCATGTAGGTACCAACAACAAAGGTAGAACTTGTAAAGAGGGTCTGCGTAGAGAGTACGAGGAGCCGGGCACTAAAGTGAAAAGCACAACCTCAAAAGTTATAATCTAATATTACTGGAGCCACATGAAAATTGGCACGAAATACATAAGGGTAGAGAAGTGAATACGTGGCTCAGACGGGTGCAGGAGAAGTGGGTTCCGGTTCATTAGACACTGGCACCAATACTGGGTAGGAGTAGCCTGGATGCTTATAGAATGCTTTCAAGGTAGTTTCTTAGGGCAGCACATTCTGGGACAAACCAGAGAGCAGGTTAGATTAGACTTAATGTTGTACAATGTGAGAGGATTAATTAGAGTAAAGACATCCCTAGTTGCAACCACGATATGTGACTGGCGTCACAGTGGCAGTGGTTAGCACTAGTGCCTCACAGCGCCAGGGACCCGGGTTCAATTCCAGCCATGGGTCACCATGTGAAGTTTGAACATTCTCCCTGTGTCTGCGTGGGTTTCCTCCGGGTGCTCTGATTTCCTCCCACAGTCCAAACATTAGGTGGATTGGCCATGCTAAATTGCCCCTTGGTGTCGAAAAAGGATAGGTAGGGTTACTGGGTTACAGGGATAGGGTGGGTTTTGTGAGGGCCACGAAGAATCCAGCACGAGTTTTAAGGATACAAAGTAATAACATTTATTTACAATAACATATATATATATATATAACAGCAGCAGCAACTTCCCTTGCTGCACACTCCTTCCTGCTGGTTCCAAACTGGCCAGCTTTATTTATACTTGGAGTTTATTAATGGTTTCTCCGCCCCCCTCATTGGGGAAGCTCATACTCCCACAGGATTGTGGGATTGTCATTAGTCCCCAGCCAATGGTAAGCAGGCAGGTTATAACATCCCTCCACCCCCCCCCCCCAAAGTCCAAGGAATCCACCGAAGACCCTGGCGAAGGAGGGCGTTGGACTCGTTTTGCCGCAGGCCGGACACCATTTGCACACGGCGCTGGATCAGGCGGCGTGTAACGAGACGGAGACCGGCGCTTCCGTGATGAACAGCGCAACGGTTGTACATCCACGGCCCGTGGACCCGAGGATTACCCCTCTGATGAGTCCTGGGTCTCCATCTCGGAGTCAGAGTCTGCTGCCTCCGTCATGTCAGCGTCTCTATCTCCATTCGGTTCTGTAATGACCTGCACAGGCTTTGAGTGAGGCACCAGTGGAAGATTGTGAGGACTACCTTCCCTTGTCTCTGGTTTCTGCGGCTGTAGAAATGAGCTCCAGGGGCGGGGAATCTTTTGAGGGGATAGTCTTCTGGACCGAACGTGGTCTACATGTTTGCGCTGGAGACGACCCTGGGCTTGCAGCTGGTAAGATATAGGGCCTGTTTGGCGAAAGATTACGCCAGGAACCCACTGGGCACCACCAGCAAAATTCCGAACGAACACTGGGTCACCGGGCGCAAACTGCCGAATCGGCCGATGCCGAGAAAATCTCTGTCCCTGCCGTTCTTGTGTGCGGCGTACGTTTGTGCCAATGTCCGGGAAAACCATACTAAGGCAGGTGCGAAGTCTCCGGCCCATTAGGAGTTCTGCGGGAGCTACCCCAGTCACCGCATGGGGGGTGGTCCTATACGTAAACAAAAAGCGAGCCAGTCTCGTGTCCATTGATCCGGAAGACTGCTTCTTTAGGCTGAAATACGCACTTTGTGCGACATAAACGGACTCCAGCCTCCGAAAAGCGTCTAAGGACAGCCTCCAGATTTTCCAAATGTTCCTGCTCCGACGTCCCTGTAATCAAAACGTCATCTAAGTAGACAGCAACACGTGGTAAACCTCTCAAAATGCCCTCCATAACACGTTGAAGAATTGCGCAGGCAGAGGATACTCCAAAGGGCAACCGTGTATATTCATACAGGCCCCGGTGTGTATTAATCGTTACATATGGTCGGGAGGCAGGGTCCAGCTCCAACTGCAGGTAGGCGTGACTCATATCTAATATTGTGAACGAGAGTCCACCTGCAAGCTTCGCGTAGAGATGCTCTATGCGAGGCATTGGATATCGGTCGAGTCGGGAAGCCGTATTCACTGTAAGTTTATAGTCGCCACACAAGCAAACTGTGGCATCTGGCTTCATTACAGGTACAATTGGTGCTGCCCAGTCAGCAAAACGGATGGGCCTGATAATACCCAAACTCTCCAAACGAGTGAGCTCCCCTTCTACCTTCTTGAGCAAGGCGTAAGACACCGGGCGGGCCCGGAAATAGCGCGGCGTGACTTCTGGTTCGACTTGGATACGGGCTACGGCCCCTTTTATTTTCCCCAAACCAGGCTGGAATACATCTGGGTATCGTCCTAGCACCTCAGTCAACCCTTCAGAAACTGTTTGGAGGATGTGCTGCCATTGCAACCGCAAATGGCGCAACCAGTCCCGACCCAACAGGCTGGGCCCATGGCCGTGCACCACGATAAGTGGGAAACGCCCCTCCTGGCGTCCATAAACAACAGGGGTCATTGTAGTTCCTGCAATGTCCAGTGGTTCCCCCATGTAGGTGGCCAACCTGGCCTGTGAGTCAGTTAATGTAAGGGTCTGTATACCCTGCTTGATGCGGTCGAATGTCCTCTGGGCGATCACGGAGACCGCTGCGCCAGTGTCCAACTCCATCTCAAGTGGGTGACCATTGACTCGTACTGTCACCTTAATGGGGGCCACACGGGGAGCTGCCACATAAAGCAGCTGCAGGCAGTCATCCTCCGTCTCCACGTCCTCAGGAGTAGTCGCCGCAGGTTCATCCACATGGAAGGTGGGCTGGTCCCAGTTTCAGTCGTAACGACAGCGGGCCCCCAGGACCGGCGTCCGTGACAGGGTCGGCGCCTACAAGTCTGACACGGACATGGCTCCTCATCCATTGGTTCTGGAGAAGGCTCCCTTCGGGGAGGAATGTCCGACGGCCACTGGCGTCGGTCCAGACGTCGCCTCACCCAAGGTACCGCAGGAGTGCGGGGGAACGTTTTCGGACGGAAGGGGTTGCGCCCCAAGGCATGCACTTCCATTCCCTGTAGCTCCTGCACTCCTCGTTCTGCGCTCTCTCGGGACAATACTATTTGAATGGCCCGTTGAAAAGTCAATGTTGGCTCAGCTAACAACTTTCTCTGGGTGGCCGCATTGTTAATACCGCAAACCAAACGGTCGTGTAACATTTCTGACAAGGTCTCACCATAGTCACAGTACTCCGCAATCCTGCGTAGCCTGGATAGAAAATTGGCAAGGGATTCTCCACGGGTCCTCTCAGCGGTATTAAACCGATAACGCTGGACTATCGTGGACGGGGTTGGGTTAAAATGTTGCCCCACTATATTCACAAGTTCATCAAATGTTTTGGTGTCCAGCGCAGCTGGGTACGTAAGGCTCCTAATCACCGCAAACGTATGTGGGCCGCAGGCGGTGAGCAATATGACCACCTGCCGCTCGTTTTCGGTGATATTGTTTGCCCGGAAATAGTAACGCATCCGTTGTGCGTACTGGTTCCAGCTTTCCAGCGCAGCATCAAAAACATCCAAACGTCCGTACAGAGGCATGGTGTAATAGAAAACAACTTCCAACCTGTATCCAACAAAAATCCAGGGAGGTGGCTTCAGCTGTGTATGCAGCTACTCACTTTAACCTTCGTCGCCAGTTTTGTGAGGGCCACGAAGAATCCAGCATGAGTTTTAAGGATACAAAGTAGTAACATTAATTTACAATAATTTATTTATTTATATATATATATATATATATAACAGCAGCAGCAACTTCCCTTGCTGCGCACACCTTCCTGCTGGTTCCAAACTGGCCAGCTTTATTTATACTTGGAGTTTACTAATGGTTTCTCCGCCCCACTCATTGGGGAAGCTCATACTCCCACAGGATTGTGGGATTGTCATTAGTCCCCAGCCAATGGTAAGCAGGTAGGTTATAACGGTGGGGGAGTGGATCTAAGTAGGGTGCTCTTTCAGAGGGATGGTGCAAACTTGATGAGCCGAATGGCCTCCTTCTGCACTGTAGGGTTTCTGTGATTAAATTTTACATCCAGTTTGAAAGGGAGAAGAATGGATCTCAGACCAGTATTTTAAACTTAAATACGGGAGTGATGTGGATATGAAAGCTGAGCTAACTGATGTGAACTGGAATATTCAGCGAGGGGATAGATCAACAGAGCAGCATTGGCTGACATTTAAAGGGATATTTCAGAATAATCGGAAAAATAAGTATATTACTACTATAAAGAAAAAATCTAAAGGGAGGACTCACATCCATGGTGAACTAAAGAAGTTAGGGAAAGCATCAAACTTAAGGAAAAAGCATGTAGCTGCATAAAGATGAGTGGCTGGTCAGTTGATTTTTTTTTTAAAAAGAGAGTGACTAAAAGGGAGGTAGAAAACAGGAAACTATAAGCCAATTAAAGGGACTAGAATTGATCATTATGGAGGTAATTGGGAAGAGTCAGCATGGTTTTATGAAAGTGAAATCCTGTTTCACCAATTTGTTAGAGTTCTAAGGAGTATCATGTGCTGTGGATAAAGGGAAGTCTGTAGATATACTGGGCTGGATTCTCCGCACCCCGACGCCAAAATTGCGGCTGGCGCGGGGCGGAGAATCCATTTCCCTGCACGGAATCGGGACCAGCCACCTTTCCCCGATTCTGCACCTACCTGGGGCCATTTCTGGAGGCCTGCTCCGCCCCCAACCGACCGAAGTCCTGATGGCGTGGACCTACTGTGGTCCAGCCGGTCGGGAAACTAGCGTGGTGACTGCGGACTCGGTCTGCGGCCGCCCTGATCAGGGGCGGGCCGGTCGGAGGGCAGGGGGGGGTTGGGGGGGGGTCCTTATACGCTGCCGGGCAATGTTTGTGCGGGCGGTCATGGTCTGGCGTGCAGCCAATCAGGAGTTTACTTTCCGCGGTCCGAGTCCACCATGGACCACGGTGCGACCACTGGAGGCCGCCACCGACCCGGAGGTGCGGGGGCCCGTATTTGCAGCAAAAGCTGCTAGACCTACGCCGAGTCCCTGCTAGCCTCCTGCAGGGCTAGGAATATATGGCCCTTTCACGCCGGTTCTTCACAATTCTGACGCCGGCATGGGGGACATAGTCCCAACAACGGAGAATCAAGCCCACTGTACTTGGATTTCCAGAAGGCAGTTGATAAGGTGCCACATCAAAGGTTATTGCAGAAAGTCAAAGTTCCTGGTGTAGGGAGTAACATGTTAGCATGGATAGAGGATTGGCTGACTGGCTGGCAGAGGATTGCCTGGCTGGCAGGCAGAATGGGTCTTTGCCTGGTTGGAGAATGTGAAAAGTGGAGTCCTGTAGGACTCGGCACTGAGGCCTCAACCGTTTGCAAGTTACATCAGTTATTTAGATGAGGACTTCCGGTTGCAGCGATGCGGAGCAAGACCGCGTGTTTCGGTAGCTCCCGCGATAACGGACTTTTGGGCTCTCCAGAGGAGCCCCAACGGAACTTTCTTGATTTGATCCCGTGTGGGAAGGTGTAGTAAGGTTATATGGCCGAGATTAGCGGTGGAGCGGCGAGAAAAGAGGCTCTGGAGCAGCGGCAAAAACGAGGGGGAAAAAGCAAGATGGCGGAGGGCGGAGAGCGAGCAGCATGGGGGACGGACCAGCGGGAGTTCCTTAAGCGCTGTGTGGAGGAGCTTAATAAGGAGGTGCTGGCGCCAATGCTGTTGGCGATCGAGGGGCTGAAGGAGACCCAGAAGGCCCAGGCGGTGGAGCTTCGTGAGGTGAGAGATAAAACGAATGATAACGAGGACGAGATCCTGGGCCTGGCGGTAAAAATGGAGGCGCACGAGGCGGTGCACAGGAGGTGGGCCGAGAGAATCGAGGTCCTGGAGAACAGGTCGAGGAGGAAGAATCTCCGGATTCTGGGTCTCCCCGAAGGAGTGGAGGGAGCTGATGCCGGGGCGTATGTGAGTACGATGCTCCATTCGCTGATGGGTGCGGAGGCCTCTCCGACCCCCATGGAGCTGGAAGGGGCTCACCGGGTCCTGGCGAGGAGACCCAAGGATGATGAGCCGCCAAGGGCGATAGTGGCAAGGTTCCATCGCTTCGCGGACAAAGAAAGTGTGCTGAGATGGGCCAAGAAGGTGCGGAGCAGTAGATGGGCGAATGCGGTGATCCGAGTTTACCAGGATTGGAGCACGGAGGTGGCAAGGAGGAGAGCTGGCTTCAACCGGGCCAAGGCAGTGCTGCATAAAAAGAGAGTCAGGTTCGGCATGCTGCAGCCTGCGCGACTATGGGTCACTTATCAGGACCGACACCATTATTTTGAAACGCCAGAAGAGGCTTGGACCTTTATTCAGATGGAAAAGCTGGACTCAAACTGAGGGAATGTGGTTGTGGGGGGAGATGTTGGTGGTATATGGGGTTGTAAATATGGGTAAAGAATACTTCATGGGTGGGATGATGGATGGGGATGTGGGTAGCGTTCTGGTTAAAATTCCTTTTTTCTTTTCTGTAGACGAGATGACGGGGATTGTGGGCGTTGGTGCTGGAGGGAGGTGAGACTCGGGGATGAGGGAACTGGGATAATGGCCGCAACAGGAGCTGCGCCACAGGGGGCGGGGCTGGTTCAGGAAAGCGCGGGCTTTTTCCCACGCCAATAGGGGCGGGAGGATGGGGGAAGGTAAGGAGGAGAGACTCCCACACGGGGAAGATCAACGGGAAGGCGGGGGAAGCCGAGGTCAGCTGACTCACAGAAGTAATATGGGGGGAGCAAAAGAGCTAGATGTGGATCTAGCGGGAAGGGGGGGGGGGGAGAGGGGGGACATCAGGGTTGCTGCTGCAATGTCCGAGGGGGAACTGAAAATGGAAGAGGTGGTCGGGGCGGGGGTTCCCCGCCTGGGGGACTAGGGTGCGGGAGGCGGGAGCACGGGACTGGCCTAAGATAGGAGATGGCTAGTCGGCAGGGGGGGGGTAGCCCCCCAATCCGGCTGCGCCCCCCAATCCGGCTGATCACGTGAAATGTGAGAGGGCCTAAATGGGCGGTTAAGAGGGCCCGTGTGTTCGCGCACCTAAAGGGACTGAAGGCAGACGTGGTCATGCTCCAGGAGACACATCTGAAGGTGGCAGATCAGGTCAGGTTAAGGAAGGGATGGGTAGGATAGGTGTTCCATTCGGGCTGGATGCGAAGAATAGAGGGGTGGCAATACTGGTGGGGAAGCGGGTGTCGTTTGAGGCCAAGAACATAGTAGCGGACAAGGAAGGCCGATACGTGATGGTGAGTGGTAGATTGCAGGGGACGGAGGTGGTACTGGTGAATGTATATGCCCCGAACTGGGACGATGCTGGATTCATGAAATGGATGTTGGGGCGTATTCCAGGCCTGGAGGTAGGGAGCTTGATAATGGGTGGGGATTTTAACACGGTGCTGGACCCAGCATTAGATCGCTCCAGATCTAGGACGGGGAAGAGGCCGGCTGCGGCCAAGGTGCTTAGGGGGTTTATGGACCAGATGGGGGGAGTCGATCCGTGGAGATTTGCCAGGCCTTTGGCCAGAGAATTTTCTTTTTTCTCCCACGTACATAAGGCCTACTCCCGGATAGATTTTTTTGTTCTGGGCAGGGCATTGATCCCGAAAGTGGAGGGAACGGAGTATTCGGCCATAGCCATTTCAGACCATGACCCGCATTGGGTGGAGCTAGAGCTGGGGGAGGAGAGGGACCAACGCCCGTTGTGGAGGTTGGATGTGCGACTACTGGCAGACGAGGAAGTGTGCGGGAGGGTTCGGGGGTGTATCGAAAGGTATCTGGAGGCCAACGACAACGGGGAGGTGCAGGTGGGAGTAGTATGGGAGGCGCTGAAGGCAGTGGTCAGGGGAGAGTTAATCTCCATCAGGGCTCATAGGGTGAAGAGAGAGGGCAGGGAAAGGGAGAGGTTAGTGGGGGAGATTGTAAGGGTGGACAGGAGCTGTGCGGAGGCTCCTGATGAGGGACTACTCAGGGAGAGACGAAGTCTCCAGATGGAGTTCGACCTGTTGATCACAGGGAAGGCAGAGGCAGAGTGGAGGAAGGCACAGGGGGCGATATATGAATATGGGGAGAAGGCGAGCCAGATGCTGGCACATCAGCTCCGTAAGAGGATGGCAGTGAGGGAAATAGGTGGAGTCAAGGATGGCAGGGGAACTACGTTGCGGAGTGCGGGGAAAGTGAATGAGGCTTTTAAGGCCATTTAAGAGGAGCTGTATAGGTTCCAGCCCCCAGGGGGAAAAGAGGGGATGCGGCGATTTTTGGACCAATTGAGGTTCCCAAGGGTGGAGGAGCAGGAGGTGGCTGGTTTGGGGGCGCCAATTGGGGTGGAGGAGCTGGTTAAAGGAGTAGGGAGCATGCAGGCAGGGAAGGCCCCGGGGCCGGATGGGTTCCCGGTGGAGTTTTACAGGAAGTATGTAGACCTGTTAGCCCCGTTGCTGGTAAGGACCTTCAATGAAGCAAGGGAGGGGGGGACCCTGCCCCCGACAATGTCGGAGGCGACGGTCTCTTTGATCTTGAAGCGGGATAAGGACCCACTGCAATGTGGTACATACAGACCGATCTTGCTCCTAAACGTCAAAGCTAAGTTGCTGGCCAAAATGTTGGCTACGAGGTTTGAGGACTGTGTCCCAGGGGTGATTCATGAGGACCAGATGGGATTCGTAAAGGGTAGGCAGTTAAATACTAATGTGCGAAGGCTCCTAAATGTGATAATGATGCCATCGGTGGAGGGAGAAGCGGAGATAGTGGCAGCCATGGACGCAGAGAAGGCCTTTGACCGGGTAGAGTGGGAGTATCTCTGGGAAGTGTTGAGGAGGTTTGGGTTCGGGGGAGGGTTTATTAGTTGGGTTAAGCTCCTGTATAGAGCCCCGGTGGCGAGTGTGGTCACGAACCGGCGGAGGTCGGAGTATTTCCGGCTGTATCGAGGGACGAGGCAGGGGTGCCCCCTGTCCCCTCTGCTGTTTGCATTAACAATTGAACCTTTGGCCATGGCGTTAAGGGAGTCGGGGAAATGGAAGGGGGCGGTTTGAGGGGGAGAGGAACATCGAGTTTCGCTGTACGCAGACGACCTGTTGCTGTATGTGGCGGATCCAGTGGAGGGGATGGTTGAGGTCATGCAGATCCTAAGGGAGTTTGGAGACTTTTCGGGCTATAAGCTCAATATGGGAAAGAGTGAGCCCTTTGTGATACATCCGGGGGACCAGGGAAGAGGGATGGATGACCTACCGTTGAGGAGGGCGGAAAGGAGCTTTCGATACTTGGGGATTCAGGTAGCCAGGAGCTGGGGGACACTGCACAAACTTAATTTGACGCGGCTGGTGGAAGAGATGGAGGAGGATTTTAAAAGGTGGGACATGTTGCCACTCTCGCTAGCGGGCAGGGTACAGTCGATTAAAATGGTGGTCCTCCCGAGGTTTCTTTTTGTATTCCAATGCCTCACAATTGTGATTACTAAGGCCTTCTTTAAGAGGGTAAGCAGGAGCATTATGGGATTTGTGTGGGCGAGCAAGACCCCAAGGGTAAGGAGGGGGTTCCTGGAGCGTAGCAGAGATAGAGGAGGGTTGGCGTTGCCGAATTTGGGTGGTTACTACTGGGCAGCCAACGTGGCGATGATCCGTAAGTGGGTGATGGAGGGAGAGGCGGCGGCATGGAAGAGGTTGGAGATGGCGTCCTGCAAAGGAACAAGCCTGGGGGCGCTGGTGGCGGCGCCGCTGCCGCTCTCTCCGACAAGGTACACCACGAGCCTGGTGGTGGCGGCAACGCTAAAGATCTGGGGGCAGTGGAGACGGCACAGGGGTGCGACGGGAGCCTCGGTACGGTCCCCGATCAGAGACAACCATCGGTTTGTCCCAGGAAGGATGGACGGGGGGTTTCAGAGCTGGCATCGGGCAGGGATTAGAAGAATGGGGGACCTGTTCATTGACGGGACGTTTGCGAGCTTAGGGGCGCTGGAGGAGAAGTTTGGGCTACCCCCGGGAAACGCTTTCAGGTACATGCAAGTGAGGGCGTTTGTGAGGCGGCAGGTGAGGGAATTCCCACTGCTCCCAGCACAGGAGATTCAAGATAGGGTGATTTCGGGCGTATGGGTTGGAGAGGGCAAGGTGTCGGCGATATACCAGGAGATGAAAGAAGAGGGGGAGGCTCTGGTAGAGGAGCTGAAGGGTAAATGGGAAGAGGAGTTGGGGGAGGAGATTGAGGAGGGGCTATGGGCTGATGCCCTAAGTAGGGTTAATTCCTCTTCCTCGTGTGCCAGGCTTAGCCTGATACAATTTAAGGTGGTTCATAGAGCGCATATGACGGGGGCGAGGCTGAGTAGGTTCTTTGGGGTGGAGGACAGATGTGGGAGGTGCTCAGGAAGTCCAGCGAACCATGTCCATATGTTTTGGTCATGCCCGTCACTGGAGGGGTTCTGGAGGGGAGTTGCGGGAACAGTATCTAAGGCGGTGAAAGTCCGGGTCAAGCCAAGCTGGGGGCTAGCACTATTTGGAGCCGGAAGTGCAGGAGGCGAAAGAGGCCGGCATTCTGGCCTTTGCGTCCCTAGTAGCCCGGCGAAGGATCTTGTTAATGTGGAAAGAGGCAAAGCCCCCCAGCGTGGAGGCCTGGATAAATGATATGGCAGGGTTTATCAAATTGGAAAGGATAAAGTTTGCCTTGAGAGGGTCTGCGCAGGGGTTTTACAGGCGGTGGCAACCGTTCCTAGACCATCTCGCGGAGCGTTAGATGAAGGTCGGACAGCAGCAACAGCAACCCGGGGGGGGGGGGGGGGAAGGGGGGGGCATCATTCGTGGGGGGGGGGGAGGTGTTCTCTTGGGGGCATTTGAGCAAGAAAACACATGAATGATCCGGAAACTGACATGTACGGGAAGAATCCAATGTACAAAGCTCTGTATCTTATTGACTTGCCAGGTTCATGTCGGGTCATGCAAGCTTTCTTTCTTTTCTTTGTTAAGGGGGGGGGGGGTTTGTATGGTGGAAAATATTGTTGAAAAATTCTTAATAAAAACATATTTTTTAAAAAAGTTATTTAGATGAGGGGAGAGAAGGCATGGCAGCTAATTTGTAGATGAAACAAAGATAGATAAGAAAGTATGTTTTGAAGAAGACATAGGTTTATAGACAAATATGCTGAGCGAGCGGCCAAATGTCTGGCAAATGGAGTATAGTGTGGGAAAATGTGAAGTAGTTCTTTTGGCAGGAAGAATAAAAAGCATTGGGGGGGGATTTTCCTCCCTCTCTTGTGACGTGTTCTGCAGTGAACATAGAACATTACAGCGCTGTACAGGCCCTTCGGCCCTTGATGTTACGCCGACCTGTGAAACCACTCTAAAGCCCATCTACACTATTCCCTTATCGTCCATATGTCTATCCAATGACCATTTGAATGCCCTTAGTGTTGGCGAGTCCACTACTGTTGCAGGCAGGGCATTCCACGCCCTTACTACTCTGAGTAAAGAACCTACCTCTGACATCTGTCTTATATCTATCTCCCCTCAATTTAAAGCTATGTCCCCTCGTGCTAGACATCACCATCCGAGGAAAAAGGCTCTCACTGTCCACCCTATCCAATCCTCTGATCATCTTGTATGCCGCAATTAAGTCACCTCTTAACCTTCTCTCTAACGAAAACAGCCTCAAGTCCCTCAGCCTTTCCTCATAAGATCTTCCCTCCATACCAGGCAACATTCTGGTAAATCTCCTCTGCACCCTTTCCAATGCTTCCACATCCTTCCTATAATGCGGCAACCAGAATTGCATGCAATACTCCAAATGCGGCCGCACCAGAGTTTTGTACACCTGCAACATGACCTCATGGCTCCGAAACTCAATCCCTCTACCAATAAAAGCTAACACACCGTAAGCCTTCTTAACAACCCTCTCAACCTGGGTGGCAACTTTCAGGGATCTATGTACATGGACACCGAGATCTCTCTGCTCATCCACACTACCAAGAATCTTACCATTAGCCCAGTACTCTGTCTTCCTGTTATTCCTTCCAAAATGAATCACCTCACACTTTTCTGCATTAAACTCCATTTGCCACCTCTCAGCTTATCTATGTCCCTCTGTAACTTGTAACATCCTTCCGCACTGTCCACAACTCCACCGACTTTAGTGTCATCTGCAAATTTACTCACCCATCCTTCTACGCCCTCCTCCAGGTCATTTATAAAAATGACAAACAGCAGTGGCCCTAAAACAGATCCTTGTGGTACACCACTAGTAACTGGACTCCAGTTTGAACACTTCCCATCAACCACCACCCTTTGTCTTCTTCCAGCTAGCCAATTTCTGATCCAAACTGCTAAATCTCCCTGAATCCCATGCTTCCGTATTTTCTGCAGTAGCCTACTGTGGGGAACCTTATCAAACGCTTTACTGAAATCCATATACACCACATCAACTGCTTTACCTTCATCCACCTGTTTGGTCACCTTCTCAAAGAACTCAATAAGGTTTGTGAGGCACGACCTACCCTTCACAAAACCGTGTTGACTATCTCTAATCAAATTATTCCTTTCCAGATGATTATACATCCCATCTCTTATAAACCTTTCCAAGATTTTGCCCACAACAGAAGTAAGGCTCACTGGTCTATAATTACCTCTACTCTATAGTTGTCTCTACTCCCCTTCTTGAACAAGGGACAACATTTGCTATCCTCCAGTCTTCTGGCACTATTCCTGTAGACAAAGATGACTTAAAGATCAAAGGCAAAGGCTCAGCAATCTCCTCCCTAGCTTCCCAGAGAATCCTAGGATAAATCCATCCGGCCAGGGGACTTATCTATTTTCACACTTCCCAGAATTGCTAACACCTCCTCATTATGAACCTCAAGCCCTTCTAGTCTAGTAGCCTGAATCTCAGTATTCTCCTCGACAACATTGTCTTTTTCCTGTGTGAATACTGACGAAAAATATTCATTTAGCACCTCTCCTATCTCCTCGGACTCCAAGCACAACTTCCCACTGCTGTCCTTGACTGTCCCTACTCTTACCCTAGTCATTCTTTTATTCCTGATATATCTATAGAAAGCTTTAGGGTTATCCTTGATCCTACCTGCCAAAGACTTCTCATGACCCCTCCTGGCTCTTCTTAGCTCTCTCTTTAGGTCCTTCCTAGCTAACTTGTAACTCTTGAGCGCCCTAACTGAACCTTCATGTCTCATCTTTACATAAGCCTCCTTCTTCCCCTTGACAAGTGTTTCGACTGCTTTAGTAAACCACGGTTCCCTTGCTCGACCACTTCCTCCCTGCCTGATAGGTACATACTTATCAAGGACACGCAGTAGCTGTTCCTTGAACAAGCTCCACATTTCCATTGTGCCCATCCCCTGCAGTTTTCCTCCCCACCTGATGCATTCTAAGTCTTGCCTCATTGCATCATAATTGCCTTTCCCCCAGATATAACTCTTGCCCTGCGGTATATACCTATCCCTTTCCATCACTAAAGTAAACGTAATTGAATTGTGGTCACTATCACCAAAGTGCTCACCTACCTCCAAATCTACCACCTGTCCTGGTTCATTACCCAGTACCAAATCCAATATGGCTTTGCTTCTCGTTGGCCTATCTACATACTAGATCAGGAAACCCTCCTGCACGCATTGGACAAAAACGGACCCATCTAAAGTACTCGAACTGTAGCGTTTCCAGTCAATATTTGGAAAGTTAAAGTCCCCCATAAAGGTCCCCCTGTTGCTTTCGCTCCTATCCAGAATCATCTTTGCAATCCTTTCCTCTACATCTCTGGAACTTTTCAGAGGCCTATAGAACACCCCAACAGGGTGACCTCTCCTTTCCTGTTTCTAACCTCAGCCCATACTACCTCAGTAGACGTGTCCTCACCAAACGTCCTTTCTGCCACCGTAATACTGTCCTTGACTAACAATGCCACCCCTCCCCCTCTTTTACCACCTTCCCTGAGCTTACTGAAATATCTAAACCCCGGCACCTGCAACAACCATTCCTGTCCCTGCTCTATCCATGTCTCCAAAATGGCCACAACATCGAAGTCCCAGGTACCAACCCATGCCGCAAGTTCATCCACCTTATTCCGGATGCTCCTGGCATTGAAGACACACTTTAAATCACACTCCTGCAACTTTGAAACCTTACTCATGACCCCACTGCTCTCAAACTCCTGTATACTGGAGCTACAATTCAGGTTCCCAAGCCCCTGCTGAACTAGTTTAAACCCTCCCGAAGAGCATTAGCAAATTTACCCCCAGGATATTGGAACCCCTCTGGTCCAGGTGTAGACCATCCCGTTTGTAGAGGTCCCACTGACCCCAGAATGAGCCCCAATTATCCAGAAATCTGAAACCCTCCCTCCTGCACCATCCCTATAGCCACGTGTTCAACTCCTCTCTCTCCCTATTCCTTGTCTCGCTTTCACGCAGAGGGCGGCGCACCAGTCGCTGGCGGCAGGATCTTCTGGTCCGATCATTGCCAATGCAGTTTCTCATTGTCTTAGGAGGAAAGCTTGGATTTATTTCCACTTAAATTCAGAAGAGCCAGAGGTGACTTCATAGAAATATGTTGGGGGCTGGATTCTCTGTCTCGCCGGCAGGGTGCTCCGTTTCGCCGGCTGATCAATGGCCATTGTGGGGCAGCCCCACGCCGTCGGGAAGCCCCCGGGCTGCTGGCAAAACAGAGCATCCCGCCGGTGGAGAATCTAGCCCAAGATCTCTAAAAATCTTGACAATGTGGAGGTGAAAATGATGTTTCCTCTTGTGGCTGAGTCCAGGATTAGGGGGCAGTTTTAAAATTAGGCGTCACCCTAATAGGGCAGAGAAGAGAAATGTTTTGCTCTGAGGGCTGCGTGACTTTGGAACTCTGCCTCAGAAGGCGATGGAAGCAGGGTCATTGAATATTTTTAAGGCAGAGGTATATAGATTCTTGTTGGGAATGGGAATCGAAAGGTAATGGGGGTAGATGGTAGATGGGAAATGGAACTAGAACCACGAACAGATCAGGCATGATCTTATTGAATGGTGAAGCAGGTTCAAGGGCCAAATGACCTACTTCTGCTCCTATTTCATATTTTCATAAACTGCGATTCTACCAAGCCTGCATCCTCAGCACACTCTTCTGCAGCAGCAGGAGCTGGACACATATGCTAGGCAGAAAAGGCTGAACAGCTTCCACTTTTGCTGTCTGACATATCCTTGTTATCTCTTGGCCTTCATGAACTCTGAGGTCCTAAAGCATGCTAATTCCATCAGCATACATTTAGCCAATGATGTCTGTGCTGGTTTAGCCACGTTCATTGGATGAATGATGACCATATACCCAAAAATCTTTTTTACATTAAACCTGTCGCTGGGTAACTCTGGGCGTCCACACCTCCACTAGTCATCTGCATTCAAAATAAGATGGTGGACATTGACACTCACAACTGGGAGACAGCAGCCGATGCCCTTGACCTCTGGTGGCTGATTATTTAGAAGGGCATTGGAAGAGATGAGCAGTAACCAAAAGCTCAGCTGGCTGTGAAGTACGGAGAAAACATCGGTCAGCAAATTCCGCATCTTTGCAGCCCAGTCTTTCGTTACTGCAAATGCAGTAGAGATCGCGCCACATTATGGGGTGGGGCACAAGGCGATGCTTAATGATATTAATCATCATGGTGTAAACCATTGTCTTATGGGATGAGAATTTACATAGAACATAGAATTTACAGTGCAGGAGGCCATTCGGCCATTAAGTCTGCACCGGCCCTTGGAAAGAGCGCGCAACACCTCCACCCTATCCCCATAACCCAACCTAACCTTTTTGGAAACTGAGGGCAATTTAGCATGGCCAATCCACCCAACCTGCACGCCTTTGGACCATGGGAGGAAACTGGAGCACCCGGAGGAAACCCACGGAGACAGAGAAGCCAGCCAATAGTTTCCCACGTGTAAGTCCCAAATTTATTTCCTGATTAATTTGGATTCTTCTGAAAAATAAATAAAATAAATAATGAAAGCATGTTTTTTTTTATTCATCCATGTGATGCAGGCTGGGCCAGCATTTATTGCCTCTCCCTAATTGCATTCTGAAAAGAGCACAAAGCAATTTGTGTACACGTAGAAGTGACAACCAAAGGCTCCGCTCCTGTGGACCACTTCAGCAACTTCATGGGCAGAAACTATCTGCCTGGAAACAGAATGCCAGTCAGGAAACAGCATGTGAGATGTTGGAGAGAGAAACAAAGCAAAGATTTACAAAAAAATTGTACTAAATTCAAAAATGTACTTGAATCACTGAGGCTGCTAAACAGAAATAAAGTAATGAATAAAGTACCACAAAATAAATACGTGCTTCTTTTTGAATACAATTTTAATTCAATGTAGCGAATAAAAATGGTAACTGTACCATGCA
Source organism: Scyliorhinus torazame (assembly GCF_047496885.1). Lineage (NCBI taxonomy): Eukaryota > Metazoa > Chordata > Chondrichthyes > Carcharhiniformes > Scyliorhinidae > Scyliorhinus > Scyliorhinus torazame. The sequence goes on from NC_092709.1 coordinate 304,468,415, forward strand.
TATTTAAATTGTTAAATAAGTTACACTTTACGGATCAACACGTCAATACATATCAAATAAATGTTAATAAAACTACTTCTCAACCTTGAACAATATCACATTTTCTACAGCTAAATATGTAATTCTTAGTACAAGACATTCTACTCGCCAACAATTGAACGTAAAGGAGTCTTAGAAGAAACAGGAGTATGCCTCTTGGCCCTGCAAACTTAGTCGCCATTCAATAGGGTCACAGCTAATCTTGTACTTCAACTGCATTTTCCTACCCTATCCCTGTAAGAAGTTTAGAAAAAGGTTATGGAAATTATACAATAGTAAACCGATTCATTACATCACATTCCATGCTTTCTCATTAGGTGCAGGATAAATTAAAGTGCAAACAAATGATGGTGACCTGCAAAATAAAACTTAAGGTAGTCATGTTTATATAGGTTCCTTACATTAAAACATCTCAATTAATTTAGCAAAGAGAAAAAGTGGGGGGGGGGGGGGGGGGGGGGGGGAAAGAGTCGGAGTAGATTTGAAAATATTGACTGGTCGGAGGAATGGGAGGGAGGGGAAGGAGAAATTGAAGGAATGGTGAACGAAAAAAGTCTTTAGGAAACTTTTGAAAACAGCAACACTGACACCAGAACAATGTGGTTTTGAAAGATGATTTCAAATAACAGTGGCTTCGTAAATCAAATAATTTATTTCCCTTTATTTTAAAAGGAAAGGCCACTGAAACACATTTAACATTTCACTGTGAATAGTTAGCTTTGTGTATCACCAGCAAAAACACATTCTCATCTCAAGTCCTTGAGACACATTTCACTTGTGTCACATGATTCATAGGACTATGCTCTGAGCAAAGTATCATGGTCCATCTCTGATTCATCAGGCTAACAGGTTGGAAGACAGGCAGTCACATAATGCCCGCTTTTCCACTCTCAGCAGCAGATCGTCAGTCTGTAAATAGAGATGATATCAATGTGACATGCGACCACCTTTCAAAATTTTACACAAAACACAAACATTTGCAAAATGTAAATTCTCCTTCCCCTCCAAAAGAATCTCTTTATATTTCTGTATATTAGGATTTGACTGGAGTCCAAGCATTTGGCCACAGTTTGGATTACATTTATGTAGCTCACGCATTTTTTATACGTGCACACAAAAGTTAATTTGAAGATTTAAAAGATCGAAGAAATAGTGAAGGAAATACACTGGTCAATATATATGCTGGGATTCTTACAGTTCCACAAGGAATCAGATGGGCCTTATCGGTAACCTCAAAGAGGGCCCCTGCCATTTGCTCACCATGCAAGCTTTATGCTGAAATAGGGTATATCAAAAACATCCTGGGGTATAATGGCGGCCCCAATCTGATTATTTTGCACTGTATATTCATAGAATCATAGAATTTACAGTGCAGAAGGAGGCCATTCGGCCCATCGAGTCTGCACTGGCTCTTGGAAAGAGCACCCTACCCAAGGTTAACAGCTCCACCCTATCGCCATAACCCAGTAACCCCACCCAACACTAAGGGCAATTTTGGACACTAAGGGCAATTTATCATGGCCAATCCACCTAACCTGCACATCTTTGGACTGTGGGAGGAAACCGGAGCACCCGGAGGAAACCCACGCACACACGGGGAGGAAGTGCAGACTCCGCACAGACAGTCACCCAAGCCGGAATCGAACCTGGGACCCTGGAGCTGTGAAGCAATTGTGCTATCCACAATGCTACCGTGCTGCCCCTAAAATTGATTATTGTCACAAGTAGGCTTCAAATGAAGTTACCGTGAAAAGCCCCTAGTCGCCACATTCCGGCGCCTGTTCGGGGTGGCTGTTACGGGTATTGAACCGTGCTGCTGGCCTGCCTTGGTCTGCTTTCAAAGCCAGAGATTTAGCCCTGTGCTAAACAGCCCCTGCTTATATTGCGCAAACTCATGAATGGGCCCAAGGCCATCACTTTCAGCCCTGAAAACCACACACTCTATCTTTGATTACCCTGGAAGGGCAAGGTATCTAAAAAATTGAGTGATAACTGAAGCTAGCTGTCTCACATTGCTACTGTGCAGAAGCAACATGAGTGATATTCACTATTAACAGGATGCTACCATCAAGCCAAAAGGATATTCTGCCTATCACACAAGTGAGTAATGGGTATATGAATTTGGGTGCCAGTGTAATTCCAGTTAGGTAGGCCATACATCCCAAAGATTGATGGATTGTATCAAACAGCATGCCCTTTCTGCTGTTTGCAACAGGCAAAGTACAGGCTGCACCCAACCAGCTGTGCTTGCAAAACTCAACTAGTGTCCAACATTAGATATAATTATGTATCAAAAAGTACACTGACAACCAATTTAAGTTGTCAATTGGGTTTGCAGTGTAGTGCATGTGTGTGTTTTGAAAACTGTATGTATTGATACATAGGACCCTGTGCTTCGCAGACAGAAAGAACATGTACACACATTGTGCTTATTTCAGCTGAGCAAAATAAGGGATAGCCATTCACTGGTTCATTCCTCAGTACAATGCCTTGACCAGAGTCAAGCTGCCTGGTTTAAATTTTAAACTATGATTGGCAGTTAACAGTCAGTCACCATTAACCGGTGCACTCTCCATGGCAACACTTCCATTTGCCAACCAATCGGCATTCTCTTCTCATACAGTATAAATTTGTTGATTCCCCTTACATTAGATTCTTGCTGAATGCAAGATGAAAATGAGTGCAACATAAAATTAAATAGTGAATTCCTTACACTAGCTATGAATACTGATGAAAATAATGAGAATACTAGGAACACTGATCATAAACATAACTTAAAGTAACTTGGCCGTATGAATATCCATCACTATGTCCACAACTATGGGCCAAATCCTCTTTTGTGAGATCAATAGGACTCTTCGCATTGTTTGCCCAAATGTTGTTAACCTCATTCAAACTGCAACACCATACAGGGAGCTCAGATAATCTCATGGAGTTATGTTGCAATAAAATTATCAATTTGTGTACTGTGCTAATGCAATGCATCATGCCTTTTTCAGTACTTCAGAAAGGTAACACTTTTTCTTAAAGTTGTAAACCAGTTTTGCAGCAGAACATCATTTATAATAAACAAAGAATACATTTTGTTTTGCTCCCAGCATTAGCTATTTTAATCTGTACAGCTATAATTTATTTTATCAACTGGCTGTAGTGAGGAATGCATATTTACCCGAGTGTTTAGGTTATTTGCAGTCCTTTTCAAGTCCTGTAATGCTCTCTGCATGAATTCAAAAGCATGACAGTCAACACAGGGGCGACCTGTGGAAGAAACATAAAAGCAGCTAAGCTTAACTCCAAACAATATATCTTAAAACTTACAGTTGGTACTGTTAACAGAACAAGCTAATAAATAAGTCATCACACTTTCCATCAGATATTTACAGTAGAATTTGAATACAATGCTTTTCAAATTAAAAAAACAAATACTACGGGTGGAATTTATCAGCTGTTCACACCAGCAGGAAATTCGTGTCCCATGCCAACTTACGGGTTTCCCTGGGGCGAGGGGTGCTGGCAACAGGAAATCCCGTTGACAACGGTGGGATAGTAGATCCCGCTGGCGGGCTGTTTCCCCTGCCGGAAGACGCAGGGTGGGGTGGTCGGTAAATCCCACCCTATGCCATGATTTAACTATTTCACAGATTACCCTAGCCAACACTAATGTGCATTTATTGCACCACAAGTTAAAATAATCACACTGTAAAATTCAACTCAAATTAGGACAGCTCATACTCAAAGTTGGCAGAAGCTCAACCTTTATTTCTCTTATTCCTGGGGATGAGGCCCACGCAGACAGGGGGAGAATGTGCAAACTCCACACGGGCAGTGATCCGGAGGCGGGATCGAACCCAGATCCTCAGCGCCGAGAGGCAGCAGCGCTATTCTGAACTCGCCCTCGGTGTACCCAAACAGGCTCCGGAGTGTGGTGACTTGGGGATTTTCACAGTAATTTAATTGGTCTTTAATGTAAACGTACTTGTGACAATAATAAAGATTATTATTATTATCCACTGCACCGCCCTATAAAATTGCCAAGAGTTAACAGGGTCAATGTGATGTGAGGAAATCTAATACAAACAAACTGGCTTAATTCAGTGGCTTTAATGATTAAATTTCAACTACTTTATAATTAACCCAGTTCAGCACATCTATGCATGCCATGAGTAATCTATTTTAATCCAACTCAACACACAGAGGGAGTCAAAACAGGAACATCCTCTGTGACCAGTCACCCCGTTCCCCCACAAGAGACATCCTCTCCACAGCCACCCTGCCAAGACTGCTCAGCATCTTTTATGTCTCAATCAGGGTCGACACTTATCTTTCGACTGACTTCATACCCCGGGTTTGGGGAGCAAGGGAGGGAGCAGGACTTACTTTCAGCCGGGATAACGGTGCCGGGTTCGCTGTTGGCTCCGGCTGACAGCCCAGCAGTGAGCAGGATGAGGACACAGAGCGAAGCAGCGGCCATCATGGCGGCGGCGAGCCTGTGTGTGAATGGGGGAGGGGGTGACAGCAAACTCACCGTTATTTTTATTTCTCGTCAAATAAACTACTCTCTCAATGTCATTTATTTTATTCTAGAAACAATTTGTTCTCAAAATAAGCTGAGCCAAAATCAACCAACCGAGGCAAAAAATTAATTTAAAACCGCTCGAGCTTCTGCCTCTCAAGCCCCTCCCCCCCCCGCCCGGACGGCAAGAATATGATTGATGCGGGCCTCCCACCATTTGGCGAGGCGGACTGGTCGAGGGGGCGTGGCCACACGCGGTCATATCAATCAAACTAGCGGACCGACCGACGCTATTCGACGGGAGGGGGGGCGGGGCGTGGCCTGGGTGCGTGGCCTAGGCGGGAATAAGGCGTCGCCTGCATGTGAGGGGCGCGGCCGTGGTGCGAAGGGCACGGTCTGGGCCGCGAAGGGGGTGCGGCCTGGGCGCGAGGGGCGCGGCCATGGCGGCGGGCGGGGTGTGGCCTTGGCGCGAGGGGCGCGGCCTGACTGCCAAGGGGGCGTGGTCCGCAGCAAAGGCTTTAGTCGCCCCGGTTAATGCCCGTCCATTCAAATCTCCTTCTTCAAGATGGCGTCCATGAGGGAGAGCGACACAGGCTTGTGGCTGCACAACAAGCTCGGCTCAGCGGACGAGCTCTGGGCGCCTCCCAGTATCGCCTCGCTGCTCACTAAGGACGTCGTGGACAACATCCGAGTGTGTTTTCACGGCCTCTCGTCGGCGGTGAAGCTTAAACTGCTGTTGGGTATCCTGCACCTTCCCAAGCGAACAGTAGATGAGGTGAGGCGCCTATGCTTCTCCCTCACTGTGTGAGTGTATGTGTGTCAGAGGCTGGAAGGGAATCTGAAGAGAACGCGCCAGGAAGTACATGAAACATAGAGGTCAAATCACTAAATATAACCGCCCCTTCTCCATACAAGACGTGTGTTAAGAACCTGATGAATCCATTTTTAAAAAGTTTTTTTATATGTATTTATGGGGAAGATGTATTAATACATGTATGCAGTCTTGGAGGAGGCATTTAACATTAAGCAGTAAAATTCATTTACGTTTTTAAAAACTACTGAAAATAGCTAATCCTTAGCGGTTTTCTGCAAATTCATATCGGTCCTATGCAGAGTTTCCCAAACCTAAGTTGCATTTTTCCTTTCAAAGAGTTAGATGATTTTCTCTGTTGGCAATACACAACAAAGCTTAAGTTACAAAACACTATGTAATAGAGTACGAGTGCTCTCCTATTGAATTAACTTGAACATAAAAGAACATTTCATGCCTCAGCCTTGTCTGAATCAGAATGAACTTGTTGGTGCACATTTTGTGAAATCTTGGTTTGATTTTTGGAGTTTCAACTACAAATCAATCTGTATTCACGAGGCTTGTTTCTGATGATGTGGAGATGCCGGCGTTGGACTGGGGTGAGCACAGTAAGAAGTCTTACAACACCAGGTTAAAGTCCAACAGGTTTGTTTCAAATCACTAGCTTTTGGAGCACTGCTCCTTCCTCGGGTGAATGACCTGAGTAAGGTGCAGTGCTCCGAAAGCTAGTGATTTGAAACAAACCTGTTGGACTTTAACCTGGTGTAAGACTTATTACTTGTTTCTGATGTAAGTGAATAAAATCCCACTCCACGTTGATACGCTGAGACAAGTAATTTTCTTTTGAGCAACTGGACCGTTTTTCAAAATTTGAGACCCAGAATTGATCAGCTTTAAAATTAGTAACCGAAAACATCAAATGATGTGTAGAATGTATCTATTATCTGCAATTTAGAAGAATGAGAAGAGATCTCATTGAAACATACAACATTCTTAAGGGGCTTCACAGGGAAGATGCTGAAAGGCTGCTTCCCTTGATTGGAGAGTTTAAAATTAGCATTTATAATCTCCTGATAATGGAATGGCCATTTAAAACTGACATAAGAGGTTTCTTCACTTACAGGATTGCGATCGTTCCAAGGGCCAGTGCAGACTCGATGGACTGAATGGCCTCTGCACTGTAAATTCTATGATTCTATGATTCTCTGGTACTTTCTACCCCAGAAGGATGTGGTTACATAGAGTGTGTCCAGGACTGATATCGATAGATTTTTAGACACTGAGGAAAGCATGGGATATGGGAATAGGGTGGGAAAGCAGAGTTGATCTGGTTGAATGATGGAGAATGCTTAAGGGGGATTATTGCCTCGTGTTCCTATTTCTTATGCTCTTGTCTCCTACCATACGGGGTAGCACAGTGGTTAGCACAGTTGTTTCACAGCTCCAGGGTCCCAGGTTCGATTCCCGGCTTGGATCACCGCGTGTGCGGAGTCTGCATGTTCTCCCCGTGTCTGCGTGGGTTTCCTCCGGGTGCTCCGATTTCCTCCCACAGTCCAAAGATGTGCAGCTTAGGTGGATTGCCCATGCTAAATTGCCCTTAGTGTCCAAACAGGTGGGTGAGGTTACGGGGTTAGGCTGGGGGGTGTGGGCTTGGGTAGGGTGCTCTTTCCAAGAGCCAGTGCAGACTTGATGGACCGAATGGCCTCCTTCTGCACAGTAGATTCTATGATATCGTAGGATATGATATCGCAGGAGGAGACTGTTCTGCCCCTTGAGCCTGCTCTGCCATTCAACAGAATCGTGGCTGTTCTTCTACCTCAACACTGTTTTCCTACACTATCCCTGTTTAAATCTTTCTCTTGAATATACTAAAGGAATGAGCTTCCATAGCACTCTGGGATAGAGAATGTTAAAGATTCAACATCTTCGGAGTGAAGAAGTCCACCTCATTCAGCCCTAAATGGCCTACCCTTTATTCTGAAACTGTCCCCTGGTTCTAGACCATGTAGCTAGGGGAAACCTCCTTCCTGCATCTACCCTGTGGAGTCCTGCAAGAATTTTGTAACTTTCGATGAGATTACTTCACTCATCTAAACTGTAGAGAACGTAGGCTCTGTATTCTAATCTCTCCTCTGCCAGGGATCAGCAATTATATAGTCGATCGTGAGATGACTCGGGCCAATTTAAAAGGAGCAACTTTAACTCACTCCCAGTGAGTTCTCCCAGTGAGCCAGAGAAAAGACAGCCAGAGTGAGGCACAGCGAAGAGTGAGTTTTGAGAAGTTGAAGCTAGGTGGAATTCTAAGATGGGTGGGGAGGAGGTGCTTTTCATTCCTGGTAAGTGACAGGTAAGTAGTTTTTCTTTTCATTTGTCTATTTATTTATTTTTTCTTTCATTTTTTGGAATTGTAGTTCTATAAGTTAACCTAAGGTTTAAGACATGGCAGGAGATCCCAGACCCGTGTCATGCTCCTCGTGTGCGATGTGGGAGCTCAGGGACATGTCCACTGACCCTGACTCCTTCACATGCAAGAAGTGTGTCCAGCTGCAGCTCCTGTTAGACCACTTGACGGCTCTGGAGCTGCGGATGGACTCACTTTGGAGCATCCGCGATGCTGAGGACATCGTGGATAGCATGTTTAGCCAGTTGGTCACACCGCAGGTGAAAATTACTGAGGGAGATAGAAAATGGGTGACCAAAAGACAGAGCAAGAGTAGGAAGGCAGTGCAGATGTCCCCTGTGGTCATCTCCCTGCAAAACATACATACCGCATTGGATACTGTTGAGGGAGATGGCTCACCAGGAGAAAGCAGCAGCAGCCAGGTTCATGGTACTGTGGCTGGCTCTGCTGCGCAGGAGGGCAGGAAGAAGAATGGCAGGGCTATAGTGATAGGGAACTTAATCGTAAGGGGAATAGACAGGCGGTTCTGTGGACGCAATCGAGACTCCAGGATGGTAAGTTGCCTCCCTGGTGCAAAGGTCAAGGATATCTTGGAGCGCTGCAGGACATTGGGAGGAAGGTTAACAGCCAGCTGTCGTGGTGCACATAGGCACCAACGATCTAGGTTAAAAACAGGATGAGGTCCTACAAGCTGAATTCAGGGAGTTAAGAGTTAAACTAAAAAGTAGGACCTCAAAGGTAGTAATCTCAGGATTGCTACCAGTGCCACGAGCTAGTAAGAGTAGGAATGTCAGGATCGATAGGATGAATGCGTGGCTCGAGAAATGGTGCAAGAGGGAGAGATTCAAATTCCTGGGGCATTGGAACCGCTTCTGGGGGAGGTGGGCCCAGTACAAACCGGACGGTCTGCACCTGGGCAGGACTGGAACCGATGTCCTGGGGGGGGGGGGGGTTTGCTAGTGCTGTTGGGGAGGGTTTGAACTAATGTGGCAGGGGGATGGGTACCGATGCAGGAAGTCGGAGGGAAGTAAAACGGGGCCAGAAACAAAAGGCAGTAAGGGGGAAAGTGTAAGGCAGAGTAGCCATCTTCAAAAATCAAAAAGGGCTACAGTACAGGGTACAGTGACTGAGGAGAGTGTGAAAAGGGAGGTGATCAATGCAGGATTGAGGGTGTTGTACCTAAATGTGCAACAGCATACGGAACAAGGTAAATGAACTTGTTGCACACATTGAAATTGGCCGGTACGATGTTGTGGGCATCACAGAGACATGGCTGCAAGAGGATCAGGGCTGGGATCCAAATATCCAAGGATATATGTCCTATCAAAAGGACAGGCAGGTGGGCAAAGGGGGCGGGGTTTCATTGTTAGTAAGGAATTAAGTTAAATTGAAAGCAAGGAGCGATATAGGATCAGAAGGCATAGAATCTCTGTGGGTAGAGCTGAACATAGAACAGTACAGGCCCTTCGGCCCACAATGTTGTGCCGAACTATTCTGAAATTAAGATCAAATCAATCATTCTAGTGCACTCCATATGCCTATCCAATAACCGCTTGAAAGTTCCTCAAGTGTCCGACTCCACTATCGTAGCTGGGAGTGCGTTCCATGCCCCAACCACTCTTGAGTAAAGAGAACCTACCTCTGACATCCCTCCTATATCTTCCACCATGAACCTTATAGTTATGCCCCCTTGTAACATCTACATCCACCCGAGTAAAAAGTCGCTGAATGTCCCTCTCATCATCTTGTACACCTCAATTAAGTCACCTCTCATCCTCCTTCGCTCCAATGAGAAAAGCCCTAGCTCCCTCAACCTTTCCTCATAAGACCTACCCTCCAGTCCAGGCAGCATCCTGGTAAATCTCCTTTGCACCCTTTCCAATGCTTCCTATAATGAGGTGACCAGAACTGCACACAATACTCCAAATGTGGTCTAACCAAGGTCTTGTACAGTTGCAGCTTAACCTCACGGCTCTTAAACTCAATGCCCCTGTTAATAAATGCGAACACACTGCAGGCTTTCTTCACGGCTCTATCCACTTGGGTGGCAACTTTCAGAGATCTATGGACATGAACTCCGAGATCTCTCTCCTCATCCACATTCTTCAGAACCCTGCCGTTGACCCTGTAATCCGCATTCAAATTTGTCCTACCAAAATGAATCACCTCACTTATCATGGTTAAACTCCATCTGCCACTTTTCAGCCCAGCTCTGCATCCTATCAATGTCTCTTTGCAACAGCCCTCCACATTATCCACTACTCCACCAATCTTGGTGTCATCAGCAAATTTACTAACCCAACCTTCAAATCCATCATCCAAGTCATTGATAAAAATCACAAATAGCAGAGGACCCAGCACTGATCCCTATGGTACACCGCTGATGACTGGGCTCCAGGATGAAAATTTACCATCTACCACCACCCTCTGTCTTCTATGTGATAGCCAGTTACTGATCCAATCAGCCAAATTTCCCTCTATGCCATGCCTCCTTACTTTCTGCATGAGCACCATGGGGCACCTTATCAAACGTTTTACTAAAATCCATGTATACGACATCAACATTGTCTACCTTCATCTATTTACTTAGTTACCTCCTCAAAGAATACAATCAAACTTGTGAGGCAAGACTTGCCCCTCACAAATCCGTGCTGACTATCCTGGATTAAGCTGTATCTTTCCAAATGATCATAAATCCTATCCCTCAGGACCCTTTCCAATAATTTACCTATGACCGAAGTGAGACTAACCGGCCTATAATTCCCAGGGTTATGCCTATTCCCTTTCTGGAACAAGGGGACAACATTCGCCTCTGGAGGAGGAGGAAACATGCTAAGGGGAGGACCAGGCATCCATGGCTGACGAAGGATGTCAAGGACAGCATAAAGGCTAAAGAAAAAGCATACAAAGTGGCGAGCGTTAGTGGGAAACCAGAGGATTGGAAAGCCTTTAAAAGCGAGCAGAGGACAACTAAAAAAGCAATAAGAGGGGAGAAGATGAAGTATGAGTGCAAGCTAGCTAGCAATATAAAGGAAGATGGGAAGAGATTTTTTCAATATATAAAAGGTAAGAGAGAGGCAAAAATAGACATTGGACCACTAGAAAATGTGGCTGGAGAGGTAAAAATAGGAAACAAAGAAATGGCAGACGAACTGAATAGTTACTTTGCATCACTCTTCACGGTGGAAGACACCAGTGGGATGCCAGAGCTCCAGGAGAACCAGGTGGTATAGGTGAGTGCAGTGACCATTACTAAGGAGAAGGTTCTGGGGAAACTGAAAGGTCTGAAGGTTAATAAGTCACTTGGACCGGATGGACTATACCCCAGGGTCCTAAAAGAGATAGCTGAGGAAATTGTGGAGGCATTAGTGATGATCTTTCAGGAATCACTGGAGGCAGGAACGGTCCCAGAGGACTGGAAGGTGGCTAATGTAACACCACTGTTTAAGAAGGGAGGGAGGCAGAATACGGGAAATTATAGGGCGGTTAGCTTGACTTCAGTCATTGGTAAGATTTTAGAGTCTGTTATTAATGATGAGATCGCGAAGCACTTGGAAGTGCATGGTAAAATAGGACTGAGTCAGCACGGCTTTGTCAAAGGGAGGTCGTGTCTGACAAATCTGTTCGAGCTCTTTGAGGAGGTAACAAGCAAATAAGACAAAGGAGAACCAGTGGACGTGATTTATTTAGATTTCCAGAAGGTCTTTGACAAGGTGCTGCATAGGACACTGTTAAATAAGTTACGAGCTCATGGTGTTCAGGCTAAGATCCTGGTATGGATAGAGGATTGGCTGACTGGCAGAAGGCAGACAGTGGGAATAAAGGGGTCTTTTTCAGGATGGCAGCCAGTGACTAGTGGTGTGCCTCAGGGATCTGTGCTGGGACCACAACCTTTCACAATATACATTAATGATCTGGAAGAAGGTACTGAAGGCACTGTTGCTGAGTTTGCAGATAATACAAAGATCTGTAGAGGGACAGGTAGTATTGAGGAAGCAAGGGGGCTGCAGAAGGACTTGGACAAGCTAGGAGAGTGGGCAATGGAAGTGGCAAATGAAATACAATGTGGAAAGGTGTGAAGTTATGCACGTTGGAAGGAGGAATTTAGGCATAGACTATTTTCTAAATGAGGAAATGCTTCGGAATGCAGAAGCACAAAGGAACTTGGGAGTCCTTGTTCACGATTCTCTAAGGTTAATGTGCAGGTTCAGTCGTCAGTTAAGAAGGCAAATGCAATGTTAGCATTCATGTCAAGAGGGCTAGAATACAAGACCAGGGATGTACGTCTGAGGCTGTATAAGGCTCTTGTCAGACCCCGTTTGGAGTATTGTGAGCAGTTTTGGGCCCCATATCTAAGAAAGGATGTGCTGGCCTTGGGAAGGGTCCAGAGGAGGTTCACAAGAATGATCCCTGGAATGAAGAGCTTGTCGTATGGGGAACATTTGAGGACTCTGGGTCTGTACTCGTTGGAGTTTAGAAGGATGAGAGGGGATCTTATTGAAACTGACAAGATACTGTGAGGCCTGGATAGAGTGGACGTGGAGAGGGTGTTTTGAATTGTAGGAAAACCTCGAACCAGAGGACACCATCTCAGACTAAAGGGATGATCTTCAATACAGATGAGGAGGAATTTCTTCAGCCAGAGGGTGGTGAATCTGTGGAACACTTTGCCGCAGAAGGCTGTGGAGGCCAAATCACTGAGTGTCTTTAAGACAGAGATAGATAGGTTCTTGATTAATAAGGGGATCAGGGGTTATGGGGAGAAGGCAGGAGAATGGGGTGAGAAAATATCAGCCATGATTGAATGGCGGAGCAGACTCTGGGGCCAAGTGGCTTAATTCTGCTCCTATGTCTTATGGTCTTATGAGAGTAGGCCTGTCAGTCCTTGCCATTAATGCCATGTCAATCGATGCTGGAGATATAAGACTTGTGGCAATTCAGTAATAGGTTCAACTTGCTAATCGAATGAGACAGCATTGAATGCACCAACTGCCATGGTAGGGCTAACACAACCTTCTGTTACCTTTGTCTTCCCTATCAGTGGAAAGTGCATATTATCTTGAGCACAAGCACACTGGCCCTGTTTTTTATGATCAATTTTGAACAAACCGTGCTTACCATTCATTTACACTTGTAACTGGTCGCCAACATGTTGTAGGCCTTTTAGCAGCAGCTTCTGGTCATCGCGGGTCTGAAGCACCTGGGTACCTTCTGCAAAGGGCATCTAGAATCTGTAAAACAGGCAAGAGACAGCCTATCTCCTCAACCAATGAGATTGAAGAATCTGCAGCGTAGCGCGGTATCTAAATTTTGGTGTGCAAGTTAGAATATTAATTTGAGTGAAGTAGGGAGAGAAAGGAAGCTGGGATTGTTTTTAAAAACAATATCTTAAAATCTCAACAATAGCTAAAATCTGAAGTAATGCAAATCCTGATTTATAAAAGAGAGGTGGTTTAGCAGTGATTAATACTTGACGTGCTGTTAAAGTTAGTTTGTACTTGAATGGCCAGGGATTCCAGCAAATAAGTACAGCAACTTCATTCTTTTGCGTGTATTTCAATTCTGAGTCACTCACTAGGACAACTTGTGGAGGGACAGGTCAACTCGGGACAGCAACTTCCAGATTTGTGGATGCAAGACATTACTATTTGATGTATGACAATAGTGAGCATTATTAGTGTTAGTGAGCGTTATTTCTAGTGTTCATTTCAAGCCAGTGAGTACCAGTAAATGTGAATCCATGTCCAAGTAGGAAGGACTGCATTTTCTATTTTTCATCTTGATGGGCTGCTCTTGTTCCTTTCCCACACACTGCAATCACATCAGTTTATAAACCTAAACAAAACTTCAACTTGCCGATTTCCTTAACTCTAACAAAGTTGAATATTTTTTTTAAAGGAGAATTTTATGAACCAGATGACCTCAGGAAAACCAATAACATGGACTTACCACCTCATTAATTCCCCAGGAGTTAATAATATACCTTTGTTTCCTTACTCGGTTAATTTTTTGTGTTTATAAAATTGGCTGGGGGCGGGGGAACCAACACTGGAAGAATTGATGTTCTAATTCACTGCAGCTGACAAAGTCCTCTTCTCTGTTCCTGCTTTGCCAATAAGATACTATGTGCTCGAAGGCACTAACTCACGTTATTTTCCTTGTTCAAAGATGTAAGCAGGGTTTAACGGCATTTCTAAGAAAAATAAAGTTCAGCGAAGCAAGAGTCGATGAGTGGAACCCCCTAGCTTCCCACCCGGCCTTTGCTCCAGCCCCTTGTTCAAGACCCCGGGTTTAATGCATTTAGTCAGTGTATCTTTGAAATGTGGGGCTAGCAATTAGAATTATGGTCAAGCTTGTTATTTATAAAAGATGTACGAGATTAAAATAAAGTAACTGCAAGTAGGGAAAAGAATCGTGGATTTCACTCAGATAATTTTGAATTTTTAGTAAGACTGATTTTGGAATTATTTTCAGGAATCAAACTAGAAAATGAAGTAGAACTGTGCAATGTTTCTGCTTCTTAAGCGTGTGTGTGGGGGGGGGGGGGGGGGGCAGCACGGTGGCGCAGTGGTAGCACTGCAGTCTCACGGCGCCGAGGTCCCAGGTTCAATCCTGGATCTGGGTCAATGTCCATGTGGAGTTTGCACATTCTCCCCGTGTTTGTGTGGGTTTTGCCCCCACAACCCAAAGATGTGCAGGGTAGGTGGATTGAACACTTTAAATTGCCCCTTAACTGGAAAAAAATGAATTGGGTACTCTAAGCTTTAAAAAAGAAAAAAAAAGTGTGTGTGTGTGTGTGTGTTAACGCACTATTAGGTTTGTAAACATGGATGGAAGGAGTTTGTGGCTGCACACAATTTGTGATGTGGTCCAAAGTTGACATGGTTAAATGTTGCACAAAGACATACTAAGTGCAGCATACTTTGGGCAGCAGGGTAGCATAATGGTTAGCACTATGGCTTCACAGCGCCAGAATCCCAGGTTCGACATCCGCTTGGGTCACTGTCTGTGTGGAGACTGCACGTTCTCCCCGTGTCTGCATGGGTTTCCTCCGGGTGCTCTGGTTTCCTCCCACAGTTCAAAGATGTGCAGATTAGGTGGATTGGCCATGCTACAATGCTGTGGGTCTGGAGTCACATGTAGGCCAGACCAGCAAAGATGATACATTTCCTTCCCTAAAGGACATTAGTGAACCAGATGGGTTTTACAACAGTTGACAATGGTTTCATGGTCATCTTTAGACTTTCACTTCCAGATTTTTATTGATTTCTAATTGCATCATCTTCTCTGGTGAGATTCAAACTCTGGTCCCCAGAGCATTTCCCCCAAGTCTCTGGATTACTAGTCCAACGACAATACCATCATGCCACATCCTCCCACAAAAAATGCAAGTTCCACTTCTTAATATTACATTAAACATCATTTAATGAGGCAGCACGGTGGCGCAGTGCTACCTAATGGCGCCAAGGACCCGGGTGCGATCCCGACCCCGGGTCACTGTCCTTGTGGAGTTTGCACATATCTGCGTGGGTCTCACCCCCACAATGCAAAGATGTGCAGGGTAGGTGAATTGACCATGCTAAATTGCCCATTAATTGGAATAAAAGAATTGGGTACCCCCAAAATTATTTTTTTTAAAATCATTTAATAAGGTATAATCTTGTTGGCCTCTTAAAAGACTAAAATAACATTTTTGCAACTGTTCTCGTCTCTGAAATCGCCAATTCATCTCCCAATCTTGGTTAATCTTGCACTTATAGAATCATAGAATTTACAGTGCAGAAAGGGGCCATTTGGCCCATCGAGTCTGCACCGGCCCTTACAAAGAGCACCCTACTGAAGCCCACGTATCTACCCTATCCCCGTAACCCAGTAACCCCCACTTAACATTTTTTGTGACGCCCACAGCCCATGAACAGATAAAAACATTTATAGGATCTTTCCAGTTGCTCGTGAAACTCCAAAAACCTGACAGCAACGAGTTCTTTTTGAAATACAGTCACGATCATGTAGACAAATTGAGAAGCAATTTGTGAATAGCGAAGTTCCACAAACAGCAACGGAACAATCCAATCTTTTTTTGAGACGCAAATACTGAGAAATATTTTGGACTGGCACATTGCCGTTAGGCTTTTAATGATTGTTTGAATAGCTAGGCCGTTAGATTTATCACCTCATGGAGATGATTTCACATTTGCAGTCCTCTTTCACTACTTCGTTATAATATGTGTTCATCCAGTATCATTCCCCATTTCCAAATAAATTATGAGATTATCCTTAATCTGATTGGCAAATTAGGGGAGGCAGAAGCATAGTGGTATTGTAACTGGGCAAGTAACCCAGAGGCCCAGAGTAATGCTCTGGGGACCCAGGTTCAAACCCGCCACTGCAGATGGTGAAATTTTAATTCTGTGAAAATCTGGAATTAAAAGTCTAATGATGACCATGAAACCATTGTCAATTATCATAAAAACCCACCTGGCTCACTAATGTCTTTTAGGGAATGAAATCTGCCATCCTTACCTGGTCTGGCTCATGTGCCTCCAGGCCCACATGTGGCTCCAGACCCGCAGCAATGTGGTTGACTCTTAACGTCCCCCTCAAGGGTAATTAGGGATGGGCAATAAATGCTGCACAGCCTGCGACAGGCTCATCCCATGAACGAATGATAAAACAATAATTGTTAACCCTACAGATTAGGGTAGATACTGAAAATAAAACGTGGAGAATTTTAACAAGTGGTGGAATTGTTTTATTTTCTGATCCGACATCATGATAATAGGGCGGCAAAGTGATTAATCAGTACTGCTCCCTCATGGTTCCAGGGATCTGTAAACAACTCTTCAAACACGGTCACGAACATCCCCCACCTTGCCACGAAACCCTCCGCTGAACCCCTTAACTCTTATTTGATCTTTTCCAGCTGAAGAACGTCATAAGTCACCCAGCCAGGTCGCTACTTCCGGTGGCGTTGCTGACCACCACTCCAATTAAATTAGTCGCCGGGCAATCAGAGAAGCGACGGCTACAACGTCAGATCTCCTCCCCTCCATCTGATTCAGCTTCTCCGATATCCCAAACATCGGCACCAAAGGGTCTGACTCGACCCCTCCCTCCCAAAGAATCCCGTTAACCTTTCGCAGCACCAGAAAATGTGTGATTCGCTGGCCCCGCCCACACTTTACTCGGTCGCCTGCCACCCCTGAAAGAACCCATTCATTCTTGCCCGCGTCATAGGTACCCTGCGTACGACCTTGTACTGTATCAGGCTCATTCTTGCGCACGAGGATGTCGTATTTACCCTTTGTAGCGCCTCACTTCATACTCCCCAGCTCCCCCCCCCCCCCCCCCCCCCCCCCGGTTCTCCCAATCCCTTGTATATGTCTCCATCACCCCCCCCCCCTCCATTCTCCCAATCACTTGTATATGTCTCCAATCCTGCCCTCCCTTTCCCCATCCGGAAGCAACAGTTGCTTCAGCAGGGTGTACCTCAGCAACCTGGGGAACTCTTTCCAAATCTTCCATGCAAAGTCTCTTCCCCGCTGGTACCTAAACTCACCTCCTCTTGGGAGTTCTACCCTCTCCTTCAATTCATCTATACTGGCAAACCCTTCTTCCAACTACAAATCCCCTCACCTTCACCAGCCCCGCTTCTCATCCCTCACCTTCACCAGCCCCCCTTCTTTCCACTTCCTATATGTGCCATCTATTCCCCACAGCTCAAAACCATGGTTTTCACACAACTGCATCAACACCAATAACCCCTCTATCCTAAACCCTTTATCCTAAAGTTCCACCTTAACTGGATCCAGATCTTCACCGTGGGCTGCATCACCGGGCTCTCCAAGTATCTGCTTGGCGTCATTGGCAATGTCGTCGTCACCATAGTCCTTAAGCAGGACCACCAACAGGATTCCTCCTCTATTCTACCCCTTCTCCTTCCCACCATCGCCTCACCTTCTCCACATTTGCCGTCCAATATTATAGCAAGTTTGGCAACACCAACCCTCCCTTCTGCCTCTGCCTCTATAACAAAGGCTGCCTCTGCCTCTTAACCCGTGGCACAAACCCAAATCTTCCCAGGACTTCCCAACAGGTACCGCCACTCCACCAGGTCGAATGCCTTCTCTGCATTCATGGGCACCACTTCCTCGCTACCTGAGCTCCCGACGGGGTCATAATCGCAGTTAACAGCCTCCTTATATTACTAGAAAGCTGCCCGCCGTTTATGAAGCCTGTTTGGTCCTCCGCAACCAACCCAGGACACAAACTTCCATCCTGCCCACCACCAACTTAGCCACCACTTTCACGTCTGTATTTAACAGCGATTATGGGCCTCTACGACCCACATTCCAACGGATCCTTCCCCTTTTTCGGTATTAATGTGATCGTTGCCTGCGTCATCGACTCCGGTACTTCCACCCCCCCCCCCCCCTCTTCTCCAGCACCTCATTAAATGCCCCCAAGTGATGTGGTGCCAGGTCCGTCGTGAACTCCTTATACAATTCTGCCGGGTAGCCATCCGGCTCCGGGGCCTTCGCCGACTTCATACCCCTTATACTGTCCAATATCTCCCTCAGCCCCAGTGGTTCCTCTAGTGCCTGCCTCTTCTCTTCCTCCAACTGTGGTAACTCCAGTTCGTCTAAGAACCGTCCCATGACCCCCCTCTTCACCCCCCCCCCCCCCAAACACCTCGTTTATCCTCCCCGACTCTGACACCATATCCCCTGCCCCAGTCAGTATCTTCAATGTTTCCCTGAACATGGCCTGCCTCAGTAGTTGATGTGCTAACATTCGAGTCACCTTCCCCATATTCGTACTGCACCCCCTCTTGCCCTACGCAGCTGTCCTACCTCCCTCCCCGATGTCAGCCTATCAAATTGCCCCAGTAATTTTTGCCTCCTCGTCAATGCCTCTGGTGGGCACCCTCGAGTACTCCCTATCTACCACCACCATCTTGTTCATTAGCTGTTCATATTCCTCCCTCCTTTTCCTAGTCGCATGAATCTTGAACGAGATAATCTCCCCTCGGACCATAAGACATAGGAGCAGAATTAGGCCACTCAGCCCATCGGGTCTGCTCCGCCATTCAATCGTGGCTGATATTTTCTGATCCCTGTTCTCCTGCCTGCTCCCCATAACCCCTGATCCCCTTATTAATCAAGAACCTATCTATCTCTGTCTTAAAGACACTCAGTGATTTGGCCTCCACAGCCTTCTGTGGCAAAGTGTTCCACAGATTCACCACCCTCTGGCTGAAGAAATTCCTCCTCATCTGTATTGAAGATCGTCCCTTTAGTCTGAGATGGTGTTCTCTGGTTCTAGTTTTTCCTACAAGTGGAAACACCCTCTCCATGCCCACTCTATCCAGGCCTCGCAGTATCCTGGAAGTTTCAATAAGGTCCCCACCTCCTCCTTCTAAACTCCAATGAGTACAAATCCAGAGCCCTCAACCGTTCCTCATACGGCAAGCTCGTCATTCCAGGGATCATTCTTGTGAACCTCCACTGGACCATTTCCAAGGCCAGCACGTCCTTCCTTGGATATGGGGCCCAAAACTGCTCGCAATACTCCAAATGGGGTCTGACCAGAATCTTGTACAACCTCAGACGTACATCCCTGGTCTTGTATTCTAGCCCTCTTGACAAGAATGCTAACATTGCATTTGCCTTCTTAACTGTTGACTGAACCTTCACGTTAACCTTAAGAGAATCGTGAACAAGGACACCCAAGTCCCTTTTGTGTTTCTGATTTCCGAAGCCTTTCCCCATTTAGAAAATAGTCTATGCCTAAATTCCTCCTTCCAACGTGCATAACCTCGCACTTTCCCACATTGTATTTAATTTGCCACTTCATTGCCCCCTCTCCTAGCTTGTCCAAATCCTTCTGCAGCCCCCTTGCTTCCTCAATACTACCTGTCCCTCTCCAGATCTTTGTATCAGCTGCAAACTTAGCAACAGTGCATTCAGTTACTTCTTCCAGATCATTAATGTATATTGTGAAAAGTTGTGGTCCCAGCACAGACCCTTGAGGCACACCACTAGTCACCGGCTGCCATCCTGAAAAAGACCCCTTTATCCCCACTCTCTGCCAGTCAGCCCATCCTCTATCCATGCCAGGATCTTATCCTTGACACCATGGGCTCTTAACTTATTTAACAGTCTGCTATGCAACACCTTGTCGAAGGCCTACTGGAATCCAAATGAATCACGTCCACTGGTTCCCCTTTGTCTAACTTCCTTGTTACCTCCTCAAAGACCTCTAACAGATTTGTCAAACGTGATCTCCCTTTGACAAAGTCGTGCTGACTCAGTCCTATTTTACCATGCACTTCCAAGTACTTCGCAATCTCATCTTTAATAACGACTCTAAAATCTTACCAATGACCGAAGTCAGGTTATCCGCCCTATAATTTCCCATCTTCTGCCTCCCTCCCTTCTTGAACAGTGGTGTTAGATTAGCCACTTTCCAGTCCTCTGGAACCGTTCCTGCCTCCAGTGACTCCACAATTTCCTCAGCTGTCTCTTTTAGGACCCTGGAGTGTAGTCCATCCGGTCGAGGTGACTTATCCACCTTCAGATCTTTCAGTTTCTCCAGAACCTTCTCCTTAGTAATGGTCATTGCACTCACCTCTTCCCCCTGGTTCTCCTGGAGCTCTGGCACCCACTGGTGTCTTCCACCATGAAGACTGATGCAAAGTAACTATTCAGTTCGTCTGCCGTTCTTTGTACCCTATTATTACTTCTCCAGCCACGTTTTCCAGTGGTCCAATGTCTATTTTTGCCTCTCTTACATTTTTATATATTGAAAGAAACTCTTCCTATCTTCTTTTATATTACTAGCTAACTTGCACTCATATTTCATCTTCTCGCCCCTTATTAATTTTTTTAGTTGTCCTCTGCTCGCTTTTGATTCCCAATGATTCCCAATGCTCTGGCTTCCCACTAATTCTTGCCACTTTGTATGCTTTTTCTTTTGCTTTTATGCTGTCCTTGACTTCCCTCGTCAACCATGGATGCCTTGTCCTGCACTGCATGTTTCCTCCTCCTGGGGATGAATTTCTGATGTGCCTCCCGAATAACTCCCAAAAACTCCTGTCTTTCGGTTCCACTGTCTTCCCTGCTTGTCTCCTTTTCCAATCAACTCTGGCCAGCTCCTCCCTCATGTCTTTGTAGTTACCCTTATTTAATTGTAATACCATTACATCTGACTCCAGCTTTTCCCTCTCAAACTGCAGGGTAAATTCTCCCTCTCAAACTGCAGGGTAAATTCTATCATATTGTGGTCACTGCTCCCTAACTGTTCCTTCACCTTAAGATCCCTAATCAAGTCTGCCTCATTACACATCACCAAATCCAGAATTGCCTGATCCCTAGTGGGCTTTAATCTTTAATCACATCCTGCACTTTATCACAAAACCCTCTCTCTGCTAACAACCCCGAATCGAGCCTCCACCCTGGCCTCTGCTCCCTTCCCAATCTAAGTCGAATCTCCAGCCGATGGGACGCATGGTCTGAGATAACTATCCCTGTATACTCTGCCCTTCCACCCCAACCAAAATCTCCCAGCTCACCACAAAAAAGTCAATTCTGGAATATACCTTGTACGCATGCGAAAAAAAGGAATACGTCCTTTCCCCGGGTTCTTGAGGCACCAGGGGTCCACCATACCCATCTTTTCCACCAAGCTCCTTTGCCATTTGTACTCAACCTATTGACCTGGGCTCGATCTCATTTACCCTCGTCTCTCGGACACAATTAAAATCTCCTTCCATAATCAACTAGTGATTGGCCAATCCGGGGTTGCTGCCAGCAATCCCCTCATCAAACCTACATACACCAATTCGGTGCATACACATTCACCAACCCCACTGGCGTCCCTTCTAATACCCTACTCACATATTCCTACCCCGGTCCCTCACTTCCTTTGCACTTACTCATCAAAATTGTCATACTGCGACTTCAAACCCTGCAGACAGACCACCTCCGCTTTCAAGCTCCTAAAGGCGCGCAAAGACACAAGATCTTTTGACCGCCCATTGAGCCCTCGCAGGTGCCACGTTATAAATCTTACCGGGTGCTTGCACTTCCATCCCTTCTACTGTCCGCCATTCTTCCCTTTTGGCTCTTCTCCCCTGTTAATTTCACCCTACATCCGGCCCACTAAGATGGCCCCTTTCTCTGCTCCTGACCATGTTTATTCTCCAACCTCGCCTCGTCGCTTCACTCCTTTGTTCCCCTGCCATTCACAGTTGCGCTTCTCTCTGGTCCACCACAGAATCTTCTTTCTCCACGAACTTAAGGAGCCTCACGATCACCGCCTGTGGCGGCTCCCCCGCTGTAGGTTTCTGCCTCCAAGACCTGTGCGCTCTGTCCACTTCAGGGGTCTTATCCAACACCCCCTCTGCCACCAGCTCAGCTAGCATCCTCAAAACGTACCTCGTGGCACTCGCATCTTCCTCTCCTTCAGGCAGGCCCACTATCCGCAGATCCTGCTTCTCCACCTTTGCTCCTCAAAGCCCCACCCCCCGCTTCCAATGCCACCACCCGATCGCTGTGGTCCGACATCACCTTCTTAATCTCTCGGATCTGCGACCCCTGTGCCTCCAACTTTTCTCCACCCTCTCCATCGAGCCCTTCAGCGGTGCCACAGCCCCTTTGATGGCCTTCGTGCGATCCTCCTGCATCTCCTTCCTCTGCTGGCAGAACCCTTCCTCGATGAAGGCCAATAACTGTTCCATCTGGGGCTTTGCTACTTGCACGAGCCCTTCCCCCTCTGCCATCCTTCCACTGGCTGCTGCTCCACAGGTCTCTTCCAACTCCTTGGCCAGATCTTTTGCCGGGTTTGGTAACCAGCAGACGTACCACTCTCGGGATGGGTGGGGGGGGGGGGGGGCGACACTTCTCCGATCTTCAGTTACACTGTTGAAGTTGCACCCTAATTTTGGATAAAAAGTGCTCTTTTCTACGTCTTCAAGCAGGAGCTGCCCTGTGCGTGACCACTCACACCATGGCTGCCAATGGAAGTCGACAGTCGCACAAATTTGGCACTAGTAAATCAGTTTAATGTGTGATCTTTTGGAAATTGTGTCTCACTGTATCATTGGGTTTACCACTGTGCATTTCAGTTGTCACTTTCACAATTAATGTGGATAATAAGAATTGTGGGTGTGGAAGGGGTGGGTGGCAAAACATTCTCATAATAGACAGGTGATAGTGAACTGCTTCCAAAATTGTGATAGACAGCTTGTGGTTGAGGAGTTTAAAGTAACTTAGTAATACTGAAACGTGTGATAGACATGACAAAAATGATTGAGAACGTTGAAAATGAAAAGGTTTTGCTGTCGAGTTGCAGTGTCAGGTATATTTTCATCTTTGAGGAAAGACTGATTTTGTTTGGTAACTGGGTGATAGCTGTTGACAAGTATTTCTGTTTACATTAAAACTTGTATCACTTTAGTAAAACTTAAGGCAACTGACAAGACTACCTTAGGCTGTCACTTCTTTTTATGAAAGTAGACGAGGGAGAAAAATTGTAGGACCTCTTTGGGGTCTTTGTGTACAATAAATCGATCTAGTAGTTTTCTCTGTGGTAACTCTTCCCAAACCACGCCATTGCTATTACTCTCTCGAATGCAGTTGACTTTGAATGATTCCATGAGTTTTGGGCAGCTATTGAGTTATTTACCTTCCAGATCATCTGGCCCTCAACTATTAGGAAAGTTTAGAGGAATATGGGCCAAATGCAGGCAAATGGGGTTAGCTTAGATGGACTTTTTGGTTGACATGGACCAATTCGGGCTGAAGTGCCTGTCTCCATGCCATATTCTATGATTAACTGTCTGTGGTAAATGAATTAAATTGAACTCCTCAAACAAAAGCCTCCTTATACCTCAAGTATGGTATCAAAAATGACTTGCTAAAGCTTTATCATATCTGATTGTTAAGATTGTAGAGAAAACTCCAACTTGTTACGTGGCAAAGACCAGATTGCTGCATGGCAATGTTTTTATTAAAGCATTTGTCTCATTGAGGGAAGAATGGCATAGGTCATGTGTAGCAAATTCCATATGCCTCTTTACAGTTAGTTACAGTGTGGCTACACACTGCTTCAGTTTGGTGGCACAGTAGCACACTGATTAGCACTTGGTTCGCAGCGCTATGGTTCCAGGTTCGATTGCTGGCTTGGGTCACTGTCTGTGCGGAGTCTGCACGTTCTTCCCGTGTCTGCGTGGGTTTCTGCCGGGTGCTCCGGTTTCCTCCCACGAGTCCTAAAAGATGTGCTGTTAGGTGAATCGGACATTCTGAATTCTCCCTCTGTGTACCCGAACTGGCGCCGGAATGTGGAGACTAGGGGATTTTCACGGTAACTTCATTGCAGTATTAATGTAAGCCTACTTGAGACACTAATAAAGATTATTATTCAGCAATTCTTCTCACTTCAATGATAGAGGACATGTACTTTGGAGTACAGGTTAAATAGCTATTTGTGGGCTTCATATTCACTAATACAGATGTGAGTGGCTCTTTAGTTAAGCCAATTTGAAATATCTCTGAGGTAAACTGCAGGATGCATTTTAAACTTGCTGTATGCCATTTAATACTATGGTCTTCTAGTTGGGACCATGCCCAACTAGTTTGCCACTATAAGCTCTCAAGATCTTAATTCTGTAAATAGGCACATCCGAGGTCGAGCCCAACATTGTTGCTCTTGAACAGATCTGAGGTAATTGCATGTTTACTGATGTGAGGGAAGTTGCTTTGGGGCAGGTGTCTGTAAATCCCCAATGAGTATCACCTGATTTGTGAAGTAAATTGCAATCTCTCACTTCCTCCCCCTCTCCTTGCTTTTGTTTTTTGACTCGCTTTTGTTTTGGGGTTCGTTTCCCTTTTTCTCTCCCTTGCCTGTGCCCACACACACCTCCCCCAATCCTCTATCCTCCATACGTGCTCACCTCCTCTCTGGTATGTTCATTCTCTTTCTTGAAGAGATACTTGTGGTGAGGATTTGGGTTGATAAGAGATTGAAGAATAAGTTCGGTCTTGGGGAGATTAAATTGGCGAGTGCATAATAAGAGGAGAGACGTGACAATAAAAGTGTAGAGATGGGGGTTGTATCGTGGATGGCACGGCTGTTTCACAGTGCCAGGGTCCTAGGTTCGATTCCCATGTTTGGGTTACTGTCTGTGCAGTCTGCACGTTCTCCTCGTGCCTGCTTGGCTTTCCTCCGGGCGCTCCGGTTTCCTCCCACGGGTCCCAAAAGACGTGCTGTTACGTGAATTGGATCTTCTGAATTCTCCCTCAGTGTACCCGAACAGGTGCAGTGCTGTAACGACTAGGGAGTTTTCACAGTAAATTCATTGCAGTGTTAATGTAAGCCTACTTGTGACACTAATAAATATTATTATTATAGGAGAAAAAAATCGGCTGGGAAACAGCAAAGTGACTTGAGGGCATTGAAGGCAATTGAAGTGTTGGGCAAACCATGCCAACTTCTGTGTCTTGCATATGCCCAGCCAATGTAGACCTAATTCCTTAATGAGATTTGTTTTTATCTGTCTGTTTGCTCCGTTAATAATACTGTACTAGACAAGGAAAGTTAAACTTGCAGTGCCTCAGTAATTCTGAATGTAATTTAACAGCACTCCAGCTCCTAGCAATTGCTTGTTCTCCGCTCCCACATAGTGAACTCTGTTTGCAGATCTCTTACAGGCTGTTTGCAGATCTCTTACAGGCTGTCCTTCTTTGTTACTGGTGAACCATTGATTTTGATCAATTACTGTTCTGTTGTCGAGTGCTTCTGTAGCATCAATTTCAAGCTGTGATACAACCACTTTGCTTCTGTGGCCTATTATTGTCTGTGCTTTTTATCTTTTGTTTATTTAGCTAGGGTCCCACAGCATTGCTTGACATTGAGCACATTCATGTGCTTCGACTGTAGAATGTGAGTTTGTGAAAGCAAGATTGTCAAACAAACATGTCTGCTGGAGATGTCTCTGTCTCCCATCTCGAATCCATGCCTCTGGAGTGCAGTGCAAGGTGGAGTTACAGGGAAGGGGTGGGAATTTCTAGACAGTTTTATCCAGAATATAGTAACACCCCAGAAGAGAAGGTTCAAGAAAGGAAGGGAGCCAGGTAAGGGGGATTTAGGTATGATGTGCTGGTTAACTGTGAGGACAAGGCAAAGACTGCAGGGAGTATAGCCACAATGAAGACCAAGGCACCATAGCTTGGAAGGCTGTCCAGATGAATTTGGGGTGGCAGGGAGAAGAATAGTAGCATTGTTTTTGTTATTAGAGACTCTACAGGGACCCTGTTGTTTGCAGTATTTTTAAATAATCTGGAGGAAAATGTGGGTGGTCTGATTAGTAAATTTGCGGATGACACGAAGATTGGCGGAGTTGCTGATAGTGCCGAGGATTGTCAGGAGATACAACAGGATATAGATCGAGATAGATTGGAGACTTGGGCACAGAAATGGCAGATGGAGTTTAATCCTGGCAAATAAGAACATTAACATACAAAGGGATCTGGGCATGCAGGTCCACAGTTCTCTGGCAACACGGGTGGATTGGATTGGATTTGT
This sequence comes from Scyliorhinus torazame, assembly GCF_047496885.1. Classification (NCBI taxonomy): domain Eukaryota; kingdom Metazoa; phylum Chordata; class Chondrichthyes; order Carcharhiniformes; family Scyliorhinidae; genus Scyliorhinus; species Scyliorhinus torazame. The sequence goes on from NC_092709.1 coordinate 304,494,764, forward strand.
TTATTGTCACGTGTATCGAGGTACAGAGAAAAGTATTTTTCTGCAAGCGGCTCAAACAGATCATTCAGTACATAAAAAGAAAAGAAAATACATAATCGGGCAACACAAGGTAGTGTTAAAATTAAATTATAGACTTCCGGTTGCGGCTATGCCTAGGTAGGTCGCACGTTCGGCAGCTCCTGCCGGGAATGGACTTTTGGGCTCTTCAGAGGGGCCCCAACAGTAATTGTTCGACGGCTCCCAGTGTGGGCAGGTGACAGCAAGGTTCCCCTGACACTATATGGATTGGACCAGGAGTGGAGCGGTTTAAAAAAAGTGATCCTGGTGCAGCGGAAAGTGCGAGGGAGGAAAAGCAAGATGGCGGCGGGTGGAGACCAAGCAGCGTGGGCGCAGTGGTCGCAGGAACAGCAGGAGTTCCTTAAATGCTACTTTGCGGAGCTAAAGACAGAAATGCTGGCGCCAATGAAGGTGGCGATTGAGAAGCTTGTGGAGCCCCAGAAGGCCCAAGTGGCGGCGATCCGTGAGGTGTGGCAAAAAGCCTCTGAGAATGAGGACGAGATCTTCGGCCTGGCGGTGAAGGTGGAGGCGCACGAGGCGCTGCACAAGAGGTGGCAGGAAAAATTTGAGGAGCTGCAGAATAGGTCGAGGAGGAAGAATCTTCGGATTCTGGGTCTCCCTGAAGGAGTGGAGGGCCCGATGCTGGGGCATATATGAGCACGATGCTCAATTCGCTGATGGGCGCTGGAGCTTTCCCGAGGCCCCTGGAGCTGGATGGGGCTCATCGGGTCCTGGCAAGGAGACCCAAAGCCAACGAGCCGCCAAGGGCTGTAGGGGTGGGGTTCCACCGCTTTATGGACAGTGTGTCCTGAGATGGGCCCAAAAAGAACGGAGCAGCAGGTGGGAGAACACGGAGATCCGAATCTACCAGGACTGGAGTGCGGAGGCGGCTAAGAAGAGGGCTGGTTTTAACCGGGCTAAGGCGGTTCTCCATCTGAAGGAGGTGAAGTTTGGGATGCTGCAGCCAGCGTGATTGTGGGTCACGTTCCAGGATCGGCACCACTATTTTGAAACGCCTGATGAAGCATGGAACTTTATCCAGTCTGAAAAGTTGGACTCAAACTGAGGGTTTGCCGTGGGGGGATGTTTACTGTGTTTATTGCGGTTGGGGAATGTTCTTTTTGTTTTGGTGCTGGGTGGGGATGGGTGAATGGATTTGCTGTGGGAGAGTGTGGGCGTCGGTGTTGGAGGGGCAGGGCCCCGCGGAGGAAGAGGGGGGGGTGGAGGCCCAGGAATGGGGAGTTGGGGTAAGGCCGCAAAAAGGAGCTGCGCCAGAGGTGGGGGGGGGGGGGAGAATGAAATGCATGTTTGGTTGGATTCCGGATCTGGAGGTAGGAAGCTTGATAATGGGGGGAGACTTCAACACGGTGCTGGACCCAGCACTGGACCGTTCTAGGTCCAGGACAGGTAAGAGGCCGGCTGCGGCCAAGGTGCTCGGGGTTTAGGACCAGATGGAGGGAGTGGATCCATGGAGGTTTGCCAGGCCGCAGGCCAGGGAATTTTCCTCCTTTTCCCACGTCCATAGAGCCTACTCCCAGGTAGATTTTTTTCATTTTGAGTAGGGTGCTAATCCTGAAAGTGGAGGGAACGGAATATTCGGCCATAGCCATCTCTGATCACGCCCCGCATTGGGTGGAGCTGGAGTTGGGGGAGGAGAGGGACCAACGCCCGCTGTGGCACCTCTATGTCGGACTGTTGGCGGGTGCGGGGGTGTATTGAAAGATGCTTGGAGGCCAACGGCAACGGGGAGGTGCAGGTGGGGGTAGTCTGGGAGGCGTTGAAGGCGGTGGTCAGGGGAGAGCTAATCTCCATTAGGGCCCACAGGGAGAAGAGAGAGAGAGAGAGGTTGGTGGGGGAGATTTTGAGGGTGGACAGGAGTTATGCAGAGGTCCCCGAGGAGGGGCTACTTGGGGAGCGATGGAACCTCCAGACGGAGTTCGACCTGTTGATCACTGGGAAAGCAGAGGCACAGTGGAGGAAAGCGCAAGGGGCGGTGTATGAGTATGGGGAGAAGGCGAGTCGGATGCTGGCACATCAGCTTTGTAAGAGGGAGGCAGCGAGGGAGATTGGTGGAGTTAGGGATAGAGGGGGGGAATACGGTGTGGAGTGCGGTGAGAATAAACAAGGTATTTAGGGACTTCTATGGGGATCTGTACAGGTCTGAGCCCCCAGCGGGGGAGGAGGGGATGCGACGATTCCTAGATCAGCTGAGGTTCCTGAGGGTGGGGGAGGAGCAGGTGGCTGGTTTGGGGGCGCCGATTGGGCTGGAGGAGCTGGTTAAAGGATTGGGGAACATGCAGGCGGGGAAGGCCCCGGGGCCGGATGGGTTCCCGGTTGAATTTTACAGGAAATACGTGGACCTGGGCCCGTTGCTAGTGAGGACTTTTAATAAGGCAAGGGAAGAGGGGACCTTTCCCCCGACCATGTCCAGGGCGCTGATTTCTTTGATCTTGAAGCGGGACAAGGATCCATTGCAATGTGGGTCGTATAGACCGATCTCGCTCCTCAATGTTGACGCAAAGGTGCTGGCTACAAGAATTGAGGACTGTGACCCGGGGGTGATTCATGAGGACCAGACGGGATTTGTGACGGATAGGCAGCTAAATACAAATGTGCGGAGGCTCCTCAATGTGATTATGATGCCCTCGGTGGAGGGGGAAGCCTCGGTTTGGTCCCCGATTCGGGAGAATCATCGGTTTGTTCCGGGAAGGATGGATGGGGGGTTTCGGAGATGGCATCGGGCAGGGATTAGAAGAATGGGGGACCTGTTCATCGATGGGACGTTTGCGAGCCTAGGGGCTCTGGAGGAGATGTTTGGGCTATCCCCGGGAAACGTTTTCAGGTATATGCAAGTGAGGGTGTTTGTGAGGCGGCAGGTGAGTGAATTCCCACTGCTTCTGGCACGTGGGATTCTGGATAGGGTGGTTTCGGGTGTATGGGTGGGAGAAGGCAAGGTTTTGGCGATTTACCAGGAGCTGAAGGAAGAGGAGGAGGCCTCGGTGGAGAAGTTAAAGGGCAAGTGGGAGGAGGAGCTGGGGGCGGAGATAGATGAGGGTCTGTGGGCTGATGCCCCGAGTAGGGTTAATTCTTCCTCCTCTTGCACTAGGCTCAGCCTAATACAGTTAAAGTTACTCACAGAGCGCATATAACAGGGGCGAGGTGGGACCCTCGGTTTGGTCCCCGATTCTGGAGAACCATCGGTTCGTCCCAGAAGACTGGATGGGGGGTTTCGGAGCTGGCATCGGGCAGGAATTAGAAGAATGGGGGACCTGTTCAACGATGGGACGTTTGTGAGCCTAGGGGCGCTGGAGGAGAAGTTTGGGCTACCCCCGGGAAATGTTTTCAGGTATATGCAAGTGAGGGTGTTTGTGAGGTGGCAGGTGAGGGAATTCCCGCTTCTTCCGGCATGTGGGATTCAGGATAGGGTGATTTCGGGTGTATGGGTTGGAGAAGGCAAGGTTTTGGCGATTTACCAGGAGCTGAAGGAAGAGGAGGAGGCCTCGGTGGAGGAGTTAAAGGGCAAGTGAGAGGAGGAGCTGGGGGAGGCGATAGATTAGGGTCTGTTGGCTGATGCCCTGAGTAGGGTTAATTCTTCCTCCTCTTGCGCCAGGCTCAGCCTAATACAGTTAAAGTTACTCACAGAGCACATATGACGGGCGAGGTTGAGTAGGTTCTTTGGGGTGGAGGACAGATATGGGAGGTGCTCGGGGAGCCCGGCAAATCACGTCCATATGTTCTGGTCGTGCCTGGCGCTGGATGGGTTTTGGGGGGGTTTTGCGAGGGCTATGTCCAAGGTGGTGAACGCCCGGGTCAAGCCGAGCTGGGGATTAGCATTATTTGGGGTATCGGACGAGCCGGGAGTACAGGAGGCGAAAGAGGCCGATATTCTGGCCTTTGCGTCCCTGGTAGCCCGGTGGAGGATTTTGCTACTATGGAAGGATGCAAAGCCCCCTAGTGTGGAAGCTTGGATCAATGACATGGCAGAGTTCATCAAGCTGGAGAGGATAAAGTTTGCATTGCGAGGGTCTGTGCAAGGGTTCCTCAGGCGGTGGCAACTGTTCCTAGACTATCTCGTGGAGCGTTAGGAGGAGGTCAGCAGCAGCAGCCCAGAAGTGGGGGCGGGGGGTTCTTTTGGGGTGGCGTTTGGGTTAAGGTGGGGTTTTTTCCCTATTTGTGGTTTTTTTTTTTACTGTTATATGGGGATTATTGTATATGGGGGAAATCCAATGTATAATTTCTGCTTGTTGTGTTCTTGTTTCTTTTTTCTTGTTGGGGGTGGGGGGTTTGTTGAAAATTTGTTGCAAAATTTGAATAAATATATTTAAATTTTAAAAAATTAAAAATTAAATTATAAAAGATTAGTACGATTATAAGAGATGTAAGACGAGGATCTGTTTGGGAAAGCTCTCAAGAGTGTCGCCATGTTCCGGCGCCATCTTGGATAGAGTTAAGGTGATTAAGAAGGCATATGGTATGCTTGCCTTCATCAGCCGGGGCATTGAGTACAAGAGCTGGGAAAGCATGTTGCAGCTATATAACACCTTGTTTAGGATGCATTTGGAGTATTGCATGCAGTTCAGGAACCACATTATCAGAAGGACGTGGAAGCTTTGGAGAGCGTGCAAAGAAGGTTCACCACAGCGTTGCCTGGACTCGAGGGTGTTGGCTATGAGGAGAGATTGAATACACTAGGATTGTTTTCACTGGAAAGACAGAAGAGGGGGGGGGGGGAAAGAGAGAGTGACCTGATAGAGGTCTACAAAATTATGAGGTATAAACAAGGTGGATAGTCAGAGGCTTATTCCAAGGCAGGAAGTGTCAATTACAAGGGGGCACAGGTTCAAGGTGAGAGGGGAACAGTTTAAAGGAGATGTGCGGGGTAAGCTTTTCACACACCAGAGTGGTGGGTGCCTGGAACGCGCTGCCGGAGGATGTGGTTGAAGCAGGCACATTAGCAACATTTAAGAGGCATCTGGATGGGTACATGAATAGGGAGGAAATAGAAGAGGGATATGGACAGAGTAAGGGCAGAAGGTTTTTTTTAAAGTTGGGGCATCATGATCACCACGGGCTTGGAGGGTCTGTCAAGAGTTTGGCTGCAAATTAAAAAGCAGAACCTAGCAGATAAGAATCACCTAGATTGTTGCCTGAACCATTTGCAGATTGGCATAGGAGCAGACCGATCAGGAGAATTAACATGTGGATTGGTGTGGAAAAGTGGGGTTCCTTTTCATCAAATGTTGGGATAGGAAGGAGCTGTACCAATGAGGTGGGCTCCCTTTGAACCATGATGTGATCCATGGCTGAGGGGAAAGAACATAACATAAGAAATAGGAGTAGGTCATTCAGCCCTTTGAGCTCACTCCGCCATTCAGTGAGGTCATGGCTGATCTCCCACTGTAACACCATTTTCCTGCACTATCCCCATACCCCTTGATGCTTTTGATTTGAAAAAATCTAGCGACCTCAGTCTTGAACATACTCACTTTCACAGGGTTAAGAAAGAGACATGCATTAAGTTTGTAGACAGCACAGAGTGCCTGACAAGTGAATACAATGAAAGGAGAGAACAACAATTAGATAGGCAAAAGAGCTATGAAGTTAAATTATCAAGGAACATAAAAGAAGTTAGTAAAATATTTTACAGGCACGTGAAGAAAAATTATGACTGATTTGATAGAGGCTTTAAAAATCATGAGTGGTTTGGATTGTATAGATGGGGAGAAACTGGTCCTGTTGGTGGAGAGGTCAAGCACCTGAGGACACTAATTTTAAGGTAATTGTGAAAAGAAGCAAAGCTAACATGAAAAATATTTTTATGTAACATGTGGTTAGGATCTGGAATGCCCTGTCTTGGGGTGGTGGAAGCAGATTTGTTAAGCGCCTTACTCCGCTTCATTCTGAGAATGGTGTTTGAAGTCTGCTGACGGCTATGTTCTTGCCTGTGAGTTTGGAACTGCAACCACCACATCAATGGTTCCCCAACCTTTTCTGAAACCGCACTTGACTCCCTGGCAACAGAGGCTGGTCAGGATGTTGCATCAAGCAGTTCGGAAGAATTCTGGCAAAGATTTTACAGCAATGGATTTGCAGCAATGGAGAGGTGTGAGATGATTGTGGCAGGATTGGCAAGTTCCTTTCGTTTTCAACCATCCGGATACATTGTCCAGTCCAACAATGTTGTTTTTTTGCAAGAGTTTTGCCTGAATGCTCATGGAGCTGACTTCAAGATGGGCACTGTGTTTACCTCAAAAAAAAATCATCCAAGCACGATGCCTACTGAAACACCCACATGACTGTCCAATGAAAGCTCCGAGAGACGCAGGGCTCTTGACTAATTCTGAAAGCTGACAAACCTCAGTCGTATGCAGACCACAAATATTTGAAGAGATTCTATGACTCTCTGAAATCTGCCTCTGGGCCCTGAAATCTGTCTATGGGTCCCAGTCATAGAATTTACAGTGCAGAAGGAGGCCATTCGGCACATCGTGTCTGCACCGGCTCTTAGAAAGAACACCTCACTTAAGCCCACGTCGCCACCCCATTTCTGTAAACCAGTAGCCCAACCTAACCTTTTTGGACACCAAGGGCAACTTAGCATGGCCAATCCACCTAACCTGCACATCTTTGGACTGTGGGAGGAAACCGGAGCACCCGGAGGAAACCCAGGCAGACACGGGAGAACGTGCAGACCTCCGCACACGCAGTGATCCAAGCCGGGAATCAAACCTGGGACCCTGGAGCTGTGACGCAACAGTGCTAGCCACTGTGCTACCGTGTCACCCAGAGTCTACTGGTTCATCATCTAACTTTGGTGCCGATGCGTCGTAATACTGTCCCAAACCTGCATGCAGTTCTGATCACCCCATTGTAAAATGGAGGACCGGTAGAGGCTTGGAGGGCTGAAGAGCCTGTTCCTGTGCTGTTTTGTTCTTTGATATAGAGGCACTGGAAGGGGTGTGGAGAAGATTGCAAAGATGATCCAAGAAATGTGGGTGTATTTCAGGGTAGGATTCTCACACTGGACCTCTCTTCTCTTGAAAGGAAAAGGCTGAGGAGTGGCCAGATAGAGGTCTTTAAAATTCTGAAAGGTTTTGATAGAGTGGATACAAAGAGACTGTTCCCTTTTGTGAGGAAGAGCATAACTGGACGCCATAATTATAAGATAGTCACCAAGAGGTCCAGTAGGGAATTCAGAAGAAACCTCTGTGACATTATACAAATGTACAGCATGTGAAGAGTATGTTAAAACTAGCCACTAGATGGAGCTAATGGACAGTACTATAAAAGGCACTGACTCTTTAGGCTTCTGGGAGAGAGTGGAGTAGAGGTCGAAGAGACTGAAGTAAAGTGCATTGTGGAGCTAGAGAAGGCAGAATATAGTTACATTTAGAATATAGAATTAGAGTTAACGAGTGTAGTTTAATAATCTATTTCTTTACCATAGGAATAAGTGTCAAACTCTAAATCAAGTAGTGCAAATAAAGTTCATGAAAAGAGCTTCAAGTGTCTTTGTGAAACGAATATAAGCTTTATTGTCACAAGTAGTCTTACATTAACACTGCAATGAAGTTACTGTGAAAATCTCCTCGTTGCCACATTCCGGTGCCTGTTTGGGTACACTGAGGGAGGCGAGGGGAGAACATGCAGACTCTGCACAGACAGTGACCCAAGCCGCGAATCGAACCTGGGATCTTGTCACTGTGAAGTAACTGTGCTGACCACCTCTACTGTGCTGCCCACTACGCTTTCCATCCTGAAGTCAACCTCACAAAGATTACTACAACTTCTTTACCCAAAGAGTCATGAGAATGTGAAACTTTCTACTACAGGGAGTGGTTACATTTAAGGGGAAGTTGGAGGGGATAGAGGATTTCAATGGTAGATTTAGATGATGAAAGATGAGAGGTGGTTCAACTGGAGCATAAGGACGTGGGTGGGCTGGTTATGCTGAATAGTCTTTTCTGATGCCAGCCTATGTTTGTATATATTTGCAGAATCCTCCTCTTTATTCTCTTCCAGGGACATGAAAAGTGGGCATATTTATGTTTTCTGTGCTGGCTCACAGCTTGGAATAGAGACCTGGAAAAATGTTTCTGTTAATTGTTCTGAATTCAATGCCTGCATTTGGTAATAAAGTAATTTTAAATTGAGCTTTCTATTAACTGTTGCCTCGCAACAGATGTGATTGTATCCAAATGTTTACATATTTCTAGTCAAATCTCCATGTTCAATTTGTTTTTTAATTGTATTTTATTCCAAACATATTCAAAAATACAAAAACATAACTCAGAAAACATTCGCCACACCCCACAGTTCACAGTTTGTGCTGGTTTTCCCCACTCGACGCCCCCCCCCCTTCGCCCGCCATTCGAACAGAATCCTTTGCCGGGCAACGAGAGGCGAGGGCTACAACGTCTGCCCTCCTCCCCTCCATCAGCTCCGGCATTTCTGATACCCCAAAAATGGCCACCATAGGGTTCGTCCTGACCTCTACCCCCACAATCTCTGATAGCGTTGCAAATGCCCCCTCCCAGTATCTCCAACTTCTCGCAGCCCCAAAACATATGCACGTGATTTGCTGGTCTTCGTCCACACTTCTTGCGCTTGTCTGCCACCCACTGAAAGAACCGACTCATCCTCGCCCGAGTCATATGCACCACCTTAAACTGAATCCAACTCTTCCTCCCATACGCGGAAGTCGAATTCACCCTCTGCATCGCCTCACCCACACTCTTAGTCAAATTCACCCTCCATATCGCCTCACTCCACACACTCCAACCTATCTTCTCTTCTCTCCCCCCCCCCCCCCCCCCCCCCCCCCAACCTGCCCACCCACATCTACCCCACCCATTTCTCATTAATCCTCACCACCGGAGCTTCCCCCTGCTGCCCCAGCCACCCAAATATATATTACCAATCCTACCCTCCACTTCCACATCTGGGAACAGCAACAGCTCCAGTGGGGTATACTTCAGCAGCTAGGAAAACCCTCTCCATTCCTTCGGCGCAAAGCCCCTCACTTGCATATACCTGAACTTGCTTCCCTTCAGCAGCTTCACCCTCTCCTGCAGCTCTTCCAGACTTGTAAACCTCTCCTCCAGATAGATCCCTCACCAGTTCCACCTCTCTCCATTTCCTAATACATTCCATCCGTCTCGTCCGGCTTAAACCTATGGTTCCCACACAACGGTGTCATACTGACATCCCATCCATCCTAAAGTGTCTCTTCAAGTGGTTCCACACCCTAATCGTAGACTGCACCACCGGGCTCAATGTGTACCTCCTTGGTGCCAGCGGAAGTGACGCTGTCACCATGGACCTCTGGCTGGACCCTCTACAGGACTCCTTCTCCATCCTAACCCACCACATCCCCCGTCCTTCCCACCACTGCCTCACCTTCTCCGCATTCGCCGCCCAATAGTAACGCAACTCCCAACTCCCTTTCTTTCCCGCCCATGTGAACTCCAAAATGGTTGCACCAGTTTCTGTAAAAAGGCCTTCGGATTGAAGACCGCAAGGGTCTGGAATCCAAACTGGAACTTTGGCAGAACGTTAATTTTTACCACCAGGACCCTTCCTGCCAATGTCTGGTGTAGCATATCCCATCTCCTAAAGTCCTCTCTAACCTCTTCCACCAACTTTGTCAGATTCCAGTTGCGCATAGTCGACCACTCCCCTGTCACCTGAACTTTTCCCTATCTACCCTTAATGGCAATGTCCCAAGATTGGCTCCCTGACCCGCCGCATTCACCAGAAACATCTCACAGTCACTTCTATCCCGACAAGGCCCCGAACCTCTCTAGAATGTCTATAATTCTCCCCATTCTTCTCCAGTGGGTCCGACACGAACAGCAGCAGGTCATCTGCGTACAGCACGATCCAGTGTTCCTTATACGCCTCACAATTCTCTGCCACTCTACCGGCCCCCTAAGGGCCATTGGCAAGGGCTCTAACACCAGCACAAACAACAGCGGCGGCAGCGGACACCCCTGCCACATTCCCATGCAACCCGAAGCTCCATAAACTCATCTCGTTTGTCCGAACACTCGTCACTGGGGCCACAAACTTCGGCCCAAACTAAACATTCCCGGAATTTCAAACAGGAACTGCCACTCCACCCAGTCGAAAGCCTTCTCCTCGTCCGTAGAGACCACTACTTCCAGTACCCACCCTTCGGGGTCATGATCATGTTTAATAATAATAATCGCTAATTGTCACAAGTAGGCTTCAATGAAGTTACTGTGAACAGACCCTAGTCGCCACATTCCGGCACCTGTTCGGGGAGGTCGGTACGGGAATTGAATCCGCGCTGCTGGCCTTGTTCTGCATTACAAGCCAGCTGTTTAGCCCACTGTGCTAAACCAACCCCTAATCGCCTATAGTGACTGGAAAGCTGCCTGACCTTGACGAAACCCATTTAGTCCTCTGCGACCACCCGAGGATGCATCCTTCCATTCACCCCGTCACTAACTTAGCCAACTCTTTCACATCTGTGGTTAACAGTGATATCGGCCTATATGACCCACACTCCCAATGGGTCCTTCCCCTTCTTCGAGATTAGCGTGATTGACATCTGGGTCAGTGTCTCTGGTAGCTCCCCCTTCTCCAGTGCCTCTCCAAATATCCTCAGTAAATATGGTGCCAACTCCGTTGCAAACTCCTTGTAGAACTCTGCCAGGCAGCCGTCCGGTCCCGGGGCCTTCCCCAACTTCATCCCTTTTACGCTATCCATCACCTCTCAACCCTAGCAGTTCCTCCAGTGTCTGCCTCTTCTCCTCATCCAGCCGTGGGAATTCCAGCTCGTCCAAAAACTGCTCCATATCCCCTTCCTCCCCACCCGGCTTGGCCCTATATAACTTCTCGTAATACTCCTTGAACACCTCGTTAATGTTCCCCAGCTCCAACACTACCTCCCCTTCCCTGTCCATACCCTCAGAATTTCTCTGGACGTGGCCTGCCTCCATAGCTGATGGGCTGGCATACAGCTCGCCTTCTCTCCATATTCATACTGCACCCCCATGGCCCTCCATAGCTGCCCCACTGCCTTCCCCGTCGTCAACCTATCGAACTGCCCTGTAATCTCTTTCTCTTCGCCAACTCCTCCTTGGTGGGGGCACTCGAATACTTCCTGTCCACGTCGACTATCTCGTCCAACATCTGCCCATACTCCTCTCTCCTCCTGTCTCTGTCCCCCCCCCAAACCACCGCCTTCAACACCTCCCAAAATGTGGCCACCAATACCTCCCAGTTTTGATTCACCTCCACATAGTCTCTGATCACCGACCACATCTTCTCACAGAACCCCTCGTCTGTAAAAGCCCTGAATCTATCCTTCATTCCAGCCTCTGCTCCTGCCTCGAACTAATCCTGACCTCCAGCCAGTGTGGCGCATGGTCTGAGATCACAACTCCTGCCCCCACCAACACTGCTTGGCTCACTACAAAAAAGTCAATTCTAAAGGATACCTTGTACACATGCAAGAAGGAGTACTCTCTCTCCTCTGAGTTCCTAAACCTCCGTGATTTCCATCCTTTCCATAAAGATTCCCAGCCCCCTCACCATCCTCTACCTTCCCCTTGACTTGGGGCTCGACCTATCCATCCACGCAATTAAAATCACCCCCCCCCCCCATAATCAACTGATACGTGTCTAGCTCCGGAATCATTACCAGCAACCCCTTTACAAACCCCACATCGTCCTAATTTGGTGCATAAATGTTCACGAACACCACCAGTGTCCCCTCCAATACCCCGCTCACTATCGCATACCTCCCACCTGGATCCTGCACTTCCTTGGTCCCTACAAACTCCGCCCTTTTGCTGAGCAGGATGGCCACCCCCTCATGACTTTTGATTCACACCCCCAGTGAAATACCTAACCCACCCATCCCTTTCTCAACCTGACCTGATACTTCACCCGGAGGTGCGTCTCCAGCAGAAAGACCAACCCTGCCTTCAAGCTCCTCAAGTGTACAAAGACCCAAGCCCTCTTCACCGGCCTGTTCAGTCCCTGTACATTCCATGTAATGAACCTTACCGGAGGCTTGTGTCTCCACTGCCCTCTACCGTCCACCATCATCCCCTTCCAATTCCTTTGATTTCCCCCTGAACTGGGCCTCTCCAAGATGGCCCCCTTCTCCACCCATGACCCCACTCATTCTCCAACATTGCCACGTCACATTCCTCCCCGCCCCGACTTGACCAACTCCCTTAACAAGCAATCATGACAAAATCAGCCCACCCGAAGAAAGGTAGGGGCCTGCTTAACAAGCAATCACAACGACAAAATCATCCCACCCGAGAAAAAGCCCCTCACCCTCCAGCCCCTACAATACCCACACCTTTTGGTCTCTGTTCCAGCTCCTCTGTCTCCCATCAGCCATTCAGTTCTCCCCCAATTTATGCTCTCTGCTGAAGTCATTGGTCTCCTCTGGGGTTTCCAAATAGTACTCCTGACCTCAAACCTCACTCACAGGTTCGCCGGGTACAGTACCCCCAAACCGGATCTGCCTTCAGTATAGCCCGCTTTGGCCTTGTTGAACCCGACACGCCTTTTCACCAGCTCCACTCAAGTCCTGATCGATTCCATTTGCAGTTCTGCTTCTGCTTCTACCTGGCCCATCACAGGATGATCTTCTCCAGAAACCAATGGAGCCTCCCAATCACTGCCCGTGGTGGCTCCCATGCTCTCTGCCTTGGGGACCTGTGCACCCTGTCCACCTCCGGGGCCTTGTCCAGCACCCCCTCCACCAGCATCCTGCTGTCTTACCTCATGGCACTCGTGTCTTCCACACCCTCAGGCAAGCCACCGATGCGCAGGTTCTGCCTTCTGGATCTGTTCTCCTGCTCCTCTACCTTTGCCCTTAGCGACTTCCAATGGTCCGCCAGGAGCCCCACCTCCACCTCTAACGCCACCATCCGATTACTGTGATCCCTGTGTGTCCTTCTCAACTCTCTCCATTGATCCATTCAGGAGTGCTACCTTCAGCTACACTTTCCTGTCAAAATTCCCCCACCTACGGGTAAAAATAACTCAAACCAACACCTTTGAGACGTAGCTGTATTGTGTGCAACCACTCACTCCATGGCCGTCACCGGAAGTCCCTCCGTGTTCAATTTGTGATGTGTTTGAGATCAGCTCAATCTCATTTGTAAATATACTGCTGAGATATACTAATATTGCCTCGGCCCTGAAATACCAAAAATGATCACATTGGTGAATTTGATAGATGATTATATCAGAAGCTATACTTAATGCTTAGTGTTTCCTGTAATTTGGAGAGATTTTTGCATCAGCTGTGCTATATTTTAGGCAGAAATTAAGTGTATCCATCAGTTACTCTTACAGTGCCTATATTCTCTGAATGTTCAAAATAACATCTGCAGATGTTTGATTATAGTTCAGTGTTTTTGGTAATCCTGGACAGAAGTTGAGCTATGAGAAGCCATTGGGAATTTGTTGTTGAAAAAACAGTATTTGTCACAATAAATGCAAACTATCCAGCATCTAATTGGGGGAAAACTGAAGAGTGATTTTCATCATGATAATACCCAGCAGGATAATAAGCAGCTAATTCACAGCTAAGATTTTCCACGTGGTAAAGTTTGCAGTGAGTCAGCATGTCTGTCATCTGCAGACATCAAAGTCGTTGTTTGGCAAACCTTTGTTTTAAGAGATAAATAACCTGCGTTTGCTTCTTCGTTTGATTACGAAAGGTTAAAGCTAGAATTCAGTCGAATGTCAAATGAATATTGCCAGTAATCTTTTCCTTACCCTGGAGTGATTACATAGGAAATGGTCATTTGGCCCTCGAGCTTGCTCGGCCATTCAAAATGATCATGGCTGAGCTTCTACCTCAGAGCCATTTTCCCTGCACTATCTCTATATTTCTTGATCTGTTTAATATCTAGAAATCTATCGATTACTTGTCTTGAACATACTCAATGGCTGAGCATCCACAGCCCTCTGAAGTAGAGAATCCCACAGAATCATTCCTCCTCGTCTATAAATGTCCCACCTCTTATTCTGACACCGTGTCCCCTGGTTCTAGACCTCCTTATCTTCCTTCTCTTTCCCACCCCACCTGCCAGGGAATACATCATTCCTGCATCTACTGAGTTGAGCCCTGTAAGAATTTGGATGCTTAAATGAAGTGGCCTCTCATTCTTTTAAACTCTAGAGATTACAGGTTCACCTCCACCTCTCCTTGTAGGACAATCCCAATGTCCGGGATCAGTCTGGTGAACCTCTGCACTAGTTCTAAAGCCTGAGACTTTCGAGGGACCAAAACTGTACACACTACGCCAGGTGCTGTCTCAGTAGGGTTCTACACCAGTTCAGCAAGACTTCTTTACTCCTATATGCAAATTCTTTTGCAATAAAGAGTAACATACTGAAGGCTTCGGGTGACAGGATGTGCTGAGCAGTTGCACATCAGGTCGCTCTCCTCTGAAAGACCAGAAAATGGGCACTTTTAGCTGAAATTAGGCCATAATAACCGGACTAAAACATCCCCTCACCCTCAACAATACAAAGAACACCAAAGGTGCCAGGAACAGCATTTCCAGAGGCTGCAGAGACACCACAAATGGTGACGAGAGACAGGAGAGGCGAGCGAGCGGATCCACAAGGGTCCCCAGCCACTCCAGAGAGAGGGAGCCCAGTGACCCGAAAAACGAGCAGAGCCCCCCCTCACTAGGGAACTAAAAGAGATGAAGGAGGACATCAAGATCAAGGTGACGGAGGTACTGGGCCGCTATACATGTGTCCCTCGACAGTATGGGAAAGAGATTGGAGGCCCAGAAGAACACAATAAAGGAACTGGAGCAAGCCTCAACAGACTAGAGTGACCGAATCATCGCCCTGGAGGCTGAAATAAAGAGGTTGATGGCGACTCAGGGAAGGCTGGAGGGGTTGGTGGAGGACCAGGAAATCCGGTCAAGGTGCCAAAATATTAGGATAATAATAATAATAAACGCTTATTGTCACAAGTCGGCTTCAACAAAGTTACTGTGAAAAGCCCCTAGTCGCCACATCCCGGCGCATGTTCCGGGTGGCCGGTAAGGGAATTGAACCTGCGCAGCTGGCATTGTTCTGCATTACAAGCCAGATGTTTAGCCCACTGTGCTAAACCGCCCACTGTGCTAAACCACCCACTGGATAGTGGGCCTGCCAGAAGGAATCCAGGGCAGGGACACAACTGACTACGTGGCCCAGATGCTAGGGAGCCTAGTGGGGAGAGGCCGCTTCCCCAAGCCTCCAGAGATCAACAGGGCCCACGTGTCGCTCCGACCAAAACCCAAGGCAGGGGAATAGCTGAGAGTGATCATTGCCAAGTTGCATAGATACCAGGACTGGGAAAAGATCCGCCGCTGGGCCAGGCAAATGAAGGTCTGCAGCTGGGAGGGACGCAGATGAGGGGTTTTTCGGGCAGACCTGACAAAGCACCAGGCAGAATTTAACAGGGTGAAGTCGGCCCTGTACAAGAACAATATCAAGTTCAGGATAATATACCAGCCAGGCTCTACGTAACGTCCTAGAACAGAGAACATTATTTTACTGCCCCTGCTGATGCGGAGGAGTTTGTTCAAAAGAATGGACTGAATAAGCAACAGGGGAGACTGTGATGAGGTGGACACACAGGAGGCAGAGAAAACAAATGAACAATTTGCGCGGGACTATATCCCTCGTAATGAAGGGGAACCAGTTTTCAGAAAGGAGGGAGCAAGTGCAGGAGAGAGTGAGGAGGAGACCGAGGGGAAGCCTTCTGAAAATCCAAATATACCACATCCATTGGTTCTCCTGTATGTATTCTACAAGATAGATCCTCAAAGTCTGTCAAACATGATTTCCCTTTCATAAATCCATGTTAACTCTGCCAAATCCTACCATTACTTCCGAAGTGCCAAGTTATCATGTCTTCTATAATAGATTCTAGCATTTTCTCTACTACTAATGCCAGGCTGACAGGCCTGTGGTTGTTTTCTCCCTCCTTTCTTGATAATGTGCATGTGCTACTTTCCAGTTTGTATGTTGTGGAGATGCTGACGTTGGACTGGTGTGAGCACAGTAAGAAGTCTTACAACACCAGGTTAAAGCCCAACAGGTTTGTTTCGATTCACCAGCTTTCAGAGCACTGCTCCTTCATCGGGCGAATGAAGAGGTAGGTTCCAGAAACATTTATATAGACAAAGTCAAAGATGCAAAACGATACTTTTAATGCAAGCATTTGCAGGCATAGACTTTGTCTATATAAATGTTTCTGGAACCTACCTATTCATTCACCTGAGGAAGGAGCAGTGCTCCGAAAGCTAGTAATTTGAAACAAACCTGTTGGACTTTAACCTGGTGTTGTAAGACTTTTTACTGTTCCAATTTGCAGGAACCATTCCAGAATTTATAGAATTTTGGAAGATGACCACCAATGCAGCCACTATCTCCACAGTCACCTCTTACAATGCTCTGGGATGTGGATCAAGGCTTCAGTGGAATTACCAGCATTCCGTCTCATTAATTTCACCCAATTCTCCGGTTTACTATTTTTGGCAACTTTACAAGCCTCTCTCTTCAATCATCTGTTTGTTAAAGATGGTTGGATCACTTTTCATGTTGGATTTTTGTGCCTTCAAACCAATATAAATTTGTTGTAAACTGTTATTCAAAATTATCTGCTTGAAATGTGGGTATGAATGTGAAGTAGATGTGGCATTGACTGAGGCTTCTATCACATTTGAGCATTTCATTACTTCAATGACCAATTGGTATTTTTCGAAGCTGCTTTCTTTCTTTCTTTGATTTGTTTCCTCGACTCCGACATTTTCTCTCCAGCTCCCATCCCATTGTACCTATCCACGATTTCCAATACTTGCATCAGGAATGTGTTGGCATAGCTTGAATGCAGTTATCAATAGACACTTGGAAAGGCACAGAATTGTTATGGCGCAGAAGGAGGCTATTCGACCCATTGTGCCTGCATGAGCAGTGAAACCAGTTTTGTTTATATAACGGTCAAATGCCAACAGGTGAGGGAATTTCCGTTGCTCCCGACACAGGGGATACAGGACAGGGTGCTTTCAGGGGTGTGGGTCGGCGAGGGCAAGGTGTCAGAGATTTACCGAGAGATGAGGGAAGAGGGGGAGGAGTCGGTGGGCGAACTAAAAGGAAAGTGGGAAGAAGAACTAGGGGAGGAGATAGAGGAGGGTATGTGGGCTGATGCCCTAAGCAGGGTAAATTCCTCTTCCTCATGCGCCAGGCTTAGCCTGATTCAATTTAAGGTGCTACATAGAGCACACATAACGGGAGCAAGATTGAGCAGGTTCTTTGGAGTGGAGGACAAATGTGGGAGGTGTGGCGGGAGCCCGGCAAACCACGCACATATGTTTTGGGCGTGCCCGGTATTGGAAGGGAGTGACGGGAGTGATTTTGCGGGTGGTGAAGGCCCGGGTCAAACCAGGCTGGGGGTTAGCTCTATTTGGAGTTGCGGAAGAGCCGGGAGTGCAGGAGGCGAAAGAGGCCGACGTTGTGGCCTTTGCGTCCCTAGTAGCCCGGTGCAGGATCCTACTCGTGGAAGGAGGCGAAACCCCCCGGACTGGAGGCCTGGGTAAATGATATGGCGGGGTTCATTAAACTGGAGCAGATAAAGTTTGCCCTGAGAGGATCGGCTCAAGGGTTCACCAGGCGGTGGCAGCCATTTCTCGACTACCTAGGGGAACGTTAGAGGGAAGACAGATGACCAGCAGCAGCAACCCAGGGGGAAGGGGGGAGGGGGGGGGGTTTAGTTTAGTTTAGGTCAAAGATAAAGGGGTTTTGTTACTTGTGTATTGTTAAAAATTTCTGTATTGTTATTGTTGCGTTTGTTTTGTAAGAGGGGAAAAATTGTTGTTTGGGAAAAAAATTTCAATAAAACATATTTTTTAAAAAAATAACGGTCAAATGCCAAAATGTGAGATGCAGCTGTAAACCATAGAAAGTGGCATTGGTACCGTGGTCTTTTTGTGCACTACTGCATAACATATCGACTAGTTAATTGATCACAACTTACTGAGGGTTGAAAACAGTAAATCATTTCTGTACAAGATTCATAACAATATTGTCCTACCCCACTAGATTATCATGGGAATGTTTCAAGCTCCTTCCCATTCCTCATTCCCAGGCTACTCCTTGAACATATCAATTCAGAAATAGGAACAGCTTTGTAAGATTCTGGCTGTGCCTTATCCGAATAACTAATAGGTTATAGAATCTAAAGAAATATATGATTAGTATTGTTTCTGTAGCCACTGAATCTTACATTTATGTGTCTACCATTGACACGATGCATCAATGGCTGCCTTCTGTGCTGCATCATGTAATGATCCACCTGGCTCTTTTTTTTGTTCGTCGTCTTTGTGGGTACTGACTGTAAACGAGTAAAGGTCAGCCAGAACCACTCATCTGTAAATTAGAAGACCCATTCTTTAGTACTTTTCGACATTCACTTGCTTTTCTTCAGTGTTTTTTTCATCCCTCAATTATATTTGCCTACTATTAATAATACTTGTTTGTGTAGTTTCATAATCATGGGTATAAATATCACATAATCAAATCTATCCTGTTACTCTGCTTTAAGTTTATAAACTGATTAATGAAAGACTATTCTGTTTTTTCCTTGTATCGGAAAGATCTCACTAGCCAACAAGAAATGTCATGGTGGTGTTGCCATGGCGACCTGTCTGCTATGAAGTGCCTGTCTGAGTTAACTTTGGCAAGGTTTCCATTATGCGTAATGAGCTGCATTTTGGTGTGGCAGGGATTCGAACGGTGTCTGCCATTGGTTAGAATTACACTTTCCACGTCTAGGTTTTTGCATCTTTTGAGCGTGCGTGCTGATAATGATGCATTGTGGAAAACAGGGCATGTGGGAGCTGAGTAAATAGGGCAAGCATCTCTGTAATAAATCATATTGAAAGATTGTGAAATTAACAGAGCAAAGAAGGAAGTATAAAGCAGAGTAGGTGCACTTGATGTCTGATCAGGCAGGAGGAGGGAAAGAAAGATTGGTTTTAGCGAGAGAGAAATAAAAGGCAAAGGAAGGTTTATTATTTAAAATGTTGACAAACTAAACCTGAAAGAAAGTGACACCATACCTGTACTGGTAAGTTTCGTTGCCAGAGGCTGCTTGACCGTAATTAACACTTTTTGCATTCTTAAAAGGAGACTTGGACTGAAATGGCAAGACTTAGATTTTCTGTAACAGAAACTTGATGTCATTTTCAATGATGAAGCAGACAGCAAAATGCAGTTTTCACAAAGACACCATCTTGTACAGCAACTTTTAAAATGTCCATGTTTTACCTTGTATCCGTTCTTTTTTTAAATAAATTTAGATTACCCAATTTTTTTCCAATTAAGGAACAATTTAGTGTGTAATTAGGATTATCTACCAAGCATTTTTGTGCATGCGTGGTTACTCAGAATGTGACATTGAATCATGTATAGTTACATGACTTCTCTAATCCCAGCCAGAACCTTCCTCATCATGAATGGCGCACTGCTGTTCTATGCTGTGCCCACAGTGAGATCCAATAAGACAGTCCTGTTTTTTAAAATAAATTGAGTAATCAATTCATTTTTTCCAATTAAGGGCAATTTAGTGTCGCCAATCCACCTAGCCTGCACATCTGTGGGTCGTGGGGGTGAGATCCACGCAGATATGAGGAGAATGTACAGACTTGATACGGACAGTAACCCAAAGCCGGGATCGAACCTGGGACCGCGACACCCTGAGGCAGCAGTGTTACCCACTGCGCCACCGTGCAGCTCCCAGTAAGACAGATCTAACACTAGCATTGCTAGTCAGACTCACCTCGTTCAGAAATTTTCAAGTGGCGAGGTTTGCCTTCTCACCATCTGAGTAGTCGGTACCTCCAGAGGGCTGAATAGTATTGCGTTTTGGGCTCTCTCTCTTTATAGGCAGCGTGGTAGCACAGTGGTTAGCACTGTTGCATCACAGCGCCAGGGACCTGGGTTCGAATCCCGGCTTGGGTCACTGTCTGTGCGGAATCTGCACTTTCTCACCGTGTCTGCATGGGTTTCCTCCAGGTGCTCTAGCGTCCTCCCACGATTCCCGAAGGAATGGCCAGGGAAGCCATGGACCGTGTCCACATTGACTTTGCCGGGCCGTTCCAGGGTGCAACTTTCCTCATCATGGTGGATGCCCGCACTAAGTGGCTCGAGGTCCACAAGAAGTAAATCAAACGTTTGATGCCATTTCAACAGAGTTGGGCATCAAGAGTAAAAATAAATTGTGAACGGTTTGTACAGCAGTCAAGACAAAGTAATCCTGAAGGGGGAGTTGTAAAACCCTGTACACTGGATTTGTTGATAAAAATGAAGGGGGAACTTTGTTTCAAAGAGTAATTTGGAAAATCTGAACTGTATTTTGGAATGCAAACCGCATTGTTGTGAAAGAGGGTTTTAATGAGGGGCAGCACGGTAGCATTGTGGATAGCACAATTGCTTCACAGCTCCAGGGTCCCAGGTTCGATTCCGGCTTGGGTCACTGTCTGTGCGGCGTCTGCACATCCTCCCCGTGTGTGCGTGGGTTTCCTCCGGGTGCTCCGGTTTCCTCCCACAGTCCAAAGATGTGCAGGTTAGGTGGATTGGCCTTGCTAAAATTGCCCTTAGTGTCCAAAATTGCCCTGAGTATTGGGTGGGGTTACTGGGTTATGGGGATAGGGTGGAGGTGTTGACCTTGGGTCAGGTGCTCTTTCCAAGAGCCGGTGTAGACTCGATGGGCTGAATGGCCTCCTTCTGCACTGTAAATTCTATGATAATCTATGACATGCTTGTTAGATAAATTGGACATTCTGAATTCTCCTCCAGTGTACCTGAACTGGCGCCGGAGTGTGGCCACTAGGGGATTTTCACAGTAACTGCATTGCAGTGTTAATGTAAGCCTACTTGTGACAATAAGAAAGATTATTAGGGCAGCATGGGACGCAATGGTTAATGCTGCAGCTCACAATACCGAGGTCCCGGGTTCGATCCCGGCTCTGGGTCACTGTCCACGTGGAGTTTGCACATTCTCCCCTTGTTTGCGTGGGTTTCACCCCTACAACCCAAAAGATGTGCAGGGTAGATGGATTGGCCACACTAAATTTGAAAATTTAAAAAAATAAATTGGGTACTCTAAATTTTTTTTTAAAATTAATAAAGATTATTTATTATTATTCCTCCTCGTACCAGCCTGAAAACTGAGGCTGGCCAGGATTTGACAACTTAAGGACCTCATTTGCAGTAAGGGCGGTTGGCCTAGTCCCCACCTGTCCAAGCATAAAATTGAAGAGAGGAAACCTGATGGGAAGGCCCCCCTGTGCCGAAATGGGCAACTTCAGGTATGAATCAAGACCCTGTGGAAATCCCAACATGCTGATCTCCGTGTGATTTGCCTGGGAAGCTTGAAGTTCCAATGGGCAATTTCCCGGGAACCTCTGCAAAAATATGCAACAATGAGTTCGAGTTGGAGACAGTTCAGATTTACATACCTGGATAATTCCTGGGTAACTACACAACTGACCCCCCCCCCCCCCCCGCCACATGCACCAAAGCAAATGATATCACTGAGTCACCAGCAGTGGGAGCCCTGCGACTGCAGGCTAAATATCTTGAGCAGTACAGTCAGTACTCTGCAGGATCCAGGGTTAA
Source organism: Scyliorhinus torazame (assembly GCF_047496885.1). NCBI lineage: Eukaryota > Metazoa > Chordata > Chondrichthyes > Carcharhiniformes > Scyliorhinidae > Scyliorhinus > Scyliorhinus torazame. The sequence goes on from NC_092709.1 coordinate 304,516,508, forward strand.
ATGACGAGGAAGATGTTACTACTGAACGGCACTGCCTACAAGCATCGTTGCAGTTGTACAAGGATGTAAATTTGAATTGGATTATATTGGGATTTACAATGGAACATTATTCCTATAGCATTTTAATGTGGCAGAAAATAAGATTGGAAGTCTTGCAACTTTAGAAACTTCTTGGTGTCAACTAGATGGAAGCTGTGTAGGTTTGTGGAAAAGTTACTAGCAGTTTATATTTTGAAAAATTATAAAAACAGCATGCTACATACACAGGCAGACCAGATAACTCACCAAATCTTTTCCATTCAGAACATATCTAGAACAGCCAGACTTTGGAAAACGTGCCATCTGTTACTATATATAGTAAGAGAAAGGCAGTGGCAACATGATGGGCATCATTATGGAACATGACTCTGATAGGAATTGTCTACAGGTCTCCTCGTATGTATTGGGGGGGAAGGGGGTGGGGGGGGGAGGAGAATGTACAAATCCAGCGATTCCCGTAACAGCCTCCCCAAACAGGTGCCGGAATGTGGCGACTAGGGGCTTTTCACAGTAACTTTATTTGAAGCCTACTTGTGACAAGCGATTTTCATTTCATTTTTTCATTTTTCATTTCATTTCATTTTCATTTAATTTCATTCTGGAAGCATGCAGCAAAAAACAACAGGGTTTCTTTGGGAGGTTTTAATTTTCACTTAGCCCAAATAGTAAAGGTAATGAATTTCTTTCAATAATCTTTATTATTGTCACAAGTAGGCTTACATTAATACTGCAATGAAGTTACTGTGAAAATCCCCTAGTTGCCACACTCCGGTGCCTGTTTGGGTACACAGAGGGAGAATTCAAAATGTCCAAATTCTTTCGGGACTTGTGGGAGGAAACCGGAGCACCTGGAAGAAACCCAATGCAGACACGGAGAGAACTTTCCAACTCCGTGCAGATAGTGAACCAAGCTGGGAATTGAACCTGGGTCCCTTACAGCAATTTCTGCTGATGGAAGCTAGAAATTAAAAAGGAACAGAGACTAAGTGCAAAGGCAAAATTATAATGGATAAAATTCAATGTGAGGACATTTATTTTGGATCTGAGAATGACTAACCATGATATCTTTTGTATGAATTTAGAGTACCCAATTCATTTTTCCCAATTAAGAGGTAATTTTGCATGGCCAATCTACCTATCCGCTTCCGGGTGCGGCTATGCAGAGCTAGGTCGCATATTCGGTAGCTCCTGCTTGGAACGGACTTTTGGGCTCTTTTGCAGGGCCCCCACGGCATTTGTTTGACATTTCCCGGTGTGGCAAGAGGACTGCAACACTCCCCTGACGGTGTCCCACAGGAGTGTTGTGTCTTTTGGCTGCCAGGCCCGGCAGAAGCAGTGGAAGATTTGGCTGCAAACAGGATAAACGGGGCCCCTTCCAGCATGCAAGCGGGGGAAGGGCAAGCTTAAAGCTGCAAACTGACCTGAGGACCTTTATCAAAAGTGAATTCTAACAGCAGAGGGAACAACTGTGAAAAGATCTCACCAGGGCCACTGAAGAATCGGGGACGAGGCTTCCGGTGGCGGCCATGGAGGAGTAGGTCACGCATTTGGCAGCTCCCGTCTGGAACGGACACTTAGACCTTTTTCAGGAGCTTCCACGGACATTTTGGGGCAGATTGGTGAAGCGAACACTGCCAAAAGTATTCCCTCTCGAGACTTTTGGGCTCTTTTCAGGGCCCCCACGGACACTTTTTCGACGTTTCCCAGTGTGGGAAGGAGTTAATAGTTCCCCGTCAGTATATGGCTTTAACTAGGAGCGGGGTGACAAAAAAGGTGGTGGTGGACCAGAAGAAGGGAGGGAAGAAGGACAAAATGGCGGCGGGCGGAGACCAGGCAGCATGGAGGCAGTGGGCAGAGGAGCAACAGGAGGGTATCCAACGCTGCCTCAGAGAGATTAAAAAGGACCTGCTAGAGCCGATGAAGGCTTCTATTGATAAGCTGCTGGAGACGCAGACGGCCCAGGGGGTGGCGATCCGAGAGGCTCAACAAAAGATCTCTGACAATGAGGACGAGATCTCAGCCCTGGCGGTAAAGGTGGAGGCGCACGAGACGCTCCACAAGAAATGGCAGGAGCGGTTCGAGGAGATGGAGAATCGGTCGAGGCGGAAGAATCTGCGGATTCTGGGCCTCCCGGAGGGGCTGGACGTGGGGGCCTATGTAGTCACCATGTTAAACTCGCTGATGGGAGCGGGGTCCTTCCAGGGGCCCCTGGAGCTGGAAGGGGCCCATAGAGGGTTGGCGAGGAGGCCCAAGGCTAACGAGCCTCCGCGGGCGGTGCTGGTGCGGTTCCATCGGTTCGTCGATCGGGAGTGTGTGCTCAGGTGGGCCAAGAAGGAGAGGAGCAGCAGGTGGGAGAACGCGGAGGTTCGGATATATCGGGACTGGAGTGCGGAGGTGACTAAGAGGAGGGCCCGGTACAATCGAGCGAAGGCGGTGCTGCACAGGAAGGGGGTGAAGTTTGGCATGTTGCAGCCGGCGCGATTGTGGGTTACCTACAAGGACCGGCGCCATTATTTTGAGTCTCCGGAGGAGGCGTGGGCCTTTGTTCAGGCCGAGAAGCTGGACACAGACTGAGGGTCGGGATGGGCGATTGGGGACTGCGGTGGATATGTTATGCCTGTTTTTGGTTCGGCGGGGGGGGGGGGGGCCTTTGCATTATTTTGGGTTTCTTTTTCTCTGTTTTTCTCTTTTGGGGTTAGGGAGGGTGGATGGGGCGGGTTGGGCACTGTTTTGGTTGGTGGCGGGGTCTGGTAGGTGGAGAGCGTGGGATTTTTTTGGGACTGGGGGGGGGTGGGACCGGGGCGAGGAAGCGAGGATTGTTTCCCGCGCTTAGAACGGAGGGGGAGAGCCTGTGAATGGGGAGCGGGAGAGGAGGGTGTGCCACACAATGGGAGGAGTCAAAGGGGAGGCGGGAGTGGCCGGGGTCAGCAGGAGTCAGGTGACTTGCGGAAGTGCAATGGGGGGAGTAAACCAGCTAGGATGGGTCCTAGCCGTGGGGGGGGGAAATCGGGTTGTTGCTGCTAAGATCAAGGAGGAGCTGGAGCGAGTGGGGTGGGTCAAGACGGGGGTATGCCGCTGAGGGGAACGGGCCGGGTGTGGGGTGCGGGCACGTGGCTGGCCGAGGAGGGGTCATGGCTAGTCGGTGGGGGAGGGGGGCGAGTAGCCCCCTAATCCGGCTGATAACCTGGAATGTAAGGGGACTGACTGGGCCGGTTAAGCGGGCCTGCGTGTTCGCGCACCTGAAGGGGCTCAAGGCGAATGTGGTTATGCTCCAGGAGACACACCTGAAGGTGGCAGAACAGGTAAGACTGAGGAAAGGGTGGGTAGGTCAGGTGTTTCACTCGGGCTAGATGCCAAAATTCGAGGGGTGGTGATCTTGGTGGGAAAGAAGGTGTTATTCGAGGCGTCGAGCATTGTGGCAGATAATGGCGGTAGGTACATAATGGTAAGTGGTAAGTTGCAGGGAGAGAGGGTGGTACTGGTCAATGTGTATGCTCCGAACTGGGACGATGCGGGTTTTATGCGGCGTATGTTGGGTCGGATCCCAGACTTGGAAGTGGGGGGCCTGATAATGGGGGGAGACTTTAACACGGTGTTGGATCCTGCACTGGATCGCTCCAGGTCTAGGACGGGTAGGAAGCCGGCGGCGGCTAGAGTGTTGAGGGGATTTATGGACCAAATGGGAGGGGTGGACCCTTGGAGATTTGCAAGGCCGGGGGCTAGGGAATTTTCATTCTTCTCACATGTCCATAAGGCTTATTCTCGAATCGACTTTTTCATTTTGAGTAGGGCGCTGATAGCGAGAGTAGAGGATACCGAGTATTCGGCAATAGCCATTTCGGACCACGCCCCGCGTTGGGTGGACTTGGAGATGGGGGAGGCGAGGGACCAGCGCCCGCTGTGGCGCTTGGAGGTGAGGCTGTTGGCGGACGAGGAGGTGAGCGAGCGGGTCAGAGGAAGTATAAAGAGGTACCTGGAGACCAACGACAACGGGGAGGTCCGAGTGGGGATGGTATGGGAGGCACTGAAGGCGGTGGTGAGGGGAGAGCTGATCTCCATCAGGGCCCACAAGGAGCGGAGGGAGAGGCTGGTGGGGGAGATGGTGAGGATAGACAGGAGGTATGCGGAAGAACCTGAGGAAGGATTGTTGAGGAAGAGGCGCAGCCTCCAGGCCGAATTCGACCTGGTGACCACCAGGAAGGCGGATGTGCAGTGGAGGAAGGCCCAGGGGGCGGTCTACGAGTATGGGGAAAAGGCAAGCCGGATGCTGGCGCATCAGCTTTGGAAGCGGGACGCAGCTAGGGAGATCGGGGGAGTTAAGGACAGGGGGGAGCGTGGTGCGGAGTGGGGTTGGCATCAATGGGGTCTTCAGGGACTTCTACAAGGAATTGTACCGATCCGAGCCCCCACGGGTGGAGGGAGGGATGGGCCGTTTCCTGGACCAATTGCGGTTTCCAAAGGTGGAAGAGGGACTGGTGGCGGGACTGGGGGCCCCGATTGGGCTGGAGGAGCTGATCAAAGGGATAGAAAGCATGCAGGCGGGGAAGGCACCGGGGCCGGATGGTTTCCCGGTCGAGTTCTCTTATAAAAATATGGACCTGTTGGGCCTGCTGTTAGTTAGGACCTTCAATGAGGCAAGGGAGGGGGGGGCTTTACCCCCGATGATGTCCCGGGCACTGATCTCCTTGATCTTGAAGCGGGACAAGGATCCCCTGCAATGTGGGTCTTACAGACTGATTTCCTTGCTAAATGCCAAGGTGCTGGCGAAGGTCTTAGCCACGAGGATTGAGGATTGTGTGCCGCAGATCATCCATGAAGACCAGACTGGGTTTGTGAAGGGGAGACAGTTGAACGCGAATGTGCGGAGGCTTTTGAACGTTATCATGATGCCGTCGAGGGAGGGGGAGGCGGAGATAGTGGTGGCGATGGACGCTGAGAAGGCCTTCGATAGGTTAGAGTGGGGGTACCTGTGGGAGGTGCTGAAGAGGTTCGGGTTTGGGGAGGGGTTTGTCAGGTGGGTTAGGCTGTTGTACGAGGTCCCGATGGCGAGTGTGGCCACAAATAGGAGGAGGGCCGAGTACTTTTGGTTGCACCGAGGGTCGAGGCAGGGGTGTCCCCTGTCCCCCCTGCTCTTCGCACTGGCGATTGAACCCCTGGCTATGGCACTGAGAGTCGCGGAACTGGAGGGGGTTGGTGCGGGATGGGGAGGAGCATAGGGTGTCGCTTTATGCGGACGACCTGCTGCTGTATGTGGCGGACCCGGTGGGAGGAATGCCAGAGGTAATGAGGATGCTTAGGGAATTCGGGGACTTTTCAGGGTACAAGCTCAATATGGGGAAGAGCGAGCTGTTCGTAGTTCAGCTAGGGGACCAGGAGAGGGGGATTGGCGAGCTCTCACTAAAAAGGGCGGAGAGGAGTTTCAGATATTTGGGGGTCCAGGTGGCCAGGAGCTGGGGGGCCCTGCATAGGCTTAACTTTACAAGGCTGGTGGAGCAAATGGAGGAGGAGTTCAAGAGGTGGGACGCGTTGCCGCTGTCCCTGGCGGGTAGGGTGCAGTCAATCAAAATGACGGTGCTCCCAAGGTTTTTGTTCCTGTTCCAGTGCCTCCCCGTGTTTATCTCAAAGGCTTTTTTCAGGTGGGTTAACAGGAGTGTAATGGGGTTTGTGTGGGCGCGAGGGACTCCGAGGGTGAGAAGGGTGTTCCTGGAGCGGAGTAGAGATAGGGGTGGGGCTGGCGCTGCCCAACCTCTGTGGGTACTACTGGGCCACCAATGCGACAATGGTGCGCAAGTGGGTGATGGAGGGGGAGAGGGCTGCATGGAAGAGGCTGGAGACTGCGTCCTGTGTGGGTACGAGTCTGGGGGCGCTGGCAACGGCACCGCTGCCACTCCCTCCAAGGAGGTATACCACGAGCCCAGTGGTGGTGGCGGCCCTCAAAGTTTGGGGGCAGTGGAGGCGGCATAGGGGGGCAGTTAGGGCCTCGGCGTGGATGGGAGTGGGGAAGATCTCGGAAACTTACCAGGTGATGCAGGAGGAGGAGGCGGCCTCGGTGGTGGAGTTGAAAGGTAAGTGGGAGGAGGAGATCGAAGAGGGGACGTGGGCAGATGCCCTAGGTAGGGTGAACTATTCCTCTTCATGCGCGAGGCTCAGCCTCATACAGTTTAAGGTGCTGCACAGGGCACACATGACCGGGACAAGGATGAGTAGGTTCTTTGGGGGTGAGGACAGTTGTGTTAGGTGCTCAGGGAGCCCAGCAAATCACACCCATATGTTCTGGGCATGCCCAGCGCTGGAGGAATTTTGGAAGGGCGTAGCGAGGACAGTGTCTAGGGTGGTAGGATCCAGGGTCAAACCGGGCTGGGGGCTCGCAATATTTGGGGTGGCAGAGGAGCCGGGAGTGCAGGAGGCGAAAGAGGCCGGAATTCTGGCCTTTGCGTCCCTGGTAGCCCGGCGAAGGATTCTCCTTCAGTGGAAAGATACGAGGCCCCCAAGCGTGGAATCCTGGATCAGCGATATAGCAGGGTTCATTAAATTGGAGAGGGTGAAATTCGCCTTGAGAGGGTCGGTACAAGGGTTCTTTAGGCGGTGGCAACCGTTCTTAGACTTTCTGGCAGAACGCTAGACATTGGTCAATGGCAGCAGCAGCTCGGGGGGTGGGGGGTTTACTTTATGTTTGTTTATGTTATTTACACTGGAGGGTCTGAGGGGGTGTATACACCTGTTGTCTTAAGTCGGGGTGTTAATGTTAATTTATTATTCGGGTATGGGGGGAGGGGTTTGGGGGGTGGCTTTTTTTAGATTGTGTTTTGTACTTAACCCTGTTGGGTTCTTTTTTCTTTCTCATTTTGTTCTTGATATTTTATGAAAACCTTTAATAAAAATTATTTTATAAAAAAAAAAAATTAAAAAAAATCTACCTATCCTGCACATCTTACTGGGTTGTGGAGGTGAGACCCACACAGACAGTGCCCTGGGGCCAGGAATAGGGAAGGAAGAAGATATGCTTCAGTCGTATTGAACTTTGGTCAGTTTGGTTTTGGGCATTGCAGCTCAGGAAAGATGCATTGGTCTGGGAGCCGGTTTTGGGCATTGCAGCTCAAGAAAGATGCATTGGTCTGGGAGCCGGTAATGTGCAAATTCACCTTAATTATACCACGTGGCTTAATGTGTTGAGTTATGAGGATAGGGGTGTAGTAAACTTGTCGAGTATTACTTTGAGGGATGATCTAATTGAAGTGTTTAAAGTGATTTGGGGATTTTTTCCCCATTCATTTAAAGGATGTGGGCATCATTGGCTAGACCAGCATATATTGTCCATTCCCAGTTACCCTTCAGAAGGTGGTGGTGGTCTGCATTCTTGAACCGCTGCAGTCCCTTAAGTGTAGGTATATTTACGGTGCTGAGGGAGTTACAGGATTTTGACCAGAGACCGTGAAGGAGGTGAGTTACACAATGCAGGATTCCTTACCTCTGCCCTGCTCTGGTGGCTAGTCCAGTTCAGTTTCTGGTCAATGGTAACTCCCCAGGATGTTGATCGTGGGGGATTCAGCGATGGAATGTCAAGGGTCGATGATGAGATCCTCTCTTGTTGAAGGTGGTCATTCCCTGACACTTGTTTGGCGCGAATGATATTTGCCACTTGTCAGCCCAAGTCTGGAGATTATGCATTTGAACATGGACTGCTTCATTATCTGAGTTGCGTATGGTGCTGAACATTGTGCAGTCATCTGCGAACATCCCCACTTCTGACCTTGTGATGGAAGAAAGATCATTGAAGCAACTGAAGATAGTTGGGCCTAAGACTCTATTCCTGAGGAACCCTGCAGTGATGTCCTGGAGCTGAGATGATTGATCTCCAACCACCTTCCTTTGTATCAGGTATGACTCCAATCAGCGGAGAGTTTCCCCCCTGATTCCCACTGACTCCAGTTTAGCTAGGGCCCCATATTCAGTCAAATGCTGCCTTGATGTCAAGAGCAGTCACTCTCACCATACCTCTGACATTCAGCTCTTTTGTCCATGTTTGAATCAAAGCTGTTAAGAGGTCAGAAGCTGAGTGACCCTGTCAGAACCCCATCTGAGCCTCAGTGAGCAGGTTATTGCTGAGTTAGTGATGCTTGTAATGCAGTTGATGACACCGTCCATCACTTGCTGATGATTGAGAGTAGACTGATAGGGTGGTAATTGACTGGGTTGGATTTGTCCTGTTTCTGGTGTACAGACCATACCTGGGCAATTTTCCACATTGCCAGGTAAATGCCAGTGTTGTAACTGTACTGGAACAGCTTGGCTATGGGCACCAAGTTCTGGATTACAAGTCTTCAGTACTATTGCCGGAATATTGTCATGGCCCATAGCCTTTGCAGTATCCGATTTTTTGATACCATGTGGAGTGAATCGAATTGGCTGAAGACTGACCAGCTTGGGTCACTGTCTGTGCAGAATCTGCACGTTCTCTCTGTCTGCGTGGATTTCCTCTGGGTGCTCCGGTTTCCTCCCACGAGTCCTGAAAGACATGCTGTTGGGTAATTTGGACATTATGAAATCCTCCCTCTGTGTACCCGAACAGGCGCCGGAATGTGACGACTTGGGGGTTTTCACAGTAACTTCATTGCAGTGTTAATGTAAGCCTACTTGTGACAAGAAAGATTATTCTAATATACCTGGCCATGAGTTACAGATTGTGGTTGAGTGCAATTCTCCTACTGTTGATGGCCCACTGTGCCTCATGGATGTCGAGTGTGAGTTGCTATATCTGTTCTCAATCTGTACCATTTAGGATGGTGGCAGTGCCACACAACGCGCTGGAGGGTATCCTCAGTGTATAGATGGGACTTAGTCTCCACAAGGACTGTGTGGTGGTCACTCCTACCAATACTGTCATGGACAGATGCATCTGTGGCAAGCAGGTTGGTGAAAATGATGTCAAGTATGCTTTTCCCTCCTGTTAGTTCACTTACCACTTGTCCCAGTCTAGTAGCTCATGTCCTTTAGGATCCTGTCAGCTTAGACTGTGGTGTGCTACTGAGCATTCTTGGTGATGGACATTGAAGTTCTCCACCCAGAGTACATTCTGTACTCTTGCCATCCTCAGTGCTTCCTCCAGGTGATGTTCAACATGGAGGAGTACTGATTCATCAGCTGAGGCGGGACGGTACGTGGTCATTAACATGTAATCTATGTAACCGTACAGAGCTCCTTGCCCATGTTTGACCTGATTTCATGTGACTTCATGCAGTCCAGAGTCAATGTTGAGGACTCCCATGTAAACTCCCTCCTGACTGTATACCACTGTGCTGCCACGTCTGCTGGGTCTGTCCTGCCGGTGAGACAGGACATACCCAGGAATGGTGATAATGGTGTCTGGGACATTGTCTGTAAGGTATGATTCCAGTATGTCAGGCTATTGCTTGACTAGTCTGAGGTGGCGCTCCCAATTTTGGCCCAAACCCCCAGATGTTAGTAAGGAGAACTTTGCAGCGTCAACAGAGTTTGCAGTTGTTGTTTCTGGTGCCTAAGACGATGCCGGGTGGTCCATCCAGTTTCATTCCTTTTGTGGTATATAATGTAGATGCAAATTCAAAGGCAAAGTTTTAAAATGAAGTTGGATTATTTAGGAGTAAAATTGGGATGCACTTTCATACTCAATGTATTGGAAACCTTGAACTCACTCCCCTAAAAGACAGTGGAGTCTAGGTCAGTTGCAATTTATTGAGGACAATAGGGTTTAGTTAGGGTTGTGATTCAAAGGCAGTTAAATTAGGTTAATGTACGGACCAGCAATGATCTAATTGAATCATTGAACCGGTTTGAAATTTATATATGATGATAAGGTACAAAAATGCATTTAAAAAAACTTCTTGAAGGGCGGCGTGGTAAGCACAGTAGTTTCACAGCTCCAGGGTCCCAGGTTCGATTCCTGGCTTGGGTCACTGTCTATGTGGAGTTTGCACTTTCGCCCTGTGTGTGCGTGGGGTTCCTCCGGATGCTCTGGTTTCCTCCCACAGTCCAAAGATGTGCAGGTTAAGTGGATTGGCCATGCTAAATTGCCCCTTAATTGGGAAAAAATGAATTGGGTACTCTAAATTTATATTTTAAAAAGTATTGTCATGGTCAGCTGCCTCTGTGACTGATAAAGTTGTGAAGATGAGGTCAAGTAGGTTTTTCCCAGTGAGGCATGGTGGCGCAGTGGTAGCACTGCAGTCTCACGGCGTCATGACTAGTCCCGTGACATTACCACTATGCTGCCCCCTTCCCATTGTAAGTACCATAAGGTCAATTGTAATTGTACGGCGTAACCTTCATATTATCCAGTTCACAAGCCCAATGTGTGGTTCATGTATGAATACAGAATTACCAGCAGAGGTCACTGCTGCAGCTATTAATCTGCTCAACTATTCTTTTACCCCATACATAATCACCAGCACTGTCTCTCTGTCTTTGCTCCTTCAGGTCCAAAGGATGCAGTTGTGCACATCTGACACACAGTTGGTTAAGGCATGCTTGACCAAAATTGACGAGGCCACATCAATTGCTGCCAGGTCTCATTCTCCTTCAGCCAAACTGCTCACTGCTCCAGTATCATTCCACTAAGCAGAGATGAGCTTTGACTTATTTTCTGAAGTACCAATGGTTTCCTTAAGCATCACTCTCCAACTCCTTCCACCCTTGCATCCAACAGCAAGCGCAAGAAACCCATTGGCTACTTTTGTCACTGATTTGAGTCCATTCTTTTAGCAGCCCTTCCTGTTTCATTCCTTTCCCCCTGAGCCCACCAAACCTCCCTCTCCTATCCCTAAACCCCCACTTTCCTCTACGTGGGGAGGGGGTGGCGCATGTAATCAATGTGTAATCTAAATGCTTCTTCGATTTGAAAGAAGGTAATCCTCTTGAGATGGAATTTATTTTTTGCTATGCAAAGAGTTTTACTCTGCCTTTTGCTGCTTCCTCGTTTGTAACTTGCTAATTTGGGGCACCCTCTCCTTTGTAGAAACCTGGAATAAGATCTATTCACAGAATGGTCAACATTTCAAAATTATTTCAATGTTGAGAATATTTTTGCATTGGAACCCCAGTGTGGGCTATTTTCTGTATTTAACTACCCATCATCATATATCCATCTCTCTGCTTGTTTGCAGATGAAAAGTTCCTTGACTGAAATAGTTCATCTTGCTGCAATGGACACGGATTCCTGGGTTCACATGGTGGCAGACATTCTGAAAACCTTTCCTGAGACTGGATCTCTCAACCTTGAGCTCGAGGAACACAATCAGAACCTGCAAGAAATTCTTGGGGAACTCCGAGAAAAAGGTACTTTAAGGTTGAACTCTACCATATTACCATAATTTGACCATTTTATTGGGTTTCTTTACATTTACCTTGAATGGAGAGCAAAATAATTGTTTCTAAAGAGGAGTATGTCTGAATTCAGATAAATGGCTTTAAGCTTTAGATTGTAGTTCATGAATATTTTTAAACAAAATATCACCGTACTTTAGTTCAAAACTTTTTCTTTTGAAGTATACATCCAATTTCCTTTCAAAAATGTATTATTTGATCTGTTTCTACTCATTTCAGACAGTACATTGCAAATTGTTACAACGTGCTGTGTATTTTTTTTTTAATTCTCCTGATTTCTCACCACTACCCACCATGGATATTTTGGCAATTATCTTAAAACTGTGTCCTCTAGTCACTGATCCTCTTGCTGGTAGACACAATTCTCCCTACCTATTCTATCAAAACTTTGTATAATTTTGAATGCCGCTGTTAAATATGGGAACACTTTGTACTGGATGTATTACACTGTTTGAAGCTGCCAAGTTAGAACTTGCATTATTAAATAACTGGTTTGACCCTCCAGTTTTGTCACATTGGCTACTTTAAATGATTTGGGGTATAAAAGCATCATGAAGAGGTGATCTAATGGTTTTGGAGAGAGTTGGTCTTACTGAAACATACAAGGTCCTGCGGGAACTTGATAAGGATGGATGTTTCTTCTTGTGGGGAGACTAGAACTGGAGGATACCGTTTAAAAATAAAATCCCAAAAGCTTATGGCACAGAAAGAGGCCACTTGTCCATAATGTCTGTGTTGGTTGTAAAACGAGCCACCCAGCCTCCACGTTCCTACATTTTGCCCATGAGCTTCCTTTTAAAACTGAGAGGTGGAGAGTTTTCGTTCTCCTGAGGGCTGTTAGCATGCGGAATTCTCTTCCCCAGAAGGCGGGCAGGAGGGGGGCAGACAGACAAGAAATGGAGTTGAGACCACAACCAAATCGGCCACTATCTTATTGAATAGTGGAGCAGGCCTGAAGGACTAAATGACCTACTCCTGCTCCCAAGTTCTATATTCTTACAATGAGGAATTGGATGGAGTAGATAGAGAATAATTAATTCTCTCTGGAAAGTAGATCAATAATTAGAAGTCTTGGATTGAAAATCATTGGCTAAAGCTCCAGAGACAAGATGAACAAAGATTTTCCAACTCAGTGGAAGAAATCTGGAACACTGTACTGGAAAAGTTGGTGCAAGCTGACTTCATAAATTATTTTAAAAGGGAATTGAACGTGTATTTGAGGATGAGGAACTTGCAGGATTAGAAAAAAAGCATGGATGTAGGGCTAAACATGTGTGCACTTTAAAAGAATCCGCACAGGCAAAAATGGGTCCCTTATGTGCATTCATCTAGATAGGAATAATATGATCAGGGATAGTCAGCATGGCTTTGTGAAGGGTAGGTCATGCCTCACAAACCTTATTGAGTTCTTTGAGAAGGTGACTGAACAGGTAGACGAGGGTAGAGCAGTTGATGTGGTGTATATGGATTTCAGCAAAGCGTTTGATAAGGTTCCCCACGGTAGGCTATTGCAAAAAATACGGAGGCTGGGGATTGAGGGTGATTTAGAGATGTGGATCAGAAATTGGCTAGCTGAAAGAAGACAGAGGGTGGTGGTTGATGGGAAATGTTCAGAATGGAGTACAGTCACAAGTGGAGTACCACAAGGATCTGTTCTGGGGCCGTTGCTGTTTGTCATTTTTATCAATGACCTAGAGGAAGGCGCAGAAGGGTGGGTGAGTAAATTTGCAGACGATACTAAAGTCGGTGGTGTTGTCGATAGTGTGGAAGGATGTAGCAGGTTACAGAGGGATATAGATAAGCTGCAGAGCTGGGCTGAGAGGTGGCAAATGGAGTTTAATGTAGAGAAGCGTGAGGTGATTCACTTTGGAAGGAATAACAGGAATGCGGAATATTTGGCTAATGGTAAAGTTCTTGAAAGTGTGGATGAGCAGAGGGATCTAGGTGTCCATGTACATAGATCCCTGAAAGTTGCCACCCAGGTTGATAGGGTTGTGAAGAAGGCCTATGGAGTGTTGGCCTTTATTGGTAGAGGGATTGAGTTCCGGAGTCGGGAGGTCATGTTGCAGCTGTACAGAACTCTGGTACGGCCGCATTTGGAGTATTGCGTACAGTTCTGGTCACCGCATTATAGGAAGGATAGAACATAGAACATAGAACATAGAACAATACAGCGCAGTACAGGCCCTTCGGCCCACGATGTTGCACCGAAACAAAAGCCATCTAACCTACACTATGCCATTATCATCCATATGTTTATCCAATAAACTTTTAAATGCCCTCAATGTTGGCGAGTTCACTACTGTAGCAGGTAGGGCATTCCACGGCCTCACTACTCTTTGTGTAAAGAACCTACCTCTGACCTCTGTCCTATATCTATTACCCCTCAGTTTAAAGTTATGTCCCCTCGTGCCAGCCATATCCATCCGCGGGAGAAGGCTCTCACTGTCCACCCTATCCAACCCCCTGATCATTTTGTATGCCTCTATTAAGTCTCCTCTTAACCTTCTTCTCTCCAACGAAAACAACCTCAAGTCCATCAGCCTTTCCTCATAAGATTTTCCCTCCATACCAGGCAACATCCTGGTAAATCTCCTCTGCACCCGCTCCAAAGCCTCCACGTCCTTCCTATAATGCGGTGACCAGAACTGTACGCAAGGATGTGGAGGCTTTGGAGCGGGTGCAGAGGAGATTTACCAGGATGTTGCCTGGTATGGAGGGAAAATCTTATGAGGAAAGGCTGATGGACTTGAGGTTGTTTTCGTTCGAGAGAAGAAGGTTAAGAGGAGACTTAATAGAGGCATACAAAATGATCAGGGGGTTGGATAGGGTGGACAGTGAGAGCCTTCTCCCGCGGATGGATATGGCTGGCACGAGGGGACATAACTTTAAACTGAGGGGTAATAGATATAGGACAGAGGTCAGAGGTGGGTTCTTTACGCAAAGTGTAGTGAGGCCGTGGAATGCCCTACCTGCTACAGTAGTGAACTCGCCAACATTGAGGGCATTTAAAAGTTTATTGGATAAACATATGGATGATAATGGCATAGTGTAGGTTAGATGGCTTTTGTTTCGGTGCAACATCGTGGGCCGAAGGGCCTGTACTGCGCTGTATTGTTCTATGTTCTATGTTCTAAATGTCTCTAATTTAAAGAATGTTGTTTTTGACCATCACTGGTTCTTGTCTCTCTAATATGCATTTTCTTTCTAATCAGTTAATGAATGTGAAGCCTCTGCTATGTTGCCTTTGGAGTGCCAGTACTTGAATAAGAATGCCCTGACCACCCTCGTGGGACCACTCACACCCCCAGTAAAACATTTTCAGCTGAAAAGAAAACCCAAAAGTGCCACACTTAGAGCAGAACTGTTACAAAAATGTAAGTTATTCTTTAATGTAATATGTAATAAGAAAATTATATTTCTGGATAATGAATCCAATTTCAAAACTGCAAACCCCACCCCCCAGCCCAACCCATCAAATAAATGGAAGGAACAGAACAAAGATAAAATATAAAATGCTATTATGGTCAAATGAAGACACGGTTGTGAGAATATTTTGGTTAAGCACTTCTAAAAAAAATTTACGGGATCTGGGCTTTGCTGTGGAGACAAGCTTTTATTGCCCATCCCTAGTTGCCCTTGAGAAGGTGGTGGTGAACTGCCTTCTTGAACCACTGCTGTCCATGTGGTGTAGGTACACACACAGTGCTGATGGGAAGGGAGTTCCAGGAATTTGACCCAGCGACAGTAAAGGAACAGCGATATATTTCCAAGTCAGGATGGTGAGTGACTTGTAAGGGAAACTGCAGGTGATCGTGTTCCCATGTATCTGCTGCTCTTGCCCTTCTAGATGGTAATGGTTGTGAGTTTGGAAGGTGGACTATGCTGTTCTAATGACCGAGTGTCTACATGCACTGCCCAGCATAGAATTAAGTAAACCAAAAGATTCCAGATTTATTCTCACTGCTTAGCTGTGGGATGGGGTAAAATTAGTTAGGGTACCTTTTTGCTAATTGACGTGCATAACCTGGGGTGGGTTTCGAGGATGTTGGATGAGGAAAATACTGCTTTGTTGAGATGTCTTCAAATAATTTGCCAGGTCTCATTATCTTAAGCTCAAGTTATCTTAAGCTCAAGTTATGTGGTTCAAATCCTGCCAGGGCAGGTTGTGAAATTGAATTCAACAAATCTGGTCATTTGTAGGATAATATCAGAAAATAATGACCATGAGAAACTGCTAACCTTTTGCAAAAGCCCAAATTGTTCACTAATGTCCTCCAGGAAAGGGGACCAACTACACTATTCCAACCCCAAACTGTGGAGTGGACTTTTGTCTTCAGGCAAGTGCCGGTGAGCAACCAATGGACTCGATGGGCTGAATGGCCTCCTGTGCTATAACAACTCTGCATGTTGCTTATCCAACATCGCCCATATCTCAAGAGTAAATAAACAAAAAGGCGATTGACCACTTGCACGCAGTGCTAGGGAACTGACTGTGCCTACTGTACACAATAACAGTTGGCATCACGGGAAAGGAAGAAAGTGACTAAAATTAGGATGGGGAAATTGTCTTTTTTTTAAAAAGAGCAGCATGGAAAATGCCAGTTCAGTGACTGACTTACTTCAGTAGGCAGTTAGGAAGGCAAATATATTTATGTCGAGAGGACTAGAATACAAAAGCAGGGATGTACTTCTGAGGCTGTATAAAGCTCTGGTCAGACACCATTTGGAGTATTGTGAGCAGTTTTGGGCCTCATATCTAAGAAGGATATTCTGGCCTTGGAAAGAGTCCAGAGGAGGTTCACAAGAATGATCCTTGGAATGAAGAGCTTGTCGTATGAAGAACGGTTGAGAAATCTGGGTCTGTACTCGTTGGAGTTTAGAAGGATGAGGGGGGATCTTAATGAAACTTAAAGGATACTGCAAGGCTTGGAAAGAGTGGACATGGAGAGGATGTTTTCATTTAAGAGCGAAAACTAGAACCTGAGGGCACAGCCTCAGACTGAAGAGATGATCCTTAGATGAGGAGGAATTTCTTCAGCCAGACGGTGGTGAATCTTTGGAACTCTTTGCCGCAGAAGGCTGAGGAGGCCAAATCACTGAGTGTCTTTAAGGCAGAGACAGATAGGTTCTTGATTAATAAGGGGATCAGGGGTTATGGGGCAAAGGCAGGAGAATGGGGATGAGAAACATCAGCCATGATTGAATGGCAGAGCAAACTCAATGGGCTGAGTAGCCTAATTCTGCTCCCATGTCTTGTGGTTTGACAACACAATGTACCATTCAGGTTAAGGGACAGAGTAGCTTCTTGTTTTCACTGTTTACAGAAAGTATTTTTGTCAAATTATGGATTCAATTTGTTGCATTTAAGCTATTCGAGCAATAACCAGTCTCGGATGTTTTTTGCGATTCAGTGGATTTTTCAGTTGTTTTCTCTCTCTCTCTCTCTCTCTCTCTCTCTCTCTCTCTCTCTCTCTCTCTCTCTCTCTCTCTCTCTCTCTCTCTATCTCCTGTTTATCCTCCTTCAGAAGATTACTCAAAATAAATTTATTTTATTGTTTTTCAGCAACAGAAACTGCTCAGCAGCTCAAAAAGACCTCTGGAGTGCCTTTTCTAGCCAAAGGACGAGGTTTGGTTAAGAAACTCGATACCACTAGTATGTATTAATAGTTACTGGAATAAAGTTCAATTATCTTCAATTCAGTAATCTGACTTGACAAAACGGTAGATGAAAAATTTTAAACTAATTACCTTGTGTTGAGTAATTGTTTGAACATTTCACCTTTGGAAAATATGCTTTGTTTTGCACTTAATAGTTAAGCTAAAAAGGCTATTTTTTTCTAAAGATGAACTTATGGCTTCATGTATTTATAACAACTATTTGGCTATGCAGCTCCCCTCAAAGGGATTCCAAAGCAAGCTCCCTTCCGGAGTCCCACTACGCCCAGTGTGTTCAGTCCATCAACAAACAGAACGCCAATGGCTGTTCGGACACCTATGCGCAAGGAGAGAGGCGTAAAGGTGAGTTTAGTTTGTTGCAGAATTTGTACGTTTTAACAGTATTAAGTCTCTGTTAATGGGTTTGACGTTTTGGAGTATGATCCTGATATGAGTTTATTTAGCGCGAAGCGATCATAGTGTGAACCATTCCATGGAATGGTTTAGTTATTTCTGGAGGAATTCATTTTGAGCAACTGGTACAATTGCAAGTTTTCATTTCTATTTGAAAAATCCCAACCTTGTGCTCGGGGCATGTGCTTTTTTTTTCTTGCTGTCAAAATGGCTTAAAGTATTCGGGGTTTGCCTTCGTATTTTTAAAAAATATTGATTTTCTTTTTGTGCTTCAACCCCTACTCTCACCCCATCCATACCCCCCCCCCCCCCCCCCCCCCCCAACAGCAGCTAGGTTTCTAAATGTGACAAAACATTTATTTTGTAGTGGGTAAAATCTTAATTTTATTTTGGTGTCCTTACTACAAAGTAGAGCATTCATTTGAAACCTCTAAACATATCAGTGCCAATTTAATGTGCATCCATCTGTCTGTATGTCTGAAGAAGTCATATTCTACAAAGTGTCAAGGCTATTAGAAGTTGCATTCTTCATTTATTTTTAAACTTAATGTACAAATTTCAGTCATTCAACTAGTAAATGCATGGTAGCTCATTACTGTTGGTTTGTTGAATTGTAACCATGCATAAATTGGGAGGTGGGAAAAAGAGAGCTGCTTCTCACTTGTTACTTGGTTGAGTTCACTGCTTGCTAACAAATATGAGCAGTTCTATCACTTGAACGATGTAGAAAGTGATTTTCTGAACGTGGGAAAGAATATCTGTGTACTTTGGGATGTACTGTCAGGACCAGATTCCAAAACCTAACTGCAATATTAACATTATCCTCTTCTGTTTTAGTTGCTGGACATATCAGAGCTGGATATGGTAGGTGCTGGTCGGGAAGCAAAAAGGAGAAGGAAGACATTGGGTTAGTAAAATCTGACTTTTCTAAAAAATGCTTTGGGTTTGTAACTGAGTTGGGAGAGAGACCCGAGAGGGAAGCAAAGTTTGTTTTCCAGTCTGAGCTGACATTTTCCTGTCTTCCTCATTGTTTCAGTCTTATACAGATGTCTGGGGTATGGCATTGCATGTCTGCCAGCAGGGATTGCAAATGATGATGAATGACTGATAAAACGCCCTGTTGACCTATCCCAGGAGAATAGCACACGTTGGCTTTTTAAAAAATGTTTGATTATTTCATGCAAAAAGCACTTCCAATCAGACACAATAAAAATTACAAGTGCCTTTGGTATCTATTTGACCCTAAGCCGAGCTTCAAGTCCATCATTCATATTCTGTCTTGTTGTAATTGCTACTTGCTCATAAGCTGGCTTCTTGTCCCGAGATGGATTCAAATCACTCATGGCTTTGTATTAGAGTTGTATCACTTCACCTCTGCCATAGGGTAACATAGTGGCACAGTGGTTAGCATTGCTGCTTCACAGCTCCAGGGACCCGGGTTCAATTCCAGCCTTGGGTGACTGTGGAGTTTGCACTTTATCCCCAAGTCTGGGTGGGTTTCCTCCGGGTGGTTAGATGGGGTTACTGGGTTACGGGGATGGGGTGGAGGTCTGTGCTTAAGTGGTGCTCTTTCCAAGAGGCGGTGCAGACTCGATGGGCCTAATGGCCTCCTTCATAGAATCTAATGAAGGAGGCCATTAGGCCCATCGAATCTGCACCGGCCCTTGGAAAGAGCACCACTTAAGCACACACCTCCACCCTATCCCCGTAACCCCACCTAACCTTTGGTCTCTAAGGGGCAATTTAGCATGGCCAATCCACCCAACCTGCACATCTTTGGACTGTGGGAGGAAATGGAGCACCCAGAGGAAACCCAGACAGACACGAGGAGAACGTGCAAACTCCACACAGACAGTTACCCAAGCCGGGAATTGAACTTGGGACTCTGGAGCTGTGAAGCAGCAGTGCTAACCACTGTGCTTCTGTACTGTAAATTCTATGGTATGCTTTTAGAACTACATGTTAATTTCCATCCTCTGCTACTCTGACTTTGATTACTCTCATACCAGTGGCAGAACCTTCAGAATGAGTGACTCTCTTCCTTAGCCACTTGTGCGCCATGATGCCTCAGGCCTTTCAAGTGCCTTATCAAAACCAGCCTCTTCTGCCATGCTTTCATACCTTTCCCCAATCATCTTCCAACTTTAGTTCTGTGATTCTCTCTCTTTCCCACCTCCTCACCATGAAGTCGGGATCTTTCATTAAGTTATAATCATATAATTCAAATTCAGAGGAAGAGGAAAAGTTACACGTCCGTGTAATCATTGCCTGACTTTCTGTAACTTGAATTGTTTTTGTTTTTTTAATTCAGAGTACCCAATTCATTTTTTCCAATTAAGGGGCAATTTAGCATGGCCAATCCACCTAGCCTGCACACCTTTGGGTTGTGGGGGCGAAACCCACGCAAACACGGGGAGAATGTGCAAACTCCACACGGACAGTGACCCAGAGCCGGGATCAAACCTGGGACCTCGGCACCGTGAGGCAGCAGGGCTAACCCACTGCGCCACCGTGCTGCCCTGAGTTGTAATTAGTTGTACCATATATTTGAATTTGGGTAAAACATTTGGAAGTTTTGGCAGCCTTCATTTTCTAAAAATCTTGTGGTGCTCTGTGTATGAAATTCCCTTCTATCGGAATTTATCTGGCATCCCTTTGTCAAAGCATGCTATCTGATTTATTAATTCTGTAACTGGATGGTGCAGCTGAAATGAACGGTAGGTTGGCATAAATCTTCCAAGACTGATGATAAATAGTTTCCTCTGACAAATTTTACATTGATATACATGGTACAAACATTTAAGCACATTCCAAATTCCTTGCATGTGAGACACAGCCATAAAGTGCAGGAGTCCATTCAGCTCATCGAGTCTGCGAAATAGCACCCTACCCATGTTCAATTGCCCGCCCAATCCCCATAACCCCACCCAACCTTTGGACATTAAGGGACAATTAATCATAGCCAATCTGCACATTTTTGGACTGTGGAAGGAAACCGACGCAGACACGGTGAGAATGTACAAACTCCATACAGACAGTCGCCCAAGGCCAGAATCAAACCCGTGTCCCGGGCGCTGTGAGGCAGCAGTGCTAGCCACTATGCCACCTGCTGCCGCTTTTGAAACAACATGAATGACATCAGGCACTAGATAAATGTGGTCTTGCTAGGTAGAAGGATTGCACGTTTTAAAATTTGTAACATCAGTAGTAAAGTAAGATGGCGGCACGGTGGCGCAGTGGTTTGCACTGCTGCTTCATGGGGTCGAGGACCGGGTTCGAACCCGGCCCCGGGTCACTGTGAGGAGTTTGCACATTCTCTGTGTCTGCGTGGGTCTCACTCCCACAACCCAAAAGATGTGCAGGGTAGGTAGATTGTCTATGCTAAATTGCCCCTTATTTGGAAAAAACTAATTGGGTACTCTAAATATTTTAACAAAGATTTATAACCTGGAGCTAAGAAGATGCACTTGAGTTCATCTTAATCTCTCCCAATGATTCAGTTACCGTGATTATATGATCCACTTAAGCTCCCCAGTAAGTTTAGACTATGAACAATGACCAAACCAACATGCTCCTTAAGATATGGATAAATTACCTTTGCTTAATTCGGCCAGCTTCAAGAGCAACACAGTGGTTAGCACTGCTGCCTCATGGTGCTGAGGACCAGGGTTCGAGCCCGGCCCCAGGTCACTGTCCATGTGGAATTTGCACATTCTCCCCGTGTCTGCGTGGGTCTCACCCCCTCAACCCAAAAAGTTGTGCCCCACTAAATTGCCCCTTAATTGGAAAAAAATAATTGGGTACTCTAATTTTTTTTTTTTTTAAACTCTGCCTGTTTCACAAAGCATCAATGTTTAGCAGGACTGAAAACAGTTCTAATTATTCATACACATCCCACAAACAACAAGTACAGTGAGATACATGGGTCCTGTTAGTTTACACTTTTACTAAATGAAATGAAAATCGCTTATTGTCACAAGTAGACTTCAAATGAAGTTACTGTGAAAAGCCCCTAGTCGCCACATTCCGGCGCCTGTTCGGGGAGGTTGTTACGGGAATTGAACTGTGCTGCTGGCCTGCCTTGGTCTGCTTTCAAAGCCCGCGATTTAGCCCTGTGCTAAACAGCCCCTAAAGATATTGCTGTTCACTGTCACCTCACAGACATCCATCACAATTAACAAAAACAAACTCCATATTCCACCTCCCATTCTGCGTATGTAATCGAGGAAAATGTGCATCATTTGGGACTTGAGAATTATCCGCCTGCTTCTCAAATATCAGTAAATGATATTCTGTTGATGTTCAAGGGTAACTTCCTTTTCAACCGTGGGTAACTTGTTCACAATTGCCTCATCCCAGTATACAAAGTGTACATAATTTCAGAAGTTGTCAATATTTTTTTTGAACTCTTAGAAATTATTTTATTTTTAGTTCCATAAGTGGATAAAAATTCAAATTGCTCACTGAATATTCATTTTTAAATGTAGATGCCGAAGTCGCAGAAAAACCTGCCAAAGAAGAAACAGTTGTTGATAGTGTCACACCAGATTATGCTGTTGGACTGGTCTCTACACAGGTAAATTGGTGTCTCAGCAGAATTCAAAGATCGTTCTAACTTGTGATGTTTTTGGTTCAAGTAAAATTAATTGACAGACTTAAGGGCAGTAAATATTTTTGTTTAATCAACTGGTAATTTGATTTAAGGATATAATTTAATAGTTTCTTCCTGCTGTTTGGAACTGCTTAGCAGACTTCAGCTATGAGATATCTTTATTACTTCTAACCTTAAAAATCACTTCTGAATTTTACTATTATTTGTAAAGATATTTCAAGTAAGTCTGGGGGTTTGAATAGTTTTGGGTTTTTTAGGGGGAACCGAGTGGAGCTGAGTAATATTTTGGATAGCTTGTTTGTTGTGAGATAGTATGGCACTGTTTGAAGTTGGTAATCTTTGTGCTGTACAATTTAGAGTTTAGTAAATTGTTGAATTAAAAAGAGGAGTAAGTTAAGGGGTTGGAAGGAACCATGGTGACCTGTCTTGCTTTTTAATTTCACCGGTATGACCTTAAGCTTCACATCCTCAATCAGCCATCTACTCAGAAATGCTTGTACTCTTATGATTGATCTTTTTCTAACCTATTCCCCTATGTTCCCCTCAGAAACTTGGTGCTTTGAATAATGATAATGCACTACCGTCTACTAGTTACTTGCCTGCTACACCAAGTATGGTGCCATCATCTTCCTACATTCCCAGCTCTGAAACGCCACAAGGTAAGTACCAAGTAACTTGTTTTTTTAATAAATATTTTATTGAAAATTTTTGGTCAACCAACACAGTACATTGTGCATCCTTTACACAATATTATAACAACACAAATAACAATGACCTATTTTATAAACAAAAAATGAATAAATAATAAATAACAAAAATGAAAACTAACCCTAATTGGCAACTGCCTTATCACAAGTAACACTCTCCAAAAATATAATTTAACAGTCCAATATATAATTATCTGTCGCAACGACCTATACATATTATACAGTATATATTAACAACCCTGAGAGTCCTTCTGGTTCCTCCCCCCCGATCCTGGGCTGCTGCTGCTGCCTTTTTCCCATTCCGTCTATCTTTCTGCGAGGTATTCGACGAACGGTTGCCACCGCCTGGTGAACCCTTGAGCCGACCCCCTTAGAACGAATTTAATCCGCTCTAGCTTTATAAACCCTGCCATGTCATTTATCCAGGTCTCCACCCCCGGGGGCTTGGCCTCTTTCCACATTAACAATATCCTGCGCCGGGCTACTAGGGACGCAAAGGCCAAAACATCGGCCACTCTCGCCTCCTGCACTCCCGGCTCTTGTGCAACCGCAAATATAGCCAACCCCCAGCTTGGTTCGACCCGGACCCCCACTACTTTTGAAAGCACCTTTGTCACCCCCATCCAAAACCCCTGTAGTGCCGGGCATGACCAAAACATATGGGTATGATTCGCTGGGCTTCTCGAGCACCTCGCACACCTATCCTCCACCCCAAAAAATTTACTGAGCCGTGCTCCAGTCATATGCGCCCTGTGTAATACCTTAAACTGAATCAGGCTTAGCCTGGCACACGAGGACTACGAGTTTACCCTGCTTAGGGCATCTGCCTGCCCACAGCCCCTCCTCGATCTCCTCCCCCAGCTCTACTTCCCATTTCCCTTTTAGTTCATCTACCATAGCCTCCCCTTCGTCCCTCATTTCCCTATATATATCTGACACCTTACCATCCCCCACCCATGTCTTTGAGATCACTCTGTCCTGCACCTCTTGTGTCGGGAGCTGCGGGAATTCCCTCACCTGTTGCCTCACAAAAGCCCTCAGTTGCATATACCTGAATGCATTCCCTTGGGGCAACCCATATTTCTCGGTCAGCGCTCCCAGACTCGCGAACTTCCCATCCACAAACTGATCTTTCAGTTGCGTTATTCCTGCTCTTTGCCACATTCCATATCCCCCATCCATTCCCCCCGGGGCAAACCTATGGTTGTTTCTTATCGGGGACCCCCCCCCCCCCCAAGGCTCCAGTCTTTCCCCTATGCCGTCTCCACTGTCCCCAAATCTTCAGCGTAGCCACCACCGCCGGGCTTGTGGTGTAGTTCCTCGGTGAGAACGGCAATGGGGCTGTCACCATAGCCTGTAGGCTAGTCCCCCTATAGGACGCCCTCTCTAATCTCTTCCACGCCGCTCCCTCCTCCTCTCCCATCCACTTACTCACCATTGAAATATTAGCGGCCCAATAATACTCACTTAGGCTCGGTAGTGCCTGCCCCCCCCCTATCCCTGCTACGCTGTAAGAATCCCTTCCTCACTCTCGGGGTCTTCCCGGCCCACACAAAACCCATGATGCTCTTTTCAATCCTTTTAAAAATAGCCTTCGTGATCACCACCGGGAGGCACTGAAACACAAAGAGGAATCTCGGGAGGACCACCATCTTAACCGCCTGCACCCTCCCTGCCAGTGACCGGGATACCATATCCCATCTCTTGAAATCCTCCTCCATTTGTTCCACCAACCGCGTTAAATTTAACCTATGCAATGTGCCCCAATTCCTGGCTATCTGGATCCCCAGGTAACGAAAGTCCCTTGTTACCTTCCTCAACGGTAGGTCCTCTATTTCTCTACTCTGCTCCCCTGGATGCACCTCAACAACTCACTTTTCCCCATGTTCAATTTATACCCTGAAAAATCCCAAACTCCCCAAGTATCCGCATTATTTCTGGCATCCCCTCCGCCGGGTCTGCCACGTATAGTAACAAATCGTCCGCATACAAAGATACCCGGTGTTCTTCTCCTCCTCTAAGTACTCCCCTCCACTTCTTGGAACCCCTCAACGCTATCGCCAGGGGCTCAATCGCCAGTGCAAACAATAATGGGGACAGAGGGCATCCCTGCCTTGTCCCTCTATGGAGCCGAAAATATGCAGATCCCCGTCCATTCGTGACCACGCTCGCCATCGGGGCCCTATACAACAGCTGCACCCATCTAACATATCCCTCTCCAAAACCAAATCTCCTCAACACCTCCCACAAATAATCCCACTCCACTCTATCAAATGCTTTCTCGGCATCCATCGCCACTACTTTCTCCGTTTCCCCCTCTGGTGGGGCCATCATCATTACCCCTAACAGCCTCCGTATATTCGTGTTCAGCTGTCTCCCCTTCACAAACCCAGTTTGGTCCTCGTGGACCACCCCCGGGACACATTCCTCTATTCTCATTGCCATTACCTTGGCCAGGATCTTGGCATGTACATTTAGGAGGGAAATAGGTCTATAGGACCCGCATTGTAGCGGGTCCTTTTCCTTTTTTAAGAGAAGCGATATCGTTGCTTCAGACATAGTCGGGGGCAGTTGTCCCCTTTCCTTTGCCTCATTAAAGGTCCTCGTCAATACCGGGGCGAGCAAGTCCACATATTTTCTATAGAATTCGACTGG
This sequence comes from Scyliorhinus torazame, assembly GCF_047496885.1. NCBI lineage: Eukaryota > Metazoa > Chordata > Chondrichthyes > Carcharhiniformes > Scyliorhinidae > Scyliorhinus > Scyliorhinus torazame. Next base: position 304,541,951 of record NC_092709.1, read on the forward strand.
GAATCCATCCGGTCCCGGGGCCTTTCCCGCCTGCATGCTCCTAATTCCTTTCACCACTTCTTCTACCTCGACCTGTGCTCCCAGTCCCACCCTTTCCTGCTCTTCCACCTTGGGAAATTCCAGCCGATCCAAGAAGCCCATCATTCTCTCCCTCCCATCCGGGGGTTGAGCTTCATATAATTTTTTTATAAAATGTCTTGAACACTCCATTCACTCTCTCTGCTCCCCGCTCCATCTCTCCTTCCTCATCCCTCACTCCCCCTATTTCCCTCGCTGCTCCCCTTTTCCTCAATTGGTGTGCCAGCAACCTGCTCGCCTTCTCCCCATATTCGTACTGTACACCCTGTGCCTTCCTCCATTGTGCCTCTGCAGTGCCCGTAGTCAGCAAGTCAAATTCTACATGTAGCCTTTGCCTTTCCCTGTACAGTCCCTCCTCCGGTGCTTCCGCATATTGTCTGTCCACCCTCAAAAGTTCTTGCAGCAACCGCTCCCGTTCCTTACTCTCCTGCTTCCCTTTATGTGCCCTTATTGATATCAGCTCCCCTCTAACCACCGCCTTCAACGCCTCCCAGACCACTCCCACCTGGACCTCCCCATTATCATTGAGTTCCAAGTACTTTTTCAATGCACCCCCTCACCCTTAGACACACCCCCTCATCTGCCATTAGTCCCATGTCCATTCTCCAGGGTGGGCGCCCTCCTGTTTCCTCCCCTATCTCCAAGTCTACCCAGTGTGGAGCGTGATCCGAAATGGCTATAGCCGTATACTCCGTTCCCCTCACCTTCGGGATCAACGCCCTTCCCAGCACAAAAAAGTCTATTCGCGAGTAGACTTTATGGACATAGGAGAAAAACGAGAACTCCTTACTCCTAGGTCTGCTAAATCTCCACGGGTCTACACCTCCCATCTGCTCCATAAAATCTTTAAGTACCTTGGCTGCTGCCGGCCTCCTTCCAGTCCTGGACTTCGACCTATCCAGCCCTGGTTCCAACACCGTATTAAAATCTCCCCCCATTATCAGCTTTCCCATCTCTAGGTCCGGAATGCGTCCTAGCATCCGCCTCATAAAATTGGCATCATCCCAGTTCCGGGCATATACGTTTACCAAAACCACCGTCTCCCCCTGTAGTTTGCCACTCACCATCACGTATCTGCCCCCGTTATCCGCCACTATAGTCTTTGCCTCGAACATTACCCGCTTCCCCACTAATATAGCCACCCCCCTGTTTTTCGCATCTAGCCCCGAATGGAACACCTGCCCCACCCATCCTTTGCGTAGCCTAACCTGGTCTATCAGTTTCAGGTGCGTTTCCTGTAACATAACCACATCTGCCTTAAGTTTCTTAAGGTGTGCGAGTACCCGTGCCCTCTTTATCGGCCCGTTCAGCCCTCTCACGTTCCACGTGATCAGCCGGGTTGGGGGGCTTCCTACCCCCCCCCCCCCCCCCCCCCCCCCCCTTGTCGATTAGCCATCCCCTTTTTCCAGCTCCTCACCCGGTTCCCACGCAGCTGTATCTCCCCCAGGCGGTGCCCCCCCGCCCATCCCCTCCCATACCAGCTCCCCCCTCTCCCCAGCAGCAGCAACCCAGTAATTCCCCCCTCCCACCCCCCCCTGCTAGATCCCCCGCTAGCGTAATTACTCCCCCCATGTTGCTCCCAGAAGTCAGCAAACTCTGGCCGACCTCGGCTTCCCCCCGTGACCTCGGCTCGCACCGTGCGACGCCCCCTCCTTCCTGCTTCTCTATTCCCGCCATGATTATCATAGCGCGGGAACCAAGCCCGCGCTTCTCCCTTGGCCCCGCCCCCAATGGCCAACGCCCCATCTCCTCCACCTCCCCTCCTCCCCCCATCACCACCTGTGGAAGAGAGAAAAGTTACCACATCGCAGGATTAGTACATAAAACTCCTCTTCCCCCCCCCCCCCCTTTTAACCCCCCACATTCGCCCCACCACTTTGTTCAAACGTTCTTTTTAATAACCCGCTCATTCCAGTTTTTCTTCCACAATAAAAGTCCACGCTTCATCCGCCGTCTCAAAGTAGTGGTGCCTCCCTCGATATGTGACCCACAGTCTTGCCGGTTGCAGCATTCCAAACTTTATCTTCTTTTTATGAAGCACCGCCTTGGCCCGATTAAAGCTCGCCCTCCTTCTCGCCACCTCCGCACTCCAGTCTTGATAAACGCGGATCACCGCGTTCTCCCATTTAATGCTCCGAGTTTTCTTTGCCCATCTAAGGACCATTTCTCTATCCTTAAAACGGAGGAATCTCACCACTATGGCTCTGGGAATTCCTCCTGCTCTCGGTCCTCGCGCCATCACTCGGTATGCTCCCTCCAGCTCCAACGGACCCGCCGGGGCCTCCGCTCCCATTAACGAGTGCAGCATCGTGCTCACATATGCCCCGACGTCCGCTCCCTCCACACCTTCAGGAAGACCAAGAATCCTCAGGTTGTTCCTCCTTGCGTTGTTCTCCAGTGCCTCCAACCTTTCCACACACCGTTTCTGATGTGCCTCATGCGTCTCCGTCTTCACCACCAGGCCCTGTATGTCATCCTCATTCTCGGCTGCCTTTGCCTTCACGACCCGAAGCTCCCGCTCCTGGGTCTTTTGTTCCTCCTTTAGCCCTTCGATCGCCTGTAGTATCGGGGCCAACAGCTCTTTCTTCATTTCCTTTTTGAGCTCTTCCACACAGCATTTCAAGAACTCTTGTTGTTCAGGGCCCCATGTTAAACTGCCACCTTCCGACGCCATCTTGGTTTTTGCTTGCCTTCCTTGCCGCTGTTCTAAAGGATCCACTGCAATCCGGCCACTTTCTCCTTTTTTCATCCGTATCCAGGGGGGATTCCCTTCTGGTTTACCACACAGTGTTTTTAGCCGTCAAAATTGCCGTTGGGGCTCCTATCAAGAGCCCAAAAGTCCGTTTCACCGGGAGCTGCCGAAACGTGCGACTCAGCTGGTCATCGCCGCACCCGGAAGTCAAGTACCAAGTAACTTGAAGGAAATGCTGACCTTTGATTTGATTATTTTATCAAGAGGGATTCATCATAAACTTTCAGGAAAAATCTGACCTTTGATTTGATTAATTTATCAAGAGGGATTCATCATAAACTTCCAGGAAAAATCTGACTTGTTTCACAAATTGCGTAAGGAACACAGTGGGCTGATTGTGGCTGCATACTGTAATTGAAGCCAATTGTTCACAGGCTTGTCTAATTTTATTGGTCATGTAAGATTGATATTGGGATGGAATTTTTCCCATAAGTGGTTAATTGGCTGAAGTGTTTGGCCCTGCATATTTTGTGGATTATAAAATATCTTGCTGTACTGAAAACAGAAGTTGAAATACAGGCTCATTTTTTTTTTAAACTACCCACACACAGCCATGTTATTGAGCTAGCAATCTGGAGGTTTGAATTAAGAATCCAGATGGTGAATTCAAAGAAATTCAGTTTGTGAATGTGACTCCTGTTTTAAAAATACTTAGAGTTTGTCTTTTTTTTTTAAAAAGAAAATAATGGCGAAAGTGGCTATGAAACTGTCTGATTTGTCCTTGCCCTGTCTAGGCTGCATATAAATTCTGTCCCACACCAATATTGTTGACTTGTAACTGCCCTTTGAAGTGGCCTAGCAAGCCACTTAGTTGTATTCGGGACAACTAAGGGTGGGCAATAAATGCTTACCTTGCCAGTGATGCCTACATCCTGAGAATTAACATTTTTACAATGCCATGCCCTTTTATGGTATACGAGCAGGTAAGCGGCAGAAATGTTTGGAATATAGGGCATGTCTCTTTGTTGCAATCAACTTTGAGAACAACCATCTCAGTTTTTGATAGTCTTTAAAATGATAAAAAATTGCAGCATGCTGCTGTGCAGAGGGACCTGGGTGTCCTTGTGCATGAATCACAAAAAGTTGGTTTGCAGGTGCAGCAAGTAATTAAGAAGGCAAATGGAATTTTGTCCTTCATTGTTAGAGGGATGGAGTTTAAAAACAAGAGAGGTTATGTTGCAGCTGTATAGGGTGTTGGTGAGGACACACCTGGAGTACTGTGTACAGTTTTGGTCTCCTTACTTGAGAAAGGATGTACTGCCACTGGAGGGGGAGCAGAGGAGATTCACTAGGTTGATTCTGGAGTTGAGAGGATTGGCTTATGAGGAGAGACTTAGTGGACTGGGACTATACTCATTGGAATTGATTGATTGATATTTATTGTCATGTGTACCAAAGTACAGTGAAAAGTATTTTTCTGCGGCCAAGTACGTACATAGTAGACAAAGGAATAATCGACAGAGTACCTTTTTTTTTTTTTTTTTTTTTTTTTTTTTTTTTTTTTTTTTTTTGTTGAAATTTTTAATTTAAAACAGATTTGTAACATTTACAGAGAAAAAAGGCCATATACAAAAACCTTAACATATTGAAAACGAACAGTGGGAGAGAATAAACATATTAATAAAGCACTTCCCCAACCAGCTCTATTTACCCATGCCCCACGTGCTCAACTAACCTAATGTGGCTCTAACCCCCCCCCCCCCCCCCCCCATTGCAAGCGCCCAAACTCTCCCTAAGCAGTGTGCCCTCCAGTCCCCGTTCTCTGTCCAGGCTGAATACAATCTTAAATAAAACATTACAGTGCAGGATAATTTAACGGACCACTGCCACACAACAGCTCTGTGAGCCCAGAGTCCTTTAGTTCAAGTCCAGCTTCTTTTAATAAAAGTCCATTTCTTGTCAAAACAAGTTAGGTTAACATACCGCCGCCACTGTAGAGCATTGGAAAACAAACCAAATGTCCGTTAGTTCAAGTCCAGCTTCCTCTCTTTAATAAAGGCCCAAACCTGTTCTGGTGTCTCGAAGTAGTAATGAAGTTCCTCAAACGTCACCCAAAGCTTCGCAGGATACAGCATTCCAAATCTCACCTGCTTTTTGAAGAGGGCTGCCTTTACCTTGATGAATCCTGCACACCTCTTGGCCAGCTCCGCTCCCAAGTCCTGGTAGATGCGCACCTCGCAGTTCTCCCATCTGCTGCTCCTCTCTGCCTTGGCCCATCGCAGCACCCGATCCCTGTCGGCAAGCCGGTGAAAGCGAACCACCAAGGGCCTCGGTCGGTCACCCGTCCTGGGCTTCCTTGCGGGGGTTCTATGCGCCCCATCCAACTCCAGGGGTCGAGGGAAGGCCTCCGGTCCCATCAGCGCCTCGAGCATACCCATCACGTATGCGCCCGCATCCGATCCCTCACAGCCCTCGGGGAGGCACACGATCCTCAGGTTCTGCCTCCTGGCTCTGTTCCCCAGCTCTTCAAGCTGCTCCTGCATCCTCCTCTGGCGGGTGTTCAGCTCCTCTACTTCGTGCTCCAGCTCCGTTACTGTGTCCGCCTGGGTGGAGAGCTTCACCTCGACCTCCCTGAGCAGCTTCTCTTGGACCGCCTGTGCCTCGACCATTCAATCCATCACCGCCCTCATCGGGTCCAACGTGTCCCTCTTCAAGTCGGCGAAGCAGCTCCGGAAAAACTCCATCTGCTGCTCCCTTGGCCAGTGAGCCTCCGCTCCCTGTTCCCTGCTGGCCGCCATGCTTCGCCGCCCGGTCAGAGGTCCCCGCTGCTCCTGCTTCGAACTTCGCCGCTCCACTCGACCACTTCTGGTCCGACTGTCCATACCCCGGGAGGAAAACCTCTTCTTTTCGTCTCCTCCGCCGATTCAGGCCGCCAGGTCCCGAAGAAATCCTGCAAAACAGGTCCGTTTGCCCATCGCGGGCGGGAGCGATCCGACCTGTGACCTGCTTCCTCGAGGGTGCCACCGGAAGTCTCGACAGAGTACATTGACAAATGGTACATCAACAAATAGTGATTGGAGAGCAGCATAGGGCGTCATGAATAGTGTTCTTACAGGGAACAGATCAGTCCAACGGGGAGTCATTGAGGAGTCTAGTAGCTGTGGGGAAGAAGCTGTTCCTATGTCTGGATGTGTGGGACTTCAGACTTCTGTAACTTCTGGCTGATGGAAGGGTCTGGAAAAGGGCAAGGCCTGGGTGGGAGGGGTCTCTGATAATGCTGTCTGCCTTCCTGAGGCAACGGGAGGTGTAGACAGAATCAATGGGAGGGTGGCAAACTTATGTGATGCGTTGGGCTGAGTTCACCACACTCTGCAGTTTCTTGCGATCTTGGGCCGAGCAGTTGCCATACCAAGCTGTGATGCAGCTGGATAGGATGCTCTCTATGGCACATCTGTAGAAATTTGAGAGTCGATGTAGACATGCCAAATTTCTTTAGCTTCTGTAGGAAGTAGAGAAGTAGAGACGTTGGGCTTTCTTGACTGTTGCATCAACGTGAATTGACGAGGACAGACTGTTGGTGATGGTGACCCTCAGAAACCTAAAGCTATCGACCATCTCCACTTCGGAGCCATTGATGTAGATGGGTGTGTGTCATGCTACGCTTCCTGAAGTAGATGATCAGTTCCTTGGTCAATCCAACATTTAGAAAGAGGCTGTTTTTGGATTTAGAAGAATATGGGGGGATCTTATAGAAACATATAAAATTATGAAAGGAATAGATGAGATAGAAGTAGGAGGTTGTTTCCACTGGCGGGGTGAAACTTGAACTAGGGGGCATAGCCAAAAAATAAGGAGGAGCAGATTTAGGCCCGAGTTGAGGAGGAACGTCTTCACCCAAAGGGATGTGAATCTGTGGAATTCCCTGCCCGCTGAAGCAGTTGAGGCTACCTCGTTAAATGTTTTTAAGGTACAGGTAGATAGATTTTTAACAGTAAAGGAATTCAGGATTACGGTGAGCGTGCGGGTAAGTGGAGCTGAGCCACAAAAGCATCAGCCATGATCTTATTGAATGGCGGAGCAGGCTCAAGGGGCCAGATGGCCTCCTCCTGGTTATTACTATGTTTCTGCCGCTATCTTATCACTGTGTGGACAGCAATATGAACACAATAGTAAGGAACCATCACTAATAAAGAGGTGACAGTCTGAAATATTTGTTGTGTTGTATGTCAGTTATCCTTGGATTAGCTTCATTAAACTAAGGTTAATTGAGTCATGGCAGTTGGAGAATGCAGGCTCCACCTCAATGCCAATGTGTAGTTAATTTTGGCTATCTTAATGTGAAATGCCGTCAGTGACTTTGGCTGGGATTTTCCGGTATCTGGCGGGCCGTGCCCGCGCCAAAGAGCGGCGTGAACCACTCCGGCATCGGGCCGCCCGGAAGGTGTGGAATCCTCCGCACCTTCGGGGGCTAGGCCAGCGCTGGAGTGATTGGCGCCGCGTCAACCGGCGCCGAAGGGCCTCCGTCGGCCGGCGTGATTTGGCGCATGCGCAGGAGCGCCAGCGTGTTCCCAGAACCGCTGCCGTGTTTCCTGCGCATGCGCAGGGATTTCTTCTCCGAGCCGGCCATGGCGGAGCTTTACAGAGGCCGACGCGGAGTGAAAGAGTGCGTCCACGGCACAGGGCCGCCCGCAGATCGGTGGGCCCCGATCGCGGGCCAGGCCACTGTGGGCCCACCCCGGGCCGGATCCCGTTTTTTTTATTTTTTTCCTCTCCCCCCCCCCCCCGCAGCCCCCTCCCCCCGAGGACTTCGCTAGCCGCCCTCAGATCCAGATCCCGCCAGTACGGACCTGGTCTAATCCATGCCGGCGATACTGGCCGAAAATGGGCGGCTGCTCGGCCCATCGGGGACCGGAGAATCGCCTGGGGGGGCCACTGTCAACGGCCCCCGAAGAGCGCGGCGCGATCCCCGCTTCCGCCAGTGGCGAAGGCCACCACATCGGCCCCGTTCCCCTCTGGCAGCACCGAAACCCCGAAGATCACCACCAGAGGGGCCCAGTGACCTCTCCACTCCACGGTTTTTGATAATGCTTCAAATATTGGGCCCTAGATCCCCGCCAATCTTGGACCTGACCAAAACATGCGGACATGATTTGCCCCCCGCCCTACCCCATCTCTCTCTTATTCTTTACGTCGGAAAATAATCCACTTATGGCAGAACGGTGACACAGTGGTTAGCACTACTGCCTCACAGCGCTGAGGACCCGGGTTCGATCGCGGCCCTGGGCCACTGTCCGTGTGGAGTTTGCACATTCTCCCTGAATTTGCGTGGGTCTCATCCCCACAACCCAAAAAATGTGCAGGCTAGGTGGATTGGCCACACTAAATTGGCCCTCAATTGGGGAAGAAAAAATAATCAGGTACTCTAAATGTATTTTGCAAAAAGGAAAAGAACCCACTCATCTGTGCCCATGTCGAACTGTACCAAGCTCATTTAGTATAGGATGACATCTGGTGCATAATCTCACTCCAAACTGCCCTGCAAACTCTTATTTCTCCTGTAACTTGTAAACCTTTCTTCCACTAACAAGTCCCTCACCCATTCCACCCCTTTCCTATGCCACCGCCTGTATTTTGCATCCATCCCTGCCGGGGCGAACAGGTGGTTCCCCACAAATCGGAGCCAGCACTGACACACCCTGAAGAGTGTCATTTGGGCAGCATTAGAGGATAGATATTGCAATGCAGCAAGTTTAGAACCTATAGTTTCATTAAACTGGGAGAAGGTACAGAGTTGCACAGTTTAAAACAAACGAGTATAATAATACAAGGACATGATTTGTCTCTGAAGAGGCCAGTTCCAGGGGTGGAATTTGCAGGTGTTGGGTCTCAAGGTTTGTTGTTCAGTGTGGGACACTGTACCATTTGCTGTGGCTCCAACCTGTCTGCTGATAACAGTGGGAAGGATACATGGATGGCATCCATACTTTGACAGGAGCCAGTAAAACGGCAGAGGGGGGGTGGGGGGGGGGGGGGGGGGGGGGGAAAGAGATCGATGGCTACACCCGAGATATCAGATCACTGATATGACTAATTGCAAACCATCATACCTGCCTTTGTTTAGTTAAGCTTGCGAGCTTTAATGTGTTTGGTTAATTATTCTCATACTATTCATGATGTAACCTTAATCAATAATCCTGATTGAACATAGATAACTAGTAGCAAATGATTGGTATATGCTAATTTCTTGTAATCGAATCTTGAAGTAAACTGTCTACACTGGGCCTCCGACGCCGAGGGCCCGGGTTCAATCCCGGCCCCGGGTAAATATCCGTGTGGTGTTTGCACATTCTCCCCATGTTTGCATGGGTCTCGCCCCCACCCAAAAGATGTATAGGGTAGGTAAATTGCTCCTTAATTGGGAAAAAAAGAATTGGGTACTCTAAATTTTAAAGCAATCTGGGCTTCTCTGGTGTCCCACTTGGAATGCAAGCAGCCAGAGCTATAACCTGAATAAACTGGATCCTTTACTCCAAAAGTCTTTGTCTGGTTCCTCATGAGTGAAGTACACTTAAGGTCGAATAGCTGTACTTTTCTCCACAACATACCCCCACACCAGAATGCTGCCTTAGCTGGTACCAGACTTTTAAGGACTAAGCCACCCGTGGTCTCACTGTATATCTCCCCGGGGCAAACCGAAGCGGCGCTGCAGCCAGAGCCCTCAAACATACCCCCACACACAATGCCTCCTGCACCCACTCCACCCCCTCCTGCCCCACCACTGCCAGGCCTTCTCCACGTTCACAGCCCAGTAATAATACAAGAAGTTTGGGCACCACTGTCTTATACTCCTGCGTAACCGGAAATGTCCCCGAATTAATCAAATTTGTCCTAACGCATGTAACAACCACACCCATGAGAGAAACTTGGGCCCAAACCTCCCCCAGAACATTTAACAAATACCTCCACTCTACCCTATCAAACCTCCACTCTAGCCTATCAAACTCCTTCTCCGCAGCCATAGACACAGTAACCTCCGGCGCCCTGCCCTTGGACGGCGTCATAACCACATTCAGTAAACGTCTAATATTACTCAACAGCTGCCTCCCTTCACAAAATCTGTCTGATCCTCCAACACAGAGTCCTCCAACCGCTTCGCCAATACTTTAGCCAGCACTTCACATCTGTGTTTAATTTGAAAATGGACCTATGTGACCCACATTCCACCCATGCCAAAGAGTTGAAAAACTACTCCAGGAGATGTTGCTCCGCTTCCGCTGAAACTGTTTATAAATGTCAACTGGGAAACCTGGCATCGTCCTTGACTGCATGAACCTGATTGCTTTCATAATCTCCTGTAGCCCCAGCGACACATGTACTATCCCCCACGCGGCCACTTTCGTCTCAATTGATGCGTTAACAGGTGGCTGGCCTTCTCCCTATTCTCATACTGAACCCCCCTCGCTCTGCAAGGCTGGCCCACTGCCTTCCTTGTCGTCAGCAAATCAAATTCCCCTTACTGCTTCCGCCCACTAAGAGCTCCCTGGTCAGGGCCATAGAGTACCTCCAATCAACCTCCAAAATTGCATCCACTGATCGCTGCCTTTTCATCCTCTTCACCTTATCTCTCTGGACCTTGTATGAGATCACCCCCTGTACCACTGCTTTCACACCCTCCCAAAATGGAGGGTGAAACCTTCCCATTCTGGTTAAGCTTTCCACACAACTCTTTGTCCGCTGGTAACACCAAGTCCATCCTCCGAGGGTCCCTGTGCCTGGCCCACTCCAAGCCTCACATCCATAAAATGTGGCGCATGGTCCAAAACCATAATCGTCCCATACCCCATCCCCACGATCCCGGGAGAATCAAATTGGCCACCACAAAGAAAATCTATATGGGAGTACACCCAATGCACATGGGAGAAGTAAGAAAAGGCCCTCTCTCCCGGATGCCTAAACTCCAAGGATCCAACTCTTTACCCCCCCCCCCCAAACCCCCCCAAAAAATCTGGTCCCACAGCTCCTTCCCGACCTACCAATATCTTTGGGCTTGAACGTCCAACCAAGGATCTAACGGGCAGTTGAAATCACCCATCATTATTAATTTGTGAGTCCAGATCCAGGATGTCTGCCACCATCTGCTTAACAAACTCCACATCATCCCAATTAGGCGCTTAAACATTTACCAGCACTGCCAATGCCCCACTGGCCATCACAAACTGTCCTCTCAACTTGGAATTGAATTCCCCCCTCCCACCACCACCAGTTGAATCTGCCATCCCAATCCATCACCAAACCACCCCAGCCCCATTTCCTTTATAAAAGCAAATTACCGGGTGGCGCAGTGGTTAGCACTGCTTCCTCACGTCGCCAAGGACCCAGGTTCAATCCTGACCTGGGTCACTGTCCGTGTGGAGTTTGCACATTCTCCCCGAGTCTATGTGGGTCTCACCCCCACAACCTAAAATGATGTGCAGAGTAGGTGAATTGGCCATGCTAAATTGCCCCTTAATTGGCGAAGAAAAAGAATTGGGTACTCTTAAATTTATATAAAATAAAACTAAATTACTGCGGATGCTGGAATCTGAAACAAAAGCAGTGAATACTGGATGATCTCAGCAGGTCTGACAGTATCTATGGAAAGAGGGAGCAAATGTTTAGAGTCTGGATGATTCTTTGTCAACCATTTTACTTTCTTGTCCAACTCACCCAAAATAACCACCCGCTCCCCTCTGTCTGCCTTTGCCCAATAAATTATCTGCCGCACCTGTGTCACCAGTGCCCCCCCCCCCCCCTCAACTACCTGTTGCACCCCCACCTCCACATTGCTTCCATTCATCAGCATACTTGCTAGCGTGGCAACACCCGCCTGAAGACTGAGACAAAGGCCCCCGCCCATAACGCCCAAACTGCCCCTCCCCCACAATGCCTTCCCACATCTAATCTTTGGAGGGATCCTAACCCTGACCTCACGCTTCCTCCCCCCCCCCACCCCTACCTAGACCCCTCGCCCTCCCCTCTACCAACAGGTGAGAGGCACCCAGGACTCCGATCCATCTCTTTTCTCCCCCCCCCCCCCCCCCCCCCCCCCCCCCCCCCCCCCCCCCCCCCCCCCCAACGATTGTAAAATACCAACAAGGACTCTGGGTCTGTACTCATTGGGAGTTTAGAAGGATGAGCGGGGGATCTTATTGAAACTTACAAGATACTGCGAGGCCTGGATAGAGTGGACGTGGAGAGGATGTTTCCACTAGTAGGAAAAACTAGAACCAGAGGGCACAATCTCAGACTAAAGGGACGATCCTTTAAAACCGAGAAGAGGAAGAATTTCTTCAGCCAGAGGGTGGTGAATCTGTGGAACTCCTTACCAAGAAGGCTGTGGCGGTCATATCACTGAGTGTCTTTAAGACCGAGATAGATAGGTTCTTGATTAATAAGGGGATCAAGGGTTATGGGGAAAAGGCAGGAGAATGGGGATGGGAAAAATATCAGCCATGATTGAATGGCGGAGCAGACGTGATGGGCCGAGTAGCCTAATTCTGCTCCTATGTCTTATGGCCTAAGGCCAACATGTGAAAACAGAACAAAACATTATACAAACATCTCAGAAACCAAAACATCAAGAATATTCCCCAATCAACCCTCCTCCAAATCATGCTCCTTAATAAAACCATGTGACTCTTTGGACATCGTAAAATAATATTCCTTCCACTTCAAAGTCACCCGAGGTTTAGCCAGGTACAGCGCCCTCAACTGGACCTTATTTCGGAGGAGCACTGTCTTGGCCCGATTAAAGTCCCCTCACCGCTTGGCCAGGTCTTGGTATATTCTTTTTAAAAATAAATTTAGAATACCCAATTACATTTTTCCAATTAAGGGGCAATTTAGTGTGGCCAATCCACCTACCTTGCACATCTTTGGGTTGTGGCGGCGAAGCCCACGCAAACACTGGGAGAATGTGCGAACTCCACACGGTCAGTGACCCAGAGCCGGGATAGAACCTGGGACCTCGGCGCAATGAGGCAGCAGGGCTAACCCACTGCGCCACCATGCTGCCCGTCTTGGTATATTCTGATCCGCTGGCCCTCCCAAGTACAATCTCTCGTCATCCTCGCTCACCTCAAGATCAGCTCCTTCTCCTGCAATTGGTGCATTCTCACTATCATCGCCCTTGGTGGCTCTCCTGCTCTCGGCCTCTGCCTTAGTGTTCAATGTGCCCTGTCCACATCCAGGGCCTTCTCACCGACCCCCTCATACACCAGCTTCGCCAACATCTTTGAGGCATAAGCCGTGACTCTCGTTCCCTCCACCCCCTCCGGCAGGCCTACAATGTGTAAATTCTGTCGCCTGGACCGATCCTCTTGATCGTCCACCTTTGCTTTCAGCTCCTTATAGACCGCTTCCAACATCACCACCTCTGCCTCCAACTCCACAATCCAATTACTCTGCACCCTTTCCACCTATTGGATCGTCGCACCTTGCGACTCCAGGCGCTTCTCCACCCATTCCATGGCCCCGTAAAGAGAGGCTACCATTCCCTCAATCGCCTTCGACCAATCCTCTTGCATCTCTAGCCGATGCTGTCCCTTAATCCCTACAACAGCTCCACTGACAATGGGGTGGACGGCGACAACGCCTCCCCATCTCTGCCGTGTCTTCTGTAATTGTGCTGCACAGATCCTCCAGCACCATCTCCTTATTCGACTTGTCGGATGCAGTAACCTGTTGACATTCCACCTCTGATGGGAATTCAATTCCCACCATTTATTCCACTCCATTTCCGACCAAAGAGCCCATTAATCGGGCAGCCAGGGGCAAAAGCAAAACCTTTAAGCAGGCGCCACCCTGTGTGCGACCGATCAGGTCATGGCCGCCACCAGAAATCAGAGACCTCCCTTTTAGGGTGTGGGAAAGATCTGAGGGTCATCAAGCACCATAGAAACATAGAATTTATAGTGCAGAAGGAGGCCATTCGGCCCATCGAGTCTGCACTGGCTCTTAGAAAGAGCACCCTACCCAAGCCCACCTCCACCCTATCCCCATAACCCAGTAACCCCACCCAGCACTAAGGGCAATTTTGGACACTAAGGGCAATTTAGTGTGGCCAATCCACCTAACCTGCACATCTTTGGGGTGGGAGGAAACCGGAGCACGCGGAGGAAACCCACGCACACACGGGGAGAACGTGTAGACTCCACACAGACAACGACCCAAGTCGGGAATCGAACCTGGGACCCTGGAGCTGTGAAGCAATTGTGCTATCCACTATGCTACCGTGCTGCCCAGTGGAAGAAGGGGTTCAATATCCTGGACATGGAGAGGATATTTCCAATATGGTAAAACAATCACCACTAAATTCTGTAAGGAATACGGAGAGAACATCTTTACCCAGAGAATGATGACCATGTGGAATTCTCCTTCACGTGGAATGATGGAGGCTAAATACATTGTGAGCAAGGAAATAATAGTAGGATATGTTGATGGTGTGAGACAAAGTATGGTGAAGAGGGGATTGTGTGGACTGAACACCAACATGGAACAAATGGCCTGTTTTTTGCAAGATTCTATGCAAGAGCCTGTAGCTCTGAGAGATAGAATGAGGAGGAGGAAATGATGGTAAATGTTTTGAAATAAAATGTTTAATATGCAGCTTACATGATGAGATTAGTAGTAGGATCACATTCCTCTCTATAACGCATTAGAATGTAACCAATTTGATTATTGGGAGATGGCAGCTTTTTGTTATACTTATGGTTTCTTTTTCTCCTCCTCCTTTTCTCCCCACCACGGATGGTCATGCAGCTAATACAGCTGGATCAGTCCGGGAGGCTTCACAGACTAATAGACTGCCAGAAGAGTCAACAGCGCCTACTTCCGGTCTACCTGGTCAGTTCAAACAAAGACCCCCAATTTATAACAGCAGCTCAACGACATCATCTACCTCGACCACCACTACCCCAGGTACTGCAGCTGTCACTACAACAGCACCAACAACACCCACACCGCAGCAGACCCAACAGCAGACACAACCGCAGCAGGCGCAGCCACTGCAGCAACCTCGCAAGAGTCTTTCCCTCACAGTAAGTAAAAAGAACATTTCAAGGTATTGAATGAATTAAATGTTTGGTCTCCACATAGGACAGGATATTGCTGTGATTGCAGTGGAAGAACAACTGAGATGTGTTTTTAAAGCCTCCCTGAAGTCGCGTGCAGCCTAGAGTTCTGTTAGGCATTTGTGCGGTGCTGCATTTGCTACTTTGTTAATTGTGACGAGTAATCGTGACACGCATTTATTCCATCAATTGTTGGAAAGCATGCCCCAGGTTGTCAAATAATGAATTGCACAGCAATGATTCTACTTCCTCTAGAAGCAAATTGCTCCGTTCCCAGAGCCCTGGAAACTGAGCAGTGAAGTTGAGATGGGAGTCCCCAGCCCTTAAAGGTATTTGCTTTTTTTAGAGCACTGCTTGTGAGCCACAGGATGTAGGAATATTCCCCAGGGCCCCTCGTGCAAACCTTCGGCCTCCGCTCTGCCGAATACGGCCTTTTCTCACTACTGAGACTGACTGACCTCCAGCCCCCACTGAAGGGTGGCACAGCACTGCTGACTCTCAGCACCAGGGTTTGATTCCGGCCTTGGGTGACTATCTGTGTGCAGAGTTTGCACGTTCTGCCTGTGTCTGTGTGCTCTTCCTGGTGCTCCGGTTTCCTCCCACAGTCCAGAGATGTGCAGGTTAGGTGGATTGGCCATGATAAATTGCCCTTGGTGTTTGTTTTTTTAAAAGGTGGTTTTACAGGGTTGTGGCATGGGCAGAGGTTGGGTCCCCCTTCGGAGGGTCGGTGTAGACTTTTTTTTAAATAAATATTTTATTGAAAATTTTTGGTCAACCAACACAGTACATTGTGCATCCTTTACACAATATTATAACAACACAAATAACAATGGCCTATTTTATAAACAAAAAATGAATAAATAATAAATAACAAAAATGAAAACTAACCCTAATTGGCAACTGCCTTATCACAAGTAACACTCTCCAAAAATATAATTTAACAGTCCAATATATAATTATCTGTCGCAACGACCTATACATATTATACAGTATATATTAACAACCCTGAGAGTCCTTCTGGTTCCTCCTCTCTCCCCTCCCCCCCCCCCCCCCCCTTCTCACCCCCCACCCCCCGATCCTGGGCTGCTGCTGCTGCCTTCTTTTTTCCATTCCATCTATCTTTCTGCGAGGTATTCGACGAACGGTTGCCACCGCCTGGTGAACCCTTGAGCCGACCCCCTTAGAACGAACTTAATCCGCTCTAGCTTTATAAACCCTGCCATGTCATTTATCCAGGTCTCCACCCCCGGGGGCTTGGCTTCTTTCCACATTAACAATATCCTGCGCCGGGCTACTAGGGACGCAAAGGCCAAAACATCGGCCTCTCTCGCCTCCTGCACTCCCGGCTCTTGTGCAACCCCAAATATAGCCAACCCCCAGCTTGGTTCGACCCGGACCCCCACTACTTTTGAAAGCACCTTTGTCACCCCCATCCAAAACCCCTGTAGTGCCGGGCATAACCAAAACATATGGGTATGATTCGCTGGGCTTCTCGAGCACCTCGCACACCTATCCTCCACCCCAAAAAATTTACTGAGCCGTGCTCCAGTCATATGCGCCCTGTGTAATACCTTAAACTGAATCAGGCTTAGCCTGGCACACGAGGACGACGAGTTTACCCTGCTTTGGGCATCTGCCCACAGCCCCTCCTCGATCTCCTCCCCCAGCTCTTCTTCCCATTTCCCTTTTAGTTCATCCACCATAGTCTCCCCTTCGTCCCTCATTTCCCTATATATATCTGACGCCTTACCATCCCCCACCCATGTCTTTGAGATCACTCTGTCCTGCACCTCTTGTGTCGGGAGCTGCGGGAATTCCCTCACCTGTTGCCTCACAAAAGCCCTCAGTTGCATATACCTGAATGCATTCCCTTGGGACAACCCATATTTCTCGGTCAGCGCTCCCAGACTCGCGAACTTCCCATCCACAAACAGATCTTTCAGTTGCGTTATTCCTGCTCTTTGCCACATTCCATATCCCCCGGGGCAAACCTATGGTTGTTTCTTATCGGGGACCCCCCCCCCCCCCCCCCCCTCCCCCCAAGGCTCTAGTCTTTCCCCTATGCCGTCTCCACTGTCCCCAAATCTTCAGTGTAGCCACCACCACTGGGCTTGTGGTGTAGTTCCTCGGTGAGAACGGCAATGGGGCTGTCACCATAGCCTGTAGGCTAGTCCCCCTACAGGACGCCCTCTCTAATCTCTTCCACGCCGCTCCCTCCTCCTCTCCCATCCACTTACTCACCATTGAAATATTAGCGGCCCAATAATACTCACTTAGGCTCGGTAGTGCCAGCCCCCCCTATCCCTGCTACGCTGTAAGAATCCCTTCCTCACTCTCGGGGTCTTCCCGGCCCACACAAAACCCATGATGCTCTTTTCAATCCTTTGAAAAAAAGCCTTCGTGATCACCACCGGGAGGCACTGAAACACAAAGAGGAATCTCGGGAGGACCACCATCTTAACCGCCTGCACCCTCCCTGCCAGTGACAGGGATACCATATCCCATCTCTTAAAATCCTCCTCCATTTGTTCCACCAACCGCGTTAAATTTAACCTATGCAATGTGCCCCAATTCTTGGCTATCTGGATCCCCAGGTAACTAAAGTCCCCTGTTGCCTTCCTCAACGGTAGGGCCTCTATTTCTCTACTCTGCTCCCCTGGATGCACCACAAACAACTCACTTTTCCCCATGTTCAATTTATACCCTGAAAAATCCCAAACTCCCCAAGTATCCACATTATTTCTAGCATCCCCTCCGCCGGGTCTGCCACGTATAGTAGCAAATCGTCCGCATACAAAGATACCCGGTGTTCTTCTCCTCCTCTAAGTACTCCCCTCCACTTCTTGGAACCCCTCAACGCTATCGCCAGGGGCTCAATCGCCAGTGCAAACAATAATGGGGACAGAGGGCATCCCTGCCTTGTCCCTCTATGGAGCTGAAAATATGCAGATCCCCGTCCATTCGTGACCACGCTCGCCATCGGGGCCCTATACAACAGCTGCACCATCTAACATACCCCTCTCCAAAACCAAATCTCCTCAACACCTCCCACAAATAATCCCACTCCACTCTATCAAATGCTTTCTCGGCATCCATCGCCACTACTATCTCCGTTTCCCCCCTCTGGTGGGGCCATCATCATTACCCCTAACAGCCTCCGTATATTCGTGTTCAGCTGTCTCCCCTTCACAAACCCAGTTTGGTCCTCGTGGACCACCCCCGGGACACATTCCTCTATTCTCATTGCCATTACCTTGGCCAGGATCTTGGCATCTACATTTAGGAGGGAAATAGGTCTATAGGACCCGCATTGTAGCGGGTCCTTTTCCTTCTTTAAGAGAAGCGATATCGTTGCTTCAGACATAGTCGGGGGCAGTTGTCCCCTTTCCTTTGCCTCATTAAAGGTCCTCGTCAATACCGGGGCGAGCAAGTCCACATATTTTCTATAGAATTCGACTGGGAATCCATCCGGTCCCGGGGCCTTTCCCGCCTGCATGCTCCTAATTCCTTTCACCACTTCTTCTACCTCGATCTGTGCTCCCAGTCCCACCCTTTCCTGCTCTTCCACCTTGGGAAATTCCAGCCGATCCAAGAAGCCCATCATTCTCTCCCTCCCATCCGGGGGTTGAGCTTCATATAATTTTTTTATAAAATGTCTTGAACACTCCATTCACTCTCTCCGCTCCCCGCTCCATCTCTCCTTCCTCATCCCTCACTCCCCCTATTTCCCTCGCTGCTCCCCTTTTCCTCAATTGGTGTGCCAGCAACCTGCTCGCCTTCTCCCCATATTCGTACTGTACACCCTGTGCCTTCCTCCATTGTGCCTCTGCAGTGCCCGTAGTCAGCAAGTCAAATTCTACATGTAGCCTTTGCCTTTCCCTGTACAGTCCCTCCTCCGGTGCTTCCGCATGTTGTCTGTCCACCCTCAAAAGTTCTTGCAGCAACCGCTCCCGTTCCTTACTCTCCTGCTTCCCTTTATGTGCCCTTATTGATATCAGCTCCCCTCTAACCACCGCCTTCAACGCCTCCCAGACCACTCCCACCTGGACCTCCCCATTATCATTGAGTTCCAAGTACTTTTCAATGCACCCCCTCACCCTTAGACACACCCCCTCATCTGCCATTAGTCCCATGTCCATTCTCCAGGGTGGGCGCCCTCCTGTTTCCTCCCCTATCTCCAAGTCTACCCAGTGTGGAGCGTGATCCGAAATGGCTATAGCCGTATACTCCGTTCCCCTCACCTTCGGGATCAACGCCCTTCCCAGCACAAAAAAGTCTATTCGCGAGTAGACTTTATGGACATAGGAGAAAAACGAGAACTCCTTACTCCTAGGTCTGCTAAATCTCCACGGGTCTACACCTCCCATCTGCTCCATAAAATCTTTAAGTACCTTGGCTGCTGCCGGCCTCCTTCCAGTCCTGGACTTCGACCTATCCAGCCCTGGTTCCAACACCGTATTAAAATCTCCCCCCATTATCAGCTTTCCCATCTCTAGGTCCGGAATGCGTCCTAGCATCCGCCTCATAAAATTGGCATCATCCCAGTTCGGGGCATATACGTTTACCAAAACCACCGTCTCCCCCTGTAGTTTGCCACTCACCATCACATATCTGCCCCCGTTATCCGCCACAATAGCCTTTGACTCGAACATTACCCGCTTCCCCACTAATATAGCCACCCCCCTGTTTTTCGCATCTAGCCCCGAATGGAACACCTGCCCCACCCATCCTTTGCGTAGCCTAACCTGGTCTATCAGTTTCAGGTGCGTTTCCTGTAACATAACCACATCTGCCTTAAGTTTCTTAAGGTGTGCGAGTACCTGTGCCCTCTTTATCAGCCCGTTCAGCCCTCACGTTCCACGTGATCAGCCGGGTTGGGGGGCTTCCTACCCCCCCTTGTCGATTAGCCATCACCTTTTTCCAGCTCCTCACCCGGTTCCCACGCAGCTGTATCTCCCCCAGGCGGTGCCCCCCCGCCCATTCCCCCCCCCCATACCAGCTCCCCCCTCTCCCCAGCAGCAGCAACCCAGTAATTCCCCCCTCCCACCCACCCCCCCCCCCCGCTAGCGTAATTACTCCCCCCATGTTGCTCCCAGAAGTCAGCAAACTCTGGCCGACCTCGGCTTCCCCCCCGTGACCTCGGCTCGCACCGTGCGACGCCCCCTCCTTCCTGCTTCTCTATTCCCGCCATGATTATCATAGCGCGGGAACCAAGCCCGTGCTTCTCCCTTGGCCCCGCCCCCAATGGCCAACGCCCCATCTCCTCCACCTCCCCTCCTCCCCCATCACCACCTGTGGAAGAGAGAAAAGTTACCACATCGCAGGATTAGTACATAAAACTCCTCTTTCCCCCCTTTTTAACCCCCCTCTTTGCCCCCCACATTCGCCCCACCACTTTGTTCAAACGTTCTTTTTAATAACCCGCTCATTCCAGTTTTTCTTCCACAATAAAAGTCCATGCTTCATCCGCCGTCTCAAAGTAGTGGTGCCTCCCTCGATATGTGACCCACAGTCTTGCCGGTTGCAGCATTCCAAATTTTATCATCTTTTTATGAAGCACCGCCTTGGCCCGATTAAAGCTCGCCCTCCTTCTCACCACCTCCGCACTCCAGTCTTGATAAACGCGGATCACCGCGTTCTCCCATTTACTGCTCCGAGTTTTCTTTGCCCATCTAAGGACCATTTCTCTATCCTTAAAACGGAGGAATCTCACCACTATGGCTCTGGAAATTTCTCCTGCTCTCGGCCCTCGCGCCATCACTCGGTATGCTCCCTCCACCTCCAACGGACCCGCCGGGGCCTCCGCTCCCATTAACAAGTGCAGCATCGTGCTCACATATGCCCCGACGTCCGCTCCCTCCACACCTTCAGGAAGACCAAGAATCCTCAGGTTGTTCCTCCTTGCGTTGTTCTCCAGTGCCTCCAACCTTTCCACACATCGTTTCTGATGTGCCTCATGCGTCTCCGTCTTCACCACCAGGCCCTGTATGTCGTCCTCATTCTCGGCTGCCTTTGCCTTCACGACCCGAAGCTCCCGCTCCTGGGTCTTTTGTTCCTCCTTTAGCCCTTCGATCGCCTGTAGTATCGGGGCCAACAGCTCTTTCTTCATTTCCTTTTTGAGCTCTTCCACACAGCATTTCAAGAACTCTTGTTGTTCAGGGCCCCATGTTAAACTGCCACCTTCCGACGCCATCTTGGTTTTTGCTTGCCTTCCTTGCCGCTGTTCTAAAGGATCCACTGCAATCCGGCCACTTTCTCCTCCTTTTTTCATCCGTATCCAGGGGGGATTCCCTTCTGGTTTACCGTACAGTGTTTTTAGCCGTCAAAATTGCCGTTGGGGCTCCTATCAAGAGCCCAAAAGTCCGTTTCACCGGGAGCTGCCGAAACGTGCGACTCAGCTGGTCATCGCCGCACCCGGAAGTCCGGTCGGTGCAGACTTGATGGGCTGAATGACCTCCTGCACTGTAGGGATTCTATAATCTCCAGCCAATTCCTGCAATCACATCCCTTCTGTCCCCAATCCCCCACCAAAGCCTTGATCTTTCCTTCACTACTCCTAATCACTGGGCCCTAATAAATGTTTGACAGTTGAATAATAATCATTGACTCAGAATTTTGCAACGGCATTTTACGCATTTGTATGAAGTATTACATTACCTTGGTGTTTTTTTAAAATAAATTTAGAGTACCCAATTCATTTACTGACCTGGATGTTTCCAGGAAACAAGAACGAGTGCATGGTCACAGGTGGAGAATCCTAGAAATCCTGAGGATGCTGAGATACTGTTAAATTTAATGGCAGGACCTCGTTATCATTCTACTTCTAATTTCCATCTAGAGAAAGTAAAAAAAAAAAAACCAGGAGGCCAACTGATTCCAGGCAATCAGGAGAGATCAGGACCTGGTGGGGGTTTCCGCACTCACAAGCAAGGGTAGCACAGTGGCGCAGTGGTTAGCACTGCTGCCTCAAGGCGCCGAGGACCTGGCTCGGATCCTAGCCCTGGGTCACTGTGTGTGTGTGTGCAGTTTCCACATTCTCCCCAAGTCTGCGTGGGTCTCATCCCCACAATCCAAAGATGTGCAGGTTAGGTAAATTGCCCCTTAATTTATTTATTATTTATATTGAAGCACCATATAAATAATTTGAGATATGATGTTAAAACATAGGAACATATTGGACATTTTGTATTTATGATTCCCAACTTCTCCACCTTGGGTTCCCTCCCATCATGTCTGGGTCTGTTGTAGACTAATTGAGATTGATGATCAGTCAACAACTCAAATATCCGGATCTGATTAACAAGGTTTTTGAGGAATTTTATGAGTGGTTGTACAGGTCAGAGCCGCCTGGGGGAGACCGAGAGATGCAGGAATTTCTAGATGGGTTGGAGTACCCGAGGTTAGGGGAGGGGGACAGGGCTACATCAGAAGGAGCGATAGTGGAGCAGGAGATAAAGGATGCGGTTGGGAGGATGCAGTCAGGGAAGGTAGCAGGGCCGAATGGGTTTCCGGTGGAATATTGTAAGAAATTCAAGGACAAGCTGCCACCCCTGATGGTGGGGATGTTTGAAGAGGCGATAGGGAAGGGGGTATTGCCACAATCTTTGGGGCAGGCGTCGATTTCCCTGTTGCTAAAAAAAGATAAGGATCCGACGGAGTGTGGGTCGTATAGGCCCATATTGCTTCTGAATGTGGACGCAAACGTATTGGCGAAGGTGCTGACGGGTAGGCTGGAGGTGTGCCTCCTGAAGGTGATGGGTGAAGATCTGACGGTGTTCGTGAGAGGGAGGCAGCTCGTTTCAAACGTTAGAAGGGTATTGAATGTCGTTATGGCACCAGCAGAGAGGAAGGAAACAGGTGGTTGTGGCATTGGATGCTGAGAAGGCGTTTGACCGGGTAGAATGGGGTACTTGATGGCAGTTCTGGAGCGGTTTGGGATTGGACCAAGATTTGTGAACTGGGTAAAGCTACTATATAAGGAGCCGAGGGCGAGTGTCCGCACAAACAACATCAGCTCGAGATACTTTTCTGTCCACCGTGGGACTAGGCAGGGATGTCCTATGTTCCCCCTGCTGTTTGCACTCGCGATTGAGCCATTGGCCATCGCAATAAGAAGTTCGGGGGTATGGAAAGGAATAGTGCGGGGGGGGATAGACATAGGGTGTCCTTGTATGCCGATGACTTGCTGTTATACATGTCGGAACTGAGTGTGTCGATAGGGGGAATATTGGAGCTGCTTAGAGTGTTTGGGTCTCTCTCGGGGTACAAACTAAATCTAGACAAGTGTGAGTATTTTGTGGTGTCTCGGCCGGGATTGGGGGAGTTGCCATTCCGTAGGGCAGGAACTCACAACATTTCTAGTTTGGTGGGGAGATTGAAAGCTGATCTGGCAAGGTGGGATGGTCTCCCTCTGTCACTGGCGAGTCGGGTACAGGCGGTTAAAATGGACGTGTTGCCGCGATTTCTGTTTATCTTTCAATGCCTGCCGATTTTCCTGCCAAAGGCTTTTTTCAGAGAGATTGAGGGAAGGATTACGTCGTTCATATGGGGAGGGAAGGTGGCCAGATCTAGAAAGGTGCTGCTACAGAGGGGAAGTCAGGCAGAGGGTTTGGGTCTTCTGAATCTGATGTATTACTACTGGGCGGCGAATGTGCAGAAGGTGCGGCGCTGGGTCAGAGGGGTTGATTCTCAGTGGGTCAGAATGGAGGAGAGAATGCAGGGGGTCGGGATTGAAAGCACGAGCAACAGCGCCGCTCCCGATAGCCCCAGGGAAATACTCGGAGTCTGGTTATAATAGCTTCATTGAGAATTTGGAGGCAGCTTCGCCAACACTTCGGGTTGGGGGCACGGTCAAGGGAAATGCCGATTCGGGGGAACCACAGATTTGAGCCAGGGAGGTGGGATGGAAATTTTTAGAAATGGGAGGAGAAGGGGATTAAGACACTAAAAGATTTGTTTCTTGGGGATCGATTTGCAGGACTGAAGGAGCTGGAAGTGAAGTATAGACTGGAGCAGGGGGAAATGTTTAGATACATGCAGGTTCGAGATTTTGCCAGAAAGGAGATAGAGCTTCCTGGGAGAGCCGGCCTCCACATTGCTGGTGGAGATGCTGACGACGGGGGGACTGGAGAAGGGGGTAGTGTCAGCGGTTTACGGAGCTATTTTGGAAGAGGAGAAGGCACCACTGGAAGGGATCAAAGCAAAGTGGAAGGAAGAGTTGGGAGAGGATATGGAGGAGGGGTTCTGGTGTGAGGTGCTCCGGAGAGTGGATGCCTCCACCGCATGCGCAAGGTTGGGGCTGATACAGCTGAAGGTGGTATACAGAGCACACCTCACTAGGGCGAGGATGAACTGATTCTTTGAAGGAGTAGGAGATGTGTGTGAACGTTGCGGAGGGGGGGCCCCGCTAATCACGTTCATATGTTTTGGTCCTGTCCAAAGCTAGAGGATTACTGGAAGGAGGTTTTTAGGGTAATTTCTAAAGTGGTGCACGTGAAACTGGACCCGGGCCCCTGGGTGGCCATATTCAGGGTGTCGGACCAGCCAGGGTTGGAAACGGGTGCGGAGGCAGATGTTGTAACCTTCGCCTCGTTGATCGCCTGAAGGCGGATCCTGATGGGTTGGAGAGCAACCTCTCCACCCTGTTCCCTGGCGTGGCGGGGGGGGGACCTGCTGGAATTCTTGACTCTTGAGAAGGTTAAGACCATAAGACATAGGAGCGGAAGTAAGGCCATTTAGTTCCTTCCAGTTATTTTCACCAATGCTTGTTTTATTCGAATGTTACAGAGAGACCAAATGTATGCAGCCCAAGAAATGTTCAAGACTGCCAACAAGGTTACCCGGCCAGAGAAAGCCCTTATTCTTGGGTTTATGGCAGGGTCAAGAGGTACGTTGAAACTTTTCTTTTTATCCTGACCACCTCTTGAACATAGGTGTTGATTCCTGCTGCAATGTGGTTTGGTGGGCTTCACCCAGTGTTTCATTCTTCAGGAAAGGTAAAATCTACAATCTTTTTAAAAAGCAGTAAATGTTGGAAACACTCAACAGGCCCAGCTGCATCTTATGGAGAGAGACACTGAGTTGACGTTTCAAGTCAAATATGACTCTTCAGAACAGAAGGAAGGTAGAAATGTGATGGGTTATGGGTTATATGCCTTTGAAAGGGGAACTAGGAGGAAGAAGGACTGGAGTCAGGTGGAGGGTGGGAGAGATTAAATGACAAATGTCTTGGAACAAAGTCAAAGGGAGTGATAATCGTTGTAATAAAGAGACATTGGGTGCAAATTTTTTTTCATAGAATTTACAGTGCAGAAGGAGGCCATTCGGCCCATCAAGTCTGCACCGGCTCTTGGAAAGCACCCCACCCAAGGTCAACACCTCCACCCTATCGCCATAATCCAGTAACCCCACCCAATACCAAGGGCAATTTTGGACACTAATGGCAATTTATCATGGCCAATCCACCTAACCTGCACATCTTTGGACAGTGGGAGGAAACCGGAGCACCCGGAGGAAACCCACGCACACACTGGAGAATGTGCAGACTCCGCACAGACAGCGACCCATGCCGGAATCGAACCTGGGACCCTGGAGCTGTGAAGCAATTGTGCTATCCACAATGCTACCGTGCTGCCACCGCGAGCACGAATGGGGACACTAAGTAAAAAAACTCACCACTATTCTTAGAATTCCCCCAATACCAAAAAGGGTCAATAAGACATTCTAAATGGTGAACAGGGATTCTCACTCCCTGACTCCTATGCAGACTTAGGTGGGTGCTTTACGGCTCAATCTATATTTTCAAATTATCCCCCGGTATATCCCACATCGTCATAGAAGAATTTTATCTACTTACCACTTAGTAGCTTTGCTCCTGGGTCCTGCGTTGCTTAGTAAGTAAAGTAGACTTTGTAATAACCACTGTTTCAGGTTAAAACTTTTAAGTTTTGTTCTTTTAAAAGATGCATTCACTGTCTTTACAGAAAAGTAAAAAGATCTTGCTTCTGGATTCTCCTGGTTGGTTGAAAAGACCTTCAGGTCTACCTTAACAATCTCTCTTCTTTAGCTTTTGGTCTTCCTCAGGTGGACTCGCTGTTCTGCTCGGTTTTTGTGCTCTATCTTTCCCATGACCGAGGGCAGCTATGAGAGCTGACTCTGCTGGTTGTCTCCTTTTTTAGGGTTTATATTCCTCTTCTAGCAGTTATTAAGTTTATATGACATTATCGTAAAGTAACTTTATTTTACTCTTGATTGTACAAGGACCTTTAATCTGAATTATTTCTAACACGACTATGTATTCATATTGAGCATGACTTCAGCTCATCGAACTCTGATTACATTGTTTCCCTTGTGATGTTCAAAAGTGCTTTGATCCTAGAGGGGTGTTACATCTGGGGCGAAATTCTCCGGTATCGGCGCGATGTCCGCCGACTGGCGCCCAAAACGGTGCAAATAAGTCGGGCATCGCGCCGCCCCAAAGATGCAGAATGCTCTGCATCTTTGGGGGCCGAGCCCCAACCTTAAGGGGCTAGGCCCGCGCCAGATGAATTTCCGCCTCGCCAGCTGGCGGAAAAGGCCTTTGGTGCCCCGCCAGCTGGCGTGGAAATGACCTCTCCGGGCAGCAGCTGCGCGGGAGCGTTAGCGGTTGCTGACGGCATTCCCGCGCATGCGCAGTGGAGGCAGTCTCTTCTGCCTCCGCTATGGTGGAGACCGTGGCAAAGGCGGAAGGAAAAGAGTGCCCCCACGGCACAGGCCCGCCCACGGATCGGTGTGCCCCGATCGCGGGCCAGGCCACCGTGGGGGCACCCCCCGGGGCCTGATCGCCTTGGAGCCCGCCCGCGCTGCCTTGTCCCGCTGGTAAGGTAGGTGGTTTAATCTACGCCGGCGGGACAGGCATTCTAGCAGCGGGACTTCGGCCCATCCGGGCCGGAGAATCGCCAGGGGGGGGGCCGCCAACTGGCGCAGAGCGATTCCCGCCCCTGCTGAATCTCCGGTGCAGGAGAATTCGGCAACTGGAGGGGGCGGGATTCACGCCAGCCCCCGGCGATTCTCCGACCCAGCGGGGGGTCGGAGAATCTCGCCCCTGGTTCCTGTCACTTCTAAAGTTGCTTTATTACCAAATAGTGCCCCAGCTCAGAACTCTGATTCCGATTTGGGGCTAACGTGTGTTCCGGTTGTCACGTTGTTTCCAGCTTCCCATATTCACCTGGTGTCAGCAGAATTTCACACCTAAACACTTGGTCACCCAATTCACCTGACGATCCTAGCAATTCTTTTTTTAGCTGCTTACTAAAATAATTAACTTCAAAGAAGGTGCAAAATATTGCTTTTTTTAAAATTAAATTTACAGTACCCAATTCATTTTTTCTAATTAAGGGGCAATTTTAGCGTGGCCAATCCACCTAGCCTGCACATCTTTTGGGATGTGGGGGCGAAACCCACGCAAACACTGGGAGAATGTGCAAACTTCACACGAAGTGACCCAGAGCCGGAATCGAACCTGGGACCTCGATGCCGTGAGGTTGCAGGGCTCACCCACTGCCCCACCGTACTGCCCCGAAATATTGCTTTTTTCCATATAACTAAAAGTTCAATATGCTGTGACTTAAAAGACCAGCATCAGTTTTACAGCTTGAACAGTCACAAGCTGTTTTCTTAACGCCTGTTTGATAAAGGCTATCTGCATTTCAAAACCTTCTTTTGCAGCTGCTATTAACCCTTCATGGGATTTTCCCCTACATTTTCTCATGTACCTTATCCAGGTATTGCCAGACTTCCATGTTTCAAATGACATATTTTCCCATTTTTACTTTTACAACATGAACAAGATTCTGATTTTCCCCATCCCTCACCGGTGACGTAACGAGGTCCGCACCCTTTTGATTAGCGGGTTTCCCCGCCAGATAATCCCCCCCCCCCCCCCCCCCCACACTTAGAATTCTCTGTCGACGAGGTTTAGAACTGCTTTCTAAAAACGTGTCGCAGTCGAAGGGAACCTGCTTGGGGGGCCTCTGGGACCTCCATTGGAAAGGAGGTTCCCCTTGTGTATGCGTGGCAGGTTATTGTCCTGTACCTTTTGGAGGGGGCGTTCCCACATTGGTGTGGCAGGGGTTGCATTTTTAAGCGCAGACCATTGCACCCTTCTATCAGGCTGCGCACGCCACCATGACAGCTAGACCACGTTTTTTTGTGCACAGGGTGCTGGATTATCTGAAGAAAAAACCCAGCTATGCAGCTGGAGAGCTGCACGACAGTTTTCATCTCAGCCAACACTCATGCAAAATTCCACCAAAGCAATTGTCCAGAGTGTAAATGCCAGAATGGTAAACAACTCTTTCTGAAAGCAAAAACAAGATTCAAACCTGGCACAATGCAAAAATTACAATTTCATAGTCTGAAATTGTTGAACTCAACGTGAGTCCAGAAGAGTGTAAAATGCCTAATCAGAAGAGGTGTTGGGCCTCGAACTTGTGTTCAGCTTTACCGAAACACTGTAGCAGGCTGAGGACAGTAATGTGAGTGTGAGAACAAGGTGGTGAATGAAAGTGGCAAGCAGCCGGAAGCTCAAGGCCGCACTTGTGGCCCACGTGAGAGTTCTCTGCATTTGATCTCCCCAATGTAGAGGCAATCACGTTGTGAGCAACAATCTCCTAAATTGAAAGAGGTAGAAGTAAATTGTTGAAGTTTTTTGGGCCTTGGACATTGAGACGGGAGCTAAAAGGACAGGTGTTGACCTGCTGTAATTACTTGAATAAAAAAAGATTGAATGGAGTACAGCAAGTTCAGAGGGGAGCCGGTTAGAGTGAGGGAGGGGAGCTGAGAAATCACGTCAGCAGTTCTCAAAAGATCAAGAAAAGTAGGAGCTAGAGGGAATCCAGGTATAGGGGGAATATTGGATATAAGTGGATGCAGGTTCACTGGTTTGGGGGGGTACTCCTGGCCAAAGAAATGAGTACAGGTGGAGGCACGAAAAGAAGAACTCTCATTGTGCTGGACTCACCTGCCCACGACCCACTCACGGGTTGCGACACCCAGTTTGAAAATGCCTGACCTAGGTCTATTCCCCCGCCCTCGTCCCGTAACCCCGCCTAACCTGCACATCTTTGGACACGTAAGGAGCAATTTTAGCATGACCAATCCACCTAATTTGCACATCTTTGACTGTGGGGAAACCGGAGCACCTGGAGGAAACCCAAGCAGGCACTGGGGGAAATGTACAAACTCCACAGTCACCCGTGGCCGGATTGAACCCCAGTTCCTCGCACTGTGAGGC
This sequence comes from Scyliorhinus torazame, assembly GCF_047496885.1. NCBI lineage: Eukaryota > Metazoa > Chordata > Chondrichthyes > Carcharhiniformes > Scyliorhinidae > Scyliorhinus > Scyliorhinus torazame. Next base: position 304,571,103 of record NC_092709.1, read on the forward strand.
AGCAGTGCTAACCACTGTGTCACCGTCCACCCCTGGTCGCCTGTAGTGTCCGTATAGCTCAATTAATACTAATAATAATCTTTTATTGTCACAAGTATGAAGTTACTGTGAAAAGCCCCTAGTCGCCACATTCCGGTGCCTGTTCAGGTAAGCTGGTGCAGGAATTGAACCCGCGCTGCTGGCCTTGTTCTGCATCACAAACCAGCTGTCTAGCCCACTGAGCTAATTAATTTAGCAGATTGGGGATTTAGTCTATTGCCTTAACCATCTGTGCCATTGAGCGGTACCCTTTGGATTTTCTCTATTTTTGTTGAAAGTCCCAGTTTTATCTCCCATCAAGGGCGGCATGGTGGTGCGGTGGTTAGCACAGCTGCTTCACGGCACTGAGAGATCTCCGGTTCGATCCCGGTCCCAGGTCACTGTCCGTGTGGTGTTTGCACATTCTCAGTGGCTGCGTGGGTCTCAACCCCACAACCCAAAGATACTTTCTGGGGGGAAATCTTTTTATTGGCATTTCTCATATTTATTTATAAACAGTTGTATATCTACATTACATATTTTCTTGCCCGCACTAATTTACTTTATTGTACAGAGAGGTTTATTTTGTCCTTTGTTTAACTGACCCTCTGTACATTTCACTGCCCTCTGGATTGGTCTATAGTTCCTCCCCCTTCCCCGTTGACCCCTCTCTTTCCCCCCCCCCCCTTTGGCTTCAGCTGTGTTTTTCTTTTCTTTTCTGGGAAAAGGGATTTTTCCCATCTCCCCATCTCTTATCTTGTGGTTTCCCCATCTTCCTTCTATTTCTCTCTTTCTCCCCCCCCCCCCCCCCCCCCCCCCCCAACAACCCAAAGGTGGGGTAGGTGGATTGGTCATGCTCAATTGCCCCTTAATTGGAATTTTAAAAAAAACTTTTTAAAACATTTGTCTCCCATCAATGTTAGACGTCGAAATGTATGTTAATGTTCCTCTTCCACAGTTGCGGCAAAATGGGTGAAAGTTAATTGGGGCCAAACAGTGCTGGAAAATGCAGGAAGCTGAATATGTTTCTAGTTTCATTTTGAAGGAAAATAGCCAAAGTGGTAGAATCACTGATTGGAAAAGCCTATAGTCTGACCGGCACTTCTGTTAATAGTCCGCTTCGGGATGGCTTACTGTGCAAAACTGATTATTGTTTCATTCCTGCAGAAAATCCATGTCCAGAGCAAGGTGATATCATTCAAATCAAACTGAGCGAGCATACAGAGGTTCTACCAAAGGCAGATGGCACAGGGAGCACCACAATGCTGGTAGACACAGTCTTTGAAATGAACTATGCCACAGGCCAATGGACCAGACTGAAGAAGTACAAGCCTATCACAAACGTGTCCTGAGAATTCCCCAGGACCAAGAACCCGTGGACCAAATCCAATGTTGTTATCCTGACTACCACTGACCTGAGCTTCAATGATTGTATTTACAGACGGTTCTAAAACATTTGCAGGGGACACCTATATAACAGATTGTGGCACAGAATGTGGGGCCACCAGAGAGTGGGATGTGATGAATAGAGAAGTGATTTCCTGCAATTGATGTTTTTTTTTTTTTGTCTCCTGTGGTGTCGATGTCTTTTTCAATGATGGTCCAGTCTCCAGCTACACCAACAACTCCAGCATGAAAACTCTGATTTGTGAAAAGCATGTGGACCTTAGTTACGGCTGAAAGGAGAACCATGTAGCTGCAGCCTTGAGTTGGTTTGTACTGTGGGGAGATCATTTAGCAGCTTAGATTTGGTTCACTTTTAACGGAGGGATTTGAACTGGAAAGCCAGATTTCCTGGTATCTGGTGCCTTCGCAAAGTCACATTGAGTTTTGTAAAGTATTTGTTGCAGAGGCAGCATGATTTAACAACATTTTTCTATTTTTTGTACAGCTGTAAAGATTCTAGGTTTCTCACTCTTTCTTTTGCATGCTCTCTCGTACAGTGTAAGATGTAAAATAATTAGATTTTCTATGGGAAATGTGTGCAGTTTAAAGTATGCACAGCCATAATTGGTTTTCATGTGTTTAGGCAGCTGGTTGAACTGTCAAAGCTTAAGGGACGTACAGTACCAAGCACAATAAAATTACATTGTAACTGGAGTCAATTATTTCATTGGTTCTTCACTTGAATGCAGTGCTTGATCAATATATTCAGAACTGTTTTTCAAAAAAGCAGCTTAGTCATCTTTGTTCATTGGAGTCACTGTGAAATTTAATCATACATTTTTGCTGTAACTACTGTAGAACCATAGAATTCCTTGAGTGCAAAAGGAGGCTGCACCGACCTCCCCGAAAGAACACGCTACCTAGGCCCACATCCCGCCCTATCCATGCAACCCCATTCAAACAGCGCAGCTTTGGACACCTAAGGGACAATTTAACATGGCCAATCCACCTAACCTACACATCTTTGGGGTGTGGGAGGAAACTGGACACCTGGAGGAAACCCACAGACACTGGGAGAACGTGTAGACTCCACACAGAGTTTAACTTTGTAACCATCCAAAGCCCATCTCGCTCTCCATGTCTCTGACTCTAATTTCTCATGCATTCCTTTGCCCTTTTGCAGCTGAAGGCAAATACCAATGATCAACATTCTGCAATTCTCTTTCTAAAACCCTCAACATGGTCCCCCTCAAACACCACTATAACACATTTTGGTCCCTAATATCTCCTCCTTTGGCTCAAACAATTTTATTTCTGGATACATCTCAGTGAAGCAACTGTGGCAAGTTTTATCACTTTAAAGGCTAAACGCCACCGTTCCCATGCAGTTGTGAGGACATAGCCCCAGAATCGAAAAATTGCACCCCCTCTGCTCCTAACTCTTGTGAATTGTGATGTGGCTATTGCTGGAGCACAAGTCTTTAGAACGACTGATTTTCTATCCAGGGTCTTCAACTATTTCTCAATGTCACACAGATTGGGGGAATTAGCTCAAATGGCGGAGCGCTTGCTTTGCATGCAAGAGGTAGTGGGATCGATGCCCACATTGTCCACTTTGATATCTCAGGTGGCACGGTAGCACAGTGGTTAGCACTGTCGCTTCACAGCTCCAGGGTCCCAGGTTTGACTCTCGGCTTGGGTCACTGTGCGGAGTCTGCACGTTCTCCGTGTCTGCGTGAGTTTCCTCCGGGAGTTCTGGGTTCCTCCCACAGTCCACAAAGATGTGCAGATTAGATGGATGGCCATGGTAAATTGCCCTTAGTGTCCAAAGGGTTTGGGCGAGGCTGCTGGGTTACAGATGGGCTTAAGTGGGGTGCTCTTTCCAAGGGCCAGTGCAGACTTGATGGGCTGAATGGCCTCCTATGTCTATGAATTGAATGAAGACTGGCATCTATGATACTTGGGTCCTCAGGAGGAGGTGGAGATAGATCATCTTGGTACTTCAAGTTGATGATGGTTATAAATGCTTAGCTTTTGCTCTGGTCTATTGGATTTCACATTCATTGAGGTTGGGAATGTTTGTAAAGCTTCACCCTGCTGTTAGTCGTTTGAATGTTCACTATTCATGCCTGGATGAGGCAGTACTAGATGTGGTAGAATGTCAGAACTTTGTTCTGACCCGTTGGTTGTGGGATCACTTAGCTCTGTCTATAGTATTATTCTTCCACTCATGCATGCAGTGTTGTGTTTCAATTTTACCAGGTTGGCTTCTCATTTTATGGTACGCCTTGTTCTACTCCCGCATGCTCTCATAGAATCGGTTGGTTTCCTGGCTTGAATGTCATGATACAGTGAGGAAAATGCTAGGCCAAGAGGTTGCATTGAATTTCTGCATTCATTTTGAATGTATCCCATTTAGCACCTTGATAATGGCTTTGTCTCTCCAAGGACTAATTGTCAAGGAAGGCGGTGGTGTAGTGAGTGGCATTATCACTGGATGATGAATCCTGGCACCCAGGGTAATGCTCTGGGGACCCAGGTTCGAATCCCAGCATGACAGATGTTGAAATTTGAATTCATAAGTCTTGTGATGACCATGAAACCGTTGTTGGTTGTCATAAAATCCCATCTGGTTCACTAATGCCCTTTAGGTGGAAAAAAAATAGCCTGCATGTGACTCCAAACTGCCCTCTGAAATGGGCTAGCAAGCCACTCAGTTCAAGGGCAATTAGTGATGCCCACATGTACAATTAAAAAGATAAACTCTGACTAGTACCATCTGATGCATCTGTGAAAGGTAGCTTGGTGAAGAAGGTTTTCCTTCTTGTTATCAAAGTCCCAGTCTGGCAAGAAAGTCTTCAGGAATCAGCTAGCTCGTTATTACTGGTGCTACTGGACTACTCGATGATGGACATTGAGGTTTCTCACCAAAGTATATCCTGTGCCCTCTAGGTATGTGTGGTAATACCAGGTATTGCAGTACCTGAGAGGTGAATGACCATTGGCTAGACCTAGGGGTCTACCATTGGCTAATGTACATAGCCCTGCCCTGAGAGGTGGGGTATAAGAACCGATGCCGTCCCAGCAGCCTTCACTTTCTGTATCATCGCTGCTGGGTACAGTTCTAGCTGATTAAAGCCGATTAGATATGACTCCTCTTTGTCTCGAGAGTATTGATTGTGCATCAATTTAATCAGCTAGTACTTTTGAAGGATGGATCTCTGCATCAAGTGGGCGTGCCTTCATCTCAGCCCCCACGCAGACAACCCCGCTGCTATTTTTAAGCATTGGCTGGCGTGTTTTGAGAGCTACCTCGACACGGCTGCCGACAGCCCCACGGAAAGGCAGTAGATACACCTCCTACGAAGGGGGCGGTGAACTATGCTGCAGCTATGGAGCTGCTAGAAGGACATTACATCCGTCCACTGAACCAGGTCTACGCCCGTCACCTGCTGGCAACAAGACGGCAGAGCCCAGATGAGACACTGGAAGACTTCTACCGGGCACTGATAGTGCTGGGCCAAAACTGCGGCTGCCCAGCAGTGACGGGGAACGAGCACGCGGAACTTTTAATTTGGGACGCTTTCGTGGCAGGTATGGCTTCCCCCGACATCCGCCGAAGGCTCCTTAAAATGGACACACTGGGCCTTACTGAGGCACGGGCCCTGGCAGGGTCCATGGATGTTGCGTACAAGACCGCACTTGCTTATGCCCCCGCTCGCATGGCGCCCCCCCTGGGCTGCGTGGCACCCCGCTGCGGCAGCCCCCCAGACTTACCCGCTAACCCCGCAGGCCTGCGGGCAAGACAGCCATCTACCGCCGCCGGCCAACGCTGCTTCTTCTGCGGCCAGGCGAATCACCCGCGCACGCGCTGCCCGGCCCGCACCGTCACCTGCAAAGGGTGCGGCAAGAAAGGTCACTATGCCGCGGTCTGCCTGGCCTGCGCTGTGGCCGCGGTCTCCAGCAACTACCAACAGCCTTTGTTCCAGGTCCCGGCCGTCCAAGGCCCACCGCAGCCGTTCTTTCAGGTCCCGGCAGCCCAAGGCCCACCGCAGTCTTTCTTGCAGGTCCCGGCCGTCCAACGCCCACCGCCGCCTTTTTCTCGCCAGGCAGCGTGCGACCCGCGGCCGTGGCCATTTTGCCCCCCCCCCCCCCCCCCCCTCCGGCAACCACGCTGGATGGGTGGGCGCCGCCATTTTGTCCCTCGCCGCCGCCATCTTCGGACTCCCGTCCCCAGTCTCCATGTGCGAACCATGGCCGGCGCCATCTTGGATGGGGCCTCAAGCCCCCAGCACTGCTGACTATGCGCTGCCTGACCAGAACTCCCCTTGCTGCAGCTGGCCTCTGTTACCCTGGATCAGAGTCAGTCCTGGACGCTAGCGAAGGCCACCACAACGATCGCCATGAACGGCCACGTGACGTCGTGCCTGATCGACTCCGGGAGCACGGAAAGCTTTGTCCACCCTGACACGGTAAGGCGCTGTTCTCTTCTCACCCATCCCGTCAAACAAAGGATCTCCCTGGCCTCCGGGTCACACGCAGTGCAGATAAAGGGGTTCTGCCTCGCGAACCTCACTGTCCAAGGCAGGGAATTCCGCAATTTCCGCCTGTACGTGCTGCCGCACCTCTGCGCAGCCACCACCCTTCTTGGGCTGGATTTCCAGTGCCACCTACAAAGCCTGACTTTTATATTTGGAGGCCCTATACCCCCCCCCCCCTTAAGTGTCTGCGGCCTCGCGACCCTTAAGGTCGACCCGCCTTCCCTGTTTGCGAACCTCACCCCGGATTGCAAACCCGTCGCCGCCAGGAGCAGATGGTACAGTGCCCAGTACCGGACCTTCATCAAGTCCGAGGTCCAACGGCTGCTGAAGGAAGGGGTCATCGAAGCGAGCAACAGCCCCTGGAGGGCTCAAGTAGTGGTGGTAAAGACCGGGGAAAAACATAGAATGGTCATAGACTATAGCCAGACCATCAACCGGTTTTACGCAGCTGGACGTGTACCCTCTGCCCCGTATAGCCGACCTGGTAAACAGGACTGCGCAATACAAGGTCTTCTCCACGGTGGATCTCAAGTCTGCCTACCACCAGCTACCCCTCCGTACTAGTGACCGTCAGTACACTGCCTTCAAAGCAGATGGGCGGCTCTACCACTTTTTAAGGGTTCCCTTCGGTGTCACGAACGGGGTCTCGGTCTTCCAGCGTGAGATGGACTGAATGGTTGACCGGTACGGCTTACGCGCAACGTTCCCGTATCTTGATAACGTCACCATCTGCGGCCATGACCAGCAGGACCACGACACCAACCTCCGAAAATGTCTCCAGACCGCGCACCTCCTCAATCTGACCTACAATAAGGAGAAATGCGTGTTTAGCACCGACCGTCTAGCCATCCTAGGCTACGTAGTGCGAAGTGGAGTCATAGGCCCCGACCCTGAACGCATGCGCCCCCTCATGGAATTCCCCCTCCCTCACTGCCCCAAGGCCCTAAAGCGCTGCCTCGGTTTTTTTAGCTATTATGCACAATGGGTCCCTAATTACGCCGACAAGGCTTGACCCCTGATCCAGTCCACAACCTTCCCCCTGTCGACGGAGGCCCGCCAGGCCTTCTGCCGCATCAAAGCGGACATCACAAAAGCCACGATGCGTGCCATCGACAAGTCCCTCCCCTTCCAGGTCGAGAGCGATGTGTCTGACGTCGCTCTGGCGGTCACCCTCAACCAAGCGGGCAGTTCCGTGGCTTTCTTCCCCCGCACTCTCCATGCTTCTGAAATTCGCCACTCCTCGGTCGAAAAGGAGGCCCAGGCCATAGTGGAGGCTGTGCGACACTGGAGGCATTACCTGGCCGGCAGGAGATTCACTCTCCTCACGGACCAACGGTCGGTGGCCTTCATGTTCGATAATGCGCAGCGGGGCAAGATAAAAAACGACAAGATCTTGCGGTGGAGGATCGAACTCTCCACCTACAATTACGAGATCTTGTACCGTCCCGGGAACCTGAACGAACCTCCTGAAGCCCTGTCCTGCGGCACTTGTGCCACCGCACAAGTAGACCGCTTCCGAGCCCGCCACGAGGACTTCTGCCACCCGGGGGTCACTCTGTTCTTTCATTTCGTTAAGACCCAAAACCTGCCCTACTCCATCGAGGGGGTCAGGACAGTCACCAGGGACTGTCGAATCTGTGCCAAGTGCAAACCGCACTTCTACCGACCAGAGAGGGCGCATCTGATAAAGGCTTCCCGTCCTTTTGAACGCCTCAGCATAGACTTCAAAGGCCCCCTCCCCTCCACCGACCGCAACACGTACTTCCTGAACATGATTTGACGAGTACTCCCGGTTCCCTTTCGTCATCCCCTGCCAGGACATGACCACAACCACCGTCATCAAGGCCCTCCAAAGTATTTTTACACTGTTCAGTTTCCCCGTATACATCCACAGTGATAGGGGGGGTCCTCCTTTATGTGCGACGAACTGCGTCAGTTCCTGCTCAGCAAAGGCATCGCCTCGAGCAGGACGACCAGTTACAACCCCCGGGGAAACGGGCAGGTAGAAAGGGAGAACGGAACCGTCTGGAAGACCGTCCTGCTGGCCCTTCGGTCTAGGAATCTCCCAGTCTCCCGCTGGCAAGAAGTCCTCCCAGTGGCCCTTCACTCCATTCGGTTGCTGCTATGTACTACCACAAACCAGACACCTCACGAACGTCTCCTTGTTTTCCCCAGGAAGTCCTCCTCCGGGACCTCGCTCCCCATCTGGCTAGCGACACCCGGACCCGTCCTGCTGCGGAAACATGTGAGGGCGCACAAGTCGGACCCGTTGGTCGAGAGGGTCCACCTGCTGCATGCCAACCCCCAGTACGCCTACGTAGCGTTCCCCGACGGCTGCCAAGACACGGTCTCCCTTCGGGACCTGGCGCCCACCGGAGCCCCACGCGCACCCATACCATTGCCCCCACCCCCACACCCCCCGCAGCACCTGACCGGAGGGTCAGTACTGCCGCCGGAGCCCCTACCCAGCGCTGAACAGGCACCGCCGCCCCCTACAGGCACCCCCCCCCCCTGCCCACTTTTCACCCCAACAGCGCCACCTCAGGGTGACGAAGCTGCCTGGAAGACACCACGTTCACGGAGCCACCACCAGGATCGTCGCCGAAACTCAGATGCTCCAGAAGGACGACCAGGCCACCCGATCGTCTGATTGCTGCACTGTAGACTCTTCTTCCGTTACCCTCAACATCACGGTACCTCTATACCTGGTCCTACCATGCAAAAGGCGACAGTAATAGCTGGCCATCACCCCGCTGGGTTCTTTTTTTAACAGGGGGTGAATGTGGTAATACCAGGTATTGCAGTACCCGAGAGGTGAATGACCATTGGCTAGACCTAGGGGTCTACCATTGGCTAATGTACATATACCCCGCCTCTCAGGGCAGGGCTAAGAACCAATGGCGTCCCAGCAGCCTTCACTTTCTGTATCATCGCTGCTGGATACAGTTCTAGCTGGTTAAAGCTGATTCGATATGACTCCTCTGTCTCAAGAGTATTGATTGTGCATCAGTATGCTTAGTGCTTCTGCAAAGTGTTCAATATGGGAGGAGCACTGCTTCACTTGAGGAAGGGTGTCAAACGGTAATCAGGTTTCCTTGTCTCTGCTTAACGTAATGCAATTAGACGGCATGGGATGCAGATTTGATGTTGAGGACTCCCAGGGCCACCCTCTGCTGATTGTGTATCACTGCTGCCACATCAGTGAGGGGGGAATTATCCAGAGATAGTAATGCACAAGTCTGGGACATTGGCTGCAAGGTATGAGTCGATGATCATAACTTTGTCATGTTGTTGCTTGACTAGTCTGTGGGACAGTTCTCCCACTTTTGACAGAGGTCCCAGTCATGGACAACATTGCAGTATTGACTGGCCAGAGTGTGCCTTTGCTTCGTGTCCTGGTCAATGCAAGATGACCCAGCCAGTTTTAAATTTATTCCGCTTTTCTATTGTGATTTGATACAACTGCGTGGCTTGCTGGGCCCTTTCAGAGGGTAAAGTTGCCATAGTCCCAGATGACCTTTGGCTGCTTTCCCCTTTGAGGGGGGAAGAGCTGACTGACTGGTAGCAATTTAACCCGAGGATCACCACACCTTGGGCAAGGGGCATAATTGAGCAGGGCAGCACAGTGGCTTCACAGCTCCAGGGTCCCAGGTTCGAATCCCGGCTTGGGTGACTGCCTGGGCGGAGTCTGCACGTTCTGCGTGGGTTTCCTCCGGGTGCTCTGGTTTCCTCCCACAGTCGTGCCGATTAGGTGGATTGGCCAAATCTAAATTGCCCTTGGGTTAGGTGGGGTTACGGGGACAGGGTGGAGGTGTGGGGTGCTTTCCAAGAGCTGGTGCAGGCTCGATGGGCCAAATGGCCTCCTTCTGCACTGTAAATTCTATGAGTCTATAATTCATGAATAACCTGTGGTACAGGAATTGAATCCGCACTCCTGGCCTTGTTCTGCATCACAAACCAGCTGTCTCGCCAACTGAGCCAAACCATGAAGGTAGTGAAAGAGTGAACCACAGTACTGTTAATCTAGATAAGCCAGACCTCAAGCCTATTCTGCAGCACAGAATAGTGCTCACAGGATACCGCTGAACTCTAACATATATCAACAGGTTAATTTCTTCCTCTCTTTAGCTTGTGCATAGCATACACTACTACTTTTTCATAGCAACTATTTATCTGGGTATTTAATTGTAAACAGTGTCTCTAACATAATTTGGGTGAAGGGGACCCTTTGATTAAAATATATGTTGATTATGGTATGACAAGTGTGAACAAGACCCCCTCAAGAAATATATATTTCCTGTAAAAACAAGTGGCAATGTGTTTTTAAACCAAATCTCACCTCAAATCTGTTTTAGCTATTTCTTAACATGGCTGCAAAAACAAGCAACAAACTTTGTATCCTAGACTTCCTGCAGAAGTGAAAAAGGACAGTCAGCTAAATTATTCCCAAGCACCTTGGGAATGAACAACTTTTAACCATTTAATTCAGTTTTTTTTAAAAAAAAAACCCAAAAACTTTAATCATAAGACTAAATGATATTCTAATCCTACATATATTATGGATACACAACTCGGGTATCTTATACATTGAATCAGCCACAACTTTTCAAATTCATGTAGTTTCCCCTCAATTATGAAACATGGCACAATCTCCTTCAAGTTAAAACATTTTTATCTGAGCGACAAATATGGTATTTACAAAAATGTTCTTATCCACTGCAGTTATAGAATAAAGATGAAGGAAACACAAACTCCAAAATATACAAATCTAAGTGCACTTTCCTTAGATACAGCACAGTGGTTAGCACTGCAGCCTCATGGCGCTGAGGTCCCAGGTTCGATCCCAGCCCTGGGACACTGCCTATGTGGAGTTTGCACATTGCAAAAGATGTGTAAGGCAGGTGAATTGCCCCTTAATTGGAAAAAAAGAATTGGGTACTCTAAATTTTTTTTAAATAATAAAAAGGAAACTTGGTTTTCTGCTCAAAATGCAATTGGCAAGAGGACTAGCCAGTTATTCTCCAATAATTTACCTCTTTCTACACACAAGAAAATTCCCATACTGAGGTGCCACTGATGGTGGAGAAACTTATGAAATCTTTCACACACACCAGGTCTCAAAATATCCAAATCAACTCCAAACACTATCAAACTGTTTTTCTCAACATTTAATTTGGAAATTTATTTTTCAGAAAAAGATATTTCCACATCTTCAGTATTGTATCCAATTCCGAAGATACAAAAGGAGATATTTAAGCCAACGTAATAATTTAGAGATGAGTAATGAAGAGGATTCCCAGCATCTTTAGGAAAACAAAACTGAAGAAACAAGCAGTTCAGCTTGCAAGGCCATCTTACGGAGATGATGGGTGAGAGCAAATGGAATGGAAAAGGTTGGCATAGAAAACTACTTCAAGGTAAACTGTGAAGGCAAAGCAAGGAGACAGGTACAAACGAGTAAAAGGCAATTATCAGAAAGTCACTCACTCAAAATGATCCACACACACACACACAATGTAGTTGAAGGCAAAGCCTTAGAACTGTTTTTGTCTATATGGGGACAGGGAGGAACTGTAGGTTCTTTCCGGATGCTGCTTCAGCTCTATCTATGCTGATGATGTTCTCATCACCTGGCTATATAATCCCTATGTATCGGAGAAGTAATATTTTTTCACCCAACAAAAAGATATTTTAATCAGCTTTTAAACATCTGAGCATGCATAAAGCAGCCATCTTTTGATTTTACTTACACATTGCTCACCATTTCCTTCCACTTTACTAACATAAATCTAGATAATCCTGCATTCTGAAATTACAGATACACAGGAGACACTCCAAGAGGAATGTTTATCTCCAACACAGTACATTCAAACTGCCACTTCTGATGAAAGGCCACGACCAGTAATGTTAACCATTTCTCACTAGGTGGCCAGCTGGGTATTCGAAGCATTTGATGTTTTTATATTCAAACTTGATGTAGTTTGAATCCCATTATCTACCACAAAATCATTAAAGCGGTACAGCAAATTCAACAGATCTTGTACTCGAGTGGGCAGCCAGTCTCAACAGTTACCCTGCTGAGTTTTGTTTGCCTCGCTTGTGCTAATCAGAGGTGTCTCTACTGATAGTTAGCCTTCCAGGTTTACTAGCTATCTGTGTGTATGCCCGTGGGGCATAGCACGTCCACTATGCATTTTGGTGTGGGAATGTTGGCGGGGGTGCATGGAATAAAATGAAGGAAGGGGAATTGTTTTAATGCAGGATTATGTGGTGCAGTGCGTTGGAAACTGGCCTCAGCAATCCTGGATTTGAATGCAATCCAGACTTGGGATGGAAGTCTATTCTGTTCACTATTTGAGTCCTATGAAATCTTGAGTTTGGCCGGTCTACGCCACTTTTGAAGTGAGCAAGGTTCCACAGCTCCAATTGCTTCCAAATTGACCATAGGAAAGGAAGGGAGAAACATCACACCAATGGGGATGAAATGCATCATTGGGGCACCGATCGGACTGTACTAGAACTAGAAGATTTACATTGGGTACTGCAGAAAACAGTTTTGTCCCTCACTGTGAGGAACACCATTACTTTTGATGATTACTGAACTGCAGACATCCATTAATCCTGCCACTAATGAAGCATATCCACTTTAGCTCTGATTGAAACAAGCATCATGATCCACCTCGTGTGTCACAAAAAGGAGCCAGACAAAGCACAGTAGATATTTCATATTACAGAAGAATCTTATTATCTAATTGTTCCCGTTAGTGCAGTAGCCCACAGGTAGCAGCTTTGCCCAATGTGCTTTCTCGGTGCCTCTCTTTCATCAGGACCGACATTAAAAACAAAGCTTGCGGCCCATCAAGCCAAACTCCGGATTAACAAATTTTTTTTATAGCACTCAAAGCTGCAAAGAGGTAACCCGGTTTTAGAACAGGAGTATTTCTTGAAGTTTGAGCAGCCCTCTATCCCACAGGTTACAGGTGTGGGGACAGGCTGTGAAATGGCTGGGAGTGGCACAGCACATCCATGTGGAAAGGAGACAGTAATGCCTATGGCATTATTTGAATATCTAATCATTGGATAGTGCACTCTCTTGGTCCTTCTCTCCCTCAGCGTTTTCACTTTGGCCTTGTTGGTTTTTGTCAACCGTTCAATAGTTTGGTTTTTGCTGTCCTCTGCTTTCTTGGCAGCTTGCAGGCGTCTCTTTCGAGCACGTTCAGCACGTTTCACCATCATCTCCTCGGTCATCTCCTTCGCTTTATAACCCATGGGCAGCTCCAGGAGTGGTTGGCTTTGCTGTTTGTGTAGCAGAGCACGCTGCAGAAACAAAAAAGATCCATGGAAGAACTTGGGTAAACATTGCACACCAAGTAATCTTGGTTTTAATGCAACAAGTTATGATCGGAGATGCACTTCCCAAAAGCAGGATCGAAACAGATTCAATAATAACTTAGAGAATTAGATAAATGCTTGCAGGGGGGAGGAATTATGGGGATGGATTATGGGCATGGTACAGAATGCAGGATTTATTAAAACCACCAAAACCTTTCATGGTTTTGAACATCTCTATTAATTCTCCTCTTAAGACACAACACTCCAGTTGGGGACTAACCTGTGATTTATAAAGGTTTAGCACAAGTCCCTTGCTTTTATAGACTATGCCTTTGTTTAAATTCAAGAATTCCCAATGCTTTAACAAAAAACAGCCTTTTCAAATTGTCTCATCACCGTCAAAGATTTGTGTGAATATATACCTAGATCTCTTTCTGCAGCCCCTATAAAATTGCACCATTTATTTTATATTCCTTCATTTTCTTTCCAAAATGCATCATTTCAAACACCTCTGCACTAAATTTAATCTGCCACCTCTGTCCATTTCACCAGTTTGTCTACATCCTCCTAAAGTTTGTTCCAATCCTCCTTATTACTACAACATTTATTTTTTAATATATAAATTTAAAGTACCCAATTCTTTTTTTCCCCCCCATGAAGGGACAATATGGCGTGGTCAATTCACCTCTTTTTGGGTTGTGGGGGTGAGACCCACGCAGATGGGGAGAACGTGCAAACTCCACCCAGCAATGACCCAGGGCCGGGATCGAACCCGGGTCCTCAGCACAGTGAGGCAGCAGTGTTAACCACTGCGCCGCCCTACTACAACATTTCTGATCTCTATGTCAACTGCAAAACTCAATAATGTCCTTTCTATCCATGTGCAGGTCATTAATCTATCAAAAAGTGCAGTGGGCCTTGAGGGAGACCACAGTTTATTTCCCTCCAATCTAAAGAAACTAACCATTACTACTCTACTTTCTGTCCCTTGCCCAATTTCCATGTCCATGCTGCCACTGGAGCGTGGCACTGACTGAATTAACAATTGTCACATTGTTGAAAAGGAAGGAGTGAAACCGTATACCATGAAATCTAACTTGCCATGGTGAGTTAAATGGGCCATCAATGTGCAAGTTCTTACAAGTTACACTCAGGCTAGGGGCAAGATGCTATCAGTGTGAAACAAACGGTGGAGGAGTGTAGATCGACCAGGAGATGCCGGAGCTTCAGAACTTGTGGAGTTTCCCTCAAATTGCTGGCCAATTTGCACATTAGTAACGTGCTTTGTTATTCCTAGAAACTTTTGCTCCAACACTCACCTGCCTGGCTGTCAGCAGTGATTCATTAATCTCTTTCTTTAGTTCCCCATTGTCATCTAATTCTCCTTTTTCCAAAGCATCCAGCCATCGCTGCTCCTCATCCTGTTCTGGCACCTGAAGAGTTTCTGAATCCAGGTCCGGTAAAGGAGATGGATCCAAGTTGCTCTCCTCATCTGCAAATGTTATGGATAATTCTTGTCCTACTCAAAATTTACACTGTCACACATTTATAACGGAAATAAAAAAAGACTACAAAAAAAAAAGACTACAGGTAAAGGAGAAGACTTTAGAATCGTAGAATATAGAGTGCAGGAAGCTCATTCAGCCCATCGAGTCTGCACTGACCATTAGAAATAGCACCCTATTTAAGCCCACACCGCCACCCTATCCCTGTAACCCAATCTAAACTTTTTGGACACTAAGCGCAATTTACCATGGCCAATCCTTCTAACCTGCACATTTTTGGACTGGGGAGGAAACTCGGAGAACCCGGAGGAAACCCATGCAGACACGGAGAAAGTGCAAACTCCACCCAGATACTTTTCTTTGAGACAAATTATTTTCTTCCCCCCTCCTTTAGTATCTCTATGACATGTGTGCTTGCCATGGAGGTGAAAGGTTAGACCACTGCTTTCAGGTCCTGAACCATCCTAGCGCTGACAATATATGTGATAGAACCAGCAGAACTGACTGGGCCTCCCATTGGGAAAGAACCAGCAGAACTGACTGGGCCTCCCATTGGGAAACACACAGCAGTGGCTGGAAAAATAATGCCAAATTAAAGGTGCTCAGCAGGTTTGCTTGTTTTTTAATTCAGCAATTTGTGAAGAAAATACAATCCACTTTTTTTTTTTTTTTTTTAAATAAATTGTACTCTCCATTCATCCCCCCCCCAACCAAAAAAAACAACATCTGGCCCCTGCAGTGAATGGTTAGGATCTGGAATGCACGGTGTGTGATGGAGGCAGACTCAATTATGGCCTTCAAAGAGAAATGGAACATTATCTGATAAGAAAACGTTTGTAGGGCTACTAGGGAAAAGTGAGGGTGATGGAATTAGATGAGCTGATCTTCCAAAGCTGGCATGGCCACGGTGGGCTGAATGGTCTCCTTCTATGTTGTAACCATTCGCTGAAATTACTAGACAATGTGTGCTGCCATTAGCCTTGGCAGATCCAAAAAAATTGCAAGCTTTCCATGAGGAGCCCCATCGAAATCATGAAATTGCTGGCTTTATGTCATGAACTAATATTAATCTTGCACTATTTATAGTGGGTGATTGCGATTTATGGTCCTGGCAAGACACCTAATCCAGGAGGATCATAAAGGGAGCTGCGAGGTCTCACTCAATAAAGACAACATTTTCCTATAAGTTTTATTTTAGCTTTTGTCATAATAATAATCACTTATTGTCACAAGTACGCTTCAATGAAGTTACTGTGAAAAGCCCCTAGTCGCCACATTCCGACGCCTATTCGGGGAGGCCGGCACGGGAATTGAACCGTGCTGCTGGCCTTGTTCTGCAATACAAGCCAGCTGTTTTACCCACTGTGCTAAACCAGCCCCTACAACCAGCCATTACAAGCCAGTCTTGGCAGCATTTTTGTGCTATTATTGTCATCTACACTCCGGTTTCTGAAGCAATTATTTTCAGAACTCAAGAGCTGTTTAGATACTTCAGAAATCCAAATTAGATCATTTCTTTCAGAAAATAATTTTAAGAATATAAGATTCATTTGAGACATGGTGCTATAAGTGCACGGGAATCATGCAAGGTTACTCAGACTAGTAGAAGATGGTCTTCCATGGGGATTGGTGACCAGACCACATTTGTTTGCAGAATGGGTATGTAAATGGAAAATTAATATCAATTTAGACAAGTTGGTATTTTGGTAGGAGGAATAAGGAAACCTTATATTCCTTGCACAATAAGAGGCTAAATGGGACAGAGGAGCATAGGGATTTGTGTGTGTAAATTCATAAATCATTTAAAAATGTAGCAAGATGGGTTGGTTAATAATGCCACACCAAACTATAAACAAGGCAGCCAAGTTCATAGAAACATAAAAAATAGGACCATAGGCAATTGGGCCCTTCAAGCCCCTCCACCATTCATTATGATCATGGCTGATCATCCAACTCAGTAACTTGTCCCCGCTTCCTCCCCCCAATATTCTTTGATCTCTTTAGCTCCAAGAGCCAAATCTAACATCTTCTTGAAAACATACAATGATTTGCCTCAGCTACTTTCTGTAGTAGTGAATTGCACAGGCTCACTACTCTCTGGATGAAAACATTTCTCGTCAGTAGTCCCAAATGGTTCATCCCATATCTTCAGACTGTGACCCCTGGTTCTGGACTGCCCCCACCATTGGGAATATCCTTCCTGCATCTACCCTGTCTAGTCCTGTTAGAATTTTCTAAGTTTCTATGAGATCTCCCTCATTCTTCTGAACTCCAGTGAATATAATGCGAACCAACTCAATCTCTTCTCATCCATCAGTTCTGCCATCCCAGGAATCAGTCTGGTAAACCTCCCTACTACAGAAGGAGTGCAAGAACATCCTTCCTCAGATAAGAGACCAAAACTGCACAGAATACTCCAGGTGTAGTCTCATCAAGGCCCTGTTTAATTGCATCCCTGCTCGAATCCTTTCGTTATGAAGGCCAACATACCATTTGTCTTCTTTACCACCTGCAGGCTTACTTTCAGCAACTGTATACAAAGTCACCCAGGTTTCATTGGCTATAAATTGAAAGAGGGGAATGTGCATCCAGATAATAATCTGCCTTCCTGCTTTTGCTATCAAAGTGGCATATTTGGGGGTAAATTCTCGAACCCATTGAAAAAGATTTAATAGGAGAACATTTGGAAAACAGTGACAGGATCGGACAGAGTCAGCTCGGATTTACGAAAGGGAAATCATGCTTGACAAAGGTACCGGAATTCGTCGAGGATGTAACTCATAGAGTTGATGAAGGGGAGACTGACTTATCCACATTATACTGCAAATGCCCACCCGGCTTGACCAAATCACATTGAATAATCTGTAATAATCTTTATTATTGTCACAAGTAGGCTTACATTAACACTTCAATGAAGTTACTGTGAAAAGCCCCTAGCCGCCACACTCCGGCGCCTGTTCGGGTACACTGAGGGAGACGTCAGAATGTCCAATTCAGCTAACAAGCAGGACTGTGGGAGGAAACCGGAGCACCCGGAGGAAACCCACGCAGACACAGGGAGAACGCGCAGACTCCGCACAGACAGTGACCCAAGTGGGAATCGAACCCGGGACCTGGCGCTGTGAAGCAACAGTTCTAACCACTGTGCTACTGTTAAGCATCTCCGCATCCTCCTCAGTTTACCCTCCTACCCAACTTTATCTCATCTGCAAATATTACATTTAGTTCCCTCATCTAAATTATTAATATATATTGTGAATAGCTGGGATCCCAGCATCAATCCCTGCGGTACCCCAATAGTCACTGCCTGCCACTCAGAAAATTACCCATTTATTCCTACTCTTTGGTTGTTAACCAGTTTTCTATTCATCTCAATACACTCCCCCCAATCCAATGCACTTTAATTTTACACACTAATCTCTCGTGTAGGACTTTGTTGAAAGCAAGTCCAAATAAAACGCATCCACTGGTTCCCCTTCATCAACCGTACTAGTTACATCCTTGAAGAATTCCAGCAGCTTTGTCAAGCATGATTTCCCTTTCGTAAATCCATGTTGACTCTGTCCGATCGCCACAGTTTTTCAAATGCCCTACTATTAAATAGTTTATCATGGATTCAATAATTTTCCCCTCTACCGGATGTCAGGCTAACTGGTCCATAATTCCCTGTTTTCTCTCTGCCTATCTTTTTAAATAGTGGAGTTACATTAGGTGCCCTGTTCCATAGTCTAAAAATATTGGAAAATGACCCCCAATATATCCACTTAATTTCAAGAGAAACAGTATTGGAAAACAGTTATATTAAAATGATACAGGCAGCCTGCTGCCTTACGGCGCCGAGGTCCCAGGTTCGATCCCGGCTCTGGGTCACTAGCTGTGTGGAGTTTGCACATTCTCCCCATGTTTGCCTGGGTTTTACCCCCACAACCCAAAGATGCGCAGAGTAGGTGGATTGGCCAGGTTATATTTCCCCTTAATTGGAAAAAACTTAATTGGGTACTCTGAATTTATTTTTAAAAAATAAAGTGATACAACCTTGCTTAGACCACATTTAGGAAATTGCGCACAATTCTTATTGATTTTCTTGTCCCTCTTCTCCAAACCAAGTAACATTTCTTCTACAGCACCCATGTTGCTGAGCCAAAAGTCTTTAAAGAATACCTAAACTTTCTGACTCTAGGTTGCTGCTGCACATGATGAAAAAAACTCCTGACAAAATTGGCACCTATAAATAAATATACAGAAAGATCCCGCCACATTAAAACTGACCAACTGAACCCACACAAAGTTGGCGAGGGTTATAGAAGTACATAAACTAAAGCTTTCTTTTGAGACAGTCAGGATGCATTGCACCTACCCAGCCAGGCTCGATACTGATCCAACGGCACTTCATCTGGTTCGTCATCAACCGTCAGTGGGCTTGGAGACTGCTTCAATTCAGAAGTCAAAGAAAAGTGGGGCACGCTGGTACATGAAAACAAAAAGTCAGAATTACATGTACAATAGAAATAAAGTTGTGTAATACTGATTATGAAAAGCATGATTAGTTTGGTTCTGTTTTCTTCCTTTCTACCTCTTTAGCTCCCCCACACCTCCGAACCATGGAGGTCACCAATGCCCAAAACATCTGACAGCAAGCCCAGAGAATCTGATCAACAGTGTCCTTCATTTCATGCAAGGGCACCAGTTTGGGGGGCGTTAGTAACTGCGCCTCTGCCGTTCCCGCCAGCACGGTACTCCAGCAGTCCAGTGGTGGTGGCGGCCCTGAGAGTTTGGGGCCAGTGGAGGCGGCATGTGGGAGCATCGGTCTGGGCCCCAATCTGTGATAATCACCGGTTTGCCCGGGGGGGGGGGGGGGGGGGGGGGGGGGGTGGCGTTGGAGGAAAAGTTTGGGTTGGCGAGGGGAAACAAATTCAGGTATCTGCAGGTGCCGGACTTCCTTCGTAAACAGGTGTCAACCTTCCCGCTCCTACCGCTAAGGGGGATTCAGGACAGGGTAGTTTCCAGAGGGTGGGTAGGAGAAGGGAGCGTCTCGGACATTTATAAGGAGCTTATGGGGTCGGAGGAGACGCAGACCGAGGAGCTGAAGCGCAAGTGGGAGGAGGAGCTGGGAGGCGAGATAGAGGATGGTCTATGGGCAGACGCATTGCGTAGAGTCAACACGTCTGCAACATGTGCCAGGCTCAGCCTGACACAATTTTAGGTTGTTAACCGGGCTCACATGACAGTGGCTCGGATGAGCAGATTCTTTGAGGTGGAGGACAGGTGCGCAAAATGTGCGGGAGGACCGGCGAACCATGTCCACATGTTTTGGACATGTCCAAAGCTGAGGGGGATTTTGCAGGCGTTTGCGGACGTCATGTCCACGGTGTTTAAAACAAGGGTGGCGCTGAGTCCAGAGGTGGCGATTTTCAGGGTGTCAGAAGACCCGGGAATCCAGGAGGAGGCAGATGTTCTGGCCTTTGCTTCCCTGGTAGCCCGGAGACGGATACTATTAGCATCGAGGGACTCAAAGCCCCCGAAGTCAGAGACCTAGCTATCGGATATGGCTAGCTTTCTGTTTGGAGAAAATCAAATTCGCATTGAGAGGGTTACTGTTGGGGTTCACCCGGAGGTGGCAACTGTTCGTCAACTTCTTTGCGGGAAATTAATCGTCAGCAGACAGGGGAGTAGTTTAGTTTAGAATAGGGGGTCAATAAGGGTGGGACATGTACGAGAGGTAAATGGCTTTTGCACTATATTTATGGTTTCATATATATTGTTTATTTTGTTGCTGTCACTATACCAAAAATAACTCAATAAAATGTTTATTAAAAGAAAAAGTGTCCTTCATCCCTTGGGCTGACAAAGTCAACTGCAGCCTCCAGCGATGTCCCAATTCAGTCTGCATCACATGGTGAACTTAGTCGGAGAGATGCAATAGCACTAGACTGGTAATTCAGCAGTCCAGGCTAATGTTCTGGGGACATGGGTTCAAATCCCACCATGGCATCTGGTGGAATTTAAATATACTTAATTAATGTCAGTCATGGCAGTCGTTATAAAAACTCATCTGATTCCTTAATGTCCTTTAGGGAAGGAAATCTGCCGTCCTGGTCTGGTCCTACATACAACTCCAGAATCGTGGTCGACTCTGAACTGCCCTCTGCGACAACCGAGCAGTCGCTGAATTAAAGGCAATTTGGGACGGGCAACAAATGCTGGCAAAGCCAGTGATGGCCACGGTCCATGAAGGAAAAACAAACTTACTAGTGGAAGGGGGACAGGACTTTGCAAATGAACAAGTTTATTTCAACCAACCCATAAATAGCACAATCCTGTCTTTCCATGGAATAATTGGACAAGTGATTGGGCATTGCACAGGGTGGCAATCCACAACAGATCCCATGCATTCCTGCACTTTGTTTAAATTTCTCAGTACGTGGTTAACAATGGTACGGCCACTTTTATTATCCATTCCCAACTGCTCACAGGTTACCTTCTTGAATTGCTGTAGCAATCATTTTACAGCAAGGTGGTTTACTACCTCCACTTCAACCAGTGTTAAAAGTCAACCAGAAGGTATCATATGTAGAACAGATCAGACAGGGGTGGCATTAGTTCACCGTAATTTAGCACCTATTTCAGTGTAACCCACAAACCAAGTATCATTCCATGATGGAAATTTCACTAATGACCATCGGAATGCTTGTTCGGTACCATAGCCACTGTACCACCACACCATTTTTCTGTCACAATTGTACATGGAATGCCAGAAATAGGGAAAATGCTTATTTCTGACCGAGAGCAAACGGTTTGCCTCGATATAATGAGTCCTTAAAAATACAGAGAGGGCGGCACAGTGACATGTGGTTAACACTGCTGCCTCACGGCACCGAGGACCCGAGTTCAATCCCGGCCTCGGGTCACTATCCGTGTGGAGTTTGCACATTCTCCCCATGTCGACGTGGTCTCCCACCCCACAACCCAAAAGATGTGCAGGGTAGGTGGGTTGGCCACATTAAATTGCCCCTTAATTCGAAAAAGAAATTGAGCCATTCAATTTTTTTTTTTTTTTTTTTTTAAATGTTTTTAAAAATACAGAAGCATTTCTTGACAGACTTCAAAATGAGTCTCATCTAAAAACAACAGAAGCGGTGGAACCTGATAATGAAGTTACGTTACCTCTTTGTACCCATGGTCTGCCCACCCAATTTTATTTTAAGCTTTAACTGGGGTTTTCCGGTGCCAGAATCAGATTCCAGAGTCTCGGAGGAGAAGCCGAGCCCCACGTCTGCCTGGTGATGCTTCTTCTTGTGTTTCTTGTGCTTCTTGTGTTTCTTCTTGTGAGAGCTGTGCCCGCCAGCTTCGTCTTCTGCAAAACAGCAAAGAAAGCAAGATAAAATGGTGCCACGGCAGCTGATTGACTGGCTGATCACCCAGCTCTCACCCTGGGCTGCCTATCACACAAATCAATAGTTAATAAAGGACTACAACTATATATAAAACTGTCCACTGGCAACCTGCTGAACTGGGCATCTTACATTTTAGAATGCTCAACTTTAAAGAATAGTTTCCAGTCGTTTTACACAATGTGCAAATTCATTATTCGGTGGGCTCACTACAAAAGTGTTCTTTACACCAATATGTTTCAATGTTATGTAATTCTCCTAACTTATCATTCCTACAAGAACGGATCCATAAAGTATACTTTGTTTCAGTGATATAAAGCTCAAAATACTCTCCAAGCAAAACAGAGGTTTGGAAAGATAGATAACTAATTGTACTGCTGACTGTCAGCTAGTGTCACATGCTCAATATTCTTACTGAAAGTCTGGTGAATGCTTGTTTCATGAAAGTCTGAAAGCTGGTTCTGCCAATAGCCTAAAGTTATAACAACAAGCCATACAGACAAAAGTTTAATCCTTGGTTTAATCCTTGATCTGTTCTCAGTTCGGTCTGGTCTCAGAATGAAGTTCTTGCAGTAAAATCTAACCATCACCAATTTAGAGTATTTTCTCAGATATTCTCTTAGGTACACCGGTGCTAGGTGCTCCCATAAGTGGTTGGAGCAGTTTATGTCCAAACCTTGACCGCTCAATAGCAGAAAATAGTTATACCAGAAAGGAACCAGTGATTTACAGGAACATAGGACTTATGAGGAGGAGGCCACAACCCTCCAAGCCTGCTCTGTGGTTTAATAAGATCACAGCTGATCTGGTGGTGGTCTCAACCCCACATTCCTTTCTGCCCCCCATAACCGTAGACTCCTGCTGTGTCTATAAAAATCTAATTCAGCTTGGAACAAATTCAATGTTCCAGTCTCCACTGCTCTGGAGGGAAAGAGATTCCACACACTAATGATCCGGAGAGAGAAGGAAAATCTCATCTCAACCTTACTCTTAAAACTGACATCTAGTTCTAACCTCCCCCATGGGAAAATAAAAAGACTTCCCGACGTAATGGGTAAGTGATGCTCATCAATTACAAAAACAAGCTAATGAATGGACATTTGACCATTCTGTCCACTGTGCTTCTGCCCAACAAAGCCTGCACATCTCCCTGTGGAGTCTCCTTCTGCCCCAGACAGTCAACTCACGTGTGCAGAGGCCCAACAACTGACTGTTCTCTCATGTTCCTTACTTGCCTGATGTCCAAAGTTGAAACCATCTATAGGCTAGTAACAATTTTCTTCTGACTCCTGCCTCCTTGATAGTACCCCCTTGCCCTTCACTCCAGTCACAATAGAGCCCTCAAACATCCTGTCTGCGCACTGCTCTCCACTTTCCTCAGAGCCGCAATAAAAGTGAATGCGAGAAATCAAATAAAAACAGAAAATGCTGGAAAAACCCTTGAAATTCAGCTCTTTTGTCCCTGTTTGGACGAAGGCTGTAATGAGATCCGACGCCAAATATTTTTGGCAAAACCTAAACTGAGATTTGGTTTGCAGTTATCCACAACACCTCCACTTTACTGATGATTGCAAGTCGATTGATGGGACAGTAATTGGCCAGGTTGGATTTGTCCTGCTTTTGGTGGACAGGACATACCTCATCAGACTCTGCTTGTGTTGTAGCTTGGCATGGGGCACGGCTGGTTCTGGAGCACAAGTTTTCATTGCTACAAGATGTTATCAGAGCCCATAACCTTCCCAGTATCCAGTGCCTTCAGCCATTTCTTGATAGCATGCGGAGTGAATCAAATTGACTGAAGACTGGCATCTGTGATGCTTGGAACTTTAGGAGAAGGAAGAGATTGATCTTCCTCTCTGATGATGATTAAATGCTATCTGGCCTTTTGCATTCATTGGGCTCCCTCCTCATTGAAGATATTTGTGGAGCCTCCTGGTTTAGTCAGTTGTCGAATGGTCCACCACCATTCAGAACTGAACGCAGCAAGACTGCAGAGCTTTGATCCCATCCGTTGGTTGTGGGATCCCTTAGCTATACCCATTACCTGCTGCATCTGTTGCTGAGCATGCATGTAGTCCTGTGTTTTAGCTTCACCAGGTTGACACCACATTTTAAAGGAATGCCTGATGCTGCCTCTGCCATGCTCCCCTACACTCTTCATTGAACCAGTGTTTCTACCCTGGTTTGATAGTAGAGTGGTGATATGCTGGGCCATGAAGTTACATTGTGGTTGAATACAATTCTGCTGCTGCTGATGGCCCACATCACCTCATTGATGCAGTTGAACATAGAACATAGATAATACAGCACAGAACAGGCCCTTCGACCCACGATGTTGTGCCGAACCTTTGTCCAGTTGAGTTGCTAGATTTGTTCCAAAGCACAGTGGTCGTGACACACATAGCATTCTAGAAACAGAAACGCTGGGAGTTGTCAGCAGGTCCCCAAGTTTCTAAAAAAAATTAATTCTGCCATTTAAAATCGGTCCATTCCGATGCTAATGAACCTACTCTGCCTTTCCACCACTTTGATTTCTTTCATATTTCCAAAATATTCAGATTTCCTTTTCAAATTTATATGATTGGACTTTACAACACACTTGCTGCTACCATGGCTGAATGACAAACCGCATTGTCTAAATTCATTCTGCAGCATATCTTACAGAATGGTTACTGGGCAGGAGGCCATTTGGCCCATCTGGTCTGCACCGGCCCTCCAAACGAGCAATATGACTTGGTGCCATTCTCCTGCCTTTCCCTGTACTCCTGCGCATCGTTTCTATTCAAGTAATCTCTAATGCCCTCTTGAATGTATCGATTTAACCTGCCTCTACCACTCTCAGGCAGTGCATTCCATAAATCTCAGCAATTTACGACTCCAAAGGAACAGTTAATTATGTCCTTTCAATGGGGAGAAATCAAGAATAAAAGGGTACAATGTCAAAATTATATCTAGCCCAGTAAGGAGTAGTACTTTTCATACAAGGGTGGAGGAAATCTGGAACTCTTCTCTCCAAAACCCTGTGAATTTTTCTGCATCGACTGACACTTTCTAGACTGAGGTCAATAGGTTTTCCCCTTTCAAAACTATGAATTTTATTTATCTTGCCAGAGCTGCTGTGTATTTCCAGATTTACAACATCCACTGCATTTTCGGCTGGTTTACATTAGAAAATAGCATCAAAGGACGTGGACAAAAAGCAGGTAATTAGCTTGAAGCACAAAATAAGATTTAACTAAATGATGTGGAAGGCTCAAGGAGTTGTTCTCAAGGATTTTGTTCCTATGAATCACCAATCCAATAACATTGAAGCACCGTACATTAAAATTCCCATTGTGGATCTCCTAGTGAGTCAATACCCTCCCCAATGCAGAACTCAGCCCACACCGGTATGGGAAGTCCCAGGTTTACTCCCCTTCTTGGGTTGAGCTCAGCCTGAGAACACAAGACATAGGAGCCAGGAGCAGATGATTGAGCCCCTGGAACTATGTCTGCCGAGGTTGATCGGATTGTAGCTTAAACGCAACTTGCTGTCTGCCTCCCATAACTCTAGATCCCACGTAAATCAAAAATTAGCCAAACTTGGCCTGGATTTTTAAAAAACCTATTTTCACAGGATGTAGGCCAGCATTTACCACCCATCCCAATTACACTGGAGAATGTGGTGGTGATTAGCTGCCTTCTTGAACCGTTGCAGTGAAGGCACATCCAGGGTGTGGTTAATGGGGTGCGGAGTGGGCAAAAGAGAGAGAAAGAGTTTCAGGAATTTGACCCAGCGTCAGTGAAGAAAGGCAATAAAGTTTCAAGTATAGAGATAACATATTGGAGAGATCTCAGGTTCGAAAATCTGACAAATCCCTGGGACCTGCTGCTTACACCCTAGGGTTCCCACCCTAACAGCTGCAGAGAGAAAGCAGGTGCACAGACTTAGATTTTCCAAAGTTCCTTAGATTCGGGAATGTCTCACTAGATTGGAAGTCACTTTTGACGAAAGGAGGGAAAGAGAAAACAAAATAGGCCAGTCAGGCTAACGTCAGTTGTTGGTAAAATGCCAGAATTTATGAAGGAAATTTTTTTAATGAACTTGGAAAAGCATTGTTTGATTAGAACAAGTCAACATGGTTTTACTAAAGGGAAATCCGCTGGACAAACTTTTGGGGATGTAATTTGCAGGGTAGATAAAGGGAAACCAGTAGATGCAGGATATTTGGATTTTGAAAAGGCTTTTGATAAGGTGCCGCATGATAAGTGCTCATGGAGTTAGGGGTAATATTAGTATAGATAGAAGATTGGTTAATGGATAGAAAACAAAGAGTGGACATAAAAATGAGGCTTTTCCAAGTTGGCAGGCAGTGAATAGTAGAGTGCCACCAGATTCAATGTTGGGGCCTCATCTACTTGCAATCTATAGTAATGACTCAGATAAAGGGACACAGGTGTATCAATGTGTGCTGATGATACCAAGCTAGGATGAAAGGTAAGTTGGGGAAGGACACAGAGGCTGCAAAGAGATACAGACAAGGGAGTGGGGAACAAGATGAAAGATGGAGTATAACATAAGGAAGTGCAAAGTTATTCACTTTGATCATAAGAATGAAAAAGCAGATTTAAAAATTTTAAAAAAATTTTTTTTTATATAAAGTGAGTAACTTTTGTGTTGATGTTCGAAGATGCACATTTGTATAAAGAATGTGGAAAGTTAGCAGGCAGCAGCAGCAAGCAATTAGGAAGGAAAATAGCATGTTGCCATTTATTGCAGAGGATTGGAGTACAAGAATAAAGAAGTCTTGCTACAGCAATTCAAAGATGTGCCGGTTAGGTGGATTGGACATGCTAAATTGCCCTGAATGTCCAAAGGTTGGCTGGGATAGGGCAGGGCATTGGGCCTAGGTAGGGTGCTCTTTCAAAGGGTCAGTGCAGACTTGGTGGGGCAAATGGCCTCCTTAATGGACTCCTTCTACACTGTAAGGACTATACAATTCTATGAACTGCCCAGGGTTTTGGCGAGACCGCATCTGGAGTAGTGCGCGCAGTTTTGGTCACCGCATTGAAGAAATATAGTATACTTGCATTGGAGGCAGCAAGGTGAAGGTTCACCAAATTGGTCCCTAGGATGAGGGGGTTGATGAGAAGTGGAGTAAATTGGGCTTTTATTCCCTGGAGTTTAGAAGAATGATGAACAAAGTTATTGAAATATACAAAAACTCTAAAGGAACTAGACAGGGTTGACACGGAGAGATTGTTCCTGTTGGTTGGAGAATCTAAATCACAGCCTCGGATAAGGGGCCAATCATTTAGGGCAGAGATGAGAAATTACTTCACTCAGCTGTGAATCTTTGAAATTGTTGTGAATGCTCCATCATTGAATATATTAACAGCTGGAAAGAAATATTTTTTTGGTGTTTTAGTGAATTAAGGGACATGGGGAACAGGCAGGAAATGGAGTTGAAGCCCAAGATCAGCAATGATCATATTGAATGGTGGAGCAAGCTCAATGGGCCATATGGTCTACTCCTACTTCTTATGCTCTTCAGTCAGGGTGGTGTGTAGCTTGGAGGGGAACCTTTAGCTGGTGGTGTTCCAATGCATCTGCTGCCTTGTCCTTCTAGGTAGTAGAGGTCACCGGTTTGGAAGGTGCTGTTGAAGCAGCCTGGCAAGTTGCTGCAATGAATCTTGTAGATGGTGCGCATTGCTGCCACTGTGAATTTGCAGTGGAGGAGGGAGTCCTCAAGCTGGTGGATGGCATGTCAGTCAAGTGGACTACTTTGACCTGGATGGTGTCGAGCTTCTAGAGTGCTGTTGAAGCAGCACTCACCCAGGCAAGTGGAGAGTATTCTGTCACACTTGCAGATTAGGGGACAGCCTTTGTGGAGATCTGGTAGCACAGCGATTAGCACAGTTGCTTCACAGTTCCAGGTTTGATTCCTGGCTTGGGTCACTGTGTGCGGAGTCTGCGTGGGTTTCCTCCCACAGTCCAAAGGTGTGCAGGTGGACCGGCTACACTAAATTGCCCTCAAGTGTCCAAATAGGTTAGGTGGGGATACTAGGTTACAGGGATAGGGTGGAGGTGTGGGTTTAAGTAGGGTGTTCTTTCCAAGGGCTGGTGCAGACTCGATGGGCCGAATGGCCTCTTTCTCCACTGTAAATTCTATGACTTTGAGGAGTTTATGACCCAGCCTCTATCGCTCTGGGGGGGGGGGGGGGGGGAAGAGAGATAGAGAGAGAGAAAAAGAGAGAAGCCAAAGAGACTAACGACTTTCAGAAATCCCTCCCAACCCCCACCCAGTCTTAAGTTGGACACTCTTAATTTGTAAACTGTGCACCCTAGTTCTAGATTGCTCACGAGAGAAAACAGCCCTCCAGCAACAGGGCATTACAATCAGCCTCAATATCTGTGGCTGGGGGGGGGGGGGGGGGGGGGTAATGCTCCTCATTCCTGATCGGAGTCTGATCACGATGCCCAATGTGGCCGAATAGCTCGGCCCGGACATGAATGTTGGGGGGGGGGGGGGGGGGGCTGGCTCTCTGACTGGATCCACAGTGTAAAATATAAACAATTATTCCTCCTCGGGAGCGGTTTTAGTTTGGATGGGAAAACCGGACCGAGGCTGCGGATTAAAGTTGGTCGTCCCCTTCCCCCGAGGCTCCCACTCGTGACAAACCATCCACTTCTTACCCAGGCCTCTTTCCACCGCCGCCTCCTTCTTCTTGCCCATCTTCACCGCCCGATTTAAAGGCCGAATTTGACTGAAACGGGGGGGGGGGGGGGGAGATGGTCAGGTCCCTTCCGGTGTAACGGCCGGAAATAGCCGGGCTGCCGGCCCACCATTGCGTAAAGGTTCCCCTCCCTCCCCCCACACACACACAAACACTGTCCGCACAACAACTGGACAAGGCACAGAACAAATCGCCCCAGGCAATAATTCACGAAGAAATGGCAGCGGATGGAGATCATGAATGAAAGGTGGAATGTTGCTAAACAGTGAGATTAAAATCAGGAAAGCCTCAACTTCCATCTCAGCTGAATGAGGTCCGACAATTGGCCCAGGAATCAGAGGGACCTCAGCCTTGGTACTTGCTTCCAGCAAGGCAAACACAGAAATAGTGGATTTTGGACAAGGTGGTTCCCCTTGAGAATCATAGAATTCCTACAGCGTACAAAGAGGCCATTTGTCCCATCAGTCAGCACTGACCCTCCGAAAGGGCACCTCATCCAGGCCCACTTCCCCACCCTAACTCTGTAACCCCACCTAACCTGTACATCTTTGGACACCAAGGGCAATTTAACATGGCCAATCCACCTAACCTGCACACCGTTGGACTGTGGGAGGAAACCGGAGCACCCGGAGGAAACCCACACAGACACAGAGAACGTGCAAACTCCACACAGTCACCCAAGGTTGGAATTGAATCCAGGTCTCTGGCGGTGAGGCAGCCTTGCTAACTACTGTGCCAACCATGTCGCATCAGTGCCTTCAGAAGAGGAAGAGTAAAGAGATGGAATTTTCTTCAAATTATAGAACGTAAGGGCTGGTTTAGCACAGTCGGCTAAACAGCTGACTTGTAATGCAGAACAATGCCAGCAGCGCGGGTTCAATTCCTGTACCAGCCTTCCCGAACAGGTGCTGGAATGTGGCGACTAGGGGCTTTTCACAGTAACTTCATTGAAGCCTACTTGTGACAATAAGTGATTATTATTATTAATATGGAATTATGAATGATATGGAGGGGTCAACTTCCAATATTCAGTTTGAAGGGTCTTTAGTTTTGTCAGGGCCCAGGCTCCCTCAGTGTTGCTATGTGCCAGGATTGTCTTGTGGTTCCTAGAAACCCTATGGTAGTATTAATAAAAATGTTTTTTCTTCCATGAACACTTTTGTAACACAAATATTGCAGATGGGCATAATGGCTGTTTGGGTAGATTTTCTTTTAATTCATTCATGGGATGTGGTCGCCACATGCTCAACCATCATTTAGTGCCCATCCTTAATTGCTCTTGAGGGAGCAGTTGCGTCAACCAGATTGCTGTAGGTTTGGAGTCACATGTAGGTCTGACCAGGTAAGGATGGCAGATTTGCTTCCTTAAAGGACATTATAATAATAATCTTTATTGTCACAAGTACGCTTACATTAACACTGCAATTAAGTTACTGTGAAAAGTCCCTAGAACATAGAACATTACAGCGCAGTACAGGCCCTTCGGCCTTCGATGTTGCGCTGACCTGTGAAACGACTCTAAAGCCCATCTACACTATTCCCTTATCGTCCATATGTCTATCCAATGACCATTTGAATGCCCTTAGTGTTGGCGAGTCCACTACTGTTGCAGGCAGGGCATTCCATGCCCTTACGACTCTCTGAGTAAAGAACCTACCTCTGACATCTGTCCTATATCTCTCCCCCCAATTTAAAGCTATGTCCCCTCGTGCTAGACATCACCATCCAAGGAAAAAGGCTCTCACTGTCCACCCTATCTAATCCTCTGATCATCTTGTATGCCTCAATTAAGTCACCTCTTAACCTTCTCTCTAACGAAAACAGCCTCATGTCCCTCAGCCTTCCCTCATAAGATCTTCCCTCCATACTAGGCAACATTCTGGTAAATCTACTCTGCACCCTTTCCAATGCTTCCACATCCTTCCTATAATGCGGCGACCAGAATTGCACGCAATACTCCAAATGCGGCCGCACCAGAGTTTTGTAGAGCTGCAACACGACCTCATGGCTCCGAAACTCAATCCCTCTACCAATAAAAGCTAACACACCGTACGCCTTCTTAACAACCCTCTCAACCTGGGTGGCAACTTTCAGGGATCTATGTACATGGACACCGAGATCTTTCTGCTCATCCACACTACCAAGAATCTTACCAGTACTCTGTCTTCCTGTTATCCCTTCCAAAATGAATCTCCTCACACTTTTCTGCATTAAACTGCATTTGCCACCTCTCAGCTCAGCGCTGCAGCTTATCTATGTCCCTCTGTAACTTTTTTAACATCCTTCCGCACTGTCCACAATACCACCGACTTTAGTGTCATCTGCAAATTTACTCACCATCCTTCTACGCCCTCCTCCAGGTCATTTATAAAAAATGACAAACAGCAGTGGCCCCAAAACAGATCCTTGTGGTACACCACTGGTAACTGGACTCCAGACTGAACATTTCCCATCAACCACCACCCTTTGTCTTCTTCCAACGAGCCAATTTCTGATCCAAACTGCTAAATCACCCTGAATCCCATGCCTCTGTATTTTCTGCAGTAGCCTACCGTGGGGAACCTTATCAAATGCTTTACTGAAATCCATATACACCATATCAACTGCTTTACCCTCATCCACCTGTTTGGTCACCTTCTCAAAGAAGTCAATAAGGTTTGTGAGGCACGACCTACCCTTCACAAAACTGTGTTGACTATCTCTAATCAAATTATTCCTTTCCAGATGATTATACATCCTATCTCTTATAAACCTTTCCAAGACTTTGCCCACAACAGAAGTAAGGCTCACTGGTCTATAGTTACCGGGGTTGTCTCTACTCCCCTTCTTGAACAAGGGGACAACATTTGCTATCCTCCAGTCTTCTGGCACTATTCCTGTAGACAAAGATGACTTAAAGATCAAAGGCTCAGCAATCTCTTCCCTTGCTTCCCAAAGAATCCTAGGATAAATCCCATCCGGCCCAGGGGATTTATCTATTTTCACACTTTCCAGAATTGCTAACACCTCCTCCTTATGAACCTCAAGCCCTTCTAGTCTAGTAGCCTGAATTTCAGTATTCTCCTCGACAACATTGTCTTTTTCCTGTGTGAATACTGACAAAAAATATTCATTTAGCACCTCTCCCATCTCCTCGGACTCCAAGCACAACTTCCCACTACTGTCCTTGACTGGTCCTACTCTTACCCTAGTCATTCTATTATTCCTGACATATCTATAGAAAGCTTTAGGGTTATCCTTGATCCTACCTGCCAAAGACTTCTCATGTCCCCTCCTGGCTCTTCTTAGCTCTCTCTTTAGGTCCTTCCTAGCTAACTTGTAACTCTCGAGCGCCCTAACTGAACCTTCATGTCTTATCTTTACATAAGTCTCCTTCTTGGATTGGATTTGTTTATTGTCACGTGTACCGAGGTACAGTGAAAAGTATTTTTCTGCGAGCAGCTCAACAGATCATTAAATACATGGGAAGAAAAGGGAAGAAAAGAAAATACATAATAGGGCAACACAATATATACAATGTAACTACATAAGCACTGGCATCGGATGAAGCATACAGGGTGTAGTGTTAATGAGGTCAGTCCATAAGAGGGTCATTTAGGAATCTGGTGAC
Source organism: Scyliorhinus torazame (assembly GCF_047496885.1). Lineage (NCBI taxonomy): Eukaryota > Metazoa > Chordata > Chondrichthyes > Carcharhiniformes > Scyliorhinidae > Scyliorhinus > Scyliorhinus torazame. Next base: position 304,603,603 of record NC_092709.1, read on the forward strand.
AGTGAGGAAGAAGCTGTTTTTGAGTCTGTTCGTGCCTGTTCTCAGACTTCTGTATCTCCTGCCCGATGGAAGAAGTTGGAAGAGTGAGTAAGCCGGGTGGGAGGGATCTTTGCTTATACTGCCCGCTTTCCCCAGGCAGCGGGAGGTGTAGATGGAGTCAATGGATGGGAGGCAGGTTCGTGTGATGGACTGGGCAGTATTCACGTCTCTCTGAGGTTTCTTGCGGTCCTGGGCCGAGCAGTTGCCATACCAGGCTGTGATGCAGCCCGATAGGATGCTTTCTATGGTGCATCTGTAAAAGTTGGTAAGGGTTAATGTGGACATGCCGAATTTCCTTAGTTTCCTGAGGAAGTATAGGCGCTGTTGTGCTTTCTTGGTGGTAGCGTCGACGTGGGTGGACCAGGACAGATTTTTGGAGATGTGCACCCCTAGGAATTTGAAACTGCTAACCATCACCACCTCGGCCCCGTTGATGCTGACAGGGGTGTACAGTACTTTGCTTCCTGAAGTCAATCACCAGCTCTTTAGTTTTGCTGGCATTGAGGGAGAGATTGTTGTCGCTACACTACTCCACTAGGTTCTCTATCTCCCGCCTGTATTCTAATTCGTCGTTATTCGAGATCCGGCCCACTATGGTCGTATCGTCAGCAAACTTGTAGATGAAGTTGGAACCAAGTTTTGCCACGCAGTCGTGCGTGTACAGGGAGTAGAGTTGGGGCTAAGTACGCAGCCTTGCGGGGTGACCGGTGTTGAGGACTATTGTGGAGGAGGTGTTGTTGTTCATTCTTACTGATTGTGGTCTGTTGGTCAGAAAATCGAGGATCCAGTTGCAGAGTGGGGAGCCAAGTCCTAGGTTTTGGAGCTCTGATATGAGCTTGGCTGGGTTATGGTGTTGAAGGCGGAGCTGTAGTCAATAAATAAGAGTCTGATGTAGGAGTCCTTGTTTTCGAGAAGCTCTAGGGATGAGTGTAGGGCCAGGGAAATGGCGTCTGATGTGGACCGGTTGCAGCGGTATGCGAATTGCAGTGGATCAAGGCGTTCTGGGAATATGGAGGTGATGCGCCTCATGATCAACCTCTCGAAGCACTTCATTACAACTGAAGTCAGGGCCACTGGACGGTAGTCATTGAGGCATGTTGCCTGGTTCTTCTTTGGTGTATGATGGTGGTCTTCTTGAAGCAGGTGGGGACCTCGGAGTGGAGTAGGGACAGGTTAAAGATGTCCACGAACACCTCTACCAGCTGGTCCACGCAGGCTCTGAGTGCACGACCAGGGATCCCGTCCGGGTCCGTCGCCTTCCGAGGGTTCACTTTCAGGAAGGCCAATCTGACTTCGGAAGCTGTGATGGTGGGTATGGGTGAATTATGGGCTGCTGGGGCACTCGCCAGCGGATTGTTGGTTACCTGCTCGAACCGAGCATAGAATGCATTGAGTTCATTGGGGAGGGGTGCGCTGCTGCCAGAGATACTGTTCGGCTTCGCTTTGTAGCCCGTTATGTTGTTTAGTCCTTGCCACAATCGCCGAGAGCCTGTCTGTGACTCTAGCTTGGTTTGATATTCTCTCTTGGTATCTCGGATGGCTTTGCGGAGGTCGTACCTGGGTTTCTTGTATAGGTCAGGATCGTCGGTCTTGAACGCCTCAGATCTGTCCTTCAGTAGGGAGTCAATCTCGCGATTGAGCCATGGTTTCCGGTTGGGGAACGTACGTACTGCTTTCTTTGGCACGCAGTCGTCCACACATTTGCTGATGAAGTCTGTGACGGTGGTGGCATACTCATTTAAGTTGGTCGCTGAGTTCTTAAATATGGACCAGTCCACTGTCTCTAAGCAGTCACATAAGAGCTCTTCTGTCTCCTCGGACCAGCACTGCACAACCTTCTTAGCTGGATTCTCCCGCTGGAGTTTCTGCTTGTATGCCGGGAGAAGGAGCACCGACTTATGGTCTGATTTCCCAAAGTGCGGTCGGGGGATGGAACGGTAGGCGCCCTTGATTTTTGAGTAGCAGTGGTCAAGAGTGTTGTCGCCCCTGGTGGGACAGGAGATGTGCTGGTGGAATTTTGGCAGTACACTCTTGAGGTTGGCCTTGTTGAAGTCCCTGGCCACGATGAACAAGGCCTCCGGGTGTTCTGTTTCATAGTTGTTTATAACTGTGTATAGTTCTTCCTCTTGACAAGTGTTTCGACTGCTTTAGTAAACCACGGTTCCCTCGCTCGACCACTTCCTCCCTGCCTGACAGGTACATACTTATCAAGGACACGCAGTAGTTGTTCCTTGAACAAGCTCCACATTTCCATTGTGCCCCTGCAGTTTTCCTCTCCATCTGATGCATCCTAAGTCTTGCCTCATCGCATCATAATTGCCTTTGTGGGATGAAACCGGAGCACCCGGAGGAAACCCACGCAGACACGGGGAGAACGTGCAGACTCCGCACAGACAGTGACCCAAGCCGGCAATTGAATCTGGGACCCTGGTACTGTGAAGCAACGGTGCTAATCACTGTGCTACCATGCCGCCTGGTGAACCAGATGTCTTTTTACGACAATGGTTTCATGGTCATCCTTAGACTTTTAATTCCAGATATTTTATTGAGATTAAATTCCATCACCTGCCGTGGTGGGATTCGAACCCGGAGTCCCAAAATCATTTTCCTGGGTTTCTGGATTACTAGTCCAGCGACAATACGACTATGCCACCGCCTCCCTTAAAAAGGATGACGTTGGGAAATCTTCTGATGAAACCTTCAGAACCCATAGTCAAAGATGTGCAGGATATCGGGGGTTACAGGGATTGATGCGCAAGTTAACTGGGGTTAGGGGGAGTGGGCCTTGGTGGGGTGGTCTTTTGGAGGGTCATGCAGACTTGATGGGCCGAATGGCTTCCTTCTGCACTGTAGGGATTCAATGAAATATGTCCAACTAGAGTTGGGAACATGAGGATCACAAGTTGTCACCATGTTATGCAATTTTGAAATGCTGTACGTGTGGAAACGCATTTAAAATGTGTGACTTACAAGCCTGACACTCGCTTCCTAGTTTTAAAGCTCTGTAAACTACTTGAACCTTTTTTCAGACTCTTGAAGACAAAAACTTGGTACGCAGTAGTTTCAGTGTAACAAATTAAGAGGATTTATTAAGTAATAAAGCAATGAATAATTAGCTTTATGAGTCATACATGACCTTTACTCTCCTGTGCAGCTTAGTCAATGCTTGTTCTGGTCTGGCATGACTTCTTTCTGCTGTCTCTTTCTTTCTCTCTTTGATCTTCTGTGAACCTGTACAATGATGTGCTGGATACTTTCAAAGGGCTCTTTTTATCTCTGTAGCTCTGGTATCCAGGATTTCTCCTACCAGATTTGGTAAAAGCAACTTACTCGCATCATTCATAACACAGGCAATATGATCAATACACTATTCACTGTTACATTAGTGGACCATCGATGCACAATAAATAGTTACATCCTGAACTACAATAAATTATGTCTCAGGCATGTGGACAATTTGGAGTTCAAATTGTCCTTTGGTAACACAATTCCAACCAGAGTTCAAAGCCAGGTAATTTTGAACCGTCCCTTGTCTCTTATTGTTAAACTTTAGACAGACTCAATCAGTTCAAACTGATCTAATTTCCATTTAATCATTCTGAATTGTACTGACTTCCTACTCTTTGTCTCTATAAATGTCTAGTTGCATCCATCATGTTAACAATAATCATCACGTGACAGTATTTATTTACACCTAATCTACACATTAATGCAGAATCTCCAATTATAACACACCCAATAGCTAATTATTTGCTTACCACATGATCAGACAAACATTTATAAAGTATAATATCCAAAAATTCATAGTATGGGGAAAAGTATATAAAACCCCATATTTCTTACATTATGGCCTGTCAGAAAACTCATTCTGAGTCTCCGCACAGACACACTGATCGACCAATTGGCCCAGATCTTCCCATCTCCGATCACAGAGACTCCCAAGATACACAACAGGACACCTCAGAAATCCCAACACACTGACTCCATGGGAATTTTTCAGCAGGTTTGAACTTCCGACAGGCAATTCATTCCCCTAGGACCCTCCAAAAAGAACTCTCCAACCGGCAGTTAGTGTTAGAGACTTTGGACAGTTCAGGTTTACTTACCTGAATAGTTACCCAGGAAATGTTAGACAGAGAAATTCTAGTCTAACTCCTGGGGAATTATGCAACTGACATTCCACTCCCCTCCCAATTCCTAACTTGGCCGGAACCCACCACCCAACTTCCCCACCAATACCCACCCCACCCAGAACTCCCAACCACCTCTAATCAGACTTTACAAGCCAACCCTTCACTCTTTCAACTCTTCCCCTGGCCACCCCTGAGCCCAACCTGACTAGCCCCCACCACTTGACTCCCCACCCCAACCACTCAACTCACCTCCGACCCAACATGATCCCAACTTCACCATCCTACCCACTTACCACCCAACCCACCTTCCTCCCTACCCACATGACAACCGACCGCATTATCCACCTACCAGCATACCCATATGCCACCTTTTTCACCTGCCATCCTACCCACTTACCATCTCACCCACTTGCCACCCTACTCCCTTATGCACTTACTTCACCCGCCTACCCACTTACCTTACCCGCCCTACTCCCTTACCCACCTACACATTCACTCAGACACTCGTACACGAACACCCTGAAAAGCAGTTTAAATGTCCAGTGTTTATTTGTGTGATAGGCAACACTTAACTGAATACGACAGCTAGTGCTATGAAAAGAGGGTGTGACTTGTCAGCCCGGACGTTCCAGTGCTATGAAGAAATAGTTGGATTTCAGGTACACTCCACATTTCCCAAGAAGCAGGGATCGGAATTCCTGGCTGGAAGTTCTGAGCTCAGGCATGGCGCAGAAAAGTAGGAAGTGAGCTACAATCCAATGCTGATTGCTGCTCCTTGAAGATTCAGGCCAATCATAGAATCATAGAAACGACAGTGCAGAAGAAGACCATTCGGCCCATCAAGTCTGCACCAGTATCAATGTATCAGCTTGACTCAGTTGTTGCACTCTCCTCTGAATCAGAAGGCTGAAACTAAGAGCGAAGGGCCTGAACTTCTTTGGAGTGGCAAACAGCGTCAGATTGCCACTCTGCGTCCAATCGCCTCCCTCAATTTTTTTCCGATGCTATCTTGTCCAACCTTCCAACTCAGGCCAGGCAAGACCCAGGCAACAAAGTGCATCCCCAGGGGCCCAGGAAGTGAAGGAGGCCATGCCCCCTTTTTAACGGTCTTAGCTGCAGTAAACCAGGTAAGTTTAAAGGTCCTTCACAGGCTAGTGAGAAGGTAAATATTGAAGATAAATGGATGGGATTGGAGGGTTGGGGGGGTTGGACATCAAATATTAAGTAATGGGTTAAGAGACATTGCAATTAGTTGTCTCATTTATGTTAAGTATCCATTAATTGACACTGATATGTAAAGGGGCTTCAGATGGCCTCTGTCAGGTGATAAAAAGTTTCATCAGACTCACCATGGACTACTCTACAAAATCAGTTGCATTCTTGGACACACTCGTCTCCATCAAGGACGGTCACCTCAGCACTTCGCTTTACCGCAAACCCACGGATAACCTCACGATGCTCCACTTCTCCAGCTTCCACCCTAAACACATTAAAGAAGCCATCCCCTATGAACAAGCTCTCCGTATACACAGAATCTGCTCAGACGAGGAGGAGCGTAACAGACATCTACAGACGTTGAAAGATGCCCTCGTACGAACGGGATATGGCGCTCGACTCATCGATCGACAGTTCCAACTCGCCACAGCAAAAAACCGCACCGACCTCCTCAGAAGACAAACATGGGACACAACCGACAGAATACCCTTCGTCGTCCAGTACTTTCCCGGAGCGGAGAAACTACGACATCTTCTTCACAGCCTTCAACACGTCATCGATGAAGATGAACATCTTGCCAAGGTCATCCCCACACCCCCACTACTTGCCTTCAAACAACCGCGCAACCTCAAACAAACCATTGTTTGCAGCAAACTACCCAGCCTTCAGAACAGTGACCACGACACCACACAACCCTGCCATGGCAATCTCTGCAAGACATGCCAGATCATCAACACGGATACCACCATTCCACGTGAGAACACCACCCACCAGGTACGCGGTACATACTCGTGCGACTCGGCCAACGTTGTCTATCTCATACACTGCAGGAAAGGATGTCCCGAAGCGTGGTACATTGGCGAGACCATGTAGACGCTGCGACAACGAATGAACGGACATCGCGCGACAATCACCAGGCAGGAATGTTCCCTTCCAGTCGGGGAACACTTCAGCAGTCAAGGGCATTCAGCCTCTGATCTCCGGGTAAGCGTTCTCCAAGGCGGCCTTCAGGATGCGCAACAACGCAGAATCGCCGAGCAGAAGCTTATAGCCAAGTTCCGCACACATGAGTGCAGCCTCAACCTGGACCTGGGATTCATGTCGCATTACATTCACCCCCCACCATCTGGCCTGCGAAATCCTACCAACTGTCCTGGCTTGACACAATTCACAACTCTTTAACCTGGGGTTACCCCATCTCTGGATCTGGAAAGATTTAATCACCTGCTAATGCTCGCATTCCTAGCATTGTCTGGCATCTTTGAATCTGTCTATATATATGTTTCTGAAACAGACCTCTTCATTCACCTGAGGAAGGAGCAGCGCTCCGAAAGCTAGTGACACCGAAACAAACCTGTTGGACTTTAACCTGGTGTTGTAAGACTTCTTAAGGTGGTGTATAGTTGGAGTTTTGTTGGATTTCACTGGTTCGAAGAAAGTGGTTCTGTATCTGCTGGGCTCATCCGTAGCGATCGTTGGTCTTGAACGTAGCTGGCTGTTCCTGCTGCAATTGGGCTGGCACAGGCTGGATCCAAAAGAGACAGAACACATGGCTGTGTCCTCTTTTATCCCCCTGGGATTTCGGGCTCTATGAGGCGGTCCTTAACCTTGGACCCAATAGTTCGACAGGGCTCTGATCACTCTCTTCAATTTCGGCCAAAAAGGGGCGGGTGCCTTGGTAGCTGGGCGGGTCCTTAGCGGTCATTGACCTTGGCAGTAGGGCTTTCTGAGTAAGGGGAGTGGCACTGATCAGTCTGTGGCTGTACAGGTTGCTTGATTGGAGTTCTATTTTCCTGGGAAAATGGGCCATTAAAATGCAAATGAGCGGGGATTTCGATCAGGTCTGGTTACCTGTGTTTTAGATACACATAGGTTGTGTGTCTGTCTGAGTCCTGGGTTGGCCATAATTCCCATGGTCCTTTGCAGGTGATCATCTTAGATGGCTACAGGTATAAGGCTTTGGGGGGTGGGGGTCACACATGGGGGGGTTGCGGTGTTCGTACGTGGGGACTTTGGGAATCAGGCATCAGAGGTGAGGGTGTGTGTGAGGAGTGGGGTCAGACATTGGGGAGCGGATGAGGGTGGTTGGGTATGGGGGGTGTTCTCCTGCCCGGTGGGATCGGTTCAGGGGTTCAGATTGGGCAAGTGTGGGGAATACCATTGGGATGGTGTCCGGTCGGGTGTAGTGTAGGGGATGGGGAGTTTCCTGTGGGGGTCGGGTACGTGGGGAGGGAGGGCTCCCTTTGGGGTCAGGGGTTTCCCATGCAGGCTTGGTCTGGGTCTTTAAATAGTTACACAGAAGCTAGCAGTGTTTTTACTTATTCTAATATTTTCAGAGTAACGGTGAGCGTAAAACTGGGAAACCCATCCGAAAAAGCGATTTAAATCATATTGCTGGATGGTTCGCAGCCCAGCATAATTGTCCAGGGAGAGTTAGCGCTTCTGGACAATTGTGGTGCAAATCCTTACATGGGAACGTTCGTGAGAACTTCGAGGGGAATTCCCCAGCACATCTTTGGGGTGGGATCTTCTTGTTCCGTTGGTTAACTGTGGCTTAAAGAGTAGATCAGAGATTGGGAATTCTGAGGTAAGTAAATCACCTCCTGACGCCCCAAAGCCTGCCCACCATTTACAAGGCAGAGGTCAGAAGTGTGACGGAATACTCTCCACTTACCTGGATGAGTTAATCTCCAATATTCACAAAGATTTACAGCATCTAGGACAAAGCAGTCCTCTTGATCAGCACTCCTTCCACGAACCTAAACATTCACTCCCTCCCTCGGCAATGCACTTTGGCAGCAGTGTGTACTATATACGAGCTGCATTGCAGCAAATCACCAAGGCACCTTAGACAGCACCATCTAAACCTGTGACCTCTACCACCAAGAAGAACAAGGACAATAGACGCATGGGAACACCACAACCTGCAAATTCCACTCTAAACCACACAATATCCTCACTTGGAAATATATCACCGTTCTTTCATGGTCACTGGATCAAAAGCCAGGAACTCCCTGCTTAACAGCACTGTGGGCGTACCTACAACTCGGGGACTGCAGACTTTCAAGAAGGCAGCTCACCACCACCTTCTCCAGGGCAACTAGGGATGGGCATCAAATGCTGGCCTAACCAGAGACTGGTTTAGCACAGTGGGCTAAACAGCTGGCTTGTAATGCAGAACAAGGCCAGCAGCGCGGGTTCAATTCCCGTACCAGCCTCCCCGAACAGGCGCCGGAATGTGGTGACTAGGGACTTTTCACAGTAACTTAATTGAAGCCTACTTGTAAAAATAAGCTATTATTATTATTATTATTATTATTAACCAGTGATACCCCCCATCCCATGAAATAATTTAAAAACTGAGTATTGGACACACTCCTGTCCGTGCATGTGAATGCAAACTATCTCATGGCAGTATTTGAAGAAAAACAGCAGAAGTTACCTGCTGAACTGGCCAACATTCATCCCTCAACCAGAGACCACACCACTGTTGCTCTTTTTTTTGTCCGTAAGCCTCAGCTTACTGAATCCACCGGTGCAATTGTTTCAGTTGTCGTAACAGATGCAAACAATACCCATCGTGAGAAATTTTCACTGACCTGTTTTTAATCCTTTTATGGGCACAAGTGCCGAAAGAGCTGAATTGTAAAATCCTAGCAGCTATACGACCCCCACTCATGTGTTGGAGAAATCGTCAGGTCAAACAACAAAGTTCAAAGCCAATGTCTGCCTCGATAGATCGGTCGTATGACTGAAAATGGTTTTGCAGCAAGGAGCATCAAATAGCTTAAAGTAGTGAGGTTTCTCTTCATTGCACAGCTCTTTTCAAACTCTTGCTTTGAAAATGGAAATAAATGATAGACAATGCAGTGCTCACACTCAGGAAGAGCAGATGCCATTTGGAATTCACTTTTTTAAAACCACTCAGTTATCTGACACAAGTGGAAACACATATGTTTACAGACAGGCCAAGCTGTTGGGAAGCCCATTCTGTTTGCCCTACATGGAACTGATACCAGCACTCTTTTGAGAAATACACCACTTATCTAAATTTAACAGGTTCAGATTAGCAAGAGCTGAGGCCGGGGAACCCCCAGTTTAGTCAGGGAAATATCGAACTTACCCACCTCAAACCCTATGCCACCAAGCAGAACAGGTGGATGGGCAATTAACCCTTGCCACGCCAGCGATGCTCACATCCTGTAAATAAAAAACAAAATGAAAAGTTCATGGGAAACAGCTGCTACTGAATCTTCACACCTCTGACCACCACTGCTCACTGGCAGTTTGAAGAACAGGATAAGGAAAATGACAGCTGAGAGCTAATCACAATCAACCCGGGATAGTTAGGGAATTCCTAATCCTTTACATACCCTAAATGCAGGAAACCCCCAAACTGCAGCCCACTACATCCAGTACCTGTGCGTCAGCTACAATTTTATTGATTCGGGTGGTTACCAGAATGGAAAACTGAAATTGAATTGTCGGTTGGCTCAGTAGGAGCCCTTCTACGTCAGCAGGCTCTGCATTCTCGGTTAGCACTTCCTTGCAGCATTGAGGGAGTACCACATTGTCACAGGTGCAACCGAGGATGCAGTTGCCTTTTCAGGTGAGCACGAGAAGTCATGATGTGTTGGGGTGGCAGGTGGTGTATGGTTAGCATTGCTGCCTCACGGCGCCAAAGACCCGGGTTCGATCCCATCCCAGGGTCACTGTCCGTGTGAAGTTTGCACATTCTCCCCGTGTCTGGGGGGAGTCTCAAAGATGTGCAGGCTAGGTGGATTGGCCACACTAAATTACCCCTTAATTGGAAAAAAATAATTGGGTACTCTAAATTTATTTAAAAAAAGAGAAGTCATGATGTGTTATATCAGAGCACCTCTGATGAATGAAATGAAATTAAATGAAAATCGCTTATTGTCACAAGTAAAGTTACTGTGAAAAGCCCCTAGTCGCCACATTTCGGCGCCTGTTCGGGGAGGCTGTTACGGGAATCGAACCGTGCTGCTGGCCTGCCTTGGTCTGCTTGCAAAGCCAGTGATTTAGCCTTGTGCTAAACAGCCCCTTATTCTGATATCTTGGGCGGAATTCTCCGGCCCGCCGCCGGATCGGAGAATCGGCGCCGCGCGAATCACGCCACGTCACCCAGACGCCGGGACACAATTCTCCGCAGTGCGTGGTCGGCTCCGGTCGGGATGGACCGAGCGGCCATCACCAAAAGCCGAGTCCCACCGGCGCCGTTTTAACATCCTCTGAGCCGGCGGGACCTCGGCGTTGACGGGTCCGGGGGCAGCCTGTTGGGGGAGGAGGGGGGGGTCCGACCCCAGGGGGGGGGGGCCTCCGTAGTGGCCTGGCCCGTGATCGGGGCCCACCAATCGGCAGGCCGGCCTCGCTGACCCCGGCCTCCTTTCCTCCGCGCCTGCTGCTGTAGCCCTGCACCACTTGGCCACGTCTTCAGTTGCCAAAGCCTCAAGTTCTGTAATATCCATTCTACACCTCTCTGTCCCTCGACCTCACTCCTCTCCTTTACGACGCTCCTTAAAACTTACCCACCTGACCTAATATCTCCTTTTGTGGCTCGGTCTCATAAAGCCCCACGAAACACTTTGGGATGTTTCGTGATGTTGAAGATTGTTGTTGTGAGGCACCACAACAGGCAGACAACATGGCGAAAGCAAGAAGGTCTGAAATGTAGGCAGTAAAAGCTGGAAACTCCAGGTAGCTCTCTGGATCCCCACCTCACGGCAGCCACCAGAACCTATGTTCAAATCAACTGTCAGCCAGCCTTCCCACCCACCCCTTCCCAAGGATCAACAGATCCACCCTGTGGTGGTCACCACTGTTTTTATATTGTATATATGGGTATTATGGTAAGGCCCCTGTACTACAGGTAGGGGGGTAGATCCCTGCCTGCTGGCAACGCCCAGGAGATGGAGTATAAATGTGTGTGCTCTCCGAACAGCAGCCATTTCATCAGCTGCTGTAGGAGGCCACACATCTCTGTGTAATAAAGCCTCGATTACATTCTACTCTTGTCTCGTCGTAAAGCAGACAACGCCAAAAAAGACTTCCAACATTGGCTAGCTAGCTTTGAAGCATACATCGGGTCTGCGCCAGACCCAATCTCAGAAGCACAGAAGCTCCAGATTCTGTACACTCGTCTGAGCTCTAACGCTTTTCCCCTCGTCCAGGACGCGCCTACCTACGCAGAGGCCATGGTGCTACTGAAGGAGAATTACACTCAGCAGACCAACAAGATCTATGCCAGGCACCTCCTGTCCACGCGGCACCAACCTCCCGGTGAGTCTATGGAAGATTTCTGGCGTGCCCTGCTCGCCCTGGTGAGAGACTGTGGCTGCCAGGCCGTTTCGGCCACTGAACATTCCAACCTGCTAATGAGAAACGCATTCATTACGGGCATAGGGTCTGACTACATCCACCAGCGCCTCTTAGAAGGGGCCACGATTGACCTCGCGGCGACCAAGAAACTAGCGCTCTCGCTCACGGTCGCCTCACGCAACGTACAGGCTTATGCCCCCGACCGCACAGCCCAACCCCCCCTGTGCATCGTGGACCCCGCCAGCGGCCACTCCATCGTGGATCCCATCAGCGACCGCACTCAGCCAACCCAACGCCTGTGCTGCGCGGCACCCAACCAACCCAGGGGGACCAAAGTGCTACTTCTGCGGACAGCCAAAACAACCCCGGCAGCGCTGCCTGACGCGGAGTGCGCTCTGCAAGGCCAGTGGCGCTACTGAAAGCTTTATTACACAAACATGTGTGGCCTCCTACTGAAGAAGGGACATTTCGCTGCAGTGTGCCAGGCTCGCTCAATCGCCGCTATTGTCCCGGCACCCCCCACATGCGGCCAGTGGGCACCGCCATCTTGCTTGCCTCAGAACCAATGGGCACCGCCATCTTGCCTGCCCCAGGACACCTGCGGTCCGAGGGCGCCGCCATCTTGCCTGCCCCAGGACACGTGCGGCCCGTGGGCACCGCCATCTTACCCGCCTCAGGACCCCTCATCGGGCCGCTCATCGCCTGCAACCGCCGACGACCAGCCGCGTCTCGCCTCGGTCAACATCAACAAGTCTCGACCGCACCACCTCACGACTGCTTCGACAAAGGTGAAGGACAACAGGCATGAGATATCCTGCCTTCTGGACTCCGGGAGCACTGAGAGCTTCATCCACCCCGATACGGTAAGGCACTGCTCCCTCGTGGTACACCCCATTAACCTGGACTCCGGATCCCACTCCGTGGCGATCCGGGGGTACTGCATCGCCACCCTCACCATCCAGGGCGTAGAGTTCAGCGGCTTCCGGCTCTACGTCCTCCCCAACCTCTGCATGCCTTGCTACCCGGCCTGGACTTCCAGTGCAACCTCCAGAGCCTAACCCTGAAATTTGGCGGGCCCCTACCACCCCTTACTGTTTGCGGCCTCGTGACCCTTAAGGTCGACCCGCCTTTCCTGTTAGCAAACCTCACCACGGATTGCAAACCTGTCTCCACCAGGAGCGGATGGTACAGCGCCCAGGACAGGATCTTCATCGGGTCTGAGGTCCAGCGGCTGTTGCGGGAAGGTATCATCGAGGCCAGCAACAGCCCATGGAGAGCCCAAGTGGTAGTGGTGAAAACTGGGGAGAAAAACAGGATGGTCATTGACTACAGTCAGACCATCAATCGGTACACGCAGCTCGACGCGTACCCCCTCTCACGCATATCTGATATGGTCAATCAGATTGCACAGTACCGGGTCTTCTCGACAGTGGACCTGAAATCTGCCTACCACCAGCTCCCCATCCGCAAGGCGGACCACCCATACACTGCGTTCGAGGCAGACGGCTGCCTTTACCACTTTCTTAGGGTTCCCTTCAGCGTCACCAACGGGGTCTCGGTCTTCCAAAGGGAGATGGACCGAATGGTTGACCGGTATGGGCTGCGGGCCACTTTCCCGTACCTGGACAACGTCACCATCTGTGGCCACGACCAGCAGGATCATGATGCTAACCTTTCCAAATTTCTCCACACCGCCAAACTCCTCAACCTAACCTACAACAAGGAGAAGTGTGTGTTCAGCACGAACCGATTAGCCATCCTCGGCTATGTGGTTCAGAACGGAATTCTAGGGCCCGACCCCGATCACATGCGCCCCCTCATGGAACTCCCCCTCCCCCACTGCCCCAAGGCCCTCAAACGATGCCTGGGGTTCTTTTCGTATTACGCCCAGTGGGTCCCTAACTATGCGGACAAGGCCCGCCCACTCATTCAATCCACCGCTTTCCCACTGACGGCCGAGGCTCACCAGGCCTTCAACTGTATCAAGGCCGACATCGCCAAGGCCGCGATGCACGCGGTCGACGAGACCCTCCCCTTCCAAGTCGAGAGCGATGCATCAGACGTCGCTCTGGCTGCCACCTTCAACCAGGAATGCCCGTGGCATTCTTTTCACGAACCCTCCACGCCTCCGAAATCCCGCACTCCTCAGTCGAAAAGGAGGCCCAAGCTATCGTAGAAGCTGTGCGACATTGGAGGCATTACCTGGCCGGCAGGAGATTCACTCTCCTCACTGACCAACGGTCGGTTGTCTTCATGTTCAACAACACACAGCGGGGTAAGATCAAAAACGATAAAATCTTGAGGTGGAGGATCGAGCTCTCCACCTACAATTACGAGATTTTGTATCGCCCCGGTAAGCTCAACGAGCCCCCGGATGCCCTGTCCCGAGGTGCATGTGTGATGCACAATCAATTACACTCAAGACGGAGTGATTTCATAACCGAAGGCTTTAATCGACTAGAACTTGTTCCCCAGCAGCTTTGGTACAGAAAGTGAAGGCTGCTGGGACGGCACCGGTTCTTATACTCCGCCTGTCATGGCGGAGCTACGTATCAACAGCCAATGGTAAACTCCTAGGTTTAACCAATGGCCATCAGCCTCTTGGGTACCGCAATACCTGATAATACCACATTCACCCCCTGTTAAAAAAGAGTCCGGCGGGGGTGGTGGCCAGTGGTAATAGTCGCCTTTAACATGGTATGATCAGATATGGAGGTACCGTGATACCTCCTTACAGGGCTGTCGAGAATATTTCCAAAGTGTTCGTTCACGGTTAAAGTCACAGCGAAGCAATCAGTCGATCGGGTGGCCTGGTCGTCCTTCTGGAGCGTCTGGGCTTCGGTGGTGATTCTGGTGGGGGTCCAGGTGGTTGCAACTCCGGGAGCGTGTTTTCGGCCTCCCTGGCAGCTTCGTCACCCCTAGGCGGCGCTGTTGGGGCAAACGGTTGACACGGGGGGGGGGGGGCACCTGTAGGGGGCGGCGGTGGGTGGGCGGGCCTAGGCAGGAGCGGCGGGAGCACTGACCCACAGTGAGGTGCTGGGGGGTGGGGGGGGGTAATGGTTCGGGTGCACGTGGGGTTCCGGTGGGTGCCAGGTCCCATAGGGAGGTCCCGTCAGGGAACACCACGTAGGCATACTGGGGGTTAGCGTGCAGCAGGTTGAGTGTGGCCGCCAGAGCTACTTCGGACGCATCGCTCTCGACCTGGAAGGGGAAGGACCCGTCGATGGTGCGCATCGTGGCCTTTGCAATGTCTGAAGGCCTGGCGGGCCTCCGTCGACAGGGGGAAGTCTGTGGACTGGATTAGGGGTCGGGCTTTGTCTGCGTAGTTGGGGACCCACTGTACGTAATAACTGAAAAACCCGAGGCAGCGCTTCAGGGCCTTGGGGCAGTATGGGAGGGGGTACTCCATATAGGGGCGCATGCGCTCAAGGTCGGGGCCTATAACTCCATTTCGCACTACGTAGCCTAGAATGGCTAGACGGTCGGTGCTAAATACGCATTTATCTTTATTGTATGTTAAGTTAAGGATTTTTGCGGTCTAGAGAAAATTGCGGAGGTTGGTGTCGTGGTCCTGCTGGTCATGGCCGCAGATGGTGACGTTATCCAGATACGGGAACGTTGCGCGTAAGCCGTACCGGTCAACCATTCGGTCCATCTCCCGCTGGATGACCGAGACCCCATTAGTGACACCAAAGGGAACTCTTAAAAATTGATAGAGCCGCCCATCTGCTTCGAAGTGGCAGTGTACTTGCGGTCACTATTACGGAGGGGTAGCTGGTGGTAGGTGGACTTGAGATCCACCGTGGCGAAGACCTTGTATTGCGCGATCTTGTTTACCAGGTCGGCTATACGGGGGAGAGGGTACGCGTCCAGCTGCGTAAACCTGTTGATGGTCTGACTGTAGTCAATGACCATCCTATGTTTCTCCCTGGTCTTTACCACCACTACTTGAGCTCTCCAGGGACTGTTGCTCGCTTCGATGACCCCTTCCCTCAGCAGCCTTTGGACCTCGGACCTGATGAAGGTCCGGTCCTGGGCACTGTGCCGCCTACCACAATGTGCCAGCGCACAAGTGGACTGACTCCGGACCCTGCACGACGATCTCTGTCACCCGGGAGTCACCCGCTTTTACCACTTCATTAAGGCCCGCAATCGGCCCTACTCCATCGAGGAAGTCAGGGCTATCACCAGAGACTGCCAGGTCTGCGCGGAGTGTAAACTGCACTTCTACCGGCCAGACCGTGCACGCCTGATGAAGGCCTCCCGCCCCTTTGAACGCCTCAGCGTGGACTTCAAAGGGCCCTTCCCCTCCACCGACCGCAACACGTACTTTCTTAATGTGGTCGACGAGTATTCCCGATTTCCCCTTCATCAAAGCCCTTAACACCATCTTCGCTCTGTTCGGTTTCCCCGCCTACGTCCACAGCGACCAGGGATCCTCCTTTATGAGTGAGGAGCTGCGCCAGTATCTGCTCAACAGGGGCATTGCCTCGAGCAGGACGACCAGCTACAACCCCGGGGGAAACGGACAGGTGGAGCTCCCGGCCTCCCGCTGGCAGGAGGTCCTCCCCGTCGCACTTCACTCCATTCGGTCGCTCCTGTGCACCGCGACCAACGAAACACCCCATGAAAGTCTCTTTGCCTTCCCCAGGAGGTCCACCTCAGTGGTTTCGCTCCCAACATGGCTGGCAGCTCCAGGGCCTGTTCTCCTCCGCAAGCACGTGCGGCTCCACAAGGCGAACCCGTTGGTTGAGAGGGTACAGCTACTCCATGCGAACCCGCAGTACGCCTACGTAGCGTACCCCGACGGCCGCCAAGACACAGTCTCCCTCAGGGATCTGGCACCAGCTGGGTCACCCCCTCAGGGATCTGGCACCAGCTGGGTCCCCCCCTCAGGGAACTGGCACCAGCTGGGTCCCCGTCCCCCCCTCCCCCACCTCTGCCCCGGCGCCACCCTCCCCTCCCCTGGCGCACCGCACCGCAGCCCCCGCTCCAGGACAATCTCTCCTCCCCTTGTCCCACCCAGGGATGAAGAGGATTTCGACACGCTCCAGGAGTCACCGAAGACCAAGCCAACGCCTGAGTTGCCACCAGCTCTGCGGCACTCTCAACGACAGATCAAGGCACCTGATCGTCAAAATTTGTAACCTTCTCTGTAATTTTAAAACCAATCTGTATGTATATAGTTTTCCAGCACCCCCGCTGGACTCATTTTTAACAGGGGGTGAATGTGATAGTCACCACTGTTATATTATATTGTATATATGGGTAATACGGTAAGGCCCCTGTACTACAGGTACGGGGGTAGATCCCTGCCTGCTGGCTCCGCCCAGGAGGCGGAGTATAAGTGTGTGTGCTCTCCGAACCAGCCATTTCGTAAGCTGCTGCAGGAGGCCACACATCTCTGTGTAATAAAGCCTCGATTACATTCTACTCTCGTCTCGTCGTAATTGATAGTGCATCACACCCCACATGGTCAGTCCCCTGAAACCTCAGATAAGATGATTAGATTACATGGGACAAAGACTAGATACTGGTCCTGATACATGAGTAGAACTTACTTGGAGCAGAAATGAAGGCATGCCAGGCGGGTCAACGGTACTGGTACCGCACAGCACTGTGATCGCAGTGCCCCACACCAGAATATACAAGCTGAGGTGCTCCTGCCTCCAGTTACCTCAGCCGCAGTGCTTGCAGAGGTTTTACTTTATTTATTTTTAATTTAGTGTACCCAATTCATTTTTCCCAATTCAGGGGCAATTTAACGTGGCCAATTCACCTAGCCTGCACATCTTTGGGTTGTACTTGTACTTACGTCTTTATCATAGTAAAATATCCAGTTTTTCACAGGAATACTTTACAGTTTGTAACCACGAGCTTTCAAGGGGCACTTTAAAGAAGGAGAGAGAGGTCAATAAGTTACAACACAAGCTTCAAGCTGACATACAGCTCATTTCCACCACTAGCATCACACTGCCAACAGTTAGAAGGATCACAGCTACCCATCAGTTTTACCAGTCATTCCGACTGTCAATGGGAACAGAGGGAAATATCTTCAGGTTAATGTGCAGGTGCAGTCAGCAGTTGGGAAACAATGTTAGCATTCATGTCGAGAGGCTAGAATACAAGAGCAGGCAAGTACTTCTGAGGCTGTATAAGGCTCTGGGCAGACCCCATTTGGAGTATTGTGGGCGGTTTTGGGCCCCGTATCTAAGGAAGGATGTGCTGGCCTTGGCAAGGGTCCAGAGGAGGTTCACAAGAATGATCCCTGGAATGAAGAGCTTGTCACATGGGGAACAGTTGAGGACTTTGGGTCTGTACCCGTTGGAGTTTAGAAGGATGAGGGGGGATCTTATCGAAAATTACAGGATACTACGAGGCCTGGGTAGAGTGGACATGGAGAGGATGTTTCCACTAGTGTGAAAAACTAGAAGCAGAGGACACCATCTCAGACTAAAGGGACGATCCTTTAAAACAGAGATGAGGAGGAATTTCTTCAGCCAGAGGGCGGTGAATCTGTGGAACTCTTTGCTGCAGAAGACTGTGGAGGACAAATCACTGAGTGTCTTCAAGACAGAGATAGATAGGTTCTTGATCAATAAAGGGATCAGGGATTATGGGGAGAAGGCAGGAAAATGGGGATGAGAAAATATCAGCCATGATTGAATGGCGGAGCAGACCCGATGGGCCGAGTGGCCTAATTCTGCTCCTATGTCTTATGGGACATTAGCCAATCAGCTGTGTGTTGAGCAAGTACAAATGAACACTTGCTAGAGCAACAATTTCAATCTCTTGCCCCAAGTTACAATCAGCACTGCCTCAGGACACTGCAATTTTATCGGCAGGTTTCCTCGAGGTTAAAGCAACCATGCATTGTACCCATGTGGTAATCACCACTGCTTGTATAATAATTGTAACGATAATTATTAGAGGTAATACGGTAAGGCTCCTGTACTATAGGTACGGGGGTAAAGCCCTGCCTGCTGGCTCCGCCCAGTAGGCGGAGTATAAATGTGTGTGCACACCCGAGCTGCTTCTATTCTGGTAGCAGCTGCAGGAGGCCACACATCTCTGCTTAATAAAGCCTCGATTATTCTCTACTCTCGTCTCGTAGTAATTGATAGTGCATCAATATATTAAGCAGAGATTTTACAGCGATGGACCTACACATCAAGCCAGATCGCCTACAGCTGCACCCTCAAGCAGCCAACGCCACGTCGGCTTTCACTGGCTAGCTTGCTTCAAAAGCTACCTCAGATCATCGACTGAACAACCCTCGGACGCACAGAAGCTCCAGGTCCTGTACTCACGGGTGAGCTCCGTTATTTTTCCCCTTATCAGGGATGCGCCCACTTACACTGAAGTAATGGAGCTTCTGAAAGGACATTACGTTCGGCCGATCAACAAACTCTATGAGCACCTCCTGTCCATGAGACAGCAACTCCCCGGTGAGTCATAGACAATTTCTGGTGTGCCCTGCACCTCCTGGCGAGGAACTGTGATTGCCAGCCAGTTTTGGCAGTCGAACATACGGAACCTTTAATCAGGGACGCTTTTGTTACGGGCATGGGGTCGGCGTACATCCGCCAGCGTCTATTAGAAGAGGGTACGCTCGACCTCGCGGCGACCAGACAGCTCGCGGACTCACAAACAGTAGCCTCCCGTAATGTACAGTCGTACGCTCCTGACTGCACGGCACCCTCATGGACATCGTGGGCCCCACCAGCTACAGCTACCGCCCCCAACCCACCCCAAGCCTGCGCCGCACGGCAGCCAGCCAACCCCGGGGGGTCCAAATGCTTCTTCTGCGGGCAGAACAAACACCCCCTGCGCGGAGTGCAACCTGCAAGACCTGCGGAAAGAAGGGACATTTTGCTGCGGTGTGCCAGGCCCGATTGATCGCTGCAGTTTCTAGCACCAGCGTTCCTACACTCCCCATGTGCAACCCGTGGGCGCCGCCATTTTCGTCTCCGCAGACCACGTGCGGCCCATGGGCACCGCCATCTTCCTCCCAGCAGACCATGTGCGGCCCGTGGGCGCCGCCATTTTTAACGCCACCCGCATATGCGCCCGTGGGCGCCGCCATCTTAGGCGCCATTTTGGATTGCACCCCAGGACCCCTGCTCGTCGTGAACTTCGTCCAGCCGTTCATCGCCTGCCACCAACGCCAACCAGTCAGGGCCTACCAGCACCAGCCGCAGTTCGCCTCCATCATGCTCGACCAGTCCCGGCCTCACAACCTCGCAACCGCGACGCCGACGGTGAAAGTCAATGGGCACAAGACTTCCTGCCTTCTTGACTCCGGGAGCACGGAAAGCTTCATCCACCCCTCTACGGTAAGGTGCTGCTCCCTCACAGTACACCCCGTTACCCAGAGAATCTCCCTGGCCTCCGGATCCCATTCCGTGGAAATCCTGGGGTACTGCTCCGCCACCTTCAACCAGGCATGCAGGCCCGTGGCATTCTTTTCCCACACCCTCCATGCCTCCGAAATTCGGCACTCCTCTGTCGAAAAGGAGGCCATAGCCATTGTGGAAGCTGTGCGGCATTAGAGGCATTACCTGGCCGGCAGGAGATTCACTTTCCTCACTGACCAACGGTCGATTGCCTTCATGTTTAATAACACACAGTGGGCAAGATCAAAAATGGTAAAATCTTAAGGTGGAGGATCGAGCTGTCCACCTACAATTACGAGATTTTGTATCGCCCCGGGAAGCTCAACGAGCCCCCCCAATGCCCTGTCCCGAGGTACAGGTGCCAGCACACAAGTGGACCGACTCTGAGCCCTACACGATGGTCTCTGTCACCCAGGGCTCACCCGGTTCTCTCACTTCATAAAGGCCCCAACCTACCCTACTCCATTGCGGAGGTCAGGGCTGTCACCATAGACTGCCAGGTCTACGCGGAGTGCAAGCCGCACTTCTACCGGCCAGACCGAGCGCACCTGGTGAAGGCCTCCCACCCCTTTGAACGCCTCAGCATGGACTTCAAAGGGCCCCTCCCCTCCACCGATCGAAACACGTACTTCCTGAACGTGGTAGATGAATACTCCCGATTCCCCTTCGCCATCCCATGCCCTGATATGACGTCTGCCACGGTCATCAAAGCACTCAACAGCATCTTTGCCCTGTTCGGTTTCCCCGCTTGCGTCCACAGCGACCGGGGATCCTCCTTTATGAGTGATGAGCTGCGTCAGTTCCTGCTCAGCAAGGGCATTGCCTCGAGCAGGATGACCAGCTACAACCCCCGGGGAAACGGGCAGATGGAGAGGGAGAATGGGACGGTCTGGAAGGCCGTCCTGCTGGCCCTGCGGTCTAAAAATCTCCCGGTCTCCCGTGGCTTGAGGTCCTCCCCGACGCGCTCCACTCCATCCGATCACTACTCTGCACTGCAACTAATGAAACCCCCCATGAACGTCTCCTTGCCTTCCCCAGGAAGTTTCGCTCCCATCATGGCTGGTAGCTCCTGGACCCATCCTCCTCCGCAAACATGTGCGGATCCACAAGGCGGACCCATTGGTCGAAAGGGTACAACTACTGCATGCAAACCCACAGTACGCCTACGTGGCATGCCCTGACAGGCGCCAGGACACAGTCTCCCTCTGTGATCTGGCACCAGCTGGATCCCCACCCATGGCCCACCACCCGACACCCCCCCCCCTCCGATTGCCCTGGCGCTACCCACCCTCCCCCCAGCACACCTCACTACAGCCCCCGCCCCAGGACAATCCGTCCTCCCACTGGTTCCACCCGGGGATGAAGACGAGGACAACACACTCCCGGAATCACGGGCGACCAAGTCGGCGCCTGCATCACCACCGGGACCGAGGCGCTCACAGCGGAGGATCAAGGCACCCAACCGGCTGAATTTGTAAATGTCACCTGGACTGTAAAATCTTCACCAAACAGTAAGTTTTTCCACCCCCCCCCGCTGGACTCCGTTTTAACAGGGGGTGAATGTGGTAGTCACCACTGATTGTATAATAGTTGTAACGATGATTATTAGAGGTAATACGGTAAGGCTCCTGTACTATAGGTATGGGGGTAAATCCCTGCCTGCTGGCTCCACCCAGTAGGCAGAGTATAAATGTGTGTGCACACCCGAGCTGCTTCCATTCTGGTAGCAGCTGTAGGAGGCCACATATCTCTGCTTAATAAAGCCTCGATTATTCTCTACTCTCGTCTCGTAGTAATTGATAGTGCATCAACCCATGCATCTGTAAGTGTTATCTTCCCATCCTCTGCTTCTCTCTCCTCCTTTAAGATCCCCATTGAAACCATGAAGCTTTATATCACCTGTCCTGTTCCTGATTCTTTGGCTTGATATCCATATTTGTCTAATTATGGATTATGCCTCCATTAAGAGACTCAGGATGTTTTCTATGTTAAGGGCACTATGCAAATGTGAGTTGTTGTTGTCACATGCCGTCCCTGGCAACATGTGTCGCCTGGTTGTGTTTCCCCTGAGATCGATGTTTCAGAAACAAACCCTTCCAGAGTTTTGAGGTGTATTTTTTAAAATATTTTTATTCAAGGCATTTTCATAAGTAGGGAAAGAATCAGAAGATCAAACTATTCAATAAACAACCAACAACCACTGCCCCGCTGCTCCCCTGATGCCAACCCCACCTCACATCCCACATTCCCCATTTTGAACACAACACCCACCCCCCCCCCGCCAGCCCCAACCCCCCGCCACCATTGCTGACCTCTCAAACCTACTTACAGAAATCAATAATGTCTTCCACCTCCAGGTGTACCCATCTGCCGAACCCCTCAAGGCGAAAATAACCTTCTCCAGCCTCAGCAATCCTGCCAGACTGCTCACCCACACTCCGCCACCCAAGCAAGATCCATCTCCGGGCTATCTGGGAGGCAAAGGCCAAAACATTGGCCTCTCTCACCCCCTGGACTCCTGGGTCTTCCGACACCCCAAATATTGCCACCTCTGGACTCGGAACCACCACCACACCCAGTACTTGGGACGTCACGTCCGAGAGTCCCTGCCAGAACCCCCTCAGCCTTGGACACGCCCTGAACATGTGGGCATGATTCGCGGGGGCCCCCCGCGCTCCACCCAGACTTATCCTCTACCCTTGCAAAGAATCTACTCATCCTCACTACCATCATATGAGCCTTATGTACCACTTTAAATGGGATGAGGCTTAGCCTCGCACATGACGAGGGCGCATTCACCCTCCTCAAGGCCTCCACCCACGTCTTTGCCCCCACCTCTCCCAGCTCCTCCTCCCATTTACGCTTAATATCCCTTGTCTGGACTCCCTCCCGCTTGAGGCAAATTTTCAGCATTTTCTGCTGTTGTTCGTTTCAGTGCTTAGAGAGGAACATGGAACAGATATTTGTGCATGATAATCTCGGCATGCCAATAAGCACCCATTAGGTACTGTTGCTAACTTTTGGTTGGTTCTTAATTTGGCTCTATTTAATCACGTTTGCTCAAGAGTCGGCAGGTATCTTTCGACACCGCCACAAGGTTCAGAACCGAATACTGATCAATGACTCGATACACCAGTTAGTAAGTTCAAAAGCAATGCTCATTTATTTACACACAGTCAAATCTACTCATGCATAAACTCTACAAACTAAACTACCACTATTACTAAAGCCTATACTTAGCTTTGGGCACCCACTCAGTCAGAAGAACAATGGCCGTTGCTCGGTTCTGAGGCTGCTGGGTTGAGCTGTTTACAGGGTAGCAACTAGGAGCGTCTATCTCGTAGCGTGCGCTGACTTGGGACTTACTTGGTCTGCTGTAGCTGCTAGGCAGATCTCTCTCTCCGGTGAGAGCCAAAGCCAAAGGAGGAAGATTCTCCCTTGGGTGATACCTCTTATACTGAAAAGGGCTTTGCGCTCTTTTGGGCGGGCCTTGAACTTGGCCTCAACTAATTGGGTCTTTCTCAATCAGTTGTATCGATTTTCCTCCAATAGAGGGGTGGTTCCCTGATCGCTGGGCGTGTCCTGGTGACTGTCAGTCTGCTTTGTCTTAGCTTCTTCTGGCGCCGGGGAGTATGTCCTAACATTGTGTATCTAAATGTTTCCCTTTTGCCCCCGGAGATGGCTCATTAGTATGTAGATCGTTTGGTAGTTTCTATCCTGTCTGAGAGCTTAAGGTTCTAACCAACACACACAGCTTGCACCTGCTTGTTTCTTAGCATTGTCCAATTTTCCCTGCAGTCTTTGCGGGTGTCCATTTTGTAATCGGGACGTGGCCATCCCAGATGGCTACGGTACAATGTAGGATTTCCTTGAACAGGAAATGTAGCTATGACTGAGGGTCAAAGACTGGTGTGGGAGAAGTGGGTTTCCGTTTGTGGAGCACTCGCAGCAGTACTGGGGAAAGTGGGGGCTGTACCATTGGGACGGCCTACATCTGAACCGTGCTGGGACCAATGTTCCTGCAAACCACATAATTAGGGAAGTAGAGAGGGATTTAAACTAAATAGAGAGCCGACGGTTCTGGAGAGGGGTTATTATAATAACTCAGAGGAAGCTGTCATGAATGAAGATGGATTTATTTACATATTTACAATTATCTGCGTAATGCAGCTTCTCACTCCCAGTGCAATCCTAGCTGGGAGGGCTCGTCTCACCAGGCCCAGAGCTGGGCCTGCTTTTATATCTTGTTCATAATGAGCCCAGGTGGTTGGCCTCCGCCCTTTAACTGGGGTCACGTATTCCAGGAGTCTCACAGGGAAATCAACGATTGTTTCCCTGTGCTCCTCGTGGGGGTTATGACAAAGGAAATATTTTCAAAAAAATTTCCAGTTAAGGAGCAATTTAGCGTGGCCAATCCACCTACCCAGCACATCTTTGGGTTGTGGGGGCGAAACCCACGTAAACACGGGGAGAATGTGCAAACTCCACACGGACAGTGACCCGGGGCTGGGCTTACGAAGGATATTGCAGCATTGCAAGGCAGCTATTTAGGTAATGATCTCCAGAGTGTGACAGGAAGGGACAGAGTGTACAAACATTTAAAAAAGGAACAAATAGGGTAAAAGGGGGAAGAAAATGGTTTTAAAACCCCAAAAGTACTGGCTCTTTACTTAAACGTTCATAGTATTCCGCAAAAAATAAATGAATTAATGGCACAAAATGAAGTTAATGGGTATGATCTCAGAGCCATTACAGAGATGTGGTTACAAGAGATCAAAACTGGGAAAACAAACCCCCTCCACCCCAGCAGATGCCGGTAACCAACTCTTTAAAGTTAATAAACCCTTCTCTTGTGGATCCCCTCACTCGCCTCCCTCAAAACAAACATAACCTTCTCCAAATGCAGGAACTCCATCAGGTTTGCCAGCCATATACTGAGGCACAGGATGGAGAAGCTGACCTCCACCCCAACAGGACCCACCTGCGAGTGATCAGCTAGGTGAAAGCTAAAACATCTGCCCACGCCCCCGTCTGCAGCTCTGGCAAGTCCAGCACCCCAAATATGGCCCCAGGGAACTGGGCTCCAAATCCACGCGCAAGATCAGCGACATGGTGCTGAAAACCGACCTCCAAAACTTCCCCAACTTCAGGCGGACCAGAACATATGTACATGGTTGGCCGGATCCCTCCCACACGGTTTACAAATGTCACCCACCCCCTCAAACAACCGGCTCATCTCGACTTCGTCAGGTGCGGCCTATGCACCACCTTTAGCTGTATCAGCCCCAGCCTCGTGCACGAGGTTGAGGTATTTGCCCTCTGCAACACCTCACACCACAACCCCTCCTCCACCCATCGCATATTTAGGAGTGACTATGCTGGTAGAAATAAGTGCTCTGGACTTTGTAATCAGATAGCGACAGAATCCTATCACCAATGCTAACTCCCAGAAGCTAAGTCAATTAACCTCCAGAACGTTACAGACTGTAGTGAATGTCATGTGGGCCTGGAGCCACATGTAGGCCAGACCATATTCCTGATTTATTGATTTCCCCACAGGATCGGCCACAACATTGGAAGGTGCAACTGTGTCCTCTTACCTTGCTTGACCTGCTAAACCTTCATTGAGTAACTATATTTCATTCTATGCACAGTTGATACTCATTGTCCTGGCCACAATGGGGCAGCACAGGGGAACTGAGGTAGCACCGTGGTTAACATTGCTGCCTCATAGCGCCAGGGTCCCGGGTTTCATTCCAACCTCGGGAAACTGTCTGTGTGGAGTTTGCACTTTCTCTCCTTGTATTTTTAAAAATAAATTTAGAGTAGCCAATTATTTTTTCCCCAATTAAGCGGCTATTTAGCATGGCCAATTCCCCTACCCTGCACATCTTTGGGTCGTGGGGGTGAAACCCACACAGACATGGGGAGAATGTGCAAACTCCACATGGACAGTGACCCAGGGCCGGGGTCGAAACTGGGTACTCAGGACTGTAGGCAGCAGTGCTAATCACTGCGCCATCATGCAGCCCAA
Organism: Scyliorhinus torazame; assembly: GCF_047496885.1. Taxonomy (NCBI): domain Eukaryota; kingdom Metazoa; phylum Chordata; class Chondrichthyes; order Carcharhiniformes; family Scyliorhinidae; genus Scyliorhinus; species Scyliorhinus torazame. Next base: position 304,629,759 of record NC_092709.1, read on the forward strand.
CTTTCTCCCCTTGTCTGCATGGGTTTCCTCCGGGTGCTCTGGTTTCCTCCCACAGTTCAAAGTCCAAAGATGTGAAACCCCAATATTTAATTTAATTTATAAGACTGTGAGGAAAGGATACTTCACTCCAGGTGTGATTCCACACACAAATAAGGATACGGCGCATTAAAACAATCCTTTATCCCAACTCAAGCAAAACCCATCTCAGGTCAAAATCCATGTTAAAATGCAGTTAGTAAACACAGGGTTACCGGAATAGAGTTCTTTTTAAAAGACTGATTGGAGAAAGAGAGAAAACCTGCCAGTCTTTGGCAAAAAGCTCCCGTCCTGTTCACAGTCAAACCTTTAGCTGTTTTGAGAGAAGCTGCTGGTCTGTTCACATTCCAATCTTTACCAGAACTCCAAACTTAAGCTCAACACCTGACTGCTTCAGCCCCGCCCCCTGCCACCCCCCCCCCCCCCCCCACATTAACTATATCATCTTATTAAGGCTAGACTCAATATCGCTAATTATCTACTCCGCAGGGAACCTTCTTTATATAAACAAAATTCCATTATGTTATGGGCCAGGGTATAGAGAACCCCAAAGCGTATCATGGAGTTCACCTGTGGTAGATTGTGGTATGAGGAGCACACGGCCCAGTCTACAGGTGTGGTACAGCAGAAATGGAAAAGTATTTTTTAAAGCAAACCATGTTTATTCTATGAACTCAAGTTAACCTTTTAAGACATACAGTGAACATCTTAGCAACCATTAATTCAAATACAACCCCCAAAGAATACAACACTAAGTAATCCTTTAAGCTTTCCTTTTAACATCCATAAGACTTAAAACACCTTTTACCAGAAGCACATCAGGTTAAAGTCACTACTGTTATTAGTTTTAAATCACCAGGATCGATTTACAGTCTTTAGATTACAGAGAGAGACTCTAATACACCTTCTGGCTGTGACTGCAGCTTTCCGGCTCTGAAAATGAAACTAAAACACACGGTGCAGCAAACAGCTTAAAACGAAAGTAAAAAGCTGACAGACAGCCCAGCTCCACCCACTCTCTGACATCACTGCAGAAATAAACACCCATTTCTTAAAGGTAATTGTTATAACCTGCCTACTGACGATTGGCTGGGGACTAATGACTATCCCACAATCCTATGGGAATATGAACTTCCCCAATGAGGGGGGCGGAGAAACTCCTACTATAAATAAGCTGGCCAGTCCAGGAACCAGGAGGAAGGAGAAGGTAGCAAGGGAAGTTACTGCTACTGTTATGTATATATTGTTATAGTAAATAAACGTTATTATTTTGTATCCTTAAAACTCGTGCTGGATTCTTCGGGGCCCTTACAAAACTGGCGACGAAGGTAAAAGTGAATAGCTGTCTACACTGCTGAAGCCACCTCCCTGGATTTTTGTTGGATACAGGTTGGAAGTTGTTTTCTATTATACCATGCCTCTGTATGGACGTTTGGATGCTTTTGATGCTGCGCTGGAAAGCTGGAACCAGTACACGCAACGGATGCGTTACTATTTCCGGGCAAACAATATCACTGAAAACGAGCGCCAGGTGGTCATATTGCTCACCGCCTGCGGGCCGCATACGTTTGGGGTGATTAGGAGCCTTACGTACCCAGCTGCGCTGGACACCAAAACGTTTGACGAACTTGTGAATATAGTGGGGCAACACTTTAACCCAACCCCGTCCACGATAGTCCAGCGTTACCGGTTTAATACCGCTGAGAGGACCCCTGGAGAATCCCTTGCCGATTTTTTATCCAGGCTACGCGGGATTGCGGAATACTGTGACTATGGTGAGACCTTGTCAGAAATGTTACGCGACCGTTTGGTTTGCGGTATTAACAATGCGGCCACCCAGAGAAAGTTGTTAGCGGAGCCAACATTGACTTTTCAACAGGCAATACAAATAGTCTTGTCCCGAGAGAGCGGAGAGCGAGGAGTACAGGAGCTACAGGGAATGGAAGTGCATGCCTTGGGGCGCAACCCTTTCCGCCCAAAAACGTCCCCCCGCACTCCTGCGGTACCTTGGGCGAGGCAACGACCAGACCGACGCCAGTGGCCATCGGACATTCCTCCCCGAAGGGAGCCTTCTCCAGAGCCAATGGATGAGGAGCCATGTCCGTGTCAGACTTGTAGGCGCCGACCCCGTCGCGGACGGCGGTCCTGGGGACGCCAGAGGCGCCGTCGTTCCGACCGAAACTGGGGCCAGCCCAGGGGCCGTAACTGGGACCAGCCCAGAGGCCGTACCTTCCATGTGGATGAACCTGCGGCGACCACTCCTGAGGACGTGGTGACGGAGGACGACTGCCTGCAGCTGCGTTGTGTGGCAGCTCCCCGTGTGGCCCCCATTAAGGTGACAGTACGGGTCAATGGCCACCCGCTGGAGATGGAGTTGGATACTGGCGCAGCTGTCTCCGTGATCGCCCAGAGGACATTCGACCGCATCAAGCAGGGTATACAGACCCTCACACTAACTGACTCACAGGCCAGGTTGGCCACCTACACGGGGGAACCACTGGACATTGCAGGAACTACAATGACCCCTGTTGTCTATGGACGCCAGGAGGGGCGTTTCCCACTTATCGTAGTGCGTGGCCATGGGCCCAGCCTGTTGGGTCGGGACTGGTTGCGCCATTTGCGGTTGCAATGGCAGCACATCCTCCAAACAGTTTCTGGAGGGTTGACTGAGGTGCTAGGACGATACCCAGATGTATTCCAGCCTGGTTTGGGGAAAATAAAAGGGGCCGTAGCCCGTATCCAAGTTGAACCAGGAGCCACACCGCGCTATTTCCGGGCGCGCCCAGTGCCTTACGCTTTGCTCGAGAAGGTAGAAGGGGAGCTCACTCGTTTCGAGAGTTTGGGTATTATCAGGCCCGTCCGTTTTGCTGACTGGGCAGCACCAATTGTACCAGTAATGAAGCCAGATGCCACAGTTCGCTTGTGTGGCGACTATAAACTTACAGTGAATACAGTTTCCCGACTCGACCGATACCCAATGCCTCGCATAGAGGATCTCTACGCGAAACTTGCAGGCGGACTCTCATTCACAAAATTAGATATGAGTCACGCCTACCTGCAGTTGGAGCTGGACCCTGCCTCCCGACCATATGTAACAATTAACACACACCGGGGCCTGTATGAATATACACGGTTGCCCTTTGGAGTATCCTCTGCCTGCACAATTTTTCAACATGTTATGGAGGGCATTTTGAGAGGTTTACCACGTGTGGCTGTCTACCTAGATGACGTGTTGATTACAGGGACGTCTGAGCAAGAGCATTTGGAAAGTCTGGAGGCTGTCCTTAAACGCCTTTTGGAGGCTGGAGTCCGTCTACGTCACACAAAGTGCGTATTTCAGGCAAAAGAAGTAGTCTACCTAGGTTATCGGGTGGACCGCGAGGGTCTGCACCCCGTCGCAGAGAAGGTGCGTGCAATTCAACATGCCCCCACCCCGACTGACACTTCGCATCTTCGTTCTTTTCTCGGTCTCGTAAACTATTACGGGAAGTTCCTCCCCAATCTGGCAACTATGCTGGCCCCCTTACACCTGCTGCTAAAGAAAAATCACACCTGGGTTTGGGGTCAGCCGCAAGAAACTGCTTTCCGGCGGGTAAAGCAACAATTGTCGTCGTCTGGGTTACTAACCCACTATGATCCGGGAAAGCCTTTGCTCGTCACATGTGATGCATCCCCGTATGGTATTGGGGCTGTCCTGTCCCACAAGATGGAGAACGGGGCCGAGCGACCGATAGCTTTCGCCTCCCGCACATTGACTGCAGCGGAGACGAAGTACGCGCAGATCGAGAAGGAGGGCCTGGCAGTGGTTTTCGCGGTGAAACGCTTCCACCAGTATGTGTACGGCCGCCATTTCACTATCGTGACTGATCATAAGCCCCTGCTGGGACTCTTCAGAGAGGATAAGCCAATACCGCCCATTGCTTCTGCACGGATCCAGCGCTGGGCTTTGTTGCTTGCTGCATATGAGTATTCTCTGGAGCACAAACCAGGTACGCGGATAGCAAATGCCGACGCACTGAGCCGATTGCCTTTATCGACCGGCCCCATGTCGACCCCCACGACCGGTGAGGTGGTCGCAACCCTAAATTCTATGGACACCTTGCCTGTCATGGCATCACAGATCCGTGAGTGGACCCAGATGGAGCCAGTCCTGTCAAAGGTTCGGCACATAGTCCTGTATGGTGGGCAGCATAGACAGCTCCCAGGCGAGTTGCGGGCATTTTCCTCCAAGCTGTCAGAGTTCAGCGTGGAAGACGGCATCCTCTTGTGGGGGACGCGTGTGATTGTCCCGGAAAAAGGCCAGGAGCTGATATTATCAGACTTGCACAATGGGCATCCGGGCGTGACCAAGATGAAAATGTTGGCCCGGAGTTATGTCTGGTGGCCAGGCCTCGACACCGACATTGAGAAGGTGGCCCAAAACTGCTCCATTTGCCAGGAGCATCAGAAGCTTCCACCGGCCGCGCCCCTACATCACTGGGAATGGCCAGGGCGGCCTTGGGCACGCTTACATGCAGATTTCGCAGGCCCTTTTCAGGGATCCATGTTCCTTCTACTAATTGACGCCCAGTCCAAATGGCTGGAGGTGCATAAGATGCAGGGGACAACGTCCTGCGCAACAATTGAAAAGATGCGTTTATCATTTAGTACGCATGGCCTCCCCGAGGTGCTGGTCACGGATAATGGCACTCCATTCACGAGTGAGGAGTTTGCTAGGTTTACAAAGATGAACGGCATCCACCATATCCGCACTGCCCCTTACCACCCGGCTTCAAATGGGTTGGCAGAGCGTGCAGTGCAAACATTCAAAAGAGGCCTAAAGAAGCAGTCTTCCGGATCAATGGACACGAGACTGGCTCGGTTTTTGTTTACGTACAGGACCACCCCCCATACAGTGACTGGGGTAGCTCCCGCAGAACTCCTAATGGGCCGGTGACTTCGCACCCGCCTTAGTATGGTCTTCCCGGACATTGGCGCAAAAGTACGCCGCACACAAGAACGGCAGGGACCGGGATTGTCTCGGCATCGTCCGATTCGGCAGTTTGCGCCCGGTGACCCAGTATTCGTGCGGAATTTTGCTGGTGGTGCCCAATGGGTTCCTGGTGTAATCTTTCACCAAACGGGCCCTATATCGTACCAAGTGCAAGCCCAGGGTCGTCTCCAGCGAAAACATGTAGACCACGTCCGGTCCAGAAGATCATCCCCGCAAAAGATTCCACGCCCCGGAGCTCTGTTCAACAGCGGCAAAGACCAGAAACAAGGGAAGGTAGTCCTCACAATCTTCCACTGGTGCCTCACTCGAAGCCTGCGCAGGTCATGACGGGACCGAATGGGGACAGAGACGCTGACATGACGGAGGCAGCAGACTCTGACTCCGAGATGGAGACACAGGATGAATCAGAGGGGGAATCCTCGGGTCCACAGGCCGTGGATGTACAACCGCGCCGTTCATCACGGAAGCGCCGGTCTCCGTCTCGTTATACGCCGCCTGATCCAGCGCCGCGTGCAAATGGTGTCCGGCCTGCGGCCAAACGAGTTCGACGCCTTCCTTCGCCAGGGCCTACGGTGGATTCCTTGGACTTTGGGGGGGAGGGATGTTATAACCTGCCTACTGACGATTGGCTGGGGACTAATGACTATCCCACAATCCTATGGGAATATGAACTTCCCCAATGAGGGGGGCGGAGAAACTCCTACTATAAATAAGCTGGCCAGTCCAGGAACCAGGAGGAAGGAGAAGGTAGCAAGGGAAGTTACTGCTACTGTTATGTATATATTGTTATAGTAAATAAACGTTATTATTTTGTATCCTTAAAACTCGTGCTGGATTCTTCGGGGCCCTTACAAAACTAATCTCACTACAGATATTTATATACACACCCATTTATAAACATCCATTTCTTAAACGTACTCTCACATGACACCTTCCCCCTAGAAAAAAAAATAAACCATCAACTTCAAGATGGTTTCATTTTTCACCATCCTTTAGGAAATGCACACAGTAAATATACTGTATCGTTTTAAAAAAAAACACACGCAAACAGGTATAATAGTATAGTCCATTTTTTTTTTCATTCTTCTTCCTCCAACTGAAATCCTTCTCAATTGACAGTCTCTTTGAACAAAAAGGTCCTTCCACGATACGTCCATTTCTCTACGCCTCGGCATTTCTCTTTAAAATCAGATACTTTAGTTCAATCTGATCACAGAGTCCCTTGTAATTCTCCAACACAGGAGCATTGGTTATCACAGCTTTCAGGCTGTCAAATGCCTGTTAAAAGTCTGCAGTCCATTGAAATTTTTGACGTTTCTTCAGCAAGTCCATCAGTGGAGCAATCACGCTACAAAAACTTTGCACAAATGTTCGATCAAATCCATTTATGCCAAGAAATTGCATTATTTACCTTTGTCTTGAGGGTATCGGAAACTCCCCAATAACTTTTATTTTCACATCCCGTGGGACCATTCAACCCTGTCCGATTGTATGGCCAAGGAAAGTGACTTGGACTTTTCCAAATTCACTTTTGGCTAGGTTTATCACCAAACCCGCCTCCTGAAGTCGATCGAATAACTCCATAAGATGTTTTAAACGTTCTTTCCATGTCTGGCTGAAAATTACAGGATTGTCGATGTATACCACACAATTAATCCTGAAACAACTTTGTTAGTTAACCGTTGAAATGTGGCTGGGGTGTTTTTCATGCCAAATCGCATAACTTTGAATTGGTATATACCATCTGGAGTCACAAAAGCTGAAATCTCCTTCGCCCTTTCGGATAAAGGTACCTGCCAGTAACCTTTAAGTAAATCCAGTTTAGAAATAAAAGCTGATTGTCCTACTTTCTCAATGCAATCCTCCAAATGTGGGATAGGATAAGAGTCCGTTCTTGTAACTGCATTAACCGTTCTACAGTCCACACACAATCGTTGGGTACCATCTGATTTTGGTACCATCACTATGGGTGAGCTCCATTGGCTGCAACCCACTTCAATTATGCCATTTTACAGCATACTCTCAATCTCTTTGCTAACCTGTGCCAATTTTAAAGGGTTACGTCTATATGGATGTTGTTTGATTGGAACAGCATTTCCCACATCTACATCATGTATAGCCATTTTAGTACTTCCCAATTTATCTCTACAAACTTGCCCAGGTGATATCAATAACTCTTTTAGGTCAATTTGTTTTTCCTCTGGAAGGTAACTCAACAATTTATTCCAATTTTTAAAAACATTCTCGTTTTCCAATTTAGTTTGATGTCAAATTCACAGTCATCTGGATTTGGTTCGTCACTTTGAGTTAGAATCATTAAAACCGCCTCCTTTTTCCCTCCTTCCCTTTCAAAGTACCTTTTAAGCATATTCACATGACACACTCGGTGAGTTTTCCTTCTATCCGGAATTTTTACCACATAATTCACCTCACTTAATTTCCTTTCAATCTGATAAGGTCCACAAAACCTAGCTTTTAAAGGCTCACCTACCACTGGTAACAATACTAAAACTCTATCTCCACTGGCAAAACTACGACCTTTGGATTTCTTGTCCGCGACCCGTTTCATCACATTTTGTGCAACTTTTAAATGTTGTCTAGCCAATTCACCTGCTCTATTTAATTGTTCCCTAAAATTTGATAAAATTTGATTACAATAATGTAATTTCCGATTTCCCAGTCACCAATTTTTCCTTAATCAATTTAATTGGTCCTCTTACCTCATGTCCAAAAATTAGTTCAAAAGGACTAAATTTGGTTGACTCATTTGGTGCATCCCTAATTGCAAACAGTACGAATGAAATTCCTTTATCCCAATCCTCTGGATAATCGTGACAATAAGCCCTCAACAATGTATTTTATGTCTGATGCCACCTTTCTAACGTTCCCTGCAATTCTGGATGGTATGCAGTTGATTTAAATTGTTTTATCCCTAAGCTATCCATAACTTCTTTGAATAACCTGGAGGTAAAATTCGATCCTTGGTCCGATTGTATTTCTGTGGGTAGTCCATATCTAGTAAAGAATTTAAGTAACTCCTCCACAATCTTTTTAGCTGTAATATTACGTACTGGAATGGCCTCTGGAAACCTAGTAAACACATCCATTATCGTCAAAAGATATTGATTCCCACATTTTGTTTTAGGAAGCGGTCCTATGCAATCAATTAGGACCCGTGTAAAAGGTTCCTCAAATGCTGGAATAGGTATTAAGGGTGCTGGTTTTATCACTGCTTGAGGTTTCCCTATCACTTGACATGTGTGACATGATTGACAAAATTTAACTACATCTTTATGTAGTCCAGGCCAATAAAAATGTTTCTGGATTTTAGCTTGAGTTTTCCTTATTCCCAAATGACCTCCCACTGGTACCTCATGTGCAACTCGCAACACCTCCTTTCTATACCCTACCGGCAATACTACTTGATAAACTTCTACCCACTTTTCATCCGCCTGCATATGTAAAGGTCTCCATTTTCTCATCAAGACATCACTTTTACGGTAATAACACTCTGGTATACACTCAGATTCCTCTTCCGTGTATGCTTTATGATACTTCCGTTTTATTTCTACATCTTTCTGTTGTGACTCCGCCAATTTTCCTGAACTAGAAATATCCGCCTCATCCTCCACCTGTTCTTGTTCTTTTTCAACCATCTGATCAAAAATCGTTTCTGATAATTGCACTTCAACTTCATCTTCACTCTTTGATTTCTCCTCTTGTTTTAACCTGTGACTTTGCGACCTTGTTACTACACAATCCGGACAAATCCCAAGATATTCGTCCTTCAACACTTCAGTTGTCTGATTTTGCACTGGCTTATCAACCACAGTAGGCATCACTCCCACCTGCGATCCAGCTATATCATTACCCAAGATAAACTGTATTCCTGGACACGATAGTTTCTCTATTACTCCGACTACCACATCACCATGTGGCAGCACGGTAGCATTGTGGATAGCACAATTGCTTCACAGCTCCAGGGTCCCAGGTTCGATTCCGGCTTGGGTCACTGTCTGTGCGGAGTCTGCACATCCTCCCCGTGTGTGCGTGGGTTTCCTCCGGGTACTCCGGTTTCCTCCCACAGTCCAAAGATGTGCAGGTTAGGTGGATTGGCCATGATAAAATTGTCCTTAGTGTCCAAAATTGCCCTTAGTGTTGGGTGGAGTTACTGGGTTATGTGGATAGGGTGGAGGTGTTGACCTTGGGTAGGGTGCTCTTTCCAAGAGCCAGTGCAGACTCGATGGGCCAAATGGCCTCCTTCTGCACTGTAAATTCTATGATTTAAAAAAAATATTCTTCACTGGACTTTCCAACCTTACCTTAGATAATTGAACACTACTCATCTCACCATGAATTCCACATATTACCACCTTCTCTGGCAACATTCTGCCCGAGCTACATAACTCCTCATCTCTTACCATTAAAGATTGACTAGCTCCCATATCTCTTAATATTGTGACTACTTTACCTGCTCCTCCTGATACACATGAGTAAACTTTACCCACACAAGTAAATTCTTTAAAGAGATCTGGCACCTTCTTATCAATCACCTCTTGATCAGGCTGTACAATCCTTCGCTTCACTTGGGATTTCCTTTACCACTTTAACAAACCCCACTGTCTTATCCTGTTTTACCACATCAGCCTTCCCAGTGCTTTTCTTCAACCACCAACACTGTGACTTTACATGGCCTTGTTTATTACATAAGAACATAAGAACTAGGAACAGGAGTAGGCCATCTGGCCCCTCGAGCCTGCTCCGCCATTTAATGAGATCATGGCTGATCTTTGTGGATTCAGCTCCACTCTCCGGCCCGTACACCATATCCCCGAATCCCTTTATTCTTTAGAAAGGCATCTATCTTTTTCTTAAAAACGCTTAAAGAAGGAGCCTCAACTGCTTCACTGGGCAAGGAATTCCAGAGATTCACAACCCTTTGGGTGAAGAAGTTCCTCCTACACTCCGTCCTAAATCTACCTCCCCTTATTTTGAGGCTGTGCCCCCTAGTTCTGCTTCCCCCGACCAGTGGAAACAACCTGCCCGCATCTATCCTATCTATTCCCTTCATAATTTTATATGTCTCAATAAGATCCCCCCGCATCCTTCTAAACTCCAATGAGTCCAGTCCCAGTCTACTCAACCTCTCGTCATAATCTAATCCCCTCAACTCTGGGATCAACCTAGTGAATCTCCTCTGCACTCCCTCCAGTGCCAATATGTCCTTTCTCAGGTAAGGAGACCAAAACTGAACACAATACTCCAGATGCGGCCTCACCAACACCCTATACAATTGCAGCATAACCTCACTAGTCTTGAACTCCATCCCTCTAGCAACGAAAGACAAAACTCGATTAGCCTTCTTAATCACCTGTTGCACCTGCACACCAACTTTTTGCGACTCGTGCACCAGCACACCCAGGTCCCTCTGCACAGCAGCATGTTTTAACATCTTAACGTTTAAATAATAATCCATTCTGCTGTTATTCCTCCCAAAATGGATAGCCTCGCACTTGGCAACATTGAATTCCATCTGCCAGACCCTAGCCCATTCACCTAACCTATCCAAATCCTTCTGCAGACTTACGGTATCCTCTGCACTTTTTGCTTTACAACTCATCTTAGTGTCGTCTGCAAACTTTGACACATTGCACTTGGTCCCCAACTCCAAATTGTTGATGTAAATTGTGAACAACTGCGGGCCCAACACTGATCCTTGAGGGACCCCACTAGTTACAGGTTGCCAACCAGAGAAACACCCATTTATCCCCACTCTCTGCTTTCTGTTAGTTAACCAATCCTCTACCCATGCTACCACTTTACCCTCAATGCCATGCATCTTTAGTTTATGCAGCAACCTTTTGTGTGGCACCTTGTCAAAAGCTTTCTGGAAATCCAGATATACCACATCCATTGGCTCCCTGTTATCTACTGCACTGATAACGTCCTCAAAAAATTCTACCAAATTAGTCAGACACGACCTACCCTTTGTGGACCCATGCTGCGTCTGCCCAATGGGACAATTTCCCTCCAGGTGCCCCGCTATTTCCTCCTTAATGATAGATTACAGCATTTTCCCTACAACCAAAGTTAAGCTTACCGGCCTATAATTACCCGCTTTCTGCCGACCTCCTTTTTTAAACAGTGGTGTCACGTTTGCTACTTTCCAATCCTCTGGGACCACCCCAGAGTCTAGTGAACTTTGATAAATTATCACTAGTGCGTTTACAATTTCCCTAGCCATCTCTTTTAACACTCTGGGATGCATCCCATCAGGGCCAGGAGACTTGTCTACCTTTAGCCCCATTAGCTTGCCCAATACTGCCTCCTTAGTGATTACAATCATCTCAAGGTCCTCTCCTATCATAACTTTATTTCCATCAGTCACTGGCATGTTATTTGTGTCCTACACTGTGAAGACTGACCCAAAAAACCTGTTCAGCTCCTCAGCCATTTCCCCGTCTCCTATTATTAAATCTCCCTTCTCATCTTCCAAAGGACCAATATTTACTTTAGCCACTCTTTTTAGTCTTATATATTTGTAGAAGCTTTTACTATCTGCTTTTATGTTTTGAGCCAGTTTACTTTCATAGTCTACCTTACTCTTCTTTATGGCTTTTTTAGTAGCTTTCGGTTGTCCCCTAAAGACTTCCCAGTCCTCTAGTCTCCCACTAATTTTTGCCACTTTGTATGTTTTTTCCTTCAATTTGATACTCTCCCTCACCTCCTTAGATATCCACGGTCGATTTTTCCCCTTTCTACCGTCATTTTCTTTGTCGGTATGAACCTTTTCTGAACACTGTGAAAGATCGCTCGGAAGGTTCTCCACTGTTCCTCAACTGCTTCACCATGACGTCTTTGCTCCCAGTCTACCTTAGCTAGTTCTTCTCTCATCCCATTGTAATCGCCTTTGTTTATGCACAAAACACTAGTGTTTGATTTTATCTTGTCATCCTCCAACTGTATTTTAAATTCCACCATATTGTGGTCGCTCCTTCCAAGAGGATCCCGAACTATGAGATCATTAATCAATCCTGCCTCATTACACAGGACCAGATCTAGGAACGCTTGTTCCCTTGTAGGTTCCATTACATACTGTTCCAGGAAATTATCCCGGGCACATTCTATAAACTCCTCCTCAAGGCTGCCTTTACCAACCTGGTTAAACCAATCGATATGCAGATTAAAATCTCCCATGATAACCGCTGTACCATTTCTACATGCATCCGTTATTTCTTTGCTTATTGCCTGCCCTACCATCCTGTTACTATTTGGTGGCCTATAGACTACTCCTATCAATGACCTTTTCGCCTTACTATTCCTGATTTCCACCCAAATTGATTCAGCCTTGTCCTCCATAGCACCAATATCATCCCTTACTATTGCCCGGATGCCATCCTTAAACAACAAAGCTACACCACCGCCCTTACCGTCCATTCTATCCTTTCGTATAGTCTGATACCCATGGATATTTAACTCCCAGTCCTGACCATCTTTTAACCATGTTTCAGTAATGGCCACTAAATCATAGTCATTCACGATGATTTGCGCCATCAACTCATTTACCTTATTTCGTATACTACGAGCATTCAGGTAAAGTACACTAATGCTGTTTTTTATGTCTTTGTTATGAATCCTAACACCTTGATCAGTAACTTTTCGCAATTTATTTTTCCTCTTACCCTTTCTCCTAATTTTCCTTGTCTTTGAACCCATATCTCTACAGAATAACCTGTCACGTAACCTGCTGCCTTGATCTCCATTAACCATTATACTGTCCATAGCTTTACACTTCCCTTCCCCCCCAACTTGCTAGTGAAAACATTTGAAATTTTTCATTTCTTTTCCACCCTCCTGGATTTCTTTTTTAATCTGAGGTACACTTTCCCGATTATCTCCCATCAGATCACTTTTACCTTTACTACTTGAGTATTTCTCATGTCCCCAGTTTCTATCCCTCACAGGCTGAAACTGATGTCGGAAACCAAGTTTTGATTTATGAACTCATTCATAATCATCTGCCATTTCTGCTGCTAATCTCGCAATTTTAACCCTCTGCTCTTCCACATGAATTCTCATTACATCAGGAATTGAATTTTTAAACTCCTTCAAAAGTATAATTTCTCTGAGAGCTTCATACGTTTGGTCTATTTTCAAAGCCCTTATCCACCTATCAAAATTACTCTGTTTGATCCTTTCAAACTCCATGTATGTTTGACCAGGTTCTTTCCTTAAATTTCTAAATCTATGTCTGTAAGCTTCAGGCACTAGTTCATATGCACCTAAGATGGATTTTTTCACCTCCTCATACGTCCCAGATACCTCCTCCGGTAGTGATGCAAAGACTTCACTAGCCCTACCTACCAGCTTTGTTTGAATCAGTAATACCCACATGTCCTGTGGCCATTTCATTTGTTTAGCTACCTTCTCAAAAGAAATGAAAAAGGCTTCTACCTTCTTCTCGTCAAACCTTGGCAATGCTTGGACATGTTTAAATAGATCCCCACCAAGCCTTCGACTATGACGCTCTTTCTCACTATCCTCTTAACTATCATCCAACTGTATGTTTCCCTTTACGCCTGCCAATTTTAACTGACCGTCATGTTTCATGGCCATTTTCTGAAGTTCAAACTCTCTCTCTTTATCTTTTTCCCTGATCTGTATCTCTCTTTTTCTTTCTTTTTGTCCTGCCAGGGCTATTCTTTCTGTTTTCTTTTCTTCTCCCTCTTTTTCCTCTCTCTCTCTTTCTTTTTCCTCTCTCTCGCTTTCGTATTCAAGCTGCTTTAATTCTTTCTCATGTTCCATTTGTTTAATTTGTAACTGAATTTTTGTCATTTCCAATGAGTCAAACTGTATCGCAGGCAACTTTAAAAGCTTAGCCACCATCATTATCATAGATCATACAATTTACAGTACAGAAGGAGCCCCTTCGGCCCATTGAGCCTGCACCGGCTCTTGGAAAGAGCACCCTACCCAAGGTCAACACCTCCACCCTATCCCCATGCCCAGTAACCCCACCCAACACTAAGGGCAATTTTGGACACTAAGGGCAATTTAGCATGGCCAATCCACCTAACCTGCACATCTTTGGACTGTGGGATGAAACCGGAGCACCCGGAGGAAACCCACGCACACACGGGGAGGATGTGCAGACTCCGCACAGACAGCGACCCAAGCCGGAATCGAACCTGGGACCCTGGAGCTGTGAAGCAATTGTGCCATCAACAATGCTACTGTGCATGATAATTACCTCATCTTTTGCATTTTGCCAGGTAATGTTAACTGCAATGTTTTTGCCAAATCTAACAGTCTGTTTTTAGTCTCTGTTTGTAAGGTACTGTGTGTGAATGTCTCCACCCCCAAAAACTTCAGAGCCTCTGAAAGAGCCATTATTCACAACACATTCCTTACTTAAACTAAAATACCACATCTGAAAAGCAACCACAATATGCTCACACCTCACCGTCTTTAAGTTCACAAAGCCAATCCAATAGATAGACTTTTATCCCCCTTGAGCGCCCAATTTGTTATGGGCTAGGGTTTAGAGAACCCCAAAGTGTATCATGGAGTTCTCCTGACCCACAACATTTAATAGATTGCGGTATGGGGAGCACACGGCCCACTCTACAGGTGTGGTACAACAGAAATGGAAAAGTATTTTTTTAAGGTAAACAATGTTTATCCAATGAACTCAAGTTAACCTTTTTAAGACATACAGTGAATATCTTAGCAACCATTAATTCAAAACAACCCCCAAAGAATACAACACTAAGTAATCCTTTAAGCTTTCCTTTTAACATCTATAAGACTTAAAACACCTTTTACCAGAAGCACATCAGGTTAAAGTCACTACTGTTATTAGTTTTAAATCACCAGGATCGATTTACAGTCTTTAGATTACAGAGAGAGAGAGACTCTAATACAACCGCTGGCTGTGACTGCAGCTATCCAGCTCTGAAAACGAAACTAAAACACACCCTGCAGCAACCAGCCTAAAATGAAAGTAAAAAGCTGACAGACAGCCCAGCTCCACCCACTCTCTGACATCACTGCAGTAATAAACACCCATTTCTTAAAAGTAATCTCACTACAGATATTTATATACACACCCATTTATAAACACCCATTTCTTAAATGTACTGTCACATGATAATTAGCCCTTACTTTTACGATGCTTTAATTGCATCTCTGTAGCCAAAGTGTCTGCTTGTCTTATAAACCAGGATCTTTTTTAAAAAACATTACTGCAGCAGTCATACACACACTAACCCAGGCTTTGAACCCTTACTGCACCAACGACATATAATACAATATATCTGAACTTCCTACATTCATCACACACTACCAGAGATCCATTTTGGGTGGGTGGCATGATGGTGCACCGTTAGCACTGTTGCCTCACAGCGCTGAGGACCCGGATTCGATCCCGGCCCCAGGTCACTGTCCGTGTGGAGTTTCCACATTCTCTCTGTGTTGAGTTCCACATTCTCCCAGTCTTTGCGTGGGTCTCACCCCCATAATCCAAAGATGTGCATGATACGTGAATTGGCCATGCTAAATTGCCCCTTAATTAGAAAATAAAAGAATTGGATACTTTAAATTAAAAAAAAAAAAGAGTTCCATTATGGGTAAGGCAAAACCAGTTCAGCACAGTTTTACTGGTACCAGCCATATACAGGTGTCACTGGTTTCTGATCTTCCACTTACCGTTGATAGATCTGTTTGGTGACTAATATACTAAATCACAGTCTAATAATGGTTACCACTTTCCAAAGCTAAAATAACCCTCAAGTGGGCATGTGATTTATCCAGCAAGCTGAAATAAACAGGTTTGTTTTTCAGTGCCTGACATCACTCAGAAAACACACAGCCCGTGGCTGGAAACCTGTGGAGGACAGAATCCCATCAAGAGGAGCAGTCGGGCCCAACTGTTTTGAATAAGGCCTACCCAGTGCAACATAAATGATCAAATCCCCTCACGAGGAAGACATGAGTAATAAACCCAGCCCAAACAAAGTAGAACATAAATTATGACATTTAAATTAGATTCCGCCTGTTAATTAACACAGCACAGGGAATGTTCCTCTGCCGTGGGTTCCTTTACCCAACCAAGCAGCTTCATGCCTCATCTAAAAGACCGCACCTCCAGCAGTGCAGCCCTGGAGAGCCCAGCTTGATGTTTGTCCTCCTGATCAGGAGTGGGACTCAAGCCCAGCACCTTGTGACTCAGAACCACAAGCACTGCAGACTGAGCCACAACCCCAGGCTGATTATTCAGCACGACTCAGCCAACTATCCAAACAATCCCATTATTTTCAGAACCACAACAGTGTGGCAACGCTGGAAATCTGAAAAAGAACCAAAGTGGCTGAGAATACTCAGCAGGTCTGGCAACATCTGTGTAGAGAGAAGCAGAGTTGACGTTTCGATTCGATGACCCTTGAACTGATTGGGAAGATGTTGAGGGATTTTAACAGCTTTTCATTGAATCATAGAATTCTATAGAATTGCAGAATTCCTTGAAGCAGGAGGCCCGACGGCTCATTGAGTCTGCACCGAGTTTCTGAAAGAGCACACTGCCCAGGTCCATTCCCTTACCCCTAGAGCATGGACAATCTGACAAAGAAGGGCCTGGTCCGACACAACCCTCACCCCAATAATCAGTCTACACATGCACTCCCAGTGGTTCTGGTGAAGCTACGTTGTGTAATTCTTGCTGAAGAGGGGGAACTAAGAACAAAGAAGAACATTACAGCGCGGGAACAGGCCCTTCTGCCCTCCAAGCCTGTACCGGTCATGATACCACCCTTGGCCAAAACCCTCAGCACTTCCTAGTGCCGTATCCCTCTATCTCCATCCTATCCATGTGTTTGTCAAGATGCCTTTTGAACACCGTTAATGTATCTGCTTCCACAACCTCATTAGGCCACGCGTTCCAGGCACTCACCGCCCTCTGTGTCAAAAATATGCCTTGCACATCTCCTCTAAACTTTACCCCACGGACCTTAAACCTGTGACCCCTGGTAACTGACCCCTCCAACCTGGGAATGAGTTCCTGCCCATCCATTCTCTTCATGCCCCTCACAATCTTGTAGACTTCTATCAGGTCACCCCTCAACCTCCATTGTTCTAATGAAAACAGTCCGAGTCTATTCAGCCTCTCCACATAGCTAACACCCTCCAGACTAGGCACCATCCTCGTAAACCTCCTCTGCACCCTTTCCAAAACCTCCACATCCTTCTGGTAGTGTTGCTGATGCACTATCAATTACGACGAGACGAGAGTAGAGAGTAATTGAGGCTTTATTACGCAGAGATGTGTTGCCTCCTACAGCTGCTGCCGAAATGGCTGCAGCTCGGTGAGCACACACATTTATACTCTGCCTACTGGGCGGAGCCAGCAGGCAGGGCTCTACCCCCGTACCTGTAGGACAGGAGCCTTACCGTATTACATCTCATATGTGTACTGTATACAAACAGTGGTGACTACCACATTCACCCCCTGTTAAAAAAAGAGTCCAGCGGGGGTGGTGGAAAACTATTTACATGTAAGTGAGCATTTTTAAAGTGTCCAGTTCTGGAAAAGTTCACAAATTCAGCCAGTCGGGAGCCTTGATCCTCCGTTGTGAGAGCCGCAGTCCCGGCGGCGATGAAGGCGGCTCCTTGGTCGCCGGTGACTCCGGGAGCGTGTAGTCCTCCTCTTCATCACTGTGTGGAACCAATGGGAGGACGGATCGTCCTGGAGCGGGGGCTGTGGTGAAGTGCGCTGATGGGAGGATTGGTGGCGCCGGGGCAGATGAGGGGGGGGGGGGGATGGTGCCAGGTCCCTGAGGGAGACTGTGTCCTGGCGGCCGTTGGGGTACGCAACGTAGGCGTACTGCGGGTTTGCATGGAGTAGCTGTACCCTCTCAACCAACGAGTCCGTCTTGTGGAGCCGCATGTGTTTGCGGAGGAGAACGGGTCCTGGAGCTGCCAGCCACGTTGGGAGCGAAACCCCAGAGGTGGACTTCCTAGGGAAGGCAAAGAGACGTTCATAGGGGGTTGCATTAGTCGCAGTGCAAAGTAGCGATCGGATGGAGTGGAGGGCGTCGGGGAGGACCTCCTGCCAGCGGGAGACTGGGAGATTTTTAGACTGTCGGGCCAACAGGATGGCCTTTCAGACCGTCCCGTTCCCCCTCTCCACCTGCCCGTTTCCCCGGGGGTTGCAGCTGGTCATCCTGCTCATGGCAATGCCCTTGCTGAGCAGGAATTGACGCAGCTCATCACTCATAAAGGAGGATCCCTGGTCGCTGTGGACGTAAGCGGGAAACCGAACAGAGTGAAGATGCTATTGTGAGCCTTGATGACTGTGGCAGACGTCATATCGGGACATGGAATGGCGAAGGGGAATCTGGAGTATTCGTTGACC
This sequence comes from Scyliorhinus torazame, assembly GCF_047496885.1. NCBI lineage: Eukaryota > Metazoa > Chordata > Chondrichthyes > Carcharhiniformes > Scyliorhinidae > Scyliorhinus > Scyliorhinus torazame. Next base: position 304,648,196 of record NC_092709.1, read on the forward strand.
ATGTTAAGGAAGTACGTGTTTCGGTCGGAGGAGGGGAGGGGCCCTTTGAAGTCCATGCGGAGGCGTTCAAAGGGACGGGAGGCCTTCACCAGGTACGCCCGGTCTGGCCGGTAGAAGTGCGGTTTGCACTCCTCGCAGACCTGGCAGTCTTTGGTGACCGCCCTGACTTCCGCAATGGAGTAGGGTAGGTTCCGGGCCTTTATTAAGTGAAAGAAGCGGGTGACCCCTGGGTGACAGAGACCATCGTGTAGGGCCCGGAGTCGGTCCACTTCTGCGTTGGCACATGTACCTCGGGATAGGGCATCGGGGGCTCGTTGAGCTTACCGGGGCGATACATAATCTCATAATTGTAGGTGGAGAGCTCGATCCTCCACCGCAAGACCTTATCATTTTTGATCTTGCCCCGCTATGTGTTATTGAACATGAAGGCAACCGACCGTTGGTCAGTGAGGAGAGTGAATCTCCTGCCGGCCAGGTAATGCCTCCAATGCCGCACAGCTTCAACGATGGCTTGGGCCTCCTTTTCGATGGAGGAGTGCCGGATTTCGGAGGCGTGGAGGGTGCGGGAAAAGAATGCCACGGGTCTGCCTGCCTGGTTGAGGGTGGCGGCTAGAGCGACGTCTGATGCATCAATCTCAACTTGAAAGGGGAGGGTCTCGTCGACTGCGTACATCGCGGCCTTGGCGATGTCGGCCTTGATACGGTTGAAGGCCTGGTGAGCCTCGGCCGTCAGGGGGAAAAGTGGTGTGAATGAGTGGGCGGGCCTTGCCCGCAAAGTTAGGGACCCACTGGGCATAGTATGAGAAGAACCCCAGGCATCGCTTGAGGGCCTTGGGGCAGTGGGGGAGGGGGAGTTCCGTGAGGGGGCGCATGCGGTCGGGGTCAGGCCCTAGAACTCCATTTTGCACCACATAACCAAGGATGGCTAAGTGGTTGGTGCTGAACACGCACTTCTCCTTGTTATACGTTAGGTTCAGGAGTTTGGCGGTGTGGAGAAATTTGGAAAGGTTAGCGTCGTAGTCCTGCTGGTCGTGGCCGCAGATGGTGATGTTATCCAGGTACGGGAAGGTGGCCCGCAGTCCGTACCGGTCAACCATTCGGTCCATCTCCCGTTGGAAGACCGAGACCCCATTAGTGACGCCGAAGGGAACCCTAAGGAAGTGGTAAAGGCAGCCGTCTGCTTCAAACGCCGTATATTGGCGGTCCGCCTTGCGGATGGGGAGCTGGTGGTAGGCAGATTTCAGGTCCACTGTAGAGAAGGCCAGGTACTGCGCAATCTGATTGACCATATCAGATATGCGTGGGAGGGGGTACGCGTCGAGCTGTGTGTACCGATTGATGCTCTGACTGTAGTCAATGACCATCCTGTGTTTCTCCCCAGTCTATACAACTACCACTTGGGCTCTCCAGGGGCTGTTGCTGGCCTCGATGATGCCTTCCCGCAGTAGCCGCTGGACATCCGACCTGATGAAAGTCCTGTCCTGGGTGCTGTACCGTCTGCTCCTGGTGGCGACGGGTTTGCAATCTGGGGTGAGGTTCGCAAACAGGGAAGGCGGGTCGACCTTAAGGGTCGTGAGGCCACATACGGTGAGGGGAGGTAGAGGCCCGCCGAATCTCGGAGTTAGACTTTGGAGGTTGCACTGGAAGTCCAGGCCAAGTAGCAAGGCAGCGCAGAGGTTGGGGAGGACGTAGAGCCGGAAGTTGCTGAACTCTACGCCCTGGACGGTGAGTGTGGCGATGCAGTACCCCCGGATCTCCACGGAGTGGGATCTGGAAGCCAGGGAGATTCTTTGGGTAAATGGGTGTACCACGAGGGAGCAGCGCCTTTCCGTATCGGGGTGGATGAAGCTCTCCGTGGTCCCGGAGTTGAGAAGGCAAGGTGTCTTGTGGCCATCGACTTTCACCATCGTTGTCGCGGTTGCGAGGTTGTGTGGCTGGGACTGGTCGAGCGTGAGGGAGGCGAGCTGCGGCTGGTGTTGGTGGGTCCCGGGCTGGTCGGCAGCGGTTGCGGGCGATGAGTGGCCCGATGAGGTGCCCTACGAGCAGGGGTCCTGAGGCACCGTCCAAAATGGCGGCGAAGATGGCGGTGCCCACGGGCCGCACGTGAGTTGCGGGAGCAAAAATGGCGGCGCCCACGGGTCGCAGGTGGGAGGTGCAGGAACAATGGGGCTGGTTACAGCGGCGATCGACTGGGCCTGGCAGTGAAATGTCCTTTCTTCCTGCAGGCCTTGCAGAGTGTGCTCCGCGCCGGCCAGCGCTGGCGGGGGTGCTTTGCCCGCAGGAATAGCACTTGGGCCCCCCGGGGTTGGCTGGCTGCCGCGTGGAGCAGGCTTGGGGTTGGCTGGGGTCAGTCACTGGTGGCGTCCACGATGTCCAGGATGGGGTCGCCGTGTGGTCGGGGGCGTACGCTTGTACATTACGGGAGGGTACCATTAGCGAGGTCGCGAGTTTCTTGATCAACGCGAGGTTGAGCGTACCCCCTTCTAAGAGTCACTGGCGGATGTACGCTGACCCTATGCCGGTAACCAAAGCGTCCCTGATTAGGAGTTCGGAATGTTCAACGGCCGAAACTGCCTGGCAATCGCAGTTCCTCGCCAGGGCGTGCGGGGCACGCCAGAAATCGTCCAATGATTCACCGGGGAGTTGTTGCCGCGTGGACAGGAGGTGCCTGGCGTAGAGTTTGTTGATCGGCCGTGTGTAATTCTCTTTCAGAAGCGCCATGGCCTCAGTGTAGTTGGGCACGTCCCGGATAAGAGGAAACATATCGGAGCTCAACCGTGTGTACAGGATCTGGAGTTTCTGTGCCTCTGAGGGTGGTTCTGTCGCTGATCCGATGTAGGCTTCAAAGCAAGCTAGCCAGTGGTCGAAGGCCGACGTGGCGTTGTCTGCTTGAGGGTGCAGCTGCAGGCGATCTGGCTTGATGCGAAGGTCCATCGCTGTAAAATCTCTGCTTAATAAATTGATGCACTATCAATTACGGCGAGACAAGAGTAGAGAGTAGTCAAGGCTTTATTACGCAGAGATGTGTTGCCTCCTACAGCTGCTGCCGAAATAGCTGCAGCTCGGTGAGCACGCACATTTATACTCCGCCTACTGGGCGGAGCCAGCATGCAGGGACTACCACCGTACCTGTAGTACAGGTCCTACCATACATCACCTAATATAGGTGCAACAGTGGTTTACCACATTCACCACCTGTTAAAATTGAGTCCGGCGGGGGTGGTGAAGCACTATATACAGCAATTGAATTTACATGTACAATATTTGCAAAAATTTTTTTTTGAAGTCCAGTGAACCAGTTAGAGGTTTAACCGGACATATTCCATAATAGTGTGGACAATCAAAGTGACTTTTTTTGCACTTAAACGTTTTATGATCGTTTAAAGCGTGCAGAGTTTTGATCTAACAGGCCTTATTCGCAAGATATAAACCCCACCTCCTCAGGGCGTGCGATGAAAATAATGGTTGTCCCGGCTAGGACTTGTCACATGATGGGAATCATATGATAGACCTGAGAGCGCCGCTAGCTCCTCGGCTGTTCTGTGGGCATCATCGAGGAACAGGCAAAATACAGCCGCGGCCAAGCAAGCAGGAGATAGACAGACTGGGAGAGAGAGAGAGAGACAGACAGACACACGATCACCATGAAACACCCCGGGCACAGATACTACTCGCTTCTGGCTCTGCTCTCGTCCGTCGGTGAGGAATACCTGTTACTTTCGGGTTTCATTTACAGGCTGGACGTTTCTTATTTCGCGCATTATTGTAATTATGCTCTCGGGATCAACACAAGAATATTTACAACATTAACAGTCGCATAAAAAGTAACAATGTGTCTCTCTCTTGTTTTCTCTTTTATTCACTATCCAAGCCAATTGCAAATAAGAAAAAAAAAGTGAAGCAACCAATGCTAAACGTCGAAGTTGACAATACTTTCCAGGACTGGAGAGCTGTCCTTTTATTTGTGTTGTTGCAAATGTTGGAGGGACCGCGCTTGTGTGTTGCAGCACTTTCTAGTTCAGAAACCACTATTGTATAGAAGCCTGGCGTTTGGGGAAAAGTCTTTGAACAGAATCTAAACTGGAGGAAGACTCCGAACTGGTCTTTTGTCTACTTGGACTGCCGTGGGGAGAGCGGCGAGAGCAGGGTATTATAACTGGGTCCAGTTACCGGGTATTGCTGGTCAATCAGTTATTGAAGGAAGGGTAGAGACGTCTACTGTGCACTTAATGTTGAATGTAATTTAAACAACGTTTTATTCACCAAGTGATAACAAGATGAGCGTTTTAACCCAGGATACACCCAGACCAGCTGGAATGAAAAGCCCCATTGAGAGTTTCTCACTTGACCTCCTGATCCTTCCACAGTGCAAATGTGTTATTCTGCTGTTCATGTCAAAAGTGCATTGTTGCTGTCGGTGTTTAGATTCCTGCTGTGCACCAGATATGAAAGGTTTGTGAGCTCATTGTCAAACCAGCTTGCAATGTGGTGTAGTGGCAAATTAACAACCTTCTTTTTTTATTTAAACCAGTGTTTTGTTAGATTTCATTGCCAAAAATGTGATGTTGAAGTTAAATTAAGGGATCAAGGAATTAATTGGGTTATGCCAGTTCTGAGGTGCTTGATCAATTTTCTTGGTGGAAGTCTAAATATGGTTTTGAAAACTTTCTTCAATACTGTGTGTAGCATTCATCAGAGGTAGGTTAGGTCTGGAGTGGGGATTCGTACTGAAACTGTTTGTGGGCTGTTTGAATCACAGTGGGAGTTCCACAGAATGCACATGGAAACATGTACACCCTTCATGCCAACTGTTCTATGTACTTTATTGTTTAATCTCCGCACCTTCCCATCCATATCCCTTTATTATTAGAACATAAAATTCCTACAGTGCAGAAGGAGGACATTTGGCCCATCGAGTCTTACCGACCCTCTTTTGGAGTACCCCACCTAGGCCCACTCTCCTGCCCTATCCCAATAACTCCATCTAACCACATCTTTGGACGGTGGGAGGAAGCTGGAGGAAACCCAGCAGTCATGAGCAGAAAGTGCAAACACCACACAGTCACCCAAGGCTGAAATTTAACCTGGGTCCCTGGTGCTGTGGGGCAGCAGAGCTAACCACTGTGTTACCGTGCTGCCCTTAATCCTCATGTATGCATCAAGCCTCCCTTTAAATGTATCCATGCTTTCTGCTTGAGCCACCCCGTGTGGCGGAGAGCTGTCAGTAGCGAACTAGTTCCAGACTTGTGCACAAATGAAAATAGTTTTTCTGTATTCACCATATCGAACCATTTCTTAATTTTTGAAGGCTTCTATCAAGCCTACTCTCAGTCTTGTTGTGCTGTTGAGATAAATGCATCCGATGGGAGTTCCCGATATTAGAAATCAACAGCACAAGGCATTCTAAAACGTCTGAGCCCTAGCCACACAAGGGGCTTTAGATAAAGATTTAGCTTTCAGAAAGAAAATTAGGGAGAGAAGCCACTGTGTCTCTCGGAGTTAAGACAGTAACAACTGAAGGCATGGCTGCCAATGGCAGAGCAAGTTGTTCAGGAGGCCATAATTAGACGAGCACCTATATTTGGGAGGCATGTGGGGGGGATATATAGAGATAGTGAGGGGAGAGACTATGGAATGATTGGAAAACGTGGATGAGAATTTTAAAGTTTATGGCATCACTTAACCAAGTGTGAACTCCAGTTCCGTGTTGCCTTCTAAACCCAAAGACTCCACTACAGTTTACATTTTAAGCAATATCCTGGTGCGTAATGACTGCTCTTTCCTGGCTGCCACAAGATCCCTTGGTATGAATCAAACACTGTAGATGAGCCTGATGGCTTCCTTAATTGCACAACTGCCAAATGTTCTGCTTATTTGCAGCCCTGCCACTTGAGGCGTGAACAACAACACAGCTGTGGCAGCGGAAATCCGGAAGCCTTCTGGTGCGAATTGTTTTTAAGGAATAAAATTGAAAATTCTTGAGAGTTTTAATTCAATAGAAATATAATCGATTAAATGTTGGCCATGGTTCAGTGTAGAACTCTATCCCTCTTGAATCAGCAAGTTTGATCTTAACTCCAAGGATTTTAGCACAAACTACGCGGTTCTCCGGCCTCGTTGCGCTAAGATGAGGCCGGTGAATAGCGGGAGAGGCGAAAACGAGAACCGCGCAGGGTGGCAAACCTTTTGCGATGTAACCGGCCCTCTCCCGTAGGCGAAATCGGGATCCCGCCATAGTGTGGCCAGAAACCAATTATCACCACTTGAGCCCTATTTTCATACAATTAATGGGGGCCATCCCCACATCCAAAGGCCTCCCCAACAAGTGGTCACATTCGCGTTGGGAGTGGGATGTCAGTGGGGGCTGGGGGGGGGGGGGGGGGGGCAGATGTGCACGTGAGTCTGCCATAGACCATGTGTTCCCATTCTGGGGGCAACCTGTCTGCTCCTCCGACCACCCATACCTCCGGCTGACCACGGAAGCCTCTGGCCTTGCGGCTGAATGCTGTTACTAATAGGGAATTGGCAATCATAGTTAAGTGAGCACTTCACACATCCCAAGCGGATCCCTGTGGTTGGGTGGGCCATGTAGCATGGGGGGCTCATTGCCTAGCGTCCCAATCACACCTTGATGTATGGACTCTGTAAGCAGGAGGCAGCACCACACACACAGCGGCCAACCTTCAATCATCCAGGGGATCTGGGTGGGTGTGCGTGGCAGGGTGTGTCGGGTGGGGGTGGCGTGCAGGTCTGGAGGGATGGGGCATGGGATTGTTAGTTTAGTGATCAGCCTGCATTGCGGAGCAAAGAGCCAGAGGCATACTGGTTGTGGTGAGGGTACTTTAATGCTCCTCATTTAAGTGTATTCCACTGCTGCACATTCCACTCCTAACTCCCCCATCTACCCTCAACCTCTCTCAGTACCCTCAGTGATCCTCGATGTGCTTGGCCTTCCTTCCTCTACTGTTCTGTTGAGGTGTATCCCCAGGATGCACATCAGAGGTGGAGGCAGCCAGCTGCTTACCACGCACGTCTTGTAGCCTTTGATGCCCCTGGTGGGGATCCTCTGGGGGCTCTGGTGCTGGAGGGCTCCGGCACACTTGCTGGCACATGCACACCCATGCCGCCCTGTTCTGGATGCTGGCTGCGAAACGAGTCCTCATCCGAGTGGTGGAACTGTGGGAAGCTGGTGGCCACCATCGCCAGTCCATAGGATGGGACTATGCCCCCCTAGTTCTAGAGTCTCCAACCAGTGGTTGATCTTTCTCTACCTTGTCTTTTCCTGTTAATATCTTTTGAAGACTTCGGTCAGGTCATCCCTTAATTGTCTAAATTCTGGAGAAAACAGGCCTAATTTATGTAATCTCTCCTTGTAACATCAGCCTTGAAGTCCAGGTATCAACTTCTTCCAAGGCCAAAATATCCTTCCTAAGGTGTGGTGCCCAGATCTGCTCTCAATATTCCAAGTCAGGTCTAACTAGGGTTTTGTAAAGCTGCAGCATAACTTCTGTGTCCTTCTTATCCAGGATAACTTTAACATGACCTACAAGACATAAACCAAGAGTATGGTTAATAGTCCAGTTTACCCATTCTCCACAAATTCTGTTCCGAATTCGAGTTGGGTTGCTGCACTGAGTAGGTGATGACAGAAGCTGCCCAAAGATGGTCCGAATCTTTTGTTACAGATTCACTGTCCGGTCCCGCAGTAAATGCGTGAGACTTGACTGCAGTTTTAACTGGTGGCCTGAGTGTGGAGACGGCTTCCTGCCAGGTAAAGACAGCATGGAAAAAGTAGCTGGGCCCCAGAATAGGCCGCAAGAGGCAACTGTGTGAAAGGTTTCGGGTGCAGGGCCAGGAGGAGCAGCAGTGAGCGTCTGGGATCTCAACTAAGGAAAGCTCAAACCTGCTCCGACTTGCCCAACTCCCATGGTCTCATTTCAATCCCACCTAGAAGAGCCTTCATAAAGTAGAGGGAAACCAGACAGCTGGAAAGCTGTGCAGTAATGCCGGCTAGGTGGTGGGATTGGATTTGAATGCTGTCCGGCTTGGTAGGGGGTGGTCTTATGTTCAGGGAAGTCATGATGTGGAGACGCCGGCGTTGGACTGGGGTGAGCACAGTAAGAAGTCTTACAACACCAGTTTAAAGTCCAAAAGGTTTGTTTCGATGTCACTAGCTTTCGGAGCGCTGCTCCTTCCTCAGGTGGAGGCTTCACTATTATAAGTTTAAATCACCCAAATGATCCAGAGATGGTCTTTTATGGCAGAGATCCAGCTCACTGCAAAACACACACACACACACACAGCTCTTTTCCTTCAAACTGCAAAATGGCTGACCTGACCTCCGCTCCACCCACTCTCTGACATCACTGTTTTCTTAAAGGTACATTGCTTAAACATCCATGTCTTAAAAGGTACTCTCACATGACACTTCTCTTTGCCACCCCACCTGCCAGGGGATACATCATTCCTGCATCTACTGTGTTGAGCCCTGTAAGAATTTTGTATGCTTAAATGAGGTGGCCCCTCATTCTTCTAAACTCTAGAGACTACAGGCCCTGTCTCCTGTACAAGACGTGCTGTTGGGTAATTTGGACATTCCGAATTCTTCCTCCGTGTACCCGAACAGGCGCCGGAATGTGGTGGCTCGGGGCTTTTCACAGTAACTTCATTGTAGTGTTAATGGAAGCCTACTTGTGACGATAAGGAATTCAGTACTAAAATATCCTGAGCCAGCAACGATTTATGTATCCTGGCCCGACAGCATCTGTGGAGAGAGAATGGAGCTAACGTTTCGAGTTCTGGGCAAACTTTTAGAATCCATAATTTGAAATCAAATTCGTAAGCTATCTGAAATGCACGGGATAATTGGGATAGCCTGCACAAGATTTGTTAAGGGTATTTGGGAAATGATTACAAGGATAACCAATTCAGTAGATCTACGGCCCCAACAGTCAGGAGTTTGCGGTTTCAATGTATTTGGCCGTATCCTGATGTGTTCTGAACTGGGGCCCTCAACAATACAACAGCATAAGCGTTCTGAACATTCTGTGCATGGAGCACATGCCTATTCTGGAAGATGAACTGATTCTTTTAGGGGAATTCTGGAGGCAGAGAAGAATAGCAGTATTTGTTGATAAACTGAGCAAATGTGGAGCATAAACACCAGCCAAATGGTCTATTTCTGTGCTGTTAAATTTTTGAGTCCTGAGATAAGGACACTAACATCAAGGAAAACTGTTATTTTTCATGTTAAACGTGGATGGTTTTTGCCGAATTCTGATGTAATTTTTAAATTACCTTGGATCCTCATTATTTACTTTGTAAAAAAAAAAAATTTTAATTGGAATTTTGCAGTTTATGCATAGTTTACAAAATGCGATTATCGTGTTTTTACATATGTATAGTTTCCCAACCCCTTGATTTAGGTGTTCTCTTGGTGTTTTAGTCTATTTTGCCTTATTTGCTTGTGCCAGCCCAGGCAGGGCTCTAGGCCCTGTAATTGGCTCTGTTAGCCTGGTGTGAACATTTCCACCCTGGGGTGGAGGTCGGTCGGTTGGGACCCGTTCCCCGTACCTGGCCAGCCCCCATTTTGACCTGGGGCCCTTCGTCCCTGCTGCAGGGCCCTGTCTTTGGCCCCTTGTTATTAATTCCGCTGTGACTGTCTCTTCCCCGTTACCTCCCTCTCCCTGTTCTTAGGTGGCCTCTGTGTACTCTTTTCCCCCCTCCCCTCGCTCTGTTGGCTTCAAACGGGTCCTGGAGCAAGTTACTAAATGGCTTCCACATCTTGTGGAAACCCTCCTCTGACCCTTGGACGGTGAATTTAAAAAAATAAAATAAATTTAGAGTATCCAATTCATTTTTTCCAATTAAGGGGCAATTTAGCATGGCCAATCCACCTACCCTGCACATCTTTTGGTTGTGGGGCCGAAACCCACGCAAACACGGGGAGAATGTGCAAAGTCCACATGGACAGTGACCCAGAGCCGGGATCGAACCTGGGACCTCGGCTCTGTGAGGCAGCAGGGCTAATCCACTGCGCCACCGTGCTGCCCTTTGGATGGCGAATTTGATTTTCTCCAGGTGGATAAATTCCCACAGGTCTGCAACCTTGGATGGTCCTGCTGATCGCCAGCCCGAACAGGACTCTTCGGCAGGTGATTAGGGAAGCAAGGGCATTGGTTCGCTTCCCTATAAATGTGATGTGGAGATGCCGGCGTTGGACTGGGGTGAGCACAGTAAGAAGTCTTACAACACCAGGTTAAAGTCCAACAGGTTTGTTTCAAACACTAGCTTTCGGAGCACTGCTCCTTGCTCAGGTGAATGAAGAGGTCTTCATTCACCTGAGGAAGGAGCTGTGCTCCGAAAGCTAGTGTTTGAAACAATCTATAAATCTGTTGGACTTTAACCTGGTGTTGTAAGACTTCACTGTGCTCCCTATAAATAGTTCTGGCTGGTCTGATACCTCCTTTTGTTTTAATATCCACCCATCTAATCTATTTGAAATGTTGACCAATTTGTTGTACCTGGTTGGGGATCACCAGTGCTGTAACACACATGTGTTCCCTTCCCATGATGTTGCAGGATTCTGTGTTTTGGGTAAAATTAAAGTTTTTCTATATTCACTTATGGGGCATGGCCTTCGCTGGCTTGGTCAGCATTTATTGCCCATCTCTGATTGCCCTTGAATGTCTTGCTATGCCATTTCGAATCAGCCACAGGGGTGGTTCTTCCACTTCTGTGATGAATGTAGGTATTCAGATATGAGCCGATATATTGTATTATGTGTATTTGGTGTAGTTAGGGTTTAAAAACCTGGGTTACTATGTGTGTGACTACTGCAGTCACGCTTTTAAAATCCTGGTTTGAAAGGCAGCTCGGCCTTTTGGAGCCAGAGGTGCAATGAAAGCACCGTAAACTTTTGGGTTAATGGACTTTTATTTAGATTAAGAGGGTTCCCTGTGGAGTAGTTAATTGGATATATTGTGTACAGTTTAGTAAGATGATTTAGTTAATGGGAGGAGCTAGAGGTTCGGAATTCATCTGTGGGTGGAAGGCAAGCTGAGAAGCAGTTTCTGAAGAAATACAGCCACAGATTCTGCATTATTGTGACAGGATGTCGGGTCTCTTTCTTTAAAGCAATCTCAAAAGATCTCTTAAAGTGAAGCATTTGAGACATCTCTACAGCAAGTATTCCTGAGTGCTTGGAATCTGAAATGGTTTTGTTGTTGGTGGAAAGAAAGCTGGCAGTTAGGATTATCGTGTCACTATTTACAGGGGCTGTTTAGCACAGGGCTAAATCGCTGGCTTTGAAAGCAGACCAAGGCAAGCCAGCAGCACGGTTCAATTCCTGTAACAGCCACCCCGAACAGGCGCCGGAATGTGGCGACTAGGGGCTTTTCACAGTAACTTCATTGAAGCCTACTCGTGACAATAAGCAATTTTCATTTCATTCATTTATTAGCGTTGTTTCAGGGGCAATTGTAAGCTATTTTCTTGTGTAATGTTAAAGATATTTTAATACTGTTGTTTTATTTAAAAAAAACATTTTTATTGAGGCATTTATATATTTGCACACCAATCAATCACAGAACAAACCAACTGGGCTGCAAATAACCAAATCAACTAAATACCTAACACTCCACCACCCCGCCCCCAGCTCCCCTACCTCCCCTTCTTATCCCCCCCTCCTCCCACTCCTCTGCTGACATCTTAACTGTTCTCAAAGAAGTCGATGAACGGCTGCCATCTCCAGGCAAACCCCTCCACAGACCCCCTCAAGGCGAACTTTACCTATTCCAGCCTAAGAAACTCAGCCAGGTCACTCTCCCACACCCCCGGTTTCGGGGTCCCCGAGTCCCTCCATTCTAATATTATTCGTCTCCGGGCTACCAGGGAGGCAAAGGCCAGGACATCGGCCTTTCTCGTCCCCTGGGCTCCCGGGTCTTCTGACACTCCAAAGATCAACATTTCTGGCCTCGGGACCACCTTCGCCTTCAGGACCTCCGACATAACATCGGCCAAGCCCAAAACACATGGACATGATTCTCAGGCCCACCCGCACAACGCCCACACCTATCCTCTACCCCTTCAAAAAAACTTGCTCATCCTGACCACCGTCATGTGCGCCCTGTGAACCACCTTAAACTGGATAAGGCTGAGCTTAGTGCACAACGAGGATGCATTCACTCTCCTCAGCGCCTCCTCCCGCAGCCCAGCCTCCAACTCCCTACCGAATACTTGCTCAACTCCTTGTAAATTTCTGATTAATACTGTGTTATTAATAAAGTTTGCTTAATATACCATATCCCTATTTCTTCATGCAATCGTTCCTGGAGCTTGAAATTTCTGTCCAGTATTCTAGCCACTGATGGGGTCTGATCTGGAATCCATAATACTTCAGATGGACATAAATCGGCCGCTCTCCTAGGGTCTCTTCATCAACCTTGCCTGAAACACAATATCTGGTCATTGGAGCTTGTTTGGTCCTAATGATTGTTACTGTTTTACAATAGTGATTACACCTCAAAATATTTAATTTGCTGTGGCATGTTTTGATATTGTGCAAGCCACAGTTCAAAGGCAAGCATTTTCATTTCCTTATTTTTTTTCTTCTCTTCCTCTTTTTTTTTTTTCTTTGGTATTTTTTTTCCTTTGGAAATATTTTTATTGAAAACTTTTTCATTAGAACAAAATAATATAACAATATAGTACAAAACAGTTCATTTTTAAAATTTGTTTATGGGATGTGGGCGTCGCTGTCTGGGCCAGCAATTATTGCCCATCCCTGTCGGTATTTAAGAGTCAACCACATTTGCTGTGGGTCTGGAGTTGCATGTAGGCCAGACCAGGTAAGGATGAGAGATTTCCTCCCCTAAAGGACATTAGTGAACCAGATGAGTTTTTATGACTATCAACAATGGTTTCATGGTCATCATGTGGCAGCAGGGTGGCACACTGGTTGGCACTGCAGCCTCACAGCCCCAGGGTCCAGGGTTGAATTCCAGCCTTGGGTGACTGTGGATTTTGAACTTTCCCCCAGTGTCTGTGTGGGTTTCCTCCCACAGTCCAAAGATGTGCACGTTGGGAGGATTGGCCATGCTGAGTAGGGTGCTTTTTCCAAGGGCCGGTGCAGACTCGATGGGCCGAATGGCCTCCTCTGTAAATTCGAAGATCTTTTTTATAATCTTTTATTAGCCTGTTAATTCGGATTTTTAAATATTTTTTTATTTATTTAAAATTTAAAAAAAATTAATAATTGAATTCAGGTTTCATCATCGCCATGGCGGGTTTCAAACCCAGGTCCACAGATAATGACTGAGTCTCTGGATTACTAGTCCAACGATAATCCCATTAGGCCACTGCCTCCCAAGTTATGATGCAAAAGAAAAAATCAACAATCAAGAACACAGCCAATCCAATCCTAACTCCCCCACCACTGTTCTCACATTTAAATTTAAAAAAAAAACCTTAACAGCTGTGTGGTAGTATGCATTAGGGGTCATGTGGGACTGTGAAGCCGTGATGTCATTGGCTGACAGATCCCGGGTCCTGGTTGGACGTTGACCTCTAGCTCCGCCCTGAAGGCGGAGTATAAGTACCAGGAGTCCTCCCCCGCAGGCAGTCTACTACTGAACTGCGGGGGAACAGTCACGCTTAATAAAGCCTCATCGACTTCACTCTATTCGTCTCTCGGAGTCTTTGTGCGCTACAATTTATTAAGCGTGACTAAAGGACTATGGAGCTCAGGATCATCCCGGAATGCCTGAGGATCAGCCCCCACGCAGTGAACGCAGCAGCAGCTTTCAGGCACTGGCAGACTTGTTTCGAGGCCTACCTCAGAACGGCCACCGGCCGGGTCACAGAAGACCAAAAACTACAGGTCCTGCACTCTAGGTTAAGCACGGAGATTTTCTCCCTCATCGAAGACGCAGAGGATTTCCAGACGGCGTTCGCAGCACTAAAAAGTCTCTATGTTCGCCCAGTAAACCAGATCTACGCTCGCTATCAACTCGCAACGAGACGGCAAAGTCCCGGAGAATCGATAGATGAATTCTACGCCGCGCTACTAATTTTGGGACGGGCCTGCAGCTGCCCGCCGGTGAACGCAAATGAACACACGGACATGTTAATGCGCGATGCTTTTGTGGCAGGTATGAACTCTTCCCAAATCCGCCAAAGACTTCTAGAAAAAGAGTCGCTAGGACTCTCAGAGGCACGGGCCTTGTAGCCTCCCTAGACGTGGCCGCGCGAAAAACCCGCGCCTACGGCCCCGACCGCGCGGCAGCCCATTGGGCTTCATACGCACCCGTCACGACAAACCCCCCCCCCCCCACCCCCCCGGACACCCCACAGGCTTGCGCAGTTCAAACGCCAAGTAGCACATGGGGAGCCCGCTGCTATTTCTGCGGCCAGGCGAAACACCCCCGGCAGCGCTGCCCAGCCCGCGCAGCGATCTGCAAGAGCTGCGGGAAAAAGGGCCATTTCGCAGCTGTGTGCCGGTCCCGCGAGGTCGCTGCTGTCCCGGGAGAACAGGGAGCCCTGCACGCCGTTTACGCTCCCCAACCCCCCCCCAGCGCCCCATGTATGACCCGCCAGCGCTACCACTCTGGGTCCCGACCACCGCTCTCCCCGGAGAACAGAGAGCCCTGCACGCCGTTTACGCTCCCCAACGCCCCCCCCCCCCCCCCCCCCCCCCCCCGCGCCCCATGTATGACCCGCCGGCGCTACCACTTTGGGTCCCGGCCACCGCTGTCCCCAGAGAAGAGGGAGCCCTGCGCGTTCCTAACGCTCCCCAACCCCCCCAGCGCCCCATGTGCGACCCGCTGGCGCCGCCATTTTGGGTCCCGGCCACCACGAGGGGAGGAAGGGCGCCGCTATCTTGGACCACCCCAGACCTGTGCGACGCATGGGGGTGGCCATTTTGTCCACCCCCGCCGCCATCTTGTGACCCCCCAGCCACGTGCGATGCATGGGGGCAGCCATCTTGTTCACCCCCGACGCCATCTTGGACGGCAACAACGGACCCCAGTGTCGACGGCTCCACGGGGTTCGAAGAAGACGCTCAACCATTACAACCACGTCTGGCTTCAATGACGCTCGACCAAGCACGGCCCCGGACGCTCCAGACGACGACGACAACGGTGCTGATAAACGGGCACGAGACACCATGCCTGGTCGACTCCGGGAGCACGGAGAGCTTTATCCACCCCGACACGGAAGTCCTCCTCTGGAATGTCGCTGCCGACCTGGCTGGCGGCCCCAGGACCCATCTTGCTCCGAAAACATGTGCGGGCGCACAAGTCGGACCCGTTGGTCGAAAGGGTTCACCTCCTTCACGCGAACCCGCAGTACGCTTACGTGGAGTACCCCGACGGCCGACAGGACACGGTCTCCCTGCGAGATCTGGCGCCCGCCGGCAAAACGCATACCCCCCCCGACACCAATCACCCCCTTCCTGCCACCGCCGCACCCTGCGACCGCCCCCTTCCCAGGAGGATCAGTCCTCCTCCCAGGCCCGACCAGAAGTGAAGCCCAAGCTGAAACCGTAAGGCTCCCGGAGACGACAACACCGGAACAAGCACCACCACCGGGGCCGAGGCGATCGACACGGACGACCAGACCGCCCGATCGACTCGTGGCGTCGATCTAACACTACAATATGTGGACTTTTAACGAGAACATTTTGTCTTTTTTTTTTCCTGACGATTACTGTAAATAGTTCGAAAAAAAACAAAACCTTGTACATACTGTAATAACATGCGAAAGTTTTCCTCCCAGGACCAGCCTTGTAAACCCTTACCACCATGCGAAGCACCACCCCGCCGGGTTCATTTTTAACAAGGGGTGAATGTGGTAGTATGCATTATGGGTCATGTGGGACTGTGAAGCCGTGATGTCATTGGCTGACAGATCCCGGGTCCTGGTTGGACGTTGACCTCTAGCTCCGCCCTGAAGGCGGAGTGTAAGTACCAGGAGTCCTCCCCCGCAGGCAGTCTACTACTGAACTGCAGGGGAACAGTCACGCTTAATAAAGCCTCATCGACTTCACTCTATTCGTCTCTCGGAGTCTTTGTGCGCTACAAGCTGACAGTGACTAACTGCTTGAAAAAGTAATGAATGGCAGCCATCTTGGGTAGAACCCCTCCGCTAACCCCCTAATGGTGTACTTGACCTTCTCCAAATGTAGAAACTCCATGAGGTCACCCAAACAGGTCAAGGCACTGGGTGGATCCCAACCAGGCCAAGGCACTGGGTGGTGTAGGAGACCTCCATCCAAGCAGAACTCTCCTCCGGGCTATTAACGAGGCAAAGGCGGGGACATCCGCCTTCACCCCCGTCTGCAGTGCCGGCGAGTCCGACACAAGTGGACAAGGCTCCAGTTCAACCTGAAGAATCTCTGACGCGGTGTTAGTGAACCAAAAGCTTAACTTAGGACACGATCAGAACATTAGTGTATGATTACACCTCCCAGTCAGGCATTGCCTTCTTCCAGACCCTTTCATCAAGCAGAGTTCTGAAGACCCACGCATCCAGTCATGGAACAGCTTCTTCCCCACAACTACAAGACTCCTCAACGATTCCCCCTCGGACTGATCTGTTCCCTGTAAGAACACGATTCACGACGCCCTATGCTGCCCTTGCTCATGTATTTGCTTTGTTTGGCCCCTTATTCCGCACTGTAACCAGTCCCTTTTTGTCGATGTACCATTGTCAATGTTCTCTGTTGATTATTCTTTTGTCTACTATATACGTTCCCTCGGCCGCAGAAAATTACTTTTCACTGTACTTCGGTACATGTGACAAATCAATCAAATCGATTTAATAATAAGTAGGCTTCAATGAAGTTACTGTGAAATGTCCCTCGTCACCACATTCCGGTGCCTGTTCGGGGAGGCCGGTACAGGACTTGAACCTGCGCTGCTGCCTTGTTCTGCATTACAAGCCAGCTATTTAGCCCATTGTGCTAAACCAGCCTCAGGCGATCAATGAAGCGAAGGCTACAACATCTGCCTCCACACCCGTTTCCAAACCTGGCTGGTCTGACACCCCGAATATGGCCTCCCGGGGGCCCGGGTCCAGTTTCACGTGCACAACTTTAGAAATTACCCTAAAAACCTCCTTCCAGTAATCCTCTAGCTTTGGACAGGACCAAAACATATGAACGTGATTAGCGGGGCCCCCCTCCGCAACGTTCACACACCATCTCCTTCAAAGAATCGGCTCATCCTCGCCCTCGTGAGGTGTGCTCTGTATACCACCTTCAGCTGTATCAGCCCCAACCTCGCGCCGAGGTGGAGGCATTCACTCTCCGGAGCACCTCACACCAGAACCCCTCCTCCATATCCTCTCCCAACTCTTCCTCCCACTTTGCTTTGATCCCTTCCGGTGGTGCCTTCTCCTCTTCCAAAATAGCTCCGTAAACCGCTGACACTACCCCCTTCTCCAGTCCCCCTGTCGTCAGCATCTCCATCAGCAATGTGGAGGCCGGCTCCTCCGGGAAGCTCTGTATCTCCTTTCTGGCAAAATCTCGAACCTGCATGTATCTAAACATTTCCCCCTGCTCCAGCCCATACTTCGCTTCCAGCTCCTCCAATCCTGCAAACTGACCCCTAAGAAACAAATCTTTGTGTCTTAATCCCCTTCTCCTCCCATTTCCGAAAATTTCCATCCCACTTCCCTGACTCAAATCTCTGGTTGCCCCAAATCGGCATTTCCCTTGACCTTGGCCCCAACCCGAAGTGTTGGCGAAACTGCCTCCAAATTCTCAATGAAGCTATTATTATCGGACTCCCTGAGTATTTCCCTGGGGCCATCGGGAGCGGCGCTGTTACGATCAGCAATCTTTTCATTCTTGTTGACTATTTTTAACAAACCATTTTATTGAGGTATTTTTTGGCATTGTAAACAGTTACAGATCATTCTTGTTGACTATTGATGGATGAAGGAAGTCGGCAGCTCTTTTTCCAAACTGAATGTTCTTTCCAATTAACTTGAGAATTTCCTTATAGTCAGGCGTTTCGAGATGCGCATACATTTCTTGTTCCTCTGTGGCTTGAAATGACGAAGGGAGCATACTAATAGCATTCTCAAATGAATTTTTCAGTGTGCTTTTGTCCTTCATTTTTGTCAAAGTATTCAAATGCATTTCCGTAAGCTCGTCATCCTTTTTGCCTCGATCCTGAGCCACATTTGTTACAGTATGCTGAGCCTTTGTCGTCGTGGTCCCAGCGCTGCCAACCTGAGCCTCAACAGTTCTTCTTCCCTGGTACAGGTTTTAAAGGTTATGCTTGAAGGGTTTTAAGGCAATGCCATTGTATGTCTTGGTAAACAGTTTCTGGTACCAATGAAATAGCTGCGCCAGTGTCCGTGTCCATCTCACTGGTTGTCTGTCCAGTGGAGTGACCCAATAATGGTTCCGTGTGCCTGCAATGGCCAGTACGTTCAGCATCAGTCAGTTTATCTGACTGTGATTCTGGTCCCTTCTTGCCCCTTTTTCATGTCGCGTGAATACCCACTATTTGATATTTCATTTAGAATAAAGAAACTTACAGCACAGGAACAGGCCCTTTGGCCCTTCTAAGCCTGTACTGATCATGATTGTCATGTTAGGTACACTGGTATAACACTGGCTGCAACTGGATGCAGCATAGTTCAAAAAGATACTCCAGACCTTGAAGTTTGTTCAATCAGGTTTATTGAACTAATAGCACAGTTAGCACAGTTCTCTGTGAGTTCGACTCTCTGCTAACTTAAGTGTGGTTACTCTGTCTGACTGAACCAGACTAGCTCTTAGCCACGTGGTAGCTCTTAGCCACGTGGTGGGGGTGTGAGATTGTAACAACACCCTTGACTGACTCTCTAGATGTTCATCATTGGAAAGAGGCGGAGTGTGAGTGCCTCGTGTCTTTTACAGTCCGATCCCACCCGAGTGTCCTGCCTGTTTATTGGTCATGTCCTGTTCTCTGTGTCCATTAGCTGCTTGTCTGTATATCATTGTGTGTGTGTCCGCATATCATGACAATGATGTCCTAACTTTAAAAACAAAAACCTTCTGCCCTTATCCCTCTATTTCCTCCCTATTCATCTATCCATCCAGATGCTTCTTAAATGTTGCTAATGTGCCTGCTTCCACCACATCCTCTGGCAGCACGTTCCAGGCACCCACCACTGTGAAAAACTTACCCCGTACATCTCACTCAAACTTTTCCCCTCTCACCTCAAACTTGTGCCCCCTTGTAATTGACACTTCCACCCTTGAAAAAATCCTCTGACTATCCATCCTGTCTGAAGTGTTGGGTACTCTGATACACAGATGAACCAACACGGTTGCGAATGGTACAACGCAGTTTTATTTCAATGAGCTATTAACATATTAAACTCTGGTATTGGTACATGGTGAACCTCTGAGTGGCTGGCAATGAGGTCTGTGCCCTGAGCCCCCTCCTGCTCGAGAGCGCAGGAAGTGTCGTGTCCCCTGCTTTGTACTGTGTATGCTCTTGTCCGTGATTGGCTGTCGTGTTTTGTGTGTTGATTGGTCCGTTGATCTGTCCATTATGTGTGCGTGTATGTATGTGCTGTGATGTTCACCTGAATATCATGACACTGTCTATGCACCTCATTATTTAATAGACCTCCATCAATTCTCCCCTCAGCTTCCATCTTTCCAGTGAAAACCATCCTAGTTATTCAACCTCTCCTCATACCCATTTTGTTCGTGCTTTTAGAATTCTTGGTTGAGACTGTTTCTTTCTCCAGCATGCATATTCAATGTGCCCACTACAAAATCTCTCTCAATTTTGTTCACCTGGACAAATATTTGAATCTTTAGAATACGAGCACGCTCTGTGCTTTCGTCATATGATTCTATAGTGCCAAAAACTCCTGCCGTTTTACTTTGGGGAGGCTTGCGAAAGCCCAAATGTGCCACACAGTTTTTAGTACTACCTCGCTTCTTTTTCCTTTCAATTAAGCTCAGCCTGAGTTTTGCAAGGGGTGTTGCAAAGGTTGGCGGTGCCCAGGTGACACCATGCCCATGCTGGGGATCGGGCCCAGGTGTGCCTTGCGCTAATGAAGTGCGGGGGACTCGATGACTCCGCTTATTGGTGCGTTGGAGTGTTTTGTGTTCCCGAGGCCGTGGTGGGGGGTCTAGTAATCAGGGCACAATTTCTCTTCCTGCACTAGCGAGTTAGTGCAGCAACGGGACTAAGTGGAGCCTTGGCGGGGCATTCCTCGCCGAGGCCCAGAAATGAGGAGGAGTCCCGTTTATAATGGAGTCATTCTCGGCCGTGCCAGCACTGGGAAACACCCGGCTAAATGCGAGACTGTTGAATTTGTGTTAAATTGCGTTTGGTTCCTTTGATGGTTGCTGCTATTATTCTGCACCCCTCTGTTCTCAGCTTTGGTGTAGTGATGTTTTTATTTGAATCCTTTTTGGATGGCTGTAGCGTGGATCGATAATTTTTCTTACTCCACCGGATTTATGCTGTTCTTTTTCAGATGTTTGCTGTGTGGGGATCTTCCCACCTCATCGCCAGTTTTCTTTTCAAAAATAAATTTAGTACCCAATTCATTCCTTTCCAGTTAAGAGGCATTTTAGCGTGGCCAATCCACTAACCCTGTACATCTTTGCCTTGTGGGAGCGAATCCCACGCAGGCACTGGGAGAATATGCAAGCTCCTCATGGACAGTTATCCGGGGTCAGGATCGATCCCGGGTCCGCGGTGCTGTGAGGCAGCAGTGTTCACCCCTGCGCCACCGTGCCGTCCCATCGCCAGTTTTCTTTGTGGTATGCTTAATGGTTAGGCTTGCAGGCCACAAAGGAACACATAAGGAAGAGCTTTATTAGGGAGCTATTTACACGTGGGCTGCTAGAATAGACTGACTGTTAATCTGCCCCAAACTACCGATGACATCATCAGTACACCACATGATTGAACTCTTAAAGTGACCTTGTTCCAACTAGGAACAAACATGAACATGCAGCAATGGAGATGGGATGGAGTGTTGAGGTACAGAAGAAGGGAAAGAGCTTTGGCGAGATGATCGAGCCTTGCTTGACCCCAGTTTGCACTCTCATTGGGGCTGTGCCCGATCCATTGGTAAGGATCAGAGCTTGCATGTCATGAAGGGCAGTGACAAATTTCTGTGGGCAGCCAAATTTGAGGAGGACACTCCACATTCCCTCCTGGTTGTGAAGGCAAAGGCCGCCATAAATAAGAGGTTTCTGCTGCCCTCTACATTTTTCTTTGATATCAGGTAAGACTGTGTGTGTGCTCATTTATACACATTTAATTAGAAATTTCTTCAGAACGGGCCTATTTGGCTCACTATGTCTGCACTGGCTTTCTGAAAGGAAAGTCCGACTGGGCCAAAGGTACCAATAACCACGTTGTATAACATAAATACCGACGGCCATCGTCGTGGCTTTGTGATTTTGAGAAGTGTGTTGCAAAAGCAAACCTCCTCCTCCAACTTCCCTAATGCTGGCTCATGTTTCTAGCTAAATTTCTCGTGACCAACCATTAATGTTAATCAGCAATATTCACCAACTTTGTGTCTTTAGAATAATATAGAATAGAAGTTTACAGTACAGAAGGGGGCCATTCGGCCCATCATGTCAGCATAGGTTGACAAGTAGCCATCCAGCCTAATCTCACTCTTGATCTGTAGTTGGGTTGGTTATTTATTTATTTATTTTAAAATAAATTTAGAGTATCCAATTAAGGGGCAATTTAGCGTGGCCAATCCACCTACCCTGCACATCTTTGGGTTGTGGGGGTTGATGCACCATCAATTGGACACGAGGCGAAGATGCGATCCAAACAAAAGGCTTTAATACACAAGATGTGTGCCCCACAGCAGACGTACAGAAGAATGGTTGCGGGGGTTGACGCACTATTGTAGCCACCTAAATTGGCCAACTCCCGATTCAAAATGGCGAACGGCAAAGGCTGATGGGAAAGTCAGCCAACAAGACAAAAACCAGCAGCTGCAGGTTTGCTGTGTATTTACCTCTGCAAAAACCAGACAACATCGATACCAGCAACCATCAGCATAACAAAGTAACAGCCATCTGCATACTGATGAGCAATCCCCGGGAACAATGAGTAACATTTTTGACACACAAAGCAAAGCCAGACTCCTCGGCGCCAGCAGGAGCCAACACAAAGGAGGTGAACGAGCACCTCCAGACCGCCCATCGATCAGGGAACCGCTCCAGTATTGGAGCAAATCGAACCAAGCGATTGGGACAAAGTCCAATCACTTGGGACCAGGTACAGGGTCCGCCCCGAAAGGCAGGAAGCCCCTGGGGACTATAAGAGTTAAGCCCCAAGTTCAAATCGCTCTCTCTTCACTCTCTTCACCGCTCTCTCCTTCCTGCCCGGGTCACTCGGCAACAACGAACCAACATTGACCGTGACCGGTGCAGTGACTCCAGTGATCATCAAAATCGTAAGTCTTAACTCAACGCTCGCTATGAGATAGGCGCTCCTAGCTATCAATCTGTACCAACTTCGAATCCCGCAGACTCCGAACCCGAACGAAAGGCCATTTGTTCCCCTGACCTGGTGGGCCAGTCCGAAGTTAAGTATAGGCCTGTTAGTTGTAGAAGTAGCTTAGACATAGAATTTGTGCATGAGTTGCGATTAGTGTGTATAATAAATGTGCTTTGATTTGAATCTTACTAATCGGTGTATTGGATTATTGATCATTACTTGGACTTGAACCTCGTGGCGGTATCATAAAGATACCTGGCGACTCGAGAGCAAAGGTAATAAAACAGAGCAATTGAACCAAGGAGAAAATTAGCAACACCATCAATTGGACACGAGGCGAAGATGCGATTCCAAACAAAAGGTTTTAATACACAAGATATGTGCCCGACAGCAGACGTACAGAAGAATGGCCGACTGCCGGGGAACACGGGTTCTTATATCCTGAGGCACATGACTTACCTGGGCCAATGGGCAGCGAGTCCTCTGCACCAATGGCAGCTCACCTCTGAAGGTACTGTAATACCCCCAGTCATACTACCACAGGGATGAAACCCACGCAAACACGGAGAATGTGCAAACTCCACACGGACAGTGACCCAGAGCCGGGATCGAACCTGGGACCTCGGCGCCGTGAGGCAGCAGTGCTACCCACTGCGCCACCGTGCTGCCCCAGCTGGGTTGGTTATGATACTTAGTGTGTATCCAAGTACCGTAATATTGTGAGGGTTTCAGCCTCTATCATAACATAAGGACTAGGAGGAGGCGACGGCAATTCAGTCCCTTGAGTCTGCTCCACCATTCAATGTGATCTTGACTGATTTCATTTCCACCTTCCTCGCTCCCCATAACCCTTCATCCCTCTACTAATTAAAAACCTACCCATCTCATCAAATTGGTTTAATGTTCCAGTGTCCACTGCACTCTGGGATATAGCAGTTCACAGATTCACAAGCCTTTGAGTGAAGTAATTCCTCCTCCTTATTTGTGTTTTAAATCTGCCTCCCCTTAACCTAAAACTATGGCTCCTCACTCCTAGAACGTACCGCCCTATCCGGCAGTAAATTCAAGATTCCCACCATTCTCTGAGTCGCGTTTTCCCCTTGAATCTCCTCTAAACCTCTTTCCCCGAAAACTGGGGAGAATATGAATGTACCTGCCCTTGACAGAGAGCAGTGTGAAAGCCGGAACTGAATTTTGGTTTGTTTTATGTTGGACCTGGCCCCTCTAATTTAATTTAAGTCATGTGTTTTACTTCCTCATCGAGGCAGCAGTACTTCAATTTCTAAGGTTATTTTTAAAAGGTCTCTTTTCTCAGTAAACATAGTCTAATGGATATGTGCAGCAAAAGTAATAACATGCGCTTTGTATAGCAAATGACTTTATTTGTTCTATGCTCCCAACAGGCACCTTGTGACCTGGTTTTTCCCTCCTTGCCTTAAATATTTGTTTCCTTGCTCAATAATCAGAAAAACTGCCACCCATACAAGAGGGGAGGGGGGGGGGTGTTTCTGGGGGTGAATCCTGGAAACATATTGCCTTTTACTGCTTAGTTGATAAACAGACTAACGTTAACTTAACTAATGAGTAACAGTTTCTTAAATATTACTGTTTGCAACCTTTATGGGAAACATCTCGAACATATCTGAGGTATGACCACTATTTGGCTTGATAGTTTTACTCTGGTGATGTATAGAGGTGGTCCTCGGACTTGCGAAGCAACTGATTCCTGAAAACTCCATCGTAAATTGGAGGCGATTTGTTCCAATGGGAAGATGGTAAAAATGGGGATTGGTTCGTGAACCAAAGCCTGATGCCCTATTTACTTATTGTCCATTTCTCCTTTCCGACTTGGTCTCAGGGGTTTATCATTGATATTTTGCTTAATGATCGCTCACTTGAACCTGTTTGGGGATTTTTAAAGGGTGATGAATCTTCCATGAAGGGTGTTCCTCCGTCCCCATATGTATTCCTGCTTCGACCTGGTGAATAGAGACCTGTCCCGGGCCGTTGCCGGAGGTCTGACTAGCTTGGCTTTGGCAGCGTCGAGCACTGCTTCAGACCAGCTTATGGCCAGTGGGCTGCACGGAACCGGTCAGGTGTGGCATTCTAGGATGATTGGCTGGAAAACTGTTTTCACATTGGTCCAGGTTCCTCACCAGCCGCTCACACTTGTTGTTACCGTCTTCGGTGCCGGTGGTGGAGTTGCCTGGCCAAAGGGGGCCGAGTGGTCGCACACAGGGTTTCTGAACTTCCTCGGGACCCGACATGCCAACCCCAACTTGAATTGGACACGCTGTTCTGGAGCAAAAGGCGTGGGACCGCAGGCACTAGAATCCTATGGTAATCAATGGGAAAACCATCAGCGGAGCAAGGCCGCATTTTTACCAACAAGTTGGAGAGAGCTTTCTCCACTTCCCCGGGCTCATTTGGGGTCAGTAACCCAATATTTAGTAAAAATAAAGAAGATGGGCAGTGAAGAACGTCGATGAACTGTTGAATTTATTTAGCAAATTAAGGGGCAATTTAGCGTGGCCAATCCACCGAACTTGCACATCTTTGGGTTGTGGGGGTGAGACCCACGCAGACACTGGGAGACTCAACAAACTCCACACTGGCCGTGACCCAGGGCCGGGATTTGAACATGGGTTCTCGGCGCCGTAGTCCCAGTGCTATCCACTCCGCCACCCTATGGTATCTCATTGTAAACCTTCATTGCCCGTTCTCATGACTCACTTGACTTGAATGCTAATTCCTTCATGTTGATATTTGCCAAGATAATAAATACATTAAAGCTTCGTTGCACTGTGATATTTGGTAAAGCTAGCATGGTGTAACTATA
Organism: Scyliorhinus torazame; assembly: GCF_047496885.1. Classification (NCBI taxonomy): domain Eukaryota; kingdom Metazoa; phylum Chordata; class Chondrichthyes; order Carcharhiniformes; family Scyliorhinidae; genus Scyliorhinus; species Scyliorhinus torazame. The sequence goes on from NC_092709.1 coordinate 304,673,531, forward strand.
TTGAGAATACAGGCTTGTATTGACTATGTTCAAGTTACGACGAACAACACTTGTGATGTTTTATAAGTTAACTTTATATCGTCATGCCAGAAAACAAATTCAGTCACCGTACCGAGGGCCCGGGTTTTCCCCCCCCTCCCTGCTGCGCTGCAACATGGTTTATAATCTTTATTAGTGTCACAAGTAGGCTGACATTAACACTGCAATGAAGTTACTGTGAAAAGCCCCTAGTCGCCACATTCCGGCGCCTGTTCGGGTATACGGAGGGAGAATTCAGAATGTCCAATTCACCTAACAGCACGTCTTTCGGGACTTGTGGGAGGAAACCGGAGCACCCGGAGGAAACCCCACGCAGACATGGGGAGAGCGTGCAGACTCCGCACGACCATGACCGAAGCTCAGAATCGAAACCGGGTCCCTGGCGCTGTGAAGCAACAGTGCTATGGTTTCATGAGCATGAAGCACGATCTCTCGTGTGTTCTCTCTCTCTCTATGTCTCTCTCGTGTGTTATGTTGAAAGGACTGTTTATGTGACTGGCAGGTTGTTATTCACAGTCACAATGGAACTCATCCTATCCATGAGAAGCATTTCCAGCAGGGCCCTTCTTGAACTGTACATGGTTCAACCTTTTTATTGGTAAAGCTGCTGAATCATCTATGTGCTTGTTTTTCCCCCTGCTGCGCATTGTGAAATGTAAATGGGACATATAAACTGCTGTTGAATGCTAACCTGAGTTTAAGTTGGTCACGTGAACAGCATCGTTAAAGTTGTTATGATCCGGAAAGGGAATGTGAACATTTAAAAATACAACCAAACGCCGCCTTTTTAACCAGTTGAACTACACTACAAGATTTTACCACTTCTAAAACACAACTTTATTGTAATAAAGTATTAAATTAACTACGATTTATAACTGCGTATGTTAGGCACTCAGATTTACTCCTTACCTCCCCCAAGAATTCTCCTACAGAAATATCAATTGTAAAGCTATTTAATTCTGGAGGACCACTCATTTGAATGTCGCAGTCCTCTGGAAAATTCTTCTTAGCTCCAGCTTTTCACAGAGATAAAACTTTTGTTTGTCATCTCTTGTGGATACCCTGCTCTGATCACTTTTTGGTTCTTCGAAGATAATTCCGCTGATTGCTTTCTTTTAGAGTAAGACACTGTCTTATTAGGTGGCGTTGTGGTTAGCACTGCTGCCTCACAGCGCCACAGACCCAAGCTCAATTCCCACCTCGCATCACTGTCTGTGTGGCATTTGCGCATTCTCCCCGTGTCTGAGTGGGTTTCCTCCGGGTGCTCCGGTTTCCTTCTACCGCCCAAAGATGTGCAGGTTAGGTGGATTGGCCATGCTAAATTGTCCTTTAGTGTCCAAAGATGTACGGGTTAGATGGGGTTACCAGAAGAGGGTGGGAGTGTGGACCTAGGTAGGGTGCTCTTTCAGAGGGTCAGTGCAGACTCAATGGGCCAAATGGCCTTCTCTGCACTGTAGTAATTCTATGGTTCACCCTGTGTTCCATGCAATCAATTATATCACTCAGTCAATTCTGTCACTAGTTCTTTACTCTATTTAGTTGTCATTTTCTCTGGCTTAGGTTTTTTTTTAAAATATATTTTATTCAAGATTTTTTGGCCAAACATAACAGTACGTAGTGTTTCTTTTAAACAACAATAAAGCAATATAAATAACAGTGGCCAGTTTTAAATAAATAAATAATATATGAACAGAAACAAAAACCAAACTAAATGGCAACTGCCTTGTCAAAAATAAATACTCTCCAAAGATACAATCCAACAGTCCAATATACATTACCTAAAACAAGTGCCTATACATATACAATAACATCCCTGAGAGTCCGTCCGATTTCCCCCCCCCCCCCCCCCCCCCCCCTCCCCCCTGGGTTGCTGCTGTTGTCTTCTTCTTTTCCATTCCCTCTATCTTTCTGCGAGGTATTCGACGAACGGTTGCCACTGCCTGGTGAACCCTTGAGCCGACCCCCTTAGAACGAACTTAATCCGTTCTAACTTTATAAACCCTGCCATGTCGTTTATCCAGGTCTCCACACCCGGGGGTTTGGCTTCCTTCCACATTAACAATATCCTGCGCCGGACTACTAGGGACGCAAAGGCCAAAACATCAGCCTCTCTCGCCTCCTGCACTCCCGGCTCTTCTGCAACCCCAAGTATAGCCGACCTCCAGCTTGGTTTGACCTGGACCCCCACCACCTTCGAAAGCACCTTTGCCACCCCCACCCAAAATCCCTGTAGTGCCGGGCATGACCAAAACATGTGGGTGTGATTCGCTGGGCTTCTCGAGCATCTCGCACACCTATCCTCTACCCAAAAAAATTTACTGAGCCGTGCTCCAGTCATATGCGCCCTGTGTAACACCTTAAATTGTATCAGGCTTAGCCTGGCACACGAGGACGATGAGTTTACCCTACTTAGGGCATCAGCCCACAGCCCCTCTGTAGCGCGCAAAGACTCCATGAGACGAATATAGTGAAGTCGATGAGGCTTTATTAAGCGTGTCTGTTCCCCAGCAGCTCGATAGTAAACTGGCCTGCAGGGGAAGACACCGGCTTCTTATACTCCGCCTTCAGGGCGGAGCTTGAGGTCAACGGCCAACCAGGACCCGGGATCTGTCAGCCAATGACATTAGGGCTTCCAGTCCCACATGACCCCCAATACATACTACCACATTCACCCCTTGTCAAAAATGAACCCGGCGGGGTGATGCTTCGTATGGTGGTAAGGGTTTACAGGGCTGGTACTGGGAGGATAGAACATTCACATGGTAGTACAGTATTGGACAGTTTCGTCCTGTTGCAACTATTTACAGAGGGTATAGGAAAAAAACCAAAATGTTCTTTGAACAGTCCATCTTTGTTTTACATCGACGCCATGAGTCGGTCGGGCGGTCTGGTCGTCCGTGTCGATCGCCTCGGCCCCGGCGGTGGTGGTGGTGCTTGTACCAGTGTTGTCGCCTCCAGGAGCCGTACGGTTTCAGCTGTCGGTGCAAAGGGGAGGGGGACTGATCCTCCTGGGAAGGAGGCGGTCGCGGGGTGCGGCGGTGGCAGGAAGGGGGGCGGTTGGGTTGATGGTGTCGGGGGGGTGTGCGTGGTGCCGGCGGGCGCCAGATCCCGCAGGGAGACCGTGTCCTGTCGGCCGTCGGGGTACTCCACGTAGGCGTACTGGGGGTTTGCGTGGAGGAGGTGAACCCTTTCGACCAACGGGTCCGCCTTATGTGCCCGCACATGCTTTCGGAGCAGGATGGGTCCTGGGGCCGCCAGCCAGGTCGGCAGCGACGTTCCAGAGGAGGACCTCCTAGGGAAGACAAGGAGACGCTCGTGAGGCGTTTGATTAGTGCTTGTACATAATAACGACCGGATGGAATGGAGAGCGTCCGGGAGGACCTCCTGCCACCGTGAAACTGGGAGATCCCTGGACCGTAGGGCCAGTAGGACGGCCTTCCAGACCGTGCCGTTCTCCCTTTCTACTTGCCCGTTCCTCCGGGGGTTGTAGCTGGTCGTCCTGCTTGAGGCTATGCCCTTGCTGAGCAGGAACTGGCACAGCTCGTCACTCATGAAAGAGGACCCCCTGTCGCTGTGGACGTATGCGGGGTAACCGAACAGTGTGAAGATGCTGTTCAGGGCTTTAATGACTGTGGCCGCGGTCATGTCGGAGCAAGGAATGGCAAAAGGGAAGCGGGAGTATTCGTCCACTACATTAAGAAAATATGCGTTGCGGTCGGTGGAGGGGAGGGGCCCTTTGAAATCGAGACTGAGGCGTTCAAAGGGGCGGGAAGCCTTAATCAGGTGCACTCCATCTGGCTTGAAAAAATGCGGCTTGCATTCCGCGCAGATGTGGCAGTCCCTTGTGACTGTACGGACCTCTTCTAAAGAGTATGGGAGATTGCGGGACTTGATGAAGTGGTAAAACCGAGTGACCCCCGGGTGGCAGAGGTCCTCGTGGAGGGTTTGGAGGCGGTCAATTTGTGCGTTGGCACATGTGCCGCGGGATAGGGCATCGGACGGCTCGTTCAGCTTTCCGGGCCGGTACAAGATCTCATAGTTGAAGGTGGAGAGCTCGATCCTCCACCTTAAGATCTTGTCATTTTTAATTTTGTCCCGCTGTGCATTATCGAACATGAAAACTACCGACCATTGGTCAGTGAGGAGAGTGAATCTCCTGCCGGCCAGGTAATGCCTCCAATGTCGCACAGCTTCCACTATGGCTTGGGCTTCCTTTTCCACTGAGGAGTGGCGGATTTCTGAGGCGTGGAGGGTTCGGGAGAAAAAGGCCACGGGTCTGCCCGCTTGGTTAAGGGTGGCCGCTAGAGCTACGTCGGAGGCGTCGCTCTCGACCTGAAAGGGGAGGGACTCGTCGATGGCGCGCATCGTGGCCTTTGCGATGTCCGCTTTGATGCGGCTGAAGGCCTGGCAAGCCTCTGTCGACAGAGGGAAGGTCGTGGTCTGTATTATGGGTGGGCCTTGTCTGCGTACTGGGGGACCCACTGGGCGTAGTACGAAAAGAACCCCAGGCAGCGTTTCAGGGCTTTTGGGCAGTGCGGGAGGGGAAATTCCATGAGTGCGCGCATACGTTCGGGGTCGGGGCCTATTATCCCATTGCGTACTATGTAGCCCAGAATGGCTAGCCGGTCGGTGCTAAAAACGCACTTGTCCTCGTTGTACGTGAGGTTCAAGGCTTTGGCGGTCTGGAGGAATTTTTGGAGGTTGGAGTCGTGGTCCTGCTGATCGTGGCCGCAGATGGTTACATTGTCGAGATACGGGAACGTGGCCCATAACCCATGTTGATCAACCATCCGGTCCATCTCCCGTTGGAAGACTGAGACCCCGTTTGTGACGCCAAAAGGGACCCGTAGGAAATGGTATAATCGCCCGTCTGCCTTGAAGGCTGTGTACTTGCGGTCACTTGGGCGGATGGGGAGCTGATGGTAGGCGGACGTGAGGTCCACGGTGGAGAAGACTTTATACTGGGCAATCCGATTGACCATGTCGGATATGCGGGGGAGAGGGTACGCGTCTAGTTGTGTGTACCTGTTGATGGTCTGGCTATAGTCAATGACCATCCTTTGTTTCTCCCCTGTCTTCACTACTACCACCTGCGCTCTCCAGGGACTATTGCTGGCCTGGATTATGCCTTCCTTCAGCAACTGCTGGACTTCGGACCGAATGAAGGTCCGGTCCTGGGCGCTGTACCGTCTGCTCCTAGTGGCGACGGGTTTGCAATCCGGGGTGAGGTTCGCAAACAAGGACGGGGGTTGCACCTTGAGGGTAGCGAGGCCGCAGATAGTGAGTGGGGGGTATGGGGCCGCCAAATTTAAACGTAAGGCTCTGTAGATTACATTGGAAATCTAATCCCAGCAAGGTGGGGGCACAGAGTTGGGGAAGGACGTTTAGTTTGTAGTTTTTGAACTCCCTCCCCTGCACCGTTAGGGTAACTATGCAGAATCCCTGGATCTGTACGGAGTGGGATCCTGCAGCTAGGCAAATCTTTTGTGCGCTGGGATAGGTGGTCAAGGAACAGCGTCTTACCGTGTCGGGGTGTATAAAGCTTTCCGTGCTCCCGGAGTCGACTAGGCATGGCGTCTCGTGGCCGTTAATTAGGACCATTGTCGTCGTCATCTGGAGTGTCCGGGGCCGAGCCTGATCGAGCGTAACCGAAGCGAGCCGTGGTTGTAGTAGTGGGGTGGGGTCCGTTGTTGCCATCCAAGATGGCGTCGGGGATGGACAAAATGGCCCCCCCCCATGCGTCATACAGGTCGGGTGCGGTCCAAGATGGCGGCGCCCCTCCTCCCCTCGTGGTGGTCGGGACCCAAAATGGCGGCGAAAAACCCCCTCCTCTCCGTGGAGAGTGTTGGCCGGGACCCAAAGTGGTAGCGCCGGCCACGGGTCGTACATGGGCTGCGGGGAGGGGGGTTGGGGAGCGTAGGCGGCGTGCAGGGCTCCCAGTTCTCCCGGGACCGCGGTGGTCGGGAACCAGAGCGGCTGCGCCTGCGGGTCGCACATGGCGTGCTGGGGGGGTTGGGACACATAGACTGCTTGTAGGGCTCCCTATGGCCCCGGGACGGCGGCGACCTCGCGGGATCGGCACACCACCGTATAATGGCCCTTTTTCCTGCAGCTTTTGCAGATGGCTGCACGGGCCGGACAGCGCTGTCGGGGGTGTTTCGCCTGGCCGCAGAAATAACAGCGGGCGCCACCGGTGCGACTCGGCGTTTGGACTGCGCAAGCCTGTGGGGTGTCCGGGGGGGGGGGAGTAGGGGGTTTGCCGCGACGGGTACGTACGGGGCCCAATGGCCTGCCGCGCGGTCGGGGCCGTAGGCGCGGGTATTACGCGCGGCCACGTCTAGGGAGGCTGCTAGGGCCCGTGCCTCAGAGTCCTAGCGACTCTTTTTCTAGAAGTCTTTGGCGGATTTGGGAGGATTGCATACCTGCCACAAAAGCGTCGCGCATTAACATGTCCGTGTGTTCGTTTGCATTCACCGACGGGCAGCTGCAGGCTCGTCCCAAAATCAGCAGCGCGGCGTAGAACTCGTCCATCGATTCTCCGGGAGCTTGCCGTCTTGTCGCGAGCTGGTAGCGAGCGTAGATTTGGTTAACTGGGCGAACGTAGAGACTTCTCAGTGCTGTGAACGCCGTCTGGAAATCGTCGGTGTCTTCAATGAGGGTGAAAATCTCCGTGCTCACCCTCGAGTGCAGGACCTGCAGTTTTTGTTCGTCTGAGACTGGGCCAGTGGTCGGTCTGAGGTAGGCCTCGAAGCAAGTCTGCCAGTGTTTGAAGGCTGCTGCCGCATTCACTGCGTGGGGGCTGATCCTCCGGCATTCTGGAATGATCCTGAGCTCCATAGTCCTTTTTAGGCACGCTTAATAAATTGTAGCGCACAAAGACTCCATGAGACGAATATAGTGAAGTCGATGAGGCTTTATTAAGCGTGTCTGTTCCCCAGCAGCTCGATAGTAAACTGGCCTGCGGGGGAAGACACCGGCGTCTTATACTCCGCCTTCAGGGCAGAGCTTGAGGTCAACGGCCAACCAGGACCCGGGATCTGTCAGCCAATGACATTAGGGCTTCCAGTCCCACATGACCCCCAATACATACTACCACACCCTCCTCAATCCCCTCCCCCAGCTCTTCTTCCCATTTCCCTTTCAGCTCATCTACCATGATCTCCCCCTCGTCCCTCATTTCCCTATATATGTCCGACACCTTACCACCCCCCACCCATGTCTCTGAGATCACTCTATCCTGCACCTCCTGCGTCGGGAGCTGCGGGAATTCCCTCACCTGTTGCCTCACAAAAGCCCTCAGTTGCATATACTGAAATGCATTCCCTTGGGGCAACCCATATTTTTCCGTCAGCGCTCCCAGACTCGCAAACGTCCCATCTACCAACAGCTCTCTGCCATGCTCCAAATCCCCCATCCATTCTCCCCGGAACAAACCTATGGTTATTTCTTATCGGGGACCGCACCGAGGCTCCCGTCTTTCCCCTGTGCCGTCTCCACTGCCCCCAAATTTTCAATGTAGCCACCACCACCGGGCTTGTGGTGTATTTCTTCGGTGAGAACGGCAACGGTGCCGTCACCATAGCTTGTAGGCTAGTCCCACTGCAGGACGCCCTCTCCAATCTCTTCCACGCTGCTCCCTCCTCTTCTCCCATCCACTTACACACCATTGAAATATTGGCGGCCCAGTAGTACTCACTTAGGCTCGGTAGTGCCAGCCCCCCCCTGTCCCTACTACGCTGCAAGAATCCCCTCCTCACTCTTGGGGTCTTCCCGGCCCACACAAAACTCATAATAATCTTCTCGATTCTTTTGAAAAAAGCCTTCGTGACCACCACCGGGTGGCACTGAAACACAAAAAGGAATCTCGGGAGGACCACCATTTTAACCGCCTGCACCCTCCCTGCCAATGACAGGGACACCATGTCCCATCTCTTAAAGTCCTCCTCCATCTGTTCCACCAACCGCGTTAAATTAAGCCTATGTAATGTACCCCAATTCTTGGCTATCTGGATCCCCAAGTACCGAAAGTCCCTTGTTACCTTCCTCAACGGTAAGTCCTCTATTTCTCTGCTCTGCTCCCCTGGATGCACCACAAACAACTCACTTTTCCCCATGTTCAATTTATACCCTGAAAAATCCCCAAACTCTCCAAGTATCCGCATTATCTCTGGCATCCCCTCCGCCGAGTCTGCCACATATAGCAACAAATCATCCGCATACAGAGATACCCGGTGTTCTTCTCCTCCCCTGAGTACTCCCCTCCACTTCCTGGAACCCCTCAATGCTATGGCAAGGGGCTCAATCGCCAGTGCAAACAATAGCGGGGACAGAGGACATCCCTGCCTCGTCCCTCTATGGAGCCGAAAATAATCAGACCCCCGTCCATTCGTGACCACGCTCGCCATCGGGGCCCTATACAGCAACTGTACCCATCTGATATACCCATCTCCAAAGCCAAATCTCCTCAGCACCTCCCACAAATAATCCCACTCCACTCTATCAAATGCTTTCTCGGCATCCATCGCCACCACTATCTCCGCTTCCCCCTCTGGTGGGGGCATCATCATTACCCCTAGCAGCCTCCGTATATTTGTATTCAGCTGTCTCCCCTTCACAAACCCAGCTTGGTCCTCATGAACCACCCCCAGGACACAATCCTCTATCCTCATTGCCATTACCTTGGCCAGAATCTTAGCGTCCACATTCAGGAGGGAAATAGGCCTATAGGACCCGCATTGCAGCGGGTCTTTTTCCTTCTTTAGGAGGAGCGATATCGTTGCCTCTGACATAGTCGGGGGCAGCTGCCCCCTTTCCCTCACCTCATTAAAGGTTCTCATCAGTATCGGGGCCAGCAGGTCCATATATTTCCTATAGAATTCAACTTGGAATCCGTCTGGTCCCGGGGCCTTCCCCGCCTGCATGCTCCCAATCCCTTTCACTACTTCCTCCGTCTCGATCTGTGCTCCCAGTCCCGCCCTCTCCTGCTCCTCCACCTTAGGAAATTCCAGCTGATCCAGAAAGCACATCATTCTCTCCTTCCCATCCGGGGGCTGAGCTTCATATAATCTTTCATAAAATGCCTTGAACACTCCATTCACTCTCTCCGCTCCCCGCTCCATCTCTCCCTCCTCATCTCTCACCCCCCCTATCTCCCTCGCTGCTCCCCTTTTCCTCAGTTGGTGGGCCAGCAACCTGCTCGCCTTCTCCCCATATTCGTACTGTACACCCTGTGCCTTCCTCCATTGTGCCTCTGCATTACCCGTAGTCAACAAGTCAAATTCTACATGTAGCCTTTGCCTTTCCCTGTACAGTCCCTCCTCCGGTGCCTCCACATATTGTCTGTCCACCCTCAGAAGTTCTTTCAACAACCGCTCCCTTTCCCTACCCTCCTGCTTTCCTTTATGTGCCCTAATAGATATCAGCTCCCCTCTAACCACTGCCTTCAGCGCCTCCCAGACCACTCCCACCTGAACCTCCCCATTATCATTGAGTTCCAAGTACCTTTCAATACACCCCCTCACCCTTAAACACACCCCCTCATCTGCCAATAATCCCATGTCCATTCTCCAGGGTGGACGCTGTTCATTTTCCTCCCCTATCTCCAGGCCCACCCAATGTGGAGCGTGATCCGAAATAGCTATAGCCGTGTACTCCGTCCCCGTCACCTTCGGGATCAGTGCCCTTCCCAAAACAAAAAAGTCTATCCGTGAATAAACTTTGTGGACATAGGAGAAAAACGAAAACTCCTTACTCCTAGGTCTACTAAATCTCCAGGGGTCTACTCCTCCCATCTGCTCCATAAAGTCCTTAAGCACCCTAGCTGCAGCCGGCCTCCTTCCGGTCCTGGACCTCGATCTGTCCAGCCCTGGGTCCAGCACCGTATTAAAATCTCCTCCCATTACCAACTTCCCCACCTCTAGGTCCGGGATACGTCCTAACATGCGCCTCATAAAGTTGGCATCATCCCAGTTCGGGGCATATACGTTCACTAAGACCACCGCCTCCCCTTGCAATTTGCCACTCACCATCATGTATCTGCCCCCACTATCCGCCACTATGGTCTTTGTCTCAAACATTACCCGCTTCCCCACTAGTATAGCCACCCCCCTGTTTTTTGCGTCTAACCCCGAATGAAACACCTGCCCCACCCATCCTTTGCGTAGTCTGACCTGGTCTATCAGTTTCAGATGCGTCTCCTGCAGCATAACCACATCTGCCTTAAGTTTCTTTAGGTGTGCGAGTATCCGTGCCCTCTTAATCGGCCCGTTCAGCCCTCTCACATTCCACGTGATCAGCCGGATTGGGGGGCTCTTTACCCTCCCCCCCCCCCCCCCCCACTTGTCGACTAGCCATCTCCTTTTTCAATCCAGCTCCACACCCGGTTCCCACGTAGCCGTATCTCCCCCCAACGGTGCCCTCCCGCCCCGACCACCCCACCCCATATCAGCTCCCCCTTCTCCCCAGCAGCAGCAACCCAGCTACCCCCCCCCCCCCCCCCCCCGGGCTAGGTCCCTCACTAGCGTAATTGCACCCCCCATGTTGCTCCCAGAAGTCAGCAAACTCTGGCCGACCTCGGCTTCCCCCCGTGACCTCGGCTCCCACTGTGTGAGGCCCCCTCCTTCCTGCTTCCCTGTTCCCGCCATGATTACCATAGCGCGGGAACGAAGCCCCGCTTCCCATTTGGCCCCGCCCCCAATGGCCGGCGCCCCCAGCTCCTCATCCTCCCTCCACCCCCCCCCACCCCCCTCCCCCACGACATGGGGGAGAGAGAAAAGTTACAGGGTCGCAGGATTAACAACTTGGGAAATCATCTCTTCCCCCTTTTTCCCCCTCTTCACCCCACATATTCCCCCCACCACTTTGTCCCAAACGTTCTTTTTCTAGCCCGCTTATTCCAGGTTCTCCTCGACAATAAATGTCCACGCCTCTTCTGCCGTTTCAAAGTAGTGGTGTTTCCCTTGATGTGTGACCCACAGTCTTGCCGGCTGCAGCATTCCAAATTTAACCTTCCTTTTGTGCAGCACAGCCTTGGCCCGATTAAAGCTTGCCCTCCTTCTCGCCACCTCCGCACTCCAATCTTGATATACGCGGATCACCGCGTTCTCCCACCTACTGCTCCGAGTTTTCTTTGCCCATCTGAGGACCATATCTCTGTCCTTATATCGGAGAAATCTCACCACTATGGCACGAGGAATTTCTCCAGCCCTTGGTCTTCGCGCCATAACTCGATAGGCTCCCTCCACCTCCAACGGGCCCGTCGGGGCCTCCGATCCCATTAACGAGTGCAGCATCGTGCTCACATATGCCCCGACGTCCGCCCCTTCTGCACCTTCGGGAAGACCAAGAATCCTTAAATTCTTCCTCCTCGCATTATTCTCCAGCACCTCCAGCCTTTCCACACACCTTTTGTGTTGTGCCTCGTGCATCTCTGTCTTCACCACCAGGCCCTGTATGTCGTCCTCATTCTCAGCAGCCTTTGCCTTCACGACCCGAAGCTCCTGCTCCTGGGTCTTTTGCTCCTCCTTTAGCCCTTCAATCGCCTGTAATATCGGGGCCAACAGCTCCTTCTTCATCTCCTTTTAAAGTTCTTCCACGCAACGCCGCAGGAACTCTTGTTGGTCAGGGCCCCATACTAAACTGCCTCCTTCCGTCGCCATCTTGCTTTGTGCCTGCCTTCCTGGCCGCTGCTCTAGAGGATCCACCGCAATCCGGCCACTTTCCTCTCCTTTTTCCATCCGTGTCCAGGGGGGATTCCCTTCTGGTTTACCGCACAGTGTTTTTAGCCGTTAATATTGCCGTTGGGGCTCCTATTAAGAGCCCAAAAGTCCTTTCCACCGGGAGCTGCCGAAACGTGCGACTTAGCTGGTCATCGCCGCACCCGGAAGCCTGGCTTAGGTTTTTTTAAAATTGAGCATCCAATTATTTTTTTCCAATTAAGGGGCAATTTAGTGTGGCCGATCCACCGATCCTGCACATCTTTTGGGTTGTGGGGGTAAAACCACACAGACACAGGGAGAATGCGCAAACTCCACACAGACAAGTGACCCGGGGCCGGGATTGAACCCGCCTCCTCAGTGCATGCTCTGGGCTGCCCTCAAAACGGCCTTTAGTTTAAATACCCCTCACTTCATGGGTTTTATGACCTTTTGGGGTACACTGAATACTTTAAAAACATTTTTTTTAAATTTAGCACTACCTCCCAAAACACCAACACTCTGGACTGTCATTGCTCTTGCAACCATTGCAGATATCATGTCATCTTCTTAGCTAGATTCGGAGATTAAATCTCTATTTCCTATACTGACGTTATTAAACAATCTTTCACTGCTATTTCTTGAGGTTTTCTTGCTATCTCTAAAGCTCATTATTTTAATTATTTTGCTGTTTGCTTTTCTAGCTATCACCTCTTTCAGGCAACATGGCTCAACCTTCAAGTGTAATGGGCTCCAAGCTTTCTTTAATTGCATTCACCCCACGTTTCTGTAGTCGAAACTTTAATTCCTAAAATACTAAATCATATTCTAAAATACATGAACCTAATATTCACAGCAAAGTGTAAACTGCCATCCCAAAACTGATTCTCACTTGCACAGTTTAGGTGTATGAAAGTTTAAAAATAAAGTGAAGGGACGGTGTTGACAGTGAGGGGAGTGAAGTGACGATGTTGAAAGTGAGGGGAGCGAAGTGACGGTGTTGACAGTGAGGGGAGTGAAGGGACGGTGTTGACAGTGAGTGGAGTGAAGGGACGGTGTTGACAGTGAGGGGAGTGAAGGGACGGTGTTGACAGTGAGGGGAGTGAAGTGATGGTGTTGAAAGTGAGGGGAGCGAAGTGACGGTGTTGACAGTGAGGGGAGTGAAGGGGCGGTGTTGACAGTGAGGGAGTGAAGGGACGGTGTTGACAGTGAGTGGAGTGAAGTGACGGTGTTGACAGTGAGGGGAGTGTGATGAACGGTTACTGCCTTATCATCATGTAAGGTGATGTCCCCTTTAAGACCAGGCTTGGAACCCTGGGGACTCTGCCTCTGGCTCCGCCCATCTGGGAGCCATACATAAAGGCCTGCCTCATGGTCTGTATAGCAGTCAGCTCTCGTCCAAATCTGTAGCATAGTTATTAGCCTAATAAAGCCTTCTTTACAGTTTAATCTCTAAGCATCATTATTGAGGGTACCTCAATTTATTAGGCTAAACTAGATTCAGGATGGACGCAGGCCTAAAACCAGAGAAGCTCAATCTGGAAGCACGAACGCCGGAGGCAAAGGAAATTTTTAAATACTGGCTGCGGTGCTTTGAGGCCTACCTGGACTCCTCAGAGACTCCCATCCTGGGGCCACGCAAGCTGCGTCTACTCCACGCCCGGGTGAGTCACAGAATCTCCGCCACGCTCGAAAAGGCGACGAGTTATGAGGAAGCGATTGAGTTGCTCCGCGGACTCTGCCAGACCCCCCCTGGTCTTCCTCAGACTCGCCCGTATTACAGGCCAGCGCCACGCGGCGACCCGCTCACCATGGGGGCACACCTTGCTACTTCTGCGGGTAGGGCCAGCACCCACGCCCACGCTGCCCAGCCCGCTCCGCGATCTGCAGCGACTGCGGGAAGAAAGGGCACTTTGCGAGGGTCAGCCTGGCCAGACCCAGGGGCCAGAAAAACAAAGAACAGCCGGCCCGAAAATCAGGCTCTCAGGCCCGCAGGCCTCGCAATGCTGCTGCGCACCGACCCGACACCCCCTCTTCTGACACGTCATCAGCCTCGTGCGAATCATGGGAGCGGCCATCTTCTCGACCCGACACGTGCGACCAACGGCAGTGGCCATTTTACGACTCCGACTACCCGCGACTGGGTGCGATCACCCTCGATCAAACTCGGCCAAAACACCTGCAGAACTCCATGTTGCAGGTCCAGGTCAACGGGCACGACACTGCATGCCTCTTCGACTCCGGGAGCATGGAGAGCTTTATCCACCCTGAAACGGTAAGGCGCTGCTCCCTATGCACCCATCCCACATCCCAAACCATAGCCCTCGCATCTGGGTCCCGCTCGGTACAAATCACGGGGTACTGTATTGCGGATCTCTCGATCCAGGGTGCCAAATACACCCGTTTCAAATTTTATATCCTCCCTCACCTCTGCACCCCTGCTGCTCTGACTGGATTTCCAGTGCAGCCACCGAAGCCTGACACTGAAGTTCGGCGGACCCTTGCCCCCCCCTCACGGTGTGCTGCCTTGCGCCACTGAAAGTCGCACCTCCCTCGTTATTCGCTAACCTCACTCCCGACTGTAAGCCCGTCGCCACCAGGAGCCGGCGCTACAGTGCCCAAGATATGGCTTTTATCAAGTCAGAGGTCCAGCGTTTACTGGGAGAGGGGGTCATCGAGGCTAGCAACAGACCTTGGAGAGCGCAAGTGGTGGTAGTCCGGTCCGGGGAGAAGAAACGGATGGTCGTGGATTATAGCCAGACCATAAACCAATTCACGCAGCTTGATGCGTACCCCCTTCCTCGCATCGCGGAAATGGTAAATCGGATCGCCCAATACCGAGTCTTTTCCACGGTCGACCTCAAATCTGCCTACCACCAGCTCCCCATCCGACCAAAAGACCGCCCCTATACTGCCATCGAAGCAGCCGGCCGGCTCTTCCACTTCCTCAGGGTCCCCTTTGGTGTCACAAATGGGGTCTCCGTCTTTCAAAGGGCGATGGACCAAATGGTGGACCAGTACGGTTTGCGGGCTACATACCCGTACTTGGACAATGTCACCATCTGCGGCCATGATCAGCAGGACCATGACGCTAACCTCAAAAAGTTCCTCCAGACCGCCCGAGCCCTTAACCTGACCTATAACGAGGGCAAATGCGTTTTCCACACCACCCGGCTGGCCATCCTCGGCTATGTCGTGGAAGACGGGGTCCTAGGTCCCGACCCCGACCGCATGCGCCCCCTTAAGGAACTCCCTCTCCCCCGCAGCCTCAAGGCCCTCAAACGGTGCTTGGGGCTTTTCTCCTATTACGCCCAGTGGGTCCCCAAGTATGCGGACAAAGCCCGCCCACTCCTAAAGACCACCACTTTTCCCCTCTCGGCTGAGGCCCAATTGGCCTTCAACCGCATCAAGGCCGACATCATCAAGGCCGCCATGCACGCGGTGGACGAAACCATCCCTTTCCAGGTAGAGAGCGATGCATCAGACATCACCCTGGCTGCTACCCTCAATCAAGGAGGCAGACCAGTAGCGTTCTTCTCCCGAACCCTCACCGCCTCCGAGATTCAACACTCTGCAGTCGAAAAGGAGGCACAAGCCATTGTGGAGGCTGTGCGGCGCTGGAGACACTACCTCGCCGGTAGGAGGTTTACCCTCGTCACCGACCAACGGTCAGTCGCCTATATGTTCGATAACACGCAACGGGGCAAAATAAAGAACCATAAAATTTTGAGGTGGAGGATCGAACTCTCCACCTACTCGTACGATATCAAGTATCGTCCAGGGGAGCTCAACGAGCCCCCAGATGCCCTGTCCCGCGGCACATGCGCCAACGCGCAGGAGGACCGCCTGCAAGCCATCCACAATGACCTCTGCCACCCGGGGGTTACCCGGCTCGTCCATTTCATCAAGTCCCGCAACCTACCTTACTCAACCAAGGAGGTCAAGGCCATGGTCAGGGCCTGCCAGGTCTGTGCGGAGTGCAAACCGCACTTCTATCGGACAGACAAGGTTCGGCTCGTGAAGGCCTCGGGCCCCTTTGAGCGACTGAGCGTGGACTTCAAGGGGCCCCTCCCATCCACCAACCGTTATGCCTATTTCCTCACTGTGATCCATGAGTTCTCCCGTTTCCCATTCGCCATTCCCTGCACCGACATGACCTCAGCCACGGTGATTAAGGCACTGCACAGCATCTTCACCCTGTTCGGTTTCCCTGTTATATCCACAGCGACCGGGGTACATCGTTCATGAGCGATGAACTGCGTCAGTATCTGCTCAGCAAAGGCATCGCCTCGAGCAGAACGACCAGCTATAACCCACGGGGAAACGGGCAGGTGGAGAGGGAGAACGCGACCGTGTGGAAGGCTGTCCTTCTGGCCCTGCGGTCGAGAAATCTCCCAACCACCCGCTGGCAGGAGGTCCTACCCGATGCCCTACACTCCATTAGGTCACTCCTCTGCACGGCCATGAATGAGACCCCTCATGAGCGATTGTTTCTCTTCCCCAGGAAGTCTACCTCCGGGGTCTCGCTTCCACCTTGGCTGACAGCTCCGGGACCTGTTTTTCTCCGGAGGCACACGAGGAGCCATAAAACGGACCACCTAGTTGAAAAGGTCCGACTGCTCCACGCCAACCCCAGTTACGCCTACGTGGAGTACTCCGATGGCAGGCAAGATACGGTTTCCCTCCGGGATCTGGCGCCCGCTGGATCCTCCACCACAGACGCCCCTTCCCGCGCCGCTCCCCTGCAGGACCCGTCGCCCCCTACAACACACCCCCTTCCGGCCCTACCACCCGTTGGTGAGCTCCTACCGTGCGCCCCCCCTTTACACACCCCGCCAGCGCCGGCTCCGCTACCCCCGGCCCTGCCTAGTTCCTCTGCCCCGGCTCCACTACCCCCGGCCCTGCCTAGTTCCTCTGCCCCGACCCGGACCGAAGCTCCCACCGCTGTGCTCCCGGATGTGCCCTCAACCGGGATGTCCGTGCCCGCCGCACCACCGCCGAACTGAGGAGATCGAGGAGGACGATCCGGCCGCCGAGACGGATGGACCTATGATGGCACTTCACCCCCGCTGGACTCCTTTTTAAACAGGGGGTGAATGTGATGAACGGTTACTGCCTTATCATCATGTAAGGTGATGTCCCCTTTAAGACCAGGCTTGGAACACTGGGGACTCCGCCTCTGGCTCCGCCCATCTGGGAGCCATACATAAAGGCCTGCCTCATGGTCTGTATAGCAGTCAGCTCTCGTCCAAATCTGTAGCATAGTTATTAGCCTAATAAATAATCTCTAAGCATCATTATTGAGGGTACCTCAAGCACTAAAAGCGGTGGTCAGAGGAGAGCTGATTTCTATTGGGGCCCACAAAAGGAAAACCGAGGCCAAGGAAAGGGATAAAATCTCCCCCAGTAATCTAAGTGTGGACAGGGAATTTGCAGAGACCCTGGAGGAGGAGCTGTACATGGAGAGGAGACGACTCCAGACTGAGTTTGACCTTCTGACCACCAGAAAGGCGGAGGTACTGTGGAGGAAGGCACAGGGGAGGAGGTATGAATATGGGGAAAAGGCTAGTCGCCTGTTGGCGCACCAACTGCGAAAGAGGGCAGCAGCGAGGGAGATAGGAGGAATTAGGGATGAAAGGGGAGACACTGTGCGAAGGGCAGGAAAGATAAATGAGGTGTTTAAGACCTTTTATGAAGAATTGTATAGGTCTCAGCCCCCAGAGGGAGAGGAGGGGATGCGGCAGTTCCTGGACCAGTTGAGGTTCCCAAAAGTGGAGGAGCAGGCAGTGGCAGGCCTGGGGGCGCCGATTGAGGTGGACGAGGTTATTAAGGGACTGGGAAGCATGCAAGCAGGGAAGGCCCCGGGGCCGGACGGGTTCCCGGTGGAATTCTACAGAAAATATGTGGACTTGTGGCCCCATTGTTGGCGAGGACGTTCAATGAGGCCAGGGAAGGGGGGACACTACCCCCGACAATGTCGAAGGCGACGATATCGCTAATTTTGAAGAGGGACAAAGATCCGATGCAGTGTGGGTCCTATAGACCTATTTCACTATTGAACGTGGACGCCAAACTGCTAGCAAAGGTGCTGGCATCGAGGATAGAGGACTGTGTCCCAGGGGTGGTGCACGAAGACCAGACCGGGTTCGTAAAAGGGAGACAATTGAATGTTAACGTGCGACGGCTATTAGGGGTGATAATGATGCCCTCAGTGGAGGGGGAGGCAGAGATAGTGGCGGCAATGAACGCAGAGAAGGCATTTGATAGGGTGGAGTGGGAGTATTTATGGGAAGTGTTAAGGAGGTTTGGGTTTGGGAACAGATTTATTCGCTGGGTTAGACTACTTTATGGGGCACCAACGGCAAGCGTAGTTACAGGTCGACATAGATCGGAGTATTTCCGATTATATAGGGGAACAAGACAGGGATGCCCGCTGTCTCCATTGTTGTTTGCGCTGGCAATTGAACCTCTGGCCATGGCGCGGAGAGACTCCAGGAAATGGAGAGGGGTGACTAGAGGGGGAGAAGAACACCGAGTCTCGTTATACGCGGATGACCTATTGCTATACGTGTCGGACCCAGCGGGGGGGATGATCGAGGTTATGCGAATCTTGAGGAGGTTCGGGGAATTTTCGGGGTACAGGTTAAACATGGGGAAGAGTGAATTATATGTGATACATCCAGGGGACCAGAGTAGAGAGATAGAAGGCTTACCGCTAAGGAAAGTGGAAAGAAACTTCCGATACTTGGGGATTCAGATCGCTAGGAGATGGGGAACCTTGCACAGACTTAATCTGACACGGCTGGGAGAACAAATGGAGGAGGACTTTGAGAGGTGGGACATGCAGCCTTTATCGCTGGCGGGCAGGGTGCAAGCAATTAAGATGATGGTCCTCCCGAGGTTCTTATTTGTATTTCAATGTCTCCCTATTTTAATCACCAGGACCTTTTTTAACAAAATAGATAGGAGCATTACGAGCTTTGTGTGGGCAGGGAAAGTTCCGAGAGTAAGGAGGGGGTTCCTTCAGCGCAGTAGGGACAGAGGAGGACTGGCACTACCGAACTTGGGAGATTATTATTGGGCCGCCAATGTGGCAATGATACGTAGATGGATGATGGAGGGTGAGGGAGCGGCGTGGAAAAGGCTGGAGAGAAGGTCCTGTAAAGGGACGAGTCTAGAGGCGCTGGTGACGGCGCCGCTACCGTTCTCACCGAAAAAGTACACCACGAACCCGGTGGTGGCAGCAACACTGAACATATGGGGACAGTGGAGGCGACAGAGAGGGGTGCGGGGAGCCCTGGTGGGGTCCCCTATCAGGAACAACCATAGGTTCGCCCCAGGAAGAATGGATGGAGGATTTCAGAGCTGGTACCAGTTGGGAATTAGGAAGGTGGGAGATTTATTCATAGATGGGACTTTTGCGAGCTTGGGAGCACTGGAGGAAAAGTATAAGTTACGCCGGGGGAATTTCTTGAGATATATGCAGGTGAGGGCGTTTACTAGACAACAGGTGAGGGAATTTCCGCGGCTCCCGACACGGGATACAGGACAGGGTGCTTTCAGGTGTGTGGGTCGGAGAGGGCAAGGTGTCAGAGATTTATAGAGAGATGAGGGAAGAGGGGGAGGAGTCGGTGGGCGAACTAAAAAGAAAGTGGGAAGAAGAATTAGGGGAGGAGATAGAGGAGGGTATGTGGGCTGATGCCCTAAGCAGGGTAAATTCCTCTTCCTCATGCGCCAGGCTTAGCCTGATTCAATTTAAGGTGCTACATAGAGCACACATAACGGGGGCAAGATTGAGCAGGTTCTTTGGAGTGGAGGACAAATGTGGGAGTTGTGGCGGGAGCCCGGCAAACCACGCACATATGTTTTGGGCGTGCCCGGCACTGGAAGGGTATTGGAAGGGAGTGACTGGAGTGATTTCGCAGGTGGTGAAGGCCCGGGTCAAACCAGGCTGGGGGTTAACTCTATTTGGAGTTGCGGAAGAGCCGGGAGTGCAGGAGGCAAAAGAGGCCGATGCCGTGGCCTTTGCGTCCCTCGTAGCCCGGCGCAGGATCCTACTCGTGTGGAAGGAGGCGAAACCCCCCGGACTGGAGGCCTGGGTAAACGATATGGCGGGGTTTATTAAACTGGAGCAGATAAAGTTTGCCCTGAGAGGATCGGCTCAAGGGTTCACCAGGCGGTGGCAGCCATTTCTCGACTACCTAGGGGAACGTTAGAGGGAAGACAGATGACCAGCAGCAGCAACCCAGGGGGGAGGGGGGGGGGGGAGGAGGCTTAGTTGAGTATAGGTCAATAGAGTACGAGGTTTTGTTACTTGTATATTATTATTATTATTGTTAAAAAAAATTTAAATTCTGTTTTGTTATTATCGTTTCGCTTGTTTTGTAAGCGGGAAAAATGTTGCTCAGGGGAAAAAAATTTCAATAAAATATATTTATTTAAAAAAAGAAAGTGAGGGGAGCGAAGTGACGGTGTTGACAGTGAGGGGTGTGAAGGGACGGTGTTGACAGTGAGGGGAGTGAAGTGACTGTGTTGACAGGGGAGTGAAGTGACTGTGTTGACAGTGAGGGGCGTGAAGTGACGGTGTTGACAGTGAGGGGAGTGAAGGGACGGTGTTGACAGTGAGTGGAGTGAAGTGACTGTGTTGACAGGGGAGTGAAGTGACGGTGTTGACAGTGAGGGGAGTGAAGTGACGGTGTTGACAGTGAGTGGAGTGAAGTGACGGTGTTGACAGTGAGGGGAGTGAAGGGATGGTGTTGACAGTGAGGGGAGTGAAGTGACGGTGTTGACAGTGAGGGGAGTGAAGTGACTGTGTTGACAGGGGAGTGAAGTGACGGTGTTGACAGTGAGGGGAGTGAAGTGACGGTGTTGACAGTGAGTGGAGTGAAGTGACGGTGTTGACAGTGAGGGGAGTGAAGGGATGGTGTTGACAGTGAGGGGAGTGAAGTGACGGTGTTGACAGTGAGGGGAGTGAAGTGACGGTGTTGACAGTGAGGGGAGTGAAGTGACGGTGTTGACAGTGAGGGGAGTGAAGTGACTGTGTTGACAGGGGAGTGAAGTGACTGTGTTGACAGTGAGGGGAGTGAAGTGACGGTGTTGACAGTGAGTGGAGTGAAGTGACGGTGTTGACAGTGAGGGGAGTGAAGTGACGGTGTTGACAGTGAGGGGAGTGAAGTGACGGTGTTGACAGTGAGGGAGTGAAGTGACGGTGTTGACAGTGAGGGAGTGAAGTGACGGTGTTGACAGTGAGGGAGTGAAGTGACGGTGTTGACAGTGAGGGAGTGAAGTGACGGTGTTGACAGTGAGGGGAGTGAAGGGATGGTGTTGACAGTGAGGGGAGTGAAGGGACGGTGTTGACAGTGAGGGGAGTGAAGTGACGGTGTTGACAGTGAGGGGAGTGAAGTGGCTGTGTTGACAGTGAGGGGAGTGAAGTGACGGTGTTGACAGTGAGGGGAGTGAAGGGACGGTGTTGACAGTGAGGGGAGTGAAGTGACGGTGTTGACAGTGAGGGGAGTGAAGGGACGGTGTTGACAGTGAGGGGAGTGAAGTGACGGTGTTGACAGTGAGGGGAGTGAAGTGACGGTGTTGACAGTGAGGGGAGTGAAGTGACGGTGTTGACAGTGAGGGGAGTGAAGTGGCTGTGTTGACAGTGAGGGGAGTGAAGTGGCTGTGTTGACAGTGAGGGGAGTGAAGTGACGGTGTTGACAGTGAGGGGAGTGAAGTGACGGTGTTGACAGTGAGGGGAGTGAAGTGACGGTGTTGACAGTGAGGGGAGTGAAGTGACGGTGTTGACAGTGAGGGAGTGAAGTGACGGTGTTGACAGTGAGGGAGTGAAGTGACGGTGTTGACAGTGAGGGAGTGAAGTGACGGTGTTGACAGTGAGGGAGTGAAGTGACGGTGTTGACAGTGAGGGAGTGAAGTGACGGTGTTGACAGTGAGGGGAGTGAAGGGATGGTGTTGACAGTGAGGGGAGTGAAGGGACGGTGTTGACAGTGAGGGGAGTGAAGTGACGGTGTTGACAGTGAGGGGAGTGAAGTGGCTGTGTTGACAGTGAGGGGAGTGAAGTGACGGTGTTGACAGTGAGTGGAGTGAAGTGACGGTGTTGACAGTGAGGGGAGTGAAGTGACGGTGTTGACAGTGAGGGGAGTGAAGGGACGGTGTTGACAGTGAGGGGAGTGAAGTGACGGTGTTGACAGTGAGGGGAGTGAAGTGACGGTGTTGACAGTGAGGGGAGTGAAGTGACGGTGTTGACAGTGAGGGGAGTGAAGTGGCTGTGTTGACAGTGAGGGGAGTGAAGTGACGGTGTTGACAGTGAGGGGAGTGAAGTGACGGTGTTGACAGTGAGGGGAGTGAAGTGATGGTGTTGACAGTGAGGGGAGTGAAGTGATGGTGTTGACAGTGAGGGGAGTGAAGTGACGGTGTTGACAGTGAGGGGAGTGAAGTGACGGTGTTGACAGTGAGGGGAGTGAAGTGGCTGTGTTGACAGTGAGGGGAGTGAAGTGACGGTGTTGACAGTGAGGGGAGTGAAGTGACGGTGTTGACAGTGAGGGGAGTGAAGTGATGGTGTTGACAGTGAGGGGAGTGAAGTGATGGTGTTGACAGTGAGGGGAGTGAAGTGATGGTGTTGACAGTGAGGGGAGTGAAGTGACGGTGTTGACAGTGAGGGGAGTGAAGTGACGGTGTTGACAGTGAGGGGAGTGAAGTGATGGTGTTGACAGTGAGGGGAGTGAAGTGACGGTGTTGACAGTGAGGGGAGTGAAGGGACGGTGTTGACAGTGAGGGGTGTGAAGGGACGGTGTTGACAGTGAGGGGTGTGAAGGGACGGTGTTGACAGGGGAGTGAAGTGACGGTGTTGACAGTGAGGGGTGTGAAGGGACGGTGTTGACAGTGAGGGGTGTGAAGGGACGGTGTTGACAGTGAGGGGTGTGAAGGGACGGTGTTGACAGTGAGGGGAGTGAAGTGACGGTGTTGACAGTGAGGGGAGTGAAGTGACGGTGTTGACAGTGAGGGGTGTGAAGTGACGGTGTTGACAGTGAGGGGAGTGAAGTGACGGTGTTGACAGTGAGGGGTGTGAAGTGACGGTGTTGACAGTGAGGGGAGTGAAGTGATGGTGTTGACAGTGAGGGGAGTGAAGTGACGGTGTTGACAGTGAGGGGAGTGAAGGGACGGTGTTGACAGTGAGGGGTGTGAAGGGACGGTGTTGACAGGGGAGTGAAGTGACTGTGTTGACAGTGAGGGGCGTGAAGTGACTGTGTTGACAGGGGAGTGAAGTGACTGTGTTGACAGTGAGGGGCGTGAAGTGACGGTGTTGACAGTGAGGGGAGTGAAGTGACGGTGTTGACAGTGAGGGGAGTGAAGGGATGGTGTTGACAGTGAGTGGAGTGTAGTGACGGTGTTGACAGTGAGGGGAGTGAAGGGACGGTGTTGACAGTGAGGGGAGTGAAGTGACGGTGTTGACAGTGAGGGGAGTGAAGTGACGGTGTTGACAGTGAGGGGAGTGAAGGGACGGTGTTGACAGTGAGTGGAGTGGAGTGACGGTGTTGACAGTGAGGGGAGTGAAGTGACGGTGTTGACAGTGAGGGGAGTGAAGTGACGGTGTTGACAGTGAGGGGAGTGAAGTGACGGTGTTGACAGTGAGGGGAGTGAAGGGACGGTGTTGACAGTGAGGGGTGTGAAGGGACGGTGTTGACAGTGAGGGGAGTGAAGGGACGGTGTTGACAGTGAGGGGAGTGAAGGGACGGTGTTGACAGTGAGGGGAGTGAAGGGACGGTGTTGACAGTGAGGGGAGCGAAGTGACGGTGGTGACAGTGAGTGGAGTGAAGGGACGGTGTTGACAGTGAGGGGAGTGAAGGGACGGTGTTGACAGTGAGGGGAGTGAAGGGACGGTGTTGACAGTGAGGGGAGTGAAGTGACGGTGTTGACAGTGAGGGGAGTGAAGTGACGGTGTTGACAGTGAGTGGAGTGAAGGGACGGTGTTGACAGTGAGGGGAGTGAAGGGACGGTGTTGACAGTGAGTGGAGTGAAGTGACGGTGTTGACAGTGAGTGGAGTGAAGTGACGGTGTTGACAGTGAGGGGAGTGAAGGGACGGTGTTGACAGTGAGGGGAGTGAAGTGACGGTGTTGACAGTGAGGGGAGTGAAGTGACGGTGTTGACAGTGAGGGGAGTGGAGTGACGGTGTTGACAGTGAGGGGAGTGAAGTGACGGTGTTGACAGTGAGGGGAGTGAAGTGACGGTGTTGACAGTGAGTGGAGTGAAGTGACGGTGTTGACAGTGAGGGGAGTGAAGGGATGGTGTTGACAGTGAGGGGAGTGAAGGGATGGTGTTGACAGTGAGGGGAGTGAAGTGACGGTGTTGACAGTGAGGGGTGTGAAGGGACGGTGTTGACAGTGAGGGGAGTGAAGTGACGGTGTTGACAGTGAGGGGAGTGAAGTGACGGTGTTGACAGTGAGGGGAGTGAAGTGACGGTGTTGACAGTGAGGGGAGTGAAGTGACGGTGTTGACAGTGAGGGGAGTGAAGGGATGGTGTTGACAGTGAGGGGAGTGAAGGGACGGTGTTGACAGTGAGGGGAGTGAAGTGACGGTGTTGACAGTGAGGGGAGTGAAGTGACGGTGTTGACAGTCAGGGGAGTGAAGTGACGGTGTTGACAGTGAGGGGAGTGAAGTGACGGTGTTGACAGTCAGGGGAGTGAAGTGACGGTGTTGACAGTGAGGGGAGTGAAGTGACGGTGTTGACAGTGAGGGGAGTGAAGGGATGGTGTTGACAGTGAGGGGAGTGAAGGGATGGTGTTGACAGTGAGGGGAGTGAAGGGACGGTGTTGACAGTGAGGGGAGTGAAGTGACGGTGTTGACAGTGAGGGGAGTGAAGTGACGGTGTTGACAGTGAGGGGAGTGAAGTGACGGTGTTGACAGTGAGGGGTGTGAAGGGACGGTGTTGACAGTGAGGGGAGTGAAGTGACGGTGTTGACAGTGAGGGGTGTGAAGGGACGGTGTTGACAGTGAGGGGAGTGAAGTGACGGTGTTGACAGTGAGGGGAGTGAAGTGACGGTGTTGACAGTGAGGGGAGTGAAGTGACGGTGTTGACAGTGAGGGGAGTGAAGGGACGGTGTTGACAGTGAGGGGAGTGAAGTGACGGTGTTGACAGTGAGGGGAGTGAAGTGACGGTGTTGACAGTGAGGGGTGTGAAGGGACGGTGTTGACAGTGAGGGGAGTGAAGTGACGGTGTTGACAGTGAGGGGTGTGAAGGGACGGTGTTGACAGTGAGGGGAGTGAAGGGACGGTGTTGACAGTGAGGGGAGTGAAGTGACGGTGTTGACAGTGAGGGGTGTGAAGGGACGGTGTTGACAGTGAGTGGAGTGGAGTGACGGTGTTGACAGTGAGGGGAGTGAAGTGACGGTGTTGACAGTGAGTGGAGTGAAGTGACGGTGTTGACAGTGAGGGGAGTGAAGGGATGGTGTTGACAGTGAGGGGAGTGAAGTGACGGTGTTGACAGTGAGGGGAGTGAAGGGATGGTGTTGACAGTGAGGGGAGTGAAGTGACGGTGTTGACAGGGGAGTGAAGGGATGGTGTTGACAGTGAGGGGAGTGAAGGGATGGTGTTGACAGTGAGGGGAGTGAAGTGACGGTGTTGACAATGAGGGGAGTGAAGGGATGGTGTTGACAGTGAGGGGAGTGAAGTGACGGTGTTGACAGTCAGGGGAGTGAAGTGACGGTGGTGACAGTGAGGGGAGTGAAGGGACGGTGTTGACAGTGAGGGGAGTGAAGGGACGGTGTTGACAGTGAGTGGAGTGAAGTGACGGTGTTGACAATGAGGGGAGTGAAGTGACGGTGTTGACAATGAGGGGAGTGAAGGGATGGTGTTGACAGTGAGGGGAGTGAAGTGACGGTGTTGACAGTGAGGGGAGTGAAGGGACGGTGTTGACAGTGAGGGGAGTGAAGGGACGGTGTTGACAGTGAGGGGAGTGAAGGGACGGTGTTGACAGTGAGGGGCGTGAAGTGACTGTGTTGACAGGGGAGTGAAGTGACGGTGTTGACAGTCAGGGGAGTGAAGTGACGGTGTTGACAGTGAGGGGAGTGAAGGGACGGTGTTGACAGTGAGGGGAGTGAAGGGACGGTGTTGACAGTGAGGGGAGTGAAGTGACGGTGTTGACAGTCAGGGGAGTGAAGTGACGGTGTTGACAGTGAGGGGAGTGAAGGGACGGTGTTGACAGTGAGTGGAGTGAAGTGACGGTGTTGACAGTGAGTGGAGTGAAGTGACGGTGGTGACAGTGAGGGGAGTGAAGGGACGGTGTTGACAGTGAGGGGAGTGAAGGGACGGTGTTGACAGTGAGTGGAGTGAAGTGACGGTGTTGACAGTGAGGGGAGTGAAGGGATGGTGTTGACAGTGAGGGGAGTGAAGGGACGGTGTTGACAGTGAGGGGAGTGAAGTGACGGTGTTGACAGTGAGTGGAGTGAAGTGACGGTGTTGACAGTGAGGGGAGTGAAGGGATGGTGTTGACAGTGAGGGGAGTGAAGTGACGGTGTTGACAGTGAGGGGAGTGAAGGGATGGTGTTGACAGTGAGGGGAGTGAAGTGACGGTGTTGACAATGAGGGGAGTGAAGGGATGGTGTTGACAGTGAGGGGAGTGAAGTGACGGTGTTGACAGTGAGGGGAGTGAAGGGACGGTGTTGACAGTGAGGGGAGTGAAGGGACGGTGTTGACAGTGAGGGGAGTGAAGGGATGGTGTTGACAGTGAGGGGAGTGAAGGGACGGTGTTGACAGTGAGGGGAGTGAAGGGACGGTGTTGACAGTGAGTGGAGTGAAGTGACGGTGTTGACAGTGAGGGAAGTGAAGGGACGGTGTTGACAGTGAGGGGAGTGAAGGGATGGTGTTGACAGTGAGGGGAGTGAAGTGACGGTGTTGACAATGAGGGGAGTGAAGGGATGGTGTTGACAGTGAGGGGAGTGAAGTGACGGTGTTGACAGTGAGGGGAGTGAAGGGACGGTGTTGACAGTGAGGGGAGTGAAGGGACGGTGTTGACAGTGAGGGGAGTGAAGGGATGGTGTTGACAGTGAGGGGAGTGAAGGGACGGTGTTGACAGTGAGGGGAGTGAAGGGACGGTGTTGACAGTGAGTGGAGTGAAGTGACGGTGTTGACAATGAGGGGAGTGAAGGGACGGTGTTGACAGTGAGGGGAGTGAAGGGACGGTGTTGACAGTGAGTGGAGTGAAGTGACGGTGTTGACAGTGAGGGAAGTGAAGGGATGGTGTTGACAGTGAGTGGAGTGAAGGGACGGTGTTGACAGTGAGGGGAGTGAAGGGACGGTGTTGACAGTGAGGGGAGTGAAGTGACGGTGTTGACAGTGAGGGGAGTGAAGTGACGGTGTTGACAGTGAGGGGAGTGAAGGGATGGTGTTGACAGTGAGGGGAGTGAAGGGACGGTGTTGACAGTGAGGGGAGTGAAGGGACGGTGTTGACAGTGAGTGGAGTGAAGTGACGGTGTTGACAGTGAGGGAAGTGAAGGGATGGTGTTGACAGTGAGTGGAGTGAAGTGACGGTGTTGACAATGAGGGGAGTGAAGGGACGGTGTTGACAGTGAGGGGAGTGAAGGGACGGTGTTGACAGTGAGTGGAGTGAAGTGACGGTGTTGACAGTGAGGGAAGTGAAGGGATGGTGTTGACAGTGAGTGGAGTGAAGGGACGGTGTTGACAGTGAGGGGAGTGAAGGGACGGTGTTGACAGTGAGGGGAGTGAAGTGACGGTGTTGACAGTGAGTGGAGTGAAGTGACGGTGTTGACAGTGAGGGGAGTGAAGTGACGGTGTTGACAGTGAGTGGAGTGAAGTGACGGTGTTGACAGTGAGTGGAGTGAAGTGACGGTGTTGACAGTGAGTGGAGTGAAGGGACGGTGTTGACAGTGAGGGGAGTGAAGGGATGGTGTTGACAGTGAGGGGAGTGAAGGGATGGTGTTGACAGTGAGGGAGTGAAGGGATGGTGTTGACAGTGAGGGAGTGAAGGGACGGTGTTGACAGTGAGGGGAGTGAAGTGACGGTGTTGACAGTGAGGGGAGTGAAGTGACGGTGTTGACAGTGAGTGGAGTGAAGTGACGGTGTTGACAGTGAGGGGAGTGAAGTGACGGTGTTGACAGTGAGGGGAGTGAAGTGACGGTGTTGACAGTGAGGGGAGTGAAGTGACGGTGTTGACAGTGAGGGGAGTGAAGGGATGGTGTTGACAGTGAGGGGAGTGAAGTGACGGTGTTGACAGTGAGGGGAGTGAAGGGATGGTGTTGACAGTGAGGGGAGTGAAGTGACTGTGTTGACAGTGAGGGGAGTGACTGTGTTGACAGTGAGGGGAGTGAAGGGATGGTGTTGACAGTGAGGGGAGTGAAGTGACTGTGTTGACAGGGGAGTGAAGTGACTGTGTTGACAGTGAGGGGAGTGACTGTGTTGACAGTGAGGGGAGTGAAGGGATGGTGTTGACAGTGAGGGGAGTGAAGTGACTGTGTTGACAGTGAGGGGAGTGACTGTGTTGACAGTGAGGGGAGTGAAGGGATGGTGTTGACAGTGAGGGGAGTGAAGTGACTGTGTTGACAGGGGAGTGAAGTGACGGTGTTGACAGTGAGGGGCGTGAAGTGACGGTGTTGACAGTGAGTGGAGTGAAGGGATGGTGTTGACAGTGAGGGGAGTGAAGGGACGGTGTTGACAGTGAGGGGAGTGAAGGGACGGTGTTGACAGTGAGGGGAGTGAAGTGACTGTGTTGACAGGGGAGTGAAGTGACGGTGTTGACAGTGAGGGGAGTGAAGTGACGGTGTTGACAGTGAGGGGAGTGAAGTGACGGTGTTGACAGTGAGTGGAGTGGAGTGACGGTGTTGACAGTGAGGGGAGTGAAGGGATGGTGTTGACAGTGAGGGGAGTGAAGTGACTGTGTTGACAGTGAGGGGAGTGAAGGGACGGTGTTGACAGTGAGGGGAGTGAAGTGGCGGTGTTGACAGTGAGGGGAGTGAAGGGACGGTGTTGACAGTGAGTGGAGTGGAGTGACGGTGTTGACAGTGAGGGGAGTGAAGGGATGGTGTTGACAGTGAGGGGAGTGAAGTGACTGTGTTGACAGTGAGGGGAGTGAAGTGACGGTGTTGACAGTGAGGGGAGTGAAGGGACGGTGTTGACAGTGAGGGGAGTGAAGTGACGGTGGTGACAGTGAGGGGTGTGAAGGGACGGTGTTGACAGTGAGGGGTGTGAAGTGACGGTGGTGACAGTGAGGGGTGTGAAGGGACGGTGTTGACAGTGAGGGGAGTGAAGTGACGGTGTTGACAGTGAGGGGAGTGAAGGGACGGTGTTGACAGTGAGGGGAGTGAAGGGACGGTGTTGACAGTGAGGGGAGTGAAGGGACGGTGTTGACAGTGAGGGGAGTGAAGGGACGGTGTTGACAGTGAGGGGAGCGAAGTGACGGTGTTGACAGTGAGGGGAGTGAAGGGACGGTGTTGACAGTGAGGGGAGTGAAGGGACGGTGTTGACAGTGAGGGGAGTGAAGTGACTGTGTTGACAGTGAGGGGAGTGAAGTGGCGGTGTTGACAGTGAGGGGAGTGAAGGGACGGTGTTGACAGTGAGGGGAGTGAAGTGACGGTGTTGACAGTGAGGGGAGCGAAGTGACGGTGTTGACAGTGAGGGGAGTGAAGGGACGGTGTTGACAGTGAGGGGAGTGAAGTGACGGTGTTGACAGTGAGGGGAGTGAAGTGACTGTGTTGACAGTGAGGGGAGTGAAGTGGCGGTGTTGACAGTGAGGGGAGTGAAGGGACGGTGTTGACAGTGAGGGGAGTGAAGTGACGGTGTTGACAGTGAGGGGAGTGAAGGGACGGTGTTGACAGTGAGGGGAGTGAAGTGACGGTGTTGACAGTGAGGGGAGTGAAGGGACGGTGTTGACAGTGAGGGGAGTGAAGGGACGGTGTTGACAGTGAGGGGAGTGAAGGGACGGTGTTGACAGTGAGGGGAGTGAAGGGACGGTGTTGACAGTGAGGGGAGCGAAGTGACGGTGGTGACAGTGAGGGGAGTGTGGAGCGAAGTGACGGTGGTGGCAGTGAGTGGCAGGAGGCCAAGTTAATGACTTATCAAACTTTCTCCTTCTATGGTGGGTAACTTTCTGACCTGGCTAATAAGATCTATCCTAGTTGTTGGTTAAACAATCTGCTCAGAAGGCATCATGGTGGCGCAGTGGTTAGCACTGCTGTCTCACGGTGCCGAGGTCCCAAGTTCGATCCCGGCCCTGGGTCACTGTCCATGTGGTGTTTGCACATTCTCCCCGTGTTTGTGTGGGTTTCGCCCCCACAACAGGAAAGATGTGCAGGGTAAGTGGATTGGCTCTTAATTGGAAAAAATGGATTGGGTACTCTAAATTTATTTTTTTAAAACAACAAAAAAAAAAAAAACCTGCTCAGTACCTTGCTAGGGCCACAACCCATTGCATTGGGCATATCATACAATACAGAACCTAGAAGGGGCCACGGAAGTACAATTAAACAGTTTAATTGCCAGTTGACACCAGTGTTGGCCAGCGATCAGTGTGGACTGCTTGGGGCAAGAAAGAACCGTGTCTGCGACATAATACGGTGGTGTCACTAATTTAGTTAGTCTTAACCCCAGCCTGTAAATGAAGTTTGCAAGGGTGTTGGTGCCACATCATTGGCAAAATTGAAACCCATGGGAGCAAAAGGGTAATGGCAGCAGAAATAAGAAATTGAGCAGAAGGCACAGAGGAGTGGAAAACAGTTTTTTTTTTCAGTACAGTGGAAAGTTCATTGATACCTCCCGTATCGGGGTCTGTACTGGATTACTGCCCTGTTTTCAATATGCCTCCTATATACAAAGCCCCTAAAGTGTTGAGATGACATGAGACTCTGATTATGTAGTAAATGATGAAGAGGCGAGCAAGTCTTTAGGACAATATACACTGACAAAATGGACAGGTGAAATTTATTGTTAAGTGTGAATGGGCATTTTGGTGGGGAGGACTGAAGAGGTGACGAGTTTAACTGGTACAATTGAAGTGTGTGTGTAGACACAAAGCTGGGGACGTATGTCAACAAACCTTTCAAGGTGACCGGGCAAGTCGAGAGCCTTGGCTTTGTGAACAGGAACTTGGGAAACCAAACCTAGAAAGTTGTGGTCAATTTTATTAAATGATAAGGTTCAGCTGGAATATTTATTCTGTTTGATTCTAAGCATCACACTTTAGAAAACATGCTGAGTCTTTTAAGAGGACCCTGAGAAGATTTACTAGAATTGTACCAGGGATGGGGGACTTCCAAGTTCCGCAAAGAGACTGGGCAAACCGCGGTTGATTTGGTTAAGAGTAGAGAAGGTTATGGAGAGATTGAGTAGAGGCTTGTGAAGGGTTTTGATGAGCAGAAATGGATTCCAGTGGCAGAGGGAAGATGTGAATTTTTTAAACTCTGGTTATCATCTGGAATTCATTAAGAGTTGTGGAAGCAGATTTAATAGTACCTTTTTAATTAGTAAATTGGATAAATACTTGAATTGAGAGTGTGTGGGGGGGGGGTGCAATTTACATGCCGACGGTGAATGGGATGAATGAGTTGGCTCGTTGAAAGAGTAGGTACCTATGGGCCAAAGGCCTCCATCTGTGCTGTATCATCTTTGTAAGGAGTGAAATATGTCCTTGTGGGCACCAGACTGTCTCTGCTTAGCTTTTATTCAACAAACTGGTTTCTAATTTTACATTACTGAATTACAAGAGGGAAAAAAAGGTACCCGCTTGCAAGATGTTTGAGGTTTGTATCTGCACTCGAGATCAAGTAATTATTCCTCAGCACTGACCTAGATCTGTTTGTGGCCATTTTCCTGTTGCGTCTGGTGCACCAGTTACAGGATGGGATGGATTGGATTTTGTTTATTGTCACGTGTACTGAGGTACAATGAAAAGTGTTGTTCTGCGAGCAGTTCAAACAGATCATTAAGTACATGAAAATAAAATAAAATACATAATAGGGCAACACAAGGTACACATAACACCGGCATCGGGTGAAGCATACAGAGGTGTAGTCAGCAAACTTGTAGATTGAGTTGGAACCAAATTTTGCCATGCAGTCGTGTGTGTACAGGGAGTATAGTAGGGGACTAAGTACGCAGCCTTGCAGGACCCGGTATTGAGGACTATTGTGGAGGAGGTGTTGTTTATTCTTACTGATTGTGGTCTGTTGCTGTCTCACTGCGCCAAGGTCCCAGGTTCAATCCTGGCTCTGGGTCACTGTCTGTGTGGAGTTTGCGTGGGTTTTGCCCCCACAGCCCAAAGATGTGCAGGGTAGGTGGATTGGCCACGCTAAAATTGCCCCTTAATTGGAAACAAAAAATTGGGTCGAGGATCCAGTTGCAGAGTGGGGAGCCAAGTCCTAGGTTTTGGAGCATTGATATGAGCTTGGCTGGGATTATGGTGTTGAAAGCGGAGCTGTAGTCAATAAATAGGAGTCTGATGTAGGAGTCCTTGTTGTTGAGGTGCTCTAGGGATGCGTGTAGGGCCAGGGAGATAGTGTCTGCTGTGGACCGGTTGCGGCGGAATGCGAATTGCAGTGGGAGGAGGGTGAAAATGTGTACTCTTTGAGCTCACAAGGCAAAGAGTGTTCCAAAGACAAAGTTTAGAATATTGTGATGTTTTGGGACTGTGTCTTTAAGATAAAAAGGAAGAGTGAAAAGGGTGAAAATTCTGCTGACAACAAGCCTGGATGGCTTGGTTGTTAAAGGGGGTCCCAGGCTGAAGAAGGTAAACACAGAATGCCCAGAGAGACTGTGCTTACGATGAACAGACTATTAGTCTTCAAGTCACAGGGAAATGATAGGAATATCAGGTTTTATAAATGGTTAGAATTTAAACTATTTAATTCCAAGATAATAGTGACGTTGTGGATCTAGAGAATAGCTGAATAGTACTTCACCTGAATACAAGGCTCATGTGCGTCATATTGTCATGGCGATGGGAAGGGTTCATGGAAGCCATTGTAGGATTGAGTTAGGAGATTTTATTTAAATAGTCAGGGTAAGTCTGCAAGGATACAAGAGAGCAGAGAGCTAGAGATTGCCTCTGTTGCTCACTGCATAGGATGTAGGTGGGAGCTCCTGCTCGGAATGTAGATATCAAGTTTGTGAGGGTTTCAAAACAGTTGGGAGATTAATCTAGATTTGGTGAGAGGAAGGATCTACAATTCATTCATCAGTCAGTTCGGGGAGTAGATGTTGGAAAAGAAAAAGGAGCTGAGAATAACCTTGGACTGATTTCCAGAGAGTGAAGTATTGCCATAGCAAGGGGATTTTAAATGGTGGATCTTTTCTGTAGTTTGGAGAAAGCTTTGCCGACTGAAATAGTGTTTAGTTGGTATGTGTTGTTCACTTTGGTTTTTGTTTGAAAATTGTTAAAATTATAAATGCCTTAATAAAAATATATATTTTTAAAGTGTTTAGTCAATGTTGCTTTTAGTTTGTTACAGTAAAAGACTTAAACACAAGATTTCAAGTTTTGTACTTCTAGTCATTTTATTTTTTATTTTTTAGCAGTCTGAGAACCATAAGAGAAATATTTGACATAAAAGAGCTATGTTAATTTTTAAATCATGCAGACAAAAAATGAAATACTGCTACTGCATTGTGTTTGACAAGCACTTTCTTTGTGTCCATTTAACATTCATCACAAAAAAAACTCTTGCAGCAGCAGTTGCAACCTTTTCAGTTGATCTTGCATCAATCGTCCTTTTGTCCGGGTCATGATGCAATTGACAAATTGATTGTTAATTAGTGGTGTTTTTGTGTTACTCCTTCCTCAGATTATTGGAATAGTGGCTTGTTTACAACTACGCCGAACATCCTGTTAAAGGATGCTGCTTTTATTATTGATTGATTGTGGAAATTTGAGAACAAACTATTAATCCTATAGGTCCAGGGCAGCACGGTGGCACAGTGGTTAGCATTGCTGCCTCACGGCGCTGAGGTCCCAGGTTCGATCCCGGCTCTGAGTCATTGTCCGTGTGGAGTTGCCACATTCTCCCCGTGTCTGCGTGGGTTTCGCCCCCACAACCCAAAAGATGTGCAGGGTAGGTGTATTGGCCACGCTTTTTAAAAAAAAAAAAAAAAGAATTTTTAAAAATGCCCCTTAATTGGAAAAAATGAATTGGGTACACTAAATTTATCAACATTTTTTTAAAAAATCCTATAGGTCAAACTTTTTACGCTGACTGCTGATGGTACTCGTGCACTTTTTGTGCAGTTTGGAATGAAGGAAAGCCACAGTGTAAGATGCCATTGGCGTTTCTGCTTGTCTGCCATTGTACTAGTTTGAATCAATGTTTACATCCCTTCTGATCTGGTGATGTGTGGTAAAGTGGCAAGCATTGGGCAATTACCTAGGAATCTTAAAGATTTTCTTCACTGCAGCTGGGGAAACCCACTAATCTTTCCCTTAACTAAACTCGTGCTAGAGTCATAGATGTTTGCAGCATGGAAACAGGCCCTTTGGCCCAGCTTGTCCATGCTGCCCAGTTTCTATCACTAAGCTTGTCCCACATGCCCAAATTTGGCCCAAATCCCTCTATACCCACCCTGCCCATGTAACTGTCCAACTGCTTTTTAAAAGACAAAATCGTACCCACTTCTACCACTGTCTCTGGCAGCCCGTTCCAGATGCTCACCACTCTCTGCGAAGAAATTTCCCCCCTGGTCTCTTTTGTATCTCTCCCTTCTCACCTTAAACCTATGTGTAGCGCACAAAGACTCCTGAGAGACGAATAGAGATGAAGTCGATGAGGCTTTATTAAGCGTGACTTGTTCCCCGCAGTTCAGTAGCAGACTGGCCTGCGGGGGAGAACTCCTGGTTCTTATACTCCACCTTCAGGGCGGAGCTAGAGGTCAACAGCCAACCAGGACCCGGGATCTGTCAGCCAATGACATCACGGCTTCACAGTCCCACATGACCCCTAATGCATACTACCACATTCACCCCTTGTTAAAAATGAACCCGGCGGGGTGGTGCTTCGCATGGTGGTAAGGGTTTACAAGGCTGGTCCTGGGAGGAAAACTTTTGCATGTCATCACAGTATGTACAGAGGTTTTTTTTTGTTTTGGACTATTTACAGTAAAAGGGGGAAAAAGAAAGAGTTCTCGTTAAAGTCCACAACATTGTAGTGTTACATCGATGCCACGAGTCGGTCGGGCGGTCTGGTCGTCCTCGTCGATCGCCTCGGCCCCGGTGGTGGTGCTTGTTCCAGTGTTGTCGTCTCCGGGAGCCTTACGGTTTCTGCTTCAGCTTCACTTCTGGTCGGACCTGGGAGGAGGACCGATCCTCCCGGGAAGGGGGCGCTAGCGGGGTGCGCCGGTGGCAGGGAGGGGGTGATTGGTGTCAGGGCGGGAGACCGTGTCCTGTCGGCCGTCGGGGTACTCCACGTAAGCGTACTGCGGGTTCGCGTGGAGGAGGCGAACCCTCTCGACCAACGGGTCCGACTTGTGCGCCCGCACATGTTTTCGGAGCAATATGGGTCCTGGGACCGCCAGCCAGGTCGGCAGCGACGTTCCAGAGGAGGACTTCTTGGGGAAGACAAGGAGACGCTCATGAGGCGTTTGGTTAGTGCTAGTACACAGTAGCGACCGGATGGAGTGGAGAGCGTCCGGGAGGACCTCCTGCCACCGTGAAACTGGGAGGTCCCTGGACCGTAGGGCCAGTAGGACGGTCTTCCAGACCGTGCCGTTCTCCCTCTCTACTTGCCCGTTCCCCCGAGGGTTGTAGCTGGTCGTCCTGCTCGAGGCTATACCGTTGCTGAGCAGGAACTGGCGCAGCTCGTCACTCATGAAGGAGGACCCCCTGTCGCTGTGGACGTATGCGGGGCAACCGAACAGTGTGAATATGGTGTTAAGGGCTTTAATGACTGTGGCCGCTGTCATGTCAGGGCAGGGGATGGCGAAGGGGAAACGTCCACCACATTCAGGAAGTATGTGTTGCGGTCGGTGGAGGGGAGGGGCCCTTTGAAATCCAGACTAAGGCGTTCAAAGGGACGGGAAGCCTTGATCAGGTGCGCACCATCCGGCCTGAAAAAGTGCGGTTTGCACTCTGCGCAGATGTGGCAGTTCCTTGTGACTGTACGGACCTCCTCCACAGAGTAGGGGAGGTTGCGGGACTTTATAAAGTGGTAGAACCGAGTGACCCCCGGGTGGCAGAGGTCCTCGTGGAGGTTTTGGAGGCGGTTAATTTGTGCGTTGGCACATGTGCCGCTGGATAGGGCATCGGACGGCTCGTTCAGCTTTCCGGGATGGTACAGGATCTCATAGTTGAAGGTGGAGAGCTCGATCCTCCACCTTAAGATCTTGTTGTTTTTAATTTTGCCCCGCTGTGCATTATCGAACATGAAGGCTACCGACCGTTGGTCGGTGAGGAGAGTGAATCTCCTGCCGGCCAGGTAATGCCTCCAATGTCGCACAGCTTCCACTATGGCTTGGGCTTCCTTTTCCACTGAGGAGTGGCGGATTTCTGAAGCGTGGAGGGTTCGGGAGAAAAAGGCCACGGGCCTGCCCGCTTGGTTAAGGGTGGCCGCTAGAGCTACATCGGAGGCGTCGCTCTCGACCTGGAAGGGGAGGGACTCGTCGATGGCGCGCATCGTGGCCTTTGCGATATCCGCTTTGATGCGGCTGAAGGCCTGGCAAGCCTCTGTCGACAGAGGGAAGGTCGTGGTCTGTATTAGGGGGCGGGCCTTGTCTGCGTACTGGGGGACCCACTGGGCGTAGTACGAAAAGAACCCCAGGCCGCGTTTCAGGGCTTTTGGGCAGTGCGGGAGGGGAAATTCCATGAGTGCGCGCATACGTTCGGGGTCGGGGCCTATTATCCCATTGCGCACTACATATCCCAAGATGGCTAGCCGGTTTGTGCTAAAAACGCACTTGTCCTCGTTGTATGTGAGGTTCAAGGCTTTAGCGGTCTGGAGGAATTTTTGGAGGTTGGCGTCGTGGTCCTGCTGATCGTGGCCACAGATGGTTACGTTGTCGAGGTACGGAAACGTGGCCTGCAACCAGTGTTGATCAACCATTCGGTCCATCTCCCGTTGGAAGACCGAGACCCCGTTTGTGACGCCAAATGGGACCCTTAGGAAGTGGTATAATCGCCCGTCTGCCTCGAAGGCTGTGTACTTGCGGTCACTTGGGCGGATGGGGAGCTGATGGTAGGCGGACTTGAGGTCCACGGTGGAGAAGACCTTATATTGGGCAATCCGATTGACCATGTCGGATATGCGGGGGAGAGGGTACGCATCTAGTTGTGCGTACCTGTTGATGGTCTGGCTATAGTCTATGACCATCCTTTGCTTCTCCCCTGTCTTTACTACTACCACCTGTGCTCTCCAGGGACTGTTGCTGGCCTGGATTATGCCTTCCTTCAGTAGCCGCTGGACTTCGGACCGAATGAATGTCCGGTCCTGGGCGCTATACCGTCTGCTCCTAGTGGCGACGGGTTTGCAATCCGGGGTGAGGTTTGCAAACAAGAATGGGGGTTGAACCTTGAGGGTTGCAAGGCCGCAGATAGTGAGTGGGGGTATTGGGCCGCCGAATTGGAAGGTCAGGCTCTGCAGATTGCACTGGAAGTCTAATCCCAGTAATGTGGGCGCGCAGAGTTGGGGAAGGACGTAGAGCCTGTAGTTTTTAAACTCCCTCCCTTGCACCGTTAGGGTCACTATGCAGAAGCCTTTAATCTGTACGGAGTGGGATCCTGCAGCTAGGGAAATCTTTTGCGCACTGGGACGGATGGTCAAAAAACAGCGTCTTACCGTGTCGGGGTGGATGAAGCTTTCTGTGCTCCCGGAGTCGACCAGGCATGGTGTCTCGTTCCCGTTTATCAGCACCGTTGTTGTCGTCGTCTGGAGCGTCCGGGGCCGTGCTTGGTCCAGCGTCATTGAGGCCAGACGTGATCGTAGTGCTTGAGCGTCTTCCTCGAACCCCGTGGAGCCGTCGACACTGGGGTCCGTTGTTGCCGTCCAAGATGGCGGCGGGGTGAACAAAATGGCCGCCCCCATGCATCGCACATGGCTGGGGGGTCACAAGATGGCGGCGGGGGTGGACAAAATGGCCGTCCCCATGCGTCGCACAGGTCTGGGGATCCCAAGATGGCGGCGCCCCTCCTCCCCTCGTGGTGGCCGGGACCCAAAATGGCGGCACCTGCGGGTCGCACATGGGGCGCTGGGGGGGGTTGGGGAGCGTTAGAAACGCGCAGATCACCTTGTTCTCCGGGGACAGCGGTGGCCGGGACCCAAACTGGTTGCGCCTGCGGGTCGTACATGGGGCGCTGGACAGCGGTGGCCGGGACCCAAACTGGTTGCGCCTGCGGGTCGTACATGGGGCGCTGGGGCGTGTTGGGGAGCGTTAGAAGCGCGCAGGACTCCTTGTTCTCCGGGGACAGCGGCGACCTCCCGGGACCGGCACGCAGCCGCGAAATGGCCCTTTTTCCCGCAGCTCTTACAAATCGCTGCGCGGGCCGGGCAGCGCTGCCGGGGGTGTTTCGCCTGGCCGCAGAAATAGCAGCGGGCTCCCCCGGGACGACTTGGCGTCTGAACCGCGCAAGACTGTGGGGTGGGGGGGAGGGGGGGGGTTTGTCGCGACGGGGGTCCATGGAGCCCAAGGGGCTGCCGCGCGGTCGGGGCCGTAGGCGCGGGCGTTTCGCGCGGCCACATCCAGGGAGGCTGCAAGGGCCCGTGCCTCAGAGTCCTAGCGACTCTTTTTCTAAAAGTCTTTGGCGGATTTGGGAAGAGTTCATACCAGCCACAAAAGCATCACGCATTAACATGTCCGTGTGTTCCATCGCGTTTACCGGCGGGCAGCTGCAGGCCCGTCCCAAAATTAGTAGCGCGGCGTAGAATTCATCTATCGATTCTCCGGGACTTTGCCGTCTCGTTACGAGTTGGTAGCGTGCGTAGATCTGGTTCACTGGGCGAACATAGATGCTCTTTATGCTGCGAACGCCGTCTGGAAATCCTCTGCGTCTTCGATGAGAGGGAAAATTTCCGGGCTTACCCTCGAATGCAGGACCTGTAGTTTCTGGTCTTCTGTGACCCGGCCGGGGGCCGTTCTGAGGTAGGCCTCGAGACAAGTCTGCCAGTGTTTGAAAACTGCTGCTGAGTTCACTGCGTGGGGGCTGATCCTCAGGCATTCCGGGATGATCCTGAGCTCCATAGTCCTTTAAGCACGCTTAATAAATTGTAGCGCACAAAGACTCCTGAGAGACGAATAGAGATGAAGTTGATGAGGCTTTATTAAGCGTGACTTGTTCCCCGCAGTTCAGTTGCAGACTGGCCTGCGGGGGAGAACTCCTGGTTCTTATACTCCGCCTTCAGGGCGGAGCTAGAGGTCAACAGCCAACCAGGACCCGGGATCTGTCAGCCAATGACATCACGGCTTCACAGTCCCACATGACCCCTAATGCATACTACCACACTATGCTCTTTGGTTCTAGACTCCTCTACCTTTGGGAAAAGATGTCGACATCTACCTTGCAGATCATAGAATAGATCATAGAATTTACAGTGCAGAAGGAGGCCATTTGGCCCATCGGGTCTGCACCGGCTCTTGGAAAGAGCACCCCATTTAAGCCCTTGCCTCCACCCTATCCCTGTAAACCAGTAACCCCACCTAACCTAAGTGCAATTTAACATGGCCAATCCACCTAACCTGCACATCTTTGGACTGTGGGAGGAAACCGGAGCACCCGGAGGAAACCCACGCAGACACGGGGAGAACGTGCAGACAGTGACCCAAGCTGGGAATCGAGCCTAGGACCCTGGAGCTGTGAAGCAACTGTGCTAACCTCTCTGCTACCGTGCTGCCCACATGCTCCTCTGTCTATGCTCCTCATTATTTTATCAACTGTCTAGTGATGGCATATCTTGCTTCGGCTGACTAGTAATCAGTCTGTATTTACTTTCTGACCTCTGCTCGCTCTCTCACTCACTCTCCCAAATGCCAGAACTGCTTGCTCTTTTCCACCATTGCATTGTTATGCCATAATAGTCCAGAGTTCTTTTTAAACCTGATACCTTGTCTGTTGTTTAGGAACACCTATCTATGATGAGACTAAATCCCCATATAAGAGTACCTCTTGGATAGTGAAGTCTTTAATGCAATAACCAACATGTTAATACACTGACTTGTGATTGTAATTGTTAAGCAGCATATAAGGCATCGTTCCATTTCCCTTAAACTGATTTGATCTGGTCACACTTGTTTTTATTTTTAGGTCTGGTGCTCGGCCAAGTCAGCACTGTTCCAACCGTTCCACTTGCTTCTACACCAGTGACCACTTTGCCTAATACAACTGATGGCATTAACATCACCACCAGCACTACACAGGGAATTGACACCACATCAGCTCACCTTCCAGGGACAGTCACATCCATGCCTTCGAACTGTTCAGTTTTGAACACCTCTAATTGTGCTGGGTGTTCTCCAGGGCATTACTCCAATAACGGTAAGTGGCATCGGTACTTCTCCAGTTAGAAGTCTTGCACAAGTTTGAGAGCAGCAATGTATTTAAATGGATGGCACTGCTGCCTCACGGCGCCGAGGACCCGGGTTTGATCCTGGCCCTGGGTCACTGTCCGTATGGAGTTTACCCATTCTCCCCGTGTCTGCGTGGGTCTCACCCCCACAACCCAAAAATGTGCAGGCTAGGCGGATTGGCCACGCTAAATTGCCCCTTAATTGGAAAAAAATAATTGGGTACTAAAATTTAATTTGAAATCTTGGTTTTGTTTCTCCCTGTACAATGAACATTTTAGTCTCGGTGCACTATTCCAACCAGTGTTGCCTTCGTACAATGCATGTCGCATGTGAAGATACATCTGTCGTATACTTTTTTCAGTGTCTCTGGATACATAACTAATTTGTTTGGACCGTCCTAATGCACAGTAGCTACACTATGGAAATCCAATCCTCCGAAGTCTCTATGTAAACCAAATGAACCACCTGATCTAGGATCAGGAGAATGCCGTTCAGTTCCTCACATCCGTTATGCCAATCAGTGCATTTCAGCTTGAATTTGAGGTGGTTTATTGTTTGCAAGGTCAGATTGGCAAACTATTTTGGATTGGGTACACTTCTGTTAACTAAGGTTTACGAATGTCCTCGTTCTGTTGAGCTTAACTAAAGTGTTTCTGTTTTATGTAAAACGTGATGGATATTTAAGTGGCTGTAACTTTTTAAAATGTTTCCCTTCCAGGGTCCCTGAATTGCTCCTGCTGTTCTGCTGGGTTCTGTCTTACTCCAGATGATTGTCTGATGTGCCCACAGGGTTTCTACCAGTCTCAGGCTGGACAAATGATGTGTCTGCCATGTTCAAAAGGTGCTTATGCAAAGTAAGTACATGGGAGAAATGCCAACAATTAAGCATTGGATTCCCTCTGATGCCTTGGGAAAGTAGCCCTTCTTCACTGTTGGCCTTAGAGACAGTGTCGGGCTCTTTGACCAGAGGGGCAATGTAGTTAAACCAAATCCTACCCTCTGATGTTTAAGCTTCCTTCTGCAGTGAGAATCTGCCTCTGCATCAACCAGATGAGTGGTTGAATGCATATAATTTTAAAAAATTTAATTTAAGGTACCTAATTTCTTTTGTATTGCAAGATAATTTATTGAGGTTTTGACCAAAGAATACAGGAATAGTCCATAACCCACAACAACATTGGATACCGCATAACATATTAATAATGCTAATAACATTATACAATACAACAGGACCCCCCCCCCCCCCCCAAACCCACCCGCTGACATACTAGTAGTTCTTGGAAAAAGCCGATGAGCATCTTCCACATCACGGAGAACCTCTCATCCGAACGTCTAATGGCGAACTTGGTTCTCTCCAAATGAAGAAACTCCGCAAGGTCCTGTACCCATGACCCAGTGCTTGGCGGTTCTGCAGCCTGCCAATTAAGCAAAATTCTCCTTCGAGCTAGTAGGGAGGCAAAAACCATGACCTCTGCTCCCTTTCCCACCATGACACTAGGATACTCAGACATACCAAAGATAGCTAGCCATGGGGAAGGTGTGACTACGACCCCCACCACTCAAGACAATACATCTGTAACGCCTGATGTACCGTCAATTACCACGAGACTAAAATAGTGGAACAATCGAGGCTTTATTGAACAAGATGTTGTGCCTCCTGTAGCTGGAACCAGAATGGCTGCAACGCAGGAGAGCACACGCTTTTATACGCTGCCTGCTGGGCGGAGCCAGCAGGCAGGGATTTACCATCGTACCTCTAATATACGGGCAGTGCCGTAATACATATAATATACCACTAGTGGTGTTCACCACATTCACCCACTGTTTAAAAAAAGAGTCCGGCGGGGGTGGGGGAAACATTACAAATGAAGTCTGTCGGGGGCCTTGACCCTCCTCCACGATCGCCTCAGTCCTGTGTGTGGGTGTGTGGCTGCGGTGTCAGGTCGTCGTTGGGGGGGGGGGGGGGGCGGCACAATGTCAGGTTGCGGGGGGGGCGCCACGGTGTCAGGTCGTGGGGTGGGGGCGGCACGGTGTCAGGTCGTGGGGGGGGGGGGGTTGGCGGCGGTGTCAGGTCGTGGGGGGGGGGGTTGGCGGCGGCGTCAGGTCGTGGGGGGGCGGCACGGTGTCAGGTCGTGGGGGGGGCGGCACGGTGTCAGGTCGTGGGGGGGTTGGCGGCGGTGTCAGGCCGTGGGGGGGGTTGGCGGCGGTGTCAGGTCGTGGGGGGGGGTTGGCGGCGGTGTCAGGTCGTGGGGGGGGGCGGCGCAGTGTCAGGTCATGGGGGGGTTGGCGGCACGGTGTCAGGTCGTGGGGGGGGGTTGGTGGCGGTGTCAGGTCGTGGGGGGGGGGGGGGTGGCGGCGGTGTCAGGTCGTGGGGGGGGTTGGTGGCGGTGTCAGGTCGTGGGGGGGGGTTGGCGGCGGTGTCAGGTTGTGGGGGGGGGTTGGCGGCGGTGTCAGGTCATGGGTGGGGACCCGGCGGGTGCCAGGTCCCGGAGGGAGACTGTGTCTTGGCGCCCGTCTGGGTGTGCCACGTAGGCGTACTGCGGGTTTGCATGTAGGAGGTGGACCTTTTCGATCAAGGGGTCCGATTTATGCTTCCGGAGGAGGACGGGTCCAGGAACTGTCAGCTATGTTGGGAGCGAGACCCCGGAGGTGGATTTCCTGGGGAAGGCAAACACACGTTCGTGAGGGGTTTCATTAGTTGGGTGCATGTCATGATATTCAAGTGAACATCACAGCACATACACACATACAGAGTGATGGACAGATCAACGGACCAATTAGCGCACACAACACGACAGCCAATCACAGACAAGAGCATATACAGTACAAAACAAGGAACACAACACTTCCTGGGCAGTCCAGCAGGAGACGGCTCAGGGCAAGGCCCACCAAGCCAGACACTCAGACAGTCACCATGTGCTGAGTACCAGAGTTTGTTATATAAA
This sequence comes from Scyliorhinus torazame, assembly GCF_047496885.1. Taxonomy (NCBI): domain Eukaryota; kingdom Metazoa; phylum Chordata; class Chondrichthyes; order Carcharhiniformes; family Scyliorhinidae; genus Scyliorhinus; species Scyliorhinus torazame. The sequence continues at coordinate 304,716,697 of NC_092709.1, forward strand.
TAGTTAAAAGAAATAAAACTGCATTGTACCAATCGCAACCGTGTTGGTTCGTCTGTGTCTCGGAGCACCCAACACTTCAGTGCAGAGGAGCGATCGGATGGAGTGGAGCGCGTCGGGGAGGACCTCCTGCCAGCGGGAGACCGGGAGATTTTTAGACCTCAGGACCAGCAGGACGGCCTTCCAGACCGTCCCGTTCTCCCTCTCCACCTGCCCGTTTCCCTGGGGGTTGTAGCTGGTCGTCCTGCTCGAGGCAATGCCCTTGTTGAGCAGGAACTGACGCAGCTCATCGCTCATGAAAGAGGATCCCCGATCACTGTGGATATAGGTGGGGAAACCGAAAAGAGTGAAGATGCTGTGCAGGGCTTTGATTACCGTGGCAGAAGTCCTATCGGGGCATGGGATGGCGAAAGGGAACCGGGAGTACTCGTCAATCACGTTCAGGAAGTACGTGTTGTGGGCGGTGGAGGGGAGGGGCCCTTTGAAGTCCATGCTGAGGCGTTCAAAGAGGCGGGAGGCCTTCACCAGGTGCGCTCTATCTGGTCGGTAGAAGTGCGGCTTGCACTCTGCGCAGACTTGGCAGTCTCGGGTGACGGTCCTGACCTCCTCAATGGAGTAGGGCAGGTTGCGGGCCTTGACAAAATGGAAGAAACGGGTGACCCCCGGGTGGCAGAGGTCATAGTGGAGAGCCAGGAGTCGGTCCACTTGTGCGCTGGCACATGTACCGCAGGATAGGGCATGAGGGGGGGGTTCATTGTGTTTCCCCGGGCGATACAGGATCTCATAATTATAGGAGGAGAGCTTGATCCTCCACCTCAAGGTCTTGTCGTTTTTGATCTTGCCCCGCTGTGTATTATTAAACATAAAGACAACCGACCGTTGCTCAGTGAGGAGAGTGAATCTCCTGCCGGCCAGGTAATGCCACCAATGTCGCACAGCTTCCACTATGGCTTGGGCCTCCTTTTCGACAGAGGAGTGCCGAATTTCGGAGGCATGAAGGGTGTGGGAAAAGAAAACCACGGGTCAGCCCACAAGGTTGAGGGTGGCAGCCAGGGCTACGTCCGATGCATCACTCTCCACCTGAAAGGGGAGGGACTCGTCGACCGCGTGCATCGTGGCCTTGGCGATGTCCGCCTTGATGCGGTTGAAGGCCTGGCGGGCCTCAGCCATCAGGAGAAAAACTGTGGACTGAATGAGTGGGCGGGCCTTGTCTGCATAATTAGGGACACACTGGGCGTAATAGGAGAAAAACCCCCAGGCATCGTTTCAGGGCCTTGGGGCAGTGAGGTTAAGGAGTTTGGCGTTATGGAGGAAGTTTTGGAGGTTTGCGTCGTGGTCCTGCTGATCGTGGCAGCAGATGGTGACGTTGCCTAGGTACGGGAAGGCGGCCCGCAGGCTGCACCGGTCAACCATTCGGTCCATCTCACGTTGGAAGACCGAGACCCCATTAGTGATGCCGAAGGGAACCCTAAGGAAGTGATCGAGGTGGCCATCTGCTTCGAACGCAGTTTATTGGCGGCCCTCAGAGCAGATGGGAAGCTGGTGGTAGGCGGACTTCAAGTCTACTGCGGAGAAGACTCTATACTGCGCAATCTGATTGACCATGTCAGATATGTGTGGGAAGGGGTACGCGTCGAGCTGCATGTACCGATTGATGATCTGACTGTAGTCAATGACCATCTGTGCTTCTCCCCAGTCTTCACCACCACTACCTGAGCTCTCCAGGGGCTGTTGCTGGCCTCAATAATCCCCTCCCGCAGAAGCCGTTGGACCTCCGACCTGATGAAGGCCTGTCCTGGGCACTGTACCGTCTGCTCCTAGTGGCAATGGGTTTGCAATCCGGGGTGAGGTTCGCAAACGGGGAAGGTGGATCGACCTTAAGGGTCGTGATGCCGCAGACGGTGAGGGGGGGATAGGGGTCCGCCGAATTTTAAAGTCAGGCTTTAGAGATGGCAGTGAAAATCCAGGCCGAGCAACAGGGCAGCGCAGAGGTGGGGGAGGACGTAGAGCCGGAAGTTGCTGAACTCTACCCCTGGACGGTGAGGGGCGCGATACAGTACCCCCGGATTTCAACGGAATGGGATCCGGAGGCCAGGGAGATTTTCTGGGTGACAGGGTGTACCGGGAGGGAGCAGCGCCTTACCTTAGTGAGGTGGATGAAGCTCTCTGTGCTCCCGGAGACAAAGAGGCAGGTCGTCTCGTGCCCATTGATCATCACCGTCGTCGTAGCGGTCGCGAGGTTGTGGGGCCGAGACTGATCCAGGGTGATAGAGGCGAGCTGCGGAAGATGCTGGGAGGTCCCGGACTGATCAGCGGTGGCGGAGGTAGTGGTAGGCGACGAACGGTCAGGCGAGCAGAGGTCCTGAGGCGCAGTCCAAAATGGCGGCGAAGATGGCGGGCGGCATCAAAGTTGGCGGTGCCCACGGGCCGCACCTAGCTTGCAGTGAGGAAGATGGCGGCGGCCCTGGGTCGCACGTGGAGGGTGTTGAAATGCCGGGCCTGGAAACAGCGGCGACCGACCGGACCTGGCAAACAGAAACAAAGTGTCCTTTCTTCCCATACCCGTCGCAGGTCGCGCTCCGCGCCGGACAACACTGCCTGGGGTGTTTGTTTTGTCCGCAAAAATAACACTGGGGGTGGGGGGGGGCCAGAGTTGGCTGGCTGCCGTCGTGAGCTGGAGTCGGCAGCTGGTGTGGCCCACGATGCCCACGAGGGTGCCGCGCGGTCGGGGGCGTAGGACTGAACATTACGGGAGGCCACTTCTAACGAATTAGCGAGCTGCCTAGTCCCCGCAAGATCGAGCGTACCCCCTTCCAGTAGCCGCTGGCAGACGTATGCAGACTTCATGCGCGTGACGTAAGCGTCTCTAATTAAAAGTTCGGTGTGCTGGACTGCCGAAACTGCCTGGCAGTCACAGTTCCTATCTAGGATCTGCAGGGCACGCAAGAAATCGTCCAGAATCTTCCCAGGGAGTTGCTGTCTCGTGGCCAGGAAGTGTCTGGCGTACACGTGATTTACCGGTCAAACATAATGTCCCTTCAGGAGCGTCATTGCTTCAGAGTTAGGTGGCCGCATCCCGGATGAGGGGAGAAATGTCAGGGCTCACCCGTGAATAGAGGACCTGGAGCTTCTGCGAGTCCGAGGGTTCTGAAGCGGCTGCTCTGAGGTAGCCTTCGAAGGTAGACGTGGCATTGGCTGCTTGAGGGCTCAGCTGCAGGCGATCAGGCTTGATGAGGAGATCCATCGTTTAAAAATCTTGTTCAATAAATTGATGTACCGTCAATTACCACAAGACTAGAATGGTGGAACAATCGAGGCTTTATTGAGCAAGATGTTGTGCCTCCTGTAGCTGGAACCAGAATGGCTGCAGCGCAGGAGAGCACACACTTTTATACACCGCCTGCTGTGCGGAGCCAGCAGGCAGGGATTTACCATTGTACCTCTAATATTCGGGCAGTGCCGTAATACATATAATATACCGCTAGTGGTGTTCACCAAAACGCCCTCTCAAAGCCCCACCAGTATTCGACAGGACCAGAAGATGTGGACATGGTTTGGATGGGATCCAGCACATTGCGTACATTGATTAGCCACTTCTGGGAAGAAACGGCTCAGCCTAGCCCAGGGGTTTTAAAATGTAGGGTCGCGGCCCGCAGGGGCGATAGTGACGGTTAACGGGCATCTTGACAAGTACATGCATAGGATGGGACTAGAGGGATATGGACCCTGGAAGTGTAGAAGATTTTAGTTTAGACGGGCAGCATGGTCGGCGCAGGCTTGGAGGGCCTTTGTTATTTGTTCTTTGTTCATTTGATAGGTCCGCAAACTTCCCACCCAAAAACAGGGTCCTCAAAGCATTTAATCCCCAGATAGTCCCATTCCTTAAACCTGACATTCAATCGCGCTGGGACAAATCTATGGTTACCACTACTTTCTGTACATGCCCTTCAAGCGAAAATGTAAGTGCCACTGGTTTCAAGCCCTCCAGAGTGGAAACCACCACTGGATTTGATGAGTACCTACCTTGCGAAAATGGAAGGGGAGCTGAAGCCAATGCCCTTGAGGAAGTTTCTCTACACGAGGTCTCCTCCACTCTGCACCATCCCTACCCTTGATCCAACATCCATCTTCAGACCACAACAATATTAGCAGCCCCGTAGTAACTTTGAAAATTGGGAATGGCCATGCCAGCTCCCCAGCCATCGCCAATATCCTCCTGGACCTAGGGCTTGATCGGTCCAATTCCGGATCTGGGATTGTATTAAAGTCTTCCCCGAGGATGAGTCTGTGCAAATCTAGGTACGGGATGGGGGACAGAACCCGCCTCACAAAGTCCACATCGTCCCAATTTGGGGCATATATGTTGCACAGTACCACTGAGGAAATCTCCAACTGCCCGCTTACCTCACACATCTACCACTCTGATCTGCAATGAACCTCTTCATTGAGAAAGGCACACTTTCTGACACCCAACTAAGGAAGTAGACGACTGCTAGGAAAATAGATAGGCTTAGGAGTGAGGGGGCAGAGGTGGTTACGGACCCAGCATGGATTAATAAAGACAACCCTCTGGGAGATCCCAGATTATCGGAGAATAGCCAATGTTGTTCCTTTATTTAAGAAGGGTAGAAAGGATAATCCAGGTAATTACAAGCCGGTGAACGGTACGTCAGTGGTAGGGAAATTATTGGAGAGGATTCTCCGAGACAGGATTTACTCCCACTTGGAAATAAATGGATGTATTAGCGAGAGGCAACATGGTATTTTGAAGGGGAGGTTATGTCTCACTAACTTGATCGAGTTTTTTGAGAAAATGCCGAAGATGATTGATGAGGGTAGGGCAGTGAATGTTGTTCACGTGGACTTCAGTGAGGCATTTGGCAAGGTCCGTCATGGCAAACTGGTACAGAAGGTGAAGTCACATGGGATCAGAGGTGAGCTGGCAAGAACTGGCTCAGTCATAAAAGACATATGGTAGCAATGGAAGGGTGCATTTCTGAATGGAGGGCTGTGACGAGTGGCATTCCTCAGGGATCCGTGCTGGGACTTTTGCTGTTTGTAATATATATAAATGATTTGGAGGGAAATATAACTGGTTTGATTAGTAAGTTTGAGAATGACAAAGGTTGGTGGAATTGTGGGTAGCGATGAGGTCTGTCGGAGGATACAGCAGGATTTAGATCAGTTGGCGACTTGACTGAGAGATGGCAGATGGAATTTAATCCGGACAAATGTGAGGTAATGCATTTTGGAAGGTCTAATGCAGATGGGAAATAGACAGTAAATAGTAGAACCATTAAGTGTATTGATAGGCAGAGGGATCTGGGCATACAGGTCCACAGGTCACTGAAAGTGGCAATGCAAGTGGAGAAGGTAGACAAGAAGGCATACGGCATGCTTGTCTTCATTGGCCGGGTCATTAAGTTTAAAAATTGGCAAGTCATGGACTTCCGGTTGCGGTGATGCCGAGCTAGCCGCACGTTTCGGTGGCTCCAGCTCCGACGGACCTTCGGGCTCTTTTAAGAACCCCAACGGGGAATGTTTTGACGACGCAACCCAGTGTGGGGTGTGTGAGAAGGGAGTCCCCCCCCCCCCCCCAACGAAGGAGGAAAAAACCGGCGGCTGCAGCACGAGGAATCGTCGACCAAAGGGTCAGAAAGAGAGAAGCACAAGATGGCGGCGGAGAAAGCGCAGGCGACATGGGGGCCTGAGCAGGATGAAATTTTGAGACGGTGCGTGGAGCTGCTGAAGAGGGAGGTGCTGACCCCGATTCTACAGGCAATTGAGGGGCTCAAGGAGACACTAAAGACCCAGGAGGCAGAGCTCCGCGTGGTGGAGCAGAAGGTGACAGATAATGAGGACGAGATCCTGGGCCTGGCGGTTAAGACACAGACGCACGAGGCACTTCATAAAAAGTGTACTGAAAGGATCGAGGCCCTAGAAAACGGAGCGCGAAGGAAGAACCTTCGGATACTGGGTCTCCCTGAGGGCGTGGAAGGAGTGGACTGTGGAGCTTATGCAAGTACAATGCTGAGCTCACTGATGGGTGCTGAGGCCCCTACGGGCCCCTTGGAGGTGGGGTGGGCACATCGGATCCCGGCGAGAAGACCAAAAGCGGGAGAACCACCCAGGGCGATAATCGTGCGATTTCACCGCCTTAAGGATAGAGAAGAGGTCCTGAGATGGGCTTAAAAGGTGCGGAGTAGCAGATGGGAGAATGCAGTGGTACGGGTGTACCAGGATTGGAGTGCGGAGGTGGTGAGAAGGAGGGCGAGCTTTAACCGAGCCAAAAAGGTGTTGCATAAAAGGAAGGTGAAGTTCGGGATGCTGCAGCCGGCAAGACTATGGGTCACGTATCAGGAGAGACACCATTATTTCGAGACGGCGGAGGAAGCATGGACCTTTATCAAAGAGGAGAAATTGGATCGGAACTGAGGGACTGATGCTGCAGGAAATGTTATTGTTAATGTTGTGGTTGAAGTTAATTGAGAAGTAAATTGGGAAGGGGGGAGACATGGGGAAATGTGGGCGCCGGGGAGGGGGGAAAGACGGGACATAGTTGGAGAATGGGGAATGGGAGCTGCGCCATAAGAGGCGGGTCAGGTAAAGGGATGTTCCCGCGCCAGAGAGAATAAGGCGGGAAGACAGGCGCAAGGCGGATGGGAATTCCCCACACGGGGGGGGGGGGGGGGGGGGGGGGGTCGAGGAGTGAGCAGGAGTAGCCGGGGTCAGTTGAAGTCAGCTGACTTACGGAAGTAATATGGGGGGAGCAATCACGCTAGAAAGAGATCTAGCGGGGGGGGGGGGGGCGACACACAACTGGGTTGCTGCTGCGGAAATCCAATAGGAAATGGCTAAAGAGTGGGTGGACGGGGATGGCGTGCGACGCTGGGAGAGCGAGTGGGAGCGCGGAGGCGGGATATGGGACTGGCCTAGAGAAGGTAATGGCTAGTCGACACGGGAGGAGGGCAGGTAGCCCCCTAGTGAGGCTGATCACGTGGAACGTGAGAGGCCTGAACGGACCGATAAAAAGGGCCTGAGTGCTCGCGCATTTGAAAGGACTAAGGGCAGACGTGGTTATGCTCCAAGAGACGCACCTAAAGGTGGCGGACCAAGTTAGGTTAAGGAAAGGATGGGTGGGACAGGTGTTCCACTCAGGACTGGACGCAAAGAATAGAGGGGTGGCCGTTTTGGTGGGGAAACGGGTAGCATTTGAAGCAAAGAACATCGTAGCAGATAGCGGAGGTAGATATGTAATGGTGAGTGGCAGGCTGGAGGGAATGGAGGTCGTGTTGGTTAATGTGTATGCCCCAAACTGGGACGATGCGGGATTTATGAGACGGATGCTGGGGCATATACCGGACCTGGAGGTAGGAAACTTGATTTTAGGAGGGGACTTTAATACGGTGCTGGACCCGGGGCTAGATAGATCCAGCTCAAAGACCGGAGGAAGGCCGGCAGCGGCCAAGGTACTTAAGGGGTTTATGGACCAAATGGGGGGAGTGGATCTATGGCGATTTCTTAGACCTAGGGCTGGGGAGTTCTCTTTCTTCTCCCGTGTCCATAAAGTGTACTCCCGGATAGATTTTTTTGTTTTGGGAAGGTCGTTGATCTCTAGGGTGGAAGAAGCTGAGTACTCAGCCATAGCGGTTTCGGACCATGCCCCACATTGGGTGGACCTGGAATTAGGAGAGGAAAGGGAGCAGAGAACACTCTGGCGATTAGATGTGGGATTGATGGCGGATGAGGGAGTGTGTGCAAGAGTGCGGGGGTGTATTGAGAGATATCTGGAGGTCAATGACGACGGCGAGGTCCCTGTGGGAGTGGTATGGGAAGCACTAAAAGCGGTGGTCAGAGAAGAGCTGATCTCCATTGGGGCCCACAAAAGGAAAACAGAGGCCAAGGAAAGGGAAAGATTACTGGGGGAGATTTTAAGGGTGGATAGGGAATTTGCAGAGACCCCGGACGAGGAACTGTACAGGGAGAGGAGACGACTCCAGACGGAGTTTGACCTTCTGACCACCAGAAAGGCGGAGGTACTGTGGAGGAAGGCACAGGGGAGGAGGTATGAATATGGGGAAAAGGCTAGTCTCCTGTTGACTCATCAATTGCGAAAGAGGACACCAGCGAGGGAGATAGGAGGAATTAGAGACGAAAGGGGAGACACGGTGCGAAGGGCAGGAAAGATAAATGAGGTGTTCAAGACCTTTTATGAGGGACTGTATAGGTCTCAACCCCTAGAGGGAGAGGAGGGGATGCAGCAGTTCCTGGACCAATTGAGGTTCCCGAAAGTGGAGGAGCGGGGGGTGGTAGGCCTGGGGCCACCGATTGGGGTGGACGAGGTTATTAAGAGACTGGGAAGCATGCAAGCAGGGAAGGCCCCGGGACCAGACGGGTTCCCGGTGGAATATTACAGAAAATATGTGGACTTGTTGGCCCCGTTGATGGTGAGGACGTTCAATGAGGCCAGGGAAGGGGGGACTCTACCCCCGACGATGTCGGAGGCGACGATATCGCTAATTTTGAAGAGGGCTAAAGATCCGTTGCAGTGCGGGTCCTATAGACCTATTTCATTATTGAACGTGGACGCCAAATTGTTGGCAAAGGTATTGGCATTGAGGATAGAGGACTGTGTCCCGGGGGTGGTGCACGAAGACCAGACAGGGTTTGTAAAAGGGAGACAACTGAATGTTAACGTGCGACGACTATTAGGGGTGATAATGATGCCCCCAGTGGAGGGGGAGGCAGAGATAGTGGCAGCAATGGATGCAGAGAAGGCATTTGATAGGGTGGAGTGGGAGTATTTATGGGAAGTGTTAAGGAGGTTTGGGGTTCGGGAACGGGTTTATTAGCTGGGTTAGACTTCTTTATGGGCTCCAACGGCAAGTGTAGTTACGGGTCGACAAAGATCGGAGTATTTCCGACTATATAGGGGGACAAGACAGGGATGCCCGCTGTCTCCATTGCTGTTCGCGTTGGCAATTGAACCTCTGGCCATGGTGTTGAGAGACTCCAGGAAATGGAGAGGGGTGATTAGAGGGGGAGAGGAACACCACTATACGCAGATGACCTATTGTTATACGTGTCGGACCCAGCGGGGGGGATGATAGAGGTTATGCGAATGTTGAGGGAGTTCGGGCATTTCTCGGGGTATAGGCTAAACATGGGGAAGAGTGAATTATTTGTGATCCATCCAGGGGACCAGAGTAGAGAGATAGAAGGCTTGCCTCCAAGGGAAGTGGAAAGAAACTTCCGATACCTGGGGATTCAGATCGCTAGGAACTGGGGAACCTTGCACAGACTTAATCTGACACGGCTGGTAGAACAAATGGAGGAGGACTTCAAGAGGTGGGACATGCAGCCTCTGTCGCTGGCGGGCAGGGTGCAAGCAATTAAGATGATGGTCCTCCCGAGGTTCTTATTTGTATTTCAATGTCTCCCTATACTAATCACTCAGACCTTTTTTAATAAAATAGACAGGAGCATCACGAGCTTCGTGTGGGCAGGGAAAGTTCCGAGAGTAAGGAGGGGGTTCCTTCAGCTTAGTAGGGACAGAGGAGGATTGGCACTACCGAACTTGGGCGATTACTATTGGGCCGCCAATGTGGCAATGATACGTAAATGGATGATGGAGGGTGAGGGAGCGGCGTGGAAAAGACTGGAGAGAAAGTCCTGTAAAGGGACGAGTTTAGAGGCGCTGGTGATGGCGCCGCTACCGTTCTCACCTAAAAGGTTTACCACTAACCCGGTGGTGGCGGCAACATTGAATATCTGGGGACAGTGGAGGCGACAGAGAGGGGTGCGGGAGCCCTGGTGGGGTCCCCAATCAGGAACAACCATAGGTTCGCCCCAGGAAGAATGGATGGAGGATTTCAGAGCTGGCACCAGTTGGGAATTAGGAGGGTGGGAGATTTATTTATAGATGGGACTTTTGCGAGCTTGGGAGCATTGGAGGAAAAGTATAAGTTGCCCCGGGGAAATTTCTTGAGATCTATGCAGGTGAGGGCGTTTACTAGACAACAGGTGAGGGAATTTCCGTTGCTCCCGACACAGGGGATTCAGGACAGAGTGCTTTCAGGGGTGTGGGTCGGAGAGGGCAAGGTGTCAGAGATATACCGAGAGATGAGGGAAGAGGGGGAGGAGTCGGTGGGCGAACTAAAAAGAAAGTGGGAAGAAGAATTAGGGGAGGAGATAGAGGAGGGTATGTGGGCTGATGCCCTAAGCAGGGTAAATTCCTCTTCCTCATGCGCCAGGCTTAGCCTGATTCAATTTAAGGTGCTACATAGAGCACACATAACGGGAGCAAGATTGAGCAGGTTCTTTGGATTGGAGGACAGATGTGGGAGGTGTGGCGGGAGCCCGGCAAACCACGCACATATGTTTTGGGCGTGCCCGGCACTGGAAGGGTATTGGAAGGGAGTGACGGGAGTGATTTCGAAGGTGGTGAAGGCCCGGGTCAAACCAGGCTGGGGCTAGCTCTATTTGGAGTTGCTGATGAGCCGGGAGTGCAGGAGGCGAAAGAGGCCGACGTTGTGGCCTTTGCGTCCCTAGTAGCCCGGCGCAGGATCCTACTCATGTGGAAGGAGGCAAAACCCCCCGGACTGGAGGCCTGGGTAAATGATATGGCGGGGTTCATTAAATTGGAGCAGATAAAGTTTGCCCTGAGAGGGTCGGCTCAAGGGTTCACCAGGTGGTGGCAGCCATTTCTCGACTACCTAGGGGAACGTTAGAGGGAAGACAGATGACCAGCAGCAGCAACCCAGGGGGGAGGGGGGAGGGGGGGCGGTGGGGGTTTTAGTTTAGTTTATGTCAAAAGATAATGGGGTTTTGTTATTTGTGTATTGTTAAAAATTTCTTTGTTACGTTTGCTTTGTAAAAGGGGAAAAATTGTTGTCTGGAAAAAAATTTCAATAAAATATATTTTTTTAAAAATTGGCAAGTCATGTTGCAGCTGTATAGAACCTTAGTTAGGCCACACTTGTAATATAGTGTTCAATTCTGGTCGCCATGCTCCATGCTACCAGAAGGATGTGGAGGCTTTGGAGAGGGTACAGAAAAGATTTACCAGGGGCAGCATGGTGGAGCAGTGGATTAGCCCTGGTGCCTCACGGCGCCGAGGTCCCAGGTTCGATCCCGGCAACTGTGGGTCACTGTCTGTGTGGAGTTTGCACATTCTCCCCGTGTTTGCGTGGGAAACGCCCCCACAACCCAAAAGTTGTGCAGGCTAGGTGGATTGGCCAAGCTAAAGTGCCCCTTAATTGGAAAAATGAATTGGATACACTAAATTTATATTTAAAAAAAACAACAAGATTTACCAGAATGTTGAGGGCATTAGCTATGAGGAGAGGTTGGAGAAACTTGGTTTGTTCTCACTGGAATGACAGACATTGAGGGGCGACCTGATGGAAGTCTACAAGATAATGAGGGGCATGGACAGATTGGATTGTCGGAAGCTTTTTCCCAGCATGGAGGAGTCCATTACAGGGGGTCCTAGGTTTAAGGTGCGAGGGGCAAGGTTTAAAGGAGGTGTACAAAGTTTTTTGCTGGGAGCCTGGAATTTGCTGCTGGAGGATATAGTGGTGCCGTTTAAGGGGCATATTGACAGATACATGAAAAGGATGGGAATAGAGTGAGATGGTCCCCGGGAGGCTTGATTTTTTATTTCGTTCAGACGGGCAGCTTGATCGATGCCGGCTTGGAGGGCCGATTGGCCTGTTCCTGTGCTACAATTTTCTTTGTCTTTTCTTTGTTGTTTGTTCTACTTATTACCACGGCCACCCCTCTCATCTTCATATCCAGTCCTTTTTTTTAAAAATATATTTTATTAAAGTTTTTCGATCAAACAAAAAAAACAAAAATTTCCCATTTTACAACTTTGTAATAATATATACGTTGATCGTTTTTGAAATAAATAATATGCTAACTAACGGCAACTGCCAACAACAAAATAAGAAACAACAGAAATAGTAACTAAAATAGTAACTTCGTAAAATCTAATATAAATAACTAATATATAAACACACACATAAAAACCCCTGAGGACCCAAATGAGTCCTCCCCCCCCCCCCCCCCCCCCCCCCCCCACCTCCCTCCTCCCCCCTGGGTTGCTGCTGCTACCTTTCCTATTTTCCCTTATCGCTCTGCGAGATAGTCGAGGAACGGTTGCCACCGCCTGGTGAACCCTTGAGCCGAACCTCTTAGTGCGTACTTTATCCGCTCCAATTTTATGAACCCTGCCATGTCGTTTATCCAGGCCTCCACGCCCGGGGGTTTAGCTTCTTTCCACATAAGTAGAATCCTTCGCCGGGCTACTAGGGATGCAAAGGCCAAAACATCGGCCTCTCTCGCCTCCTGCACTCCCGGCTCATCTGCAACCCCAAATATAGCCAACCCCCAGCCTGGTTCGACCCGGACCCCCACCACCTTTGAAATCACTTTTGCCACACCCACCCAGAACCCATGCAATACCGGACATGACCAAAACATGTGGGTGTGGTTCGCCGGGCTTCCCGCGCATCTCCCACACCTATCCTCCACTCCAAAAAATCTACTCCGCCTTGCTCCAGTCATATGCGCCCTGTGTAGAACCTTGAATTGTATCAGGCTGAGCCTGGCACACGAGGACGAAGAGTTTACCCTACTTAGGGCATCTGCCCACAGCCCCTCCTCAATATCTTCCCCCAGCTCCTCCTCCCATTTTCCCTTCAGCTCCTCTACCATCGTCTCCCCCTCGTCTCTCATTTCCCGATATATATCTGACACCCTGCCATCACCCACCCATGCCCCCGGAGTCACTCTGTCCTGGATTTCTTGCGCCGGGAGCTGCGGAAATTCCCTCACCTGTTGCCTCACAAATGCCCTCACTTGCATGTAGCGAAATGCATTCCCAGGTGGCAACCCATATTTTTCTGTCAGTGCTCCCAGACTCGCGAACGTCCCGTCTAAGAACAAGTCCTTCAATTTCGCAATTCCTGCTCGCTGCCAAGATTTAAATCCCCCATCTATCCTTCCCGGGACGAACCTATGGTTGTTCCTCATTGGGGACCACACTGAGGCACCCGTCACTCCCTTATGTCGTCTCCACTGCCCCCAAATTTTCAAAGTTGCCACCACCACTGGGTTCGCGATGTATTTTTTCGGGGAGAACGGTAACGGCGCCGTCGCCAGTGCTTTTAGGCTAGTTCCCCTACAGGACGCCATCTCCAGTCTTTTCCACGCCGCTCCTTCCCCTTCCCTCATCCACTTACATATCATTGACACGTTGGCGGCCCAATAATAATCACTTAGACTCGGCAGCGCCAGTCCCCCTCTGTCCCTACTGCGCTGCAGGAACCCCCTCTTTATTCTTGGGGTCTTTCCAGCCCACACAAAGCTCATAATACTCTTGTCCACCTTCTTAAAAAAGGCCTTTGTAATCAGTACAGGGAGGCACTGGAACACAAAAAGAAACCTCGGAAGGACCACCATTTTAACCGCCTGCACCCTGCCCGCCAATGACAGGGGCACCATGTCCCACCTCCTAAAGTCCTCTTCCATCTGCTCTACCAGTCGTACCAAGTTAAGCTTATGCAAGGTTCCCCAGTTCCTGGCCACCTGGATCCCTAAATACCGGAAATCCCTTGTTACCCTCCTCAATGGTAAATCATCTATTCCCCTGCCCTGTTCCCCGGGATGCATCACAAACAGTTCACTCTTCCCCATATTCAATTTATATCCTGAAAATTCTCCAAACTCCCTGAGTGTCTGCATTATCTCAGGCATGCCCTCCACTGGGTCCGCGACATACTACAACAAATCATCCGCGTATAATGACACCCGATGCTCTTCTCCTCCTCTAAGTACCCCCCTCCACTTCCTAGAGCCCCTCAGCGCTATGGCCAGTGGCTCAATTGCCAACGCAAACAGTAACGGGGACAGGGGACATCCCTGTCTTGTACCCCTATATAGTCGTAAGTGGTCAGATCTTTGCCTATTTGTAATCACACTTGCCATCGGGGCCCTGTACAGGAGCTGAACCCATCTAATGAACCCCTCTCCAAATCCAAATCTCCTCAGTACTTCCCACAGGTAGTCCCACTCCACTCTATCAAATGCTTTCTCTGCATCCATCACCACCACTATCTCCGCCTCCCCCTCCGGTGGGGGCATCATCATCACCCCCAGCAGCCTCCGTATATTAGCATTCAATTGCCTTCCTTTAACAAACCCCATTTGATCATCATGCACCACCCTATATAGGGGCAGCACGGTAGCCTTGTGGATAGCACAATTGCTTCACAGCTCCAGGGTCCCAGGTTCGATTCCAGCTTGGGTCACTGTCTGTGCGGAGTCTGCACATCCTCCCCGTGTGTGCGTGGGTTTCCTCCGGGTGCTCCGGTTTCCTCCCACAGTCCAAAGATGTGCAGGTTAGGTGGATTGGCCATGATAAATTGCCCTTAGTGTCCAAAATTTCCCTTAGTGTTGGGTGGGGTTACTGGGTTATGGGGATAGGGTGGCGGTGTTGACCTTGGGTAGGGTGCTCTTTCCAAGAGCCGGTGCAGACTCGATGGGCCGAATGGCCTCCTTCTGCACTGTAAATTCTATGATCTATGACCCCAGGGACACAGTCCTCTATCCTCATCGCCATCACCTTGGCCAAAAGCTTGGCATCTACGTTCAAGAGGGAAATAGGCCTGTATGACCCGCACTGCAGCGGGTCTTTGTCTCTTTTCAGGATCAGCGATATCGTCGCCTCCGACATCGTCGGGGGTAATGTCCCCCTTTCCCTAGCCTCATTAAAGGTTCTCGTCAGAAGTGGGGCCAGCAGGTCCACGTATTTCCTATAGAACTCATCCGGGAACCCATCTGGTCCCGGGGGCCTTCCCTGCCTGCAAGTTCCCAATTCCTTTTACCACCTCCTCCACCTCAATCTGCCCTCCCAGTCCTGCCATCTCCTGTTCCTCAACCTTCGGGAACTCCAGCTGGTCTAGGAAATGCATCATTCCCTCTTTCCCTTCCGGGGGTTGAGCCTTATATAGCCTCTCGTAAAATACCTTAAACACCCCGTTCACCCTCTCCACTCCCCGTTCCATCTTTCCCTCCTAGTCTCTAACCCCTCCGATCTCTCTCGCCGCCCCCCTCTTCCTAAGTTGTTGGGCCAGCAGCCGGCTCGCCTTCTCTCCATATTCATACTGCACTCCCTGTGCCTTCCTCCATTGTGCCTCCGCATTACCCGTGGTCAACAAGTCAAAGTCCGTGTGCAATCTCCATCTTTCCCTGTATAGCCCTTCATCTGGAGCCTCTGCATATTGCCTACCCACCCTCAAAATCTCCCTCAACAATCTCTCCCTTTCTTTACCCTCTTGTTTCCCCTTATGGGCCCTTATGGAGATCAGCTCCCCTCTAACCACCGCCTTCAGCGCCTCCCAGATCACTCCCACCTGGACCTCTCCGTCTTCATTAATCTCTAGGTACCTTTCAATACATCCCCTCACCCTTACACATACCCCCTCGTCTGCCAACAGTCCCATATCTAATCTCCAGAGTAGGCGCTGTTCCTTTTCCTCTCCTACTTCCAGATCTACCCAATGTGGGGCATGATCTGAAATGGCTATAGCCGAATACTCCGTTCCTGCCACCTTCGGGATCAGCGCCCTTCCCAGGACAAAGAAGTCTATCCGGGAGTACTCTTTGTGGACATGGGAGAAGAAGGAAAACTCTTTACTCCTTGGCCTAGTAAATCTCCAGGGATCCACTCCTCCCATCTGCTCCATAAAGTCCTTAAGCACCTTGGCCGCTGCCGGCCTCCTCCCGGTCCTAGATCTGGACCGGTCCAGCCCTGGGTCCAGCACCGTGTTGAAGTCCCCCCCGCCCCCCCCCCCCCCCCCCCATTACCAACTTTCCCATCTCCAGGTCCGGGATGCGCCCCAACATACGCTTCATAAAGTTTGCGTCATCCCAGTTCGGGGCATATACATTCACCAGCACCACCGCCTCACCTTGCAATCTGCCACTCACCGTCACGTATCTACCCCCACTGTCCGCCACTATGGTCTTCGCCTCAAACAATACCCGTTTCCCCACCAGTATTGCCACTCCTCTATTTTTCGCATCCAAGCCCGAGTGGAATACCTGTCCCACCCATCCTTTTCTTAATCTGACCTGATCCGCCAGTTTCAGGTGCGTCTCCTGAAGCATGACCACGTCTGCCTTTAGCTTCTTTAGGTGCGCAAGTACCCTTGCCCTCTTAATCGGCCCATTCAACCCTCATGTTCCACATGATCAACCGGGTTGGGGGGCTCTTTACCCCCCCCCCCCCCTCGTCGACTAGCCATCCCCTTTTTTAGACCAGCTCCTCACCCGGTTCCCACGCACCCGCTTATCCCCCCCGACGGCGCCCCTCCCGTCCCGACCATCCCGTAACAGCTCCCCCTTCCCCTTAGCAACAGCAACCCAGTTAACCTCTCCCCCCCCCCAAACTCTGCTGACCTCGGCTTCCCCCGTTTATCCTCCGCAATCTGGCCACTATTATCTCTTCTGTCCATTCACATCCAGGGGGACTCCCTTCTGTGTCGCCTCACAGTGGGTTTAGCCTTCGAAAATTGCCGTTGGGGCTCCCGATAAGAGCCCAAAAGTCCGTTAAAACGGGAGGTGCCGAAACGTGCGACTTAGCTGGTCATCGCCGCACCCGGAAGTCTTCATATCCAGTCCTGAGTGGTAAACCTTTTAAAAATAAATTTAGAGCACCCAATTAATTTTTTCCAATTAAGGGACAATTTAGCGTGACCAAACCACCTAACCTGCTCATATTTGGGTTGTGGGGGCGAAACCCACGCAGACACTGGGAGAATGTGCAAACTCCACACGGACAGTAACCCAGGGCCGGGATCGAACCTGGGACCTCGGCGCCTTGAGGCAACAATGCTAACCACTGCACCACCGTGCTGCCCCTGAGTGGTAAAGAACAAAGAACAAAGAAAAGTACAGCACAGGAACAGGCCCTTTGGCCCTTAACACCTGTGCCGACCATGCCCGTCTAAACTAAACTCTTCTACACTTCCTCGGTCCGTATCCCTTCTACACTTCCTCGGTCCGTATCCCTCTATTCCCATCCTATTCATGTATTTGTCAAGATAAACCCGTCAAACCCATCCCCCTCAGTCTTTTCTGGTCAGCCACCTTCGAATGAGTCTCTTGGAAAAACATAGTCTGTTGCAGGTGAGCAAATATTCACTACCTTTTAACAGGACAATTCAGGCCCCAAACATTTGAAGTTACCAATAGAGTGAGGGGGCACCTGATACCCCCCCCCCCGGTCCCCAACCCGTGCCTTATGGGGCCACTGTTAGGCTTCCACTGCCATCGACTCCCACATCGCAGCACCCTAACAATCAGATTTTCCATACCCTCCCAACCCTCCAGTTAAACCAAAAGAAAGAAATATACAAAACCCTACCCTCCTCACCATTTTGTCCCCCACATCCCTTCCGTTTACTGGTTTTCACACCAGCATGGTGGCTCCTGCACGAGGCCCGCGACGACCCTTGAACCCGCCAAAAAACCCAATCCTGGACAAATAAAAAGGAAAGTGCCCGAGTAAATAAATACTCTTTTCCCCCCCCCCAAAAAAAAGGGGATAGAATGGAGGTGTTGAACTTGGGTAGGGGGCTCTTTCCAAGAGCCGGTGCAGACTCGATGGGCCGAATGGCCTC
This sequence comes from Scyliorhinus torazame, assembly GCF_047496885.1. Lineage (NCBI taxonomy): Eukaryota > Metazoa > Chordata > Chondrichthyes > Carcharhiniformes > Scyliorhinidae > Scyliorhinus > Scyliorhinus torazame. The sequence continues at coordinate 304,734,384 of NC_092709.1, forward strand.
CTTCTGCACTGTAAATTCTATGATTAAAACGAAAACCGGAAGGAGAGTGATAGACAGAGGAACATAGAAACAGTATTAGAATACACAGTGATCAAACTAACAACACAATTTAACATTTACAAATTTCCAATCCCCTGGTCTCGAAGAAACCTATCCGCCTCCTCCGGGGTGTCCCAAGAAGTATTCCGGTTTAAGGAAGGTAATCCACAGATGGGCTGGATAATTCATTCCAAATCTCACACCTTCCTTGTGGAGACCTTTATTAAAACCGGCACAGTGTTTAGCCAGTTCCGTACCACAATTAGGGTGTACCCCCAAATCAGGGTGTATCCTGATGACGCTCTCCTCCCACGTGCACTTCTTCGCATGCCTGGCTCACCTCAGGACTGTTTCCTTGTCCAGGAATCGATGCAGACATACCACATTCGCTTTTGGTTGTTCACCTGCCTTTGGTTTCCTTCTCAGCACCCGATATGCAAGGTCAACCCCAGGGGGATATTAAAAACTTCCTCACCGACCAGCTTCCGCAGCATCTGTGCCACGTACTCCACTGGTTGTGAACCTTCCAATCCCTCTGGGAGACCCACCATCCGGACATTCAGCCTCCACTCTCTGTTCGCCAGGTTGGCTTCTCTGTCCCGTACATTTTTGAAGCTGCCAGCAATCAGGGAAAACTCTACTTCCATCATGGTCAGCCGGTCCTCGTGGCAGCACGGTAGCATTGTGGATAGCACAATTGCTTCACAGCTCCAGGGTCCCAGGTTCGATTCTGGCTTTGGGTCACTGTCTGCGCGGAGTCTGCACATCCCGTGTGTGCGTGGGTTTCCTCCGGGTGCTCCGGTTTCCTCCCACAGTCCAAAGATGTGCAGGTTAGGTGGATTGGCCATGTTAATTGCCCTTAGTGTTGGGTGGGGTTACTGGGTTATGGGGATAGGGTGGAGGTGTGGTCCTTGGGTAGGGGGCTCGATGGGCTGAATGGCCTCCTGCACTGTAAATTCTATGAAATCTATGTATGGGAGGGGGGGGGGGGGGGGAAACAGCAAGTCTACAGCTGTCTAACGCATGGATGCCATCGGAAGTCCCCCAATTCTTTTTGTTTCTAATTAAGGGGCAATTTAGCGCAGCCAATCCGCCTACTCTGCACATCTTTGGGTTGTGGGGATGAGACCCACACAGACATGGGAGAATATGCTCCACACAGACAGTGACCCAGGGTTGGGATCAAACCCGGGTCCCTTGGTGCTGTGAGGCAGCAGTGCTAGCCACCGTGCCTCCATGCCGCCCTTTGAATGTGTATCATGCCATCTTTTGTTAGTGTTTATCCATCAGTTATGGCAAACGTCTGACTAAATTTCCAGTTACTGATGCAATTGAGGTTTTAATAAGAGAAATAGTCAGCTATTGCATAGAACATACAGTGCAGAAGGAGGCCATTCGGCCCATCGAGTCTGCACCGACCCACTTGAGCCCTCACTTCCACCCTATCCCCGTAACCCAATAACCCTTCCTAACCTTTTTTTTGGTCACTAAGGGCAATTTATCATGGCCAATCCACCTAACCTGCACGTCTTTGGACTGGGAGGAAACTGGAGAACCCAGAGGAAACCCACGCAGACACGGGGAGAACGTGCAGACTCCGCACAGTGACCCAGCGGGGAATCGAACCTGGGACCCTGGCGCTGAGAAGTCATAGTGCTATTCACTTGTGCTACCGTGCTGATTGAGCAGTTGGGAGAATGAAAAAGAAATAATGAATTAAAGGTTGCTTACTTGCCTTTGAGTTGAGAGGCAGGGAAAGTGCTTGCTAATCATCCTTCTGGAACAACTACATTTATGGTTAGAGATGTAAATGTTGCTTAATTTAACACGGTTGGTGGAACAGATGGAGGAGGATTTCAAGAGATGGGACATGGTGTCCTTGTCATTGGCAGGTAGGGTGCAGGCGGTTAAAATGGTGGTCCTCCGAGATTCCTTTTTGTGTTCCAGTGCCACGAAGGCTTTTTTTCAAAAGAATTGAGAAGAGCATTATGAGTTTTGTGTGGGCTGGGAAGACCCGAGAGTGAGGAGGGGATTCTTGCAGCGTAGTAGGGGCAGGGGGGGCTGGCACTACCGAGCCTAAGTGAGTACTACTGGGCCGCCAATGTTTCAATGGTATGTAAGTGGATGGGAGAAGGGGAGGGAGCGGCGTGGAAGAGAATGGAGAGGACTAGCCTGCAAGCAATGGTGACGGCGCCGTTGCCATTCTCACCAAAGAAATACACCACAAGCCCGGTGGTGGTGGCTACATTGAGAATTTGGGGGCAGTGGAGACGGCATAGGGGTGGGACGGGAGCTTCGGTGCGGTCCCCAATAAGAAACAATCATAGGTTCGTTCCGGGGAGAATGGATGGGGGATTTGGAGCATGGCAAAGAGCTGGGGTAGTACAATTAAGAGATCTATTTGTAGATGGGACGTTTGCGAGTTTGGGAGCGCTGACGGAGAAATATGGGTTGCCCCAAGGGAATGCATTTCAGTATATGCAATTGAGGGCTTTTGTGAGGCAACAGGTGAGGGAATTCCCGCAGCTCCCGACGTAGGAAGTGCAGGATAGAGTGATCTCAGAGACATGGGTGGGGGACGGTAAGGTAGCGGACATATACAGGGAGATGAGGGACGAGGGGCAGATCATGGTAGATGAGCTGAAAGGGAAATGGGAAGAAGAACTGGGGGAGGAGATTGAGGAGGGGCTGTGGGCGGATGCCCTACGTAGGGTAAACTCATCGTCCTCGTGTGCCAGGCTAAGCCTGATACAATTTAAGGTGCTACACAGGGCGCATATGACTGGAGCACGGCTTAGTAAATTTTTGGGGGTAGAGGATAGGTGTGCGAGGTGCTAGAGGCCCAGCGAATCACATCCACATGTTCTGGTCATGCCCGGTACTACAGGGGTTCTGGGTGGGGGTGGCAAAGGTACTTTTGAAGGTGGTGGGGGTCCGGGTCGAACCAAGCTGGGGGTTGGCTATATTTGGGGTTGCAGAAGAGCCGGGAGTGCAGGAGGCGAGAGAGGCTGACGTGTTGGCCTTTGCGTCCCTAGTAGCCCGGCGCAGGATATTGTTAATGTGGAAGGAAGCTAAGCCTCCGGAGGTGGAGACCTGGATAAACGATATGTCAGGGTTCATAAAGTTAGAACGGATTAAGTTCGTGTTAAGGGGTTCGGCTCAGGGGTTCACCAGGCGGTGGCAACCGTTCGTCGACGACCTCACAGAAAGATAGAGGGAATGGAAAAGAAGTAGATAACAGCAGCAACCCGGGGGGGGGGGAGGAATCGGACGGACTCTCAGGGATGTTATTGTACATGTATAGGTATTTGGTATATGTAATTGTATATTGGACTGTTGGACTGTAATTTTGGAGAGTATTTATTTTGGACAAGGCAGTTGCCATTTAGTTTTGTTTTTCTTTTGTTTTTGTTTATATATATTATTTATTTGTTTAAAACTGGCCGCAGCTATTTATATTGCTTTATTGTTGTGTAAAAGAAACACTACGTATTGTTATGTTTGGCCAAAAAACTCGAATAAAATATATTTTTTAAAAAAGAGATGTAAATGTTCGAGAGGAAAGGAGTGGGGGGTAGTTCCATCATTTTGGCCCAACAACAGTGAAGGAATAGTGATATATTTCCAACTCCTCAGGATGGCGAGTGGCTTGGAGGTGAACTTCCAGATGGTGGTGGTCCCATGTATCTGCAGCCCTTGTGCTTCTTGTAGCCCACAAACCGTATCATTATCCTACTGATATCGACCAACTCTGGATAGCCCAGTAATTTAATCAGATGCTGACTGGTCTCGCTAGCTCAGTTGCATGTTCGTTTTACTAGTTGAACCACTGGAAATACTCTATTAAACTTTCTTTTGCTGGAAATTCTTGGTCTACTGTGGATGTCGATCTGGTTAGTGATTATAAGCATTGCTCTTTTATTTCTTCATCCATTACAATAGTTTTGGGATGTGCTGCCTTTGCTTCAATGTTTGATGGGTGTTTGCAAGACTGAAACTGGTGACAGGAAGTGAATGAATAATGTGGATCACAGAGATCTAATTAACACACAAACTTGCTGTAGGAATGTGAATTGATTTTAAAATCTAATTGGGGTCATGATAGTTTTAGGAATTTGAACTTAATCCCAAAAGTGCTTTTCTTTTCCTGTGTTGGATACCAAGTTTTAAACAAATGTATTCCAGCCACATTTAGTGTACTGAATTCTAGGGACTATAGACTGTTCATAAAGAAACATTTTACTGTGGCAGACATGGGTTGATCAAAAATGAGGACTGAACTCTGGAAATGGGGAACCGAGCACCTACTGCTGGAATAAGGGGATCAGGGGTTATGGGGAGAAGGCAGGAGAATGGGGATGAGAAAATATCAGCCATGATTGAATGGCGGAGCAGACTCGATGGGCCGAGTGGCCTAATTATGTACCGATGTCTTATGGAACTGAGGTACCCTCAATAATGACGCTTGGAGATTAAACTGTAAAGAAGGCTTTATTAGACTAATAACTATGCTACAGCTATGGACGAGAGCTGACTGCTATACAGACCATGAGGCAGGCCTTTATGTATGGCTCCCAGATGGGCGGAGCCAGAGGCGGAGTCCCCAGGGTTCCAAGCCCGGTTTTAAAGGGGACATCACCTTACATGATGATAAGGCAGTAACCGTTCATCACATTCACCCCCTGTTTAAAAAGGAGTCCGGCGGGGGTGAAGTGCCATCATAGGTCCATCCGTCTCGGTGGCCGGATCATCCTCCTCGACCTCCTCAATTCGGGCGGTGGTGCGGAGGGCACGGACGTCCCGGTTGAGGGCACATCCGGGAGCACAGCGGTCGGAGCTTCGGTCCGGGTCGGGGCAGAGGAACTAGGCAGGGCCGGGGGTAGCGGAGCTGGCGCCGGCGGGGTGTGTCAAGGGGGGGCGCACGGTAGGGGAAAAGTGGTGGTCTTTAGGAGTGGGCGGGCTTTGTCCGCATACTTGGGGACCCACTGGGCGTAATAGGAGAAAAGCCCCAAGCACCGTTTGAGGGCCTTGAGGCTGCGGGGGAGAGGGCTACTAGGGGCGCATGCGGTCGGGGTTGGGACCTAGGACCCCGTCTTCCACCACATAGCCGAGGATGGCCAGCCGGGTGGTGTGGAAAACGCATTTGCCCTCGTTATAGGTCAGGTTAAGGGCTCGGGCGGTCTGGAGGAACTTTTTGAGGTTAGCGTCATGGTCCTGCTGATCATGGCCGCAGATGGTGACATTGTCCAAGTACGGGTATGTAGCCCGCAAACCGTACTGGTCCACCATTTGGTCCATCGCCCTTTGAAAGACTGAGACCCCATTTGTTTTTTTTATTAAATATTTTACTGAAAGTTTTTTGGTCAACCAACACAGTACATTGTGCATCCTTTACACAATATTATAACAACACAAATAACAATGACCTATTTTATAAACAAAAAATGAATAAATAATAAATAACAAAAATGAAAACTAGCCCTAATTGGCAACTGCCTTGTCACAAGTAACACTCTCCAAAATATAATTTAACAGTCCAATATATAATTATCTGTAGCAACGACCTATACATACTATACAGTATATATTAACAACCCTGAGAGTCCTTCTGGTTCCTCCTCCCCCCCCCCCCCCCCCCCCCCCCCCGATCCTGGGCTGCTGCTGCTGCCTTCTTTTTCCCATTCCGTCTATCTTTCTGCGAGGTATTCGACGAACGGTTGCCACCGCCTGGTGAACCCTTGAGCCGACACCCTTAGGACGAACTTAATCCGCTCTAGCTTTATAAACCCCGCCATGTCATTTATCCAGGTCTCCACCCCCGGGGGCTTGGCTTCTTTCCACATTAGCAATATCCTGCGCCGGGCTACTAGGGACGCAAAGGCCAAAACATCGGCCTCTCTCGCCTCCTGCACTCCCGGCTCTTGTGCAACCCCAAATATAGCCAACCCCCAGCTTGGTTCGACCCGGACTCCTACTACTTTTGAAAGCACCTTTGTCACCCCCATCCAAAACCTCTGTAGTGCCGGGCATGACCAAAACATATGGGTATGATTCGCTGGGCTTCTCGAGCACCTCGCACACCTATCCTCCACCCCAAAAAATTTACTGAGCCGTGCTCCAGTCATATGTGCCCTGTGTAATACCTTAAACTGAATCAGGCTTAGCCTGGCACACGAGGACGACGAGTTTACCCTGCTTAGGGCATCTGCCCACAGGCCCTCCTCGATCTCCTCCCCCAGCTCTTCTTCCCATTTCCCTTTTAGTTCATCTACCATAGTCTCCCCTTCGTCCCTCATTTCCCTATATATATCTGACACCTTACCATCCCCCACCCATGTCTTTGAGATCACTCTGTCCTGCACCTCTTGTGTCGGGAGCTGCGGGAATTCCCTCACCTGTTGCCTCGCAAAAGCCCTCAGTTGCATATACCTGAATGCATTCCCTTGGGGCAACCCATATTTCTCGGTCAGCGCTCCCAGACTCGCGAACTTCCCATCCACAAACAGATCTTTCAGTTGCGTTATTCCTGCTCTTTGCCACATTCCATATCCCCCATCCATTCCCCCCGGGGCAAACCTATGGTTGTTTCTTATCGGGGACCCCCCCAAGGCTCCAGTCTTTCCCCTATGCCGTCTCCACTGTCCCCAAATCTTCAGTGTAGCCACCACCACCGGGCTTGTGGTGTAGTTCCTCGGTGAGAACGGCAATGGGGCTGTCACCATAGCCTGTAGGCTAGTCCCCCTACAGGACGCCCTCTCTAATCTCTTCCATGCAGCTCCCTCCTCCTCCTCTCCCATCCACTTACTCACCATTGAAATATTAGCGGCCCAATAATACTCACTTAGGCTCGGTAGTGCCAGCCCCCCCCTATCCCTGCTACGCTGTAAGAATCCCTTCCTCACTCTCGGGGTCTTCCCGGCCCACACAAAACCCATGATGCTCTTTTCAATCCTTTTTTAAAAAAAAGCCTTCGTGATCACCACCGGGAGGCACTGAAACACAAAGAGGAATCTCGGGAGGACCACCATCTTAACCGCCTGCACCCTCCCTGCCATTGACAGGGATACCATATCCCATCTCTTGAAATCCTCCTCCATCTGTTGCACCAACCGCGTTAAATTTAACCTATGCAATGTGCCCCAATTCTTAGCTATCTGGATCCCCAGGTAACGAAAGTCCCTTGGTACCTTCCTCAACGGTAGGTCCTCTATTTCTCTACTCTGCTCCCCTGGATGCACCACAAACAACTCACTTTTCCCCATGTTCAATTTATACCCTGAAAAATCCCCAAACTCCCCAAGTATCCGCATTATTTCTGGCATCCCCTCCGCCGGGTCCGCCACGTATAGTAGCAAATCGTCCGCATACAAAGATACCCGGTGCTCTTCTCCTCCCCTAAGTACTCCCCTCCACTTCTTGGAACCCCTCAACGCTATCGCCAGGGGCTCAATCGCCAGTGCAAACAATAATGGGGACAGAGGGCATCCCTGCCTTGTCCCTCTATGGAGCCGAAAATATGCAGATCCCCGTCCATTCGTGACCACGCTCGCCACTGGGGCCCTATACAACAGCTGCACCCATCTAACATACCCCTCTCCAAAACCAAATCTCCTCAACACCTCCCACAAATAATCCCACTCCACTCTATCAAATGCTTTCTCGGCATCCATCGCCACTACTATCTCCGTTTCTCCCTCTGGTGGGGCCATCATCATTACCCCTAACAACCTCCGTATATTCGTGTTCAGCTGTCTCCCCTTCACAAACCCAGTTTGGTCCTCGTGGACCACCCCCGGGACACATTCCTCTATTCTCATTGCCATTACCTTGGCCAGGACCTTGGCATCTACATTTAGGAGGGAAATAGGTCTATAGGACCCGCATTGTAGCGGGTCCTTTTCCTTCTTTAAGAGAAGCGATATCGTTGCTTCAGACATAGTCGGGGGCAGTTGTCCCCTTTCCTTTGCCTCATTAAAGGTCCTCGTCAGTACCGGGGCGAGCAAGTCCACATATTTTCTATAGAATTCGACTGGGAATCCATCCGGTCCCGGGGCCTTTCCCGCCTGCATGCTCCTAATTCCTTTCACCACTTCTTCTACCTCGATCTGTGCTCCCAGTCCCACCCTTTCCTGCTCTTCCACCTTGGGAAATTCCAGCTGATCCAAGAAGCCCATCATTCTCTCCCTCCCATCCGGGGGTTGAGCTTCATATAATTTTTTATAAAATGTCTTGAACACTCCATTCACTCTCTCCGCTCCCTGCTCCATCTCTCCTTCCTCATCCCTCACTCCCCCTATTTCCATCGCTGCTCCCCTTTTCCTCAATTGGTGTGCCAGCAACCTGCTCGCCTTCTCCCCATATTCGTACTGTACACCCTGTGCCTTCCTCCATTGTGCCTCTGCAGTGCCTGTAGTCAGCAAGTCAAATTCTACATGTAGCCTTTGCCTTTCCCTGTACAGTCCCTCCTCCGGTGCTTCCGCATATTGTCTGTCCACCCTCAAAAGTTCTTGCAGCAACCGCTCCCGTTCCTTACTCTCCTGCTTCCCTTTATGTGCCCTTATTGATATCAGCTCCCCTCTAACCACCGCCTTCAACGCCTCCCAGACCACTCCCACCTGGACCTCCCCATTATCATTGAGTTCCAAGTACTTTTCAATGCACCCCCTCACGCTTAGACACACCCCCTCATCTGCCATTAGTCCCATGTCCATTCTCCAGGGTGGGCGCCCTCCTGTTTCCTCCCCTATCTCCAAGTCCACCCAGTGTGGAGCGTGATCCGAAATGGCTATAGCCGTATACTCCGTTCCCCTCACCTTCGGGATCAATGCCCTACCCAGCACAAAAAAGTCTATTCGCGAGTAGACTTTATGGACATAGGAGAAAAACGAGAACTCCTTACTCCTAGGTCTGCTAAATCTCCACGGGTCTACACCTCCCATCTGCTCCATAAAATCTTTAAGCACCTTGGCTGCTGCCGGCCTCCTTCCAGTCCTGGACTTCGACCTATCCAGCCCTGGTTCCAACACCGTATTAAAATCTCCCCCCATTATCAGCTTTCCCATCTCTAGTTCCGGAATGCATCCTAGCATCCGCCTCATAAAATTGGCATCATCCCAGTTCGGGGCATGTACGTTTACCAAAACCACCGTCTACCCCTGTAGTTTGCCACTCACCATCACGTATCTGCCCCCGTTATCCGCCACTATAGTCTTTGCCTCGAACATTACCCGCTTCCCCACTAATATAGCCACCCCCCTGTTTTTCGCATCTAGCCCCGAATGGAACACCTGCCCCACCCATCCTTTGCGTAGCCTAACCTGGTCTATCAGTTTCAGGTGCGTTTCCTGTAACATAACCACATCTGCCTTAAGTTTCTTAAGGTGTGCGAGTACCCGTGCCCTCTTTATCGGCCCGTTCAGCCCTCTCACGTTCCACGTGATCAGCCGAGTTGGGGGGCTTCCTACCCCTCCCCCTTGTCGATTAGCCATCACCTTTTTCCAGCTCCTCACCCAGTTCCCACGCAGCTGTATCTCCCCCAGGCAGTGCCCCCCCGCCCATCCTCTCCCATACCAGCTCCCCCCTCTCCCCAGCAGCAGCAACCCAGTAATTCCCCCCTCCCACCCCCCCCGCTAGATCCCCCGCTAGCGTAATTACTCCCCCCATGTTGCTCCCAGAAGTCAGCAAACTCTGGCTGACCTCGGCTTCCCCCCGTGACCTCGGCTCGCACCGTGCGACGCCCCCTCCTTCCTGCTTCTCTATTCCCGCCATGATTATCATAGCGCGGGAACCAAGCCCGCGCTTCTCCCTTGGCCCCGCCCCCAATGGCCAACGCCCCATCTCCTCCACCTCCCCTCCTCCCCCCATCACCACCTGTGGGAGAGAGAAAAGTTACCACATCGCAGGATTAGTACATAAAACCCCTCTTTGCCCCCCACATTCGCCCCACCACTTTGTTCGAACGTTCTTTTTAATAACCCGCTCATTCCAGTTTTTCTTCCACAATAAAAGTCCACGCTTCATCCGCCGTCTCAAAGTAGTGGTGCCTCCCTCGATATGTGACCCACAGTCTTGCCGGTTGCAGCATTCCAAATTTTATCTTCTTTTTATGAAGCACCGCCTTGACCCGATTAAAGCTCGCCCTCCTTCTCGCCACCTCCGCACTCCAGTCTTGATAAACGCGGATCACCGCGTTCTCCCATTTACTGCTCCGAGTTTTCTTCGCCCATCTAAGGACCATTTCTCTATCCTTAAAACGGAGGAATCTCACCACTATGGCTCTGGGAATTTCTCCTGCTCTCGGTCCTCGCGCCATCACTCGGTATGCTCCCTCCACCTCCAACGGACCCGCCGGGGCCTCCGCTCCCATTAACGAGTGCAGCATCGTGCTCACATATGCCCCGACGTCCGCTCCCTCCACACCTTCAGGAAGACCAAGAATCCTCAGGTTGTTCCTCCTTGCGTTGTTTTCCAGTGCCTCCAACCTTTCCACACATCGTTTCTGATGTGCCTCCCGCGTCTCCGTCTTCACCACCAGGCCCTGTATATCGTCCTCATTCTCGGCTGCCTTTGCCTTCACGACCCGAAGCTCCCGCTCCTGGGTCTTTTGTTCCTCCTTTAGCCCTTCGATCGCCTGTAGTATCGGGGCCAACAGCTCTTTCTTCATTTCCTTTTTTAACTCTTCTGTGGTGTTGGGTGCTCTGGTGCACAGATGAGCCAACACAGTTGTATGTGGTACAACTCTATTTTATTTTAACTCTTATAATACAGTTCGTTCTGGATACTCTGCACGTGCTGTCTCCCTGAGTGTGTTTGGTAACAGATCTGTCCTGGTCCTCCTCTGCAGCTAATACTGACCACCGGGGGTCGTGTCTGTGCTTTTATATCTTTCTGTCATTGGTTGTGGTGTTGTATGTTCTGATTTGTCTGTTGGTGTGTCTATCATGATGTGTGTGTTTGAATATCATGACATCTTCCACACAGCATTTCAAGAACTCTTGTTGTTCAGGGCCCCATGTTAAACTGCCACCTTCCGACGCCATCTTGGTTTTTGCTTGCCTTCCTTGCCGCTGTTCTAAAGGATCCACTGCAATCTGGCCACTCTCTCCTCCTTTTTCCATCCGTATCCAGGGGGGATTCCCTTCTGGTTTACCGCACAGTGTTTTTAGCCGTCAAAATTGCCGTTGGGGCTCCTACCAAGAGCCCAAAAGTCCGTTTCACAGGGAGCTGCCGAAACGTGCGACTCAGCTGGTCATCGCCGCACCCGGAACCCTCCGGAGACCCCATTTGTGACACCAAAGGGGACCCTGAGGAAGTGGAAGAGCCGGCCGGCTGCTTCGAAGGCAGTATAGGGGCGGTCTTTTGGTCGGATGGGGAGCTGGTGGTAGGCAGATTTGAGGTCGACCGTGGAAAAGACTCTGTATTGGGCGATCTGATTTACCATTTCCGCGATGCAAGGAAGGGGGTACGCATCAAGCTGCGTGAATCGGTTTATGGTCTGGCTACAATCCACGACCATCTGTTACTTCTCCCCGGACCGGACTACCACCATTTGCGCTCTCCAAGGGCTGTTGCTAGCCTCGATGACCCCCTCTCCCAGTAAACGCTGGACCTCTGACTTGATAAAAGCCAGATCTTGGGCACTGTAGCGCCGGCTCCTGGTGGCGACGGGCTTACAGTCGGGAGTGAGGTTAGCGAATAGCGAGGGGGGTGCGACTTTCAGTGTCGCAAGGCAGCACACCGTGAGGTGGGGGCAAGGGTCCGCCGAACTTCAGTATCAGGCTTCGGTCGCTGCACTGGAAATCCAGTCCGAGCAGCAGGGGGGCGCAGAGGTGAGGGAGGATATAAAATTTGAAACGGGTGTATTTGGCACCCTAGATCGAGAGAGCCGCAATACAGTACCCCGTGATTTTTACCCAGAGGGACCCAGATGCGAGGGCTATGGTTTGGGATGCGGGATGGGTGCGTAGGGAGCAGCGCCTTACCGTTTCAGGGTGGATAAAGCTCTCCGTGCTCCCGGAGTCGAAGAGGCATGCAGTGTCGTGCCCGTTGACTTGGACCTCCATCATGGAGTTCTGCAGGTGTTTTGGCCGAGTTTGATCGAGGGTGATCGCACCCAGTCGCGGGTAGTCTGAGGCGTCAGCCGAATCGGACTCGTAAAATGGCCGCCGCCGCTGGCTGCGCGTGTCGGGTCGAGAATTGGCCGCCGACAAGATGGCCGCTCCCATGATTCGCACGAGGCTGATGTTGTGTCAGAAGAGGGGGTGTCGGGTCGGTGCGCAGCAGCATTGCGAGGCCTGCGGGCCTGAGAGCTTGATTTTCGGGCCGGCTGTTCTTTGTTTTTCTGGCCCCTGGGTCTGGCCAGGCAGACCCTCGCAAAGTGCCCTTTCTTCCCGCAGTCGCTGCAGATCGCGGAGCGGGCTGGGCAGCGTGGGTGTGGATGCTGGCCCTGCCCGCAAAAGTAGCAAGGTGTGCCCCCATGGTGAGCGGGTCGCCGCTTGGCGCAGGCCTGTAATACGGGTGAGTCTGAGGAAGACCGGGGGGCGCTGGTAGAGTCCGCGGGGTACGTACCCAAGTTATGTCGGGCCACCTCCAGCGAGGAGGCGAGCGTTAGCGTCTCCTGGAGGTCTTTTGCCCCGTTTTCGAGCAGCTGCTGCCGGATGTAGGTCGAGCGGATTCCGGACACGAAAGCATCCCTGATGTGCAGGTTCATGTGGACTTCCCCTGTCACATCCTGATGGTCACAGTCCCTGGCAAGCGCGGTGAGTTTCTCAACAAACTTGTCGAGCGATTTCCCCCGAGCGCTGCCGGCAGGTAGAGAGCAGATGCCGGGCGTGCACCTCATTGACGGGTTTGACAAACCGCTTGCGGAGCAACTCAATCGCCGCATCATAAGCCGTCGCCTTTTCGAGCGTGGCGGAGATTCTGTGACTCACCCGGGCGTGGAGTAGACGCAGCTTGCGTGGCCCCAGGATGGGAGTCTCTGCGGAGTCCAGGTAGGCCTCGAAGCACCGCAGCCAGTATTTAAAAATTTCCTTTGCCTCCGGCGTTCGTGCTTCCAGATTGAGCTTCTCTGGTTTTAGGCCTGCGTCCATCCTGAATCTAGTTTAGTCTAATAAATTGAGGTACCCTCAATAATGATGCTTAGAGATTAAACTGTAAAGAAGGCTTTATTAGACTAATAACTATGCTACCACTATGGACGAGAGCTGACTGCTATACAGACCATGAGGCAGGCCTTTATGTATGGCTCCCAGATGGGCGGAGCCAGAGGAGGAGTCCCCAGGGTTCCAAGCCCGGTCTTAAAGGGGACATCACCTTACATGATGATAAGACAGTAACCGTTCATCACAGGAACACTAATCGATACCGTCACTTCCTGACTTAATTATTCTAAACATCACCCTGATTGATGCCTGCTGTCGTTTAGCTCCTGATCTGGTAACGTCTCCACTTTTTGATTCTTATAGATAGAGAGGGATTTGAAAATGTAACCTCCTGCAGCCCTGCAACTCCTTCGAAGCTCTGTGCTGCTCCATTACTGGTCATCACTCCACCAGTCTCCGTAATGGTAATTGGATCGGCAAATGGAATTTTGGCATTCATTGCTAATGGAATGGAGCATAAAAGTAGGGAAGTGCTTTCGCAACTGTACAGGGCATTGGTGAGACCTCATCTGCAGCACTTGAGGCAGTTCACAGAGAAGATTCACTTGATTGATTCCAGGAATGAAGGACTTGGCTTATGAAGAGTGTTCTGGAGTTCAAAAGAATAAGAGGATATCTAATTGAAGTATATAAGATGTAAAGGGGATTGACAGGGTAGATGTAGAGTGGATGTTTCCCCTTGTTGGCCATTCTGGAACGAGAGGCCATAGTTTTAGGCTAAGGAGTGGCAGATTTAGACAGAAATGAGGAGGAATTACTTCACTTAGGTTCGTGAATCTGTGGAATTCTCTACCCCAGACTGAAGAGGACACAGGTGCAGTAAACAAATTTGAGAAGATAGGTTTTTAATCAGTAGCGGGATGAAGGGTTCTGGGCAGCGGCCAGGAAGGTAGAGATGAGTTCAAGATGATATCCGTCATGATCGTATTGAATGGTAGAGCAGGCTTGAGTGACTGAAATGCATACTGTTTACTCCTAGCTCTTGTGTTCTTCGTTTCATGGGCACATAACATAAGAACATGTCATTGATTGTTAGAAAAAGCCATCTGATTCGCTTGTGCCCATCAGGGAAGGAAATCTGCGAGTCTGACCTGCATGTGACTCCAGACCCACCGAAATGTGCCTGACTCTTAACTGCCCTCTGAAATGACCGAGCAAGCCACTGAACTCAGGGTAACTAGGCATGGGCCACAGAAGACACCCACATCCTATGAAAGAATAATTTTTAAAATCCTATTATTCTCCTCATTTTCAACCTTTACATCAAATCAACAACAAAAGGAAAAACAAACCAAAAAACAAATACAGTAACAATCCCCCAAACAAAACCAGCACCCCTTCAATATACAGATCCAAAAAAAAGCACCCATACGATCCAGGTAAAAAATTAACAGTCAATCAGTAAACAGTGTAATTAAAAATAACAATAACCCCAGCCCCCTAAGTCTTGAAGGTGCATAATAAACAGTCCCCATGAATTGTAAAACCCCCTCCTTCATCCTCCTCAGCTCAAATTTCACCTTCTCGAGAGTCAGAAGTTCAAGTAGATTCTTCCCCCCCGCCACCCCAACAGGGGGTCCGGGCAATCAGTGAGGCGAAGGCTAAAACATTCGTACCTGCCTGACCCCCCGAAAATGGGCCCTAGTTCCAAGTCCACATGTAGTACCCCCGAAATGATACTGAAAACCTCCCTTCAATACCTCTCTAGCTTCAGACAGGACCAAAACATATGCACATGGTTTGCAGGGCCCCTGTACTATTCGCTTCCACAGTCCCGAACTCCTTAAAGCGATGGCCAAAAGCTCTATCGCTAAAGCAAATAGCAGAGGGGGCATAGGACACCCCTGCCTGGTCCCCCAGTGCGTACCCCAAACTCATGATGTTTGTGCGGACTCTCGCCATCGGTTCCTCTATAGTTGTACCCACTCCGTAAATCTCGGCCCGATCCCAAACCTCTCAAGAACTGCCATCAAATACCGCCATTCTATTCGATCAAATGCCTTTTCTGCGTCTAGCGCAACCACCACCTCCGTCTCCTTGCCCTCAGCTGGCGAGAATACATTTTTAACAAAAAGCAATCATGTTCTCCATGCCCAATAATCAAATAGACTTTTGTTTATAAATGGCATGAGAGGAATGTTATTTATTACAAAGTAATTTGTGTGTGGGTTTGCGTGTAATTGCTCATTTGGCCGTCTTCATACTGATGCTTTGTAAATGTTATGAGTGACGAACAATGTTATGACGCTGCCCCTCATTTCCTGGGTATGGGTCCAAATTCAGATATGTCTGGAATTTTGGTCCACATATTTCTTCAGTTTAGCCAATAAAATCGTGCAGAAATGAATCGTCACACGAGGGAGCAAAAGATCCCTTGTGCAGTAAAGTGGATTTGAAGGAGAAAGGTTTGCGATTCTTGTATAATCGTCTCCAATTTAACCTATAGGATTGAATCTTCACAATTGACCATTTTTAATTTAATTTTTATGCTTTCTGTACAAGTCATTTTAAGTTTGAATGTAATAATTTGGTATCTATTTTTACAGCTCTACAGGGAGTACAGAATGCCAATCCTGCGAAGCTGGGTATTTTGCCAATGAAACTGGTTCCAAATCGTGCCGAGCATGTTTTCCAGGTAAAACTGCCTTCCTCTTGCCATGTGAGAGTCCAGCGAAGATGGGCTGGGATTAGGGTGGGAGGGTTGGCAATGCAGTAATATTGCTGTGTCTTCTGTCCTTTGCATTCTTCTCCCCTTGTCGTACAACTCTTGGAAGGTAAATGGAACAAACATATGTTTATTCAGTTTGCTTTGCTGCGCAAGTTGAGTTTTAAAAGTGGACTGTTGTGCTCACTCCTTTTTTCCCCCCCGCACATGTTTTGCATTCTCTTTAAACTAAAAGAAGGGAGCTTTGTGGTAGTCACCACTGTTGTATTATATTGTATATATGGGTATTACGGTAAGGCCCTGTACTACAGGTACGGGGGTAGATCCCTGCCTGCTGGCTCCGCCCAGTAGGTGGAGTATAAATGTGTGTGCTCTCTGAACAGCAGCCATTTCGTCAGCTGCTGTAGGATGGCACACATCTTAGTGTAAAAAGCCTCGATTACATTCTACTCTCGCCTCGTCGTAATTGATAGTGCATCAAGCTTTAAACCGAAGGGAGAAGATTGATAGAACTGCTCCTGCTGCATTGTGCTTCCTGTACGTGAAACAGCTCTGAAAATAAACTCCTTCTCCCAAATTAACTTGGGCCAGGGGTTTACAGACCCTCCCGCCCAGCCGATATCACACTCCCGCCAAACCAAATGCCAATTTAAATGCCCTGCTGCATCTTTTTTGCGGGGGAAGGGGAGGGTAAGAAAAGAGGCAGACTTGTTGCGACGAGGTCTTGGTTTTTTTTTCTGTTTGGGATTTAATCCATTTTCATTGAGCTTGTAAAATGTTGAGCCTTTGTTCCATGCTTGTTTATATTTGTAAGCTGCTTTGCAGATGACCATCCGCACTGATATAATGTATTCAGCATGTTTGGCTATGATATGGGGCACACATTTTCTATTAATTCATGGAATGATACATTCGGCCGTGAAGACCTGCCCCCCTTTTAAAATAAATTTAGAGTACCCAATTATTTTTTCCAATTAAGGGGCAATTTAGCGAGGCCAATCCACCTACCCTGCACATCTTTGGGTTGTGGGGGCAAAGCCCACGCAGACATGGGGAGAATGTGCAAACTCCACAAGCACAGTGACCTAGAGCCGGGATTCGAACCTGGGACCTCAGCGCCGTGAGGCAGCTGTGCTAACCACTAGGCCACTGTGCTGCCCAAGACCTGCCCCTTTGAGAATAGTTCAGCAGTTAGTTCCACTCCCCTGCTCTTCCACTGCTGTTTTGAAAATGTTCAAGTTTATCCAGTTCTCTTTTGAAAGTTAGCAATTAATCTGCTTCCACCAGGCAGTATATTCCAGATTGGAACAATATTCTGCTTGTTTTATTATTTTTTTTCTGGTTTAAAAAAAAAAAAAAAATCATTCTTCGGCTTTTCCCCTTTACATTTTGTCAGTTATCTCAAATCTATATCCTCGGATTGCAGACTCTGCTTCTAGTGGAACCAGTTCCTCCCAACTCTTCATAAGTTTTTTTTTCTCACTATTATGAATTCTCCCTGAACCTGCTTTTGAGGAGCAAAATCCCAGTTTCTCCAGCCCATTGAATCCGCTCTGTCACTTATGGCTGCACCTTCCTGTCCAATCCTTACAGCTCTCGATTCCCTTTACTGCCCAAAGATCTGATCTATCAGTCTCTGTCTTGAATATAACCTGAGTATTCGCTGCTCTCTGGGGTATCCAAAATTCACAACCCTTCTGAATGCAGAAATATCTCCTCCACATCTTGGTCCTAAATGGCTGATCCCTTCTCCTGAGACTATGATCGTTCTAACCCACTGGGTAATATAGCAAGGTTCACCGCTCTGCACTATCGGCATCTTGTGCAGGTTCCTGGGTGCTTTTTTATTTTAACGTGCCTCATTGACCAATCCTGCTACCATCAAAAATCTAGTTAAATGAAATCCTGTGGGTTTCTCTCTTCCTCTCTCTTTTTAAAGTTATACCATTTTGTATTGCTGCTTCTTTCTTTCTCAAAATGCATCATTTGACACTTAGATTTTATCTTTTTGGGTGTTTGCCTATTTCATCTATTTGTCAATGACCTCCCGAAATCTCTCACTATCTGCTGCTGATCAGTGCTTGATGATTCCGTGTAAATGATGAGCTGGGCATTTGAGGGAGTCATTCACTTTCGTAGCATCCAGTGGGTGACCATCCTACCTGCTCCTGATCTGTCTGAAGTTCAACGGAGAAAGCATTAGGCACCTTTCCCTTCCACACTTGGACCTATTGGGTCCTTTCCTTGACCAATTCATGGTCACTGATGGGTCTCGTCTGGCCACAGGTACTCTACTTGTGGTGGGGGGCCAGCGGCTCTATCTGTGTAGACTGTGTCGGGTAAGGGGAGAACTTCCTTTTTATGCGGGGGGGTGGGGGTGGGAAGAGGCCTCTTGAACCCAGCTCTAACTCCCTCATCCCTCCTTAATGAGACCCCTGGACTTGCTGCCACTGCTCCGCATCGGGGACCACGTGCAGTCCCAGCAGTAGACACTGCTGTTTGGCCCTGGGATGACTGGTACCCACGGTGTTAAATTGTGGGTGGGTTTCCCCCTCAACCTTTCCGCTGGGAGGGGAGCAGAGACCACGGTGTAATTATCAGCCCAGTTATTCCCCGGACTGGAAGGCTAGGTGGGTTGAGGTGGTGGGTTGTTATACAGGCCAGTTTCCCCCCTAGACTGCAAGGACTTGATTCCTCACTTGTTAATGTATGTCAATTGAATATACTTGCAGGAAAATCAAGTGATTTTGAAATATGTTCAGTCGGGTGCAATTTTCATTAAAATTCCACTTGTTTCCCAGGTTACTTTTCTGAGAAAAATGCAACTACTTGTGAGTCCTGTTCCCAAGGACTATTTTGCAAGTAAGTATTGGAAGTGTGCATATCGATCAAACCAAATCAATAAAGTTGCTAATTTGTGGATTCCTGGGTGTGCTGGGTTAGCAGATTTCTGCTCTGTACTGTCTACAACCCGTAACCCTCCCACTTAATAAAATATCAAACTACCATTGCCCTGTTGTCTCCTAACTCCACTGGTTGCTGCAGTGGGTTCACTTCTTTTATATAAAAAAAAAAAATAATTTTTTTTTATTAAAGGTTTTCATAAAACATTAATAACAAAATGGGAAAGAAAAAAGAACCCAACAGGGTTAAGTACGAAACACAATCTAAAAAAGCAACCCCCCAAACCTCCCCCTCCCCTGTACATAAATAATCAATTAACATTAACACCCCGACTTAACACAACAGGTGTAATTCACCCCCTCAGACCCTCCAGTGTAAATAACATAAACAAAAATAAAGTAAACCCCCCCCCCTCCCCGAGCTGCTGCTGCCATTGACCAATGTCTATCGTTCTGCCAGAAAGTCTAAGAACGGTTGCCACTGCCTAAAGAACCCTTGTACCGACCCTCTCAAGGCGCATTTCACTCTCTCCAATTTAATGAACCCTGCCATATCGCTGATCCAGGATTCCACGCTTGGGGGCCTCGCATCTTTCCACTGAAGGAGAATCCTTCGCCGGGCTACCAGGGACGCAAAGGCCAGAATTCCGGCCTCTTTCGCCTCCTGCACTCCCGGCTCCTCTGCCAACCCAAATATTGCGAGCCCCCAGCCCTGTCTGACCCTGGATCCTACCACCCTCGACACCGTCCTCGCTACGCCCTTCCAAAATTCCTCCAGCGCTGGGCATGCCCAGAACATATGGGTGTGATTTGATGGGCTCCATGAGCACCTAACACACCTGTCCTCACCCCCAAAGAACCGGCTCATCCTTGTCCCGGTCATGTGTGCCCTGTGCAGCACCTTAAACTGTATGAGGCTGAGACTCGCGCACGATGAGGCAGAGTTCACCCTCCCTAGGGCTTCTGCCCACGTCCCCTCTTCGATCTCCTCTCCCAACTCCTCCTCCCACTTACCTTTCAACTCCACCACCGAGGCCTTCCCCACTCCCACCCACCCCCCCGAGAGCACCCTGTCCTGTATTGTGTGTGGCAGTAGCCGCGGGAATTCCACCACCTGCCGTCTGGCAAACGCCCTTACTTGTAAGTACCTGAAGGTGTTCCCCAGGGGGTGCCCGTACTTCTCCTCCAGCTCACCCAAGCTCGCGAACTTACCGTCCACAAACGGGTCCCCCAACTTTCGTATCCCTGCCCTGTGCCACCCTGAAAACCCTCCACCTGTTCTTCCTGGGGTGAACCGGTGGTTCCCCCATAATGGGGTCCACGCCGAGGCCCCAACGTCCCCCCTATGCCGCCTCCACTGCCCCCAAATTTTGAGGGCCGCCACCACCACCGGGCTCGTGGTATACCTCCTTGGAGGGAGCGGCAGCGGCGCTGTTGCCAGCGCCCCCGGACTCTTACCCACACAGGATGCCATCTCCAGCCTCTTCCATGCAGCCCCCTCCCCCTCCATCACCCACTTGTGCACCATCGTCGCATTGGCGGCCCAGTAGTACCCACAGAGGTTGGGCAGCGCCAGCCCCCCCCCCCCTAATCTCTACTCTGCTCCAGGAACACCCTTCTCACCCTCGGAGTCCCTCGCGCCCACACAAACCCCATTATACTCCTGTTAACCCGCCTGAAAAAAGCCTTCGGGATAAACACTGGGAGGCACTGGAACAGGAACAAAAACCTTGGGAGCACAGTCATTTTGATTGACTGCACCCTACCCGCCAAGGACAGCAGCAATGCGTCCCACCTCTTGAACTCCTCCTCCATTTGCTCCACCAGCCTTGTAAAGTTAAGCCTATGCAGGGCCCCCCAGCTCCTGGCCACCTGGACCCCCAAATATCTGAAACTCCTCTCCGCCCTTTTTAGTGGGAGCTCGCCAATCCCCCTCTCCTGGTCCCCTAGCTGAACTACGAACAGCTCGCTCTTCCCCATATTGAGCTTGTACCCCGAAAAGTCCCCGAATTCCCTAAGGATCCTCATTACCTCTGGCATTCCTCCCACCGGGTCCGCCACATACAGCAGCAGGTCGTCCGCACAAAGCGACACCCTATGCTCCTCCCCACCCCGCACCAACCCCCTCCAGTTCCTCGACTCTCTCAGCGCCATAGCCAGGGGTTCAATCGCCAGTGCGAAGAGCAGGGGGGACAGGGGATACCCCTGTCTCGTCCCTCGGTGCAACCGAAAGTACTCGGACCTCCTCCTATTTGTGGCCACACTCTCCATCGGGACCTCATACAACAGCCTCACCCACCTGACAAACCCCTCCCCAAACCCGAACCTCTTCAGCACCTCCCACAGGTACCCCCACTCTACCCTATCGAAGGCTTTCTCAGCGTCCATCGCCACCACTATCTCCGCCTCCCCCTCCCTCACCGGCATCATAATGTTCAAAAGCCTCCACACATTCGCGTTCAACTGTCTCCCCTTCACAAACCCAGTCTGGTCTTCATGGATGATCTGCGGCACACAATCCTCAATCCTCGTGGCTAAGACCTTCGCCAGCACCTTGGCATCTACATTTAGCAAGGAAATCGGTCTGTAAGACCCACATTGCAGGGGATCCTTGTCCCGCTTCAGGATCAAGGAGATCAGTGCCCGGGACATCGTCGGGGGTAAAGCCCCCCTCCTCCCTTGCCTCATTAAAGGTCCTAACTAACAGCGGGCCCAACAGGTCCATATATTTTTTATAGAACTCGACCGGGAAACTATCCGGCCCCGGTGCCTTCCCCGCCTGCATGCTTCCTATCCCTTTGATCAGCTCCTCCAGCCTAATCGGGGCCCCCAGTCCCGCCACCAGTCCCTCTTCCACCTTTGGAAACCTCAATTGATCCAGGAAACTGCCCATCCCTCCCTCCTCCCGTGGGGCCTCAGAGCGGTACAATTCCTCGTAGAAGTCCCTGAAGACCCCAACCCCACTCCGCACCACGCTCCTTCCCCTGTCCTTAACTCCCCCGATCTCCCTAGCTGCATCCCGCTTCCGAAGCTGACGCACCAGCATCCGGCTTGCCTTTTCCCAATACTCGTAGACCGCACCCTGGGCCCTCCTCCACTGCACCTCTGCCTTCCTGGTGGTCACCAGGTCGAATTCGGCCTGGAGGCTGTGCCTCTTCCTCAACAATCCTTCCTCGGGCTCTTCCGCATACCTCCTGTCTACCCTCACCATCTCCCCCACCAGCCTTTCCCTCTCCCCCCCGCTCCTTGTGGGCCCTAATGGAGATCAACTCTCCCCTCACCACCGCCTTCAGTGCCTCCCATACCATCCCCACTCAGACCTCCCCGTTGTCGTTGGTCTCCAAGTACCTCTCTATACTTCCTCGGACCCGCTCACTCACCTCCTCGTCCGCCAACAGCCCCACCTCCAAGCGCCACAGCGGGCGCTGGTCCCTCTCCTCCCCCATTTCCAAGTCCACCCAATGCGGGGCGTGGTCCAAATGGCTATTGCCGAATACTTGGTATCCTCTACTCTCGCTATCAGCGCCCTACTCAAAATGAAAAGGTCGATTCGAGAATAAGCCTTATGGACATGTGAGAAGAATGAAAATTCCTTAGTCCCCGGCCTTGCAAATCTCCAAGGGTCCACCCCTCCCATTTGGTCCATAAATCCCCTCAACACTCTAGCCGCCGCCGGCTTCCTACCCGTCCTAGACCTGGAGTAATCCAGTGCCGGATCCAACACCGTGTTAAAGTCTCCCCCCATTATCAGGCCCCCCATTTCCAAGTCTGGGATCCGACCCAACATACGCCGCATAAAACCCGCATCGTCCCAGTTCGGAGCATACACATTGACCAGTACCACCCTCTCTCCCTGCAACTTACCACTTACTATTATGTACCTACCACCATTATCTGCCACAATGGTCGACGCCTCGAATGACACCTTCTTTCCCACCAAGATCGCCACCCCTCGATTTTTGGCATCTAGCCCCGAGTGAAACACCTGACCTACCCACCCTTTCCTCAGTCTTACGTGGTCTGCCACCTTCAGGTGTGTCTCCTGGAGCATAATCACATCCGCCTTGAGCCCCTTCAGGTGCGCGAACACGCTGGCCCGCTTAACCGGCCCATTCAGTCCCCTTACATTCCAGGTTATCAGCCGGATCAGGGGGCTACCCGCCCCCCTCCCCCGCCGACTAGCCATGACCGCTCCTCGGCCAGCCACGCGCCCGCACCCGACACCCGGCCCGTTCCCCATAGCGGCATACCCCCATCTCGACCCCACTCCCCCCCCCACCCCCCCCCCCCCCACTCGCTCCAGCTCCTCCTTGACCTTAGCAGCAGCAACTCGATTCGCTCCCCCCCCCCCACCCCCCCCCCCCCCCCCCCCACGGCTAGGACCCATCCTAGCTGGTTTACTCCCCCCATTGCACTTCCGCAAGTCAGCTGACTCCTGCTGACCCCGGCACTCCCGCCTCCCCTTCGACTCCTCCCATTGTGTGGCACACCCTCCTCTCCCGCTCCCCATCCAGAGGCTCTCCCCCTCCCTGCTCCGTTCTAAGCGCGGGAAACAATCCTCGCTTCCCGGCCCCGCCTCCCCCCAGTCTTCGGAGCGGGAAAAAAGCCCGCGATCTCCACCTACCAGGCCCCGCCACCAACCAAAACAGTGCCCAACCCGAAAGAGAAAAACACTGAGAAAAAGAAACCCAAAACAATGCAAAGGCACCCCCCCCCCCCTTCCCCCCGCCCCGAACCAAAAATAGGCATAACATATCCACCGCAGTCCCCAATCGCCCATCCCGACCCTCAGTCTGTGTCCAGCTTCTCAGCCTGAACAAAGGCCCACGCCTCCTCCGGAGACTCAAAATAATGGTACCGGTCCTTGCGGTCCTTGTAGGTAACCCACAATCACGCCGGCTGCAACATGCCAAACTTCACCCCCTTCCTGTGCAGCACCGCCTTCGCTCGATTGTACCCGGCCCTCCTCTTCGCCACCTCCGCACTCCAGTCCTGGTGTATCCGAACCTCCGCGTTCTCTCACCTGCTGCTCCTCTCCTTCTTGGCCCACCTGAGTACACACTCCCAATCGATGAACCGCACCAGCACCGCCCGCGGAGGCTCATTAGCCTTGGGCCTCCTCGCCAACATTCTATGGGCCCCTTCCAGCTCCAGGGGCCCCTGGAAGGACCCCGCTCCCATCAGCGAGTTCAACATGGTGACCACATAGGTCCCCACGTCCGGCCCCTCCTGGTGGCCCAGAATCCGCAGATTCATCCATCTCGACCGATTCTCCATCTCCTCGAACCGCTCCTGCCATTTCTTGTGGAGCGCCTCGTCCGCCTCCACCTTTACCGCCAGGCCTAAGATCTCGTCCTCATTGTCAGAGATCTTTTGTCGAGCCTCTCAGATTGCCACCCCCTGGGCCGTCTGTGTTTCCAGCAGCTTATCAATAGAAGCCTTCATCGGCTCTAGCAGGTCCGTTTTAATCTCTTGTGAGGCAGCGCTGGATACCCTCCTGTTGCTCCTCCGCCCACTGCCTCCACACTGCCTGGTCTCAGCCCACCGCCATTTTGTCCTTCTTCCCTCTCTTCTTCAGGTCCACCACCACCTTTTTTGTCGCCCCGCTCCTAGTTAAAGCCATATACTGACGGGGAGCTATTATTAACTCCTTCCCACACCGGGAAACATCGAAAAAGTGCCCTTGGGGGGCCCTGAAAAGAGCTCAAAAGTCAGTTTTTGCGGGACCCGCCGAATGTGCGACTTAGCTCCGCATAGCCGCAACCGGATGTCTCGAGAGGGAATCCTTTTGGCAGTGTTCGCTTCACCAATCTGCCCCAAAACGTCTGTGGAAACTCCTGAAAAAGGTTTGAGAGTCCGTTCCAGACGGGAGCTGCCGAATGCGCGACCTACTCCTCCATGGCTGCCACCGGATGCCTCGTCCATGCTTCTTCAATGTCCTTGGTAGATCTTTTCACAGTTGTTCCCTCTACTGCCAGAATTCACCTTTAATAAAGGCCCTCAAGTCAGCTTGCAGCCTCTAAGCTTGCCCTTCCCCCGCCTGCATGCTGGAAGAGGCTTTGTTTATCCTGCAGTTATAGCCAAATCTTTTACTGTTTCTGCCGGGTCTGGTAACCAAGAGACATACCATTCCTGGGGGACACTTTCGGGGGAATGTTGCAGTCTCCTTCCCACACCGGGAAATGTCGAACAAATGCCGTGGGGGCCCTGTAAAGAACCCAAAAGTCCGTTCCAAGCGTGAGCTACCGAACATGCGACCTAGCTCTGCATAGCCGCACCCGGAAGTGAGTGGGTTAACTTCTAAATTCTCATTCACACTTTTGAATCTCTCCATAACCTTAATCAGTGTTACCATAATTCCTGTCCCTACGTCCATCCTGTGGTCTTCGAATCAGCTGCCTCTTGGCTTTCTTCGTTTGGCTATTTTCTAGCCTTCCCTTGACTCGGTGAAGCATTCCTTTTGTTTTCCAATTCTCTGAAACAACTATCTCCTGAAAATTCCTTTTTGTTTTTAAAAGAGTATCCAATAATTCTTCTTTTCCAATAAAGGGGCAATTTAGAGTAGCCAACCCACCTAACCTGCATATCTTTGAGTTGTGGGGGTGAAACCCACGCAGACACGGGGAGAATGTGCAAACTCCACACGGACAGTGACCCAGGGCCGGGATTCAAACCCGGGTCCTCGGCGGTGTAGGCTGCTGTGCTAACCACTCCACCCCTTCTTTTTTGATCATGCTGTTGTGTTACCCACGCACCCACTTCCTTTTGCTTTGCCCCCTCCCATGTGGAGCCATTTGGTACACTAGCCACATGAGGTGCTATAGAAATGCAAGTTGTGCATGAGCGAGGATCACTAGTGTGAGCTGTGCTGTCTGTCAAGAGTAACTTGCATCATTTTAACTTTTTTTTTGTTTGTGAATCCTGTCCTTTTGCTAATGGAAGCCTGTTTTCGGGTAAGTGTGTGCGCGTAAAATGTTCTCTTGCTTTTCAGCACGACTGACTGCAGCAAGTGTACAATGTGCCCCGGTGGGGAGGAAGCTCTGTCTACAGCAGCAACAGAGT
The DNA here is from genome assembly GCF_047496885.1 of Scyliorhinus torazame. Taxonomy (NCBI): domain Eukaryota; kingdom Metazoa; phylum Chordata; class Chondrichthyes; order Carcharhiniformes; family Scyliorhinidae; genus Scyliorhinus; species Scyliorhinus torazame. Next base: position 304,760,216 of record NC_092709.1, read on the forward strand.
GTACACCGTGTCGACCAGGTATATCATGGTGAAGCAAAAGGGATGACCGATGGTAAAGATGGTGGTGTAATGGTATTGTCACTGGGCTAGTAACCCGGAGACCCGGCGTAATGCTCTGGGGACCTGGGTTCAAATCCATTCATGGCAGGTGGTGAAATTTGAATTCAATTAAAAGTCTCATGATGACCATTGTTGATTGTTCCAAAAATCCATCTGGTTCACCAGTGTCCTTTTCATAGAATCCCTACAGTGCAGAAGTCTGCACCGACCCACTGAAAGAGCACCCTGCCTAAGTCCAATCCACCGCAACTTTGCAACCCCACCTAGCCTTTGGACATTATGGGGCAATTTAGCATGGCCAATCCACCTAATCCTGTACATCGTGGACTGTGGGAGGAAACTGGAGCACCTGGTGGAAGCCCACGCAGACACTGTGAGAACGTGCAAACTCCACAGAGAGAACCGAGGCTGGAATTGAACCCGGGTCCCTGGTGCTGTGGGGCAGCAGTGCTAACCACTGTGCCACCGTGCAGCCCCTTTTTCGGGAAGGAAATCTGCCATCCTTACCTGGTCTGGCCTACATGTGACTTCAGATCCACAGCAATGTGGTTGACTCTTAAATACCCTCTGAAATGGGCGAGCAAGAGACTTCTGTACAATTAGGGCAACAAATGTTGGCCCAACAAGTAACGGCAACATCCTGTGAATATTTAAAAAATTGAGGACCCCTTGTCGGGGGAAATTCAACACTGTGTGTGTGTGTGTGTGTGTGTGTGGGGGGGGGGGGGGGGGGTTGCGTCCGTGTCCGCACCCACATGTGTAGTGTGTGGCGAGAGAGGAAACCAAGCCAGTTAACTGCACAAAACATCAAGGAAAGGAGCAATAGATGTTGTGAAACCCACTATAGTTTTAAACAGGGAGCTTTTCAGATGGTGGAATATTTCTCCAATTAACAGTTCTAAAAATACTTGAGTCCTATCTTTTGGTTTGGTGTTTGTTTTTTTTTTTGTTTAATTTCTTTGCTGGAAGTGGCTGACTGCCAAAGCTGTAATTATTGGGTTGTGTTTGGTTACCCTGAGGAAGTTGTTTGTGAGCCTTCTACCTGAACTGTGCTTCTCCAATCTGGGTTTTGCACGTATACAATTTCTTTCTGCTGAACCCACACAACTACCACAGTGTTCCAAACAGTGAAGTCTGTCCATCTATGATCAATTGAATTTAAATACAGTGGCAGACGAGGTGGGAGAGTGAAGCATGAAGTCAAAGCAAACTGCTGCCTCACAGCGCTGAGGACCCGGTTCAATCCAGGCCGCCCGGGTCACTGTCCGTGTGGAGTTTGCACATTCTCCCCGTGTCTGCGTGAGTCTCACCTCACAACCCAAGGGTAGGTGCAGGGTAGGTGGATTGACCACTCTAATTTGCCCCTTAATTGGAGAGAAAAGAATTGGGTACTCTAAAATGAAGTCAAAGTAAAACGATATTCCTGTTAACCAGACTTGTTCTAATTGTCTCGATTCAAGTGGCCGACTCATTTGGACCAAATGAGCGGCAGTGTTTTCTGGAATGGTAATGCTGATAGGACATGTCGGAGTTGAGTCTAATCCTACTCTATGGGGATGGAGTGGGGCAGGTTACTGAACCAGGCAGTGGGCTTCATTTGTTTCCCCCACACCACTGCATATTCCCAGATTGAGTAGGGAGGTTATTTAGTGGCAGCCCTTCCTTGTCTGCTCCCCCTGTCATCACTGGCTGTGCTATTCTTCTGGTTGGCACTAACCAATCATTCACGGAGTAGCAATCAGACTAATGATTGTGCTGGTCTGCATAGCTCTGTACTTTACTCTGCCATGTGCTGCATTTACTCATTGAACGGAGGATGTCCAGCAGGTGGGTTTATACAGGAATTTAAAATCATCATGGTGCATGTGTGATTGGGTCCCAAACGGATGCTTTCATGTTGTTCCTCTTTCATTCTGCAGGAATGTACAAGCAGCCAAAAAATCTGTTCTGTAGAATGTGTCAAACGGGGTATTACCAGATAATGGTGGGACAGGAGAGCTGTAACCTATGCCCCGAAGAGCATTATTGCCCCGTGAGTAATCCTGGTTTGATGGAGGTGGAGTATTTGGATGCTATCCTGATTGGCAACTCTTTGGGTGGGTATGTGGGCATTCTGTCCCTGATGTGTGCTGTTTTCGTGGCTGGGAAGAAACTGCCCCCTAAAAATCTAAATCTCCATCTACTACAAGTAATACCTCATACTTTAGAAGGCTGGAATGTCCTCTTCTGGGTTTTAGCTATTCAACAAACAACAAAGAAAAGTACAGCACAGGAATAAGCCCTTCGGACCTCCAAAACCTGCGCCGACCATTCTACCCGTCTAACCTCACTTCTGGGGTCTGTATCCCTCTATCCCCATTCTATTCCTGTATTTGTCAAGACGCCCCTTAAACGCCACTATCGTACCTGCTTCCGTCACTTCCTCCGGCAGCGAGTTCCAGGCACTCACTACCCTCAACTCTTCCCCTCATTCCTTAAACCTATGTCCCCTCGCAATTGACTCTGGCACCCTTGGGAAAAAGTCTTTGACTATCCGCTCTGTCTATGCCCCTCATAATTTTGTAGACTTCTATCAGATCTCCCCTCGACCTCCGTCATTCCAGTGAGAACAAACCAAGTTTATTCAACCTCTCCTCCGAGCTAATGCCCTCTATACCAGGCAACATCCTGGTAAACCACTTTTGTACCCTCTCGAATGCCTTCACATCCTTTTGGTAGTGTGGTGACCAGAATTGAACACTATACTCCAAGTGTGGCCTAACTAAGGTTCTATACAGCTGCAACATGACTTGCCAATTTTTATACTCTATGCCCAGTCGACGAAGGCAAGCATGCCGTATGCCTTCTTGACTATCCTCTCCACCTGTGTTGCCCCTTTCAGTGACCTGTGAACCTGTACACTCGGATCCCTCTGCCTATCAATATTCTTAAAGGTTCTGCCATTTACTGTGTATTTTCCATCTTTATTAGACCTTCCAAAATGTATTACTTCACATTTGTCCGGATTAAACTCCATCTGCCATTTTTCTACCCAAGTCTCCAAATTATCTAAATTCTGCTGTATCCTCTGACAGTCCTCACCGCTATCCGCAATTCCACCAACCTTTGTGTCGTCCGCAAACTTACTAATCAGACCAGTTACATTTTCCTCCATATCATTTATGTATACTATGAACAGCAAAGGTCCCAGCACTGATCCCTGCGGAACACCACTAGTCACAGCCCTCCAATCAGAAAAACAACCTTACACTGCTACCCCCTTCTATGACCTAGCTAGTTCTATATCCATCTTGCCAGCTCACCCCTGATCCCGTGTGACTTCACCTTTTGTACCAGTCTGCCATAAGGGACCTTGTCAAAGGCCTTACTGAAATCCATATAGACAATATCCACTGCCCTACCTTCATCAATCATCTTTGTCACTTCCTCGAAAAACTCAAATCGGGTTAGTGAGACACGACCTCCCCTTCACAAAACCGTGCTGCCTCTCGCTAAAACTTCCATTTGCTTCCAAATGTAAGTAAATCCTGTTTCAAAGAATCTTCTCCAGTAATTTCCCTATCACTGCCTAAGGCTCACCGGCCTGTAATTTCTTGGATTATGCTTGCTACCCTTCTTAAACAAAGGAACAACATTGGCTATTCTCCAGTTCTCTGCGACCTCCCCTGGAGCCAGTGAAGATACAAAGATTTCTGTCAAGGCCCCAGCAATTTCCTCCCTTGCCTTTCTCCGTATTCTGGGGTAGCTCCCATCAGGTCCTGGGGACATATCTACCTTAAATATTTTTCAAGATGCCCAACACCACCTCCTTTGTGACCTCAATGTGACCCAGACTATCTACACCCCCTTCCCCAGACTCATCATCCACCAAGTCCTTCTCTTTGGTGAACTGATGCAAAGTACCCATTCAGTACTGTGCCCATTTCCTCTGGTTCCACTCATAGATTTCCTTCCCTGTCCTTGAATGGGCCAACCCTTTCCCTGGCTACTCTCTTACTCTTTTACTCTTTATATACGTGTAAAAAACCTTGGGATTTTCCTTAAATCCTGTTTGCCAATGACTTTTTGTGACTCCTTTTAGCCCTCCTGATGCCTTGCTTAAGTTCCTCTTACCTTCCTTATATTCCTCATTGGCTTCATCTGTTCTCATCCTTCTAGCCCTTACACATGTTTCCTTTTTCTTTTGGACTTGGCTCACAATCTCTCTCGTTACCCAAAGTTCCTAAAACTTGCCATACATATCCTTCTTCCTCACAGGAACATGCTGGTCCTGAATTTTTATCAACTGACATCTGAAAGGCTCCCACATGCCAAATGTCGATTTACCCTCAAACAACTGCCCCCAATCTGCATTCTTCAGTTCCTGCCTAATATTGTTATAATTAGCCTTCCCCCAGTTTAGCACCTTCACCCGAGAACTACTCCGATCTTTATCCATCATTGACCATAATTCAGTAAGTTTCAATGTTCCCGAAATGCTCCCCTACTGAAACTTCGACCATCTAGCCGGGCTCATTCCCCAATACCAGATCCAGTGCGGCTCCTTCCCTAGTTGGGTTATCTACATATTGTTTCAAGAAGCCCTCCTGGATGCTCCTTACAAACTCTGCCCCGTCCAAGCCCCTAGCACTAAGTGAGTCCCAGTCAATATAGGGGAAGTTAAAATCTGTACAGCTGTGATATTCTCCTTAACCAGTATTGCAACTCTCCCTACCACTTTTCCATCTCCCTCTACCCGCCTGAAACATCGGAATCCTGGAACATTTAGCTGCCAATCTTGACCCTCCCTCAACCAAGTCTGTAATGGCAACAACAACATAGTTCCAAGTACTAATCCAAATTCTATCTGCCTTACCTGTTACACCTCTCGCATTGAAACAAATGCACTTCAGATCATCAGTCCCGCTGTGTTTTGCAACATCTCCCTGCCTGCTCTTCCTCTGAGTCTTACTGGCCCTATTTTCTAGTTCCTCCTTGGGTTTTGCTTTGTAAGTGTCCTCCTCAGCAATCAGTTAAAGCCATAGTGGTTTCTGCGTGACTTGCTCGAGTTTGAATCGAGTGCGAATGCCGGGGTGAACAGGAACAATAATTTAATTATATCTTGTTACAGCTCCATTTAAAAAATGATGGTGAAGCTGCTAAGTGCATGTTAGTATTTTAGTCAATGACTAGTCCTCTTTGAAAGAGCAAAATCTCCATCGAATAAGTAAATAAATACACAGTAAGTTTGTCAACATTTGTGAAAAGCGTCAAGCTTTTTGGGTAAAGAACATTCCAAGATTTGCAGTGTTTGTTTTTTTCCCCCTCCCTTTTCGGCATCAATGGTTTTGTTATTTCTGTGGTCTGACTTACTGGTGCTTGGCTGTGGAAGTTAAACCCAATCTTTAAGTATGGCCAATGGTTAGTACAAACTACCTGACCTTTGTTTTCCCAGAGTCCAGATGTAGCGCCAATCCGGTGTCCAAGTGATGCATTTTGTCCTGCTGGCAGTACTGCGCCTCAGTACTGTATGGAAACATTCTTCCTCAAATCGGGCGATAACTGTGTGCTGGCACCACTCGCCATTATTCTGCTTGTGGTCATTTTAACAAGTGAGTGGGAAACATGTATTTCTTCTCATGATATCTTCTCCCCCAACTCCCCTAACCCTGAAGAGGAATTTTGGGCACAGCAATTTATTGCAATACACTAGTCACCACGTTATAGGAAGGATGTGATTGCACTGGAGGGACTGCAGAGAAGATTCACCAGAATGTTGCCTGGGATGGAACATTTTAGTTATGAAGAGAGGTTGGATAGGCTTGAGTTGTTTTCTCTGGAGCAGAGAAGACTGAGTGAGGGGTCACCTGATGAAGGTGTACAAGATTGAGGGGCATGGACAAGGTGGATAGGGAGCAGTTGTTCCCCGTAGTTGAAGGGTCAGTTATGAGGGGACTCCAGTTCAAATTGAGGGTTGGGAGGTTTAGGGGGGATTTGAGGAAAAACCTTTTACCCATAGAATGGTGTCAGTCTAAATTCACTGCCTGGGAGAGTGGTAGAGGTGGGTTGCCTCATATCCTTTTAAAAAGTACCTGGATGAGTACTTGGCACGCCATAACATTCAAGGCTGTGGGCCAAGTGTGCAGGTCAGGGCCTTTCATGAGTCGGTGCAGACTCGATGGGCCAGAGGGCCTCTTCTGCACTGTAGTATTCTGTGATGACACCGTGCCCAACTCCAGCTGCTCAATATCTGAAAATAAGTTGCCTAATGGACTGTCCTTGAAATAGATGAAGGGAAAATCCCAGATGATTAATTTCCCAGCATAAGAACATTCCAAATATGACAACTGATATTATACATGGTGAGTCATGAGAATGAAGCTTTATTCTATCAGGTGATGCCAAATAAGATTGCGAAGAGCCTTGCCTTTTTGGAATAATTGGAATTTGGTGATTGCAGATCTGGATGTGGTGTTTGATTTCAAAATTGCTGCCAAACTGAATGTTCACCAAACTTCGAAAAAGGTTATCTGCAAAGATTTAGCAATTTCTGTGACATTAATTTAATTTGCCATTATCTATTGGGGTTTCCAACATCCAGCCAAGGGTTAGGCAAGCTAGCCCCCTAAGGATACTATTTCCTCCTACTATATTAGAATGGTTTGTGTGTGACTTGTATATTTCTGATCAATGACATGTTCTTTTTCAGTTACTGTGCTGATCGTTATTGTAATTGTTTGTCGTCGCAAGAGGAAGGCCACACCAATCGACTTAGTGCGATCCCCATTACTGAGTAAAGAGCCATCCACTGGTCAGGAGCCACACCCATCTTATGGAATTTCCTGGGATAGAGAACCGGTCTACGCAGGATGGTAACTGTGCCCCATGATTGTTTTGGCACCAGGGTCAGGCTCACGATTGGTACGTGTACAGTTTTTTTTTTCCTGAAAAAGGAAATGGTGTATCTTCTGAACTGGGAGTCGGAGTCTTGTGGAACCACACACGCCCCTCTGATTCATTGCAAGTCTTTGATGCAATCTGGATCACAAACAACTTATGGTGTCTTTTGCTGTCCACGGCCTCGTTTTCTCTAGCAGAGAGGGACAATTGAGTGGTTTGTCTCTCGTGGTCTATAATGTTCACTGGTAATGAGCGACTCTCAATGTGATCGGTCGACTGGATTGTTTTGTTGCGTCCTTCTCCATGACAATGCCCTGTAGAAGACTGGATGAAAAGCGATGGTATTCCATGGCATTGAACAGTCGTTAGTGGTTCTGAAAATAGAATTTCTGGTTGGAGATTAATGGTTCATCGCTTCTGCCACCAGGTTGTCTCAAAGTCACCTAGTCGATTTTTTTTGTTTGAAGAAAATGCACCCAGAACTGCACAAAGATTCTCTTGTTGGAGAGCCAATAACAGTTTGAGACACAAAATTTAAGATGAACAGTGCTAACAATTGCATTTTGCACTAATGTCTTTTTTATATTTATAAAACAGAATTGACTTTTTTGGTAGTGGAATTTTTCTCTTTTTTTCATAAAAGCAATTTACTGACAAAATACTGCGTACACTTTAACTGCGTTTTCCAAAGAGAACCTATTTGTTTTTATTTTTGGAAGGGATGATGGAATGCTTCTTATTTAACTATTAGTCTGGTACAGTGCATCCTGGTGACTTTTTCAGGAAGTAACTGAATGAAGTATGGAAACGTGTTACTAATTGATCATTGGTTGAAGGTGAAAGTGTGCAAATTTCACTAGATTTTCTTTTTGGAATCATCGCTGTCCAAATTAGAACTCCCCCCCCCCCCCCCCCCCCCCCCCCCTCCCCCACCTTGGTAAACTGGATTTTAAATTTGTTCTTGTGAACCTTTTTATTGTAAATTGTTGTTTTATGTGGAATGTTTAAATGTAATTAAGTCTGTAATAAGACTGTGACTGATGTATATTTAAAAGATGTTGTAAAATGTAATAGCCCTTGCTGATGATTGAGTAAAGTATTCTCTTCCTTGCCCCATGTCCATTTTCCTTTTGACCGTTCCTGCAAGCTTTTCACGTGTGGAAGCGGCTAGTCAATAATCGTTCTTCATTGTTGGTTGCAATTGGATCTGTGAAGTGTCCAATTTATCTTGATTCTAGCTTTAGTAGATTCCCACTTAGTTACTTTTGTGGGTTTTTCAGGTTGGAACATAAACTGGAGTGAGTTGGTCCAAAGAGAGATTATTACAGACATTCTGTCCGAACTCTACTTTATTAAATCAAAGTTGTGTTTGATTTACCTTGCAAGCATTGTGTGGATATCACTGGTTAAAATTTAATTGAGCTAAATTTCTTTTATTTTAAAAATCTTCTTTACCCCACCCCAACTCATTCACCCACCCAGACCCTTCTGTACCCAAACATTCACATCCGTTGTCTCAAATCTCTCACTGTTAAGCAATTTCTTATTCCTGTTTTTCACCCATGTATGTCACTGAGAAATTACAAAATTATATATTTAGGGAGAAATTACTTTGATATTCCTTAACTTGAGAAACTGAAATGATTGCTGTATTCCTAGCGGTAAAGGTGATTGTGTTTTTGGTGTGTTTACATGTTTAGCCGGCTCTGAAACAAATTTTTGATAGCTCCAGTATTGACTGGCGAAACATTTAAAAAAAAATGTAATTTAAAAAAATTGATCGAAAAGAGGAAGCGATTGTTCTCTAACTCTGATTTTTAAACTTGGTGCAGAATCTAATGCTTACTCTTTCCACAAGATGTGTAATGAATCCTGTACTAAAGTATTTAATCTCTTGAATTGTAATGATTTTTTAAAATGAAAAATAAATGCTGTGTAAGTGAAATGACCAAACTCAAAGGACCCAGACTTTTTGCTTTTCACAGAACTATTCCCAGGCGTTTGTGTGTGGTTCGAGTCGGCGTGATGCAGTTTGAGAAGTAAGCAGGCCCCTCCATGGCCCCAATGCCTGTTCCAAATGGGGGTCATGAGCCCACACTTGCTGGCACCGAGATGAACTTGCCATTCTTTTTTAGGGGCAGCCTGAGGCTGCATAGGTGCTCACCTATGAATTAGGAGCCTGCTTGGCCCCTGATCTCACTGGCCTTGCAGGCAATGAGGAATGGGTGACAGATGCTGGCCTTGTCCACAACACCCTCATCCCCTGAAAGAATGTTTTGAAAAGAAAGAATGTTTTAAATTAAAATTTTTAATTAAAGTACCCAATTTTTTTTTCCCAATTAAGGGGCAATTTAGCGTGGCCAATCCATCTACCCTGCATATCTTTGGGTTAGGGGGGGGTGAGACCCACGCAGACACGGAGAATGTGCAAACTCCACATGGCCAGGATCGAACCTGGGTCCTCAGCACCATGAAGCAGCAGTGCTAACCACTGCATCACTGTGCCGCCCACTCCATTATAGTCTTTGACCAGACTTTATACTTTGGCTGTCTTCATGCGTGATCCTTCTGAGCCACTTAATAATAATAATTGTTGTCACAAGTGGGCTTACATTAACGCTGCAATGAAGTTACTATAAAAATCCCCTACTTGCCACATTCCGGCGCCTCTTTGGGTACACGGAGGAAGAATCCAGAATGTCAAAATTACCTAACAGCACGTCTTTCGGGACTTGTGGGAGGAAACCAGAGCACTCTGAGGAAACCCACGCAGACACTGAGAACGTTTAGACTCGGCACAGACAGTGACCCAAGCAGGAATTGAACCTGGGATCCTGCTGTTGTGAAGCAACAGTACTAACCACTGTGCTACCGTGTTGTCCAATGATCAGCCTCCAGGTGCCACGTTATGAGGCACCTGCATGTATCAAAAGTAAGTAACAACATCAAGCTCCTTCCATCAAAACATTTTTCACACTGAATCTCAGGCATTCTTTTAAGAAAATTTACACACAAATTCTTATTCTTACAGCAGACTATGACTGCTGTGAGGATCAGTGCTCGGGCCTCAGCTATTTACAATCTATATTAATGACTTGGATGAAGAGTCCAAAGGAAATGTATCTGAATTTATTGATTATACATTTATAAGCTGAGAACACAAAAAAGGCCGTAGAGGGATAGGTCAAGTGAATGGGCAATAAGGTGGCAGATAAACTATAATATGTGCGGAGTCTGCACGTTCTCCCCGTGTCTGCGTGGGTTTCCTCCGGGTGCTCCAGTTTCCTCCCACAGTCCAAAGATGTGCGGATTAGGTGGATTGGCCATGATAAATTTCCCCTTAGTGTCCAAAGGGTTAGGTGGGGTTATTGGGTTACGGGGATAGGATGGAAGTGAGGGCTTAAGTGGGTCGGTGCAGACTCGATGGGCCAAATGGCCTCCTTCTGCACTGTATGTTCTATGTTATAATATGGGGGGTGGAAGAGATGACTGTGCAGTTGTAATATGGGGCTAGGAGGGGGAAGTTGTAAGAATAGAAAAGCAGAACATATTTTAAAAATGTTAGTGTTCAGAAGGATTTGGATGTACTCTTCAAAAGACACACAGTTAGCATGCAAGAGCAAGGTGATCAGGAAGGCAAATGGCATGTTAGCCTTTATTGCAAGAGGATATGAGCACAAACGTAAGGGAGGTTTTGTTACAATTGTACTCGTCTTTAGTAAGATGATGCATGAATACTGTGCAGTTTTGGTCACCATCTGAATGGAAGGACATACTCGCGTTGGAGGTGGTACAATGAATGTCCGTTAAATTGGTTCTTGGGATAAGAGAGTAGTCCAGTTGAGAGGCTGTGTAAACTGGGCTTGTACTGCCCAGAGTTTAGAAGAATGAAAGGTGATCTAATTGAAGTGTCTGAAGGGGATTGGCAGAGTAGACATCAAAAGAGGTTGTTTTCCTCCGGCTGGAGAAATTCAAAACGGAGTCACAGTTTCTGGATAAAGAAATGATCATTTAAGGGCAGCAAGGTGGCGTAGTGGTTAGCACTGCTGCCTCATGGCACCGAGGTCCCAGGTTTGATCCCAGTTCTGGGTCACTGTGTGGAGTTTGCGCATTCTCCTTGTGTTTGTGTGGGTTTTGCCCCCACAACTCGAGATGTGCAGGGTTGGCGGATTGGCCACGATAAAATTGCCCCTTAATTGGAAAAATGAATTGGGTACTCTAAATTAAAAAAAAAAAGAAGAAATGATCATTTAGGACTGAGATAGGAGAGAATTCTTCACCGGGATTGAGAATCTCCGGAAATTCTCTACTCGAGGGTTTTGGATGCTCCTTTGTTGAGTATATTTAAGGCTGCGCGAGAGAGATTTTTGGTCTCTCAGAATATGGGGAACAGGCGGTGGAAGTTGTCATGATTGTAGAGCAGGCTCGAGGGGCCATTCGGTCTAATCACATTTTTTTACATCTGTTGAAGTGCTGACCACGCTATGCCCCTTTATGCCTCCATTCTTTCAATGCTAACATTATTTAATCACACACAACCCCCATCCTTGACCCTTTGTCCTTCGAGTCTGCGCCACCATTCAAAACCATCATGGCTGACCTTCAGCTTCAAATCCATTTTCTCACCCCCTCCCCAAATACCTGAGAGACTAAAACTCTGTCCAGCTCCAGCTTCTCTTGTCCAGATTTTTGTTAAAATCATTCCTTTCATGGGATACGGGCATCCCTGGCTATGCTGGCATCTATTTCTCAATCCTAATTACGCTTGCGAAGGTAGTGATGCACTGCTGCCTTGAACCCCTGCACTGAGATTTTCGGGGGGGAATTGGATTGAATGGTCTGCACCCCCTATTGGAAAACTTTGTTTATGACCATTGCAAATATCTTCAGATGAGAATGCTCTTTTTCACCAGAGGCTCTTCCTGATGTCACAGGTTGTAGTGTTCCATAAGACATAGGAGCAGAATTAGGCCACTCTGCCCATCGAGTCTGCTCCACCATTCAATCATGGCTGATATTTTCTCATCCCCATTCTCCTGCCTTCTCCCCATAAACCCCGATTGCTGCCCTACAATGCACCGTGCTGTAATGTATTGTACAGGTGGTGATGTGATTGAATAACCAAATCACCATCTCAATCAGAATTTCTAGTTTGACAGGATTGAGATTTCCCCCCTCCAATTCGTGTTTTTAGGCAGCTGTTCGATTCAAGGGTGTCGGTCAGATGTGCTGCCCAGAAGAAAACAAACAGTAAAACTGGGAAACAAGAAAACTGGGTTAACTCTTTCTTTTTAAAAAAAATCTCCTTCTGGGTGCCCAATCTCCTAGCAGAGGCCTGTCCTATTTTGACGTCTGGTCCGGATTATCTTTCATCTGGGATTATGCTTGACATTCCCTTAGTGCTCCATCAAGTGTGTCTTCGAACCCAACAACCTTTGGGCTACCAACTCCGCCAAGTCTCTTGCAGATGGCAAAATGAGCACGGGCATCTTTTATCTCGCACCTTAGAAATGTATACAAAATACAAAAAGAATTATAATGATTATTTATTGAAGATTTAAATTTCTTCAAACATTTCGTATTTGTTCACTTCGATTTCAGCAGATTCTCTTCTTTTTTTATTGTTGTTACAAAGACTACAACTCCCAGCATACCTATTATAGACTGCAAGGAGCTGGGGCAATTTTCTCTAACTTCCTCTTCCTATATTACAGCTGGCCTCGACTTCTGGGATGCTGTGCATTCAGGAGCACTGAGGTGTTTTGTTTTTGGAGACATTCCTTGTAATGAGACTCCTCGAGCTTTCCGTAAGCAGGTAATTAGTTGTTTATTGTCTCTCCCACTTCAACCCAGGTAACATTTTCTTCCCTTTTCCCCTTTTGTGTTTCTTCCTACAAATAGCAAATTTGTGGCCTGTCCTATGCCGGACCTCAAGCCCTCTGAACTTGATAGATGATTGTGTTTTAAACGGGGATGCCATTCTATTTTGCCAAGTGCTGTATCATGGGCAATTGATTTAAATTAAAATGTTTGGAAAAACAATGGGAGAGATTTAGCCGAGTTAATCTGGAGTCGGATTTATTGGAAGAAGATTTGGTTGGCCGTGACTTGGCAAATTTGAACTTATCCCTGCATCAGCTGGTTTTAATTTGGAAATGGGACCCTTTTGGGAACATAGCTCAGCTGTCTTATTAGATTGCATTTTCAGTAGATATAGAACATTTATGCCTGATTCCGATTGCATGTTTTATCAAAATGAGATATTGTAATTTGCCACGTTCCCCTTCTGCCCTGCCCCTGATTTTTGAACATGCTGACTGATTTTGCATACATTTCTATAGGTTTCCGCGCACCTGTGTCCTATAGGGAGACAGAGTGCAATCCCGGTTGAGATCAGCTAACTCAGCATAGATCTGCGATTTTTAAAAAAATCTGTTACCCTTTTATTTACCAGAACATCTCACTGGAAAGATTGACAGCACGAACTGTCTCATGAGGATTAAGGCTGCACAGCAGACCTTGTGTGAGATGCCGGCGTTGGACTGGGGTGGGCACAGTAAGAAACCTTACTGTGATATATGAACGGGCGGGGAACAGAGGGAAGTAGATGCTTGGAAAATAGGCGACCGGTTTAGATAAAGGATCTGGATCGGCGCAGGCTGGGAGGGCCGAAGGGCCTGTTCCAGTGCTGTAATTTTCTTTGTTCTTTGTTCTAACACCAGGTTAAAGTCCAACAGGTTTCTTTGGAATCACTAGCTTTCGGAGCGCAGCTCCTTCATCAGGTGAGTGAAGAGGTGGGTTCCACAAACACGTATATAGACAAAGTCAATGATCCAAGATGATACTATGAATGCGAGTCTTCGCTGGTAATTAAGTCTTTACAGGTCCAGGCGGTGTGACTGGAGAGAGGGATAATCACAGGTTAAAGAGGATTTCGCAAGCCCAGGCCAGATGGCTTTTTGGAGGGGGGGATGAATGTAGTGTGGGGTGAATGTGGTGAGACATGAATCCAAGGTCTCGGTTGATGCTGTACTCATGCGTGCGTAATTTGGTTATCATTGCACTACAGTCGAGATGGAGTTCCACTGAATAACAGAGTCTTGTTTCTTGGCCATTTGGTGCCATATAAAATAAATGGAGCAGAATTGCCAGATCCAAAGAATACTGCCACCATTGCCAACACCCGCCGCTTGTTGCCCTCCGAAAGTGGCAGGTTCTTTCCCAGGTCTCCCTTGGAGTCTGATTTTGGGACCGTGCTTGCCCACCAGATCGGAGATGGGCGTTTACTAGCCTGCATGCAAATGCCTGAGCCACGCTTCAGACTTGGATTTTATATCCCAGGCGTTCCTGAGGAAATGCCGTCTTTTTAAATAGGAATGGGGGGGTTCTGTTTCTCAAGCCTATTCAGTTAGGTCGTGGCTGATCTATAGCTTAACTCCATTTAACCACTTTGGTTACATCACACTTGATGCCCTTGCTCAGTTTTTAATTTTTCAGTTGACTTCACCTCTTGTCGTGGGGAGGTTGAGTTCCATTTTTGCCCCATTAAGAAATGGGGTGAAGAAATGGTCCCTGACATCATTCTGGGATAGCCTGGCTCCAATTTTAAGGTCGTCCCCCTGCCACCCTCCCAATTCTGCACCACCTAATCCAGGATTTATTTTCATGGGACATGGGCATTCCAAAGGCAAGGTCAGCATTTGTTGCCCATCCCTAATTGCTCTTGAACTGAATATTTTCAGAGGGCGGTTAAGAGTCAATCACGCTGCTGTTGGTCTGGTGTCACATGGAGGTCAGACCGGGTAAGGTTGACAGAACTCCTTCCAATGATAATTGCCATCGTTACTAAGACTAGCTTTTATAGTCCAGATTTATCAATGGAATTTGAACTCCACCAGCTGCTGGTGTGGGATTTGAACCCGATAGGGTAGGTGGAGAAAAAATACAATACCTAAATCATTAAACGCCTCCATTAGTTCACTCCTTAATCCTGTATGTTCAAGGGAATAAATGCAGTGTTTCTGCACCCTGTCCTCCTCATTTAACTCTTAGCTCCAGTGTCATCCTGGTGATTCTGCACCACTCCCTGCCTCCAAGGCTAATATCTTTCTGGAGAACTGAATATAATAAATGGGGTCAAACCAGAGACCTATATAATGGTAACACAATTTCCATCCCTTTTATATTCCAGCTCCCTTCGGAAAAAGGTGAACATTTCATTAACGCCTTTAAATTGCTTTCTCGTCTGATCTCTAGCACTGTGTGATTTCTGCACTTGGACCCCTAAATTTCACTGTTCCTCCCCAGCTTTTTGCCTCTCGCCATGTAGAAAAAAAACCTCTTGATCTACCTTTGGGTTCCAAGTGGATGATTTCACACTTCCCTCTATTGAAACCCATTTGCTACCGTTTTAACATGTACATCATCTATCACTATGCAGTCAGTGGCGGGCAAACCGTGCCCCAACCTTTGATTTGCGGACAGTTTCTCTCAGGCTTTCAAAGCTTTTGAGTGAAGACTTGCTCTAATCGAGTGTTTGCTCCAGCACAGTGCCCTCTACAGTGCATCTGCGGTATCTATGAAAAGTGCATGAAATGACAGGCTCTTCAACTAGATTGCAGAATCTATACCCACATGATTTAATGAACAGTACAAAGCAGGAGTTATAAATTCGATTTAAATCATGTACAAGAAATAGGAGACAGTTTAAAAAAAATAAAATCTCTGACAAATTAATTTATAAATGAATGAGATTCACATGGAATCATAGCCCTTCTGAAATAGCACTCTACCTAGGCCCATGCCCCCACCCTATCCCCTTAACTCTACCTAACCTTTTGGTCACTAAGGGGAAATTTAGCATTGCCAATCCACCTTACCAGATCTTTGGACTGTGGGAGGAAACCCACACATACGCAGGGAGAACTTGCAAACTACACAGTCACATAAGGCTCAAATTGAACCCGGGTCCCTGGCACTGAGGCAGCTGTGCTAACCATTGTGTGCTGCCCACAAAAAAAAAAAAATTTCAGAACCAGAGAGGTTCTTTGGCAATATGCATCAATTATCACACTGAAAATTCACATTGCATCAGGCCTAACCTTTAATCAAAAGTGGGGAATGAGTGGGCAAGTATCCTGACTTCATGTCACTGATATCAATGCTACAGCAATTGTATTGATGAAGATTGTTGCAATGCACCCTATGGAGGAGCAGGATACCTCTGAATTTGAAGTGTTACCAAACTCTGTCTGAGTTTATCCAGATGTGTGTTCTCAACATGAAGACACCTTGAGCTTTCCCCCTCTGGAAACATTGGGGGCCTGAAACTTTGTATAGTGCTATCACATAGCCAGATCAGGGAGGGACAGAGCATACTCCTGTCATCATTCCAAAGTGTGAAAAGTTGGACTAGTTGAAAGTATGAGTGATCTGCAGGTTGTGTAAACCTCGCCTGGAATGCTTTAGATTTGGTGGTTGGAGCTGGGAGTGAGGAAATAGTGGGAGGACAGGCAGAACTCTAGTGCAACATCAGAATGTGAAATGTTGCAAGCAACCTGCCGGAGAAACATCCAAGGGCCAAAACCGTGGACGATCTGTAAATTTCTGCACTTTGTCTGTGTTTTAATTCTGATCAAGCACAATTCAAACCACGTACATGAACATCTCGAGGACTCCTGCTGGTTTTCAAATCGCTACACAGCCTCATTGTCTGCCACATGCAGACAATTACCCTCCTCCAATTCAGGCTCCTTATGCAGTCCAATTTTCATTGCTTCATCATTTTCTTTAGGCCCAAGTTCTGGATTCTCTCCCGAAATCTTTCCACCTCACTCCCTCTCTATGGAGCTTTTGGTCACCTCCTAATGTAGCTTGGCATCAGTGTTTGATAATGCTCCTGCGAGGCATTGCCAGACGTTAGACTACATTGAACGGAGCTATTTGAATATAGGTTGGCGTGGTTGTGCCATATGGAGTTTGCACATCCCCTGTCTGCATGGGTCTCACCCCCACAACACAAAAAGTTGTGCAGGGTAGGTAGATTGGCCATGCTAAATTGCCCCCGAATTGTGGAAAGAAAAAAAAGATTGGGTACTCCAAATTTATATTTTTAAAAAAAAGTTGGCATGGTTGTGAATGTGGCCATTTCCAGGTAAGACGAGACACACCAGTAACATCCCTCTTTTCCACGGGCAAAGGTTGTTGGCTTGTGATTCAGTAGTAAATTGGGTTTTGAGGACAACACCTCCCCATCTTGACTTGGAAATATATTGCTATTCCTTCACTGTTGCGGGGTGAAAATTCTAGAACCCCCTACCCCAACAGCACGGTGCGTGCACCTACAACACATGGACTGCAGAAGTTCAAGAAGGTAGCTCACCATCGCTTTTCACAGGGCAATTGGGGAAGGACAATAAATGATGGTCGAGCCAGCGACGCCCACATCTTATGAAATAACAATAAAAAAGACACCAGATTTCAGCCTGATTATACATGCGGATGCATCATCTGTCAGCATCCATTTCTAATTGCCGTGCATTTTCTTGCATCCCAATATCCTCATCCCTGCCAGCCATTGCAATGCCATTTTTGCACACCACTGGGGAGGCAATGGCATAGTGGTATTGTCTGTTATGGGCCAGGGTTTAGAGAACCCCAAAGTGTATCATGGAGTTCACCTGACCCACAACTTTTAATAGATTGTGGTATGAGGAGCACACGGCCCACTCTACAGGTGTGGTACA
This sequence comes from Scyliorhinus torazame, assembly GCF_047496885.1. Lineage (NCBI taxonomy): Eukaryota > Metazoa > Chordata > Chondrichthyes > Carcharhiniformes > Scyliorhinidae > Scyliorhinus > Scyliorhinus torazame. Next base: position 304,777,900 of record NC_092709.1, read on the forward strand.
ACAGAAATGGAAAAGTATTTTTTAAAACAAAACAATGTTTATTCTATGAACTCAAGTTAACCTTTTTAAAACATATAGTGAACATCTTAGCAACCATCAATTCAAATACAACCCCCAAAGACTACAACACTAAGTAATCCTTTAAGCTTTCCTTTTAACATCCATACGACTTAAAAACAAAACCTTTAACAGAAGCACATCAGGTTAAAGTCACTACTAAAAACATTTCTAATTCTGAATTCACCAAATGATCAAGACAGTCTTTTCATGGCAGAGAGATCAACAGTACACCTGCTCTGTCTGGCTTCAGCTCCAACACTGAAAACAAAACTAAAAACACACCCTGCAGCAAACAGCCTAAAACAAAAGTAAAAAGCTGACAGACAGCCCAGCTCCACCCACTCGTGACATCACTGCAGTAAAAAACACCCATTTCTTAAAAAAAAAAATCTTTATTCAAATTTTCAACAGATTTTCAACAAACCCCCCCCCCCCCACCAATTCAGAAAAAAGAAACAACACAAGAACACAACCGGCAAGAATTCTACATAGAATTTCCCCAAACTACTATAACCCGGTAGCACGGTAGTCTTGTGGATAGCACAATTGCTTCACAGCTCCAGGGTCCCAGGTTCAATTCCGGCTTGGGTCACTGTCTGTGCGGAGTCTGCACATCCTCCCCGTGTGTGCGTGGGTTTCCTCCGGGTGCTCCGGTTTCCTCCCACAGTCCAAAGATGTGCAGGTTAGGTGGATTGGCTATGATAAATTGCCCTTAATGTTGGGTGGGGTTACTGGGTTATGGGGATAGGGTGGCGGTGTTGACCTTGGGTAGGGTGCTCTTTCCAAGAGCCGGTGCAGACTCGATGGGCCGAATGGCCTCCTTCTGCACTGTAAATTCTATGATAATCTATCCCCCCATATAACAATAAAAACACAAATAGGGAAACATCCCACGCTAACCCAACACCACCCCAAAAGAACCCCCCCCTCCCGGGTTGCTGCTGCTGACCTCCTCCTAACGCTCCGCGAGAAAGTCGAGGAGCGGTTGCCACCTCGTGAAGAATCCTTGCCCAGACCCTTGCAAGGCAAACTTTATCTTCTCCAGCTTGATGAACCCTATCATGTCATTAGTACAGGCTTCCACGCTAGGGGGCTTCGCATCCTTCCACAGTAACAAAATCCTCCACCAGGCTACCAGGGACGCAAAGGCCAGAATACTGGCCTCTTTCGCCTCCTGCACTCCCGGCTTGTCCGATACCCCAAATAATGCTACCTCCCAGCTCAGCTTGACCCGGGCGTTCACCACCTTGGACATAGTCCTTGCAAAACCCATCCAGCGCCGGGCACATCTAGTACATATGGGTGTGATTTGCTGGGCTCCCCGAGCACCTCACACATCTGTCCTCCACCCCAAAGAACCTACTCAACCTCACCCCTGTCATATGCGCTCTGTGAGTAACTTTGAACTGTATTAGGCTGAGCCTGGCGCAAGAGGAAGAATTAACCCTACTTAGGGCATCAGCCCACAGACCCTCATCTGTCTCCTCCCCGAGCTCCTCCTCCCATTTGCCCTTTAGCTCCTCCACTGAGGTCTCCTCCTCTTCTTGCAGCTGCTGGTAAATCGTCGCGACCTTGCCTTCTCCAACCCATACCCCCGAGATCACCCTGTCCTGAATCCTGCGTTCTGGAAGCAGCGGGAATTCCCTCACCTGCCGCCTCATGAACACACTGACTTGCATGTACCTGAAAGCGTTTCCTGGGGGTAGCCCAAACTTCTCCAGCGCCCCTAGACTCGCAAACGTCCCATCAATGAACAGGTCCCCCATTCTTTTAATCCCTGCCCAATGCCAGCTCAGAAACCCCCCCCATCCATCCTTCCCGGACGAACAGGTGGTTCTCTCTAATCGGGGACCACACCGAGGCCCCCACCTCACCCATATGACGCCTTCACTGCCCCCAAATCTTCAGAGTCTCCGCCACCACCGGATTCATGGTGTACCTTGTCGGCGGGAGCGGCAACGGTGCCGTCACCAGCGCCCTCAGACTCGTGCCCACACAGGATGCCATTTCTAGCCTCTTTCACACCCTCCCCTTCCATTACCCACTTACGGATCATCGCCACATTGGCTGCCCAGTAGTAGCCACATAGATTCGGCAATGCCAGCCCTCCTCTGTCCCTGCTATGCTCCAGGAAAACCCTTTTTACCCTCTGGGTCTTATTCGCCCACACGAATCCCATGATGCTCCTGCTTACCCATTTAAAAAAGGCGACCTCCGTCGGTTCGTAGCCACACTTGCCATCGGGGCTTTATATAGTAGCCTAACCCAACCGATGAACCCCTCCCCGAACCCAAACCTCCGCAGCACCTTCCAAAGATACTCCCACTCCACCCTATCGAAGGCCTTCTCCGTGTCCATAGCCACCACTACATCCGCTTCCCCCTCCACCGAAGGCATCATAATTACATTAAGGAGCCTCTGCACATTGGTGTTCAGCTGCCTACCCTTCACAAATCCCGTCTGGTCCTCATGAATCACCCCCGGGACACAGTCCTCCATTCCCGTGGCCAGAACCTTTGCCAGAAACTTCGTGTCGACATTGAGGAGCGGGATCGGCCTGTACGATCCACACTGTAATGGGTCCTTGTCCCGCTTCAAGATCAAAGTAATCAGCGCCCTGGACATTGTCGGGGGCAAGGTCCCCCCCCTCCCTCGCCTCACTGAAAGTCCTCACTAGCAGCGGGCACAGAAGGTCCACGTACTTGCTATAAAATTCTACCGGGAATCCATCCGGCCCCGGGGCCTTCCCTGCCTGCATGCTCCTTAGCCAGCTCCTCCAGCCCAATCGGTGTCCCCAGCCCAGCCACCTGCTCCTCCTCCACCCTCGGGAACCTCAGTCAATCTAGAAATTGGCGCATCCCCCCCCCCTCCCGTCGGGGGCTCTAACCTGTACAGCTCCTCATAGAAGTCCCTGAATACCTCGTTTATTCCCACCGCACCGTGTTCCCCCCCTTTACCCTAACTCCACCAATCTCCCTCACTGTCTCCCTCTTTTGAAGCTGATGTGCCAGCATCCGACTCGCCTTCTCCCCATACTCGTACGCCGCCTCCTGCGTTTTCCTCCACTGCGCCTCTGCTTTCCCAGTAGTTAGCAAGTCGTATTCCGTCAGGAGGTTCCGTCGCTCCCCAAGTAGTCCCTCCTCGGGGGGCCTCTGCATAGCTCCTGTCCACCCTTAATATATCCCCCACCAGTCTCTCCCTCTCTCTCTTCTCCCTATGGGCCCTAATGGAGATTAGCTCTCCCCTGACCACCGCCTTCAACGTCTCCCAGACTACCTCCACCTGCACCTCCCCATTGTCATTGGCCTCGAAGTATCTTTCGATGCACCCCCGAATCCGCCAACAGTCCCACATCGAGGTGCCACAGGTCCCTCTCCTCCCTCAGCTCCAGCTCCACCTAATGCGGGGCATGATCTGAAATGGCTATGGCCGAATATTCCGTGCCCTCCACTCTTGTGATTAGCGCCCTACTCACGATGAAAAAATCTATCCGGGAGTTGGCTTTATGGACGTGGGGGGAAAAAAAAGGAAAATTCCCTGGCCATCGGCCTGGGAAACCTCCATGGATCCACTCCCCCCCCATCTGGTCCATAAACCCCATAATCCCCTTGGCCACAGCCGGCCTCTTACCCATCCTGGACCTAGAACGGTCCAGTGCTGGGTCCAACACCGTGCCGAAGTCCCCCCCCCCCCCCATTATCAGGCTCCCCGCCTCCAAATCCAGAATCCGCTTTGGATGCGCTTCATAAATCCGACATCATCCCAACTCTGGGCATATACGTTCACCAGTACCACCCGCACCCCCTGCAACCTACCACTCACCATCACGTACCAACCTCCATTATCTACCACAATGTTCAGCGCCTCAAACGACACCCGCTTCCCCACCAGAATCACCACACCTCTATTCTTCGTGTCCAACCCCGAGTTAAAGACCTGCCCTACCCATCCCTTTCTCAGCCTAACCTGATCTGCCACGTTCAAATGAGTCTCCTGGAACATAATCACATCTGCCTCCAGTCCCTTTAGGTGCGCGAATACCCGGGTCCGCTTGACCGGCCCGTTCAGGCCCCTCACATTCCAAGTTATCAGCCGGGTCAGGGGGCTTTCTGCCTCTGCCTCTGCCTCCCCCGCCCCCCTCTCTGCTTGCCGACTAGCCATTTCCATTTTTAGGCCACCCATGTGCCAGCGCCTCCCGCACCCTCCATTCTCCCAGGCGGCGGACCCCCGCCCCGACTCCCCCTTCTCCCTCCAACTCCCCTTTGGCCAATGCAGCAGCAACCCAGTTCCTCCTCCTCCTCTTCCTCTCCTCCCCCCCCCCCCCCCCCCCCCCAGCTAGATCCTCCTCTCGCCGTTTTGCTCCCCCCACGGCACTCCCGTAAGTCAGCTAGCTCCTGCTGACCCCGGCCTCTCCCGCCACTCCATCGACCCCCCCGTGTGAGAATCCCTCCACCTCCCCCTGGCAATCAGCGTGTACTCCTCTCCAGCCCTGCCCCCTTCCTTCCCCAGCGCATGAAACAGCCCGCGCTTTCCATCCAAGCCGGCCCCGCCCCCTCTGGCGCAGCTCCCTTTTTGTGGCCTTGTCTCAACTCCCCATCCCCGGGCCTCCAACACCCCCCCCCAACTCCCCGCGGGGCCCTGTCCTTCCAACACGACGCCCACATCACACAGCCCCCACATCGAACCATTTCGCCCAACCCCACCCAGCACCAAAGAAAACAGAACAGAGCATCCCCCAAAACACAGTAACCCCCCTAGGCACCGCCTCCCATCAAACCCTCCGTTCGAGTCCAACTTTTCAGTTGGATAAAGGTCCACGCCTCCTCCGGCGTCTCAAAGTAATGGTGCCGATCCTGAAATGTGACCCACAATCGCGCCGGCTGCAGCATCCCGAACTTCACCCCCTTCTGATGTAGAACCGCCTTAGCCCGGTTGAAGCCGGCCCTCTTCTTGGCCACCTCCCCACTCCAGTCCTGGTATATTCGGATCTGTGTGTTCTCCCACCTGCTGCTCCATTCTTTTTTGGCCCATCTCAGGACACACTCCCTGTCCTCAAAGCGGTGGAACCACAACATTACCCTTGGCGGCTCGTTGGCCTTGGGCCACTCTCCAGGACTCGATGAGCCCAGTCCAGCTCCAGGGGCCTCGGGAAAGCTCCCGCGCCCATCAGCGCGTCGAGCATCGTGACCACATACGCCCCGGCATCAGACCCCTCCACTCCCTCCGGGAGACCCAGAATCTGGAGATTCTTCCTCCTGGACCGATTCTCCAGGTCCTCAAATTTTTCTTGCCACTTCTTGTGCAGCGCCTCGTGTGCCTCCACCTTCACAGCCAGGCCCAAGATCTCATCCTCGTTCTCCAAGACTTTTTGCCGCAACTCCCGGATCGCCGCCCCTTGGGCCTTCTGGGTCTCTACCAGCTTATCGATCGACGCCTTCATCGGCTCTAGCAGTTCTGCCTTCAGCTCCGCAAAGCAGCGTTTGAGGAACTCCTGCTGCTCCTGCGACCATAGCGCCCACGCTGCTTGGTCTCCACCTGCCGCCATCTTGCTTCTTCTCCCTCTCACTTTTCGCTGCACAAAATAACTTTCTTGACCGCTCCACTCCTGGTCCAATCCATACAGTGCCGGGGAGCTGCACTGTCACCTTCCCACACTGGGAACCGTTGAACAATTGCCGTTGGGGCCCCTCAAAAGAGCCCAAAAGTCCGTTTCTGGCAGGAGCTGCCGAACGTGCGACTTAGCTCCGCATAGCTGCACCCGGAAGTACCATAAACACCCATTTCTTAAAGGTACTCTCATTACAGATATTTATATACACACCCATTTCTTAAAGGTACTCTCACATGACATGTCACTGAACGGGTTTGGGATTTTCACTGAAGCACATCACGCCTTGCTGCTGCCAGCTAGGTGGAAAAGAAAGAATGACAACAAAAAAAATAACAGCATCAGATTCAAAATGTCCAACACTGAATTTGTACTGATGAAATTAGTAAACTGCTGTGCTGCCATTTTAAAGGGGATTAGATGCTGGAGCTGCCAAATACATTCGCACCAAAATTAACTTGCCTGCCAGCACACATTCCATTGCCTTTTTAAAGAAGTATTCACCACAACATCATCTTTCTCTTTCAGGTGCTGATTGATCTGTTGTGTGTACCCTCTTTTCTGTTCATTTGATGCTCTTGCTCCTAGCTACAGCAAAACGAACGTGTTGCTGAGACAATGTGAGAATAATAGTATTAAACTAGCAGTCGATTGCTTCTGGTGACGAGGCCTCCAAGGTGGCCAAGACTTCTGGCTCTTCCCCTTGCAAAATGCCCTGCACCTGCTTGGTGATTGCCTTTCCCTGGCATCCGGGAGGCAACATAACTGGCTGGTGACCTTCTCTCCACCTCCACTCCACCCCCACACGCATCTCCTTTGCCTTCTGTGGCATAGGATGAGTAATCTTAGGACATTGTCCAAGACAGAACTACAAAAATAATTTAAAACATTGCAATTACCATCAAGTGAATCAACAGTGGGGGAAAAATGAGCAAATTTATATGCAATAAGTGAATACTTGCTGGCTACCAACCCATATGCTCAGTCCATGGCCGTCACAACTTTTGAATTTTCTTACTACGTATCAAAGTTCCATTGGGCTGGACTTGACCCTCATTTCGGCTTGTTCTCTCTGCTATTGCTTACTATTTTCAGCTTTTATCTCTTTGCCTTTCTCGCTGTTTTCCTCTCAGATTCTCTCTCCTATCTTAGATTGAAGGATAGAAAGTAGGGTGCCAGAAAATGTAATTATCTGCTTCAAAGCTTTTGATTGCTGCTAAAAGTAATTAACTCCAGCTTTGACAGCAGCCAAAGTAATTCTATGGGTGTACATAATAAGCTATAGAAAATGCAACAATAACACTACATTAAATTAAACTACTATCTTTTTCTTTATTTAAAAAAAAGAAATTTAGAGTACCCAATTCATTTCTCCAATTAAGGGGCAATTTAGCGTGGCCAATCCACCTATCCTGCACATCTTTGGGTTGTGGGGGCGAAATCCATGCAAACACTGGGAGAATGTGCAAACTATCATCATAGAAGATTATCATAGAATTCACAGTGCAGAAGGAAGCCATTCGGTCCATCGAGTCTGCACCGACTCTTGGAAAGAGCACCCCACCCAAGGCCAACACCTCCACCCTATCCCCACAACCCCAGCCAACACTAAGGGCAATTTTGGACACTAAGGGCAATTTATCATGGCCAATCCACCTAACCTGCACATCTTTGGACTGTGGGAGGAAACTGGAGCACCCGGAGGAAACCCGGGAGGTTTTCACACTGGGAGGATGTGCAAACTACACACGGACAGTGACCCAGAGCCGGGATCGAACCTGGGACCTCGGTGCCGTGAGGCTGCAGGCGAACCCACTGCGCCACCGTGCTGCCCTTTCTTTATTTTTTATTAATAACCTTTGTTAGTGTCACAAGTAGGCTTACATTATACTGCAATGAAGTTACTGTGAGAATCTCTTGGTTGCCACTCTGGTGCCGATTTGGGTTCACAGAGGGCGAATTCAGAATGTCCAATTCACCTAACAAGCACGTCTTTCGGGACTCGTGGGAGGAAACCCATGCAGACACGGGAAGAATGTGCAGACTTCGCACAGTGCCCCAATTCGGGAATCGAACCTGGGACCCTGGCACTGTGAAGCAACAGTGCTAACCACTGTGCTACTGTGCAGCCCTTAATGGGATGTGGGCAGTACCAGCAAGGCTGGCATTTATTGCCCATTGTTCATTGCTTGGAACTCGAGGGCAGTTAAGAGTCAACCACATTGCTGTGGGTCTGAAGTCACATGTAGGCCAGTCCAGGTAACCATGGCAGATTTTGTTCCCAAAAGGACATTAGTGAACAATATGGGTTACTACAACAATCGATGATAGTTGTCATGGTTACCATCCGCTAGCTTTGTTATATTCCAAATTTATTAATTGAATTTAAATACATTTCACTGTACCTCGGTACACGTGACAATAAACAAATCCAATCCTAAATTTCCCTAGCTGCCATGGTGGAACAGAGTATTAGCCTGGGCCTGTGGATCATCAATCCGTTGACATTACCACTGTCACTATCTCTCCCATTCCATTTATATATAGTGATGATTGTGCAATGTTCAGCTCCATTCATGACGACTCAGCTGTTGAGCAGCCCCTGTTCAAATGGAGCAAGACATGGACAATATCCAGGCTTGGGCAGACAAGCAATATGTGCCAATCCCAAGTGCCAGGCAATGACCATCTCCAACAAGAGAAAATCTAACCATCACTGATTCCCTCACTATCAACATCCTGGTGGTTACTATTGACCAGAAACTGAACTAGCCATATAAAAAGTGTTGCTACAAGAGCAGATGAGAGGCCATGTATCCTATAGCGAGCAATTCACCTCCTGCCTCCAGAAGCTCGACACCATCCAGGACAAAGCAGCCCACTTGATTGGTACTCCCGCCACCAGTGATGCACAGTGTGTACCATCCACAACAAGCGCTGCAGGAATTCACCCAGGCTCCATAGGTGATACCTTCCAAACCCACAACTATGTTGAAGGGCAACAGCAGCAGATACCTGGGACCACCACCACCTGGAGGGTCCCTCCAAGCCATTCACCATCCCAACTTGGGAATATATCGCCTTTCCTTCACTGTCGCAGGGTCAAGCTAAGAGACTGCGGCTGTTCCCTCATTATAAGGATTGCAGTGGTTCAAGAAGGCAACCCATCTTGAGCTTTGCAAGGACAATGAAAGATCATAAATTAAGGAAATGCTGACCTAACCAGCAAAGCCCACATCCCATCAAATTAATTTTTAAAAAAATGCCCGAAGGTGCTTCAGAGGAACAACAATCCAAAGTTTGCCATTGAGCTACAAATGGATTTTAGGCTAGATGACTAAGTTTGGACAAAGATGTGCATCTTATGGAGGAAAACAAGGCAAGAGGGTGGAGAGGTGATCCCAGAGGTTGGGCCAAGGGAACTGAAGGAGCGGCCACCAGCGATGGAGTGATTTAAAACCAGGGAGGGAGGTACAATCAGCCAAAATTAGATGAGTGCAGGTATCTTGGAGGGATGTGGGGCTGAACCATCGAGCTGAACTAAACTTTCTTTTAATGGGAAGCCCTTAATTTATCATAGATTATCATAGAATTTACAGTGCAGAAGGAGGCCATTCGGCCCATCGAGTCTGCACCGGCTCTTGGAAAGAGCACCCTATCCAAGGTCAACACCTCCACCCTATCCCCATAACCCAGTAACCCCACTCAACACTAAGGGCAATTTTGGACACTAAGGGCAATTTATCATGGCCAATCCACCTAACCTGCACATCTTTGGACCGTGGGAGGAAACCGGAGCACCCGGAGGAAACCCACGCACACACTGGGAGGATGTGCAGACTCCGCACAGACAGTGACCCAAGCCGGAATCTAACCTGGGACCCTGGAGCTGTGAAGCAATTGTGCTATCCACAATGCTACCGTGCTGCCCACAAGTCGCTCTTGTTCATAAATTTAAACAGTTTTTAAAAAATTCTTCCAACTCTACTGGAACATCAGGCTCTGCTGCCTTTCCCATGAGAAGTGTTCATTTGAGATATTAGGGTTACTGGAGGAAGTGAATGGATAACCTAGATTACTGAGAGCTAAGTAACATAAACTAGGTGCAACAATCCATGAATTAAAAAAAAAAAATCCAATTAAGAGTAGGCCACATGAGTCTGCTCCGCCATTGAGCAAGATCATTGCTGATCCAGAGTGTAACTTCAACCCCACATTCCTGCCCACCCCTGATATTCTTTCACCCCCTTCTTAATCAAGAATCTATCTAGCTCTGCCTTAAAAATACTCAAAAGACTCTGCTTCCACTGCCTTTAGAGGAAGAGAGTTCCAAAGACTCTAGGGCCGCAGAGGTAACATTTCCTTATCTCTAAAGTTGTGGAGTAAGTTTTGTTGAGAAAGATAAATGCTGTTGCATAATAGCTCTTGGCTTCCCAACCCCTTGGTGGCTGAGGGGCTGCCATAAACATGGTGCAAACTCTTGTGCTGCTGGAAGAAAATGGCCATTGCTGTTCCAAGGAACTAATTAGTCCCCATACCCAGGAAAATAGTTTCCTGGTAATTAGACATTGGCCTGGATTTTGTGGGCAGCAAAGGAATGGCGCCTGCCTTTGATCGCAAAGGTAGCCAGGCAGTTTTAGTGGGCAGTTCATCTGATCCCTCTGCTCCAATGTTCACTTAAATCAAATGCCTACTTTGTACCGAGGATTTGTGGCATCCAAGGCAGGCTGATCAGCCAATCAGATTGAAAGACTAAAGGCAGGAAATTAAAAATGGGGAATATAAATCATGTTTAAAGCATTATGGGCACAAGATTAACGGAGAAACTGTCAAAATATAAACTATGAAAATTAATTTGTCACGTATAAAATATTTGTTCAGCAGTAATCATGGCGACCAGTTTAACTCAAGTGGCTAGATAGCTGGTTCGTGATGCAGAGCAAGGCCAGCAGAGAGGGTTCAATTCCCGTACTAGCTGAGGTTATTCATGAAGGCCCCGCCTTCTCAACCTTGCCCCTTGTCTGAGGTGTGGTGATCCTCGGGTTAAATCACCACCAGTCAGCTCCCCCCCTCAAAGGGGAAAGCAGCTTGGGTCATCTGGGACTGTGGTGACTTTGCCATACCTACTTATGATTAAGTAGACTATTACTGGGGCTGGATTAGCACAGTGGGCTAAATAGCTGGCTTGTAATGCAGAACAAGGCAGCAGCGTGGGTTCAATTCCCGTATCGGCCTCTCCGAACAGGCGCCGGAATGTGGCGACTAGGGGCTTTTCACAGTAACTTCATTGAAGCCTACTTGTGACAATAAGTGATTATTATTATTAATAAACACTCTTGAATAAAGCTCAGGTGGTTAGAGTGAGAACAATTGAAGTTCATCTGATGAAGGAGCATTGCTCCCAAAGCTTGTGATTTCAAATAAACTTGTTGGACTTTAACCTGGTGTTCTGAGACTTACCAGATTTAACAAGACTTTCATATTTTTATATTCCATTTCCTATGAAATAAGGGCCAAAATTACATTTGCCTTCCCAATTACCTGCTGAGTTTGCATGCTGTGATTTATGCACAAGGACCCCAAATGCCTGTGTTGAATCTTTATGCAGTCTTTCTCCATTTAATATTCAGCTCCTTTATTCCTCCCACTAAACTGCAGAACTTCCCATTTTCCTGCATTATATGCAACCTGCCAAGTTTTTGCCTATTCATTTAGTCTGTCTATATCGCTCTGTAGAATCTGTCATCCTCAAAATGTGCCTTCCAACCAGTGACATCTGCAAATTTGGCAACAGTACATTCATGTCCCTCATCCAATTCATTAATATAAATTGGAAATAATTCTAGCCCCAGCACTGATCTCTCTACTAGTTACAGGTTGCCACCTGTCTTATTAGTCAGCCAATCCTCTATCCATGCTAATATACTATCCCAAATACCATGGGCTCTTGTCTTATTAAGCAGCCTTTTATGCGGCAACTTATTGAACACTTTTAGGAAATCCAAGTATATTGCATCTACTGGTTCCCCGTTAACTATCCTGTATGTTGCCTGAAAAGAATTCTAAAATTTGTCAGGCATGATTTCCCTTTCATGAAGTTAAGCTGCTATATGTATTTCCAAATGCTCTGCTATTACATCCTCCCTCTCTTCCTCCCCCCCCCCCCACCTCCTGTACATAATAACCTACAGTGATGATTTAGTTGCATGACAATCCACATAAATCAGACTGACTTTGCTACCATGCTCCTATCTAAGTACATAAAAAGTAGAAGACCACGTTGGCCCTCGAGACGGCTTCCCGTTCAAGTCATGATTGGATCTTCTATCTTCCCTTTTTAAAAAAATATATTTATTGAAGTTTTTTAACAAAACAAAATAATTTTTTCCCCTTACAAACAATAAACCCCCCCCCCAACAAAATAACACAAAATCGCCCTGAGCAAGATATATACATGGTGAGATGATATATTTACATAGCTTTATACACTGGCTCTCGCCCATTCGTGCCAGTTTCCCCCACCCTCCATGTTATCCCCCGCTCATCCGTCCCCTCAAGCAATCTCTCGTTTCCCCCCCGCCCCCAGAGTTGCTGCTGCTGCTGACCGACCTTCCTCTAATGCTCCGCGAGGTAGTCTAGGAACGGTTGCCACCGCCTGTAGAACCCCTGCGCAGACCCCCTTAAGGCAAACTTAATCCTCTCCAACTTTATGAACCCAGCCATGTCGTTTATCCAGGCCTCCAGGCTAGGGGACTTCGTCTCCTTCCACATTAGCAAGATCCTTCGCCGGGCTACCAGGGACGCAAAGGCCAGAATGCCGACCTCTTTCGCCTCCTGCACCCCCGGCTAGTCCACTACTCCAAATATTGCTAGCCCCCAGCTTGGCTTGACCCGGACTTTCACCACCTGAGATATTGCTCCCGCCACTCCTCTCCAGAACCCCTCCAGTGCCGGACATGTCCAGAACATGTGGACGTGGTTCGCCGGGCTCCCTGAACATCTTCCGCATCTGTCCTCTACCCCAAAGAACCTACTCAACCTCGCCCCCATCAGGTGAACCACCTTAAATTTGTATCAGGCTGAGCCTGGCACATGAGGAGGAGGAATTAACCCTACCCAGGGCGTCAGCCCACAAACCTTTCTCGATCTCCTCCCCCAGCTCCTCCTCCCATTTACCCTTCAACTCTTCTGCTAGCGCTTCCCCCTCTTCTTTCATCTCTTGGTGTATTGCCAAAACCTTGCCTTCCCCGACCCATACACCCGAGATCACCCTGTCTTGAATTTCCTGTGTCGGGAGCAGTGGGAATTCCCTGACCTGTCGCCTCACAAAAGCCCTCACCTGCATATATCTGAATGCATTTTCCTGGGGTAGCTCAAACTTCTCCTCCAGTGCCCTAGGCTCGCAAATGTCCCGTCGATGAACAGGTCCCCCATTCTTCTAATCCCCGCCCGGTGCCAGCCCTGGAACCCCCTGTCCATCTTCCCCGGGACAAACCGGTGGTTACCCCTGATCGGGGACCACACCGAGGCTCCCACTGCACCCCTATGCCGTCTCCACTCGTCCCAGATCCTTAACGTTGCCGCCACCACCGGGCTCGTGGTGTACTTTGATGGCGAGAGCAGCAGCGGCGCCATCACCAGCGCCCAACTCGTTCCTTTGCAGGACGCCATCTCCATTCCCTTCCATGCCGCCCCCTCTCCCTCCATAACCCACTTACGGATCATCGCCATGTTTGCTGCCCAGTAGTAGCTCCCTAGGTTTGGCAGCGCTAGCCCTCCTCGGTTCCTACTGCGTTCCAGGAACCCTCTCCTTACCCTCGGGGTTTTGTTCGCCCACATAAACCCCATAATACTCCTACCTACTCTCTTGAAAAAGCCCTTGGTGATCACGATGGGGAGGCACTGGAACACAAACAAAAACCTCGGAAGGACCACCATTTTTACCGACTGCACTCTACCCGCCAACGAGAGCAGCAACATGTCCCACCTTTTGAAGTCCACCTCCATTTGGTCCACCAACCTCGTCAGTTTCAGTTTGTGTAGGGCCCCCCAGCTCCTGGCTATCTGGATCCCTAGATACCGAAAACTCCCCTCCGCAGCGGTAGGTCCCCTATCCCTTTCTTGGTCCCCTGCCTGTAGTACAAAAAGCTCGCTCTTCCCTACATTGAGCTTATAGCCCGAGAACTCCCCAAACCCCCTCAAAGTCTGCATGACCTCCACCATCCCCTCCATTGGGGCCGCCACGTATAGCAGCAGGTCGTCCGCGTATAGCGACACCCGATGCTCTTCTCCCCCGCGGACCACCCCCCTCCATTTATTAGACTCCCTCAGTGATATGGCCAAGGGTTCGATCGCCAATGCAAACAACAGGGGGGGACAGAGGGCACCCCTGCCTCGTTCCTCAGTACAGCCGAAAGTACTCCGACCTCCGCCGGTTCGTCACCACACCTGCCACCGGGGCGCTGTAAAGGAGCTTAACCCAGCTAATAAACCCTCCCCCGAACCCAAACCTACGCAACACCTCCCAGAGGTACTCCCACTCTACTCAGTCAAAGGCCTTTTCCGCGTCCATGGCTGCCACTATCTCCGCCTCTCCCGCCTCCGATGGCATCATTATCACGTTTAAGAGCCGCCGCACATTCGTATTTAATTGCCTGCCCTTTACAAATCCCGTCTGGTCCTCATGTATCACCCCCGGGACACAGTCCTCAATCCTCGTGGCCAGCACTTTTGCCAATAGCTTAGCGTCCACATTAAGGAGCGAAATCGGCCTGTACGATCCACATTGCAGTGGGTCCTTGTCTCGCTTCAGAATCAAGGAAATTGTCGCCTCCGACATTGTCGGGGGCAGGGTCCCCTCCTCTCTTGCCTCGTTAAAGGTCCTCACTAGTAGCGGGGCCAACAGGTCCGCATACTTTCTATAGAACTCCACCGGGAACCCGTCCGGCCCCGGGGCCTTCCCCGCCTGCATGCTCCCCAAACCCTTAGTCAGCTCCTCCAACCCGATTGGTGCCCCCAAACCAGCCACCTCTTGCTCCTCCACCCTCGGGAACCGCAGTTGGTCCAGGAATCTCCCCATCCCCTCTTTCCACCCCCCCCCCCCCCCCCCGGGGGCTGGGATCTGTACAGCTCTTCATAGAAGGCCTTGAATACCTTGTTTATTTCCGTTGCACTCTGGGCCATGGCTCCCCCACCATCTTTGCCTCCCCCTATTTCCCTCGCTGCCGCCCTCTTACGGAGATGGTGTGCCAGCATCCGACTGGCCTTTTCCCCGTACTCTTAGGTCGCCACCTGCGCCTTCCTCCACTGTGCCTCCGCCTTCCCCGTGGTCAACAGGTCAAACTCCGTCTGGAGCCGTCACCTTTCCCCAAGTAATCTTTCCTCCGGGGCCTCTGCGTATCTCCTGTGCACTCGCAAAATCTCCCCCACTAACCTCTTCCTTTCCCTGCCCTCTGTCTTCTCCCTATGAGCCCTGATGGAGATTAGCTCTCCCCTGATCACTGCCTTCAACGCCTCCCATATCACCCCCACTCACACCTCCCCGTTGTCGTTGGCCTCCAGGTACCTTTCAGTACACCCCCTTACCTTACCACACACCACCTCATCTGCCAACAGTCCCACATCCAACCGCCACAGCGGGCGTTGGTCCCTCTCCTCTCCCAGCCCCACTTCCACCCAGTGTGGGGCATGGTCCGAAACGGCTATGGCCGAATACTCCGTCCCCTCCACCCTCTGGATGAGCGCCCTGCTCAGCGCAAAGAAGTCTATCCGGGAGTATGCCTTGTGCACGTGGGAGAAGAAAGAAAATTCCCTGGCCTGCGGTCTTGCAAACCTCCATGGGTCCACTCCCCCCATCTGGTCCATAAACCCCCTGAGCAACCTGGCCGCCGCCGGCCTCTTTCCCGTCCTTGATCTGGAGCGGTCTAGTGCTGGATCCAGCATTGTATTAAAGTCCCCTCCCATTATCAGTCCTCCTACCACCAGGTCCGGGATGCGCCCCAACATGCGCTTCATAAATCCAGCATCATCCCAGTTCGGGGCGTATACATTTACCAACACCACCCACGTCCCTTGCAACCTACCACTCGCCATCACGTATCTCCCTCCATTGTCCGCTACGATAGTCTTGGCCTCAAATGACACGTTTTCCCACCTGAATTGCCACCCATTTTTCGCGTCCAGTCTCGAGTGAAATACCTGTCCTACCCATCCCCTTCTTAACCTAACCTGGTCCGCCACCTTCAGGTGTGTCTCTTGGAGCATAGCCACGTCTGCCTTCAGTCCCTTCAAGTGCGCGAAAACTCGAGCCCTCTTCACCGGTCCGTTTAGGCCCCTCGCGTTCCACGTTATCAGCCGGATTGGAGGGGCTCCCCCCCCCCTGCCCGGCCGACTAGCCATCTCCTTTTCTGGGCCAATCCTGTGTCTGCGTCTCCCTCACCCTCCAGGCCCCCAATCAGGGGACCTCCGTCCCGGCCACCTCTTCTGTGTCCCATTCCCTTTCGGCCAGTGCAGCAGCAACCCTGTTTCTCCCCCCCCCCCCCCCCACCCCCCAGATCCCTGTCTAGCTTTTTTGCTCCCCCCATATCACTCCCGTAAGTCAGCTGACGCTTGCTGACCCCGGCTTCCCCCGCCATCCCTTTGACCCCCCCGTGTGGGAATCTCCCCATCAGTAGACGTTCCTACGTTCCCCCTCCCACCTTTCTTCCCGCGCTCGGGAGAAAAACCCCGCGCTTTCCAGAGCCTGCCCCGCCCCCCCCGACGCAGCTTCTGTTGCGGCATTGTCTCTTGTCCCCAGCCCATATAACATTCCCTGCGCGTGCTTGCCCCCCGATATACAACCGCCATCATATTTCAATCCTCAAATATCCCCCACCCTCACAAACCCTCAATTAGAGTCCAACTTTTCAGTTAGTATAAAGGTCCACGCCTCTTCAGGCGTTTCAAAGTAGTGGTGTTGGTCGTTATATGTGACCCACAGTCGCGCTGGCTGCAACATTCCAAATTTCACTCCTTTCCGATGCAGCACATCTTTGGCCCGGTTGAAACCCACTCTCCGCTTAGCGACCTCCGTGTTCCAGTCCGGGTATATTCTAATCTCAGCATTGTCCCATATGCTGCTCCGCTCCTTCTTGGCCCATTTCAGGACCCTCTCTCTGTCCGTAAACCAGTGAAATCTCACCACCATCGCCCTTGGCGGCTCGTTTGCCTTGGGCTTCCTCGCCAGCACCCGGTGCGCCCCTTCCAGCTCCAGCAACCCCGGGGGGCCTCCACGCCCATCAGCGCCCCGATCATTGTGCCCGCATATGCCGCGGCGTCGGCCCCGTCCACTCCTTCTGGGAGACCCAGGATCCTCAAATTGTTTCTCCTCGACCTGTTATCCAGGTCTTCGAGTCTTCCCGCCCACATCTTGTGTAGCGCCTCGTGCCGCTCCACTCTCACCGCCAGGCCCAGGAGCTCGTCCTCATTCTCACTCACTTTGTCCTGGATCTTCACCTCGTGGGCTTTCTGGGTTGCCCCAAGTCCTTCAATTATTGCCAGCATAGGCGCCACCATCTCCTTGCGCAGCTCCTCGAAGCAGCGCTTGATTAATTCTTGCATCCCTTCTTTGTCCCCGGCCGCCGCCATTTTGTTTGTTTTACTCTTCTTCTCCCACTGCTCCAGTGCCGTTTTTTTGGCCGTTTCGCTGCGGGTCCGGTCCATACAGGTTAGTGGGGGACCTCTCTCCTCTCTTCCCCACGGGTTGGCTGTGTGAAAAGTTCTGTTGGGGCTCTTCTATCGAGCCCGAAAGTCCGTCTTCGCGGGAGCTGCCGACTCGTGCGGCTTAGCTCCGCATAGCCGCAACCGGAAGTGGATCTTCTATCTTCCCTGACTACTTCCTGTATCTCTTGATTTTCTGGGATCAAAAATCTATCTACTGCAGCCTCAGGCATATACAACGCAGAATCCACAAATCTATGCGAGAGGATTCCAAAGATTTACAATGAGTAAGACATTTCTCATCTCAGTACTGAATGATCAGCCACTTATCCTGAGGCTGTGGCCCCATAATCTCTATTTCAGCCGGGTGAAACTACCTCAGTATCAATCCGGATAAGTCCCCTCAGAATTTTGTATTTTCCAGTGAGATTACCGATCATTCTTCTAACCCCAATGTAGTCAGCCTCTCATCCCAGGAACTACTCTAATGAAATAAAAACAAAATGCTGGATAACCTCGGGTCTGGCAGGATCTGGGGAGAGAAACATAGTTAACATTCCAAGTCTAAAGGCACCTGCTACAGAACTCAAGAAAATTAGAAATGTAAAGAATTATATACAGTTGGAAAGAGGGTGGAGGAGGTGGAGCAGAACAGGGATAGGTCAGGCAAAGGAAAGATTGACATATTTGGCATAGACAACCTTTACTGTACCATCTCCAAGGCAAGTATAAGCTTCATTAGATATGGAGACCAAAACTACACATTTACTCCAGGTGTGGTCTTACCAAAGTCCCCATCCAAGTGGAGGGATACTTTACTTTACTCCAATGTGCTTTCAATAAAGGCTAACATGGCATTTGCCTTCCTGTTATCCATTGCTGAATGCAAATTTTCTGTTCCTTGCGTTTGTTACACCAATGTCTGAGAATTTCAACTTCTACAAGTGCCACACTATTTAAAAAATCTGCTTTTCTATTTTTATTTCCCATGTGCATCTCACACTTTCCCATATTATGCTCCATCTGCCACCTTGTTGCTCATTTACCTGTCCATATCACTTTGCAGTCGGTGTACTCCTCACAGCTTACATTTCCACCTCGTTTTGCATCGTTGGATACATTACTCTGTCTCATTGTGGTCTTTTCATTGGAGTTAACAGATATGAAACCCCAGCAGATTCTTGCAGCAGTCCATAAGTTATATCCTGCTGACTTAAATTGATACCTACTCTTAGCTCCCTGATAATTAATATTCCACCCGACCCCTTAAATTTCACATTAACTGTGTGGCATCTTCTGGCATGTGTTTTGGAAACCCAAGTATACTTCATCTACTGGCTGCCCTTTTTCTACTCTACTAGTTACATCCTCAAGTTTCATTTTTGAAAACTATGTTGACACTCCTCAATTTTCAATTCCAAAAACCATGTTGACACTGTCGATAGTACTAAGATTTTCGAACTACATTAAAGCTTCCTCAAGAGTTTCCATCATTTTCCTCACTGCTAATCTCTGGATAATTTGGCCTATAGTCCTCTATTTTCCCCCTCCCACCTTTCCTGAATAAAAGCACGTGTCAATTTCTAAACCGTTGGGACCATTTTAGAATCTAGGTAATGTTAGAAAATCACCATCAGTACATTTATTATCTCTGCAGGTACCTCTTAGAAACCTAGGCCATCAAGTCCTATGGAATGGCTTTTAATCGATTCATTATGGGAACAACGTTTCTCTGCTGATATTAAAGTTGCTCACACTCAACATTTACTTGAGATATTCTCTTTTTATACTGACAAAAGCTCTTGCAATTTATGGGAGGCAGTAGCATTGTCATTGAACTAGCAACCCAGAGAAAGATCTGCTAACCTGGGTTTGAATCCCATCATGGCAGATGGTGAAATTTGAATTGAATAAAAAATCTGGAATTCAAAGTCCATTGTTGTAAAAACCCACCTGGTTCACCAATGTCCTTAAGGGAAGGAAATCTGCTGTCTTTGCCTGGTCTGGCCTACATGTGACTCCAGAACCTCAGCAATGTGGTGGATTCTTAAATGCTTTTGAAATGGCACACCAATCAGGGATAGGCAATAAATGCTGGCCCAGCAGTGATGCCAATGTCGCATGAATAAAAGGGCAGGATTTGAAACACCGAGTGACACTCGTCATGTAAAATGTATTTTAAAAAATGTTTTATATTCTTGGCCAAGCCTCTCTTTCCGCAATTTCCTTCACAAAGCCTGACTGATGGATCTTTCTTGCCGAACTTGATTTTGTTTTAAATGGAATAAATTCGACATTTTGAATTGTTTGTTTCCACTGTTTATTATCTTTTAAGCTGTTCACCTACTTTATTAGTGTAACAAGTAGGTTTACATTAACACTGCAATGAAGTTACTGAGAAAATCCCCTAGTCGCCACCTGTTCAGGTACACAGGAGGAAGAATTCAGAATGTCCAATTCACCCAATAGGCACGTCTTTCGGGACTTGTGGGAGGAAACCCATGCAGACATGGGGAGAATGTGAGACTCCACAGTGACCTAAGCTGGGAGTCGATCCTGGTGAAGCAACAGTGCTAACCACTGTGCTACTGCCACCCTAGCAATCATTTTTAAAAATAAATTTAGAATATCCAATTCATTTTTTTCCAATTAAGGAGCAATTTAGAGTGGCCAGTCCACCTACCTGCACATCTTTTGGGTTGTGGGGGCGGAACCCACCCAAACACTGGGAGAATGTGCAAACTCCACCCGGACAGTGACCCAGAGCCAATATCGAACCTGGGACCATGGCACTGTGAGGCTGCAGTGCTAACCACTGCGCACCATACTGCCCCACCCGCCCAATCTTACCTATGTAATTGGCTTCAAGATTCTGGTTTTGGGACTAGAGTATGTTGTTTTCAAATTTAAATGGAATTCAGTTCTATCATTTTTTGTTTGTGGATCTTTTAAATTTTTAACCCGGTCTCATTGTAGATTAGATTTTGTTCCTTGTTGGTCGCGCAACATATTATTCCAGGAGCACAGAGCAACATATTATTCCAGGGTAGCACAGTGGTTAGCACTGTTGCTTCATAGCGCCAGGGTCCCAGGTTCGATTCCCGGCTTGGATCACCATCTGCACGTTCTCCCCATGTCTGCGTGATTTTTCTCCGGGTGCTCTGGTTTCCTCCCACAAGTCCTGAAAGACGTGCTGTTAGGTTAATTGGACATTCTGAATTCTCCCTCCGTGTACCCGAACAGGTGCCGGAATGTGGCAACATGGGGCTTTTCACAGTAACTTCATTGCAGTGTTAATGTAAGCCTACTTGTGACAATAAATATTATTAGTAAACCGTTATGAAAGCATTCCATAAATTCATCCGCCAGACCACCTTTGCTCATTTTAATTTACCCTGCTTAAGTGAAGATTAAAGCCTCTATTTATCTTTGTTACAAGTTCCTATTATTCCTAGCTTAAACATTCTATTGTTCAGGTGCCCATAAACTACTTCAGGTGCCCATAAACATTTTATGACCCTAGTTATTCCTAATTTTGATCCATATTCATTATATTTACCAATGATCTCAAACAGAGATCCTCTCTCACTATTGTCCCGTGTCAATCTTAATATTAGGGTTACTCACCCTCCTTTTCCATTCTGCTGGTCTTTACAAAACATTATGCACCCGGGAATAATTTTTCCCAATCATGGTCACCTTGTAACCATGTCTCAGTAACAGCAATTATATATCAAATTCTGTTTATCTTTATTCATTGTGCCAGTTAGTCTTGTTACAAACACTTTGTATATTCATAAAGAGCCTTTAAATTCTTTTACCATTATTCTTTGTACAGACCTAATTCATTGATGCACTATTACCATTAAACTTGTCCCATTCTTTTTTGCTTTGCTTTACTCAAATTGCTAAACTGCTCTATCACAATTTTTCTCTTTAGATTTCAATTTTCCTATCCAGTCATAGTTCTGATTTGTCAGGGCATTGATACCAGCTGTAATTTAGAAGAATGAGAGGCACTCTCATTGAAAAATACAAAATTCTTAGGGTTTGACGGGGCAGGGAAGGATGTTTCCCATGGCTCGGTAATCTAGAACCAGGGGGCACCCTCACCGAATAAGAGGTAGGCCATTTATAGATTAGGTTGATTTTTTTCCACTCATAGGGTGGTAAATATTTGGAATTCTCTGCCCCAGAGGACTGAGCCACATAGTATATTCAAGACCCCAGTCAATAAGAGTTCTAAATATTAAAGTTTATCAAAGGATTTGGGGAAAGTCCAGGAAAATAATGTTGAGATAAAGCAGCCTCGAAGTGCCAAATGGCCTACGCCCACTTGCTTTTTCCATTCAAGGGGCAATTTAGTGTGGCCAATCCACCTACCCTGCACATCTTAGAGACCCACAGATTCTGGGAGAATGCAAACTCCACATGGTCAGTAACCCGGGGCTGGGATCTAATCCAGGTCCTCAGAGCTGTAAGGCAGCATTGCTAACCACTGCACCATCCCTGCTTCTCTTTTCTGTTTTTCCCCAGTACTGGTGCGTGGCCTATGCATCAAAATCTCTTTCTTCCACTCCACTCTGAGCCACACATTTAATCCTCTTTGACTTTGTGCTTTAATCGGGACCTAACTTCTCAAATCCTTTCAGCAGATTATTCCTCTTTTACTTATATTGTTGGTTCCTACATGGATCACAACATTTGGATTCCTCGCCCTCCCACTCCAAGTTTGTTTCCAGCCACAAGGAGGTGGCCCTAGCACTGGGCGAGCAACACAGCCTTTGGAACACCTGGTTGGGGCCGACAAGATGGTCTTCAATCACTGCCATGGTGCTTCTGTCTTCCATTTAAATGTCTTTCTGCAAATAGTCATGGAACTTTAGTCAGCTTGCACATCCACCTTGCAGCCCTTGTCCTCATTCACATGGGCCAGTACTTAGTTCCTGTTAATCAAATTCCAGAGCTGAGCCTCCTCTATCACTACATGATAACATGAGTAGGAACATTGGGCCATTTGGTCCCTTGAACCTGCTCCACCATTCAGTAAGATCACAGCTGATCTGATGCAGCATCAACTCCACTTTCCTGCCTGTCCCCATAATCCTCCACCACCTTGTGGGTCAAAAATCTAACTCTTGAATATATTAAATTATCAGTTTCCACTGCTCTCTGGGTAGATAACTCCGAAGATTAATGATCCTTGGAGAATAAATTTGTTGTTCGATGTTAAATGGGAGACCCTTTATTTTGAAACTGTGCCCCAGTTCTCGATTCTCTCCCGCCCCACCCAACCCAAACCTTCTCTGCTCCAACCCTGTCAAACCCCTCAGAATCTTATGTTTCTACAAGATTATCTCTCATTGATGTGTAAGTATACATAGGGAAGAAGGATGCCATTCGGCCCATCGAGTCTGCACCGACCCATTTAAGCCCTCACTTCCACTCTATCCCCGTAACCCAATAACCCTCCAAACCCTTTTTTTTGGACACCAAGGACAATTTAGCATAGCCAATCCACCGAACCTGCACGGCTTTGGACTGTGGGAGGAAACCCACACTGACACGGGGAGAACGTGCAGACTCCACAGTGACCCAGCGGGGAATCAAACCTGGGACCTTAGGTCATCCTTTCCTCAGGACAACTCCTGCATCCCACGATTCATCCTAGTGAACTGTTTGACCTGCCTCAAATGCACCTATATCATTCCTTAAATAAAAACTGTACACGCCCTATTCAATTGTAACAAGATGTCCCTCATCTTATACTCCCCCTTGCAATAAAGGCCCAACATTCAATTTGTCTTCCTGATGAGTTATAACTGCGTGTGAACTTTGTGATTTATGTATAATGCCCCCCAAATCCGTCTGTACTGCAACATTGTCGTCTCCGCTTGATTTTCTCAAATCTTGCCACATTTTTTGCTTTACTGAATCTTGGTATCCTCTTCACAACTTGCCTTTCCACCTATCTTTGTATTGCCAGCAAATTTGGCTACAATAATCTGTCCCTTCATCCAAGTTAGTATGCCAAGCTGCAAATGACCCATTTATCTGAACCATCTCGTCAGATGGCCAATTAATTGTCCATCCATGGTATCATCCCAATTTCATGAGCTCTTAACTTGTGTAGTGACCTTATGTGGCACCTTATTGAATGCTTTCTGGAAATCTTGGGTCCCCATCTTGCAGTCACACTCGCCTGTTTCTATATGCCAAGTCCTACTTAATCTGAAGCACGTTACCAGTGCCTGGAGAAGTGACCAGGTAACCATTCAATGTCTATGACTCGGACTCTAGCTCAACAACTGAGCTTGCAGTTATGGTTCCCTGCATTGCAATGTTTTCCACATATTGCAGATTTGGCACACCACCTTCCCTGCCACACCTGTCTACAACCATATGTAATTGATTTGATTAGTTAATTTAGTAAAATAACATAAGTTTCCTAGCTCAAAAGACAAGAGGAAAAAACTCTCCAACTAGTGGAGGTATAACAAAAATAAAAACCAGCCTCTCCTTCCCCCCCTCTGCACCAAATTCCCACTTGTAACAAATTTGACTTTGTAATGTTTCATAAAAGGTAATTCGACTTCAGAAATCTCTGCTCCACTCTTGCACAAGTCTGTTTGTTCTTGCAAGTTTAACTGTCCTTCCCTTTTCCCTCTGTGCTTTGTGTAGTCCTCGGGCAAGTGGGCAATATTGTCCCAGGGTTCTGTCAATGCTTTATCCAAAGGCCAAACTGTAACTTCCACAGATCCCCTATTCCGTCCTCTGGGAAGAATAAAGTTTAGAACAATAAAAGGGGTTACATCTATTTCAATAGAATAATTTTCATCATCACATATTACCCAAATCAATCACACAAAGTTAAGCTTAGAAAATGCTGTTTTGCCCGCTTGCTGAAATCAATCAAGTACAAATCACAGAAAACAATTTGCAAAGGTCAACTTTAAGTGGATGCATTAAATAATAGCATGTCTATAATAAATTATAGAATTACATAGCACAGGAGGCCAGTTGGTCCATCAAGCCTGTGCCAGTTCTTTGAAACAGCCATCAAATGAATCTCACTTGTATACTGTTCCCCGCAGCCCGCAAATTTTCTCCCTTCAAGTATTTATCAAATTCCCTTTTAAATTTGATTAAGTTTGTCTTCCAGATAATTACAACTGCAGCATAAAAAAATTCTAATCTTTGCTGGCACTTTTCACAATTACCTTAAATTGTGTCCTCTGGATACCATCAAATGCCACTGGAAGGTTTCTCCATTTATTCTATTAAAGCTCCAATTTAAATTGTCTTTAACTGTCTCTATTCCAAGAACAATCCCACCTTCTTTAGTCCCTCACCCATACTACCAATCTAGTAAATTTCCTTTGTACTATGTGCTTTGGAAGCTTTCCAAATAAGGTGCCCAGAACTGGATATAATACTCCACCTGAAGCTTACCCATCAATTTGTAGAAGTTTAGCTTTGTACTCTTACACTTCTACAAAGCCACTGAACCTGAAGCCATACGGACTCAAAACATTAACACTGTTTTTCTCTCCACAGATGCTGCCAGACCTACTGAGTTTTACCAGCATTTTCTGTTTTTACTACCACTGAGCCTGTATGCTTTTTTAAACAGCCTTCTCAACTAGTCCTGCTGCCTTGGGGCAATGTGTGCAAAATCCCCAGGTCTCTATTCCTGCCAACTCTTTTGAAGTGTATTATTTAGTTCATATTGCCTCAGCATTCTTCCTTCCAAACTGGATCACTTCACGTACTAAATTTCATCTGTTACGTGTGTCCATAAGAAATAGGAGTAATGTGCTCCAACAAGCCTGTTCTGCATTATCCAGCATGATCATGGCTGATCTTTGGCTTTAACACTATTTTCCTGTCCCACTCCCCATATCCTTTGATTCTCTGGTAGACCAAATTTCTGTATATCTCAGCCAAAAATCTATTCAATGATGGAGCACCCACAAATCTCTGGGGTAGAGAATTCCAAAGACTCAAAACTGTTTGAATGAAGAAATTTCTTCTAACCTCCACCCTAAATAAGCAGCCCCTTATCAGTCATAGGAAAACCCTCATTTCAGGGCCCAATCCAGTGAACGTTTACTGTACTGCCATCAATGAAAATATATCCTTCTTTAAATATAGGAACAATAACTGCACACTGTATTCCAGGTGTGATCAGACCAACCATGTACAATCAAAGCAAGACTTCTCTATTCTTGTACTCCAATCCTCTTGCAATAAAGGCCAACATATTATTGCCCTTCCTCGTGGCTTGCTGCACCCACATTCCTCATTTGAATGTACCCAAATCCCTCTGAAAAATCAATCATTCCAAATTTCACTTTCAAAAACATTCTGCTTTTCCATTCTTACGACCAAACCAAATCTCTCACTTCCCTACATTATACTTCATCTGCCACCTTGTTGCCCACTTACTTAATCTGTCTATATCTATTTGTCTTCTCACATCTTACATTCCCACTTAGCTTTGCATGCTCAACAAACTAAGATAACATTAGTCTCTGCCTCCTCCTCACTCAAGACATTTGTGTAGATTGTAAATAACTGAGGCTCCAGCACTGATCTTTGCCAACTTGAAAATGTCCAATTTATCCCTACTTTTTCCTTCCTGTCCACGAACAATTCCATGAGCCCCTATCTTGTGTCTTAACCTTTCTTATCAAATATCTTTTGGAAATTAATCTCACCAGTCTGTTCGTCATCCTGCTATCTCAACTGTTTACATTTCTTAGTTTCACACTACCTGCAGATTTTGAAATATGTCCATATACCCAAGCCCAGGCCTTTTATGATTAAACACTTAGTGATCCTAACACCGACCTCTGAGGGATACCAAATCACACCTTTATGGTTGAGTTTGTTCTCAGCCACAAAAGTTAACCGACATTTAAATGATGGGCTGCAATTCTAGGTAAGCAAGTCTTTTAATACAAAATTTCAAAAAATAAAATCTTGTTGAGGTGCACAGTGAAAAAAAGCATACAGCAGCTTCAGTATGTTATGTCCCATCAATAAGACCATGAACTCAAGACACACAATTGTTGCCTGGTTGGTGCTTAGATTTAAACATGTACAAACCAGTTATAGAAATTATACTATATATTCAAGCTTAACTGAATCAAATGAAGTTCAAATAAAATCCTGTTAGTACCAATTCTGCAAGTCTAATTTTCACAACAGTTTCAACACTGAGCTAAGATTAAATGTGTTAAAAATAAGGGGGTGAAATTGGTCTATGCAATAGCATGATCAGAGCTCAAGAGCTTTTTATTTTTACATAGTTGCTGATAATTTGAATGAGCTTCGTGTTGCAGGCAAAAACCAATTTCACCTGCAAAACCGTATGTGGGGAAAATTCATCTGTGCACATCTTCAGGTTAAGGATTGGCACTGCACAATCAGCAAGGACTGCAAACTGGGACTCTTGCTCCTGACTTCAAATACATTTTCCAAAGGACTGATCTTTAGTTAGCAGCTGAAGAATCCTAAGCAAGTAAAGTCTATCAACTGTCCTGCTCACTGCTGTCGAATTTGTATGAAAGGATCTAAAAACAGACATTAGGCTCTTCATTTACTTATCTAGCAGCCCTGACACCTGTTTAGATTTAAATGTCCAACACTTAGTTCCCAATATTAGACCGTGTGTTTGTTTTAGACCCAGTGTTTGTTTTACATCAACATCAGCTCATACGATTTCTCTGAAAATTTACCCTTTAACTTCTCACAAGCCAAGTCTTTTCCTCGTCAAAATTAAGCAACTACAGCAACTGCTTTCAGACTGATCTCAGTCAGAAGCCTTTTTTAAATCCTGAGAAAACCATATTGGTAGTTACTTTCAGCTCGGTACAAATTTTCCATCAGACTATGAATAAACAGAAATTTAGTTGTTTAGTCATGTCAACTTCACAATATCTAAACTGCTAAGATATTGGACATCAGACTGGACATGGCCACTGGCAGCCGATGAGTATTGGATAGGAAGTATGTTCCTACAGTCAGCTTAGGTTTGCTTTATTAACATTATGCCTCCAGTTTAGAAAAATATGGTAGCCTGGCCAAGATGGGAGGACGCTTTGGTTTGGAAGACCAGCTGAGCTTTTGGATGAAAAAAATCCTAAGACGGTTGAGTCCAATATTGTACAACAGGAGCCACTGGCATGCTTTGATTCCTAAACAATTCCCTGCAAACTTATTCACTTTACAACTGGAGTCAAAAAAATTGAACTCTTCCCATGCATCTTACTCAATCTGCTCAACTAATATCTTCAGAACTCAACTATTTTCAGTTCAGGTTGCTGCTTTATACCTTTCGGGGTAAATTCTAAACACTTTCTTTCAGCTGGCTAAATGCACGCAGTACTTAAAATTCAGTCTTCCACAGATCTCCAAACACTTATTATTCTGCTTGTACTGCAAGTATAAACATTTTTCAAGAGCGCAATTATTTTCTATACTTAAACTATGTAATCAGACTACTACAAGTGTACAAAATAGATAACATGAGGTACCTCTCACAATCATCCAGGAAAGAAGAGCACCATCCTGAGTATTTCCACAGGGGTGGAAAATGAAAACCATTGGTTGTTGGATGAAAAGTGCATAATGGAATTAAATCCAAAAGCCAGTTATTTTTTTATGACTACTTTTCGACCGGCTTTTGCCTTTTTAAAAAAAACTGCACGAGCGGTCATGGTGGAAAAAGAACAATTTCACCAATGGAAAAAAAATCATCGAAATAGGTGGCAGAAGGACGGGTTGACCTTCAAATATTGTATAACATTGATCTTCTTCCTGACAGTGTAGGCAGATATCGTAGAAGGGAAACGTTATGTTCCCTAATAACACACCTTTGTGTGAACCAGCAATAGTGAATCTTCAGTTCTGGCATTGGAAATTTACATTTGTGTGCTCGGTCAATCTGAGTTGCAAGTGACCCAAACTTCATTCAGTAAGCTGAAATAATTTTCTTTTTTTTTTTTTACAAAGCAGCATGCACAGATCTAAGCAATAACACAACATGACAGCAAGAGGAAATAGTGTACCGAATCAGTGAGATGAAAACTCATTCACCATCATCATTCAGTGATGGAGCACATTTTGTTTTAATCTCGCAACAAGCCCATGAATTTCATGTCATCCCCAAAGGAATTCTCAAAGTGGCAGCCACAGCTGTCAAATGAAGACAAAGGTAACGTTGTTGGCAATATTCAAACAATAATGATTTAAAAATTTTGCCAACAAACCAGTTTGTTTACACGTGTTATAAACAATATCAATAAACCTGGAAAGCTCCCTGCTGATGTCCCACTCTTGGGCACCAGCTACAGCTACAAAAGTCGTATGGAAATATATGGAGTACAAAAAGTTAAAACGAGAGGCTGAACCCTATGAGCAGTGCTTTGAGCAAAGCAGAATTAAAGGATACATCTCTGATCTATAAACAGTTGGGTTGGCGTCTTTCTCATAGGATATTGCAAAGATAGAGTTTAAAAAGCTCCTGGAACCTCCAAAGGATGAACCAAAAAAAAAAACACAACTAGAGGAAACACAAACAATGATCTAAAACATTTTCAATTAAGGTGAACATGGTTCACAGTTTGGTACATATCTGACTAAACAGAACTTGTATTTGCTGTTATTACAGTTGGTTTAAATAAAACTTGCCTGACCAGAATTTTTCCAGTAAAAGACCCACATTCCTGCATTTACTGGCTACAGTAATACAGTCTCAATCCCTGCGGTCACACAAACAATTCAAACAGTCCTGAAGAGAAGGTATTTTAAAACACTGAACGAGTGATTATCTATGCACTGATATAAAGACCAGCAGAGTTACAAAAGATACTGAACTATTAATGTAAACTACACTAACGCATACAAACACAATGAAGAGCAACTAATAGTGTCATTTCTTTCAGTATCATATTTCTAACACTTTTAATGATTGATAAATGCTATTAACTTATAGTTTCAATCCCAATTTGTATTTTGGTCTTTTCAATCTACCTCCTATTTCCAATATTTCATAGGAGGGATAGTTTCAACAAAGATTCCCAGTGTTAATATAATGCTGTGTAGTTTTGCTGTCCGGTTACTGTGAGTTCTGTAGCCACAGTCTTGAGTTATCAGTGCAGATGCAGTTAAGAACTGCTGGAGATGGCTCAGCGGAATCAAAAATGCCTTTCCCTGCAAACAGTTCTTGCATTACAAGTTGTGAGGAGCGTCTCTGGTAGTATTTATCAATCAACATCAATTCCCAATAGTGTCCACAGTTCAAGTAATTCACTGTGCTTTTTCAACTGGCATATGACTGCTGGTTTTGGGATTCTTGGACTCTAACTTCACTGTTTCGTTCAGGGAGGGATTGGTTTCCGGGTTTTTGCATCGTTCCAGAGGCTCTGCCATGTTGCAGTGGTCATGTTCGCAGCAGCAAGCACGTCCATCAATTGTGGACCTGAACATTGTTCCTTCCTCATGATCCTTGCAGAAAGAGTTGGGGCAGAATTGGCAAAAAACAACGGAGAGTTTTCCACAGACATCACAGTGGTGCCATGGGCACTCCCATTTTCCTGAAACAATGGTAAAATATAAATTAGAGATGGTGCAACAGAGCATAGGCAGTTATTGGCTAAGTTTATATTATTTTGTTTAGATAACTCCAGTATACGTGGATATCCATTCTGCTCCATAGGTCACTTCAAAGCAAAAATCACATGTTTATTGCAATATTCAGAAATTCATGTATCTATTCATACAGTTTATGATGTATTTGAAAAACTAAATTGACTTTTTACAACAGAATATTGGAATACAGGAGAGAGACAGAGATAGGACTAAAACATGCTATTGATCGGTGCAGAAATATAATGCCACTTATGCAAAAGATAATTTTTTTCTGAATTCTAACAGTTGTGGTTAGCCGGACAAGAAGTTTAAAACATGTATGCCGTCCTACATCAAGAGGACAAGCAGCACTGCATGGTTACACATGCCAATTATTCACAAGGAAAGACACACGCAACACATCTTTTCCAGGCAAACAGAGAATGGGGGAAAGAAATCAATCATTTTTGTTACGAATGAGAGGTACGCCTTTGAGGATAAAGGGATGTTAAAGCATTACATTTCTGTACTATTTATCCCGAAATGCAAAGTAGACCCTGGAGGAGTTATGTAAAGTGTGCACAATTGTCAGGAGTTGCGAAACATTGGAAAGGCCCCAACAGACTGAAAACTGGCCAATATGATGTCCATGTTTATAAAAGGAAAATAACTAAGGCTCAGACTATCACAGACACATAATAATAATAATACATCAGTATTCAACTTTATGCAAAATAATGCAATTGGTCCAGTGTAAACTTGAAGACTGTATAATGATTCAGGAAACAGTAATAAACATAGATATAGAAAGGGAAGATCCTGTTTGACCAACCTCCTTGAATTCTTTAATATTGCACCAGAAAGCATCTGACAAAATTTCACATGAAAAGCTAGATTCAGAGTGGTAGAAATTCAGGCAATTCATTCATTATGATAAGAAATTGTGCGAAAGGTAGAAAACAACAAACATTTGTTCAAGGAATTGCATCTGTTACATTGGCGTGGGAGGGCTTGGAAGTACTGGTTGGATGTCCCAGGGCATTGGGTCTTCGGACCATTAATTACTGTTACTGATTTATGTCAATGACCTGGAATTATAAGTCCAATGCAAACTAGTTACATTTGCAGTTGATACTATATGAGGAGGGGCAGTAGACCTGGGAGGAAGCACCTCACAAATTACAGTCTTCTTTGGGAGTCCCACCGATTGTGGATGACATGCTTCCACACTAAAAGTTAGTTCTCAGGTGACTGGAGTCCAAAGTGTGACCTACAGTCTCAGGTGGGGCGGATGGTGGCTGGAGTGCCTGAGTTGCCACTTGCTAATTTCACTGT
Source organism: Scyliorhinus torazame (assembly GCF_047496885.1). Lineage (NCBI taxonomy): Eukaryota > Metazoa > Chordata > Chondrichthyes > Carcharhiniformes > Scyliorhinidae > Scyliorhinus > Scyliorhinus torazame. The sequence continues at coordinate 304,809,236 of NC_092709.1, forward strand.
CGATGCTTGGCTTCAGCTTGTTCTTGCAAAGGAAACCAGCTCCTTCCCAGATGCTACTTCGGGCAGTCTTGGGCCAGGGATGCCGAGGTTTTGGTGGAGATGTTGCACTCTCTTGAGGAGGTTTTGAGGGTGTCCTTGGAAGTGTTTCCTCTGCCCTCCCGGGACTTGTTTAGCTTGTCAAAGCTCCGAGTAGAGCGCATGTTTCGGGACTCTTACGTCAAGCATGGGGACAATGTGGTCAACCAACAGAACTGATTGAGCATGGTCAATGTTTCGATGCTGGCCTGAGCTTGCATGGACACTGGTGCGCCGATCATGCCAATGGATTTGCAGGATCTTGTGGAGGCAGCGCTGGTGGTACCTCTCCAGGGTTTTTAGGTGCCTGCTTTGCATAGCCCACGTATGAGCCATATTGGAGGGCAGGTATTAATACTGCTCTGTAGACCATAATCCTGGTGCTGGGTCTAACGTCCTGGTCTTCAAATACTTTCTTTCTCAGGCGACCAAAGGCTGCACTGGCACGCTGGGGAGGGTTGTATGTGTTGAATCTCACTGATTTTTGCCCTCATTGATAGGAGGCTCGCAAGGTATGAAAAGTGGCCCACATTGTCCAAGGCCTCGCAGGGATTTTGACAACCGGGAGGCAGTGCTGTGTGGCAGGGGCAGGTTGGTCGAGGACCTTTGTCTTACAGATGTATAGTGTAGGCCCATGCTCTCTTAAGCCTCGGTGAAGATGTTGACAGGCTTGGAACTTGGCCTCCATGTGTGTGCAGACACGAGCATTGTCTGCATATTGTACTTCAATGATAAAAGATGGGACGACTTTGGATCTGGCCTGTAGGTGGCGGAGGTTGAACAGATTTCCATTTATTCTGTAGTTTAGCTCCACTCCCAACTCTTCTCGGTCTTTTGGCTGAGATGAGTGCGAGGTCAGGTGTAATGCCTGGATCTGATATGTCTCTCTTGTGGGGACCATGAATTGGATTCAATTTGAATTGGTTTTTGGAGCAGGCAAGGAGCTGGATTAGGGGTTTGCTCCTGTCCACACTGAGCTCTAGCTTTGTAACTCTGATAAAGGGAAAAAAAAAGTTTAGCTCCACTCCAGCGGGGAGCTTGCTGAGGGGGAGATGAATCATTGCAGCAAGGAAGATAGAGAAGAGCATTTGTGCGATGACACAGCCTTTCTTGACCCCCAGCTGGACAACAGCACGCGGCGGTAGATGAAATTAACAAGTGGGAAATTACAACCTGGGAAGAGAAAATTCGGGAGAAGCATGTACTCCACAAAGGATGTTGGAACAGCCGAGGATGAAGTTGAAGGAGACTTCAGAATCTGGGTAGACTCAGTGCTCAACATGTTCAAACAATGCAGAGCAGCAATCAAAACAAATGTTGAGGTATACAGACAAAACAGTAGGATATCAGGTCAAACTGTGTAGTGATCTTGTAGGTCCATTCCTTGTGGCCGTTTCTTATTACTGGGAGACAAGCAAATATTCCAATGATGGAAGAAATGTGGAGAACAGTCACAAGACTGATCCCTTGTAAGACCATAAGAAATAGGAACAGGAGTATCAACTATTCTGTCGGCCTTTTTATGGTTTCCTTTCCTTGAGCTATGATATTTAATGGCTTGTGCATCTGTACACAATGTTTCTGTGTTCATTAGATCATAAGAAATATGATCTAGCTCAGCGGAAGAGAATACCAAAGGCTAATGACTCCCTGAGAATAAAAAATCTGTTTCGGGTTTCTTAAATGGGAGATCCCTTATTTTAAAACTGAGCCCCCGTTTCTAGATTCCCCTAGGAGAGGAAGCATCCACTCTAGTCAATTCCCCTCAGAATCTTATTACGATAAGGAGTCTAGGGCCAAACCTTTCAAGCATTCCTCATAAGACAATTCCTTCATCCCAGGAATTTGCCTTCTCTGAATTGTCTCCAATGTAAGTATACCCCTCAAATAAGGAGGTCAGAACAGTTCACAGTATTCTCAGGCATGGTCTCACCAAGTTTCAGCAAGACTTGCCTATTTGTATACTCCATTCTTCTTACAATAAAGGACAACATTCAGTTTGTATTCTTAATTACTGTACATGTAGCATTCATATTCATTAGTGATTCATATACAAAGGCACCCAGATCGCTCTGTACTGCAGCATTCTGCAATCTCTTTCCATTTAAATAATATTCTACTTTTCTATTCTTCCTGCCAAAGTGAACAAGCTCATATTTTCCAACATTATACTCCATCTGCCAAATTTTTGGTCATCTTAACTTAACCGTTAATCCCTTTTGCAGACATTTTGTATTCTCAACTTGCTTTCCTATCCATCTTTGTATCATCGACAAACTTGGCTACAATACAGTCAATCCTCTTCATCCAAGTCGTTAATATCGATCCTAAGTAGTTGGACTGGTCCCTGTGGCATACCACAAGTTACCCATTTATCCGAAATCGGTTCCCTGTTATTTAGCCAATCCATGCTAATATATTATCCCCAAGACCATGAGCTCCTATCTTGTGCAGTAACCTTTTATGGGGTACCATATCAATCCTTTTGGAAATCCAAAAATTGACTGGCTCCCCTTTATCAAGCAAGCTTGTTACATCCTCAAAGAACTCCAGTAAAATTGTCAAAAATGATTTCCCGATCACAAAACCATGCTGACTTGCCTGATAAGTCTTATGATTGTTGAAGTGTCCTGCTATTAGCTTCTTAATAACAAATTCTATAATTTTCCCTATGACAGATGTTGGACTAACAGCTTATATTTTCCTGCTTTCTGTCTCTCTTTCTTGAATAGTGGTGTTACATTTGCAGTTTTACAATCCACCAGGACCGTTCCAGAATCTAAGGAATTATGGAAGATGTACGATACGAGATCCGTGTTTAAGATAGAGGCACATATGATTTTTCAGCTGTGGTCCAATACAGGGATTCAAGTTACTAAATGATGTGGAAAAGACAAATCTAATAGATGACTCCTTTAAATTCAATCTTGAGTTGATAAGAGATCACAAGTTTAAATGAGGAAAGGCATGTTAAGACTTATATTAGCAAGTTCTTCACAAAAATGATTGATACAAAGATAAAGAGAGAGCATGAAGATTAGAATCCAGGAAATCGTTTAAGATCTATAAGAAAGAGCAAAAGAGTGAGACAAAGAATTGACAGGGTAAATTTAAACTTTTGGTAGTTAAGATTTAGGAACCAACTGATGCTGAAATCAGGACCGGGGGTTTGGGGGCAAGAGGTTGTAGTGCTCTCAAGGCTATTCTGGGTGAGTGATCTTTCTCATCCCTACTTATCATCTGAACTGAAGAATGACAATAGTTTATACTGACAGCACATCAAGACTCATTTAGTCTACCTCAGTTACTGCAGCACAAGACAATTGAAAAGAATATTGTGCAATGAACTCAAATCTTATTCAGAGTAACCTCGTAGCTGCTCAGATTTTCCTTTAAAACTTTAAACGGTTCATGATAAGTATGGATGGTGAAGTGGTGGGGACTGGATTGAACAATGGTCAATTTGTTGACCAAAAACTGAAGCAATTTGAGGTGGTGAACATGTTATTGAAGTTCTTAAAACAAAGGGTATGTTTCTCTCCATTGACTGGTCTGTAGTGCGGCATTAACTAGTGAGGTAGCAACCCAAAAGTAGACGATTATTCAGTCTCATCAAAATTCTTTCGTTCCTCATCCTTCCACAAATGTTGTTAAGTGAAGGAATTATTCCTAGTACTTCCAACACCTGCTTCCAGCCAGCTGTTTAAGAGCTCCATCTCAATACATTCCACTGTCAACAAACCATGTCAGGTAAACATGGGAAGTCACCAACAGGTTCCTTGTGACAAACCCAATCTGCTGTTAAATGGCAGGCTTTGACCTGCCACAGTGAATGTGGTCTTGCTAAACAGATTCAGGACAGGCCAGGGCCCCAGTGCAGGCAATCTCCATCGCAGGACCTCAGCACAAACCAGTTATGCACTTATGGTGAGACATAAACAATGCTGCACGTACCAAGAAATGTTCTCTCTGCAGACTAGATTGTGGGCTAATCACCTTAAACTCGGCAAATGAAGACTTGATTGCTGGCTTCTGGGATTTCTATTCGCTAAGCAAAATAATAAGGAGGAAGATCAATCTTCAATGTTGGTAGAGCCCAGGAGAGCAAATGACAAGGATGATGATTTTGTAACCATCCTCAGCCAGAAGTACCAAGTGGACGATGCATCTTGGCCTTCTCTGGAGGGCGAGGACACACCATACTGAGGCCAGTTTTCAGCCAGTGCGATACACTCTGTGATATCAAAAATCGGTTGAGGGCATTATAAATAACAACAGCTGTGGGCTCCACCCTGGCTGTGGTGTTGAAGCCTTGTGCTCAAAGGCTCGCCACGCCGCTAGCCAAACTCTTCCAGTACAGAGATAAGATATGAATATGATTTCCCTTGGCATCAAGTTTGAACAAACGTGCCCTCAAGAGTCAGAAAAACTGAAATCATTGGGAGTCGGGAAACCCTCCACTGGTTAGAGTCATACCTAGCACAAAAGAAGATGCTCATTGTTGGAGGATTATCTCAGCCCCAGAACATCGCTACAGGAGCTTCTCAGGGTTCGAGACTAAACCACCTTCAGTTGTTTCAATGACCTTCACTCCATCTCGAGTTCAGAACGAGGATTGCATAGTATTCGGTCCCATTCACAATTACTCAGATAACAAAACAGTCTGTGCCTGCATGTAGCAAGAACGTGGCAATATTTAGGCTTGGACTGATAAGTAGCAAATTATATTTGCAAACACACAAGTGCCAGGCAATGACCATCTCCAACAAATAAAAAAAGTCTTAACCACCTCTATAATATTAATTCGCTTTACAATCATTGAATCCACCACCATCCGCATGATGGGAGTCATCACTGCACAGAAACTTAACTGGACCAGCCACGTAAATACTCTGGTTACAAGAGCAGGTCAGAGGCTGGGCTTTCTATAGTAAATGATTCACATTTTGACATCCCAAAATTTTTCCATCATATACAAAGCAGAAGCGTGGTGGAATACTCTCCACATGCCAGATAAATGGAGCTCAAATATTATTCATGAAGCTTGACACCGTTCCAAGACTAAGTTGTCTGCTTGACTGGTGTTCATCCATGACCTTAAACATCAACTCCCTTCAACAAACACCATAGCTGCAACGTGTACCATATCCAAGATCACTACAGCAATTTGTTGCGACTTCTGAGACAGTACCTTGCACACCTGAAACCTCTGTCACCTAGTAGAACAAGGGCAGCAGATGCATGGGAACAACAACATTTGAAGTCACACACCATCGTGACTTGCAAATATATTGTTGACCTTAATTGTTGCTGGGTCAAAATTATGGAATTCCTCCCCCACCAACAACACTGTGGGTATGCATTTACCACACGGTCTATAGGGATGGGATCAAGAACTTTGTGAAGGGCAATGAGGAATGGGCAATAAAAATTGACCTTGTGAATGAATGCTAAAGTTTGGATTCCTCACCTAAGCTTTTGTGAACTCACTACTTCACCTCAAAGTAAGAAAGAAACTTATCTCAAACTAAGTAATTTTATGAAGAGAGAAAATATTGCACAGAGAGGAGTCTTCAAAACAGTGAGATTCTTAAGAGTTTGTTACCAAATGGGGGTTTTGTAAGACTGAGGCAGGATAGGTGATATGACTTTGAGCAAACTTTTCTGTCACAAAGTACGAGTTCTCCGCCATCTCTGCAGCGGAAGCATTCATCTTCATGCTCTTTTTTTCCTTCACCCTTTGACTTGCGCTTTCTCATTTTCTTTTTTCCCCTTTTCCCTCTGTCGTCTGAACCATTGCTTGCATTCTGCAAAATTAAAAATAATGTTTAGATTAGATTTGGGGTCTTATTTTCTAAAATAAAATTACAGCAAGAAAACACCAATAGCAAAGCACTAAGCACAACACCATAATGGACTTTAGGACTGGTAGGGTGATGGTTTTGTCCATCAGTGTATTTATCACTTACTAGTCATCAAGAGTGCACTTCTCCCAATAGTCATGCTACAACAATAAGTACCAAATTTTAAAAAATTAGCTATGCAGGGAAAAACAATACAAATTCAGAGGTAACAGGGACTGATGTAGCCTTGTTTTTATTGTCCACTTTCTGAGCATTTCTCTTACTTCAGAGGAAAGCCTGGATCCCATAACTTCTCCTCTAACCTCTACCCCATTACAATACATTTCAACAAATTCTGGATTCAATAAATTTACCTAAAATTTACAAGAACAGGTAACAACATTTGTGACCTTTCTATTTATTTATAGACACAAATGGGAGCCAAAATCTTTTGGGATGGGAAAGACCCATGTTCTCAGCTGTTTCCATAAACATTGGAATTCAGAAATTTCCAAATAAAATGAAACATATTAGGTTCCTCAAATGGTTCTACATTGGTGAGTGCAGCTAGATCACCTTCAAGAACTGCCAATGAATCGTACTTGCAGATATAAAAAAAGGGGAGTGGAAATATATGCTTACAGCATACAACTGGGCAGTTTCACAAGCAACATTGTGAAGCCATAAATGTTCCTTTGAATGTGAGAAATGCAATATTGGGGTGGCACGTGGCACAATGGTTAGCATTGCTGCCTATGGCGCTGAGGACCCGGGTTCGAATCCTGGCCCTGGGTCACTGTCCGTGTGGAGTTTGCACATTCTCCCCGTGTCTGCGTGGGTTTCACCCCCACAATACAAAGATGTGCAGGTCAGGTGGATTGGCCACGCTAAATTGCCCCTTAATTGGAAAAAAAATAATTGGGCACTCTAAATTTATTTAAAAAAAGAAATGCAATATTGTACAAAGCATTCTAGACGAAGGCCTGAGAAATATTAGTGGACACTAAATGAAGAGAAGTGTGAATAAGGCAATGAAAATAAAGTATTTTCATTATCTTATCACTTTCAGATAGTTATATTTACATGATTTACTTAAAATCGCAACGTGATAATCTTCGAAATCAAAGAAAAACACCATTATCAGTACCAGAGAGAAAAATCCCCAAATTCATATTGCACTCACTAGTAGAAGCTAGTATTTTTTATACCATCATAATGAACAATCAAATTAAGCAAATAAACCCCTTTTACTACCAACATAGAAACAGTTTTTACCATTTCTGTACAGATTAGATTGCTCTCTGTCGAAGAACAGAATTCTGGAGGTAAGGTGATAGTGACTGCCCTTGACATCAAGGCAACATTTGCCTGAGTGCGTCATCAAGGAGCCCTAACAAAACTGGCGGCAAAGGAAATCAGGGGGGAAATCCTCCACGACTTGGAGTCATATCTGGCACAATGAAAGATGATTGCCAGAGGTCAATCATCTCAGTCCAGGAGTTCCTCAGAGCAGTGTCCTAGGCCCCAACCATCTTCAGCTGCTTCATCAATAACCTTCCCCCCCCCCCCATCATAAGGTCATAAGTTCAGATAATTCGCAATATTCAGCACCATTGACAACTCCTCAGATACTGAAGCAGCCAATGCCCAAATGCAGCAAGACATGGACAATATCCAGGCTTGGGCTGAGAAGTATCAAATAATATTCACACCACAAGTTTTTTATTATTATTTGTTCATGGGACATGGGCATCGCTGACTGGCCAGCATTTATTGTCCATCCCCAATTGCCCTCGAGGGGCCAGTTAAGAGTCAACCAACATTGCTGTGGGTCTGGAGTCACATGCAGGCCAGACCAGATAAGATGGCAGATTTACTTCCCTAAAAGGACATTAGTGAAAGTTTTTTTAAAATGACTTTTAATTCCAGATTTTTATTGAATTCAAATTTCAACATCCGCAGTGGTGGAAATCAAACCCAGGTCCCCAGATCATTACCCTGGGTTTCTGGTTACTAGTCCAGTGAAATACCACTATGCCGCCACCACTTCCCCTAAAGTGCCAGGCAATGACCATCTCCACCAAGAGAGTTCAACATCGCCCTATGACATTGAGTGGCATTACTATCACTGAATCCCCCACTATTAACATAGGGGCTGCTGTTGACCAGAAACTGAATTGGACTAGTCATAAAAATACTGTGGCTACAAGAGATCAGAGGCTGGAATCCTGCAGAAAGTAACTCGCCTCCTGACTATCCAAAGCATGTCCACATGTCAGGAGTGTGTTGGAATCTCCATTTGCCTGGATGAGTGCAACTCTAACAACGCCCAAGAAGCTTGACTCCACCCAAGAGAAAGCAGCCCACTTGATTGGCCCCATCCACAAACATTCACTGCCTTCACCATCGACACACAGTGGCAGTGTGTGCCATCTACAAGATGCACTGCAAGAACTCACCAATACTCTTGAAATAGCACCTTTCAAACCCATGATCTCTACCATCTACAAGGATACGGGCAACAGACACGTGCAAACATCATCACCTGGAAGTTCCCCTTCAAGCTATTCATCATCCTGACTTGGAGCCAAATCACCGTTCCTTCACGGTCACTGGGTCAAAATCCTGAAACTCCCTCCCTTACAGCACTTTGGGTGTATTTACACCACATGGACTGAGCAGTTCAAGACAGTAGCTTACTATTACCTCAAGGGCAATTAAGGCTGGCCTAGCCAGTGACGCCTACATCGAATGAATGATAAAGAAAAATGAATTCCCCACTTGAACTGCTTAAAAAAAAAAATTTAGAGCACCCAATTCTCTCCCCCCACTCCCTCCTCCAACTAAGGGGGAATTTAGCGTGGCCAATTCACCTACACTGCACATCTTTGGGTTGTGGGGGTGAAACCCACGCAAACACGGGGAGAATGTGCAAACTCCACACGGACAGTGACCCAGAGCCGGGATCGAACCTGGAACCTCGACGCCATGAGGCAGCCATGCTAACCACTGCGCCACCCTGCTGCCCTGAAACTCTTCTAATATGCTGCACCATGCTGCCCTAAATCCTAAAACGTTCTGGAACTCCGAAAGCTTTGGCAGACCATGAAGCAACACTTTGATAAATCACATTATGAAATAAATTCAACTGGTAAAATGCTCAACAATTTTGTTTTAAGAAGCAGGCCATTTCAATTGATGCTTGTGGGTTTATACAATCTTTAAAGCACAATCAGTACTAAAAAATAATACCTCCCTTCTTGATTACATATGCTTTATTCCTGGATTCAATTCTTAATCATACCTTGGGTCTGACCCCGAGGAATCCACTGCAATTTGGCGCACCACACCGGCAGATAGTCTTCTCATTGCCAAGACAGTCCAGATTATAATTAAAGGTGAGCTCAGTTCCTATGGGTAAAAATAATCATTACACAAATGCCTCTGCTTCTCAACAGTTAGCAACATTGTACTGCCAACAATGCAAATAATTGAAAGGATTTCCTTCACTACTTACTAGATTTCTTTCAAAGGAAGTCGTAAGACATTAATAACTGAACAGACTCAAATGTCTGCACATTGGCAATAAAACCCACTTGGCTGATGGTCTGTCCTATTGCCATCATCATAACAGATATGATATCTTCAATCAACAGTGTGGAGCTTGCACTTTCTCCCCGTGTCTGCGTGGGTTTCCTCCCAGTGCTCCGGTTCATTCCCACAGTCCAAAGATGTGCAGGTTAGGTGGATTGACCATGCTAAATTGCCCCTTAGTGTCCAAAAGATTAGTTAGGGTTACTGGGTTATAGGGATAAGGTGGAGGCGTGGGCTTAAGCAGGGTGCTCTTTCCAAGGATCGGTGCAGACTCAATAGGCCGAATAGCCTCCTTCTGCACTGTAAATATATGTAAACTAGCCCAAACCACACAACAGAGGAGATAACAGATTTGGTTAAGGTTATCTGTCTATAATTTCTCCAACTGCTGTCCACCACATGGGCACCAGGAAGATATTTAAATATGTGGTACATTTTGATAGAAAGAATGAAGGAAGCCCACACTGCTGAGAACAAGAATCCAGATGAGATAGAGAAGCAAAGGGATCCAGGGCTACAGATGCACAAATCACCGAAAGTAAGTGATGCAGATTAATAAAATAATAGAAAAGGCAAACCAAGCACTGGGGTTCATTTCTAGTGGGACTGAATGATAAGAGAGAATCAATGTTAAACATGTATTGAACACGGAACAGTTCTGATCTCCATATTATGGAAAGGATATGGAAGCATTAGAGGAGGCGCAAAAGGTTTCTAAAAATGATTCCAGGGATGAGAGATTATACTCAAAGAAAGCTGAACAGTCGGAGGCTCTTTTTCTCTTAAAAGTAATTGAGGTTCTTAAGACTATGATGGGATTTTCTAATGTAAAGGTAGAGATGATGCTTTCACTTGTGGGAGACACCCAACCGTGGGGCCATAATGTAAGACAGTAGCTAATCAGTCACGGCGCCACAGGGTTTAACACTGCTGCTTCACAGCGCCAGGGGCCTGGGTTTGATTCTGGCCTTGGGCGACCGTCTGTGTGGTTCTCCACGTGTCTGTGGAGGTTTCCTCTGGGTCCTCCCACAGTCCAAAGATGTGCAGGTTAGGTGGATTGGCCATGCTAAATTGCCCCTCAAGTGTCCAAAGACATGTAGGTTAGGTTACAAGGTTACGGAGAGAAGTGGAGGGGTGGGCCTCAGTCAAGTGCTCTTCCGGAGGGTTGGTGCAAACTAGATAGGCTGAATGGTCTCCTTCTGCACTGTAATGATTCTATGATCTAAATCCCATAGTCAATTCAGGAGAAGTTGCTTTGCCTAAAGAGCAGTAAAGAATGTGGAACTCACTGCCTACCACAAGGAGCATTTGAGGCAAATGGCAGAAAATCATTCAAGAGCAAGTGAGATAAACACAAGGGAGAAAGGAAACTAATGTTGAACATCAACACTAAAATGGCCACTTTGAGCCAAATGGCCTGTCTCTGTGCTGTACAGGTGTTTGGAAGAGCCCCAAAGTTAGAAAGGTTAATATTAATTTGACAGATTTTTCACTTCCCCCTTACCTGCTGGGATGTCAGAGAGAGAAAACAACCCAACTCTCGTGTCTCCATTCACTGTCCATTTCTGTGTTTCGCAATTGGGTTGGCAACTGTGGTTCATAAAGCGACAGTAATTCCCTTTAGGCCCAGCATCAATTATTCGATCCTGAAATAAATAACAGTTACATTCATAAATAGCTGGCAGGATCTGAAAACATCTATAAATGTATTTGTGAGCAAATTGGTTTGTTGACAAGGACCAGCGACAAAATAATGCGTGCAATGGTATGTTCTTAACAATATTAATTTAACATTTGAGTCACAAGCTACATGAATCCATAGAATCCCGACAGTGCAGAAGGAAGCCATTTGACCGGAGACTGCACTGACCGTCCAAACAAGCACCCTACGTAGGCCCACTCCCCGCCCTATCCCCATAATCCCACCTAACCTGCACATCATCTGGACTGTAGGAGGAAACCGGAGCACCTGGAGGAAACACGCACAGACACATGCAGAACGTATACATAGTCAGTCACCCCACGTCAGAATCGAACCGGGGCAACTGATGCTGCGAGACAGCAGTGCTAACCACTGTGCTGCCCATTGTGCACAATACAAAAACGTGCAATAGTATGAGCAGGCTGGGATCCAGGCCAACCCAAATATATTATTTTGGTACAAACATATGTGGAAATATTTCCAAAGCAGTGCAATTATCCAACCAAATATTCCTCTCATCAGTTATGGCAGTGTCAAAATCATTCTACAGATAATACTGGACAATCTCAGAAGGTCCAACAGCATTGTGGAGAGAGAAGGGGGCTAACGTTTTGAGTCTGGATGACTATTCGTCAAAGCCCAAAGCTTCGACAAAGTCATCCAAACTCGAAACGTTACAGCTTCCTTCTCTCTCCAGATGCTGCCAGACCTGCTGAGATTGTCCAGTATCTTCTGTTTTTGTTTCAGATTGCAGCATCTGCAGTAAATTGCTTTTATCAAAATCATTCTACATCAACACATCATGTTTTAACCAGGACAGCAATCTAAAATTTATTCCAAGATCGTTAATCTCCTTGACCAAGGATCAAAAGAGAACACAGTTCAGCACATCAACTTTATTTAAAAACTTTTGACCCACACCTCTTGGTACCATTACCTAATAAAAGTATGATCTCAGTATTGAAATTTTTTAACTGATCAAGCAGTCACGCCTTTTTGGGTTGAGACTCTCACATATCCAATAACCTGTGTGTATGTACTTCCTGAGTTCTGTATGGCCTAACTCTACTTATATTACTGTGAGCCGTTACATATGAACATATGAAGTAGGAGAAGTAGGCCATCACAACAGTGACCACATCTGAAATATATTTAGTCAAATAAAGCACTATGGGACATCCAGAGGGCCACGAAAAGCACCAGTTTTTATTTACTTTCAATTGATCACCTTGTATTAACTACCAGTAAAAAGAAAATCCACTTCCACACAAAATGAAAGATAGGAATGAAAAGCCTCCATACAGCTCTATTCTTCACTTACCAGTACACTTTATTCAACTGTAATTCAGGTAAACCACTGAACTATAATACGTGACAATCATCTGAGCAGTAGATTTTACTAAAATCCTAGTGACAGCTCCGTTGAAATTGATCATTTCTTTATTTGCATTTTCCCCCATCTTTGTTTTATCCATTAATAAGACTCTTTTCTCCTGTCCCCTTAAACAATACACACACACACGTTTGGCGATGCATGAAAAGTTATGTTACTAACACATCTGATGACAATCATACACTTTATTTTAAATGGTGAAACGGGAGAGTATAAAAATCACCAATTGGACATGATCGAAAAGCACAAATTCTTTTGTTCTTAAAAACAGTCAAAGCAAGAACAAACCCAATTCCACATTTTTAATCTGCCTGTCATCTAGGTTTACATACAGGACCTGTAGAGGGTGTTGTTTGCTCTGTCCAATTCATAATTCTAGAAAAAAACTAATTTAGTGATAACTTTTAAAAATTCGTTCATGGGACGTTGGTGTCGCTGGCTCAGTCAGCATTTACTGCCCATCCTTAATAGCCCTTGAGAGGGCAGTTAAGAGTTTGTGGGTCTGGAGTCACATGTAGGCCAGATCATTATCCTGGGTCTCTGGGTTACTCGTCCAGCGGCAATATCACTATTCCACCCTCTTGACGAATACAAATAGCCTAAACTATTTCCTAAATACATATACATACATACAGCATATTTCCTAATACAAATAGCCTAAACAATAGAAACTTACAAGATAATGAATGGCTTAGATAGGGTGGATGTAGGGAAGTTGTTTCCATTAGCAGGGGAGACTAGGACCCGGGGGCACAGCCTTAGAATAAAAGGGAGTCACTTTTGAACAGAGATGAGGAGAAATTTCTTCAGCCAGAGAGTGGTGGGTCTGTGGAATTCATTGCCACAGAGGGCGGTGGAGGCCAGGACGTTGAGTGTCTTTAAGACAGAAGTTGATAAATTCTTGTTTTCTCGAGGAATTAAGGGCTATGGAGAGAGAGCAGGTAAATGGAGTTGAAATCAGCCATGATTGAATGGTGGAGTGGACTCGATGGGCCGAATTGCCTTACTTCCGCTCCTATGTCTTATGGCCCAATGGACAGCTTAATGCACACACGCAAACTCTCAGATAGAAGTGTGATAGATAGATAGGAGACCAAACATTGTCTCCATAAATAATGCACAATATACAGCAGACATATGCAGAAAACTGCCTGCCTTTGTTTAAAAAAAATCAATTAACATTGGGGAAATACAAAGAGAGATGTAGGAGTCTGGAGAGTCTTTCCATAAATAGGTGCAATTTAGTTTCCATTTTCAAAACCTTGAATAGAAAATAGATTTAAGAAAAACTAAAAGCAGCTACAGTAAATATGGAATAAAATGTTGTATTCCAAACCATAGCATTGACTTGAATGCGACATTGATTGAATGCGACACTACCTTACGGAACTCACTTCACAAAACAACCATTACTGAAGTCAATATCTGGCAGCATGCTCGTGAGCGAATTGCCCTAGACAAATCCTAGTGTGGTGTGCACACAAACACCTGCTTACTATTAAATGCTTAAAGTGACAAGAAATCACAAATATTTAAACACAACAAATTGCCAAGTTGCTCGGTTTTAAGCTGCCCCATTTTAATGGTGCGTAGTTAATGGGGCTGGTATTTGCATATAGCTCTGGGAGTTTTGTTTTAATGTTCTTTCACGAGCTCAGGCCAGGTTGACACCATTTTGGAGCAGCTTCTCCTCCTCCCCAATCCTCCTGCTCACTGCAATCCAAATCTGCTCACCCCACTCGGGAGATGGAAACAGTGAGCTGGTGGTGAGCCAGAGGGTTGGCGAGCAGAAGCAGGGTGGAGCAGTGGTAAATAGAAAAAGAGTTGGCATATTTCTTTAATATTTTGAAATTTATTTAAAAATGATTTACAAATAGTGAAATTTAACAAAGTATTTCAACTTACAGGGAAAGGTCCTACAGAACCCTACAGCTTTTACATTGTTGTAATGGGATAAGCTGGTTTGATTAATCTAGTAGATGTGTTCTTGAAAAGTGCAACTTTAAATGAAACTAAATTAAGTGGGAACCTCCTGTATAACAAAAAGATTTATTGAATTCACCTATATTTTTGTGAAAAATTCCCAAATCATCTCGTCTATTGCCCTTCAAAATGAGAGGAGGCATTCAGAGTATGAAATTTATGGAAGATTTAATTTTACCTTATCAATTGTGAGCATGTAGAAGTTGGCAATGTTGTGTTCCTGGGCAAACCGGATTCTTGCTCGGCACTCATCTTCATCGATCACCTCTCCCACGTACTCATTTACAAATGCTCCCTGCATGATACAAAACAAAGAATTAGAACAAGGAGGCTCTAATTCAAACTTCTGCACCACCCCAACACCACAAGATTGGTAGATTTAAAATAAATTATGTTTTTGCTCTTTTCCCCAAAGAGAAGGAACAGGAATCTCAACATAAGTGAATCTGATGTGTAACTGCTGCCTCTTGCAGTATGTTGACAACACCACTGTACCATTCCGAACTTTTTCAAAGTTATTTGCCATTAATATTGCTCCATTCAATTTGGGCTATTCCAGTGAAAATTAATGATCACAGAATGTTCCACGAGGACTACAGCAGAGACTACAGTTTAGTGTATTCACATAGAGGTGAGAATTCATCAGTTTTGTGATATCGACAATTTAAGGCTTCAGAGGAGCCAATTAAGCATTGCTCAACTCCATAATTTCAGCACCAAATCCTGAAATCCTCTTGTTTTACCTTGTAGTAGCCTTCTTCAGAAGCAAGGAAGCACTGCTGAATATCAAGATTTCTGAAGCAGCTAAACTTTTAGAAACATGAACAAAAGCTTCCTTTCTGTTAATTTCAAGGCTGTTCAATTTTTGACTTCTCTGTCATGTCTCATCTTTAATCCCTTCCATGCATTCTTGCACACTTGTCACAAGTATCTCCATATTTGCCACACGCAAACAAATTTTAAAATAATGGATCTTTTGTTCTGCTGGATGGAGCTATTCTTGTGCAAGTACAAGTATATTCTGTCCTTGATGTTCCAAATTGGCATCAGCCACAGATTAATAAGACATTTTCTCTTGAATTAAACATCATTTTCAGATTCTTGATCAACATGTGCACAATTCAACCACAGTGTCCTTCAATTAATTGCCAGGTAGGCGTGGAATCAACTATATGTGCAACAACTTACTTTTTTTATGTCGGTCTTTGAAATGAGGCCCCAGCCCTTTCCAGCAGTCTTGACCACCTGCGATTCAGGGTACTGCCGTTTGCTAAAACACTGGTTTTGGCACCGTACACCAGCTGGGCAGACAGCTGGATGACATTCATACATTAACATCCTGTTCAGGCACTCCGAATCCAGGCCACAAGGATGATCATCTGTAGGTTTACAGTTGCACCTCGAGATTTCAGATATATCAGCTGTATAAATCTGTGCTTTGCCGTGAGGTTTGTTGACCTATTTAAAAACATCTATATTTTCAAAAACTCTATTGGACAATGAATAGTGCTGAAATCAATGCTTAATGTATCTGAAACTTAATTTTTATCGCTTGTGCAGTAACAAAAATTGTGCAATACTTTATAAAGATGGTGTTTTGTCTGATAAAATTTGTAACCATATCTTTTTAAAGAGGTGGGATCGTGGGGATGGAGACAGTTATTTGGGTAAGAACTAGTTAAATATCAGGACAAGTAAATGATGGTTCATGTCTACTAATGTCTTGTATGCTACAACACATTTGAAAAAAAGACAATGACTCTCAAATCCAGCAACCGATTCTGACATTTAACTGGAAAATACTAAATCGAAGATGCATTTCACATTTTCATATTAACATAGGCCTATGGAGCTGTAAATGGAGCACTGCAAGATGGATCAGCATTAAGACACTAAAAGGTCACAAATTGAAATGGTTCCCATCAAGTAGGACATTCAACATTTCCTGATGATTTGATGCAACATAAATGGGAATTCATATGCTGATTAAAACAAAAAGGAGGAATGATTAGCTCCTAAGGGCATCATGGTGGCACAGTGGTTAGCAATGCTGCCTCAATGCCAGGGACCCGGGTTCAATCCCAGCCTTGGGTGACTGTGTGGAGTTTGCACATCATCCCCATGCCTGCAAAGGTTTCCTCTGGGTGCTACGGTTTCCTCCCACAGTCCAAAGATGTGCAGGTTAGGTGGATTGGCCATGCTTAATTGCCGCTTGGTGTCCAAGGGTTGGGTGGGGTTGCTGGGATGGGGCAGAGGAGTGGGCCTGGGTTGGGGTACTCTTTCAGAGGGTCGGTACAGACTCAATAGGCTGAATAGCCTTCCTTCTCCAAATCGAAAAGTGGATAGCACAGTGGTTAGCACTGTTGCCTCACAGCACCAGGGACCCAGGTTCAATTCTGGCCTTGGGTGACTGTGTGGAATTTGCACGTTCTCCCATGTATGCGTGGGTTTCCTCCAGGTGCTTTGGTTTCCTCCCACAGTTCAAAGATGGGCAGGTTAGGTGGATTGGCTGTGCTAAAAAATTGCCCCCTGGTGGCCAAAGATGTGCAGGTTAGGTGGGGTGCTCTTTCAAAAGGTTGGTGCAGACTCGATGGGCTGAATGGCCTCCTTCTGCACTGTAGGGATTCTATGGTAAAGAATTGAGAATCATTCAGCCAGTGTCAACTTCTATGCTAGAGAAAGGAACAGCACTGTTTTCAGAGCAATTGTTTGTCAGTAACTCAAGGTAGTATCCCAGTCCCAACCATCTCCAGCTGCTTAATCAATGACCTTTCTTCTATCATAAGGTCAGAAGTGGGGACGTAACTGATAATTGCACATTGTTCAACACCATTCGTGACTCCTCAGATAAATATATGTCCAAATGCAGCAAGATCGGAACAAAATCACGACTTGGGCTGACAAGTGGCAAGTTACATTCGCGCCACGCAAGTGCCAGGCAATGACCATCTCCTACAAGAGATGATCTAACCATCGCTCCTTGACATTCAATGGCATTATCATTGCTGAATCTCCCACAATCATCATCCTGGGGGTTACCATTGATCAGAAACTGAACTGGACTAGCCATATTAATACTGTGGCAACCAGGACAGGTCAAAGGTTAGGAATCCTTTGTCGGGTAACTTGCCTCCTGATCCCCCCCCAAAACCATCTACAAGGCACAAGTCAGGAGTGTGATGGAATACTCCCCACTTGCCTGAGTGCAGCTCCAACAACACTCAAGAAGCTCGACACCATCCAGGACAAAGCAGCCCACTTGATTACTCCTCCTACAAATATTCAAACTCTCCATCACCAACGAACAGTGGCAGCCATGTATACCATTTACAAGATACACTGCAGTAACTCACCAAGGATCCTTAGGTAGCACCTTCCAAACCCACGACCACTACCATCTAGAAGGGCAAGAGCAGCAGATACCTGGGAACCCCACTACCCCGGCTTGGAAATATATCGCCGTTCCTTCACTGTCGCTGGGGCAAAATCCTAGAACTCCCTCCTTAACAGCACAGTGGGTGTACGTACACCCCGAGGACTGCAGGGGTTCAAGGTGGTAAATCTGAAGGGCAACTAGGGATGGGCAATCAGGGCGGCACGGTGGTACAGTGGTTAGCACAGCTGCCTCACAGTGCCAAGGTTCCGACTCTGGGTCACTGACCGTGTGCAGTTTGCACATTCTCCCCGTGTCTGTGTGGGTCTCGCCCCCATAACCCAAAGATGTGCAGGGTAGGTGGATTGGCCATGTTAAATTACCCCTTAATTGGAAAAAATGAATTGGGGACTCTAAATTTATTTTTTAAAAAGGGATGAGCAATCAATGCTGGCCTAACCAGCAACGCCCACATTCTGTAAATGAATTTTAAAAAAAAGTACAGGTATCCTTAAAATGATCACGTCTCACAGCCCCAATAGATCACCACAAAAATAAGCATAATTTTATTTGGATTCTGCTTTTCAATAGATTTTCTCTTTTGTTTTACTGCATCGGCCAAACTAAAAGAATAGCTTGGCAGGTAGCCAAAGGTGTGAAAAAGTTTTAGGTTTAATTTTTCATTTCTGTTGAGCAAGTCAACCGTGGGTGGGCTTGCAGCAAGTGTGTAGTATAGTGTGCATTTTTTTCCTCATTGTTCATTGGATGCAGGTAATACTTGCAATGCCAGCATTTGTTGCCCATGCCTAATGTCCCTTGAACTGAGTGGCTTGTTAGGCCATTTCAGAGGGTAGTTAAGAGTCAACCACATTGCTGTGGATCTGGAGTCCAGATAAGGACAGCAGATTTCCTCCTCTTGAGGGAATCAGTGAACCAGATAGGGTTTTAGGACAATCTCATCATAGTTGCATGGTCACCATTACGGAGACCAACGTTATACTCCAGATTTTATGAACTGAATTAAAATTTCACCAGCTGCCATGGTGGCATTCAAACCAAGACCCCAGATCATAAGCCCGGGCCTCCGATTACTAGTTCAGTGGCATTGCCACTTCACCACAATCCCCACCCATTATTATCCAATAATCATATTTGTGTACATCCTTGCTTTCATGAATTCTTCGAACGTCAAATAGAGTTTCCAGATCTCTTCCGTTGCTTAAAACTATTTAATGATTCTTGGTATGCCCAACAAATCCTGCCCACATTCCCATCAACTGTTCCTTAACTCTACAGTTTAAGATTGCCCAGTTCTTCTAATACTTAACCAATGGCTGAGGAAGCATTTTCATTCAGCACTACTCACACAATCTTATCGAAGATTGTGTGAATCAGACAGGAGATGCCCATTGCCCCCTCACCTGCCAATAGCCCCAAAGTCCAACCAATCTCATGGTCGCCAAGTTTAAAAATGTTCTGGTCTTTACTTTAAATCATTATGATTGGTACTTCTTCAAACTTTCCTCTCTTGTTCTTTCCAAATATGTAGTCCTCACAATTACCCCATGCATACTGTTGGCTTTCAAAACTTACCACACAATCATCTATATATTCACACAGATCTCAAGTATTCAGGCCAAAGAGGAAAGGAAAAATGAAACGGGTTCTACTTCACACCTACCCTTATGTGTTTATATGGTGGAGGTTTTCTACCATTACGCTCATTTTCCTGAGCTTCTCTGGACTCCCGCTGAGCTTTAAGATCCTGAAAACGTTCTGCTGCCTCTTCCAAAGCTGAAATGATAACCAGAGTGGATTTAATTTTTTTAGGATCAGAAAGAAATAGTAACTTCACTGTAGTTACAAGATGTAACTTACAAATAAAAATCTGTACACGACAAACAGCAATATAAATTTACTTCAACACTGAATATTATAACTGATCCATATCATAAGATAAAGGCCGTTGCATATTGAAGCCCTGGGTTGTGTGAAAAACAATGTCATTTTTTCAATGTGGAAAAGTTCCCGGGCTCACTATGAGAGTTTAATTTAAAATGAGCAATGTGTGACGTGCTAGTACTCTGCCTTTTTTCTAACTGCCTTACTCCAAAATAATTACCAACTGTTATAGCAGACTGCTGCTGTTGGTTTGACTCTTCAAACCCATTGCACTTCTACTGCTGTGTTTGCTGCATATAAAACTTCTGACATGGTTTTCATGATAGATTTTAATTAAGCCAGATGCATTAGAGAGCAGCGAGTACTGGTGGTCAAACAATCTCATAGTGAATTAGAATTAAAAAGAATGGTTTGCTGATATATTACACAAAGACTTTGGAAGAAGTTGGAGTTTCATTGGTATAAGAAGTTACAACATCATACACTCTTTACATTAACCCTACAGATACCACCTGACTTGCTGAGTGCTTCAAGCATTAAGTTTTTATCCCAGTCTCTTGGACATTGTGCAAGATTCTAAGCCCCTCTGAAGAAAGGACATTTTTTTAAAAAGCCTTTGCAGATTGGATAGAAATAATTAAATACATGCATTTCAGCCAATAAAAGCTCTATACGTTTAGATGATGATCACAGCACCAAGCCAGTCCCAACCTGAACAACAATCATATTTTGACACATTCTTCACGTTAAAATTCACTAACTTAAGTCAACCAGGTTATCTGTGGAATGAAAGCAAGACTGGTTTGTAACAGTCGGTGCTCTTTCCTTTTAAGTTAAAATATTCTTACCAAGTAGGAAGTGGTATTGGAGGCGCCCAGAGATAGCCCCGTGCATCAGATATATCTAAAGACCTGTTACACAACAGGTATTTTGAAGAGACTTTAGAGCATTACGTCGATACGAGAAAGGAATCTGGGTTGCGTCCAAGCAGAGTCCATAAATAAGGTTGAGGGTTATGAAAGAGTTGGAACCCCAAGACTCCGTAGAGATGGAGAGGCAAAGAGCAGCATTAAAGACAGAGGGAAGGGAGACTGGTCGGAAGGTAAAGTGAGGAAAAGTTGGACAATCAAATACAGAAACAAAGATATGGTTGTGCCAGGTGTCTGAGAGAATGAGCAAAACAGAATAAAATGAAAGACAAACAAAAAGATGAAAGACTTGACAGAAAAAATTAAAAAGACGCAAGACAGGTTAAAAAAAGTTACAGTTCCAAGATCAACTTGAATCCAGAATGTTTTCAATGCATGTTATGGATGCAAATATTAACTGCATTTCAGACAAATGCAATATTTACAATAAACAAATGTACCAAAATCTTATCACCTATTGATATATCCTTGCAAGTTCCCTGGCGTGTAGATTAAAATTAGCTTTGAGACTGTGAAAATAGACCGATAAAAAATAATTTCCCTTACTGATGTCATAAGTAATTACTTTTTGCAAACCAGATGGCAAACAGGCGATCTGCTCTTAAATCACTGTCGCTTTAACCAGCTCCCATAATGAGCCTGCTATAGCGTTCATCCCAAATTCCCCTCCCAACTGGGAAGCAGCACTTGTGGAGAATACACAAGAGATATCAGCAAATTGTCAAGTTGGGAAATCAAACGGGAAGAAAGTATCCTTCTTTACATTTTTATGTGTTAAATTATCACAAAATTCAAACTAAATAAAATACCTAAGCTATCACTGATGGTTTTAAACATTTTTTAGAGTACCCAATTCATTTTTTCTAATTAATGGACAATTTAGCGTGGCCAATCCACCTACCCTGCATATCTTTGGATTGTGGGGGCGAAACCCACGCAAACACGGGGAGAATGTGCAAGCTCCACACGGACAGTGACCCAGAGCCAGGATTGAAACTGGGATCTCGACGCCGTGAGGCAGCAGTGCTAACCACTGCATCACCATGCTGCCCAGCGATCACCGATGTTAAATGACTTTAGACAGCACTTCTTTACAAATTTAACTGCTTTTGACATTGCCAAGATGTCAGTACCATTTGATATATTTATAAATAATATGTTTATTGGAATAGAGTAACTATAGTTTGATACCAACTTGGAGCTGTGGCAGACAGCGAGGATAATCAAAAGCCAATCAAAAACGCGGAATGGGTAGACAAATACATGGTAGATGGAATTTAATATAAAAGTAGTATGACTTGATACATTCTGAAAGAAATAGGGAGAGGTATTAGGTACCAGTACAGTCCTAAACAGTGTTTAGGGATGGAGCGACCGAGGGGGTCACAACATTTCAGGTTGGATCCTTGAGAGGATGCAGAGGAGGTTTAACAGAACGGTTCAAGCAACAAGGGATCTTAGCTACGAGGTTAGCTTGGGGTAGCTGTGGTTGGTCGCCCAGGAGAAAAGGGAAATTGAGAGGAAATTACAATGTGGTGTACAAGATGATAAAAGCTTTAGGTAAAACAGACAAATGGATGCTGTTCCAGTAAGTAATAATACAAGGACTAGGGGGACAGAAATTTAAGGCTTATTTTGAAAGCAAGAAGTACATAGAACATACAAAGCAGAAGGAGGCCATTCGGCCCATCGAGTATGCACCAACTCACTCAAGCCCTCACTTCCACCCTATCCCCATAACCCCATCTCACCTTTTGTTTGGGCACTAAGGGCAATTTATCATGGCCAATCCACCTAACCTGCACGTCTTTGGACTGTGGGAGGAAACCGGAGCACCGAGAGGAAACCCACGCAGATACGGGGAGAACGTGCAGACTCCGCACAGACAGTGACCCAGCAGGGAATCGAACCTGGGACCCTGGCGCTGTGAAGCCACAGTGCTATCCACTTGTGCTACCGTGCTGCCCAGAGGGGTGGAAGTGAGGAAGAGCTATTTTATGCAGTAAGTAGTCATGGAAAGATTAGACACGACACTGGAGGGAAATAAACTTGCAGGGTTATAGGGATAGAGTGAGGAATGAGAATGACCGGAGTCATCAAGAAAGTCAACACAGACTCGTTGGGCTGAATAGTCTCCTTCTGTGTCTCAATGACACTATGAAAACTTAAAAAAGTTTCAATTAACTACTCCATTTCGCTTTTCTCACAGTACCTTTTCTAAAGGCTTTGCTGAGGCTTTTGATTTTGTTGTCTTTGCTTCCCTTATCACCTTCCATATAAGGAAATACGCGTGCCTGATGGGTCCAAAAGTAGTCGTTTGATCCAAAGAAGTGAACTGGAAACTCGCCAATCTCGTGCTTCATATTTTGAATATTTGTTGGAACATTTCTTGGGTGACATATCTCTGCCGGCCACCACCTGTGTTTGGATAGCAGATTTCCGATAAATCAGAACAAAAGCAAAACCAGATAACTGCAACAAGTAACTTCAGTCTAGTCAAAATAATAAAGTAATAAAGCAATGGCTCCCAAACTTCATTATAAACATCTTATTCAATTCTTCGGAAAAAAAACCAACAACCACCAGCAAAATTAAAGGTGGCTTAAACCTGAAGAGAACTGGGAGACAATGAGATGTGGGGGGGCTGGAGTTAAACTACTAAAGTGGAGATGGAATGGAAAAAAAATATAAGCTTCAGCTGTAAATACTCCAGAGGTAAACTGAGGCAAGAAAGAGATTAGCAGAGCCACATGTCAAAAAAGAAACGCAAATATGGGAAGCCAAACCAAAATAAACGTATAGAAACACAGAACCATAAAATCAACTGGGACTGGGACATTGATTAAAATAGGAGAGGTTTCAGCTGGGTCAGGATCATCAATTAAATATAAAAAACAGAAACTATTGGAAATACTCAACAAGTTCAGGCAGCATCTGTGGAGACAAACAGTTAATATTTCAGGTGGATCATTTTGCTCTTGCTTGGGTATAAAACTTACAGGATATTATTTAGAAACAATATCCTACACGCGCACAAAATAATTGAAGAGGTGGTTGCAAGAAAATCATGGTCGATTCATTTGAGAGAAAGAAAGGGATTATATTTTTACAATTATAACTGGGATTATATTGCCAGTGTGAAGGAAATTGTCACCACAAATGTCATTCTTGAGAGGTACATATTAACAATAGTGCTTCAGATTTTAATTATCTAAAAAACAGACTGGGATAGGCAACATACTTTTCTTGAGAAATGGGAGGATGATGAAAGGACACATGATGGGGAGGGGGGAGGGGGGAAGAAAACAATTCCATGACATTGATAAAAGGAAACAATGCTAAATAATGACATAGCTAGGAGCAAGAGACCATCTGGCCCCTCGAGCCTGCTCCGCCATTCAATAAGATCATGGCTGATCGTGTGGACTCAGCTCCACTTACCCGCCCGCTCACCGTAACCTTTTATTCCTTCACTGTTCGAAAATCGATCTACCTTTGCCTTAAAAACATTCAACGGGGTAGCCTCAACTGCTTCACTGGGCAGGGAATTCCAGATTCACAACCCTTTGAGTGAAGAAGTTCCTCCTCAACTCAGTCCTAAATCTGCTTGCCCTTATTTTGAAGCTATGCCCCCTAGTTCGAGTATCACCCCCCAGTGGAAACAACCTCCCTGTTTCTATCCTATCTATTCCCTTCATAATTAAAAAAAATATGTTTCTAGAAGGTACTCCCTCATTCTTCTAAATTCCAATGAGTATAGTCCAAGTCTACTTAGTCTCTCCTCATAAGCCAATCCTCTCAACTCCGGAATCAACCTGGTGAATCTCGTCTGCACACCCTCCAGTGCCAGTACATCCTTTCTTAAGTAAGGAGACCAAAACTGTACACAGTACTCCAGGTGTGGCCTCACCAGCACCCCATACAGCTGCAACATAACCTTCCTGCCTTTAAACTCCATCCCTCTAACAATGAAGGACAAAATTCTATTTGCCTTCTTAATTACTTGCTGTACCTGGAAACCAACTTGTGATTCCGGTCCCTCTGCACAGCAGCATGCTGTAATTTTTTACCATTTAAATAATAGTCCATTTTGCTGTTATTCCTACCAAAATGGACGACCTCAAATTTATCAACATTGAACTCCATCTGCCAGATCCTTGTCCACTCACTTAAACTATCTATATCCCTCGGCAGACTGTGTCCTCTCACAGCTTTGACAAAGAATCATCGGACTCGAAACATTAGCTCTTTTCTCTCCCTACAGGTGCTACCAGACTTGCTGAGATTTTCCAGCATTTTCTCTTTCGTGTCCCACAGTTGGCTCTACCACTCATCTTAGTGTCACCTCCAAATGACACATTACACTTGGTCCCCAACTCCAGATCATGTCAATTATGAACAATTGTGGACCCAACACTGATCCCCGAGGCACACTACTAGCCACTGATCTCCATCCAGAAAAACACCCATTTATCCCCACTCTTTGCTTTCTGTCAGTTAACCAATCCTTTATCCTTGCTAATACATTACCCGTAAACGCCATGTGCCTTTATCTTATGCAACAGCCCTTTGTGTGGCACCTTGTCGAATGCCTTCTGGAAATCCAGGTACACCATATCCACCAGTTCCCCGTTGTTCACTGCACTCGTAATGTCCTCAAAGAATTCAACTAAATTAGTCAAACATGACCTGCCTTTCATGAACCAATTCTGCGTCTGCCCAATGGGGCAATTTCTATCCAGATGTCTCGCTATTTCTTCCTTTACGACTGACTCAAGCATTTCCCACATTACAGAAGTTAAGCTACCCAGCCTATAGTTACCTGCCTTTTGTCTACCTCCTTTTTAAAAAAAGATATATTTATTAAAGTTTTTTAACACAATTTTTCTCCCTTACAAACAATAACCCCCCCCGCAACAAAAAAAAAAACGAGAAATCGCACAGAGCAAGATATATACATGGCAAAATGATATATTTACACAGCTTTGTACACTGGCCCTCACCCGTACGTGCCAGTTTCCCCAACCCTTCATGTTATCTCTTGCTCATCCACCCTCCCAGGCAGCCCCCCCCCCCCGCCCCCGGACTCCCCCCCCCCCCCCCCCCCCCCCCCCAAAGGTGGCTGCTGCTGACCGACCTTCCTCTAACGCTCTGCGATAGTCTAGGAACGGTTGCCACCACCTGTAGAACCCCTGCGCAGACCCTCTCAGGGCGAACTTAATCCTCTCCAACTTTATGAACCCAGCCATATCATTTATCCAGGCCTCCAGGCTGGGGGGCTTTGCCTCCTTCCACATTAGCAAGATCCTTCGCCGGGCTACTAGGGACGCAAAGGCCAGAATGCCGGCCTCTTTCGCCTCCTGCACTCCCGGTTCGTCCACTACTCCAAATATTGCTAGCCCCCAGCTTGGCTTGACCCGGACTTTCACCACCTGAGATATTGCTCCCGCCACTCCTCTCCAGAACCCCTCCAGTGCCGAGCATGACCAAAACATATGGACATGGTTCGCCGGGCTCCCTGAGCACCTTCCACACCTGTCCTCTACCCCAAAGAATCTACTCAACCTCGCCCCCGTCAAGTGCGCTCTGTGGACCACCTTAAATTGTATCAGGCTGAGACTGGCACACGAGGAGGAGGAATTAACCCTACCTAGGGCATCAGCCCACAGACCTTCCTCGATCTCCTCCCCCAGCTCCTCCTCCCATTTACCCTTCAACTCTTCTACCAGCGCTTCCCCCTCTTTTTTCAACTCCTGGTGTATTTCCGACACCTTGCCCTCCCCGACCCATACACCCGAGATCACCCTATCTTGAACTTCTTGTGCCGGGAGCAACGGGAATTCCCTCACCTGTCGCCTCACAAAAGCCCTCACCTGCATATATCTAAAGGCATTTCCCGGGGGTAACTCGAACTTCTCATCCAGTGCCCCTAGGCTCGCAAACGTCCCGTCGATGAACAGGTCCCCCATTCTTCCAATCCCCGCCCGTTGCCAGCTCTGGAACCCCCCGTCCATCTTCCCCGGGACAAACCGGTGGTTACCCCTGATCGTGGACCACACCGATGCTCCCATTGCACCCCGGTGCCGTCTCCACTGGCCCCAGATCCTTAGCGTTGCCGCCACCACCGGGCTCGTGGTATACTTTGTCGGCGAGAGCGGCAGCGGTGCCGTCACCAACGCCCCCAGGCTCGTTCCTTTACAGGACGCCATCTCCATCCTCTTCCATCCCGTCCCCTCTCCCTCCATAACCCACTTGCGGATCATCGCCACATTTGCTGCCCAGTAGTAGCTCCCCAGGTTTGGCAGCGCCAACCCTCCTCGGTCCCTACTGCGTTCCAGGAACCCTCTCCTTACTCTCGGGGTCTTATTCGCCCACACAAACCCCATAATACTCCTGCCTACTCTCTTAAAAAAGGCCTTAGTGATCACGATGGGATGGCACTGAAACACAAACAGAAACCTCGGAAGGACCACCATTTTGACCGACTGCACTCTACCCGCCAGCAAGAGCGGTAACATGTCCCATCTTTTGAAATCCTCCTCCATTTGCTCCACCAACCTCGTCAGATTCAGTTTATGTAGGGTCCCCCAACTCCAGGCTATTTGGATCCCCAGATACCGAAAGCTCCCCTCCGCCCTCCTCAGCGGGAGGTCCCCTATCCCTCTTTCTTGGTCCCCCGCCTGTAATACAAAGAGATCACTCTTCCCTACATTGAGCTTATAGCCCGAAAACTCCCCAAACTCCCTTAGAGTCTGCATGACCTCCACCATCCCCTCCATTGGATCCGCCACGTACAGCAACAGGTCATCCGCATATAGCGACACCCGATGCTCTTCTCCCCCTCGGACCACCCCACTCCATTTATTAGACTCCCTCAATGACATGGCCAATGGTTCGATCGCCAATGCGAACAGGGGGCACCCCTGCCTCGTCCCTCGGTACAGTCGAAAGTACTCCGACCTCCGCCGGTTCGTCACTACACTCGCCATCGGGGCTCTGTAAATGAGCTTAACCCAATTGATAAACCCTACCCCGAACCCAAACCTACGCAGCACCTCCCAGAGGTACTCCCACTCTACTCGGTCAAAGGCCTTCTCCGCGTCCATAGCTGCCACTATCTCCGCCTCTCCCTCCTCCGATGGCATCATTATCACGTTTAAGAGCCGCCGCACACTGGTGTTTAGTTGCCTGCCCTTTACAAATCCTGTCTGGTCCTTGTGGATTACCCCCGGGACACAGTCCTCGATCCTCGTGGCCAGCACTTTTGCCAGCAACTTTGCATCCACATTGAGGAGCGAGATCGGCCTGTACGATCCACATTGCAGTGGGTCCTTGTCCCGCTTTAGGATCAAAGAAATTGTCGCTTCCGACATTGTCGGGGGCAGGGTCCCCTCCTCTCTTGCCCCATTAAAGGTCCTCACCAGTAGCGAGGCCAACAGGTCTGCGTACTTCCTGTAGAACTCCACCGGGAATCCATCCGGTCCCGGGGCCTTCCCCGCCTGCATGCTCCCCAAACCCTTGCCCAGCTCCTCCAACCCAATTGGTGCCCCCAAACAAGCCACCTCTTGCTCCTCCACCCTCGGGAATGTCTACCTGCTTTTTTTAAACAGTGGCGGCACATTTGCTGTTTTCCAATCTGCCGGAACCACCCCAGAGTCCAGCGAATTTTGGTAAATTACCACAAACGTAGTTGCTATTTCCCCCGCCACCTCGCTTTTAGTACCCTGGGATGCATTCCATCAGGGCCAGGAGACTTGTCTTAGTCTATTAGCTTGCCCAACACTATTGCCTTAGTGATAATGATCGTTTCTAGGTCCTCACCTGCCATAGCCTCCTTGCCAACTTGTGGCATGTTATTTGTGTCTTCCACTTTGAAGACCGACACAAAATATTTGTCCAATGCCTCAGCCATTTTTAAATTTCCCATTATTAAATCCCCCTTCTCATCATCGAAAAGACCAATGTTTACCTTAGCTACTCTTTTTTGTTTATATATTTGTAGAAACCGTTGCATCTGTTTTTATATCCTGAGCTAGTTTTCTCTCAATCTATCTTACCTTTCTTTATAGCTTCTTTTGAGGTTCTCTGTTGATCTTTAAAGATACCCCAATCCTCTAGTTTCCCATTAATCTTTGCCACTTTGTATGCCTTTTCTTTCAATTTGATATCCTCCTTTATTTCCTTAGATACCCATGGTTGATTATCCTTTTTCCTAGTCCTGCCTTTACACTGGTATGTACTTTTTCTGAGCACTGTGAAAAATCTCTTCAAAAGTTCTCCACTGTTCCTCAATTGTCCCACCACAAGTCTTGGCTCCCAATCTACCCTCGCCAACTCCTCCCTCATCCCATTATAGTCTCCTTTGTTTAAGCGCAAGACACTGGTGTTGGATTTTACCATCTCACGCTCCATTTGTATTTTAAATTCAACCATACTATGATCGCTTCTTCCGAGAGAGCCCCTAACTAGGAGATTATTAATTATTCCTGTCTCATTGCACAGCTCTAGGATAGCTTGCTCCCTCGTAGGTTCCATTACATCCGGTTCGAGAAAACTATCGCGGATACATTCTGTGAACACCTCCTCAAGGCTGCCCTGACCGACCTGGTTTGACCAATCGACATGTAGATTAAACCCCCCCCCCCAATGATAATTACCATACCATTTTTACATGCATCAGTTATTTCTTTGTTTATTGCCCATCCCACCGTGGATGTTATTATTTGATGGCCTATGGACTACGCCTATCAGTGATCTTTTCTCCTTACTTTTTCTAATTTCCACCAAATGGATTCAACCTTTTTTGCTATATAACCTATATCATCTCTCACTACTGTCCTGATGTCATCCTTAAATATCAGTGCTACACCACCTCCCTTGCCTTACTGCCTGTCCTTCCGAATAGTATGATATCCCTGGTATTTAACTCCCAGTCATAGATTATCATAGAATTTACAGTGCAGAAGGAGGCCATTCGGCCCATCGAGTCTGCACCGGCTCTTGGAAAGAGCATCCTACCCAAGGTTAACACCTCCACCCTATCCCCATAACCCAGTAACCCCACCCAACACTAAGGGCAATTTTGGACACTAAGGGCAATTTATCATGGCCAATCCACCTAACCTGCACATACTCATTTGCAATGATTTGTGCTGTCAACTCATTTATCTTGTTTCAAATGCTACAAGCACTCGGGTAAAGTGCCTTGATGCTAGTTTTAATACCTTTTCGAATCATAATACCTCTATTAATAACTTCTCCTGAGTTAGTCTTCCCTTTATCTTTTTTCATAACTTTCAATGTAGTTGAACCCACCTTCCATGTGCTAACATGGTGCTTTGCTTCCTATTAACCATTTTACTTCCTGGAGTCCCCCCGCACTTGTTAGTTTAAAGTCATTGAGATCACCAATTCATCCTTTTTGCTAAAATACTGGTCCCAGATCGGTTCAGATGGAGACCATCCTAAATGTACAGATTCCACCTGAAATGATGCCAATGCCCCATGAAATGAAACCCCTCCTTCCCGCACCACTCCTTTAGCCATGTGTTTACTTCCTTAATTTTCTCATCCCTATGCCAATTTGCATGTAGCTCGGGTAGATGACGACCCTGGAGGACCTGTTTTTTCATTTAGTTCTTTGTTAATTGAAATGTATATGTGAGCAATGGAAAACATTTAAACAGAAATGGTACAAATCAAGTATATCCTGTTAAATGTACTGAGAAAACATTCAGCACTTTAGAGCAAAACATCAAAATAAAGATCAATAATATAAATTAGAAAAGCGAAGACAGAATATCAGACAAAACTAGAAAAAAACTAGTGAGCTGCAGGCAAGTTTATAATGCAGAAAGTGTTAGAAGAGGTATATATCATTTAAGTTTTTTTACCCAATTTATTATAATAATCTTTATTAGTGTCACATGTAGGCTTACATTAACACTGCAATGAAGATACTGTGAAAATCCCCTCGTCGCCACACTCCTGCGCCTGTTCGGGTCCACAGAGGGAGAATTCAGAATGTCCAATTAACCAAACAGCACGTCTTTCGGGACTTGTGGGGGGACACCGGAGCACCCGGAGGAAACACAAAGCAGACTGGGGAGAACATCCAGACACGACACAGTGACCCAAGCCTGGAATCGAACCCGGGTCCCTGACACTGAAGCAACAGTGCTAACCATTGTGCTACTGTGCCACCTTCACCTGGAGGTTGTCTATTGCTAGTATTAAACCACCATAGGTGTGTAAAACAGTTAGTGAAGATTACTATCAAGAGGAATGGCACTAAAGAAGCCAACCAATGTAAAATAGACAAATCACATAGGACCAGATGGTTCACTAACGAGGAACTCCAAGGAAACTAGAAAAGAAATAGCCAAGGTTCCAATCATTGGCTCCAAAATCAGTGTAAAGAAAAAATTATCACTGAGGACTTGGAGCAAATGGACACGAAAGTAAGCTTTCCAAAGAAGGGTCTGATTGGATTGGTAAACAGAGAGCAATAGATGTGATTTCCAGAGGCGATTTGCTAAGAGGTCTCAAGAGATTCCTGGATAAAAATTCGTTGACGAATAGATGGATAAAAAAAATAAAGGATTAGGGCGAAATAGTGTAACTCTTATTGGTGTCCACTCTCTTGAGGGTTAGAAGAAATCAGCAGTCGGTTGAAACAAAAGGTAATGGTTTGGCACACAGCATGCCCTAATGCAAAATACCAGAGTGGAGATTACTCGAATGGACAGTCAGATGGCAGATGCAATTTACTGCACAGAGGTGCCAGGTAATATGCTGTAGGAAGGAAAACAAGAAATGGAAACATAATTAACTACGGACCAGTCAGTTTAACCTCAGTGGTGGGAACGCTTCTAGAAGGAATATTTCAGAACAAACTTAACCTATATTTGCCCAAGTGACCACTAATTAAGTGAAATCAGCATGGATTTGTTAAAGGCAACATGTGTTCAACTAACTTGGATTGTATTTATGAGGTGGTATGAGGTGGACAGGGGGTCGATGAAGATAATGATGCTAATGTAGTGGGCATGGACTTCCAAAAATTAAGTACTGCAAACAGACTTGTGAGCAAAGTTATAAGTCACAGAATAAAAGGGACAATAGCAACATGATATGAAATTGGATAAATGACAGGAAGGGCGTACTGGTTAATAAATATTATCAGAGTAGAGGAAGGTTTATAGTGAATTCCCCAGGGTCCTTGTTTGGGACTGTTGCTTTTTTCTGATATATATTGATGATCTAGGCCTTGGTGTATAAGGCATGATTTAAAAATTTGCAGGTAATTCAAAACTTGGAAGGATTGTGAACAGTGAGGAGGATAGTGTAGAACTGCAAAAGGACAGACATGTTGGTGGAATGAGTGAACAAGTTGCAGGTGAAATTTAATGCATAGTGTGAATCGGTTCGGTTTGGAAGAATGCAAGGGGAAATATAAAATAAAGGGTACAATTTTAAAAAGGGCAGAGGGACCTGGGTGTATTTGTGCATAAATTACTGAAGGTAGCAAGACAGTTGAGAGAATGGTTAATAAAGCATACAGCATCCTAGGGTTTATTAATAGGGGCATAAAGTACAAAAGCAAGGAAATGTCAAACTTGTACAGAACACTGGTTCGCCCTTAGCCTCAACTGAGACCTGAAACTTAGAACTGTGTCCAGTTCTGGGTGCTACACTTCAGGGATGATGTGAAAGCATCAGAGTGCAGAAAAAAAATGACAAAATTGTTTTACGGTGAGGAACTTCAGCTATGTCATTAAATGGGAGAGGTTGGGACCTTTGTCCAACTTTGCTCATACTTCACACTTTTAGAGAAGATATACTTCTCAACTTCCAACATCTTTTTTGGATACACCTTTCTCATTTTGATTTTTAGAGTTTTACTATGGTTTTCTTTCTTGGCCCTTCTAATCTGTCAAAAGCTTACCTATGTACAGCCCCAGTGTGTTGCCCCAATATGGGGCAATCACAACCACTTGCAATAATTCATTTTCCCCCAGGAAAATTAAAACTACAGATCCTCCTCAGGTTTTTGTTATTCCTAATTTCTTCCGACTTTTAAATCTGCTCCTTTTTTGGCCACAATTTAAAATGGCTGTTTCTCGGTCAAGCAAGATTATCTTTCAAAAAACAGGACAATATCCCACTTCTAGAAACCCTGCTAGTGCTACCTCACTGGAAGACAATATAAAGTATGGCCGCATGTTATGGATGTATTAACAATTCAGTCACAAATAGGGCTCACAATACAATGAGTGGCTGCACAGACTTTGTTAAAAACTGTTCACTCTTTGGCTCCGATAACAGTTGCCCTAATGGGGTAGCAAGGTACCACATCAATACCCCAATCTCACTGTGGTTTCGATGCCACAAAGCAAATCACTAAGTGTCTGCCATTTCTTGCAAATGGCTCTATTTTACTTTCTTAGGATGTAGGCTTCATTGGCTAGGCCAATATTTAATATCCATCCCCAAAGGCAGCCACAGAATCATAAGTTTTACAGCCCAGAAACAGGCCTTACGCCCATCGTGACTGTGCCAGCCAAAAATAACATCTGTTTTACTCCCATTTTCCAGCACTTGGTCCATAGCCTTGTATGCTATGGCATTTCAAGTGCTCGCCTCAATGCCCTTAAGGTGGTGAGCTGCTTCTTTAACCACTGCAGTCCATGTGGTACAGGTACATTCATTGTGCTGTTAGGACATCCAGGATTTTGACCCAGGGACAGTGAAGGAACAGCGATATATTTCCAAGTCAGGATGGTGCGTGGCTTGGAGGGAAACTTAACAGGTGGCGATGTTCCTATGCAACTGCTGCCCTGGTCTTTCTTAATGGATTTGGAAGGTGCCAATAGGAGTCAGTGGTGAGGGGAGTGAATGTTTGTGGAGGGGGTGCCAATCAAACGGGCTTTGTCCTGGATGGTGTCAAGCTTCTCGAGTCCTGTTGGAGCTGCACTCATCCAGACAAGTGGCGAGTAGTCCATCACACTCCTGACTTATGCCTTGCAGGTAGGGAACAGGCTTTGGGCAGTCAGGGGTTACGCTGCAGGATTTCTAGCCTCTGACCTACTTTTATGGCCAATGTATTTATATGGCTAGTCAGGTTCAGTTTCTAGTCAATGGTAACCCCCAGGATATTCAATATATCCCGATTCTCAGGATTTGGAATGGGGCTAATTGACTCATGGTAAGTCTTCCCCTCTGCAACTTTATCTGTCTGTCAGAAATTTCTAGACCCAATTATTCAGCTAAACAATTCACAGGAATGCATTTGCAAGGATATCTCCAAATGAAACAATAACTTGCATTATTTAACTTTTACAAAATAATCTTGGATTTCAAACCTGTGTCCAGTTTTAAAATGCCAGTGATTATGCCATGCCATGTATTCTCATAAAACAAAAAACGTATTTAACAAAACTAGTTTAAAAAAAGCAAACACCTTTCTTTGTTTGTACTGACCTGTAGCTACCCAGTTTGACCCAGATAATGTCTTTGTAGCGTGGCTTCTTGCCTGCTTTGCAATCATTGCAATACCAGCTTCCCTCTGGCATATCAATGCTCAAGCATTCTGGATGAAATGCTGCAGGGCAGGACTCGCAACACAAAAGGCTTCCCCCTGTAGGAAATGAGCCAGACTTAACACAGGGAAACAATTTTTGTAGAAATTTACATAATGTTTAAAATAAAGTACATTTTGCATTTATATAGCATTTTGTTATGAATCTCACCTCAGGTGCACTTTATTTACTTTGAAATGCAGAGGGAGTGATGTAGGAAAACATTAAATAGTAAATCAGTATCATGCAATTTTTATTTTTCCGCTAAATATATAAACCCATAATGAAACAAGGGGCATTATCACAGTCCATTTTTTAAAACACGCACGTACATATTTGACAAACCATTAACTCAAAGATGTTCATCAACGGCACTTAAGCAATATAACAGAGCTGTTCATGGATATGGGGCTGGTTTCGCACAGTGGGCTAAACAGCTGGCTTGTAATGCAGACTAATGCCAGCAGCGCGGGTTCAATTCTCGTACCGGCCTCCCCGAACAGGCACTGGAATGTGGTGACTAGGGGTTTTTCACAGTGACGTCACTGAAGCCTACTCGTTGTTTTGTTACCTGTGTGGTAGGAAACATGTGCTACTCAATCCTTGGCTAATGAAGAGGTCTTCTGAATCTCGATGAAGACTCAAATTCATCCAGTAGTAACAAAAGGTTTATTGAGTAACTATAACAATAGTTGCATGAGTTTTTTACTTTAACTTTGATACTAGTGATAAGGTTAACAAGATCTAACTACAGTAACTATACGTAACTCCACTAGCCATCTGAACTACTCTGCGACTGCTCTGGTCACAGTGCACCCAGAGAGCCAATGTGGTTGCCTTTTATACCCCTGTTGGTCCGGCCCTCTAGTGATCATGTGGTGTTACTGATTACATATTAACCCCTTGTGGACATGCACATATAGAGATCACTACATCCCCCTTTTTTTCGTGTTACATATTTTCGATATGTTATAAAGAAAATTGAACAAACATAATGGATGCAGTTTGCAAATGCATTACATAAAATCAATGAGTTAGTCCGTCAAATGTGAATACATTTAGTCTCTAAGGTTTTTTTGCTTGCTTGAAATAGGTAGACAAATGGTGTTATGTACAAGTTGTGATGATCTTGATTATACAAAGCCAATTATTATTTATGAACCCAATCTTAATAATAAAATTTGAGTCCAAACGTTATGAATTTGTTCGGTTTAGTTGCTTTCGTCTTCTGTTGTTGAAGTGGTGATGTTGATGTCGTTATTTCTTTGTGAACGTCGTCAGTGTTCTTGTGTTTAAGTGACCATCAAGTCATCATGGTGTTCGAATTGTCAAATCACTTTGGTGTCTGATTTAGACTTTCTTTTTTTTTTCTATACTTGTGGTAGCGATTCTATGGGTTACACCATTGTCTGACCTGGATGTTTTCCTGTGCTTGCGGTATTGATCTAGTGTGTCATCTGGTGTGCTTGCTTGTTCTGGAGCAGATGTGAATTTGTGAGATTCTTTGCCATGCCTTGGCATGTTTGTAGTCTTGTCATTGTTTTGCAGTGTGCTGTGACATTGTCCATCATGTGCAGAGTTGTACCATGTTGTAAAGGTCATTGTTTCATGTTGTTGCATTCGTTGTCGTTCTTGTTGTTGTCATTCTTGTTGTATTTGTTGTGCTTGTTGTTTCTGTTTGTTATTTTTGCTGTTGTTCTTGTTTTTCTTGTCGTGCTTGTTTATTTTTGTTGTTTTTGTCGCTATTCTTGTCGTTTTTCTTGTCGTGCTTGTTGTTTCTGTTATGCTTCTTGTTGTCTTTGTTGTTCG
This sequence comes from Scyliorhinus torazame, assembly GCF_047496885.1. Classification (NCBI taxonomy): domain Eukaryota; kingdom Metazoa; phylum Chordata; class Chondrichthyes; order Carcharhiniformes; family Scyliorhinidae; genus Scyliorhinus; species Scyliorhinus torazame. Next base: position 304,845,419 of record NC_092709.1, read on the forward strand.
TGTTGCGCTGCATGTTGTTTTTGTTGTTGCTGTTGTTGTTCTTGTTTCTGCTGTGCGTCTTGCGGTGTTTGGTGTTCTTGTTGCGCTCAATGAGTGTTCCGCGTGGATGATTTGAGTCACTGTCACAGTTATTGGTGTCAGTGTCCATTGTGGTATCTGTTACATTGATGTTGGTGACATCAGTAATTTGTGGTGGATTTGATTCCTCTTCTTTGCTTCCTTGGTACTCTTCTAGAGTCATTTCTGGTTCACTTGAATCATCATTGGTTTCTTGGTGCTCCTCTTCTGGAGTCAAAATCTTCACAATTACATTTTCTTTTGGTCTTGGTGCTCCTCTTCTGGGGTCAAAATCTTCAAGATTTCTATTGACGTGGTCTCTATGGACTCATGAGTAGCCCTCCTCTGATTGTTGAGTGCTTCTGTGCAGACGAGCTGAGATCTGTCAGTCTCGCTGTGATCCTGCACATCCTTTATGGGAATTGTGATTTCTTCGTCACTTGTCTCACATACAGTGGGTAGACATTCAGTGTCTTCTTGTTGGTTAAATGAGCTTGGTAGACTTTCATAGTCTTGTTCATGCATGGCGTTCGCTATGGAGTGTTTGCTTGCTTCCATTTTTGAGTCCGCCACCGCTCTCTCGGTGGAGTCCGCCACCGCTCTCTCGGTGGAGTCCGCCACCGCTCTCTCGGTGGAGTCCGCCACCGCTCTCTCGGTGGAGTCCGCCACCGCTCTCTCGGTGGAGTCCGCCACCGCTCTCTCGGTGGAGTCCGCCACCGCTCTCTCGGTGGAGTCCGCCACCGCTCTCTCGGTGGAGTCCGCCACCGCTCTCTCGGTGGAGTCCGCCACCGCTCTCTCGGTGGAGTCCGCCACCGCTCTCTCGGTGGAGTCCGCCACCGCTCTCTCGGTGGAGTCCGCCACCGCTCTCTCGGTGGAGTCCGCCACCGCTCTCTCGGTGGAGTCCGCCACCGCTCTCTCGGTGGAGTCCGCCACCGCTCTCTCGGTGGAGTCCGCCACCGCTCTCTCGGTGGAGTCCGCCACCGCTCTCTCGGTGGAGTCCGCCACCGCTCTCTCGGTGGAGTCCGCCACCGCTCTCTCGGTGGAGTCCGCCACCGCTCTCTCGGTGGAGTCCGCCACCGCTCTCTCGGTGGAGTCCGCCACCGCTCTCTCGGTGGAGTCCGCCACCGCTCTCTCGGTGGAGTCCGCCACCGCTCTCTCGGTGGAGTCCGCCACCGCTCTCTCGGTGGAGTCCGCCACCGCTCTCTCGGTGGAGTCCGCCACCGCTCTCTCGGTGGAGTCCGCCACCGCTCTCTCGGTGGAGTCCGCCACCGCTCTCTCGGTGGAGTCCGCCACCGCTCTCTCGGTGGAGTCCGCCACCGCTCTCTCGGTGGAGTCCGCCACCGCTCTCTCGGTGGAGTCCGCCACCGCTCTCTCGGTGGAGTCCGCCACCGCTCTCTCGGTGGAGTCATTTTCGTGCATTTCCCTTTTAAATGGGAGTGGTCCGGGTCCTCTGACGTCATGCGTAGGAATCGATTGCGAATGCGCAATTCGAGTTTCCTTTACTGTGCGTGCTTTTCGCAACTGTGCATGCGCAGCTTCTCGAGTATATTTTACAGTTTCCCTTCTTTTTGAGAAGTCGCATGCGCGTACTGGCCGGAACGCTCACGCTCAAGATGGATGTCAATCAAAAAGCGCTGTTGCATCGAGTGAGATCCTGCCTCGTTAGCGTAGTGGGCATGGACTTCCAAAAATTAAGTACAGCAAACAGACTTGTGAGCAAAGTTATTTTTGTCTAACCTAATCTAACTAGTTCTGTTAAAGCCAACACGCCTGGTACCATGTTTTGTTTCCTGTGTGGTCGGTAACATGTGCTTCTCAATCCTTGGCTAATGAAGAGGTCTTCTGAATCTCTATGAAGACTCAAATTCATCCAGTAGTAACAAAAGGTTTATTGAGTAACTATAACAATAATTGCATGAGTTCTTTACTTGAACTTTGATACTAGTGATAAGGTTAACAAGATCTAACTACAGTAACTATACGTAACTCCACTAGCCATCTGAACTACTCTGCTATTGCCCTGGTCACAGTGCACCTCTGAGAGAGTCTGAGACCCAATGTGGTTGCCTTTTATACCCCTGTTGGTCCGGCCCTCTAGTGATAAGTGGTGCTACTGATTATATATTAACCCCTTGTGTACATGCACATATGAGATCACTACACTTGTGACAATAAGCGATTATCACTCTCTTGCCAATGCAAGATGGCCAGGGATACCCATCTGCACATGCCCGTGCGTGCACAGAAAGCCAATGAAAGCACTCCACTGCCTACAGCCTGCCAGTATCCACTGCTTATGTGTCAATGATGTGCTGTAAATACTATGTAATGAACCTTGTACCATTAGTTCTAGCAGTGTTTTTCTGCTTCTGTCTAATTCAATAAAAATATAAATTTTAGTTTGTTAGTAGTGGTTTGATGATATGTTATTTACTGCTAACAGTAGAATAAAAATGCCAAAACAAAAGGCTGAATAGTAACATCTGGGGTTGATTTGCTTATAAAAATATCAAGGAACTGAAAATTTTACAGGACATAAAGCTCCCTCACAGCGCCAGGGACCCGGGTTCGATTCCAGCTTTGGGTCACTGTCTGTGTGGAGTTTTCATGTTCTCTCCGTGCCTGCGTGGGTTTACTCTGGGTGCTCTGGTTTCCTCCCATAATCCAAAATGTCTGCAGGTTAGGTGGGGTTATTGGAATAGGTAGGGTGCCATTTCTGAGGGTCAGTGCACTGTAGGGTTTGTACCCTGAGCAATGCATGCTTGAATTAATGGAAGCAGACAACCAGAGTGGAGTGAGACCTGCTGTGCAACACATCACACTTAAAGCAGCAGCAATAAAGTTAAATGGGGGGAGGGGGGGGCATTCTGCCACAACACTTGTGGCATTGAAGTTGTTGCCAGAGCACACATCATAAAAAATGTTTGTGGATGAATTCTCACAATTCGGAATACGCGTCAACAAAAAAAAAAAAAAATCTCATGCTGAACAATGTCTCTCTCTCTTGCATCTACAATATCCCATATCTGGTAAACAAATGCCTGACTTCTGCTCAGAGCAAACTCACTGCCCAAGGCCAGAGTCCGACTGGGGTCCTGATCCAGAAAATCTACTTCCTCCACGCGTGTCAGGCACTCCGGCCAATCTGGTTCAATTAGCAGTTAAAGGGCACTGCCCAAAACACAATCGAGATGGTCTGAGCAGCACCATCTTTGCTCCCGGCTGCTTCTCGCAATGATCATAACAGAGTAAAACCTGAGAACTAGGCATGCAAAGCACTGGCAACAAATGCAGTCTTCATGGATAGTTCTTCCTCCCATTTCCATTCCTTCTCACACTTTTGTATCTCCTTATATAAAACAGATTAGAAACTCATTGTGGAGGAAAATAACCTGTACATATTACTGATCCAGGGCAATATGGCAAAGCGGATCAAAAACTGGCTCAGTGGTAGGAGGCAGAGGATGATTGTTAGAGGTTGTTTTGGTAACTGGAAGCCTTTGTCATAGGGATTGGTGCTGTGTCCCTTGCTGTTTGTAGTGTACATTAATGATCTAGTTGGGTGGTATGATCAATAAGTTCGCAGATGACACGAAAATTGGTGGTGTGGTAAATAGAGAGGAGGAAAGCTTTCGAATACAGGGCAATCTAGACGGGCTGGTCAGAATTTAATCCTGAAAAGTGAGATGTTGCATTTTGGGGGAGGACCAAAAAGGCAAGGGAATAAAAAATGAACGGCAGGATGCCAGGAAGTACAGAGGACCAGATGGATCTTGGGTTGCATGTTTATAGATTCCTGAAGGCAGCAGGCCAGGTAGAAGGGTGGTTAAGGCATATGGAATACCTGGCTTTATCAGCCAAAGCATAGAATAGAATCATAGAATTTACAGTGCAGACGGAGGCCATTCGGCCCATTGAGTCCGCACCGGCTCTTAGAAAGAGCACCCCACCCAAGCTCACGCCGCCACCCTATCCCAGTAACCCCAACTCACCTTTTATTTTGACACTAAGGGCAATCATGGCCAATCCACCTAACCGGCAATTTATCATAGCCAATCCACCTAACCTGCACATCTTTGGACTGTGGGAGGAAACTGGAGCACCCGGAGGAAACCCACGCAGACACAGGGAGATCGTGCAGACTCCACACATGACAGTGACCCATGCTGGGAATCGATCCTGGAGCTGTGAAGCAATTGTGCTAACCACTGTGCCACCGTGCTGCCCTAATAGAAGAGCAGGGAGATTATGATGGAGCTGTGTAAAATGCTTATTAGGCTGCAGCTCGAGCATTTCTGCAGTTCTGGTCACCACACAATATGAAGGATGTGATTGCACAAGAGGGGGTACAGAGGAGATTAATCAGGATGTTGCCTGGGCTGGAGCGTTTCAGCTATGAAGAGTGGCTGGTTAGGCTGGAGTTGTTCTCCTTGGAGCAGAGAAGGCTGGGGGAGACCTGATTCAGGTGTTCAAAATTATGAGGGGCATAGAAAGAGTAGACAGGAAGAAACCTTTCCCCTTAGAAGAGGGGTCAATAACAGGGGGTATAGATTGAAGGAAATGCCCAGGGGATTTGAGGAAAAGCCTTTCCACCAAGAGGGTGATGGGAATTGTAAACTCACTGCCTGAAAAGGTGGTAGAAGCAGGAACCCTCAGAACATTTAAGAGGCATTTAGGTGAGCTAAATACCACAGCATACAAGGATTAGAATAGATAGGTGCTGGATGGCCAGCACAGACATGATGGGCTGAAGTGCCTCACTCTGGGCTGTAAAATCATATGACTGCCATGACTATGATAAGCCACCTGTTGAAATCTGAAATTAATGGGAATGGATGACATTAGTGGAGTACTGATTTAGAGTTAAGCTGTGGAAAGGGTCACAAAGAGAAACAAATTCTCTCAGAATTGGGATTTCCTGGCCACATCTGCTCACCCGGTGGATAGGGAACGTCAGGAAGCCAAGCAAGTGAAGAACCTCAAAAATTAGATTCATCACTGCCCGTGTGGAATTTGCACATTCTCCCCATGTCTGCGTGGGTTTCATCCCCACACCCAAAGATGTGCAGATTAGGTGGATTGGCCACGCTAAATTGCCCTTAATTGGAAAAAAAAAATTGGGTACTCTCAATTTATAAAATAAAAATTAGATTCAGGTCTTTATTTGCAATGACAGCCTGGTGTGGCAACTGCTTGGCCTAAAACAGTAAGAAACTAGAGAGCCAGGAACACAGCCTAGTCCATCACGTGAAACCGCTCCCCATCTACTGACTCGGTTCCCCCCACCCGCTGTCTTGGGAAAGCAGGCAGCATATTCAAAAATCCCTCCCACCCGGGCTATTCTTTCTTCCAACCTCTCTATCGGGTAAAAGATACAAAGGTCTGAGATCACGCACTAACAGATTCAAAAACAGCTTCTTCCCCAGTTACCAGACTCCTGAATGCCCCTCTTATGGACTGAACTGATCTCTCTGTGCATCTTCTCTACTGAGTAGTGCTACACTCCGAATGCTTCACCTGATATATATTATATCTCACCCGATTTGTCTATATATTTACATCGTGTGTTTATGTATGTCCTTTGTTTTTTCCATGTATGGAATGATCTGTCTGCCCTGTACGGAGAACATTACTTTTCACACTACCTCGGTACAAGTGACAACAAACCCAATCCAAGTTGTGAAAACCTCTGTTGCAGCACTAGATTTAGCTAAGACACTGATGGAGGATCGGGAAGAGGAATCAGCCTGGACTGCAGCAGAGAGAATGTACACAAATGCCTATTTATTTGTGACTTAGCATTTGCGGTGCTGGAAGAGATTGAAATCAGGCTAGCACAGTTCTGAAGATACAAACCTTTTTACTGGTCCACCAGCGTGATCAGGTTTTGGGAACAGCACTGGTTTGTTTTAGAAGATTAGTGCTGTATTTGAAACTTGATAACTGGGGTGCACACATCTAGAAACCACGTATCAAGCAGTGGTGCAAGTACCATTAGAAAAACTATGGATAATTTAGTTGTTGAACTCAGGTAAGAACACGGAGCACAAAAGTTTAGCTTTTTAGAACAAAGAACAATACAGCACAGGAACAAGCCCTTCGGCCCTCCAAGCCTGCGCCGACCATGGTACCTGCCTAAACTAAAAGCGTATGCACTTATGGAGTCCATATCCTTCCATTCCCACTCTATTCATATATTTGTCTAGATGCCCCTTAAATGCCGCCATCGTACCTGCTCCCACCACCTCCCCAGGCAGCACGTTCCATATATTTACCACCCTCGGTGTAAAAAAACTTGCCTCGCACATTTGTTCGAAACATTTCCCCACGCTCTTTATGTCCCCTAGTACTTGACTCTCCCACCCTGGGAAAGAGCATCTGACTATCCACACTGTCCATGGCACTCAGTAGACCTCAAGGTCGTCTCACAACCTTCGTCGTTCCAGTGAGAACAGACTGAGTTTATCTAACCTCTCGTCATAATTAATGCCCTGCATACCAGGCAACATCCTAGTAAACCACATCTGTACCCTCTCCAAAGCATCCACATCCTTCTGGTAATGTGCCGACCAGAATTGTACACAATATTCCAAATGAGGCCGAACGAAGGTCCTGTACAACTGCAACATGACTTGCCAATTTTTATATTCAATGCCCCGACAGGTGAAGGCCAGCATGCCGTATGCCTTCTTGACCACCTTATCCACATGCGTTGCCACTTTCAGTGATCGGTGGACATGCACGCCCAGATCTCCCAGCCTGCCAATACTCGCAAGAGTTCTACCATTTAATATTCCTACATGCATTGGACCTTCCAAAGTGCATTACCTCACACTTGTCCAGATTAAACTCCATCTGCCATTTCTCCACCCAAGACTCCAACCAGTTTATATCCTGCTGTATCCTCTGACAATCCTCTTCACTATCTGCAACTACACCAATTTGTGTGTCATCTGAGAACTTACTAATGAGACCAGCTAAATTTTCTTCCAAATAATTTATATACACCACAAACAACAAAGGCCCCAGAACTGATCCCCTTGGAACACCACGAGTCACAGTCTTCCATTCAGAAAAGCACACTTCTACTGCTAGCCTCTGTCTTCGGTAACCAAGCCAGTTCTGTATCCAACTTGCCAGCTCTTATCCCATGTGACTTCACCTTTTGTATCAGTCTACCATGAGGTACCTTGTCAAAGGCTTTACTGAAGTCCATGTGTACCACATCTACTGCCGTTCCCTCATCTATCATCTTCGTCATTTCCTCAAAAAACTTGATCAAATTAGTGAGGCACGACCTCCCCTTCACAAAACCATGCTGTCCATCACGAATAAGTCCATTTGTTTCCAAATGTGAGCAAATCCTATCTCTAAGAATCTTTTCCAATAATTTCCCTACCACTGATTGAAGGCTCACCAGCCTATAATTTCCTGGATTATGCCTGCTGCCCTTCTTAAACAACAGAACAACTTTGGCTACTCTCCAGTCCTCTGGAACCTCGCCTGTCGCCAATGAGGATACAAAGATTACGGTCAAGATACGCCATTATAAACTCGGGTAATTAGATGAAAAATATAAATAAGTTAAAAGGTTATGTGAAAAGAACAAGAAACAACAGTAGGATGATAGCTTATGACAGCTGACTCCTGTGAAATCGAAAAGTGTCCTATATGTGGGTCACATTCTTAGATAGGTTTATGCGCAAGACCTCATTTATGCGCAAGACCTAATTTCAGGAAACAGCCCATGAATACATAAAGGACAGAGGGGAAGATCAATCAGTCTGTAAAGCTAATTATTCAAGGGCTAAAATAATCAATTCACATAATTCAACAGTAAAAATATCTCAAACTAACCTCTTGAGCACACAAAGCACCAGCTAACATTGACATGGGCATGGTGTGTGTGCCCCTTTTTTGGAGCAAAATGATTGCTACAGATAATACTGTTGGCTGTCAGTATTACAGACCCTGCTGCAATACAGGTCTCCCCTCCATGATAAGCCACAGGACAGCGGACACAGCGCATCAGTCGTCCTGCTAACAGAGAAAATGTGTTAACCTTTAAATAAAGCAATAATTTCTTAAAGGTGCATCTCTCCTGATTTACAGTAAATTCACACAGAAATATTTTAAAGCAAATTCTTATCAAAGACTTTACATAAAAGCACTGTGGCACCCCATCCCCAAAAATCTACTCTTTCCGTGAATAGTAGATTTGAATGTTACTGAGGAATCTTGAATTCGTTGGAGTTTCAAGCATTTGAATTGAATATTTTAATCTTTCAAATCTTAATTTGATTTGAAGGCCATTATTTTTAATACATTACAATTGACAAAGGTACTTAGTTTTTATTTTTGCTTTACATCTCAGAAGTTTCCTGAAACGTCCACTTCTAAAAGATCTGATGGTTTATATTGCAGATAAATATTTTTGCAAGGTACAAATGTTTGAACAGTCTCTAATGGAAGAAGTCTGAACAACGAACAATCACTCTCAGTCATGAATCAGCTTGGCCTTGTAAGTGATCCTTGGGTAAGTGGTTCTTGGATTCGGTATTTAAGCACATTTCCCCATTGCAGATTTAAGAAGAGTCGTAAAACGTTTTGGTCATGAAATTAGGAAACTACTTCTATCATCTGATTCATCGCATGGTGGAATTCCACCATAAGAAAATTGTGCAGTAACCTCAGAGATAGAAATAGCTTTTCTCCAATTCAACCAGGTGTTTGACTGCATATAAGTAAGTCCAGTTTTTAAAATAATGTTTGAAAGTATTTAAAACAAAGAGTTAAGGGGTTGCTGGTTTTAAGATTTGCAAAGATGCAGACTTAATGAAATACATTGGCAAGAAGTCACATCTTAGCCGTCATACATTTCCACTCATCCCCTAAAGAAACATTTCATGCGAAGCAATAACACAGGTGAATTAGTGATGCTTAGTTTATCTTTTTTTTTTAAATAAAGAATTACATTTCAGCTAAATTAAAGATCAACAACAAATGCTGGCCTTGCCAGCAACGGCCATCGCCCATGAAAGAATAAAGAAAAAAATATTGGTGACAACTATCTCGCCCCCAAATACTGGAATTTCCCCCCAACCCTTTTAAAAAAAAATCTTGTCAAATCTCTTCACACATTCAAAAGCCACCGTCATAGTATACCTTATTTACTGCATTCTTGGACACCTTTCCTATCCTTCCCACTTACTCCATATCCGAATCACATTTACGAAGCAAGTTGGCACTTTTTCATGTGACAGTATACAAATGCATATTATTTTAGGGAATAGTAAATTACAGGATGAGAAAATATATATATCTAGATGGTCACAAAAGTTTGAAATAATGAACATCATTTTTTCTCGTACTCATTCTTTACCACTTTCACTCCGAAATAACAATTCAAGTTTCTTCCTGAATGTGTCCACCTTGTCTGCCTCCATGACACCTTTACTAGTCTGTTCTACATAACTAGTAACTTTTCCCGTAACAGCCTCCCCGAACAGGCGCCAGAATGTGGCGACTAGGGGCTTTTCACAGTAACTTCATTGAAGCCTACTTGTGACAATAAGCGATTTTCAATTCATTTCATTTTCATGTTTAAGGTAGTTACACGTGAACCATTTGGTTACCTTCTCTGAGCTCAAGACTGTGCCTCTTTGCTAAGCTGACGATTGTCAAACATATTATTGATAAATCAATCTATTTATAACCCTCTAGATCTTAAACACTTTGATAAAATCTCACTGAATATTTCTGGTTTCAATCGCCGCGACCGCCAGGTATTTAATTCTGTCAGCTATTTCAGGATAACCACCCCAATGACGAGCTGCTGACAATGGTGTACTGCCTCATAAAATGTAAATAGTACTCCTTTTCCTTCCATTTTGTATCAGCAAGCTTAGACAGTTATCAATTTCAAATCATTCATCTACATTGATGATAATGGACCTGGTATGTATCCCTAATACACTTTTCAATCCCAGTTTCAGAAACCTTCAATCCCACTTTCAGAAACCTAACACTACCCTCAGCACACCCATTTTGTGTCTTTCAAATGCAAGGATGAACCAATCACCTGGTGTAGATTTTTATAAAATCCAAAGATAAAGCTAAAAAACACTATTTTTATTGATTTCAAAAGCAAGGTTTGAAAATGCAGTCAAAGAACTTACCTAACTTCCATATGAATAATCAATTACAATTCGTCAATTATATTACCACATCTAAAGCCCATTTAAAATTTATATCCTGTCAAAAAGATTTTTCACACAAGTGAACAATTTCTAATCTATCAGAGGGATTTTGCACCTTTTGTTGCCCTGGGGTTAGAGGGGTTTGAGGCATGGCAGCTGATACAAGTGTGCAGTGGGCATCGGAACCTCTTGTTTTCAAACACAGTTGGTGGGTACTTTCTCACACAGTCCTCGTGGTAGAACTTGCCACACAAAGGGACATTACAACGTTTAACATCAGGCCCCTTCTTCTTGCATACAAAACATGTATGGACACCTGTACAAAATAAACAAACAAAACAAAAAATGCAATCCATGAATTTGATTTTAAAGGTTCCACAAATAC